>NC_088376.1:167280357-168613571 GCF_037993035.2 Macaca fascicularis | reverse complement strand
GCTTTGATGACACAAACTAATTATATAGTTATCAGGAGATAATACGGTAGTGATAACTAAAGTTACTATAGTTATCATGTAGGTATCACGCAATTTCTCCAGTATACCATGCGGTGTGTCCCAGTCACCATGTAATTACCTAATGTCGCTACTGCATTGTTTCATGGAAAAAGCTTATCTCACCCCAACAAAACCTTTTCTGCCACATTTAGAGGAAAAATAAAGAAGTGAAATTCTTAGTTCTTATTTCCAGTACTGTTCATTCCCAGTAAGATGTTGTTACACAAATTTAAGGGAAACACCTGTCCTCTCCTGAAAATTTGCTTTTACAGGGAGCAAGTGGAGAAATTCCGTTTTTTTTTTTTTTTCCTGCCTCACTCTTTCCAGGTAAGAGAAGTAATTACCAACAATACATACATTTTTTCTTTTGTTTTTTAAAAAAAGAAACCAATCTCCCCAGCCCCGCCCCGAAAGAAACACCCTATTTAGTTAGGATTCGTTTAGTCTGGCACTTCCCCCCTATACTCTTTCCTTTCAAATTTCAGTCACTCACATTTGTTTTTCCTAGAATTATGGTGTAAATCATTCTTAACAAGCTAACTTGAAACTTCTCTCACTCAGTAGAAACACAAAATGCCACTGTAATTGAAACACGGAAGCTTGAAACTCTTTCTATCCAGTTCTTTTGGGCCACTCTTCAGAAGGACATGCCGAGTTTCCCTCACAGTGCGGTAACCCCGGTGTCACACAGCTAGGATAACATCACAGACCAAGGCAAGAGCATAAAGAGAAGGCACTGGCTAAAGAAGAGGTGGGTGGTTCCTTTATTCCTCCCAGTTGGGCAGTCAACCCTATGAAGCAAGGACTGTAGTTGCTACTTATTTATCTCAAGTTGATGGCTTGAAGTCTGACCTCACTAAGACCTTTAGATGTGACATACCACCTGAGAGTTCCAGTTTAAAACAGGATGTAGCAGCTTCCTTTGCAGCACAAGTTGAAAGCTATTTCCATTTCTGCTTTTATTAGTCACCTCCCAATCTGCGAGCTGCCCCTTCAATTGTACACTTAACTCATGTCGGGGTAAAAATCACCTCCAGATTTAGAAGGGCCAGAAAAATTGCTATCCTATCCTAGCACATTGTTCTTCAATCACACAGTTCCTCTAAATACAGTTGACAGCCTTTGAGATGCAAAATGCATCACTTTAATGTAGTAGAGGTCCCCTTCACTGCATTGCCAAATCTATTTAGCAGAATCTTCTTGGAATAATCTGTCCCTAGACCTGAGGATGCACAGTGATTTTAAGCATTTTAAGCTAACGATAATAGTTAGTGCTGAGAACAGATGTACCTGGCTGTGATGTGATCTATTCCAGTAGGCTTTTATGAGCTGTTCATTCCTATTGACTTAGCATTTTATGTCTGTGCTTTTGCCTGGTGTGATGGTTGCATAGGGGTGTCATGTGTGTATTTTCCTGATGTGTGATGGCTGCACAGGGGGCTGTGTGTATTTTCTCAGTGCAATGGCTACACAGGGTGTTATATGTGTGTTTGCCTGGAGTTATAGCTGCACATGTTATTGTGTGACTTTTCTCTCTATTTGATGCTTGCTCGCAGGGTCCTATGTGTATCTTTTTCTTAGTGTGATGGTTGCACTCATTGCTGTGCTAATGATGGACATTTCTAGCAATTATCTATCTACAGGATCCTCAGGAAAAAAAAATTGCAGTAAAATCAATAAACAGTGCTAGACAGGCCCTTGTAAATATGAAATGACACCATGCATAAATGCCGTTTCCTACTATAGCATGTTAAAATCCAAATTCTGTTACGTTATTGGCATTGGGATAAAATTTCTATGGTCTCTCCATCTCCTTCATATATTGCAATCTTTTGGGGGAAGTTGAGATTACTGCTGGTTGGAGGGCTTTTACACATGAATCTATGTAATAATACTTTTTGCTACATTGTCCTACACATCATCTCTTATACTCCATTCTGACTTATCCTGGCATAATAGCTGATATTCTAAAAGTGAATATGCCTTTCATTTATTCCTTCAGTCTCACCAAGCCCTCCCCATATGCCCCCTACATCACACATACAAAACCCCCTTGCTTGCCTCCCTCTCTCTAGTCTCTCTGTATCCCTCCTGTGTTCACCAAATGGAAGTGACAAAGGAAACAACCAATGAGATTAAAATCTTTTGAAACCCCTGGAATACAGATGAGCTGGGAGGCATCTGGAAACAAAACCAGACACTTGAAATCAAAGAGACAAGTAAATTACTATCCTAATCTAGGAAGAATAACTAAAGGTGTCAGTGGGGTTCCATTGATAGCACTTGGCTCTGGGCCAGAATGCTAAGGGTTCAAACTCCACACCAGCTTTGGGCTCAGGCCCAAGACTTGCTACTGCAGGGGGCAGCAGCATGTGCTGCAGCGTTAAAGGTGTCAGCCTTCTGCAGAGAGGTTAAGTCCAAGTCCTTCTGCCTGTTTGTCATTACACCCCAGAGAGACACAGAGATAGCCCTAGCTTTCTCTTTGCTGCCTTTCTCAATAGAACAGGCCGAGGAGGAACTAGTGCTCAGCAGCAGTACTTGGTAGTATCCATATTACACAATTAATTAGTAAAATTCCCCTTTACTGATAAGGCTGCTTGAAGTATGTGCAAGAAAATCCACTGTCCCTCTCCCTGCACGAAAAACCTGATGTTTGTCCTAAAGATTCTTCCATCAATGCAAAGAGCTAAGTTTGGAAACCTAAAACCATGTGTCTAAAAGAAAGAAAATGTTTTCATTGGAACAGCTTACATGTCTGGTACACTTGCATAAAAACTATCGCATAGCATTTTAGAGCTAAAATTGCTATAAAATGCTTAATACAGTAAGAGTAATTATGAGATTTTGCATGCACAGCTGGTATACAACTAAAAGTCTCAGCCACATATTCAATGGAGCATGGGAAAACCATTTATAAAAATTCCTGGTATGCCAGTTTAACTCACCATCAACAGCCTATCAACACTTCATTCTTTAAGTGGATAGGGAAGACATTTACCTACCAAATGCTTTATTTCTTCTCTCATGGATGTTATCAAGACTTGATTCAAGGAATTTGAGTTATTACTTAGAGAGTAGAAATATAAGCTGTTAACAGGACATAAATGACCTGAATGCAAGGCTTTTCCACTGAGTGAGGAAGTTACGATAATAGTAGTAAATAATGAACCAAAAGACCTAAATAATGAACCAAAAGACCAAATCATTAAATCTACTTGTATCTTCCCTTTTTAACCTCCGCTTTTGCTATCTTCACATATTCTTATCTCTCTTCATTTCTCTAAGATTCAAATCCTTGGGTGAGTTCCTGGGTACTCTGGACTCCCTTCCATAGCCCACCTGGCCTTGCCTTCCCCTGGGTAACACCCAAAAGACAGAGCTCTTCCTTTACATTTTCCCCCAATCGAATTATAACAGGTGTTTGTTCTCCATTCCCTTTAGTTCCAGCTACATCACTTGAAAAGAAGCTGATTTGGATGGTTAATAATAATTTAACAAAGTTTATTTCTTGATGAAAACATTGATTTTAAGAGTCAAATGAAGAATCTCTTTATTGTGGTCTTTTAGGCTCTATGGAAAATGCCATAATAGGTGAGATGATTCTAATCAGAAGCATTGATGGATGCTCCATTGCACTTTTCTGGGCATATGAAAAGGAGCCAGTGGATATATGGGAACTCCCAGGTGGACAGGAAGTTTGGGGACACAAAGGCAGCATGACACAATACAAAATGAACTGGAACAGAATCAGGAAACTCAAGTTTTAGGACCAACAAACTTTGCCACGAAGTGTTTGGCAGACATTCAGTTTCTTAACCTGAGAAATGAGGCAGGCCCTGGGATCAGAAACTCTCCATGATCCTTTCTGGCTCTTATATTCTGTGACTCTCTGACTGCAGGTCGGTCAGCTCTCCTGGATCAGCTAACACCTCCAGTTAAGAACTAATGGTTCTGAATAAAGATGGTGGTCATTCCACACTGAGCCAACCTAACTAAAGAGGTGTTGATGTCCATTGGTGAGTTTTATCTGTTTGCCTACAACCTGCATACATTACTTTTGAGTTGGCTCCTTTATGCTATACAGTATTTCTTAGCATTTTGTTTTCCCTCATTTACTTAATTCGGCAGACATTTAATGAGCACTTTCTATACATGAAACAGAATCAATCACTAAGGACAGGATTGAACAGGGCACCATCTCTGTTGCACAGATGATTTTATTATTCTTGTCCATTATCTCTCTCTCTCTCCCCACCTTCACTTTTATGCATAAACAGATATACTTCTAAAACTATAAAAGTAGTATATAAAAAATAAGAGGAATTAGACTTATCTGAGCCAGTCTGAAATACTGTTTATTTTAAACAAAGGAATATGATAATAATTTGTGTTGGCAAAATATATGCATTCAATTATGCACTTCAATAGTATGAAGGGTATTTCTCAACATGTATTTTGAGGTCAGTAATTTGCAATAAGGGTAACAATTTGGGGGAAAGAAGATTATAAAGGTAAAACTTTCCCTTCTGTAGAATCCTGATAAAGTCCTAGGATAAAATCTGTGACTTGTGTAAATAACCTCTGGGAAAGTGAGATCATAGAATATTTTTGTTTAGTTTTTGTTTCTCCTCTAAGGATTTTGGGTTCTTATCCCTCCAAATTTTATTTCCTGACTTAAAAATAATAACTGCCACTTATTGAGTAAATATTAAATTCCATCCACTTCAAACACATTATTTTTATAAATACAATATTAAATACAGTATATTAATATATTGTATAATACAATAAGATATAATATATTGTAAATATTAAATACAATATGCTATTAAAGCAACTCTGCAATATAGATATTATTACTCTAACAGACACGAAAACTGTGGGTCAGAGAGGTGAAGTAACTTGTCAAAAGTAATGCAGTGTGCAGAGTTGGAATTTAAACTCAGGTATGTATTTGTCTAGGCAATATGGCTACATAACCATTTCTTGGTTCTGCTGAATCTAACTTTATTTTAAAAATGAGTAATCTTGCTTGAATGCTTTGTTAGCAAGTAAGGAAAGCACACTTAATACTGTTTCTTCACATTCATTCATTGCATTACATATAGTTCAATGAAAACAGGAGATGGTTAAGATTTTTTCAGTGTGGATCTGGTTGCCTTTTCATATTGACTTAGACTAAGATAATTAAATTTGGGCTCTCAATCAAAGTGAAAGAATAAGCAATTTGCTATCTGAATAAGTATTTGTTATTAATTGATCAGACACGGATAAGGTGTGTTATTACAACTCTATTTGTAAGGTATGGTTTATGTTGTTCTCCTGCATATTACTCTGTGCTGTTTTTCATTTTCTTGCACTTTGGACTTTTTGTTTTGTTTTTATGAATTTAGTCACAGTTGGTTGTGTTTTGAACTTTGTAAAAATGTAATACTAAGGAAATTAAAAAAAGAAAGAAAATATTTTCAAAATGATGTCAAAATCAAATCTACCGCTCACTAATTTGATTTGTAGGAAATGGAGAACAAAGTATTAGAAGCAGAATGCTTTTAAATAATCCTAATTACTTCAATGTGCAAATGCATCGACTAAATCGAAGCATGCGTTTAACACTTTGCACTTCAATTGTGCTTATTCATCTAAGTTCTATGGATAGCAATTCTATAAAAAACAAGAGATATAGCCAGCTGTTCCAAAGTTATTGGGGGAAAACTGTTGTTCTAAAATTCAAGCTTACCTTAACCTCAAGTCAACCCATTTTTGGACTAATGCAGATCATTAGGTCAAATAACACAAAATAACATAATTTACTGTAACTACTCAGGTTTCCCCAATTGACTCTGCCTTCCCTATTCGTTTTTTCTGCCTTCAGTGGGGGTGGGGTGAGGATGTAGAGGAAGGAAAGCTTTTGTTAGCAAAGCCACAGAGTGGAAACAGCAAGGCTTTTGGTAGTCAAGCCACACAGCATTAAGCAGGACTAATCTTGAGGAATGATGCCATGGGGTTAGAGTGGTTTGTGATCAAGGCTGAGATGGAGTCATGATGCCAGGGTTACTTAGTGCTTGGTCTAGGACCAGCTGCATCAGAACCACCTGCTGAGTATGTTAAAAAGACACATTTCAGGGTCTCACTCCAGAGCAAACCAACTGAATTAGCATCTCTTGAGGTGGAACTCAGATCTCCATTTTAAATAGGCTCCCCAAGTAGTTTTTACGCTACTGAAGACTGAAAGCACTGGCATATGCACTTAAGCTCTCTCTAATTCTATGTCCAGTGAGAGCCCTGCTGCTACACCTGTACACTCTGTCCCAGTTGTCAAGAGGTATGTGCAAGTCTAACTACTTGTCCTGGGAGGCATTAATGCTAATAATAAAGGCCCAACGGCTTAGCTAGGCATGATACTATTTGACATGCAGTATCTCATCCAATCCCCACAGCAAACTATGAGATAAAGATGATTACTATTCTCATCTTTCAGATGAGAAAAGTGAAATTCAGAAAGACTTAGTAACTCATTGTGGGTGCCAAAATAGTAACTGAAAGAGCTCTTAAGAACTATACTACTGTACTTTAACTCTTAGCCCTGCAGAAAAATATCTTGAAAGATGTTTACTTCCAAAGGTGTTCATAATTTGGTGATATCATCATTCCAAAGAAACTTGCCTAGATGCTAGTAAGATAGATTATGGAATAACACACAAGGTGTAAGCATTTCTATCCAAGGAACTTTTCCTTAGATTATTTCATAGAGACTTAAACTCTCGAAAACTAGGCTAAGAATACTTCATTAGTTTGTTCAACTATTATGCACTTTGCTAGAACCTAAGGTATACAAAGATAAACAGGACACAGTCTCTGCCTTCACTAGACTTACAGTTCTGAAAAAGAGACAAGCTTGTGTACAAATGGTTCTGGGTTAGCTTATATAGTCAGTGGAGGCCTGAAGGAGAGAGAGCAGTTCATTCTGCTGGCAGAAGGAAAAGAGGGTGAGGTCTGTAAAGTTTTAGTTACTCCAGCACTGTGCTATTGGCTAATGTAAGGAATTTAGATTTTAAAGAAGATTATATTTTTACTTGTATAGTTTTGTTACAAAAGGGGCAGACTAAGTTACTTGTATATTTTGAGCCAATAAAACTTTATCTGGTTCCTTCTCTCTGGCATCAAACTGGTTTTTTTTTCTTTGGGTAAATTTCAAGGTACAGAGCCAAGTAAGTTGTTACGTTTATTCATTCTTACACAGAGCAGCTAAGATTCTATTCTTGAAATGACTGCCTAATAAATTTTATCAGTAGTACTTTATTCCACCCAATAAAAGTGGCTCTTCGGTGACATACTGACTGTGTCCTTTATTTTCATTTGTTTCAATGACTCAGAATGCTATTATTAGACTGGCATATTTTTATAAGACAAATTTAGAAATTAAAAACAATTGAAAACATAAAGAACAATCTAGATTCTTTCCTTTGTGATAAAAGAGGATGATCTCATATACATGTAAATGTGGTTTGAGTATGTTAATGTCAGAAATGAATGAAGAAAACAAGATTCTAAAGAAAATGAGGGCCGGGCATGGTGGCTCATGCCTGTAATTCCAGCACTTTGGGAGGTCAAGGCGGGTGGATCCCCCGGGCTCTGGGGTTTGAGACCACCCTAGGCAACATGCTGAAAACCCATCTCTACTAAAATACAGAAAAGTAGCTGGGCTTGGTGGCACGCACCTTTAGTCCCAGCTACTCAGGAAGCTGAGGCACAAGAATTGCTTGAGTCTAGGTTGCAGTGAGCCGAGATCATGACACTGCATTCCAGCTTGGGCTACAGAGGGAGACTCTGTCAAAAAAAAAAAAAAAAAAAAGAGAAAGACAGAAAGAACGATGAAAGAGAAAGGAAAGATGAAAGAGAAAGAAAGATGAAAGAAAACAAAGAAAGAGTAAGAGAGACAAAGAGAAGAGGAAAAGAAAGAGGAAAGAAAGAAAGAAAAGAAAAAAGAAAAGAAAGAAAAGAAAAGAAAAAAGAAAAGAAAATGAGGTGCTGGAATGTCGAAGTTCAGGCTAATCACTTAAGGCAAAGGTACAAGGATCCATAAAAGAAAAAGAAATTATGAAATATGATATGATTCAGTTTGGGGAAACTGAAAATCTATGTATCCCATATTTCAGTAACTGAATAAATTGGAATCAGACATGTATTCTTTTCTAAGTTGAATTATTAACAAATTTGAGATTCAGTGTTTAGATTATTTACTGCTTGCTTAAAACTTTTATTTTTCAAATTATTAGAGTAATTTTCAAGCATTAAGAAAGTTCAAGAAAAAGGAAATAGAAATATCAAGTAATTCCACCATACAGAGATAACTGCTCTTTATATTTGAATGTATTCTCTAACATCATTATCAAATACTTTCATTTTTGTATTTGGGATTGTTTTAGGTATATGAATTTATTTGTATCTTTTGGATATGTTATTTTATAAACTTTTTCGAATAAAATATTATTTAAAATAAGTTTAAGAACTATCTAATTTGCATATATATGTGGTGATACATATGGCTATTCTGTAATTTAATACTTTCTTGAATTTTGTAATTTAAGATTTTAAAATCTTTTTTCTCTTTTATAAATGACATTGTGATAAACATCTCTGTACCTAAATCTTTGTCTGAGATTCTATTTCCTCTACATAGATGCCTAGAAGTAAAATTAATGGGTCAGAGGATATATTTTTAAAGCAAGGTTCTTGATAATATAATGCTGTATTACTTTGCAGAATTTTGTATTAATATATAGATCTCCACTATCACTGTAAGTGTCTATTTTACTGTACCATTACCAGCATTGAGAATTACTATTTTTCATAAATCATGACTTTGAATCCTAGTGAATTATACTTTTTCATGTTTATTAGATATTTGTATTTCCTTTCATAATTTTTCTCTTTATATATTTTTTGCCATTCTATTTGATTGAACATATATCTCAATATCTTCATATCTGTTGCTTCAACTTCATCTCTGATTGTATCACCATAGTCTGAGCTCTCCTTACCTTGCTCTGAATGATGGCATCATGTCTGCCTGGTCTGTATTCCAGGTTTCTTCCATTCTGATTTATTCTGCACACTGATGCCCAACAGTTACTTTGAAAATATGCTTTTATCATGTCAGTCCTGACCAAGAACCTATGACAACTCCTGGTTATTTATCTATCAGCTACATTCACCTGCCTTGTTCAGGGGAAAATTCATACCATTCTTGGATACTCCCTTATGAGTTCTGTTGAATAATTTAGGTTATTGCTATATGGACCCTATATGCACTTATGTTTTTATAAGTGGGTATTTCTATACAAAGACAGAGAGACACAATGCGGAGTACTAGAACACAAGAACTGGAAGGGGCTTTAAAGTACATCAAAACCAATTGTCCACATTCATAAATAAAAAAAAATTGGCCTACAGAGTTTAATGAATTACCCATGGTCATGGAGTCAATTCAGTGACAGAACTAGGACTAGAAACTAAGTTTCGTTATTCTCGTTTAGTGACTTTTAGATAGAGAATAATAAAAGTCATTTTTACAATTTAAAAAATAGAAACAGCTAGGAAGGCAGTTTAATTTCAATCTGTTGTTATGTATAAAAGATTGTTAAAATCATGCCACATAGAAGGCTTGAGGGTTCTTTTAACATGAATAATATGTACTTCTTATAAATCGATCAAATGTGTCATTAGAATTTCCATCAAAATTTGCACATCAGCAAATGACCTAGTTTATTTATACTTTGCTTATTTCCTTGCTAATCTATATTGTTTTATTTAATCTGCTTTGCTACAATAAAAGCACAGTATTTTTTATCCTAGCATATTGCAGATATTCACTAAGTTTCTTAATAATATCAATAAAAAATTCAATTTTCCTAGCAAATTCATATAAAAGATTTCTTTTGACTATAGTTAGGGATTTGAAGAACTACCCTTATAAAATAAAAAAAAATAGGAACTACTTCAAAATGCCTCTATTTAAATAGTAAACAACACGAACTATTGTGGAAGAATATGGGCTGTCATCCATTTAATATGACATGATTATTGCTATTTATATTCAAGAATCCCACTGTATTTGCCAAATGAAAACTTGACGGTAGTCACTGGTTTAGAAATGAGAGTTACCAAATATATTTATTATTTGTGGAAGAAGGGTAGGACAGAAGAGGTAAACGTGGAAATAGCCATGAATGGACCTAACTTGGATAGAAGCTCATTGATTTCCAAGGGCTGATTAACAAAGCACGTGTTTGCCTAACAAAATAATTGACAGAAAAGGTATTTATTAAATCACAAGGTGATTCAACTGTTTATAAAATACAAGGTTTAAACAAAATGGTAGTTCATCAGCAGCAATGAGAGCTCAGCTATGTTTTCTTTCCGTGTGCGCACGTGTGTAACCAAACAGGTCCACTGTTCACTTAACACTCAACCAATGTTTATTAAGCACCTGCTTTGTGCTAGAAGCCCTCTACTACCCAAAATAAGTAACCCTGTTATTCTGTTACAGAATACTCGACTATTCTGGACTACCGTAGAATAAAAATTAATAATAATTTATACCTGATATAAGGTGTTATAACAAAAACAATAAATTGAGTGATAAGAGGAGACAGATGAAACAGCACCCTAAATTTCTCATTTCATGTAGTATATTACTTCATTAATGACAATAATTAACCAGTCTTGAATGTTTTTCAGAAAAATAACAGTGATCATTACTAAAAGAATAAACTATACTTTAAAACTTCAAATTGCTAGATTGATAAAAGCTAAAAAGGTAATCATATATGAAAAGAGAGAGAGAGTAAGAAAGTGAGAATAGACCAAGCAAGCATAAAAACATGGAAAATATAAAAAAGATTTCTGAGATAGGACTAGATATATTTTTTACAAAAGGAATATTAGTTAATTTAATTAACATTAAAATAATAACCATAATAATTATAAAAGATAAAAAAAATAATTTAACCATAGGATAGCAGTTTAAGGACACTAGTTTTGGTATCAAAAACAGGATTCAAATATTATTCTGCCATTAACTTGTTATAATCTCTTTCCTATTGGTGTATTTAGTCTATTTACCTCAACTTTCTGCTCTAAAAAATGGAAATAAGAATAACTGAATGTAGAAAGTATTGGGAAAAAATAGTATGCAATGCTTAGTGACCAGCACAACTAAACATTCAATAACTGTAATTTGTACTATTATGTGTTTTAAATGATGTATCTAACTATGTACCCATACAAATTAAAAAAATAGAAAAATGGTGCTGATTGTCTCAATGCAGAGTTGCCACAAGCCTTCAATTCGTGAAAAAACTCAGTATCTGTGAAGTGCAATAAAGCAAAGCACAATAAAAATAATATAAAAAACATAATAAAGAGAGATAAGAATCAAAAGAGTATTGTCCAAGATATATTGTTACCTTAAAAATTCCATGAAATATAAAATGTGAAAATCATAGAAACACAGTCAGACTTAAAAAGAAGATGATTATTTACAGAAAGCTACTAAAAGCGGCCCATGGTGCTGAAGCCATAGGCCTGCTGAAATCTGGATCCAGAATCACATCGAGATACCTAGAATTCTAGCTCTTTAGAGTAATGAGGTCAAAAAGGCTCCATTTGAAATGGTGGACCTGAACCTGGCTTACTACTTTATCACAAGGCTGCAAAAATTTGGCCAACTGCTGCCTGGGGAAACAGCTTATATAGGGCTGTAGGACCTGTGAGGTGGAAGAATAAAGATACAGCATTATGATAAAATATTCATATAAGAATGAAGCTGAAAGCTACCATTGTAAGATCTGGATTGTGACTGAGAAGATCCAGATAAAGGCAACTATAAAAGCACTAGTTAGGTACATGTGAACAAAATGAAACAAACAAAATAAAACCTGTAAAACAAAATTCTAAAACATAAACAAGTAACCTAATGGTAAGAAAATCAATCAATAATTGTAACATTCACTCCAGATAAATCTGATTTTATAAAATTATCTGACAATGACCTCAACATGAATATGCTTGAGATGCTTAGTGATAAAGTACTCATACCTAAAAAAGAACATGATTAAAGACAGATAGAAATAAAATGAGAATAGGTGAATAAGAGTAAAAATTAATCAGAAATCTTAAAAAATTAAAAATATTCATTAATATAAAAGTACAATAAATGAAATAAGGCAATTTCAAGGACAGAATTAAGTGAAATGGAAGGTAATGTTAAGGAATTCACTCAGAAAAAAATTGTAGTGAGAAGAATTAATTTTCTGAAAATGAAATAGCAATTGAGATACTAATCAGTAAGTTGATTAGGAAATACCAATGTATATCTTATACAAATTCCAGAAAAAGAAAATGGAGGTAATGACAAAGAAACAATAAAGAAAAGGATAATAGCTGAGAATTTTCCAAAATTGGAGTCCTGAGATTAATAAGTACATCCTGAGTTCATGACTAAAAATTCAAAATAAATCCACATCCAGACACATTTCAGAGAAACTACAAGACATTAAGGATATAGAATAAATTTCAAAAGCTACCAGGAGAAAAAGCAGATTACTTATAATGACATAAAAACAGATTGATAGATTTCTCTTAATTAAGAATAGTTGACAGAACAATAGTCTAAGATATAATGGAGTAATGTCTTTAAAATACTCAACAAAAATACCCAGATAAATTGCTATTTAAGATAAAAAACAAAATAAAGACATTTTTAGATATATAAAATATATGTATTACCCAAGATTCTCACTAAATAATTACTAAAAAAATGTAATAAGAAAAGTGAACCCAGAAAGGAAGCCACAGGATCTAAGAATAATGGTAGGCATAGTAATATCCAAAAAATATTAGTAAATAAAATTAAGCATTGATTATAGAAAATAGTGATCACCACTTTTGAATATGGTTAAAAACAAATAGGTAAAACTAAAGCTTCATTACACAATTATAGTAACAAGATTGATACCTAATAGGTAATTAAAAGATGCTATGCTAACCACCTTTTTTATACTAAGAAGAAGGTCAGAAATACTAAAAGGTCGATTTTATATTTTCTTAGAAAAATATATAGTTCAGTATACACAAAAGAATTTTAGAATTAGTGCTAAAGAAACAGATAAACCACCTACAGATTTCAAGCCAGAAGTAAAATCCATGTACCAGATAAAATCACAAAATAAACTAAAAAAAATTTTCAATTAAAACCATATAAACACATCATTTTATTTTAATGCATTTAAATTCAGAAATAATAAAAATAGAGCAAATATGTTTACAAAGTAAAAACATACCCTTCTAAATACCTCAAGGGTTAAAAATAAAACAGATATTATGAAATATTTAAAATTGAACAAAATGACATATCAAAACATGGTATGCAGCTAATGAGAAACCAGGAGAAAAATTTAGAGTCTGAAATTCATTTTTAAAGATAATAAAAATTATTGAAAGTAAAAGGGTAATAATTCAATTCAAGAATCTAGAAAAAGAAAAATGGCCTAAAAATATAAAAAAATGGAAGGAAATAATGCTAATGCTGATAAAAGCAGAAAGTAATGACTTAGGCTACAAATAAATAATAAAGTAGATAAGCAGAATCAAAATCCAGTTTTTGTACAAATGTAAATGAAACAGAAAAATGTCTAGGGTCTAATAAAAGAAAAGACAGAAGTGTCAAATAAATAATATTATGAATAAGAGGAGAACATAACTAAGGACAAAAAATTAAAAATCATAAGAATATATAAATAACTGTATACAAATAAATTGAAGAATAAACTGTGAACTGTACTTAAAAAATAACTTCCCAAAATTGACTAGAGAAGAATCAGAAATTTCCTCTATGATTATTGGTTTATTTAGATATTCTGATATTCAAGTCTGCCTACCTTACAACCTACTGATGAAAATTACCAAGTTCAGATGATTTTAGATGCAAGTTTAACCAAACACTCAGAATAAATAATCCCAATAATATGAAAACTGTTTAAGATATAGAAAAAATGAAATGTTACTCAACTTATTTTGTGAGGCTAGTATCACTGTCACAGCAAAACTCTACAGTAACAATTAAAAAAATAAGAATTAAAGATTGACCTCCCCATGTAAGCATACTACATATCAGTAAATTAAATAGTAGATTAAAAACTACACCAAGAGCAAGAATATTTTTTCCAAGAATATAAGAAATGTTTAATATCAGGAAATATATTAATATCATATAAAATATTAACATAGTGGAAAATTTTATCATAGTATTGATGCAGAAAATGCATTACATAAAATTTAACTAGTATTTCTGATTAAAAACACTTAGAAAACTATAAATAGCTTAGGAATATATTAAGAACTTCCTTAATACAATAATTTCAATTTCTCAAAATCCCAAGCAAATGTTATGTTTCTAAAACATTTCCATTAAAATAAGAAATAGAATAGATATTTTTAATATGACTATCCTATGACCATATATACAGAGGTTTAGTAATGCAATATGACAGGAAAAAATTGAACATTTAAGAATTAGAGTTTAAGAGAATGCCTGTCATTATTTACTGCTGACATACATGTTGATGTAGAAAACTTGAGAATTTACCAGTTTAGTAATTCAAAGTACTAAGAGAGCTAAGCAAAGTTGCTGAATATATACCAATAATAACCAATAAACAATGAAATGGAAAACAGATATGAATATAATAGTGTAAGAATCTAAGTTATATGAGGAAAAAATTTACAAAATAGGTTCAAGAAATTTATGATGGAAACTTTAAAACATTATTAAATGATATGAAGATGATCACAAATAGAGGGATATAGTATGTCACTGGGCAGCAAGACACATTATAAAAATGTCAATTCTCCCCAGATTATTTTCTAATGTTAATGTAATTACAAATAAAATTCAGCAAGACTTTTGCTAAACTTAACCAACTAGCCCTAAAATTCATATTGAATAGCAAAAGACCAACAGAGCTAAAAGAATTTTAAAGAGGAACAAGGTAGAGAGACTTATCTTACCAAGTAGAAAGAATATTATAAAGCTATGGTAATTAAGGGTTATGGTGTTAGTACAAGGATAGAAAAATAGTGCATTGGATCAAATAAAGATCATATAAACAGATTTGATATAGGCAAAAGATGGCATTACAAATTAGTCAATAAAGAAGGACTAATTTTTTAAATAATGCTGGGATATATGGAAAAAGAATAAAATAGGGTGCATATAAGGTACCATAACCAAAAATAATTCCAGAAGGATTAAAGATCTAAATGTAAAAGGGAAACTTTTAAAACTGTTAGAAGAAAATACACAAAAGGTAAATGACCTTGGCATGTGAAAGGATTTCTTAAATGACATAAAAGCACAAATTATAAAGGAAAATATCAATAAGCCTAACTGAGTTAATATTAAAAGCTTTATAAAAACAAATACTACTGAAGCCACAGTTTAAAGGGAACCTACAAATTGGGAAAAAAATCTTTGTACTCTCTGTGGCCCAAAACATGAAATCCAGAATATTACAACAACAGCAACAACTAATACCAAAAACCAAATCAAGTCAAACAAAACAAAACTCTTCCAAAATAATAACAGCACAATAACAACACAACAAATAACCCAATAGAAAGATGGACAAAAGATACAAATTAGGCAACACAGAAGAGAAAATCCCAATGGCTTGCAAGTAAAAAAAAAAAAAAAAAAGAAATATTATTTAATTTCGATCAGACTGACAAAAATTTTAAAAAGTCCGACCATCAAAAATGTTTTGAAGCATGTGGAGAAGCGCTCATAGATTGTTACTGAGAATATAAACTGGTACAAACACATTGGAGAGAGATTTTACAATACCTAGTAAAGTTCAAAATGCATATTTCTTAAAGTTTAGCAATTCTACTTCTATGTATATACATCTATAAAAATGTTAACTGTGGTCTTGTTTGTGATTGGGAAACATTAAAATAATGTCCAACAATGAGAGAATTGATAAATAAATTTTAGTAATACATACAGAAGAATACATTTCATATAAACCAAAATATATGGCTTATGTAAAACTAATTCATGATGACAGAGGTGACAGTGGTTTTGCTTGTTTTTTACCTTTGTTAAAACTTTGGAAAATTTCACCTTCAAGGGGCACATACAAAGGACTCTTCTTAGGTATTATAAATATTCTGTATCTTGGGTTGGGTGTTGTCACATGTATACTCATCAAGGTAAACACTTAATTTGTCTAGTTTACTGTATGTAACCTATAATAAAATAATAAAAAATAGGTTCAGAAACAAATGTTCCAAATTATTAAACTTTGTTTAACCTGGGTTCTGGATTCTTGTACTTCATATTATCCTTTATACTTTTATGTGATTTAATTTTTTTTTTTTTTTTTTGAGACAGAGTCTCACTCTGTCCACCAGGCTAGAGTGCAGTGGTGCCATCTCAGCCCACTACAACCTCAGCCTCCTGAGTACAAGCGATTCTCCTGCCTCAGCCTCCTGAGTAGATTACAGGCACGTGCAATCACGTGTGGCTAATTTTTTGTATTTTTAGCAGAGACAGGGTTTCGCCATGTTGGCCAGGCTGGTCTCGAACTCCTAACCTCAAGTGATCCTCCCACCTTGGCCTCCTAAAGTGCCAGGATTATAGCCGTGAGGCACCATGCCCAGCCTGTGTTTTAAATATTTTACATTAGAAAGTGTATAAGGCAAACACCACAGATCTTCCTAACTAGAATTAATCGAGGTAAAGGAAAGCACTAGTGTCATCTTCTCTTCATTATCTCTGATAATAGAGCCCAATATTAATAAGCACTTCACAGCCAAACATGCCTACAAAGTGATCATTTTGTTGAATCAAAAGCAAAAGTTTTCATTCATTTCTTGACTGACTGTAGAATCTCAGGTTTCCTTAAGTGAGTGACCAGAGGGATATATTGTTGATACAGACAGATGCTGCCAATGCACAAAAATCATCCATTTAGGATTTTCAGTTGAGGAAGGGAGGCATGCATTGCTAAAGGCTTTACTTACATGAATTAACAGAACCAACAGGTGACTTTGTATTAATACTGCTATTGGCTGGCGAGTTTCACCTCTGGTTTCAGAAAAGAAAGAGACGATAGATACCTTTTCAATGCTGCATTTCAAGTCAATCGTATGAAAAGCAAGATTTTATTCCAGTCACTTTTCTTTCTCTCACAATGTGGGAGAAAAGTGCCAGCCACTGCTACTCTCGCCTCTAACCACGGTACAGATGTTTGAAAAATACGAAAACAGAGAAATGAAACAAAAAGGAAACCCTCAAAAATTAAGTTTTGCATAAATGAAAAATCAGTATTTATGTATTATAACTGCAAAAAGATTAATGGACTTTTTTCTCCTGTGTTAAACAAAAATAAACACAGACATTGATTTTTTGACTTAGTGTTTTGTTGAAACCAGCAATTACAAGGACCAACTCAAACATGGCTAAAAGTGGGAATAAAAATAAGATTTCTTTTAATCTGATAAAAGACTTTTTTTTTTATCTCCAAGAACGTTACAGTATGACCTACTTAAGTGAATACTTATTAAAGAAACAGATTCATTTAAAAAACATGTTTTTAGGTAAATAGGAATGGTGCAAGTGTTTCTTTGAAATCTTACAAAAGATAAAAATTAATTGAACTAAATAAGGTTCCTTACCCTAAGCAAATAAGAAATGGCTTAGAAAGAAATGTCTTCAAACTATTGGAATGTATATTCCTTAGTTGGTGTAACCAATGTGAGGTCTCAGTTACTCTAATAGCAAATGTCCTATTAGATTTAAGCACCTCAGTGCAAATTATTAAAATGAGACTGCCTTTGTTTAAAAGAAAGCTTTCAAAAATGTAATGTAATCTCTGAGGGAGTATTGCCTGAAATGAAAGTTTCAGGCCTAGCTCTGCCACAATCCTATTGTGCATCTTCGTTCATCTGATTAAACATCTTTGGGTCTCAACATTCACATACATTCACATTTCTAAAGTGAGTGTGACATAAAGTCATAGCTTGATCATCAAACTCCTTTCTAGCCCTAAAATTCTATGAATCTAATGAGATTAATTTATCATGAGGTGTTTTTCTTCTTTCCTTTGTTAATTTCCTTACATTAAAGAGACTAATAAATGATCAAATAAGCAAATAAATAAATATTAAAAACACATACACACACTGATAGCTATCCCTCCGAATAGGAAGAAAGACCTTTTTTTTTTGTTTGTTTGCCATTATCTATTCCCTAATGTGTATTTAAAAAGACAGCTCCCACAAAAAGATTTTTATTTTTTTCTAAATCAAAAATAGCATACCATTTGTTTGCCATTTAAGTTCTATTAAGAAAGAAAACACAAAATCATTATGGAAATCCTATTAGGAACTTTAGAAAGAAAAAGCTGATGAAATTCCATTTACAATTCAAATTGTTCATTCACGCATTTTCTTTTGCAGAAACTTTAAATGCTGCCTCAAACAATCTTCACCTCTTTTTCCAGGGACAACATCCCTAACTCTGCAAAAAAACACAAGGGTGTCTTCTCACACCCTTCCCACCTGTCCTCTGAGGTAGTTGTTCCACAAAGCTAAGGTATAGATTACAGCAAGAGATATTTGGGATAGGAGTAAAACATTTCACCTTGGAGACAGTACTGTGTTCAGTTTGCCAAGTCTAAAAGAAAGTTAAGCCTCATCATCACTTTGGCAAGAAATCTGGTTCTCATGGATGGACAATGATTATCATTTTTACACAAAACTTTTGAAAATGAAAGTACCTGATCACCAGCCAGAAAATAAGTCCGAGAATGCAAGTTTTTCACGTCAATATTTAAAGCAGACAAAACACTATCAGTGTACCCTTAACAGACCTGAAGCGTCTAGAAAGAATACAAGGCAGCTGACACCTTGGTGAATAAGAGCAGCTCAGTTTTATGAAAAGGCCAAAGTCTTAGGGCAAACTCTCTATTGTTCCAAGTGCTGATATACCTATGGCATCAACAAAGGCAAAACACTGTGGGGAGCAATAGGCAAGGCTTCTATTACAGGCAAGGCTCCTATTAAAGGCTGAGACCCTCTGGACTGCACACTCAAGGAACCCCAAGGGTGGGTCCCTGAGGGGAGGAAGTTTCCTCAAACAGTAGGAGTACTCCCTGCTGGCAGCTGAGGTTGGAAATGAACTGGTGATGTCCTAGAGAGGGCTGCCTAAATTTTCTGTGAGGAGGCTAATGGAGATACAGTGCTTTTGAGGGGACAAGAGCATGGGTCTGATTAGGTTTAGATAACTCCAGATATTATGCTGAGTGAGGAGGAGGTTAAGGGAAGCTACCGATGGCAGGAACTCCAACAACTGACAAAAGCTATGTGTAGAGCTGGTATATACAACTTTCACTTAAGTTTCCCATCTAGTGTCATTCCATAAAGCATACACAGCTGTATGTGCACATGTGTGTGGGGTACAGAGCGTGCAGGAAGAAATCTATTTCTGTGCAGTTCATTTTACCCCTGCAAGAACAATCTTTGAAACAGTCTAATGTATTCACAACATTTATGTTTCACAAGGAATCCTATCCATAATTCTGATGAACCTGCCTGGTATGCCCCCTGTACCACTACACCTAAGCCCTAGGCAGGTGGTCTTTGTATAGGCCTGGGGCAACCACACGGGTTTCTCCTCAGTGCTCTGCTCTGTTAGGGTTCTTCTGCATAATAAAATGAAGGTCAAAATGGCAGCCTGCTAAAAGCAGCAGTATTTCAGTTGCAGGAATAACTTGCTTGTCATCAACTTGTTAATGCAATAGTCAAACATTTCTCTGATATGTACAGTATCAGCTAACTTCAGCAGATAAAGGGTCTAGAACAGGAAGATGCTGCAGATGCTTTAGCTCAGAGGAAGGCTTAGCAGAGCCAAAACGTCAGCAGGGCCTGTTTGTTCCATACTTTCCATCGGGCTCTGTGAAAGAAACGTTAGATTACTGCAATGACAAGTTTGTGACAAGCAAGTCATTTGTGCAACTGGTGCGCTCCTGTTTTTATCTGTTTACCATTCAGACTTGTGAATGCCATTTCAAGCACTTAGAGGATTTCTGGCTCCCATTAAGGGGAAATGGTTCCTCCATGTTTAGAATTTTCTACCTCAAAGAGAATTACTAAGCAATTATTTGTTCGTGTGGTCAGTGTCACACAAAAGCACTCTTGAGTTGTTTAGTTGGATTCTGAATCAT
Organism: Macaca fascicularis; assembly: GCF_037993035.2. Lineage (NCBI taxonomy): Eukaryota > Metazoa > Chordata > Mammalia > Primates > Cercopithecidae > Macaca > Macaca fascicularis. Next base: position 168,593,223 of record NC_088376.1, on the reverse strand, counting down.
GAAATGAGGTCCTGAAGACTGGATAGCTTGGAGCATCAAAAATTTCCCATCTAGTTTATTGGAATGACTACAAAGCAAGCCTGTGAGAGTCAATAAAATTATGGCCAGCTTGAAATACCTTGCCCTTTTGCTCTGGGATCATATATCAAGGCCATATGCTTCAAGGCACATAAACTCACTTGTAACAAGTAGATCCTGAGAAGCTAAGGCCTGGCGATGTCATACACTGACATGTGATCTAGCATATGATTGTTTTGGTGACAAGGACCACATTAGTTGCTGAGAAGAGAATTTACACTGACTTCTCTCCATACTTTGTGGGTAACTACAGGGTCATTACTAATCCAGAGAACATTTTAACTGTGGTAAAATAAAGTAACATAATATCAAAACAATAACTAGGGTCATCCTCACTAGGCTGACTTTTTAATAGTGAATGGAAACCCTGGTGGAGTGGAGATCAAGAATTCAAGATCCTCTCATTAGATTCTTCACCTGAAGTTGCTGAGTTTCTTCAAGTCATTTTAACCTCTTGGGAGGAAGGTAGAAAATAACAGTACATGTGCCTTTTCCATCTGACACAAATGGTCTCAGGGTCAGTATTACAAAAGATGAAGAGTGCCTTCAGAACTCAAGAACAAGAATGCTACTCTCTAAACATCATTTATTCTTTCTACAATTTTACATTTTTGCCCATTGTTGGTACTGAATTTATACATAACCCTAGGTATAACTCTTATTTATTTATTTATTTGAGACGGAGTCTCGCTCTGTCGCCCAGGCTGGAGTGCAGTGGCCGGATCTCAGCTCACTGCAAGCTCCGCCTCCCGGGTTTACGCCATTCTCCTGCCTCAGCCTCCCGAGTAGCTGGGACTACAGGCGCCCACCACATGGCCCGGCTAGTTTTTTGTATTTTTTTTTAGTAGAGACGGGGTTTCACCGTGTTAGCCAGGATGGTCTTGATCTCCTGACCTCGTGATCCGCCCATCTCGGCCTCCCAAAGTGCTGGGATTACAGGCTTGAGCCACCGCGCCCGGCCTTATTTATTTATTTTTGAGATGAAATCTCACTCTTGTCGCGCAGGCTGGAGTGCAATGTTGTGATCTAGGCTCACGGCAACCTCCATCTCCCGGGTTCAAGCGATTCTCCTGCCTCAGCCTCCTGAGTAGCTGGGACTACAGGCGCCCACCACCACACCCAGCTAATTTTTGCATTTTTAGTAGAGACGGGGTTTTACCATGTTGGACAGGCTGGTCTCGAACTCCTGACCTCAGGCAATTTGCCCACCTTGGCCTCCCAAAGTGCTGGGATTACAGGTGTGAACCACCGTGCCTGGCCCAACTCTAGGTATAACTCTTAAAGAACGTAACAGAATGAGGCTTTGAAGCAGACACAGATGTACACTATCTGGGGAAGCAAGTCAAAGCCGGAACAGGGGGAATGTCAAGGACTAGACAAAAGTAATGATGTAAAGTGAAGCAGAGCTTAGAAAGGGCTACTAGAGAATGTTACAGAAAGCGATAATAGTACTCATTGAATAAAAATTGTATTGTGAATGATCCTTTGCCAGACACTATATGTATTATACAATTTACATGTGTAATTTAATCATTACAACAATTCTATGGTATATGCATGCTCAATATTTTTTCAGATGTGAGAACTAAAATGTAGGGATTTAAGTACTTGACACCATAAACATGTAAGCTGCAGAGATTTGAAACTAGTTTTCCCATATTCCAAAGCCCATATACTCTTAACCACAAAAGAACGAAAGTCATTTCCACTGCCTTCAGAAGTCTTCTCTCTCTTGCTTACTGGAAAACATTTCAGTCTGTAAATGTAGGAATTCATTAATTTCATACAAAGGGGCCAGTGAGAAGATTCAAGTTTTATCTGTGTTGCCATCCTTGTTAGGCCTCTGAGAAAGCTGAGTTTCATCAAGATGTCATTCCTTTCTCCAAGCCTGACCTATTCCTACTTTAATGCACTAGGGAAGAGGTAAGTGATTCTAACCTAATCACGTATCTCTGTGCTATGAATGGAGGGTGTTTGGCGGCATCTCCTTGTGTCCATGCCAATTCCTTTCTCTCTCTTCATGTGTATAGCCTTTAGTTCATCCTACTCTTTGCTCCCATATTACTTCCAGGGGGCCTTCTTTTGTCACTTGTCTGCTATTCTTTTTTAGGTGGGGGAAGGGGCGGACAGCTTTCTTACCATGACAAGGATCACTGAAACAGTCTCAACTTCAAACTTTGCACAGAATGTATCCTTTGTTCGGTCTTCTGCTTTGTTTCTCTTTAATGATAGCTTTGCCATGAGTCCCATTCGTATGTAACTCAGAGCTATGCAAATCAAGCTGGTAAGCAAGCATTTGCAGTTACTCAATCTTAAAATGAATATGTGTCCAACCAGTGGAAACCTGAGTGAGTAATGTCTCCTGAACATTATGTGTGGAATGGCCGCTTTCCTTGATGGGTGGCAAAGAATAAACTCAGTGAGATCTGCATTATATTCCCAGGTCGCTTTTTAGTGTGTGTTCAGAGTGTGTCACAAGACTGGTTTTAGCTTATGTAAAATTTTTTCTTATAGTAGTTCCACATTTTTTTTTAACTTCTTGGGGTCTCCAAAACACAGAATTCTTAATAGCTACTGAAAAATCCCCATGCCTGAAGAATCCTAAGATCCCAGAGCAAGAATATGGTAAAGAACATTAAATAACCCATGGTCTGGGTCTTAATCTGGTGCTCACAGTGATCATTCAGTCTCTGCTGCATACCACCAGGGCACGGAACTCTCCACTGTAAGACACTTTAGTCTGATCTGTTCTTCATTATGTTGAATCTTAATCTGTATTAGTCCATTCTCATGCTGCTATGAAGAAATATAATCTGTATTAGTCCGTTCTCATGCTGCTATGAAGAAATATCCAAGACTGGGTAATTTATAAAGAAAAGAAGTTTATATGACTCAGTTTCACATGGCTGGGGAAGCCTCAGGAAACTTACAATGGTGGCGTAAGGTACCTCTTCACAGGGCAACAGGAGAGAGAATGAGTGCTGAGCAAAGGGGGAAAAGCCCCTTATAAAACCGTCAGATCTCATGAGAACTCACTCACTATCATGAGAAAATCATGGGAGTAATTGCTTCCATGATTCACTTACTTCTCACCAGGTCCCTCCCACGACACATGAAGATTATGGGAACTACAATTTAAGGTGAGATTTGGGTGAGGACACAACCAAACCATATCATAATCTATCTTTCTAAAATCCCCCCTAGGGCATCTAGTTATTTCTCACCCTAACTTTCAGTTCACAGCTTCAGAAAATTATTAGTTTAATGGCTCATTTAATGACAACCCTTTTGTGTATCACACACCAACAACTGGGTTTAGATTGTCCTACCTTGTCCCTTTCTCCTCACCCAACACGATTTAAGTTCCCACTCCACCCCTCTGACAAGCCAGGGAGAAACAAAAGCTAGTCACACCCATTTCTCATTTCCATTTGGATGTAGGTAATACATATGGCAAAGCATTCTTAATCTCTTTGATATTCTGTCCTATTCTGTGGAAAAATCTTCCCGGACAACCTCAGGTCTCTTTGATTGATATGGCTATTTATAGATTGACCATTTAATTTATTGTCTAAACAGGGACATTTGTGACAGTGAAAGAGCCTTATAAATAATTATACCAAGACTACAGGCTTAAACCGAAACTGTCCCAGGCAAACTTACATAACACCTTGCATATACTTTTACTTCAATACCCATCTTTTTGCATAAAAATTTTCATGTCTGTTTTTCCCACCAACCTGTGAGTACTCTTTAGCAACAGCAATTTTACCTATATAGCTTCAGTTCCTAGAAAAGTACTTACAAGTATAAAGACCTGGGGGTAAATATGTACTGATGCACATGCATATGCATATATGCATGTGTATGTGTTAGAATTGATGGTGTATTTTTCAATAATTACATTCTGTGGATCTCTCCCCTTATTTCATGGCAAATACCACCAACACATGTTAACTTCTTATTTCTGGAGATGAATCAAAAATGTTTCATTTAATGCCATAGGAAGAAAATGGTTTCAGTATATTGGTAATGGGTTTGCTTTTAATATTGACAGCAACAAACAGAAAGTGAAATGTGACAAATTTTTCACTAAAAGTCTACTGCACATTTTTTTTAACAAATCACTGAACAATAAGCTCTAATCCCTTTCTTCACAAGTATTATAAATTGTTTCAGGCCGTGCACGGCGGCTCATGCTTGTAATCCCAGCATTTTGGAAGGCCGAGGCAGGCGGATTTTGAGACCAAGAATGGCCAACATGGTGAAACCCCGTCTTTATTAAAAATACAAAAATTAGCTGGGCGTGATGGTGGGTACCTGTAATCCCAGCAGGAGGCTGAGGCACGTGAATCGCTTGAACTTGGGAGGTGGAGGTTGCAGTGAATCCGAGATGGTGCCACTGCACTCCAGCCTACAGCTTGGGCGACAGATTGAGACTCCATCTCAAAAAATAAAAATAATAAAAAAAAAATGTCAGCAGCTGTACCCACAATTTCAAGTTTGTAGTACATCAATTATTATAGGAAATGATGGTAACTTAAGGGTGCTCCTTTAATCTCCACTAAAATATTGGTGGCATTTCTATTGCTTTCACCCTGGTCAAGCACATTTGGAAGTCCTGGTAACTTCTGGCAGTTTTTTGCTTCTGAGTAACAGTGGTTTTAAAAAAAAGAAAGGTAAGGAGAAAGCGCCTGGAAAATGTGAACCACTTAGAGAAGTCATTTCTTCCCTTCTCACTGACACATGCAGACCGCACCAGAAAGATGTGACTCTACACTGGTTAAAGAGCTTCGTAGAGGATAATCTCACAACTTCCCTTTCAGTGTTTAGCACACACTATTAAGAACCTACCTCATTATCAAACCTTAAGATTTTCTGTTGCAGCATATTTTGTCATTATCAGACCTCAGTGAAGAAAAGAGAGAAAGCCTTGTTTCCCACTTCTCCTTACTTGCTTAACAGCTACTATTAGCTCTCTACTTTAACATTCCTTTTTCCAAGATAAAAAAGTCAATGTTTTTGACTCTTCCTTGAGAATTTTTTTTTTTAAATGTTAAATATAAATTTGTTTGGAGGGGTTTGATAATTCTGTCTCTCTAAGATGTTTGTATTCAGTTTTATCTGAAATCAGAACAAGCATGATTAAGTATCTAATCTATGCTCATAAGAAATAAAAGAAATATCTGTATTCTGCATGCTTCTTATACATTCCACTATTATAGCTATTTAAAATTTCAGTTTGACATTTCGCACTCTTGATTAACTTTCTATAATCTACTTCTAGATGCTATTTTTCCCACAGAGGAAGTCATTCTTTATTTTCAGTCCATCAATGACATTTACCAAACCATCATGGATAATGAAAAATATAAAACTTACAAGATTCAAAAGAAACAAAGTTACATGTCTGTTATTTCAGAGTCTTAAATATGTGGAAAAAAGAAGACAATCTCACACAAAAGAAGAAACATGGATAAGCATGCTCAGGTGTTTGGTGCTAGCTAACCAGCTATTAGTACAGGCAAACTAATAGCAAACTAATACAGCTATATGGAATTCACTATACAAGTGATAAAGAAGCAGTGGATGAAATGCCACTTTTGAGGTCTGCTTTCTCTCCTGAAGAAAACTAACAATAACTTTTATTTAACAACATTTTGTTTATTCCCAGTTTTACTGAGTGTTCATTTCAGTCCTCCCTCTGAAGTGGTTATACTTATCTCTCAAATTGTTGTTATTTGGACATTGTACATAAAAGCATTGCACTTTGAAAGCATGCATTCCTTGTCCTCAACATCTAAAATAATGATTTGCAACCATTTAGAAGTTCTGGTATCCTGTTGTTAATGTGATTTTTGCATCACTCTTCCCTGCCTATTCCTTAAAACATAATTTTAAATGAAAATTAATTTCATTATGAGACTTTGAAATGTCTCTAACAATAATTTAGAATACACTGAATTTGCCAATATTGGAAAACATGTATCTAGTCTAGATTATCAAGCCAGAATCCAGGACTGACCTCAATAGCATGTCACTTCTATATCTCTCAATACTGAGTCTCATCCCCTACTAATCATTTCCTGAGAATTCTGAAGTGCTTGCCCCAAAATAAATAGGTTAGAATTTTTTATTTTTTGGTCATTTAAGACAGAATTAAAGGCTCTGCTGGTTACATGGAGTTATATCATAATACTAGCTTTGCCTTAGTTCAGCAAAACTTTCACTGGGCTAAGAAAGAAGACAATATATTATCAAGGCATTGTGTCCTGGTATCATCAAACAATGGGCAAATCAATTTTACCAGGTCTCTCCTAGGATATTTCATTGAATAAAAGTTAGAGTTTCATGTCTATAATTTGTAGGACAGAATTATTAAAAATGGTTGTATTTAAGTGCATTTCCCCAAATAGTGAGTTTCCTTTTGGCAGAAAAGAGACAATGAAGGTAAATGTGAGAGTATCATCAACCACAAACTAGTAAGCTGAACTCAAGTATGATAGCAACCTTCCTGTGTGATCCGCCATAGAGCACCATTTGTGCAAGAGTCTGAATTTCTATTCTTACTTATTTTTAAACATAACAATGTTTTTAATAAGTGGCTTATCTATTAAGTTTATAGAGAACCTTCCACTAAAGAGATTACTTATTCTAATCTATTCTTTTGTCCAATCTTTTCTCCATTTTTGCCCAGTGTTTTGTTTTTATAATATTTTATTCTATAAAAATCTATATTATACATTTTCTACCTGCCTTATCTATTCTTATACATTCACAATCTATTCTACTCTTAGTATACAATTTGAACAGATTCACATACATAAATCAACATTCATTACTTCTGGGCATATAAATGGTTGCTGGGTCCATGACTGCTGGTTAAATAGGTAGCTTCCAGGCCACTATGACATAAGCAAAAACTGAAAAGTGTTATGTTTTATAATTATTGAGGAAAAGAGGATTTTCATTATGGAGACATGTACAACTATCTCAAAGGCTTATTTTTCCAAAAGGAACAATGGCAATGTCCCCATTCTGGGATATGTGCGTTGAAAATTCAGTATCAACCTCTTCCAAAAAGGTAGATATTTTGAGGTATTAAAAAGCATTTTTTATTAGTGATAACACCTCGTACTTGGGGTCCTTTTGAGTTGAAAGTTGGCAAGTAGATTTTTCAGTAAGGCAGGGGTGGGAATCACTATAAATTCATAAACTAAAAAGAAGAATGACAATTTGTTGGCCCCAAAATAGGGGATGGGGGAGATTTCTTTTGTCTTTTTTTTTTTTTGAGATGGAGTTTCGCTCTTGTTGCCCAGGCTGGAGTGCAATGGCGTGATCTTGGCTCACCGCAATCTCTGCCTCCCGGGTTTAAGCGATTCTCCTGCCTCAGCCTCTTGGGTAGCTGGGATTACAGGCCTGCGCCACCATGCACGGCTAATTTTGTATTTTTAGTAGAGACAGGATTTGTCCATGTTGGTCTGGCTGGTCTCGATCTCTCTACCTCAGGCGATCCACCCACCTTGGCCTCCCAAAGTGCTGGGATTACGGGCATGAGCCACTGCACCTGGCCTAGGAGATTTTGGAATAAAGGTGTCCCTGTGACTAAAAACATAGAACTGGTCATAGATAGTCTGTTTACCTCTAGTGTCTTTTGGAGCGAGGGTGTGGGTCTCTGTTGAGTGGTGCCGATCATTAGGCATCACAGCAACATCAACAAAACTCATCTCCATAATATAGTAGATTTTACATCATGTTAAGGTAGACCTTTTAAACAACTCCTTCAAGTGTTCTGTTGATTTCCAGCCAGACAGTCAGACAGCTATTTCTTTTTTAGCAGGAGTAGTCAAGGCTAAAGTCAATACATGTGCCTTCCTTGCTGAGGTAGAATCAGGCATATTCCATCAACACATATGTCCCACTGTTCTCATTTCTCTCACTTTACTCTGTGATCAGTAGACAAAGTATATACTAAAGAAGAAAGAGCTGAGGAAGTTGCTAGGATTTCTAAAGAAGAAGAATCCAAATCTTGCCTACTTTAGGAAAAAACATTCTAGTATTAATTGAAAAGAGACGGTTAAATTGCAACCCATAAATTAAAATGTAGTTCCAAAGTGTGTCTATAGTGATCTACAAGCAAATACAATTTCTCATATTCTTTTTTTTTTTTTTTTTTTTTTTGAGACAGAGTCTTGCTCTGTCACCAGGCTGGAGTGCAGTGGTGCGATCTCAGCTCACTGCAACCTCCACCGCCTGGGTTCAAGGGATGCCTCTGCCTCAGTCTCCCAAGTGGCTGGGATTACAGGCACATGTCACTACACCCGGCTAATTTTTTGTATTTTAGTAGAGACAGGGTTTCACCATGTTGGCCAATATAGTCTCGATCTCCTGACCTTGTAATCCGCCTGCCTCGGTCTCCCAATATATTCTTAAAATATATTCTGCAGGCTAATTCTATGTTCTCATCTCATTCCTGTTTCTTCCTCTGTTCCAGAAAGGATTAGTGTCTAGCATACAACAAACAGTATATAATAAAGAACAGATAATACATACTCATAAAATTCTGAATCCACAGCAAAAAGAGGGTAAGGTCTTAGTCTAGCAGGTAAGTCTTATCGACAGTAATAAAGGCATATTTCTAAGCCATCCATGGAAAATACCAAAAATGTTTTCCATTATATCTTGAGGTGAAGTTTTGGTGGTATAAAAAATTATGGTTAATGCTGTGTATGTTATGTTTTATTTGGCTTCATTCTGGGACCACAAAAACAGATCTAACTATAGATAGGGGTAGGAGAGCATTTGTGTTTCTTCATTAGAAGCTGTGCATGTTAGTCTAATGTATAAGAATTAGGAAAACAATACCAAATCCCTTGATGCAGGCCATGTCATAAATCCATTTATAGTTATATAATATTTTCCTTTTTCTTATTATTTCAACCTTCATGCTTCTTTCTTCATTTAAAAAACTTTGGGGTCAGCCCTCATATTACCAGATGATTTCTGGTAGTTGAAGCCCTTGGAAAATTCATTTGTCCATCCATGTTGCCTAGTTTAGTACAACACTCCAAGGGGAACATCCTTTTACCAAAGGCAATGACTAACTGGATTTAAAAAATAACTTCTATAAATATGACATAATATCTGGAGGCCACATTTATAGCTGGTCAAATGCACTGTTAGCGCTACAAAAGGCTCATGATTATGAGGCAATAACATGTACATTTCTCTTTTTGACGAGAAACTATGGGTCCTGAGTTGTATTAAGACTGCACCAATACTGTTCGTTAAACATTTCTTTTCTGAGTCTCAACAAGTCACCTTAAAATCTATGGTATATAGCAGATCTTGAGCACCTACATGAAAAGCAAGTACTCAAATGTTAGAGATCTGAATTGAAATCAAGATTGAGATCCATCCAACTTAGGAGTTACTGCTGGTTCAATGAGTCCAAGGAAGAGGCCATTTAATGATTCCTCCAAGGAGCATTAAGAGCTCCAGGGTATTCCCTTGGATATCTGGAAACCTGGGTTACTTGATCTGAGCACGACTAAAAACTGGGCAAAGTCTTATATATTTATCCTAGGTTGGACACAGATCTCTAAGATAAGACTGGTATTTGGTAAGCTCTCATCTTTCCCATTCCTTTCTTTAGAGTTCAGATTCCTGACGTATTCTTGTCACAAGATATGGTCAAGGTTACACATGGGTTAAGAGCTCACAGTAGTTCAATAACAAACATGTTGCTGTAATACTGGTCTCCCCTGTAGACCTTGAAAGTCCAATATGCTATCTTCTAGGGCAGTTCATGGGAAAGTTGACATAATAATGCTTCAATTATTCAATTTATAAATGGGACATTTAACTGATAGAGTAGGGAAGACAACTGAGAAACGCTTGAAAATGTAAATAGTTTTTGTTTCAGAGAACAACCTTATCTCCCCAACACAGTATATTTCTTCTTTATGTAGCCACATTTCTCTAACGCTAGGCTCACACAGAAGCTATGGAGACTTCACCTAGAAGGTCTCAATGGCCTTAGAGCCATATATATTTCTACCATAAAACAGCAACAACAATTTTGGCCTAAATATAACCTAAGCAAAAATACAAACAAAATCAAACAGACGAAAACTACCTAGAATATAATTTTAAAAAGTACTGCCTATAAGACATTACCATGTATGGTATAAAACCCACCAAACTTAGATTGCACAATGATGCCATTTTCTTCAATTTTTATAATACTGCTTTTTGAAGATTCTTATTTTTATATGTAATGGGAAACATGACATCATATAAATGAGGCAGGAAAACAGAAAGGTGTAGAAGGCAAATGCAAGGTGCCTATATATTGTCTGCCCAGTGTTGCCAGTTGTGAAAGGATTTGACATGCTAATATCCATTCATTCAGAGACATTACGGAGACACTAAGAGCATGATGGCTGGCAGGCTCTGCATTTAAGTGCGGTTATCGAGGCCCCCAAATATTGACAGAGTGCCAGATTGTAAGAAACTATTGATGTACACAGCCGGCCACAGCTCCAGACACCTCTCAGACAGAGTCTTTAAATGTCACAGATAAATGAATTTTCATGAAACTGAGAGAGAGAGAGAAAGGAAGAGCAAGAGGAGAGAAAGAACACAGAATGAGAGGCAGGAAAGAAACAAGAAAGAAGAAAATCACTTCCATAAGACTGACATGAAAGCATGTGGCATCTCATCTCTAAAGCTCAATCATAACTCCTTACACAGGATGTGAGATCAAGCCTGCTGAATGCATTGCATTACCAAAGCACTCAAGCACATTTAATCATTTCATTGCATGGTATTTTAAAAGTTAAAGGAGATACATGTTACAGAATAGCTTCAACAAACTATTTCTGAGCAAAATATAGTTCAAATATAAATATTGCCCAACTCAATCCTAAAGCAAATTCAAAATAAAAAAAAATATATATAAAGGCCCATAGGCACAGATAAGTATTGAAGCCTCCTAAGCAGTTCTCCATATGCATAGAAGGTGAAAAGTCAAGGTGTCATGAAATCTATTTTTTGCCAAGACACAAATGTGTCCTCTGACATTTTCTTCTCCATAGTCCTACTGAAAGTAGTGACCCCTAGTGGGTTTATTGCACGATATTGAGGGATGCCTTCTTCCTTCACCTCTCTTTTCCTGCCTTTCCACAGAAAACATCTGCCAGGAAAATATACAAGTCAGTTACTTGACACATGATAACAAAAGTGAGCCATGGTTATAACTAGAACGACCAAGTATTCCTTAGAAATCATGTGTAACTCAATATATTTTAAATGTAAAGGAAGCTTTTTTACTTTGAAAGTTTTCCATCTGCTGAGGGCAGCTTCTCTTGACCTTGATACACTGTGCCATTGAAAGCAGTCACACTTTCAAGGTTCGAATATGGCTTGTTTGTGCATTTACTGTTCTATATTAGAGTTGTGCAATCTCCACGTTTTACATAAAGCGATCACGCCAAGGCCCACAAACAAAATTCTTCTTCTAATTCAAAAGCACATGGGTAAGTCTTTTGTTTTGGTTTTTAACCTGCAGCAACATGGTTTCACAAAGCCCTAGCTGCCTTTTTACTAGCATCACAAAAAGCCTTGGTGTAAGTTATTTTTCTACATCTGGCTCTCTCTGTTTTGGATACATGGGACATTAGCAGGTATATACTTGGAGAAAAAAGTTCCATAGCTCAAATGTTCAATAGAGGTTTTGTTTTTGCATCAACTTTTCAGTAATTTCTTAGTACTTTTCTTTTTTATGTTAGGAGATAAAATGAAAGGATTTAGATTTCCTGCCATGGGAAAAAATAATTATTTTCTCTGCCTTTAAAGGCTTTTATTTTGAAGACAAAATCAGTTTTAACTCAAATGGAAATTGCAGTAAAATCTCAGACACTGTAATCAGTGACTGCATTAAAACTCTCAAGAAGTAAGCCAACTTCCATGTGAGGCCACATTTCAGCCAGGATCACAAAGAGACATTATCCACTTTGCCTGTGGCCATTCTGTCATTTTAGACTGTAAAATTTTTATCCTGTAAAATTAAGGTTCAAGGAAATCTCTAACTTTCACGTACATACACATAAATACAATGATTTTCCCCTGTAACCATATAATAAGCAAAGAGGTTTTGGCTTACTTTAGATATAAGTGTAGAAGACACTTAATAAAGATTATTAAATTTCCTTCATTATATAAGTAATAGTGTTCAAATATTCAGTGATTAGTTAACACAAACTGTGTTATACACCCTACAGAGAATACTGTAAAGTTGCTAAAAAAAAAAAAGTAGACTTAAATGTGCTATATGACAGGATATGACATTATATATGCTAAATCCCTCTTGTATAAAGAAAATTAGTATACATATATACACATATTTATGATAGATAGATAGGCATATACACAAACATTTTCTTCTGGAAGTATATGTAAGATACTTTTGATGTACTTGGGGAAAATAAGATGGAGAATTTTACTTCTAATTATATATTTTTCTAATCTGTTTGAATTCTTCAAACATATGTTTAAAATATAATGCCAATAGGGATGGATATCTGAGTGGCAAGATTATGAGGAATATTTTTCTCTATATTGTAAAATTTAATATATGATATTTCAAAAAGGAAGCACCTTCAAAATAATTACGTAATAGTAATTCATGTTAGTTACAAGAAACTTGAAAATACTAAAAAAGCATGAAGTATATCAACAAAAAGCCTTGTAATTCTCTGACGCAACAATAACCACTGTTGAATTTTTGCTGGGTTGTATCCAGTTTGCAAAGTCTCTTCTCCTTTGTACATTGTAAGCAAGAAAGATCCTTTACATTCCCTTAAGGAGGGGGACCCAAAACAGCTTTATGTGTCATTTGTTCTGCTACATACCTTCTTAGATACCTTCACCACTACACTGTTTTTAGTTGCCAGGACATTGTTGAAATAGCATGGGCTATATGTGACACTTCCCTAAATTACACAGGTTCTTTATTAATCTGCTGTTGTCCCCTGAAAAACATGATCTCTGTGCTATTTCATAACAGTACATGGCATTTCATGATGGAAGCCATGGAGTTGAAAGCAACAGTGGCCTCATGCTCCGTAATTATTATAGTATACATACTGAAATAGTTTCTGGAGGACTCAGAAATTTCTATGTTCTTCTCTTCTGAATACATAGAGACGCTTCCCTGTAAGGAGCTTTGCCTTAGAACTTCTTTAAAGGCTAATAAAGTTGAAGGAAAAACACAGAAAGGTGATATACTTGGTGTGATATTTTAAGCAATTGACCTAGTAATTATAATACCTTTTAATATTTTCTTTGCTGAGGATCATTTTCTGAAGAAGGGTATGAACCCTCTCTTTCATGCAAAATACCTTGGTATAACTGTTCGTCTTTTAAGTATCTTATTTGCCTTTTGGCAAATTTAAGAATTTTCCTAACTTTGTTGTTGCTGTTATTGAAAAGAAGATAATAATGACAATAATAATTTTATGGCTAACTCTTATTGGTTGCTTTCTATAGGTTGGGCAGTTTACTTACATTATTTGTATTTAATTCAAAAAATAGCTCTATTATTATTATTGCTGTTATTCCCATTTTATAGACGAGAAAACCCAGGCATAGAAATGTTGAAAAACTTGCCCAATGTCACAAATCTACTAAGAAGTAGATGAAGAAATCTACATCAGACTCATTCCAAATCTTCCTTAAGATTATTATCTAGATTAGGGTTACACGACTGTACTGAGAGGTCCAAACCATGTCCAGAGCTTTCTTATTTTTCTAATACTATGGGGGGTGAAGGGGACTGGGAGGAGAAAGAGAGTGAGTACACAAGATTCCAAATAAAATGTTATAAAATTTATGTAAGACTTCATTTTCCTCACCTCCAAAATGGACAGCACCCACCACAGAGGTTTATCTTGAGGACTAATTGAGATAATATAAGTGAAAGCATCTAGTACAACTAAAATAAAACACCATTATTGCCTTACAAGTTTCCTTCCTTTGCATAATGGATGTGTTCTGGATAAGGTGATTATGAAAAGGTATGGCTTAACTTCTGTTATCAAATCAAAGAGCAATTACATTATAACATCTCAGAGAAGGATTCCCAACAGATTGCGATGAAGACCTAATGTAAGGCACGGGTTCAGGTGGAGGCTGGGTCTACAGGAGATTTACTGGGAGCAGTCTGTGGGTTGGTAACATGTTCTAGATCCTCTTACTTCTCTCTCCTCAGGCTCCTTGGTCTGAAAACTCCTGAGTGAACTACAGCAGTTTCCAGAGACGATTTCTTTCTTTTTGTTTTATCTGGTTACAAAGTCTAGTGGAATTGATATGCAATGACAATACTTCACTTGAAGGCCCTATCCCACACATTATGATATATAATAGTTAGAAATTCCTTTAATGTGAGATTCTCAATCAGGTAAATTCATTGTGCTGTATTTACTCTGGATGTTTGGTTACAGGTTTCAGTCATATTATTAACAATACTTGCATTAACTTCATCATATTCATTACATTGAAAGGCTCTGAGTTAGAAAACATGTATTCTACTTTCTTGGAAACCCTACACTCACTAGTGAGACCTATAAATAAAATGAAACTTTAAATAGTGCTAACTTCACCTTCAACTCATAACTAAACCCGACTCTGGGCTTAAAGTACTATTTTCTCCCTCCAGTCTCATCAGATATAAGTATATCATGTTACCAACTGATGCCAAGCTATATACTTACACAATTCACCTCATACTAACAACCTGCTGCATTTTGCTGCTGGCCTTTTCTTGAGGTACTGGGACTTATTCTTAAATTAATGCCTTAGTTTTTTTTTTTTTCCTAGGGACATCCTTTTACTTATGGAAAATATTCAGAAAGAATGGAATTTTTAAAATAGGCCATCTGCTGTGCAGACCTCAAGAAAAACAGTTATGTTTGAAAATACCAGATTCAACTAATCAGGGGCACAAAAGCCTTATTAACTGTATTAGCTTTCTTATCTTTAGAGCTCAGGTAGGAAGTAATATCTGACCTCAGCATGCCAACAGGTGTCAAGTGAGAGAGGTCAGCACAGTCTACACCCTTATGATGTAGCTTAAACACATCAGCTCAGAAGCATTCTTCATAAATTCTAAAAAGAGACCTTCTTCCAGATTATCTCACACATGGCAGCAGCCTGGGAAGCCTCAAGACAAAACTCTCTAGTTCTAGAACAATTAGAATAATTCAAACAAGGTGCATTTACATTATATTTAATATTTTGCTATAAGCAGACAATACAGTCTACTCAAAACTATCTCTATTTTACTGTTTGCCCATATTCCCTTATCCGTCCTCTATTTCTCAGCTTGTATCTTTCTTGAATTTCTAAAGATAAGAAATCTAATTTATTCATGTATTCATTATACAATAAATATTAAGTATCTCAGAAAAGGGCCAATAAATAGATGATAGATGATTAATAGATAGCTAAATATACAGACAGATAATAGATACATAGCTAGCTAAAACAGAGATGAGTTATGACCTGAAGAAATGGCTAAGGAAGAAGACTCCATATTGAGGATGTTTTAAACTAGGTATTGAAGGATACTTGGGATTTGGAAGTATAGAGAGCAAGGAGAAATCATTTCAAGCAGAATAAACTGCATGAACAAAAAGGTCATCACACATTGGGAAAAGCAGATCATTTGGTTTGTGAAAGAGAGTAGTAAAAATAAAACTGGGAAGGTAAATTAGGGTTAGATCACAGGAGAGTTCGAGTGCCAACCAAGGAATACTACTCTGTCAATAATCTAGGTTTGAAGAAAGCACAGTCAACAACTCTCTAGCTTTCATAATTTCAGTAATGAGTATTATAATCCACCAAACCTCTGGTCTTTAGGCTCCACAGGGGATATGTTAGATCAGTGGTAGAGAAAAGGTCCTCATATCTAATGAGTCCTCCTCCAGCTGAGATTATCAAGATGCATGTATTGAATCATTTCACATGATTTGAACAAGAATTTCACTGGCTCTGAATCACACTAGCACTGGTCCTTCATTCTCAATAACAAGTTCTATAGAGTTACCTAAAGGCTGACACGGAGGCTGGCTGAGACGAGAGAGGTGAGTATTCCAAGCATATGTGAGATGTCTGTCGAAAAGTTTGACATAAGCTGTCATTTGATTTTGAATAAAGCCAACAAGTTCACAGGGGATTGGTTACTTATATATATCTAGTTCAGGTTCTCCCTATGATACAGAAAGTCATTGTAGTATACGTGGAACTCTAAGATCTCCTTACACATCTTTTAAGGCTCACTCCTAACTGTTTAGGATTCTTTGATAGAAGGTGCTTTCCCAGCACCTGCTATTATGCTCCCTCTTTATTGTTCTCTATTGGATTTACTGACTTCTGATATGCTTTGTTTTTATGTATGTATTTGTTTACTTTCTGCCTCTCCTCTCCAAATGTTAGGTCTTTGAAAACAAGGATTATTTGAATGTGTCTTTTTTGCTCGCTGTTGTATCTCCAGCATCTAGAACAGATACCTATTGAAAGACTGCTTTCGAAACTGAAGACAAAATATAGAGGAAGGTAAGCACATATTAACTGGTATATGGGGGAGAAAAAGGCTTCTGTATAAAACTCTGCCCCAAAACTCATATACTACATAATTTGAAAATATCATCAGCTAATTATGTCATGGATGAATTTGCTATAAAACTCAAAGCACTTTTAAATTAAAAGTAGCTACTTTTTTTCTTCCTGTTACTGAAGTAACATCTCATTCTCTCCATTTTATACAGATGGAAATCATGACAGAGAGAGACATACTCTAAGAGTACAGCAGATGAATTCAGAGCTTCTGACTCCAAGGGCCATCTATATTCTATGCACTATTTAACATTAGTTTGTATTTTACTATCAGTGAGATTCAAGTGCTGAATTGAATAGAGTCCTAGAATTTGAACGAATAAATAATGTTATTAGCTTACGCTCTTTCTGCTAGCACATGGCCTTCTCACAGAAATAAGCAAACAAATAAATAAAGAGCAACACAGAAAGAGGAAAGGTGAATAACTTAAAGGGGTGAACATGGTTGTTCTTATTTTTAAAATCCAGATTGTTCATTTTCATTGTAATTGTATTGTATTCTGCTGGCAGAGAGAGATGAGATTTAGTGTACTATGCAAATTATAGTAGGCCCACCACAGCTTATCAAGTTCTGAGAACGGTATGGGTTCTTTTTCCTCAGATCCTCTTTTACCCTTAAAATATCTCCTGGATTAAAATTCTCATTCAATGAATCACATCTTTCAATGTAAACAATGAAATTATAAAAGTACTAAAAGAAAACATTGGTAAATTTCTTTATAATCTTGGCATAAGAAAGGACGTTTTACCTATAACTCATTATCTAGAAGCCACATAGAAAAGATTAGTAAATCTGATTATGTTTAAAAACAAACTTCAGTATGGCCAAAAAATCCATAAGAAAAGTAATAAAATAAGTGGAAAAAATTTATGCAGCTCAGATAGATAAAAGGATTATCATCTTAATGTATAAATAGCAAGAAATACATAAGAGAAAGACTAACAACCCAATAGAAAGAAAAGGCAAAGGAGATGAACAGACATCCTATAGAAAAATAAATGCTAATGCCATTAAACGTATTTTAAAAAGATGATTGACATCACTTATAATTTTAAAAATGCAAACTAAAACTATACCAAGATACCATCTTCTACCAATATAATCGGCAAAAATCCAAAAGCTTAACCAAGCACTATTTTGTTGAGGCTTCGGTAAAAGGGTACTTTTGTATATGCTAATGGGACTGCTAATTGATCCAAACCCTGTCGAGATCAATTTGGCAAAATTTTTCAAAATTCAAGATGCATATAACCCTTTGATCAATAATTTTATTTCTGAGAATTTATCCTGCTGATAAACTTGCACATCTATGAAATGATTTGTATACAAGGTTGTTCATTGTAATATTGTTTGAAATGAAAAAAATAGTTTATCAATCAGGACTGAATAAACCATGATGCATTTACATAATGGAATACTGCAAAACTATAAAAGAGATTAAGGTAGTTCTCTATGTATCAATAGCAAAAGACCTCCAAGAGATACTGGAGAATACAAGATTGAGAACAGTGTATAAAGTGGTTCAAGTTTTGTGTAAGAAGGTGGAAGGAGGGAATATATATTCGCTTTTTTTGCATAAAAAGACCACTGGAAAGTTACACAAAAAATTAATAAATAAAAGTGGTTACTAATGGGAATAGAAAGAGAAAAAGGTAGATGGGGAGAAGTGAAGACGTTTTTACATAGTTTTAATTTTTGAACCCTGGAAATACATAGCCTGCCTCTTCGACTGAACAAATATATTTAAAAACTAAATAAAAAATAATCTCATATTAAAGGAAAAATGAGAACGGCATAGCAATGATAAAAATGGTTCCTGAGCTCCATAAATTTCTCCCAACTTTTAGCTACCAGTGCAGCCAATATTTGGGTAAATGTGGTAAAACAACTTGGCAGTTTGGTCCAAATGGCATCCTTGGAGCATAAAATGATTCAGGTTCTTCCCTTTGACTTTGTAGCATTTTTAAGATGTTATTAAACAGTTATTCCTTTCTAAGCTCAATAGAGTTACCAGTAAAATGTAAAATGACATTACAGTGTTGCAGCTGTGAACTAGTTGAGATGAATTCCCTTTAAAAGCCTAGGATGCTTTCCATGTGTTGAGTAGAGAAGACCTGGATGTTCGCTTGTTGCTATGTAATAAGAAGAAAACACATTTCTTGAGCAATTTAAAGTGTAAAATTATTTTAAAAAATAAGTAAAATCTATTAATTATATACTATTTATCAATCTTCTATAATACTTAGGTGATTGCATAAAATTCTTAACAGGAGGCAGAATACAGCATTAGACAAGATGATGTATGTTGAGTACTTAGAAGTTCCTAAAGGAGAAGCCTAGAAAGACAGTACATTATAATTAATAACAAATGTAATAGTATATTTTTTTGTAAAATAAGCAACATATTTTTCCACTAGTCAGAAATTATAGCTTCAGTTCAATAAGCTGCTTTCTCATATTTTATTTATACTGAGAGTGCTGACTAGAACAATCTAGAAGCTACAGACAAGAGCAGGGGTGAATGCTCCTCAATTTCCCATTTCCTTTGTGCCATGACATTTTGTAAAAAGATAATCAGTGAATTACCCATTTTGTATAAGAATTTCTTCCTCTGGGTTCTGTTACATATTTTAGGCAATGATTTAAAACATGGAGGTAGGTAAGTAGGGAGTATTCATTCAATCATTCATTTGTATTAATTAAATGCCAAGTATGTTCTGTGTGTTTCGCTAACATTAGAAATGCAGAGAAAAAAGACATAATTTTTGTCCCCAAATATTTCAGTCTAGGGGGGAGAAAGGAAAGTAAATACCCAACTAACTACAACAAAGGGTGATAACCTGCCGTAACTGAGTTAAGCATGGCTGTGAGAGAACAGAGGTATGGGACTCTGACTTTTAAGGAGGAGGCTCAGTAACAGGTTTTGAGGAGTTGGTGCCTTAGCTGAAACTTAAATGATGGAAGAAGTTAACAAGCCAAAGATTTGAGAGGATGGAAAGGGATTCTAGGTATAGGTAACAGAAAAAAAAAAAAAAAAAGTACAGAGCAAGACAGAGTATGATCCATTCATGAACTGCAGGTGGTTCCAGACAGAGGATAGAGTGATGATTGGGAATGCCAGGAAATGACTTTTCAGGCCCATCCAGATTGTGATGGAAGCACTACTTTAGATAAGGTGATAAGGGAAGGTGGGGATCTGAATGAACAGAAAGAGTCAGCCATGAGGGGCTTGGAGAGAACAGTGTTCCCAGCAGAGAACTGCACTTATTGCACGTATATGCCTATTTTAAGGAATGGTTAAAGAGCTAGGGGAACTGATTCTTCGTTGTCGGAGATGAGCAGAACTATTCCAAATACTCTTCCCCTGACAATTATCTAATCTCTTTTGTTGTCTCTGGAAGCATGGTTCTCTCCCATCAATGAATTCATTCAGTCCCTGTAATCAGCTCTGATTAGTGTTGTTTAACATCAATCTTTTCTACTTTTTTTCAAAGAAAGATACCAATCAGTTGCTGCACACCCCTGCTTGTTAAAAGCAGCACCTCTCCTGCTGACTTACCGTTCTTTTAATCAAAAGGGCAGGAGGAAGCAGTTGGGATTCACTTTTCTTTTTTTTTCTTTCAAAGTACACAAATGTCAACTTCCTTAAGGATGTCTGGCATAGCTGAGTTCAGTCATGTAACATACAGAGTCAGCTTGATCAAAAGGTTGCAGGCTGCCCACTGCTAAAATGGAGGAGAAAAGGAAACCATGGGCTTCCCTGAAGTGTGAATGAGTGCATAGGCCACTGCCACGTGTGTATTTATACTGACGACATGCTGGGCTGACAAGGGAGATTAGGAAACGTAAATCCCCACCACTACACTGCTCTATCTTCACCTTTGAACCTCTGGAGCAGCACTTTCTCTCTTTCCTATTTCTTCTGTTGTGCCCAGTGAAGGAGTTACCATATAGCTTTATAGCAACTGCAAGCCATGGCTATTTTTGTATACTTAAAAAAACATTTTTGCGGCCAGGCACTGTGCCTCCCTCTTGTAATCCCAGCACTTTAGGAGGTTGAGGCGGGTGGATCACTTGAGGTCAGGAGTTCGAGGTCAGCCTTGCCAACATGGTGAAACCCCGTCTGTATTTAAAAAATACAAAAATTAACTGGGCGTGGTGGTGGGCACCTGTAGTCCCAGTTACTTGGGAGGCTGAGGCAGGAGAATAGCTTGAACCCAGGAGGCACAGGTTGCAGTGAGCCAAGATCACGCCACTGTACTCCAGCCTGGGTGACACAGTGAGACTCAATCTCAAATAAATAAATAAATAAATAAATAAATAAATAAATAAAATAAATTCTTTTTGCTACTAGTGCCCCAACATTTAGCTGAAGGTTATAATTCTTACCTCTATGGACTTCAAAGTGTTAATAACTAGAAAAAGCAAAAGATTGTTCATTCATTCATTCTCTTACTCTTTTTTTTTTTTTTTTTTGAGACAGAGTTTCATTCTTGTTGCCCAGGTTGGAGTGCAATGGCATGATCTCGGCTCACCGCAACCTCTGCCTCCCGGGTTCAAGCGATTCTCCTGCCTCAGGCTCCCGCGTAGCTGGGATTACAGGCATGCACCCCCATGCCTGGTTAATTTTGTATTTTTAGTACAGACAGTGTTTCTCCATATTTGTCAGGCTGGTCTCGAGCTCCCGACCTCAGGTGATCCGCCTGCCTCAGCCTCCCGAAATGCTGAGATTACAGGCATGAGCCAACGCGCCCAGCCACATTCTCTTACTCTTTTAATAAATCAGTATGTATCATGTGACAAACCTGTATCTGCAATATGACAAACCCTTGTCAATAATTCTCCTGGAAGATGCTTCTGGCAACCCAGAACCAGAAAATAATTTTTCCAAAGAGTTGATTATCTTAGACTAAACTATGACTCAAGTTGGTTTTACAAATAGGGAACACTCTGTAAATACTCATGGACATATCTAAAGCTGAACATACATTCTCATTAAGCACAAAAATCATCATATATGGTTACAGCCCCCAAACAAGGCTGCAGAAGAATTTAACATTTGTAACAATGTACAGCTAGTATAATTACATTTTGTGCAACCTCATAATTCTTTAAAAGTACAACTGAAGTGATGAGAAGATGCATACTGATATAAGGTAACACAGCTCTGTGATCTAGCCAAAACTAGAACTCAAGGCCCATAATTTTAATCTAGGAACTTTTATGTGATGACCATTTACCAGAAGGAATGGGAGTAAAAAGCATAAGGTAATTGATACAGAGAAACAAGGATGCTTTTATAAAACAAAAACACCAGTCTAAAATAAGACTCTTCTTTACTCACTTGAAATGGCTCTGAATTCCTGGGAAGAGCATAGGAAGAAATGTAACTATAGGATCACTTTTATGTGAGTAAATTGATAAATCATTTCCCCTACGTGCTCTAAGAAATCTTTTAGAACAATATTTCCCAAACTTCCCTAGTCATACCAATTGACTAGTTTCTTGTTTCAGATCCAAATGCCAAGGCCCCTTCAAGCAAATTTCTTATTCTCTAGGTTTATGGTAGACTCAGGAATGTGCATATTTCAAGGGTGACCCTGATGATTCTTAGTTCAGGGATGTTTGGGAAATACTGTTGTGGTGAAACCTTTGTACAATAGCTAAAACATTTCTTCATTCCTAATGAATCATCCCCTTTTAATGTTTCTGTGGTGTGTCTTAAGCAGGTGCAGACTCTCATAGCAAACCATAAACTCCTATGTTCCTTTAAAATAGCTTAAGATACATTTACTGACTTTTCAGGATTAGCAAAAAGTCAAATAGGGCTGTTAACTAGCCCATTCCCACAGAAGCACCAAACTGTAATTCCCAAGTATCAATTCTAATGTGTTAAAAAATAAAAGCATATGCTCAGTCATGTAACAGAGGGTTTCTTTTTTTACTTTTATTTCATTGTCTGTCAATCTGGTTGATCAGATTACTAATTTCTACCTACTAGAAGTGATCTTTAGAAAAATATGTCTGCCCTGTTTGCATTACAGATACATTAACAATAATAATGATTTTTAAAAAGTAAACCAAACATAAATAAACAGGAAAAGAAACCGCCATATTTGAGTCCAGTCTTTGTCCTGCCTAGTGAAACATCTGTCTTATACCTTTTTGACAGGTAGAAATAAGACCTTTCACATCATCTCATCTCTCTGATAAATCAGTCTGTTTCCTTACAAATTTGGTTTGAGATAAAACTCTTCTGTTCTTCCATTTACCACTTAGAAAGGCACAGTCAGGAACACCATCGAAGACGAGCTCACTTCCGATTGTCTTTCAGTTAGACTTCTATTAAATGGATACCAAGAAAGCTAACCAAGAAACAAAAATATTCCTGTCATTTCTTTTGCAACAATTCAACAAACTTGAGGAAAACTGAATTTTGAAGAAAAGAATGGTCTATGCCATCTTATAAGCATGAGACGGAGGAGCAATGACTATAAAGAATATTCGTTAATTGTGGTTGTACTGTAGTTATGTTACAAATTGCACAATTAATTCCCACTATCAAATTAAACTGGTAAACAGGCCTAGATTAAAAACACAAGCCTGTTCTGCTTGTTTTGCTCTGTTATACACAAAGTAATCTTAAATTCAGTTTATTATCATTAGTATGGTTTCACTTTGGGGGAAAAAAAACTCTTTTTCCTCATAAGGCATATTGCATATTGAGATGATGAAGACCAAAGTCAATGCTGTAGAGAGTTGTAGGGATATAACTGCTGCTAAAATAAGCACTTGGTTTAGCAGACTATTTCCCTTAGTAGCTTGGAGCACAATAATTTTTTCCTGCTGGGAGACAATGTATATCCTGAATGGGGTAGGGCCTGAAAGACAGTGAAACACAGCAGGAAATACACCTGATGGCAGAATCCACCAGGATCAGACAGCATCAGGACAGCATTAAACAAAGTGTTTGAAGATAGCAGAGATATGTGGACTATCAAGGAACACTGAAAGATTACACATTGTAGGTGAGCATGGTTTTGAGAATCCATCTCTGCTGGCCACAAGAATATTGGCAGTCAACATTTGCAAGGTCTGTTTAATTATGTCAGTGACCACAGCTAGCCTCCCAGGTTAAGTGAGAACGAGAACTAACAAGCTGCCCCTAGCCTCCTTCAGGACTTAAATGACAAAGCCATGGCAATCACAGCAGCAGCAGCAGCAGCAGAAGCAGCAATAGCACCAGCCGAAGCAGCAACAGCAGCAGCAAGAACATGGTTTTGACCCGCAGTTCTTGCCCATCAAAGAGCTGTGCCCTGTCTGCTCCCACTGACAGGCAGATAAATACAGAGATCTGTCGGCAGTACATATTTATGTATATCTACAGCTTCCTCACACAGACTTACAGGGAATGCATAACAGCTTCTAGTGGTATAACAAATGCACCCACTAATGGGGTGAGACCCATTACTCACAAATGGGTGAAAAGAAGCATCAATATGCAGGTCTTAACCCCAGTTTGTGGGCAGAAACCTGTCATTCCATCGCAGGCCGATAGGTCTCCTATTCACACAGTCCTTGTTTAATTTTCCAAACACCCTTTCTCTAAATGGTGCTACTCTGAGCTGTGTAGTGCAGACAGACAGGTTTGACAAGCAGAGTTGTCAATTTCACATTTTTTATCCCAACTGCAGGGCAAAATCAGGCTTTGTATGCAACTGGGGTTGACTGGTTGGGAAGGCAGGAGAGGTTGGCATTTAAGAGGTATTTTCCACATTAGAAACTCAGAACTCAAGATAGAAAACTCATAAAGGGTTGTCCCTATTCAAAATCCATGAAATCAGGAGAGTCCAAAGATGTGTACTGGTGGTCTACTGTGGGGCATATACATTTTGCTGAAACAAGAAGATGAAGAGAAAAGTAAGGCTTGGTTCTATCTAGAAGGAGCTCTGGGTACGTAAGCAGTGAAAGACACTCACTCAAATATCATAATATAAAATGAGGCACTTGCCGTAAGAGAGGAACATAGCAATGTGTACACACAATTCTTGGTTAACCAGGAAGTTGAAGATATAAGTAATATATTAGCCAAATTTTTGTCCTTCGGAAAATGTTGGAATTGTCCAAAGAAAGGCCAACAGGATACATGCTAGGTAATAATGGGTGGATTAGGCGTACAACGAAAGCAAGTTAACGAGCACTGTTTCTAACAATCAAGTCCCAGAATATTCTTGGGATCTCTGGGACTATCTCAAACATATAACAGAGTCTGGGATGGTTTTGAAATCTCTGCTAGCATATGCTCTGCCCTGAGGTTTCTTTTTGGTGCTGATTTGCTTGAACTGAAGAAGGAAGGGAGAACACATAGAAGACGGGTTCTCTATTTTCAGGAGGCAGTCCTAATTATATCAGTGGTATAGTTAAGAACCTACAACAAATGTACCTCCAGAATCCCCTTGTGCAGATTAACACTCTATGGTATATGAGATTTCACAGAGTCTTGCATATCAGAAACTCGCAAATGGGAACACAGAAGAGTCTGTGTGTCCCTGAGTTTATGCTCAACCTGGCAAACATCAAGAGTAATTTTATGTTGTTCAGGAACATACTATAACAAAGCTCTCACAGGTTGAAGGCTTCAGTGAACCTGAGGGCTCACTTCCCAACCTAGACTTACACCATAAAGAGTAATGGACTTTGCTAATATCAAATCAAAAGGCAAAGGAAATCTGGCATTTAGGAGGTATTTTATAGTTACAATTACCCAATCCTAGGTGAGACTAGGATTAGAGTTGGTGGGGAAATAGACATGGAAAGTGCTGTTAAATGTTTTTTGAAATGTCCCTTTTTGATCCCCATAGTCATGAGAGTATTTGAGTCTTGGATTGCTCTATACTTAAATTACTGTCATTGCCCCTCAGTTGGCATCTCTGACTAATCTCAACCCTCTCAATCTACTCTGCACACTATAGCCAGGTTAACTTCTAAAACACTCCATTCATTATTTTTGCTTGTCTCTCTAAGTGTTTCAGTTATTCAGCAAATCCTTATTGCATTCTAACTGTATGATAGCTATTGTTCTCATCACCCACAAAAAATAAATCTGAACTCTGCCTGCCTTTTGAAATTCACATCCTAATCTTCAATAACATGGCTCTCATTTCTAATTTCACTACTTCCTGTATACACCAACTTTATTTCCACTGGTCGATATTTTTATTCTTCCTCCCTACTTCTCTCTTTTCCCATATCACACCATTGGCTACCATCTTTGCTTTTTTCCAAAGGACCTTTCATTCCATTGTCTTTCAATGTCTAGCTTTTACATCTACAGCTAAAGTTCTCCCTCTACTACTAATCAAGCCTTCTATACTCCTTTCTCGGCCACCATAATGCAGATTCTTGTAGTACTTACTACCTTTCGTTATTGCTCATGTTGGTGCATAATGGTAGACTGGTAATTTCCAGTTAGTTTTATGATCTAATTACTAGTCTCTGCAATAACAGTATAAAAACCATAAGCTCTCTATGAGCAGGTATCGTGTTTCTGATAGTAACATTACTAACTGTTGTGATAACTGCGAATTAAGTTTAGCATCATACTTGTTTCTAAATTTAAATTGTACCACTTCTAACAATATTTTCTCCATCGTTTTATTTTAAAAAAGTCCAAAAGAGGATGACAATAACGGGATCACAATAAATATATATTCACGTGTAATGGTTAGTGGTCTTTTCCAGCGACAATAATGTCGCATTTTGCTGTTACCTCCTTTCTTACATGATATTCATTATTAGACATACTACTACACTAATGCCAACATTTTCCAGTTAAAATCGACAGTAATTAAGCTTTGGTTGTTGCCAGCACTAGCCTAGGGATAGGGTAGGTATAGGGCCAATGAGACCAAGTTCAGGGTATAAGATCTCTGATATTCATCAAGGAGCTAAGATAAGAAGCATAATGAAAGACAAAACAAATGGTACACCATATAGTATGCCGAATATTTTTAATGCTGATTTTTGTAGACAGAACTTGATATCAGCTTTTACTCATTTGTTATTGATATATGTGTATTTTCTTAAAATATAATAAATATAGAAAGGGTTTGTGAATAACATAATATGAAGATCAGAATCAAGATTAGGGCCAAGGGCATCAGATTAAAATGCAGATGAATAATTAATCACCTGTAGGATTAAAGTTCCAATTCTAAATGGAAAGAAAGCATTGGCAAAGGCATGAAAACATGGTTGTAGGGTGGTGTTCACAGTTCCATGAAGGAAAAGATGAAGCAGATAGGAAGGTGGGCCTACTGTACGGACTGAGTACTGGTATTAAGGGTTTCATATTAGGCAAGAATACAAAAATAATTAGGAGAGTTTGGACTGGAAGACTGGGAATGATAACCGGGGATAGTGAATAGGGTGGCCTAGGTGTACAATGAAGTCAGCATTTAGCACATCAGGTAGGCAGGACTAGGACCTAACCAAGAAGCTGGAAATAGAAGGAAACTCATTTATTCATTCTCTGACCTTACATTTATTTATTGAATAATAGTAGTAGACTGATCTATAGACCTAAACCAGTGGACTGATCAACAGACCCAGACTAGACGATGCTTAACAGAATTTACAGTTTGGAGGGAAAACAGACATGAAAGACTTAAGTAATAAGATGAGAGCGGCCAGAGACAATGAGTACATAATAGGAGTGAGGCCCACCAAAGAAGTGATCTCATATCAGCTACTTGAAACCAGTGATGAAAGTAAACTCAGTACCAAGCTCACTTCATCCAAAGCGTGGATTCCTTATATGTTCTCTGCTTGGGATAATATTAAGATCAACCTGTAGGTAGAGCTTACACAGCTAGGACGAGCAAGCATTCCTAGGTCAGAGGAGTATGCTCATGTGTGATGGTGTCTGTGCATGTAGGTTTTTTTCCTAACAAGTATAAACCACGATCCTATAGCATAAGAATAAGTGATGATGAGAAGAATGATAATGGTAATGATGATAACAGCAGCTGTTTATTGAGTGCTTATGATATACCAGGTATTGGTTTAAATATTTTACATTTATTAGATTAGTTACTCCCCACAGTAATTTTATAATAAAAATAAATTTATGGTTCCCCTCCTCCTTCTCCTCATCCTTAATTTACAGATGAAGAAACTGAGGCATGAGAATTAAATAGTTTTCCTAAGGTTACAGTGTTGCAGAATCTACATAGTCTTCACTCTTAATCACACTGCTCTACTGCCTAAATTCAGGCAACCAACAAAAGAGTTGCTCTGCCTCATCTTGGAGCTTATATATGTCTACAGAATATATATTATTTACATTCTCATAAATGAGAAATGATTTAAGGATATTCTTACCAGAGCAGTAGCCATTCTCAAAATTATCACAATGGTGTATTACATTGTTTAGACATATAATGAGAGTATTGGGGTAACAGATATCGGAGATTTGGCTCTTACAGATTTTAATTCTTAATTGTACTATTTAAGAGAAAAATTAAGTATTGTGAGGAAGCACTGGAACAATGGAAAAGGTAATACGGAAAATAAAAAGTTGAGTCTCAGCCTGGTAAGTGTGGCTCTCTATTTCTTCAAGTTTCCTTTCTTAACAAGGTGACATAAGGGTTAATAAGATGACTGTAAAATACAGTTACCTTATGAAGAATGAAAAATTCCATTATTACTGAGATTTTCCAAATCCTGATAATTCTGCTGGGATTTTCTGAACCATGATAATTCTGCTGGGATCTGGTATTAAACAGCATGTAGACAGATTAATCCCAAGCCCAGAAAAAGAGTGAACAAATAAAACCTAAGTAGCATAATGACTGAAGAAAGTTAGATTGTAGTGTCCAATCTCATAGTGGCCACTTTTTGTTTGCTTGTTTGTTTGTTTGTTTTGAGATGGAGACTTGCTCTGTTGCCCAGGCTGCAGTGTGCAGTGGTGTGATCTCAGCTCACTGCAACCTCCACCTCCCAGGTTCAAGTGACTCTCCTGCCTCAGCCTCCCGAGTAGCTGGGATTACAGATGTGCGCCACCACACCCAGCTAATTTATATTTTTAGTAGAGACGGGGTTTCACCGTGTTGGCCAGGCTGGTCTTGAACTCCTGACCTCAGGTGATCTGCCTGCCTCGGCCTCCCAAAGTGCCCAGAGTGCTTGGGATAACAGGCATGAGCCACCATGCCCGGCCTGTAGTGCCCACTTTTGACAAAGTTGATTGTTTGTGTGGGAGCATGAACATGAAAATTTAATTACAAACTAAGGAGAAACATCCTTAACTTTGAATCTTTCCTATTGGTTTACTGGAGTCAATTTTAAAGTATCACTTAATAAATACTATTTGACAATTTGCAAATTTATATAAATGTATTTTCCTTAGAGTATAAGCATTCAACTCCAATATGATGGTTTCCTATTTTCGGTTTGTTATACACCAAGATAGAATGTACCTGTAAGATATTTAGGAAATCACTTTTAGGGGACACTATACAATACCTTACTAAATACCAAGACTACAGTACTATTATTTTCACAAATGAGCATGGGTCAAGGCAAAGAAGGGCAACTCGGGGTAAGACTATATAGGCTGTTAACCTTGCTGTACAGGTAAATGTAAAAGTTCCTTTTTTCTAGCCTCAATATGCTGGACGATCCTCACCTTTAACTGAGTAGAGAATGTCTTAAAGCAGAGAAACAAGAACACCTGTACTCTGAACTTTGTTGGGGAGTTCTGGCCCCTTTTATCATTTGACCGTCAATGATTAATATAACTGCTTTTAGCCCTTAAGCCTGTGCCAGCTGCAAACGTGACAGATACCTGTCATATTTTAGAACAGCTTATCACCTCAGCCTCTGGAGTGATTGAGTATTTATAGATACAAAGATAGAAACATAAAGCACATATGTATAGGCAGGAGTCCCCTGGAGGTGGCGATTAGGACTAGGCAGTAATTTTAGCTTGAAGCTCCTATGACTTAAATAGCCACTTGAGCTCTGCTCTTGCAGTTTACGATGTCAATAGAACCCCTAAATGAAATTACAGCCTTCTGATACGCAGCAGGATATCCTTTCTTTGCCATGCAATGTACACGGCCAGGAGAAATTGCTCTGTATATGGAGTTTCACTAAAGCAGAATTTATCATAAGGCTGCTCTGCTAAAATATCATTATGCTGTTATTCACTGGATAACACATCTAATGACTCGGGGTGCACTTGATAGCCATGTTTCAGTGAACACAGACGCACGCCCTGATGTGAACTGGGCACTCCAGTGCTTCAAAGCACTATCGATTTCAATTCTACCATAATTTACACCTGGCTTGTTTTGCCAATAGCTTGAACCCATGCTAACACTGGAACATACACATACAAACAGAAATGAGCTGTATAGCAAAAATGCATGCAGCAAACTTTCCAGGATTTTGCCTTTATAATCATCTCCCTTGGTGCCGATCAAATATTTTGCACGATTTTCCTAGTTAAGTTTGGGCATTGCCTCTGTTAGCATTATCCTATGGTTGGTGATGATAGTAATAAGAACCTCTTATATTTGGACAAGCTATGGACACTTCTGCAACAGGATCTGGGTGCCAGTCATCTTCGTTCTCCCACTATCTAGCACAATGACTGGCATATAATAGTTGCTCATGATAATCTTCTCTGCAGGCTCCTCTTCCTCTCTCCATTCCAGAAATGCACTGTATATAAAGGACCTTCTCTCTTTGGTTATCTTTCGATATATTTTTCCTGAGAAATGTCCACTCCATAATTTTAACTATTACCATGATTTGGATGATTCAGATGACTGCCAAACTCTGTCCCTGACTTATCTCCAGCATTCCGACTAAATCCAACTGCCAGTCTGGATGCTCCCCTAACACCCCCAAATTAAACACATTCAAAAGCAAGTTTGTAATCTTCCCCCATCCTCCAAAATCTGCTCTTCCTCCTCATAGCTTTTCTTGCTTAGTTGTACGAGGTAGAAACCTGGGAGCAATCCAAAATTCCTTCTCTCCATGCCCAGCCCAAGGGTTATTAAATTGTGTCAATTTTGCCTATCTCTTGAACATGTCTCCTCCTCTTTGTCTATTCCCACAGTTATTGTCCTAGTTCAGGGCTTCATTGTTTCCTGTCTGAACACTTTCAGTTGCCTCCTAACTCATTTTCTTGCCTCTATTCTCCCATTCCTATAATCTATCCTCTCCCTGCTGCCAGGGTGATCTTGTATCACACAATTTCATCATTAACGTTCTCTACTTAAAACCTTTTAATGGCTCCCCAAATGCCACAAGATGAAGTTAAAACTTCTTTGCATGGCAATCAGGGTCCAACATGATTGTTCCCTGCCTGCATCTACAGCATCGTTTGTCTGTACTCCCCTACTACACATCAGTGATAGTGTTCCCCAGCTCTGCCATGCTATTTCTAGTTAACTGCCTTTGCCCCTGCTGGCCCCCTTACTGAATGCTCTTCCTCCCTCTGACCATCTGGGAAAATCCTTCAAGTCCCAGCATGGATTTATCAGCTCTTCCGTGAAACTTTCTCTGATCCCCTACTCCAAGATACGTTCAGCTGAACACTCACTATTTTGTGCCTCCAGGGTTCCTTGAACATCCTTCAGTTATGGCACTTAGCATAATGGGATTACCCCAACTTGTTTCCCTATCTGTCTCTCCTCTAGTGAGCAACTTGAGACCATGTTGTATTCATCTTTGTATCGTAAATGACAAAGCCAATGCCTTCACAACAGCATATTAGGGTCCATGTGATCAGACACCCTTATCTCCCTTACTTCATCTTCTACTAGTCTCCTGCTTACCCACTCAGAGTCTGCCACACAGACTTCCTTGTTATCACTCAAATTTTCCAGATACATTCATGTCCAAGTCCTTTGCACTTGATGGTTCCACTGCTGAAAATGCTTCTGCTTAGATATCCACAAAACTTGCTTCTTCACTTTCATCGAGGTCTTTTCTCAAATGCTGTCCCCTCGATGAAGACTTCCCTCTCTACCTCTCCATCCTATTTAAAATTGCAAACTTATCCCTGACACCAACACACATGTACACACTCTTTCTCCTCTTTAAATTTTCTCCATAGCATTTATAATAAAATGCCACATATTTTACATAAATATATTTTATCTTCTGTCTCTCCTATCTAGAAAGGAAGTACTAGGAGAACAAAGATTTGTTTTTTAAAAAATCTACTGCAGTATCCCCAGTCCCTGGAATAGTGTTGTACATAATATGAATGCCTCAATAAATATTTATTAATAAATTAATCTTTAGCTTCTAGAATAATAATTGACACAGAGTAGGGATTCAAAAATGTTTCTTTCTTTTTTTTTTCTTCTTCTTCTTCTTTTTTTTTTTTTTTGATACACAGTCTTGCTCTGTTGCCCAGGCTGGAGTATGGTGGTGCAATCATAGCCCAGTGCAAGATCAAACTCCTGGGCTCAAGGGATAAGGGATCCTCCCATCTCAGCCTCCTCAGTAGCTGGGACTACAGGCATGTGCCATCATGCCTGGCTACTTTTAAAAAATTTTAGTAGAGATGAGATCTTGCTATGTTACCCCGACTGGTTTAAAACTTCTGGGCTCAAGGGATCCTCCTGCCTCGGCCTTTCAAAGTGCTGGGATTATAGGTGTGAGCCACTGCATCTGGCCCAAAAATGTCTCTTAAACTAAAAAATAAATGGGTGAATGAATGAATTAATGTTAAATCCATGTTTAATGAATATAATGGAGAAACAGTCTGTGTACAGTACAGTCTGTGTACAGTAAGTTTAATAGGTTACTATTTATCCTCATTAGACAAATGAAATAGATGAGTCCCAGAAAGGTTAGGAGCCAAAATTAAAGCGACTATACACAGCTTAAACAGGTTTGCTACTCTTTTTCAATTCACTATTGAAAGGAACAGACAATTCTTTGCACTTTGTTCATGATGTACCTCTAACATTTGTTATATAATTTTGCTTCCTCTTGACTAGGAATGCAATTAGCAGGAGGTGCAAGGTGCTAACACTTTTTATTACAATTTATGTCTTTCCATATTAGGTGTTTCTCACAAAAAGATCCCCTTTCTTTCATTTTCACAAGTGGATTAGGCACTCATATAATTTTGCCCCTCAGAGTGGTTTGTACATGACTACCCAAGAGGACATCGTATTACAAATCCTGCCAGAATGAACTGGAACGTGAGTGCAGCATTCATAGCTTAAGGATGAACAGGTTGTTTGGTGCCAGGTTTGTACTAATGGAGATGTTCTCCATTAGTGTTAACTCCCAAAGGAGAATAAATTCAATAACAAAACATTTCAGTTTTTGGCATTTCTATGGAGAGTTAACTTTCCATTGTTCAAGGGTTAATTATCTATTACGTGAATCACTTTTCTTTCTATGGCTGCTTACATCTAGGAATTCAGTTTACCAGAGAGTGAGTAGGGAAAATAAAGAGATGAAAAGGAATATTCTATATATATAAACTCCAGGAAAAAAATTGGTTTAGGGGACAGAATTAGATATAGTTTGGGGATTGCTAAGTTGATTGACAATTGAAAATGGGTAAGATTAAAGCATGCTTTATTATACACAATATTTTGGGGTTTTAAAATTGTTTATTAGGGTCAGTTTGTAGTATGTACAGTTATTCTCTGGATGTGATTTTTGTCAGCAGAATACCATCTAGGGTGCTAGAATGGGAATTTAGCAAATGGTACTTTAGAGGCTAGCTCGACTTGATGCCCCTCTCCTCTGAAGAAGGCTCAGTGTGCTGCAGCTTAATGAATGAAACAGCACTAAGCGATTCCACCAATTTCTCTACTCATTGATGAGAAACAACTGCACTAGGCTATTTTCAGCTATTATTTACCTCAAACAGGGCATTTAATTAGTGCTTGTTAAGACAGTGCAAATGATTTGGCTGCCAGTCTTCTTGCCCCTGCTCTTTATTGTGCTGTATGTCCGCCCCGCCTCTCTCCTGTCTAGTTCACAGGGCATCCATAGCCAGTCTTCATGCCTTTCCATAACTGACATCAGCCTGACCTCCACAGATGTGGAGTCTGAGGAAAGGAAGAACCAGTGAGTAACTATAAGCAAGTATTGACAAGCTGGAGAGACTGTTGGTTAATATGATGCATTATAGGTAGGTCTGCTACTTTCTGACTACATGAGCTGATCAAGCTGGATATTTAGTCACTCTCATAAGTCCAGGAAAATTAATGGAACTACTGCAAATTCAAGATCCCATGTTCCATCAGAAATTACCCAAGCATTGTGGGGATTAGAGAAGTAACCTTAGCAAATGGTTGGAAATGCTGTCAGATAGTTGGAAGATCTAACATGGGAGTTAGGGAGGCTCAGATATAGAAGACTCTACCAATTTGTGTTCTAGACATGGACCTGTTTCTTTTTTTTCTTTTTCTTTTTCTTTTTTTTTTTGAGACAGAGTTTCGCTCTTGTTTCCCAGGCTGGAGTGCAATGGTGTGATTTTGGCTCACTGCAACCTCCATCTCCTAGGTTCAAGCGATTCTCCTGCCTCAGCCTCCTGAGCAGCTGGGATTACAGGCATGTGCCACCATGCCCAGCTAATTTTGTATTTTTAGTAGAGAGGGGGTTTCTCCGTGTTTGTCAGGCTTATCTCGACTCCAGACCTCAGGTGATCTGCCCGCCTCGGCCTCCCAAAGCGCTGGGATAACAGGCATGAGCCACTGTGTCCGGCCGTTTCTTTCATCATGATAAGCAAGATGTATTCACTGTCAATGCACTGCCATGTAGATACTCATTCGTTCATCACCTATTCATTGATTCTCCACTCAGACTGAGGCAATCTGACATTGTTTGGGAGAGAAATTAACAAACCTAAAACACAAAACCTGCCCTCTAACCACCTGCAGTTTCATACATAGAAAAACTTCAAATTAAAAACATATATAAATGCTAAATGAAGATAGATTTGTAAAATGCTACCAATGTCAGATCACTTTTAATTTGGGTTTTATACAAAATTTCAGAGAAAAAGTGTGACTTGTCAAGGATATGATTTGGCTGATCTTGAAAAGGTATCAGAAAAATTATGGTTGCTGATGCTAATATGTAAATACAGCATCAAAATATTTAACATACAGTAAAATAGCTGAGAAAATAGAATAAATGGGATCATTTGTATATGTACTCAGTTTTATAAAATAAAATGAATTCATTAAATGTATGCTCAATTTTAAGATAATATCAATTAATTTTTCTACTTAATTTTAAACTGCTTTATATATACAGCAATTAATATTTTGAAGTTGTACATAATAGAATTTAGGTTGATAAGCTAACGTGTATATTTGCTGACAGATAATTACCAAACTTATCAGCTAACTACATCTTTCTTTTTGCAAATACTGTTCATAAATATTTGTGTAAACTTTCGGTGTTGTCAGCATGACAAAAAGTCAACTATACTTCATTTATGGTCATTATGATGAAAACATTTGACTGAAATCAAAGGCAAGTAAGCCTGTCTAGAATTTGGTCATATTTTTAATAGTTGAACATAGATATATGGTTGTGCATATCTGTAGGCATTTATAAGCTAACATACATATACAATCATATGATGCAAGCAATCAACTCCTTTTTAAGGTTTTAAAATATATGTCTTTCTTAGGGGAATCACATAAATACTAAAAACCATTTCTATACAAATAAGAAAGAACAACTTCTTATTGGGGTAGTGACAATTCTGTTATTTAGCAATTTCATTTGTGTATATTTGCGACTGCCTAATTAAATGAATATAGCGTATAGGAAGTACTTACAGCCAAAATATGCACGCAAGGAAATATACATTTCACAACATGCATCCTTACTAATTTAATGAAATTAGAATTTCCAGGTTAGCACTAGGAAACTGAGTTACTGATAGTACGTTGTGAAGGCTTATAATCAAGGTATTGAAAACATAGGTAATATTAATATAGCCATTGAAACACAAAGAAATATATCATTGTCTTGCCTTTGTATCGCAGGTATACTAATCAAATTCTGACTTCTTATATATTTCAATTTAGTCATGAAATTCTTCCACGGCCACTTGGAACTCCAGATCTCAGCCACTATAAGAGAAACCTCTCTGGCAGATTATATATTTTTAAAATGTCATGTCTTGGGAATACTCTTAAATATGTGTTTTCACCTATTCTCTGCTTAAAGTGGCTTATATAACTTCCTATGCAGTCAATAATAACATGTTTTCAAAGCGTTAGAGATCTAGCTTGCCCTCAGTGCAGTTCTAATAGACATCCCTACCAGAGACTATGAGATAGTTTTCCTGGGAGTCTGCGCAGTTTGAATATTAACTGAGGAATGTTAACCTCCTATGTAGGTCTTGGTGGTTATGGCCTAAGAGCTAGTTACATTTTTTATACCATATTGTAAACATTTAACACCATTTCCCTTTAAACTTTTTTTCTTTAGAAAACAAGATAACTAATGAAAATTACCCAAGAAATTCACATAAATAGTGTAGTACTAACTAACATGAGCTAACTACAATAGGCAAACTTTACTATTAATACAACATTAAACTTTTACCATACTAGCCCTAATAAAACTCTGAGACTATTTCCTATCACAATGACAGCTGAGGAATTTAATGTGCCTCACAAACTATAGGAATTGTGATAGGAAGCTGATTCTGTCCTAGAGGCCACTGACAAACCTGATAGGGCTGTAGCAGTGGTCAGTCTCTAAAGGAAACTTGGGATATACGAGCATGTATGAGTTCTATGGTTAAGAATCTGAATCACTCAGTATAGCAGACAAAATTCCAAAGCTGAGTACCAATGTAATATGCTGGATCACTGTACCAGCTTGGACAAGAGTACATGCAACAGGCACATACAATGCACATCTGGTTAAATGTAAAATCATCCATTGCTAAAGTATTTTAAACTTCTAGGAGAAATCTACTGACAATGTGTTAATAGCAAGGACAACTAAAACAATAAAATAGCATCTCTCTCCTAAAATTTAAGAACATCGAGTAAGTGCCCCTTAGGCTGGGTTGTGATTCCTGGAAGTTTCAGCCTATGAGAACCATATTGGGGACATCAAAGACTCTCCCTCTTTCCAAAAAGCAATTCACTTCAGATGCTGCCACACAGTCGAATGCTTTTATGGCCACCATGTTTTTTTTTCTGGTTTTTGTTTCTTCTTTTGTTTTTTCCACACTTAATATTTTAGAACATACCAGATTCTTGAAATTAGAAAGAATATGAGAAAACTCAGTAAGATGGAATACCTCTAGAAAAGAAACTAAGCAGGGACCTGATGGTAAAGGGTAAAAACACATTCCAATAGGAATTCTACTTTTAGGGAGAGTATGAGTTATTAAGAAGGATATGGAAGGCACATTTTGGCTATGAAAGCTGGTCTGTGGACTCCTCTGCTAGTCTCACATCAGACAGGATGCAACCACCCCCACTCCATTCCTTCGACAGCTTCCCAGAGCACTCTCAACCAGTGTCCCTTATATTGAGGACAACACTATATTTGGGTTTAATACTGTGAGGACAGTCATTTAGTTTTCCTGTGGCAGGATGATAAATTTCCCCGGAACCAAATAAGGATTCTCATTGCATTCTTCTGCTTGATACTATGAATGCAGAAGAATAAAGAAGAGGGTGTGACAAATCATATTTTCCAAAGGTCGGGTGTGGGGAGGTTCCCTAACATTTAAAAGCAACCAGTTAGCAAAGTGATCTTTAGAACAGTATTAGCAAGAATGTTTGCTCTACATCCAATATAGATATCCTTTCCTGCTTAGCTGGGTATGTAAGTACTGTGAGCATAATGTAAATACTCAGAACAGAAATGCATGGAAAGCTGGTGGAGTGAGACTCCAAATGAACAATTAATCCCACTTTCACTTCCCACATCTACCTCCCTGAATACTACCTCCCTGCCCCCACTCACCTATCTTCCTTCCCCCACAAGCATGTTTGCTAGGCATGTCAAGGCTGACATCCATCGGTGGCAGTATGAAACCTATGCCTGCAGGCTGCTCCTGAGCATAGTCTCAAGGCTCTGCCATTGTCCGTAGAGTGCTCTCAGTTGTGCCCGCTAAAAATCTTCATCATTCCATTTGACTGTTTAGTAGTATTTCTTTAATTGTATTTTTTGCTTGTTTGTTTTAAAAACACCCTTTATTTCCTGCTTGCCTTAGAGACACCAAGAATAAAATCCTTGACACATCAAATTCTGGAACCTCACCACTCACCAGGACTGTGGTTCCTGATCCAAGGAGTGACGACTGAGAATCAGCACACAGTCTCTTGAGGGTGTCCAGGCCTGGCTGTTAAGCTCCCTGCTCTGATTAGTTTGTCGAGTTCACAGTGTTCCAGAGTGCTGAAGCACAGAAATTAGGGAGGGGAGGTGGAAGGAAAATCACTGGAGCCTCTTACGATCTAACTTCCACTAACTGGGAGGAAATGTCTTATAAATAAACAACAGTAAGAGAAACAAAAAAAACCCATCCCGTCCTGCCAGAGGAATGTACATTATTGTCTCCCGACGGAAAACTTTACACCACACCAGAATGCAGCCATGTCTCCTGAAACTACCTCCCTCAAAACAGAAAGAAAAAGAGAATCAAAAAGGAAAGGAGAACAAAACAGAACAAAAAAGATTTCATCCCCTTGAATTCTGTTGGGAAGTTCATGTGAGTTCCCAGTAGACAAACTAAACTAAGCAATTTCAACAGTGTCACTGTTCCAGAATTTTGTGCAGAGGCTGCTTATTAGCCAAATTTCATTTCTGCCCAGATCACTGCTGTACCATCCAGACATTTTCAGAAGGGAAGTTCAGGGAAGGGGGGAAGGGTACGACTGTGGAGAAGAGGAAGAAGAGAGGACAAAGGAAAACTCCTGATGAACCAGAATGCCCTAGCCACGGCCATGATAGAGCGAGCCCCCACCCGCCACCCGACTACTGCTTGTTGAGGACTTGGTGATGCGGTGTGTTTTATCTACTTACTCTTTCTGCTCGGGAGGCTGAGGTTCCTACATTTCCAGCTCATGCTGGACTGTACCGTAAGCAACAAGTGAAATGAGTTCAGTGATCTCATTCTAGTCCTTCGACTCCTGTCCACATCACTAAGCGACTGCACAGCTTGGCACAGGCCAGGATGAGTCAGCAGTCTCTGGTCATGAGAGGCCAGGCCTGGAATAGCAGGGGGGTTTAGGTCAGGAGCAAAATGAAGCAGAAAGGCAGTCTAGATGGCAGGACTCTGTTCTGCAATATCAGAAATCCTGCAGGTCAAAATGAAAGCGCCTCATCAGCTCTGGGGTGAAGATTGTAGGACTGTAAGAAAAGAAGCATCAAGAGAAAAAAAAGCTGCTTACCAAACATAGCAAGGACAAAACAGAGTGCCACAGGCAGAAAAAGAGGGCGCTGGTAGAGCCCTGGAGGATAAAAGATGCTCATTAAGGTTTCTGAAATATCTTTTCTTCCACATGCTCCCAAACGTGATTAAGAAATGGTGATTTCCTATATACTATCCTAGTATTTTCGCACTGTTTTCCCAATTCAGTAAGTAGCAAAACAAATAAAATGCAAAGCACTGCAGTTAAATAGCAAGAAAAGCCTCATATTTCATAAAATAATACAATTATGAGTCTGATACCTCAAGTACATTAGGGTTAACAGTGTCTGTATATAGCCTGTATGAAATGGTTAAAGAGGAGTACTCTTTAAATTGAGCTTGGGAGGGGATAGAGAAGAGCTTAAAGAAAAGAGAGATACCAGTTAATGATAAAACACAGGGGAACTATGACACTGTGACCATATTTCTACTCAATGGGACCAGCATAGACCTCCATTAAACCTCCATCAAGAAGTGATGTTCCCACTAACAGGACTTCAAACACCTCTCCCTCTGCAGCAGTATTGTAATATAGCAAGGGGAGACGGAAAATAAAATAGACAGAAAAACAAGGTTCAACATAAAAAAAAATAGTGATAGACATTTTGTTTCAGAGGAGGCAAATTGCTCTATAAGTCAACTGATACAAAAAAGTCTTGGTATCTGAACAGACTTAGAGAAATCATATCTAGATGAAGATACCAAGGTGGAGACTGATAATTGTCAGGAAATGATAGTAATGGCCATAAAGACGGAAGAAAGTAATCTCAAGTCACATGATGTAGAATAAAACAGCATGGAAAACAGAAGGAGAGCAACAGACTTGGGGAACACAACTAAAATATTTCTTTAAAGTCCTTTCAAGAGGAATAATGAGGACCCACCACATAGTTCCTAAATGTTGTCCCTTAGAGATGCACAGATGTATATGGGTAAGGAAATGTAAAATAAACTTTCAGCTTTCATTTCAGAGGGTATTAAGTCATCTCAACACATATTTACTAACTGTTTAACCTTGGGCAAATGAACTTTCTAGTCTCAGTTTCTCCCTCTTTGAATAATATTGTCATCCTCATGGAATCATTATAAGCACTGAATCAATGTTCATCAACCCTTATCACAGCGGTACCTGTCATATGGCGAACATTCAATAAATTGCTTATTATTCATATTATTTGATTATCACATCATATCATCTGTATAAAACTACCCAGTGAAAGAATCCCCTCCAGCATTGTTCCACTGGATTGACTGGAATCAATATGAAGACTTTAGTAAAATCAGTTGAGTAACACTGCTGACAATGCTGCTTTAAAAAGATTATTTCTGTCTGGGTACGTTAAACATTATACTTGAAGACACAGGATGTTGGAAATCTATTATGTGAAATCCTTGAATTTGGGTATCTATGTTGTCAAAGCAACTTGGAGCCTAACAGTTGTCCAGTAACTAGAGGCCCAAAAAAGAAAAGAGGAATTTTTAGAAGCTTCTCCAAAAGCAACAGGATAAAAGTGTTATTGGCCTTAACCGCATGATGAGGGCTTTTTACCAAAGGGGAAAACGTAGTCCAGTTGATCATCGCAGCCTAATTGATTAATTGTAGGTCTGACCATCTGGCTGATGAATGCTGACACCCAGCAGTGATTACTGTGTAACACAAATCCGGATGTGCTCTCCCTGATGCCTCCCACAATAATGGCAACTCTGAACTTAAGGTTAGTTTATTCAGGCCTCTTGGCTCAATCTCTTCATGGAATAGCGGTTGTGGCAGGGAATATTTTACTAGACCTGGTCAAGCATTATCTTCTCTTATTTCAGTTACCCACTCTTTTCCAACTCTACTCCTACCCACTCCTAAGCCCTCTCTTGTATATAATCACTTTTCATGCAAAGCATTCCATCTGTAGTTTTCATCATATTATCTGATTCTCTCATTTCTGGTTGCTCTGTTCTGAAAAATATTTGACTAAACTAGAAGATCTATACTGCTACAATGCTATTTCACAGGGGATCCTATTGGGACATTTTTATTGTATCTTATTTGCTACTGGTTTACTTCAAATTACTCTGTGCTTCCAAACAAAGAAAATTATTTCACCTATCTCATTAGCCTGATTAAAAGTCCCACATATGGCCCAAGTTTTCCATGAGGTTAACAATACAAGGGTTAACAGAAGATAATTCTTACATCGTAAGCCTACTTCTGACCCTCAGTTAGGAGTATCCCATGAAGAAGATTCCCCTGGAGCATACTTTACTGCTGGAGAAAGAAAGTCAGACCCATGTAAATGACAAGGTTCAATAGCAATGCCATCCACAAACCAATCTACACCTGGAGATGACTTGTGCATGGAGAATTCGCCAAGCAAATAAAACCTGTACATATAAATATAAACCCTGCGGAATTAGAACCAAATAATTTCACTGTATTTTGTGGGAATGCACAGGGGAGTAACTGACACAAAACATCTTATACAACCTTGACCAACAAGTCACAATGACAAATCATCCGTTTCCTCTTTTCTTTTCCCAGACTGATTTCCACTCTAAATTCATCTTTTCTTTCACTCCCCACAGATGCTGAATTCTTCTATGTTCCAGGCTGAGTTAGTGTTAATTTTCAGTAGAGGACGGCAGTAGCATGCTGAACTGTACAGTTCCGGGCTGGGAGTTGGGAAATGTTTTTGGCCTGACTGTCAGTAAACAACTATGTGTCTTGGGCAAGTCAAGTCCCTTAACTCCCCATGTCTCAGTCTCTTCATTGAAAAATGATAGGGTAGGACTGCATAAACTCCATAGTCTCTGCCAGCACTAAGATTCTATGGTTCTATAGCTCATTTCCTTTTTTTTCTCCCTTTGGCATCAACTGCTCAACAACTCTGCTTATAGTAATTTCTATGCTCTCAGTTACTAATGGAAAAATATGTCCTTCATTTACTACTTGGTATTTTGTATTTGTAATCTCTCTTTTTTTATTTGATGCTAGATATTTTGAGTCATAAACACCAACATATCCAAATAGATGGCTTTAAATCTGAAGGCGTTTAAGGAAAATAGCTTTCCCATGTAGAATATTTAGTGTAGCTGGGCATGGAGAAAGCCAGCCATCCAAAAGTGGAGCAAAGGGGCCAATTCACAAATGAGAGAAAGCCTTTCATAATAAGAGTCTCCAGACTCTTTAACTTAGATAAAGCTAAAATGCTACCGACTTCCAACTACTTTTCCAATCAATCCCAGACACCATCACAGACACTTAGGACTACAAATCTGAGGACCAGCACTGGCAGCAATGCAGTTCTTATTTCACCTCCACCATCCATTGCCAAGTAGGATTTAGGATGGCATAGTAATAAGAGCCAAGAGGACAATCTGTCATTTATTTTCCTCCAAACTTTTTGAAATTTCCCATTTGGGCTCTGTTTCCCAGTTTTAATTTGGTAACTGCCATTTTTCAGCATTTCCTTTAACAGGTTACTAATAATTTCGGATACAGGATCTCATATTTCATTTTATGCTGTTAGAACTGCTGTTAATATTTCATCTGCCTTCAATTCAGCTCTGAATAAAGGCTGCTGGGTTTTGATACACTGTTAACACTTTGGTTCTGGGGATTTGATCACCATGTTCATCCAGTTTGTCCATATTTTGTTAAGAAAAAGTAATAGGTTAGCTAACTCAGAAATATCTCAGCGTGTGCTATATACATTCTATGGATATGTCAGAGTTGTCTTTTTCTGGATCTTTGATGAAAACCAACAAAAGCAAGTATCCTGCATTTGTTTTCACAAATGACTTGCCATTTGCTTCAGTGTCAGTATTCTGGAAGCAGGGGGCAGTGGTTAAGATTCAGGGCTCATAGGCAGATCTAGGTTCACATTTTGGCTCTGAAATTATTATATGTACACCTCAGGCCAGTTCCTTAACCTTACCAAGTCTTTCTTTTCCCATTTGTAAAATAGGGATGATAATAATATCCACTTCTATTAATTAATATGAGGATCCAATAAATTAATATAAAGTATTGAGGACTTTCTGAGTTCTCAATAAAGGATGGTTATCATTATCCTAGCATTAATAATATACAAATTTACATTATAGAATTATTATTTTGCAACATCTTTTCAGGGTCAACAAATTATTTTTCAGTCCAACCTTTGTTGTTTGCTTCATTATAGCTTACATTTTTAAAAAGTCTCAGCAAAATCATGTAAAATATTTAAAAATTTGATCTTTAAACTGTATATACAGTTAGACTAATATATAGCACCATATTATTGTAGCACTTTCCAGTGTAGCAGCAAATTCTCAAAACTTTTTGTCCATCTAATAGCCAGCCCTAGATAATGCACATTGTACCAATACTAATCTGTTCTATAAAAAGATGACTTATAATATTTACCTTCTCCTACTCCCAAAGAATATAGATTATTTTAATATTCTTTGGGTATGTGTCAGTCAGGGCCTGTTTGTAGAGAGAGATCATACAGCAATTTGAATAGAAAAATTTAGTTTAAATTATTAATAATAACAGGGTATTAAAGTAATGAGAGTAGCTAGTAAGATGTAAAGAATACTTTAAAGAATGTAAGAATAACATGGGCCAGACGCAGGGGCTCATGCCTGTAATCCCAGCACTTAGGGCCGAGGTGGGTCTTTAGCCTACGAGCTGAAGACTAGTTTGGGCAAAATGGTGAAATGCTGTTTCTACAAAATATTAGTCGAGTATGATGGTGTGTGCCTGCAGTCCCAGCTACTTGTGGGGCTAAGGTGAAAGGATAGCTTGATTCCAGGAGGTTGGGGCTGCAGTGAGCTGTGTTCATGCCACTGCATTCCAGCCTGGGTGACAAAGCAAGACCTTATCTCAAAAAATAAAAAAGAATAGAAGAATAACAAATGTAAGGAACAGCCATTATTTGTAGGGCTAAGACAGCATACCCAAGGAAGAGTCTCCTCCATCCCTGGGCTGAGATCTAGATGTAGGACTCAAGATAAAAATCTTCTGGACCCCTGGACCAGGATCCAGACCTTGTTAGACAACGCACAGTCATAACTCATTGAATGGCGAGAAGTTGCTGGGGAGCTGCATCAGTAGAACCTGCACTCTAGGGTGCCAATGAAAGCTATTTACAGGGAGGTATCTCATCTGAGGCACTCTGCTATAAATTGCCCAATGTGTGTGTACACGTTTGTGTATGGTGGGTGCCAGGGGTAGCTGCTACCTACCAGGTACTAGAGAAGCTATCTGTGCTTCAGCTGCTGGGTACCGGGTTAGCTGCATTTGCTGCAGGAGCTAGACGCTGTAAAAGTTGCTTACATTGTAGAAGCCAGGCTCTGGAGAAACCATGCGCATTGCAGGAGGCTGCCAAAGTAGTGCATGACAACCAGGAAGGAAAATTTCTTCTTTCTGCAATGTCTCTCTACTTTCTCTACTGACAAAGCACCCTCATACCAGCTAGCAAAGAAAAAATATTCAAAGAATCCAGATACATTTTTGCCGAGCAGGCAAGGAGGACTACATTTGGAAGGAGGCAATGGGAGGTAATATATTGGTAACTGGCACAGACATTATTATTTGCTCACACACTTCATGAAATAACGCAC
Organism: Macaca fascicularis; assembly: GCF_037993035.2. Lineage (NCBI taxonomy): Eukaryota > Metazoa > Chordata > Mammalia > Primates > Cercopithecidae > Macaca > Macaca fascicularis. Next base: position 168,548,422 of record NC_088376.1, on the reverse strand, counting down.
ATTAGAGATTATAATTCAATATTTTCAACTGATTGCACTACTGTTCACGTTTACTAATAAACCAACTCCCTGTACATAGTTAAGCAAATACTGTCAGAATTAAGAAAAATAAGAGGCCAGTAAATAAATGCCTATAATAGAATATTTTAAAAAGTTACAGTACCAGTATATGTACAATAACCTTTTCCCCCAAGTGCTGCCCACATACATTTTAATTACATGTTTATAATTTACTTAAGAAAAAAATGTACAGAAATACTAAGCTACTGACCTAAATTTATGCAACAGTGATCTCACGCCAGAATCTCAACTAAGTGGGTAATCAGGAGAGTCATTACAAACAACCAAAAGCTTTGAGGTAAAAATTGCTTCAATTATCATTTTTCCTTTCTCTTTCCTTTTCTTTTTAATTAACTCTAGAACTCATATTTTCTTCTTCTATGACAATTTTGTGGAGGGGTGGCTCTTAAATATAGGGTTTTTTTTTTTTTTTTTGAGATGGAGTCTTGCTCTGTTGCTCAGGCTGGAGTGCAGTGGTACAGTCTTGGCTCACGGCAACCTCCATCTCCCGGGTTCAAGCGATTCTCTGGCCTCAGCCTACCAAGTAGCTGGGATTACAGGCACGTGCCAGCACACCTGGCTAATTTTTGTATTTTTAGTAGAGACGGGGTTTCACCATATTGGTCAGGCTGGTCTTGAACTCCTGACCTCGTGATCCGCCTGCCTCGGCCTCCCAAAGTGCTGGGATTACAGGCATTACCCACATGCCTGGCCAAATATAGGTTACTGTTTTTCAGAAAAATACATATTTAGAAATTTTTCTTATGATTCTTGTCCTATATTGTTCTACCCTTAATATTAAATAGAGAGGCATCAATAAATGACCAACTTGGTAAACTATGACATTGTGATCATTGTTAGAACTAGTTTTACATATAGGGAGAGAGTATATTCCAAATTACCTCCCCTGCTTTTGCCTAATTCCCTTAAGAAGGGAACAGGTACTTTTGCCCTATAATTAGAGGTAGGGTTTAAAACCACAAACACCTGACATTAGCAAGGAGTACGGCTGTGAGAGGCTGACAGCAGAAAAGCTAATTGGGTGAGGAGAGTTCTATGGAGAGTAGACTGTACTGAAGTCAAGACCACAGAACACCCTTCTCACCATTCATCCATTTTTACCTATGCCTGGCCATCAGCAGTACTATCTGTTCTCACTACTATGGAAGGGGTCTACTTGTTACTTCACAGTTGTGTTTTCTGAAAGCCAGTGGTATCCGCAAAGCAAGCCATGTTGGGTTGTCTCACAATCACACTGTAGGCATCTCTGCCAGCTGCAGGTGGTTATCCTTATGATTTCCTTTGGTTTGTGTTATGTGTGGTACTGAGGATAAACTTAATGACCCTATGTTTAGTTCTCTCCTCCAACACACATACACACCCCCCTCTCCTCTGCAATTCCTGAGTTCAAAAAGAGATGATGACAAAGGAGTGTCATAAGTCCTTGTCAGGCAGGCGACTCCATTTTATTTTAGTTTGCCCTTCTGTTCTGTTGGCTTTTCTGCTATGACCCACTATACTTACCCTGTCGGCTGTTCTTACTAGCAACATGCCTTTTTAATCAGCCTTCCTGGGGTCTGCATTTGATTACAGCATTTGTGTTCTATTTTGATTCTTTTGTACTGTGCCCTGTGGTGTTAGCTTGAAAGGTGTTATTTATAAAATGAAATTCTATTGTATTGCCAGTTGGATTCAAAGAGGACATATAATATTAATGCAGAATGTATTTAATAATATCTTGAATCTATTAAATCAATTTCTTCATGAGAATACAGAATGGAAGCGAGGCACGTGGGCTGATAATCAGGTAATAAGACTTAAGAATCACCTGAACTTTTTCTTCACAAGCTTTCCTGAAAGCTGGCACAAGAATCATTCTCTTAATGTCAGGGTTTCCAAGTGGAGGAGACTACCTTTCTTCAGCCAGACCAGTGCAGTGCGCACCTGTTTAAACATTCAACTGTGCAGGCCAAACATTTTCCTAGGCTTTTAGATGCAAATTTTTTGACTAAGGAAACTATGAGACCAAACACGAATATGGTTTTTTTACTACATAGGAAGATTTAGGTTATGAAGGAAATGTAATCACCTATTTCTAAGGATCTACTTTCAAGATTTGTAAAAAGAAGTATATTTGTTCTCACACTGACTCTTCTCAAAAGCAGGATAGGAAAATTCTAGTGATACCAAGAACTGATGCAAAGTTTCCAAGGTGGCATGTTCAGAATGATGTTCTCAAATAGCAAAAGGGCAGGTTTCATTATGGACTTCTGGGCCTACAGTCAAACGTTTCTAGATTAGATTGATGGAGGAGTCCCCAAGTTTTTTCAACTTCTAATTTTAATTCCAACTAAAGACGGAAACATTGTACACTGTATCACAGCTTGCACAGCACACTTCTTGCTGCATACATTCCATTCTTTCACCACAATTTTTTTTCCTGTTGATATATCTGAAATCATCAACGGCTATGCTGCTGTTTGGATAGGGAATAAGAAAGAATCTGGTTTGAAAGATGATTTAGGAATCAGGCTCTGCAGAACTTACTAAAAGAAACTGTAACGTACAAAGGAACCTGGCTGGGCAGTCTTGAGAGTTCCTGCATTTTTACCTGTTCTCATTCAGTGGCATATTATATAACTCCAGAAAAATCAGGTCCAGTTTTCTAATCACTAAAAGGGGAATAACTGTCCTTTTCTACTCGCACTGGGCTACTTTAGTGATGGATAAGAAAATGATTCCAGAATCTCCTAAATGCTTGGCAATGAAGGTGAAATACAAATGCACAATATTGTTAAAATGATAGTTTAGACCCCATTTTTGTTTCTCCAAATCTAGAGATGAAAATAGTAACAAGGAAATAAATTTCTTCCACTTCAAAAAATAAATAATATACCCTTATTTATAAATGACATGTCAAACATAAGGAACTAGGATGTATTGGGGAATACACATCTCAATTTTGAAGGCATCAAATTATAAGCTATTTGCATGAAGGAATCACATTCATCTCTGTATCCACTCAGGTTCTACCTCATTGATTTACATTATGTAAGTATTCCATTCATTAACATATGTTGAATTGAAATGAAAAATGAGATCGCACAAGTTTAGAGCTCAAATTAACTAGAGACCATGTTAAATCCTGTTGCCTCTTTTTGCAGATGATACAACTGAGGCCCAGATAAGTGACTTATCTAAGTCCAATACTAAAAATATAACAAGTTTTACAAGAATTATTTTAAAGATCCGCCACTGAAAATACATCACTGAATTAAAACAAAATAGATATTCTTCTGTCAAAATAAGAAGCACTATTCAGCTCAAATAATTTGATGTATCCTAACCTAATCAAGAAGGCTGAAGCCTAAAGTAACAAGTAAACGTAATCAAATAGCTATAGACCCATAGGCATGTTAGAAATGCCAAGTTACTGAGTGGTGCATATCTTAACACTTTGTCTATCAGCCAGTTCAAATGGCATATTTTTTTTCAAGTAAAATTAATGTCTTAACAAATAATAGGGGTGAAGTCAGCAAAATGGCAGAGTGGAAAACTCTACCTTTCATTCTTCCACAGAAATACTGATAAAACAATGTTGGAACCAAAATACCTTGAAAATATATTCAGATTGTAGCTGAGAAGTAGAGGTACCCTAGAGGATCCCAAACTAAAAGCAGTTGCATTTGCATGGGTTAAAAGTGCAATTTCACTTTAGAATGTCATGTCACTACTTCCCCCAGACTGGCTTAGCGCATCACTTAGAGGATTGCTTCAGCTCATGATTTCTCCTGTGCCGTAGAAAGTGGGATTGGAGTGTGCATCTGGCTTCCTGGCCTCTGGCCTCTGAGAGAACCCTCTGTTGGGTCAGTTCCTATATTACCTCATCCTGAGTACTGATGCACCTGTAGAACTTTGTTCCCAGGGATGGGCAGGAAGAAAGAAATGAGGAAGGCAACTCCTTACAGTTGGAGCTGCCTTGCAAGACTAGGAATAGGGGCAGAACTGAGGTTATTCTTTCACGAGGGAGGAAAGGGAATGAAGGGGGCCTTATTCTCAGCATTTCAGAGTGCCCTCTGTGAAGCCAGTTTCCATTTCACCTTGTACGACCATTAGAACTTGGTTCTGAGGGCTAGTTAGCAAAAAATAAAAGGAGCAGGCATCCTTTTGCAGCTGGCACTGCTCTGTATAATAAGAAAAAAGCGCAGAACTAAGCCTTTTCCTTGAGAAGGCCAGGAAAGAAGTGTAAAGGGCCTTGCCCCCAGTCTTAGACTGTGCTCCCCAAGGTATTTGTCTCTATCTTGTCTCATATTAAGCACCATGAACTGGTAAAGGTCTCCACTCATCAAAACTAGTCTGTAAAGACTGGGAAGATAGCTGCTACTTCAAATGTACGGATCACAAAGAAAATCTATAAGGAACAGAAAGAGTCATCTCCAATAACCATCCTGAAAGAAACAGAGATCCCTGAATTAACTGACAAAGAATCCAAAATAGATGTCTTAAAGAAGCCCAGTGAGTTACAAGAGAACACTGAGAGATAGCTAAATAAAATTAGGAAAAAGATACAAGAATAAAATGAGAAGTTAAATAAAGAGATAGAGATAATAAAAAAGAACCCGATAGAATTACTGAAGCTGGAGAACACAAAAACCGAACAGAAAGATTCACTAGAGGAGTTCAAAAGCAGACCTAATCAAGCAGAAGAAACAGTGAACACAAAGACCGATCATTTGAAATTATGCAGTCAGGAATACAAAGAAAAAAGAATGACGAAAAGTGAGGAAGGCCTAAGTGACTTATGGGACTCCAACAAGTGAATCAATAAACACATTAGGGAATTCTTGGGAGAAGAGAGGGAAAGGGGTAGAAAGCCTATTGAAAGAAATAATGGCAAGGAACTTCCCAAATCAGGGCAGAGAAATCAACATCCAGATTCATGAAGTCCAAAGAACTCCAAAGATCTACATTAAATTAAATTATAATCCAATTGTCAAAAGTCAAAGACAGAGAATTTTGAGAGCAACAAGAGCGAAGCAACTCATCACATTCAAGGGAGTCCCCATAAGACTGTCAGCAAATTTCTCAGCAGAATCCTCACAGGCAAAGAGAAAGTAAGATGACATATTCAAAGTACTGAAGATCAAAAAACAACAACAACCTGTCAACCAAGAACAGTATACTCAGGAAAGCTATCCTTCAGAAATAAAGAAGAGGTAAAGACTTTCCTAGACAGACATGTTGAGGGGTGTTCACCATCACTATACCTGCTTTGCATGAAAAGTTCTTTAAGCTGAAAGGATGTTGATCAGCACCATGAAAAGATGAAAGTATAAAACTTGCCAAAAAAATTAAGTGTATAGTCAAATACTAGAAAGCTCTAGTGCTCTAATGATAGTGTGTAAATCACTTTCAACTCTGGTATAAACATTAAAAGACAAAACTATAAAAATAATAACATGATTTGTTAATAGATACACAGTATAAAAATATGTAAATTGTGACACTAATAACATGAAGTGTGTATACAGGAGAAGTAAAAGAGTAGAGATTTTGTATGTGATCAAATTTAAGTTGCTATCACCTTAAAATAGATGATGATAAGTTGTTTTATGGAAGTCTTATGGTAAATACAAGCAAAACACCTGTAGTAGATATATAAAAGATAAAGAGAAAGGAATCAAAGCATATTGCTACAAAAGATAATCAAATCACAAAAAAGACAGCAACACAGGGACAAAGGAACTAAAAAACAACCAGACAATAATTTAAAAATGGCATAAGTTCTCACCTATTAATAATTAAGTGTAAATGGATTAGCTTCTCCAATCAAAAGATACAAACTGACTGAATAGATATAGATTAAGAAGACAACTAACCATATGCTGCTAAAACAAAACAAAACAAAACAAAACAAAAACACACTTTAGCTTTAGGGACAAACATAGACTCAAAGTAAAAGGTGGGAAAAATATACTCCAAGCAAATGATAACCCGAAGCTAGTAAGAGTGGCTATTCTTATATCATACAAAATAGACTTTCAGCCAAAAACTGTCACAAGAGACAGAGAAATCCCTATAACAAGAAAGGGATTAATTCATTAAAATGATATAATAATCCCCTTGATTAGGATCTTTTTGATTGGAATCTTCTTGACTGGAGTAGAACAAAAACTGAATAACTGTAAACTATTATTCTGCAGTAGAGATCTCCAATACACTACTTTTTATTTTTCCAAAGTTTTCCTGGAGATCACAGAGAACTGAACATGGAGAAAAAGTGAGCAAGAGACAGCAGTAGGCTTGATGCTTTAAATGGCTGGATAGCTAAAGATTATTGTTTGTGTATTAAAAAAACATGATTCTAGAAACATAATTGGGGTTTCACAGATCAAATTCAAATTATTAACTTAGTATTTCAGCCTCCATTACTCGCCCTGTCTTGCTTAGGCATCCTAGGTTCCAGTACTTCCCAACAAGTGTTCTGTGGTGAATGCAGACTATGTTAGTGTTTCCCTTTATTTTGGTATTCCCACAGGAGACCTAATTTTAAATTTTCTATTCTACTATCTCCATGATTTCTTAAATTATGTCTAGACTTCTGGATTAGAATATTATTCATTTACTTACTATGATTCAATAAGCACCTTCTATGTGTGAGACAGTAGGAATAAAATACAAATAAGACTTATTTCCTATCTTCAAAGAATAATGGAATTCACAATATAGTGGCCACTTACCACGTATAACATGTGTTCCTGCTTTTAAGCTTTTATTCTTTCTATAATTAGAGTATCCTACCATTATTTTATTGATTGAATTCCTTTATTATAGTCCAGCTTATGTTCTGCTTCTTCCATAAATTAATTTTTACTTTTTATAGCCCATGCTAATTTTCCTTTCCCCCCAACTATTACAGTGGAAGTGGGCACTATTTCCTACCCAAACTCCATTTCCTCATTCTTCCTAGCTGCAGACCTCTATTTTGGGCAGAGTGGCAATGTGCTCAGTGCTGGATGATGAGTTTTGAAATTTATAAGCCAATTATGACAAGTGTATTCTCTAATTTGCTTGCTTCCCTAGCAAAGAAGGGTGGCCTAGGGATTCAATTATAGCCAGTAAGATCTATGTGGCAATCCACTTGAGAGGCAAGTTTCTGAGAAAGCTTTTTTTCCCGTTACAAAGAGGAAGGTAAAAGGCAATCCTTCTGTTTCCTCCTCCTTCCCTCTTTGAACATAGACATGATGCTTGGAGTTGTGGCAGCTATTTTGTGATCATAAAGCGACAAGCAAGAAAGAAAGACAAAAAGAATCCCAGAGATGTCAGCACAGACTTTATCACATACCAGGAATTCCCTACCTCTCAACTTTTGGACTTCCTATTAGGTGAGAAAACTGAATCTCTATTTGTTTAAACCACTCAAGTCAGGATTTGCTACCTGCTGCTGAACACATTTCTAACCAAAGTAATAATAACAACATTCATAATTTGAATTCACCAAATTGTTCTTCCTAACTAGATAACAGACATTGGTCACATTCTTGGCACTTAATAAACATTCATTTGCTTCACATCTTGATTAAATATGCTAGACTTTTATATGTAATGAAATTTTCACACAGAAAGGAAGGGGGGAATTTGGATTAGTATCAGAAAAGAGGATTAAACCAGGTCAAAAAAAGGAAAATTAGAGTCTATAATAAAAAATTATATGACAAGAATTTGTTACAATGTAGCTCATTATACACAATATATAATTATTATATACATATTATATATAATTATAGCTCAATTATTATATACAATAAAAGCAAACTTTTAAATATTTTCCAAAATTAATAGCAACATATTTTAAGTAAGAAATAAGACAGTAGAATAAGCCCCCAAACAATAAATGTTTTAAAGAAGAGATGATATAAACAAGTCTTCTATTAAACATGAAGACAATCCTATGCAGTTCTACTTCTATTGAAACTAAGTGAGGAACTAGCGTTTGTCAAATACCACTAGCAATAAGACTCCTTCTCTGTCCTTTAGGTTGTATGACTGTGATTCGCCCCAATGCTACAGGCTCATTAGCATGCTAATTATTTCTAAAATTTTTCACCTGAGGTTTGAATCCATGACTTAGGAAACTATTATATCATTTGCTTTTGGAGAAAAGACTACATAAGTTGGGACAGAAGCTATTTTTAAGCCTTCCAAATATTACAAGTAAGTAGTAGGGAACTGTTGAGGAGAGAAATGAATAGCTTTGGGTCGTTTTAGGTTAGTGACCTTGAACATAAGGCGTGATTTAATCAGAAGCCAGAGTAATTATGGCAGGAGGTGGGGAAAAAGACTCAGAGCTGTCTGGAGTTAGGGAGGACTTTGGTGGCAGCTTTCAGCTTGAGCTAAAACTGCAGGATTCTGTCAGAGGCTCCACAAACAAAGGGCTGCATTATGTAACGCATCTTGTATGTCTTTGTGAACTATTCCACAACAAAGTTTCATTAGTTTTTTTTTCTCTCCTAGAGATTTTACCACTTCCAGCGTGCAAATTGTTGCTCAGAAGGGAAACTTTCTACCTTAAATAAAAGTTTAAATCGTAAGCAAACTGACATTTTTTTCAGGAACAAATCAAATTAATTTGAACTTTATAACAACTGGGAAAATGTTTTTTAAGTTAGGTGGATGATAAGTAACCTTATTTGAAGAATTTCCCAATAATTTAGCAATAGTTAGCAATAATTTAGCAATAGTTAGCAATACTAGTTCATATCTCTCTCCCTCTCTGTCTCTATCATTTTCTGATAGTGTTAGTCTGTTTACACATGTAACACTTTTGGGTCACCTTTCAATGGAGCATTTCACAGGCAGAATTGGAAGATAGCATGTCACATGGATGGCACATAGCAATATGTTCTCATAAATAGTATCTGTTCTCAAAAGATAATATTTATTTTGTTGCCCATTATGAAGATATTCTAAGATTAATTATAGTCCTAATACTGTCAAATTTAGCTTTGAGGTACAAAACTCTATTTTTTTAGTAGTTTACTTTTTTTTTTTTTTAAATCAATTACTAACTTAACAGGCTTTCATTTTACAACACTATTTTGGTCAGTTATAAAAATAATTTAACTGCCAAACGGATTTTCCCATTTAACATTTCAAATGTTGGTTTAATGCTTATCACTTAGACCTCTATGAAGATTGACTAAGGTTTACTGGGGGATATTGCATAGACCATGTCTTCTCGTCCAACAGTCTGGGCTGTGAATAGTCTAAATTTGCATGGAAGCTCCCAACTACCAAGTTATTCAAAAACTACAGGGACAGGGTGGGGGGAATGATTCTCAGCAGGTGGCACTCTTCCTTCTAATGTGGTCTTGAATGAATGCACCAGCATTCTGCTATCTCTTGGGTGGAGTGTGAGATTGAATCATTCAATAATGCTTATAGCACTTAAGAACCAACTTCAAGGGAACTGTGGAATGAAGGCAAGTTATAGGTAACATACATGGATTTTCATTCTGCTGGACTTTTTCATTCAAAACAGCATCACTGTCAGACTCAGAATTATGGATAACCATGCCTCTCAGTCTACTCAGGATAGTTCCAATTTCAGTTCCAATGACCCAGGCACAATTATTAGTAGTGTTCACTTTCACTCTCAAAAGTGTCCTAGTTTGGATGATAAATTATGGGGTTACTCTGTATATAAGCTTTGAAAAAGTTATTCATAACACCATTTACAGTGATAATCATTCTATTTAGGACAAATTAAAATAGACTCTACTGGCCAACTTCTATAAAAAGAAAGAGATAAACTAAAATATCATTAATTTAATCTCAGAACTTTAATCAGAAAGACCCTGCTATCTAAAAAGTTTATTTTACGATGACAACAAAATTTCTATGAATTATTTTGGATTTCTAATTTTAGGTCATTTTTTAAGCTTTATTTTATACAAGCAAGCACATATGCCCTTAAAATTTGTGGTGGAGAAAGAAGTACAATATCTGAAATAAAGTTCTTTGAATCTTAGGTTTGAATTCTAATTCTACTGTTTACTCAGTGTGAAAATTTAAATAATTTCTGTGAACATTATTATTAACCCTTTCTAAAATGTGTTTAAAAATATTTTTAAAACCAGAAGGGAAGAACTACATATGCTATGAAAAGCTGTAAGTTATTAACAGTTACTATTATTTCTTTTTATAAATAATGATAGTTTTTCCCTTTTCAACTTCTATGACACTTTTATAGACTGTAGAAAAATTTGGCCAAGCATGTGGTAGCATAATCACCTTTGACACAGATCCACAATATTTCTGGGTGACATCTCTGCATGGACACTGATGGCCTAAAAGACCTAGAGAAGAAAGACTATAGATCTTGTACACCAAGGCCAAAGACTAAAAGGCTGAAATTTAAAGTACAAAATTCTTGTGAACAGTTTTGTTAGTGGTATCATACATACCACTTATATAGATAATTTTTCTAGTATAGTTATAAGAATAATTTTTCTTATATAGATATAAAATAGGGTTCCTTATATAGATAATTTTTCCTTGGAAGGAAGGGGAAACTTGAGGGGAAAAGTGGCTGGAGTAGAAAGACTAGTTTGTAAGGCAGAAAGAGTTTCCAATTACTAGGTAGATTTTATTTTACTTTGTTCTACTTATTTTTACTAGCTAAATTTTAAAAAGAGATTCCGAGATCTCTATAGACACGTTCCCCTTTCTTTTTGCTGATGTTTTCGTATTTCTTTTCTGAAATCTTAATTTGATTAGGAAAAAAAAATGGTGTTCCGATTCAATTCTCTTAGTTTACATGACATCAAAAAGTATATGGAGGGTGTCTTTAGTTTTTTATTTATATGAATGTAATCAAATAATTTGATTTTTTTAAAAAAGACTCACTGTCATTGTCTAAAAGACATTTCTTTAAAACTTTGAAGTAGTTATAGAAAATGCTCTCATAAATTATCCCTCCAAATTAACTGGTAGAAAGTGCTAATCCTGTTATGCATGCCATTTTTGTTTGTTTAAATTGACTACTCGGAGAATTAAGTCTGTATTACTTAGTTTGAGGCCTCAAGATTTTCAGGTATACACAAGGTTCTATCAACTAATTCTTTGTCTCACTGATGATCCTTTATTTTAAATATATTCTACTTGCAAAGGTGGTAGGGTAAAAAGAGGAGTGGCTGGCAAGAGACTAAAGAGGGGAAAGGATTCCCAAGAAGGTGGTACTTAATATCTCAGGGCTGAAAAAGAGCATTAGAAATCTTCTCCAATCTCTTGGAGAAAAAAATATCTTTCACACATTCTGCCTATTAGAACTCCATTTGTGTTTAACAAGCCCCTCTTTTAAAATGCAAATTTGCCTTGTGAACCTGTAAACCTCCTTCACACCTTATTGTTAATTACTTTGATGTTCTAGAATATGATCAACACTTAACTGATATTGGCAATCTAGGAATGAACAAATTGTTCAGGGTGAAAAAAGGAAAATTTTGGTGGAGTGGGGCTGTAGGTGGTAGTGTGAGAATTTCATTTGTGAGAAATAGAGCATACTGATATTCTGAAGTTTTGTCTAGGAGAATGGCAGTAGTTAGGGTACCACAAAACGAGCACTTTTCCTGATTGCCGATGTCTAGTTGAGATCAGAAAAAGTCTGGAAGCCTGCAAACCTAAGTTTTAAATATTTAGCCGTTACAAGCTAATCAAGCTTGCTATTTTCTAAAAACCTTTTAAGTTAATTCGTAATAGCTCTACAACTCGGTGACCTTGGGTTCTAAGACTCATTTGTTTCAACCTTCCAGGTTTAAAATTCAACTGATAAATGAATTCCAAGGAAAAAAAGTGAATATGGCCTAGTCCTTTTTTACTGTCTCCCTACTCATTTACTTCAGAGATTTTGGAATGCAATCCTAGAACATACTGTAAGCAATTTCAGAAGAATACACAGGATGCAGTATTTATCTATGTGTCTTAGTAAATGTCACTTGACCTGATATATCAAAAGTTTGCAAAATTTGAATTAGACTTTAGTTGACTTAAGCGACACATCTTAGCTAGGCAGAAATTTAAGGAAAAATTATTTTATGGCCTCTTGTAACATTATTAATCACCCCTCCTTTTATATAAAAAATAAATATGCTAAACTCTTCACTGTTCAGAAAGGGGGTCATCTTTTCTGCCAACATGGCTAATTTTAGTTTTATGTAGTTGGATACATTTGTAAACTATTACATGAAAACATATGGTTGGAACATGCTTACTCCTTCATGAGTGTTCCTCTTTTGAGGCTGCAAAATTTTCCTTAGTTGCTCCATGTGCTACTTTGTTGTGCTGATGACTTCTTGTTCTAAATAATTTTCTTCCTTTTCCATTGTTAATGAAATGAGTTCTAATAAGGAACAAAGAAACCCTCTGATGAAAATCCCTTTCTTGTAGAATGGACTGGGAACTGATATAGGACACAGGGGAACAGCAAATGCTGTGTTGCATGTTCTTCAATCAAATGATCCCTTTGTAGTTTATTCACCTGAATGCATTTTGGCAAAGAGTGAAGCAATAGTGGGAAAAGGATTGTTTGTGTGGCTAATCTTCAGTTACTCAGAAAGTACCAGACATGTTTTCCTTACTATAAAACATAAATCTACACAGTTTGATTGGTGAATCACCATTTTAAGGTATCTAACCCATAAGGAAGAGTGAAAAACTTCCCCAGAGGTATTGAAATTTCACTAAACCTCTTCTTGGAGTTTTGGTGTATGATTCTCAGTTGATCTCTGAGTGTAACAGTCAACTATTAGATTGACATGACTGAAGTACAGTTTTTTCAAATAGAAGAGTATTTTAGAACAAATGAGAATTCTAACTCTTTAATTCAATTTCTAACTTTACATTTTGCCCGTACCTCTCCTTGTAACATTCTTCCCTTTTTCCCTACGTATTTTTACCAGTAATCCTTTCATCTGCTCCTTGACAGTGAGATTCTACTGTTCTGGTACATTATAGGTTCTCTTTAACTATTTTTTGAGTGCACAAATGACCATTTGGACAAATATTATAAAGTGAACCATTAAAAAACCTTAATTATGCAAATTAATAAGTCTATACCTTTGGGAAAAAAGCCATGATAGTAACAAAATGAGTAACAATTCCAAGGATATTTAGGAAGGATAAAGCCTAGAAGATTAAAAATGAGATATTTTAGAATCATAAAAAACAAAACAAAACCAAATGACTCAATACAACTGAAAGCACATTTATGTGGAAAGAAGCTAATACATTATTGTAAAAAATTAAATGGAAAGAAATTAGAAATCTATTGGTATTATTACATCAAAAGCAGGAAGTTACTTCTTTCTGCTTTAGAGAGAAGAACAAATTTGCCAATGCCACCAAAGGCAGAATAGAGAGAGATGTTTGGAATTTAAGAATTACAGGTTATGTTATGGTTCGTTCATATCACTGCCATCACCGCAGTTCATTCATTTTGTGTCTAATTATTGATGTTGCCACTGTTGTCAATAAATGCTCAGCATTACTAATCATCAGAGAAACGCAAGTCAAAACCACAGTGAAATACCATCTCATACCAGTCAGAATGGCTGTTGTTAAAAAATCAAAAGACAACAGGTGCTGGTCTGGCATGGTTGTGCTGGAAAGGGAATGCTTACACATTGTTGGTGGGAATGTAAATTAGTCCTACCTATTAGGTACTGTGCTCATTACCATAGTAATTAGGGTGGGATTCCTATTCCAAACCTCAGCATCACACAATATTCCTATTGACTAAATCTGCATATGCACCCCCTGTATCTAAAATAAAATTTGAAATTTCAATAAAGATGGAACTAATCCCTTATATCACAGAATTATGTAGTTGTGGGTAGTCAGGATAAAGAATATTTAGGATATAATTTAAATGAGTTCACTAGCTCTGGAGATGAAAGAATAAACAGAAAACTAATCTAGAAATTAAAATTTTTTTCTTTCCCTAAGGATAATGAATAGTCCCTAAGGATAATAGTCCCTAAGGATAATGAATATTCATTATCAATATCAACAGCATATTATAATAAATCATATGCATTTATTGTTAATATAGTTTATTGCACACACATACACACTATGAGTTCCACGATGTTCATTGAACTGAATATTACAAAGTTTAAAGACCTATGAAATTACAGCAAGAGCTATCCATATAAAAATAAAATATTAGTGTTTGGAAGGACCAATTGTAGGAGACTATATTGGTGAGTTAATACAAAAGATCATCTTTTGTTTAAGAGTTCATATATTTTTGTGTAAATTATACTTATTTACAGAAATTTTCTTTACTACCAACTGTTCTCAAACCCATGCACTAATAAATAATTACTATATGTGATTACTTAATATTTACCTCAGACCTTTATGAATATCACTGAAAGCATTATTGGCAAATGTAATTAATTATGTAGGCAAATGGTAAGGATCTCTCAACCTCATCTTTCACCTTCTTCCCAATCACTCAAAGACTGACTATATCCATTTGTCTTGTTATCCAGCAATTGGCTTTATTTGTTAATTCCAGAGATGTTTCAACTGTAGTTTCAGCCAGCTGTTTCCTTATATCTTTCTGGGTGGCATCAGTTTACAATGGATAGTATTGTTGAGGATCAAAGTTATTTTATTTTGGTATTATTATTGGATTTTTCCCCCAGTGCCTCAAAGGGGAATGTTGAGTCATGGAGATGTAATGTGACTCTTTAAACTAAGTAGACTTCTACTACAAGTATACTTTTATTATGGAGAAGCCAAATTAATTTTATCAATTAAATGAGAATTTATTTACCATTTGGCTTTATCAGATATTTCGTTAGACACAACACCATTCTCAGACTTTACACAATTAAAAAAGATGTTGTATAAAAACTATATATAAAGCAGGAGATATTTCATTCTTAGTATTTTGCCGAACAAATTATGTAGCTTCAAGGAATAGAAGGAAAAGAAATATTGATGAAATACAGCCCTCAACTATGGCATAAAGTCCAAAGCACAGAGAAGGTCAGAAAAGAATGCAGCAGTTTCGCAGAATTATTGTGATAGGAAGTACTGATAAAGAAAAGTCAACTTTTTGTCTTTAGTCATTGACTGAGGCCCTTTATTAAAAATAGAGCATAAACATTTTAGATATAATTTTTTCTCAATTTTTTTTGTGAAAAAAAAAAGCATTATGTGAAAAGTAGCTAAATGGGAGGAAAGTAGGGGTCTGTGGGTGAAACAAGAGGTTACCATTGCAAACCCTGTCCTTGATGCTCTCTCTCAGTAGGACTGGTGGATGGAAGACATTTGAAAAACTTTTATGTAGAGATGAAAAAAAGTAGAAGCCCTAGTTTACAGAGAACGATAGACACATTTTTCTCCTGTGTAATAGAGTTTGTATTTGGAGAAGGAGGAGACTCCTTTATTCTGATGAAAACTCCTTTCAAGGAAAAACTCCATTAGGAAACATGGAGCAGCAATGGGTGAGAGAGACCAGGTTTAAGATTTGTTTTGGAGGTTACATTTTTTCTGGAAGTTCATAGAATGTGGTGAAAGCAAGATACATTGTAAAATAAGCCAAAAAAAATCTTTCTTCCAGCCCATTGTATATTGGAGAGTTAGTTGACTTTTCTACTGTAAATGTAAAGAAAACAAAAGTTTCATTCATCCTCCTGTAATGATGCCAATCTAATTTGCTATTAAATTTCTATTCAAAAGCCCTATTTTGTTTAGTTACAAGGGATTTGATCCCCTTAAACTTTCCCAGGCAGTTTGTATGGAAAGGCAGTTGCTAAGGGTATTCCTAAGGGAACTTGCAAACGTTGGAAGATAAATAACCTCAGTACAATATGCAGATTAAGTAGAGGCGATGGTTTAAGAGTTACCTTTTGAAGGAAAAATAAAAGATTCCGAATTCAGGGTTAGAGTTGCTAGTTAATCACTGATTTGAAGGTACTTAATGAAGGCAGTTTTATACTTCCCAAGAAAGTAGAACTTTCACATTGTTCCTCTTGGGAACAAAGGTAAAATTATCATGGAGAGGAAACTGGGGAGAAATGTTCACTATTTCCCCCTTATATTCTTCCTTTCTTTCCTCTCTCTATTTCCTCTCTATCTCTAGAGCTCTTCCTCAAAGATTTAAATAACTAAAAATAGGAAGCCATGGGTGGCAGCTTGGAGTTCTCAAAAATCCAAAGCGAGGTTAAGCTTATGACCAAAACTTTTGGCAATTTCCTTAGGTCGAGTGAAAGAAGCAATGTGAAAAAGCATGAGTTTAGAGTCAGTCAGCCATCAATTTAAAATCAAACTCCACTATTTATTATTGGTGTGATCTTGAATACATTAGCCAACCTCTTTAAATTCCAGTCATTACTAAAGGGATGATTATCTATGAAACCTGTATTACATATACAATGTGTAAGTACTTAGTAAATACTCAGTACTTCTCTAGTATCTCTCTAACTTGGATTTGGCTAGTAATCATGACAGTTGTGGGAGAGAAAGAAAAGATATTTAATCCTGAGGGCACTCAGTCTCTGTAACAATCATCTGATAATTAATCAAGTGATACTTTTGATATCTCTTTAATTTTCCAATTGAGAAAACATTAGGAGTAGAAGAAAAATGATTAATCTCTAACTTCTATCGTTGGAAAATAACTAAAGATCAGAGCCATAAAAAGCATAAAACTTTTCTAGATTATTAAAGTTAACCTTTTAGACATTTTCCACAATCATATGGTATGTAAATTTTAACTAAATTATTTCACATTAAATGTATTTTGTGCTATGTTTTGACTAGTTGATTTTACTGTAGTATAGAATGTATTATAACATTCCTTCCATTATCCTCTTATTACTTGTTAATAAAAAATTTGCTGAAAAAACAATTAATTATTATAATTAATATTTATTATTTATTACTAGTAGGCATTGTACTAATTACACTATTATTGGTATTTTAAATGTCATTAATAGCTATAAACATGTTATACATAATAATAATATAAACCATTTGAGGAGTGCTTACTGTGTAATACATTTTGCTAAGCATTTTATATACATTCTTAAAGTTAATAATTTCAAAGATTTAATGAGCTAAGTGTCACCAGATAAAGGAGAAGACATAATAATCTTTCTTTATTAAAGGAAAACTTGCCATATCCACACAATCTTCCAAAGCACTGATAGAACAGAATGATGGTATCTTAAATTTAGAAAGTGTCATTCATAAAAGTGTACTGTTAACTACTAATTTGTGCTATCTGCAATAATAATATTATATTACACAAGGTTGAAAGGCTACCCGCTAAAAGATAGCATTTGATAAATTGTACATACAAATCTAGAAGAATAAGAGTATAACAGAGGAGTGAAATTTGATCCCGAAATACAGAAAAAATTAAGAAAAACAAAATATGTTAGCCCTACTGGAATTTGTCTCAATGTATTTCAAGGTTCAAAATATAGTAGAGGAAGATCATTGACATTGTCAGAATATTATCATTAAATTTCAACCCAAAGGCAACTAACTCAAGCTATGCAGATATGGAAAGTAGTGTTTCCTAAAATGAAACTAAGGCAAATATTATTTATTCTAGCTTCTACTCTTTTGACTAATCAGCTGACCCAGAAATTAAATATTTAAAGGCTTAAAAATTATATAATTTTAAGCAGTCGACCTATACGTTACTAAATAAAATGATCCTCGTTGTATTTGAAGTAGCTCACCATTTACAAATTTAATCTATGCCCATCCATTTTCTTTCTTCCCAAATAATACAATGATTTAATTACCCCATAGTTTGACAGAGGAGCCAAAAAGATACACCATTCCTTTATTGTTAACTTTAAGGAGAAAAATATACTATAAACTGTATCAGAAATCTTATTTTTTGGATGGCCACCACAATGTTTTCACTACTAAATCCCTTACTGCCTGAATACAAAATGTTACCATTCAATCAGAAGAGTCTCCATGAAGTGAGAAACATTCAAGTGAAACTCATAAAATAAAGAAGATATACTCTAAAAATTCCAGTTCTTGAGAAGCTGATTACACACAAAAGGGCTATTAGAAGTGAAAGGGTAAGTAGAAAATCTTCTGGACTCATTTAATAAAAGAATGTAGAGTTCCATGGAATTCTTTTCTAAAGAAACCACTAACAGTGTTGCAGATCTACAAATCCTAAAAGAGTGCATAATGGACTCAAGTCGCTGCTTTGTGACTCATGGGTGTACTTCATCAGGATGTACTTCCTCTTTTAGGGGGTCATATAGGTGAATAAGCTGACAACATCTTCAGAGAGAGAAACTCCACATGTGTCACAGGAATAGAATTTATTTGATCTCAAGCTTTCTATATATAGTAAAAAAACAAATTCTAATCCAAACTTTAATGAATTCAGTACTGTTGTTGTTGGTTTGCCTCTAGAATGTCTTTTCACCAACTCATATTACTTTAAATTTATACTAGGTAAATTATATATTTCCCACATCTTTTATAAAAGCATAAGCTAAATGAGATAACATCAAAAGGCTGATAGCTTTCCTTTTAAAAGCAGTCATAAGAATAACAGCAATAATAATATAACAAAAATATACACTACATTTTGGACACCATGCTTCAAGTTTATATACACTAATATTATTAAGGCAATCAGTGCTTTTGAGAAGCTACTCCAGACTAGGCACTACACAAACTCTGCCACACACACAAGAGAGAAACAATTTTAATTACAAAGAGAGCTAGAAAATAAAATGGATAAGAGTATCATGAAAGATTTTTTGTAAAACTGAATAGATCCTTTTATATTTCTCGGTTTTAATCTCTCCAAATATCCCTATTGTCTGCTTTTTAAAAGAAAAAACACTGTAAAAATTCTGAAAAAATTATTCACAAAGAAAACTTCCATTCATTTATGTAAAGCATTCATTCTTAACTTCATAACATGCATAATGTCATCTACTATTTCCGAAAAATCATTGAAAAGTAGCCATAAAAACTTAAATAATTGAAAATAGTCTTTAGAGATCAACAGGCCAGGAAGAGTTCTTAGAATATGCATTGGACTTTACTAACTGTTTTCAATGCCATGCACTTTTGTCTGTCAATAGTTTCTCCTGTTATTTTTCATATCCCTAGATTAAGAAATATTAACATCTATTTACAAAAAATGTCCTAACAGTTGCCCCCACAAAAGCATATTCCCATGAAGACCAAGAAAACAAAAAACATAACAGAGAGTCAGTATCCTGAGAGCCTTTTAGTCTTGTTCCTCTTGTTCCTACTATTATTACTAGGCCTAGCCTATTACCAGTAGGCTTTTTAAAGGTGTTGGACATAAATATCAGTTGTTAAGTTGCTATTTTCATGGCCATTTAAAATTATTTCAACCACAAATGCTTTTAATTTCCTGAATATCTTAAAGCTGTCTAAGTATAAGTATTCTCCCATTATATTTCTCTATGCTAACACAATAATCTAGTTGGAGTCGTTTCATGAAAATAAGAAAACTGGTACATTATAAACATTTTAAACACTGAAAAATATACATGATAGCTGTAGGATGTAAAGTGTAGTCAGGTCTGTAGAACTTCAGATGCATCATTTTAAAATATCATTTATCACTTTGATAAAGCTGAGGTCAAGTTTCTAAAAATACAACTTGTAAAAAGCAGGAATAAATGAATGAGAGATGAGTCAGCTCGTTTGATGGAAAGGGTTTAAAAAATACTTCAAAAGCGTACCACATGACTTGGTAAATATTCAGTGTATCAAAATGTATTTGCCATCTGGCATTGATAGACTGGGCTAGAATATGTGTTAAAAAAGAACAAGGAAGGAATAATTCAGCCAGGTTAATGTGCACTTGTCTACATTTCATGATTCAGGTATTAAGTGCTTTAATAAATACTATTAAAGAAAGGCTGCATTACAGTCAGACTTGGGCAGTATTTGTTGGGGACAGCTAGAAAGAAATGAAAGAAGACAAGACCTGATGGCACTTAAGGAAGCTAAAAACAACAACAAAAAAGTGGTTTAGGTAAACAGAATTCTCAATCATATGGTAATATTGCCAGAACACTAGCATCACAGTTAAATGCAGGGAAGTGGTAAGCTTATATTTGAAAATAAACTGAAATCTTGATTATTTTTAGCTTTGAATATTTTAATTATTCTTTTCTTTGGCTTTGACAATTTAAAAGTATAGAGAAATCCAGGGAATAAGTAAAACCATTGGTTGGGTAGTAAAAAAATAAAAAAAAGGAAAAACGAAAAAGTCCTGACATTCTTTGAAGTTTTAAAGCTAGAGTTTGCTATTAACTTTGCAATACGCAACTAAACAAAAAGTAAATGTGAAGGACTCCTCTTTTCTCCCTCTTGCTCAAGAAATAAAATATATTTAGAAAGCAGTATCATTCACAAAAGAGAAAAGTGAACACGAGCAGTGAACGCTTGCCCAAGCATTCTACTGTCCAAGGCCGTATCTGGGCTTGTTAATTAGATATTTCTTCCTTTAACCTTGAACATTTCCCAGATTTCCAAATCTTGACAATTTATGTTCTACCACATCTCTTGGAATCAGAGCAACAGGCAGAAGAGAAAAGTTTTAAAACAGCTTTAAAGGTTAATTAGGCCAGGTACCAGGGCAGCGATTAGGAAAATAGATGAAGCACTTCAGGTGAGAGGTGATTAGAATCAACATGAAATTTTTCAGAGTTGAGGTATAATTTATATTCAGCAAAATTCATGGACGTCAAAATGTACACAGAAAGAGTTCTGATAAATTGATACACCTATGTGTATAATATTTACTACCATAACAGAGACATAGAAAGTTCCTTTGTGGCCCCTTCTAGTTAATTTCCACCTCCCATAAACAATCAACATTCCGATTTTTATCACCATAGAATAGTTTTGCCTTCACATAACTTATGTGTACTCTTGTGTTCTGGCTCTTTTGTATACCACGTTTCTGGAATTCATCTACATTGTTGTATCATACTCTGTTTTGTTTTGTTTTATTTGCTTATTAGTATTTCATTATATGAATATACCACAATTTGTATATCCACTTTCCATATTTGGGTGTTTCCAATTTTAGGCAATTATAAATAAAGTCACCATAAACTTGCCTGTACAAATCTTTTTGAGGGCATTGTTTTCATTGTTTTTTGGTAAATAACTAGGAATGTAATTACCAAATAATATGGTAGGCATATGCTTAATCTTAGAAGATATTGATCCAAGATTCCAAAGTAGAACTATATATTTACAGAAAGTCTTGAAATTAGGGATGTGAGTCTTTCAACTTTATTCTTTTTGTAAGTTTTCTGCAATCTCATATACATTTTAAAATAAATTTGATAATTTATCTTAATATTAGAAAAACAATCTGTTGATATTTTGACGGTGATTGCATTGAATCTACAGATAATTTGGGGGGAAATGACACCTTAGAAATACTGAGTATTCGTCTATAACGGATTTTTCTCTAAGGCCTTTTAAAAATTTGAGTGGGGAATCTTACATTCCTTTGTTAAACTTTTATCTAAATATTTTATATTTCTAGGCTACTGTAAATTGATTTTAAAACTTTATTTTCAAATTATTTGCCAGTACTATATAAAAATGCAATCAATTTTTGTGTATTGATCCTGTGACCTTCCTAAATGCACTGTTAGCTCTATTAGTTGTTTTGCATATCCCCTAAGAGTTTCTAATGTAAACAATCATGGTATTTGTGAATAAACACAATGTTACTTCTTCCTTTCCTATGCTTATACCTTTAATTTAGTTTCCTCGTCTTATTGCTCTGGCTAGGATCTTTAGAACAACGCTGAACAGAAGTAGTAAGAACATATATCTTTGCCTTCTACTATATCCTAGGAGGAAAGCATTCAGATTTTATCATTAAGGATGATATTAATTATATGTTTTCATAGAGGCCCTTCATCAGATTGAAGAAGCTTCAATCTATTCTAATTTTCTGAGAGTTTTTACTATGAACGCCTGTCAAATTTTTTCAGTTGCTTTTTCTGCATCTATTGAGATCATATTTTTCTTCTTTATTATGATGAATTTACAGTGATTTATTTTCAAACGTTAAACTAAAGTTGCATTTCTGAGATAAATCCTACTTGATCATGAGGAATTACACTTTTTACTTTTTATTGTTGAACTTTGTTTGCTAATATTTTGTTAAAGATTATTGTGCCTAGAACCATGAGGAATATTGGCCTATACTTTAATTTTCCTGTAATATCTGTCAGGTTTTATTGTTGGGATTATGCCTGTCTCATAAATCAGGAAGTGTTTTGTTTTTACCTCCTATGTTTTCTGAAAGAGGGTGTGAAGGATTAATATTATTTCCTCCTTAAATGTTTTATAGGATTCTCCAGGGAGACTATCTAAACCTGAGCTTCTTTTTTTAGGAATGCTTTTGACAACAAATTCAATTTCTTTAATCAATAAAGGAATCTTTGACTTCTTTGTGTTTACTATGCCAGTTTTGGTAATATTTTTAAATAAATTTACCTAGTTTGTCAAAGTTGTTGAAATTATTGACATGAAGTTTTCATAATATTCCCTTGTTATCCTTTAATATTGCCATCATATGTAATGATAGTCTCTCATTACTGATATTCGTAATTTGTATAATCTTTTTTCTTGATCTTTTCTGTTATAGGTTTATAAATTTTGTTAATGTTTTCAAATACTCATGTTTTGCTTTCATTAATCTTCTTTGTAGTTTGTTTTTATTTCACAGTTTTCTGCCTTTGTTATTTGCTTTTTTTTTTTTTTTTTTTTTTTTTTACTACTTTTGTGTTTAAAATGATTATACTTTCCCACTTTCTTAAAGTGGAAACCTATGCTATTGATCTTAAACCTTTTTCTTCCTTCTAATTTAGGATTAAAAGCTCAAAATTTCTGCTAAGCCCCTCTTTGGCTCATATTATAAATTTCAATATATTGTATTTTCATTTAATCAATTTCATAGCTTTCAATATATTGCATAACTTAACTATTTTAAAATTTCACGACTTTTCAACCATGAGGTATTAAGTTTGTTGTGTAGTTTCCAACTGGCCTTTTCTAGATGTTTTATTGTTTTCTTGTTTTATTTCTAATTTAATTAATTAAAACCAAGAAGCATATTTGGTAGTATCTCAATCATTTGAAAATGTTTGAAACTCATTTGATGAACCAGATTAGGGTCTACTTTAATAAACAAAGTAGAACATACATACAGGACACTATTTCCACCTGGTGAATGTGTGTTCTTTAAAACACACATTCACCAGGTGGGAATAGAACACATTCTCCAAGTGGGAATAGTGTTCTGTCTATGTCAAATAGGTCAAGGCAGTTGATGGTGTTTTAAATTTCTTGTGTATTCTTACTGATTTTCTGTCTATTTGTTCTATCAAGTTCTGGAACAAGGATGTTAAAATCTCCAGTTGGTTACTGTAGATTTCAGTATTTCTCTCTAGTTTTCTGTCAGTTTGTGTCTACATGTTTATGACTTAGCATTCATGATAATTTCACACATATGATTAGGAAATATCCCTCTTTATCTCTAATAGTACTCCTTGGCATAAAGTCTATTCTATGTAATATTAATATAGCCAACCTAGCTTTCTCATGCTTATTGTTTGCATTGTATATGTCTTTCTAGCTTTTCACTCTCAAGATATCCATGTTATTATATTTAAAGTGTATTCCTGTAGACAGCATATAGTTGACTCTTGCCTTTCTATTCAAACTAATACTCTCTGTCTTTTAATTGTAGTATTTAGACCATTTACAGTGAATGGAATTATTGCTATGATTAAGTTTAGGTCTACCATTTATTTTATTATATGTTTTCGATTTTTTTCCTTTCCTTTTTTAATGGATTAAACTGATCAATTATTTTTCCATTTAACTGCACAACTGGCTTTTTAGCTGTACCTTTCTGTGTTATTCTTTTAGCAGTTGCTCTATGGATTACAATATGCCTCTTTAACTATCACTGTTTACACAGAGTTAATATTTTACCATTTTATGCAAATGTGAGAATCTTATAAGTATAATTTCATTTACAGCCATCCAGTACTTTGTAGTATTCTTACATACTTTATATCTGCAAGTACTATAGATTCATCAGAAAATATTATAATTTATGCATTAGTCAGTTTTTCTTTTAAAGAAATTAAAAGAATAAAAGGATATTCTTTTACATGTAAATAGATACTTTAAAATTATTAGTGAAAATTTTCTGTAAAACCAAGTTTCTATTTTGGTTGATAGTGTCATTTCCCTTCACCCTGAAGCACTCACTACCTTTCACATTACTTATAGGAGTTCTACCGACACCAGAAAATGCTTTATTTCTTCATTATTGCAAGATCACTTTGCTCTCTATAGAATTCTGGTTTTGCAGTTGTTTTTCTTTTCAATCATTAAGAAATGGTATTACATTTAGTATGAGGAATGAGTTGATGTTTAATTGTTCCCCTATAGGTGATCTATTGTTTCCACCCTTATGGCTGCCTTTGAGATTTTTCTTCGTATCTTTGGTGTACAGAAGTTTGAATACAGTGCCTACATGTGATTTTCCTTGCATATTTTTGTGTTTTTCTCAGCAAATTTTGGACATTTTCAGCTATGATTTCCTCAAATATCATTTCTGTCCCATTTTCTCATCTGCCACCCACAATCTGCTGTTAAGATTCTCCAACAAATCATTTTTTATTTCAGATTCTGTACTTTAACCTTTGGTTCTTTTTAGTAATTTCATTTCTTTTTTCTTCTTCTGAGACATGCAAAGTATAGTGGACTGGTTGATACTGTTGTACAGATCACTCTGCACATTTTTGAATCCTTTTTACTGTCTGTTCTTTATATTAATAATTTCTATTGTCCTGTATTCAAGTTTACTGACACTCTCTTCTGCCATCTACAATCTATTGTTAAGCCACATCAATGACTCTTTAAAAAAATTTCAGGTATTACACCTTAACTTTTTACTTATTTTTAATAATTTTCATTTCTCTGCTTATTTTCTCATCTGTTCCCTCATTATGACAACATATATACATATATTTTTTGAGACAGGGTCTCGCTCTGTTGCCCAGGCTGGAGTGCAGTGGAGCAGTCTTGGCTCACTGCAACCTCCACCTCCTGGGTTCAAGTGATTCTCATGCCTCAGCCTTCCGGGTAACTGGGATTACAAGCATACGCCACCACATCTGGCTAATTTTTGTATTTTTAGTAGAGACAGGGGTTTGCCATGTTGTCTAGGCTAGTTTTCAATTCCTGACCTCAAGTGATCCGCCCTCCTTGGCCTCCCAAAGTGCTGGGATTATAGGTGTGAGCTACCGCTCCAGGCCTGAAAATTTTTTTTTTTTAATCCTGAATATATTTATAATTTCTGCTTTAAAATCCTTGTCTACAACTTCTGACTCATCGAGGGATCTATTTCTATGGACTTTTAAAAAAAGTACATGTCACATTTTTCTGTATCCATCACTAGTAATTTTTGAATTACAGTTGAACATTGTGTATGATATGTTATACAAACTCTGGGTTTGGTTATCTTTCTCTAATGCAATGCATTTTTATTCTAGTAGGTTATTAAATTACCGGTTGATCACTTTGATTTGAAGAGGACTGGTTTTATGATTTGCTAGAAACTTTCAATACTTTAGTTTTGTCTCTCCATTCTAGAACTAATTTCTTAGTTCTTAGTCATCATCTATATTTCTAACATTTGATCCTTCTGGGATTCATAAAGCCTGAGACATTTACCAAACCCTTCTAACTTTGTAAACTCAAACTCCTAACTTTGTTTCCTCTTCATCTAACATATCTGTTCAGCTCTTTTGGCCTTCTAGTTGTTCCTTTTTTCCAGGCACTTATAGGCTCCCACATACATGCACAGTTTATATCAGCCAAAATGTTAGGGTAACTTACAGGTAGATTTATGGGAGCCTTCCCTTGATGGCTCTATCCTTTCTAACACTTCCTTCCTCAATTTCAGCTACTCTGCCAATGCCAGCTCCATTCTCTAACATCACAAACAAATAAGATTGTGGTTTTCTGCTTGAATTCTAACTTCTCTATACCATACAGATCAGTAAGTTCCTTGAGGGAAGAAGCTGTAACAAATGTGAATTTTACCCGGCACAGTTCACTCCAGATTCTGACTGCTTTTGGTCACTCTCCAGTGCCTTCAAATAATTGTGGTGCATGTTTTTTTAAAAGTTTTTAATTGGAGTTTAGTTTTATTTTTAACCCTTAACCATGGTTTGGAACTGTTATCTGTGGAAATATTTGTCCTGAAACAGTACAAGTTACTCCTTTATTACCAAAATCAGAACTACCAAAATTGTGGTTTTATGTTAGATAGTACTTGAACTGGTATGAAAAACTACATTAGAATCAAAACCCTCTTCCTCTCTCAATATTCAGTATTTTTTAAATTGAGACAAGACTATTTTTTAACCTTAAAAAAATCAGTATAGTGCCTAGGGAAGTGCTAGACATTCCACTCAATTTCTAAATATGGTCAATGAGTATTTCTATTATTAAATTTAGCTGAATAATCTATGTGAATAAAATGAAACAGAGCTATACATAAAGAAAACTACCTTAAGGAACTTGCTTGGGAGATTAGTGGTATGTGATATTTCTAATTATGACAGAAGTTGAACATGTGGTACAGTTGTGTAGGGAAAATGGATAACTCTTATCTTCATTACTTTTTAAGTCTTATTCTAAGAGAGGCATTTGCTAAGTAGTTTATATATATGAACTTATATAATTTTCATAACAATTTTTAAAAATAGTATCATGACATTATTTTGTAGATGACAAAACTACAAAGTATCCCAGGCCATCAGTCTCCAGAGTTAAATTCCAACCATTCCCTCTAACTACCTGCTCAGAACTGAGATCAAACTCATCCACAATAGTCATCATTTTTTCTAAGAATATATATCACCTATTAATGTTCTTTCCCATCTCCCATGTCAACAACTTTCTTCCTCTGTCATGTAAACTTGCTCTCTATCATCTCCATGCCTTTCTTGTTCATTTCATGGCGCAGCCATAAAATAGAGAACAATTGAAGCAGTGAATAGCCAAGAAGTATCTCTGGAATCAATGAACCTGAAACAGCCTGTTCATTTCTGTCCATCATTCTTGTCCTTTAGAACTCAGTTTCAAATTAATCTCTTCTAGACATTCATCTCTTCCCATGTTTAATCTGGAACCACCTACCCTTCCACCAGAACAATTACCCTGGCAAATTAATGTAATAGACCAGTATTAATTATTTGCTTGTATGTCTTAACAACACTCTAGGTGCTCTGCCAAAAACAAATGAAGAGCAACACAAGGTCTTCTGGTTACAAGCACATTACATTTTGGTTGGGGAGATTTTGACCCATCTCACAGTCATAATCTTCATCCAAGTTATCTCGTGAACCTCTATGTATGCATATATTCCAATATGTTGTTTTGCTTTTCTTTCTTCCTTGTAGTAATTTCGCACAGACTATTCGCTTCATGAACCTAACTAACTTCCTGTTGGTACCCAATCCTTTAACTCTGGAGGGTCGAATGGAGCCCTGTGGCTCCTGGCAATGTTCCTGAAGATCAGGTCCCTCTGGTGGAACTCAGTGCTCACTGCCTTATCTAACCTTTCTCACTCAGCTTGTAATCAACTTAACTTTTAAAGTCTGTGTACACATTAGGTAATATTTGTTCTCTGAACTCCCAGAGGGGCTGTGGTAACAGCCCAGCTAGGAAGCCCTACCCTTCATTATTCAGCAACAGCTTGAAGAATATTCTAATTCTAACTTTCCGCCCTCTGACAGACCAGCTGCATCAAAGGCTGTGTTCCCCTGTTTGTTTTTTTCCTGAAGCAGAATCACCATTTCAAACTAAGTAATCTATGAGAAAAGCAAGAACTCTGGGTCCAAATTTTTAAAACATGCCTCTTCTGTGAACCATGGCAAATCTAAACTGGATTATGCCTTATGCTGGAGTCAGAACTTAGGTGGTCCCTTGTTCTTTGCCCTCGGGATCCCCGCATGCTGTTCAGGGGAAGTTACTGGCTTTTGCACTGGCAGTTTGAAAATGAAGGCATTTTTCTTTTAGGGAGAATAGTCCTTCAATGATTTAAACAACGAGCCTTGTGATCAAAATAATTCATAAAGGAAAAGATTTATGAAGTGACTTCACTAGCACACAATGCATTTTTAAAACTTTGTTTTTTAAATAAATCTGTCAGTACACAAGCCAAGACAACACATCTGAATGCAATATCAGTGGACACACCCTGAATCTCTTCTCCTTTGCTTGTCCAAGACTGTGGTAGAAAAGGGAAATGATTCTCTTTGTCTTTTCTTATTTAATATTATTATTAAAATTTTTTTAAAATTCTAGTTCCATGAAAAGACTTTGAAAAATTGTGCATACTATTGTTTCCTGCAGGAAAATCTGCCTTTAAAAAATGTATTTTCCATTGACCACTTGTGCTTGTTTAAGAAAATAAAAAATAAATAAAGAAGTCCAACTTATAATGAATACCTCTGGCATTAGGGAGCCTGTTCTAATCTCCCTTTATCAAGTTTGAGTGATAGTTCTGCTCAACGAGTATTGACAGGGCCGTCCTGTTTCTCAGGCTTTCGTTTCCCTCGGTTGGAGAAGGATACAGTGCATTTTCACATTCTCAAAGTCTGCAGTTGTTTTTATATAAGAAGCAATTTGCTTGGGTCACGTCAGGTCGAATGGGATGCCTGCCCAGCTCTTGGTTTTAAAGGAAAAACATACAGAAAGACACAAAAACACAGCAGTTTCCTTCATTAAATTCCACTCTACCTGCCATGGGCTTCTAGCCACAATGGAATTTCCCACCCTGGCCTAGCCTAGCCTAACTTTTATTTTTAGGGATTTTTTTCCCCTTTAAATCTTATGAGTTTTCTTTCAAGTGAACTTTGAGGTAAGGATTATTAAATGATAGAGTAATTGCCTGGTTAAAAAATAATCAGACATAAAAAACAAATGCCTAGTGACCTTCCATAATATTGCTGGATAACCACCCCCTGGATAACAGCCTTTCAAAAACTGTTCATAATCAGCACAAGAAGACAGGTCATGTAATTCAAAATTAAAACCTGAATCATTTAATGAATAGGGATCAGCATTTTTTTCAATAGTACCCTCTTCTTACCTAATTGCATTGGATGGAGATAATTTTGGAGAAGAAAATGAATAAATGAAAACACAAGGAACTAGATAAATAGATGGGGCGGGTGGGTGGGGGATGGAGAGAGAGAGCAAGTTAAGAGAGAGGAGCTTTGGACCTCTCTCTCCAAAAAGCCATTTATGCTTTTCTCCATTGCCTAGGGGCAACTGATTTAATCAGGATTGTTCATGTGGATTATCTAAACTATGAAAAGCAACAGGGAGCACTTCCCAAGAAATCCAGACTGGGTCTGCTGCAGAATACTTGGTTTGGGGCCTGGAGCTAAGTAGACTGTTCACATTGTACTCAGGATCCTAAGAAAAGTGGCTCAGTGTCTCTGTAATTCTTTGTCCCTTTGATCTACCTCAACATTTGGTGTCTCTTGGCATTAGAAAAGCTCACGAAAATGACCCTGCCTAGTTAACAGATTCATAGTCTGGGCACACAAAAAAAGGGTAAGAAAGAAAACAAGCTTTGGTAATGAGGGAGAAAAACGTACCTTCTTGCTATCTTTGCTGGGCATAAATAAAAATTGAAAGATGTGATTTTTGGGGATGTGAATCCCGTTCTCCCCACATTTTGTAATAGCCTTTTCAGGGCCAATTCAAGACCTTCTATCAACCACCCCTGTTAAACATATCAAGTTGGATTTCTCATTCATTATTTTCAAGCTGGATTTTGCATAATCTTCCTTCAAATGAATAAGTTTACTTTTCAAACATGTCATTTGCTCTTAGCACTGTTGTTCTCCTTCACCCATTTTGGCTTCTTATCCTCAAATCCCTGATTCCTTATTAAAGTTGATTGTTAATGCAGCCATTCTGTAGCATCACAGCACATTTATACACCAAAAATTAGTTTACTCTGCCTGGCTTCCAAAACCATTTGCTGCTTGAAACCATTTCATGAGTTTGTCTACTCATGTGAATAAATAAAAGCTTGCCTATAATGTGAATCTGGGAAAGGAAAGAGCAACTACATGAAACAAACTCTACAGAGGCCAAAATTATTTTCACCAGTTTCATGGATTCAGCCCTTGCATGTGCGATTCTACATTAACTTTATCTCTGATATTAGGATTTTGCTTCTTAAGTAGATGTCATTTTTCTCCAGTAAAACCAATTGGTTTACCCTGGCATTTAATAATAATTTAGTGATTTCAGAGTTCCTTCTAAATCTAAAGTAAATGTTCATGAGACTCATGAACTTGTATCTAGACAATTAATCTGAGCATTTTAACACTTCCCTGAGGCTACATATAATCTCTCACAACTCCTTGCAAACCCTGAGATTTTGAACCACTGTCAAGTTTGTGGTTGCCCTGGTAAGCAGTAAAGCAAAATCATTACTTATGGCAACTACCACACAAACATTGTAGTGAACTGGAGTATAAGAAAATCACTACTATACTTTAGACAGAACATTAGGATTAATGCTGGTAACCAAGGAACTAAGAGCCTGTAAATACAACTGGCTTAAGAAGGAGAACAGGATTAAACAATATTGTAGTTTAGAAACAAAAGTAGTACTGTATCAACCAGTCACTATGCAGCCAGTCATTACAATAAAACTAACCAAAGGATGGTGGCAGAAAAAAATAAAAGCATTTTTGTGTATAAATCTTCTTGAAGCATTAATTGAATTGCATCTGTAGGGAACAGGTCTCATAGGTCTATTATTCGTCCATCTCCCTAACACACACACACACCCACACACACACCCACATACTAGCCTAGGCCTATATCTACTGTGGTAAGTTTGCATCTGTGAGTCACTGAGCAGCTGCTTTATATATGCAGCATAGGATGAAAGTGAGAAAAATGGGGGTACTCATGGTTTTTGTGTAATATCACAAAGAAAAGAAAACAAAAACAGGCTTAGAGAAAGTTAAAGGTAAATGGGCAGTGGTACCTCATGGTTTTTGTGTAATATCACAAAGAAAAGAAAACAAAAACAGGCTTAGAGAAAGTTAAAGGTAAATGGGCAGTGGTACCTATACAGAACAAGTTAGGATTCCCCAGGAACTGGTAATAGGACTAAACTTGTTTAACATCTATCAAAATGACTTACTCACTCCAGGGTCTTGCATATACATAGCAGAAGCTCAATTAATTTTTGCTGAATGAATAATCTGGAATAGGGAATATAAAATAAATTATCCAAAAATGTTGATGGAGTGAAACTTTTCTGAGCAAGGAAAAGCTAAACTGATGGAACACAATGTTTGTCCAGGTGTGCAGAAAGGTGCCAGTGCAAATATAGAAAAACAAAATATTCAAATACAGTCATGTGCCATGTAATGACATTTTGGTCAACAATGAACCACATATAAAAATATATATACCATGGTGGTTCCATAAGATTATAATACTGTATTTTTGCTGTACCCTTTCTATGTTTAGATATGTTTACATATGTAAATACTTACCATCTACTCTGTTACAATTGCCTAGAGTATTCAGTTCAGTAACATACTGTACAGGTTTATAAGGTTTATAACCTAGGAGCAATAAGTTATACTATATAGCCTATGTGTTAGTAGTATATACCATCTAGGTTTGTTTAAGTACACTCTATGATGTTTCCATGATGATGAAATTGCCTAAGGATGCATTTCTCAGACTGTATCCCCATCATCAAGTGATGCATGATTGTATATGAAAAGTTTAATTGTAAGTCTTACCTAGGAAAGGAACTTGAAGGCCATGAGCTCTTTCAGGCAAAAAGGCCTTCAAAATTTTGGCACTCATTAAGTAAAGTAATGAAAATAAAGTTTATAATTCCCTTATATTAAACCCTCTGAAATTATGTGAAACTATCTGTACTTTGAATGCCATGTTCCTATAACATAACAACTCAGGGTGTCTTACACAGGACAGTCATTAAATAATTTAAGGCAGATTAAAATAATCTGCATTAGTAGAGAACAAATTATTTTGCGGTATTAGAACAATTCATTGAACGTGAGAAAAAGCAAACAAACATGCTTGTTAATAAATGTTACTTAACAGACATCACACTGACATTTCTTAGTGACTGGCTGCCATGGAAGCTTCCTAATAAGTCTAATTTTTTCCCACGTTCTGAGTTTATAAGCTAGCAATATTGTAGCTTTGGGTGTTTACCTTTGTTTATTTATTGGACGAAGTTTTATTGAGTGCCTCCTCCAGCTGTGCCAGTCTGGTAAGATCAAATGGAATCCTTTAGCTATTGTCACTATCCTAAACGGACCCCATGCTTCCTTTGTCCCTTGCATTCTCTGCTTTTCACTGGGGGTTATCTATCATGGCTTTACATCCAAGTCTCTAATCCTGTCTCCTTTCTCATCTGTTTTTCCTGATTTATTTCACTTTTCCCTTTGTATATTTCCCTGTGAGGAGCCAAGAGGCTGTGTAGTTCTCAGTAGTGGTAGTAGTGCTGTCTAGAGTTGATATCCAACAGCACCAGTGTTATAATACACTTTCTACAATCAAGAAATGATTTGATTTCCTTGCCTCAGTAGAAATTTTACAAGTTAACAGTGGTTCGCCTGATATAAACCATAATATTTCTATCATATCATGAAAGAACTCTAAAAAATCTTTTAGACTTTCTTCTACAAGTTTGCCTATTTCCTCTGAATACAGTGAATTCACCTGGCAACAAAGGAGATCAGCTATTTCTTTTTGTATGCAGACAGAAAGAAGTGTGATCTTTCTTTGCCAATAATAACTTCTGGTAAGTGGTGATAGACTTCAAAACCCTTCTTTTGATTTGAAAATCACGGTTCAGTTATCAGGAATTCCAAATTCAGAATCTAAGAACAGTGATCCTATAAAGTCTTGTGATTTTGCACATGCTAGGGATTGGTAAACTGCTGAAGACTTCTTAAATAAGAGAGGAAGCATTGTTCTCTTCATTTGCAAAGAACCAGGAGGTATATTAAAAGAGGTATTAGAGTAAATGGAATGTGTGATAACCTGTTCACTTTCTGTTTTAAAACTGTCCATGAGGTTCCCTTTAGAGATAGGATAGACCACAGAGAATGTGGTGTCTCATTTCTATGGGTAGAAATTCCACAGAACAATGCTTTGCAACGAGTCATACCACCAGTTCCTTTTCCTGTGAGATGCAAATACTAAAAACAGATATGGGCTGGACAAGATTATTTTAAAAATAAATAGAAGGCAATGAAAGCTTTGGTGATATTCTAGATTACATATGAAATGTGTAAAAGGGTAAAATGAAAAGTTCTCCACTTTTCACAAGCTGCATCAAAATTTCCTTCCTACACTGTAATCATGCCCCTCAACCCATCTATGCCTGAGGTTGCAATTTTTTGAATTTTTGCAACCAGACCATGGTGATGACCTTGAACAGTAGGATATAAATAACTCCTACATGCTTAGCGTTCCAATAATGGAACACTAGGCATAAATGCGCTAAAACATAAATTGCTAGGTTCATGATAAACAGAGCACAACTGTAAACAAAATAACTTTTAAAAAATGTGTCTACTCCCAAGACTAAACCAGGAAGAAGTTGAATCCTTGAACAGACCAATAGCAGACTCTGAAATTGAGGCAATAATTAATAGCCTACCAACCAAAAAAAGTCCAGGACCATACAGATTCACAGCCGAATTCTACCAGAGGTAGGAGGAGGAGTTGGTACCATTCCTTCTGAAACTATTCTAATCAATAGAAAAAGAGGGAATTCTCCCTAACTCATTTTACAAGGCCAACATCATCCTGATACCAAAGCCTGACAGAGATACAAAAAAAAAAAAAAAAGAGAATTTTAGACCAATATCTGTGATGAACATAGATGCAAAAATCCTCAATAAAATACTGGCAAACTGAATCCAGCAGCACATCAAAAAGCTTATCCACCATGATCAAGTGGGCTTCATCCCTGGGATGCAAGGCTGGTTCAACATACGCAAATCAATCAACGTAATCCAGCATATAAACAGAACCACAGACAAAAACCACATGATTATCTCCATAGTTGCAGAAGAGGCCTTTGACAAAATTCAACAGCCCTTCATGCTAAAAACTCTCAATAAATTCAGTATTGATGGAACTTAAAATAATAAGTTATTTATGACAAACCCACAGCCAATATCATACTGAATGGGCAAAAGCTGGAAGCATTCCCTTTGAAAACTGGCACAAAACAGGGATGCCCTCTCTCACCACTCCTATTCAACATCGTGTTGGAAGTCCTGGCTAGGGCAATCAGGAAAGAGAAAGAAAAAAAGGGTATTCAGTTAGGAAAAGAAGTCAAATTGTTCCTGTTTGCAGATGACATGATTGTATAGTTAGAAAACCCCATTGTCTCAGCCCAAAATCTCCTTAAGCTGATAAGCAACTTCAGCAAAGTCTCAGGATACAAAATCAATGCGCAAAAATCACAAGCATTCTTATAAACCAGTAACAGAGAAAC
Source organism: Macaca fascicularis (assembly GCF_037993035.2). Taxonomy (NCBI): domain Eukaryota; kingdom Metazoa; phylum Chordata; class Mammalia; order Primates; family Cercopithecidae; genus Macaca; species Macaca fascicularis. The sequence continues at coordinate 168,513,660 of NC_088376.1, read as the reverse complement.
AGAGAGCCAAACCATGAATGAACTCCCATTCACAATAGCTTCAAAGAAAATAAAATACCTAGGAATCCAGCTTACAAGACATGTAAAGGATCTCTTCATGGATAACTACAAACCATTGCTCAGTGAAATAAAAGAGGACACAAACAAATGGAAGAACATACCATGTTCATGGATAGGAAGAATCAATATTGTGAAAATGGCCATACTGCTCAAGGTAATTTATAGATTCAATGTCATCCCCATTAAGCTACCAATGACTTTCTTCTTTAAAGTTCATATGGAACCAAAAAAGACCCTGCATTGCCAAGACAATCCTAAGCCAAAAGAACAAAGCTGGAGGCATCATGCTACCTGACTTCAAACTATACTACAAGGCTACAGTAACCAAAACAGCATGGTACTGGTACCAAAACAGAGATATAGACCAATGGAACAGAACAGAGCCCTCAGAAATACTACTACACATCTACAGCCATCTGATCTTTGACAAACCTGACAAAAACAAGAAATGGGGAAAGGATTCCCTATTTAATAAATGGTGCTGGGAAAATTGGCTAGCCATAAGTAGAAAGCTGAAACTGGATCCTTTCCTTACTCCTTATACAAAAATTAATTCAAGATGGATTAGAGACTTAAATGTTAGACCTAAAACCATAAGAACCCTAGAGGAAAACCTAGGTAATACCATTCAGGACATAGGCATGGGCAAGGACTTCATGTCTAAAACACCAAAAGCAACGGCAACAAAAGCCAAAATTGACAAATGGGATCTCATTAAACTAAAGAGCTTCTGCACAGCAAAAGAAACTACCATCAGAGTGAACAGGCAACCTACAGAATGGGAGAAAAGTTTTGCAATCTACTCATCTGACAAAGGGCTAATATCCAGAACGTATAAAGAACTCAATCAAATTTACAAGAAAAAAACAACCCCATCAAAAAGTGGGCAAAGGATATGAACAGACACTTGTCAAAAAAAAGACATTCATACAGCCAACAGACACATGAAAAAATGCTCATCATCACTGGCCATCAGAGAAATGCAAATCAAAACCACAATGAGATACCATCTCACACCAGTTAGAATGGCAATCATTAAAAAATCAGGAAACAACTGGTGTTGGAGAGGATGTGGAGAAATAGGAACACTTTTACACTGTTGGTGGGACTGTAAACTAGTTCAACCATTGTGGAAAACAGTGTGGCGATTCCTCAAGGATCTAGAACTAGAAATAGCATTTGACCCAGCCATCCCATTACTGGGGATATACCCAAAGGATTATAAATCATACTGCTATAAAGACACATGCACACGCATGTTTATTGAGGCACTATTCACAGTAGCAAAGACTTGGAATCAACCCAAATGTCCATCAGTGACAGACTGGATTAAGAAAATGTGGCACATATACACCATGGAATACTATGCAGCCATAAAAAAGGATGAGTTCGTGTCCTTTGTAGGGACATGGATGCAGCTGGAAACCATCATTCTCAGCAAACTATCTCAAGAACAGAAAATCAAATACCACATGTTCTCACTCATAGGTGGGAACTGAACAATGAGATCACTTGGACACAGGAAGGGGAACATCACACACCAGGTCCTATTGTGGGGGTGGGGCAGAGGGATAGCATTAGGAGATATACCTAATGTAAATGACGAGTTAATGGGTGCAGCACACCAACATGGCATGTGTATACATATGTAACAAACCTGCACGTTGTGCACATGTACCCTAGAACTTAAAGTATAATAAAAAAAAATGTGTCTACATATATAATTTTATTACTTCTAGAAACACAAGTGTTATTAGACTTAAAGATAGCCAGTGAATTGAATCAACTTATTCTGATATGAACTGCAATGTGATCTGATTGCAGGCGGCAATGATTAACACATTTTAAAAGAAATGGGTCCACACTATGCTTTCCAAACTGCCCACCCTTCTGTTCTTCTTATGCTACAGATTTATGGCAGCCTAACCTCCAGTCAACAAGTTAGAGAATTGGGTAAGACATCATTTTGGGTTTTTTTAAAAAAATTATGGATAATAAAAAAACATGACACAAAAGATTTAGTGGCTATTATCAGGGTGTAAACTAATAACTAAAGGCATTTATGTGTTAGGTAATCATGATGCTTAGAAAATTAAAAACATCAAGATGCTCTTTCAACAACTATATTCCAGATGTAGGAATTTTGTAGGGGATATAGCATAAGAGTGCTAAGAAATGTATACTTTTTTGAAAAGAAAATAATAAAGTCTGTTTTATTTATTATCTAAGTTCTTGTGTTTTCTGGGAAAAAACATATTAATAGGAGGTAGCATTATCTGATAGTTAGTGGAGAGTAGAAATCATCTGTTACAGGCCCACATGCTCACAAGCAAAATAATATTCTCTCAATCCTCAAATGGAAATGGGGATTTTAAAATGCTTTGAGACTCTGTCAACATTTCTGAGAAATTCTATGAAAATTTTATGTTATATATTTAAAAAACTGTGTACTATGATCATAACATAGTTGACTATTAAATATGTAATCTTTTCTTTCAGATTATTCTTCTTCCTTAAATCTAAAGGGTATATTATTTTCTTGATTTATTCTTTTCGATAAATATCCTGTTCATAGATGCCTGAAATCCAGCCCATCAGTTTCCCTTTAAATTCTAGCATATTTTAAAGGGCCTTAAAAGATGACTGTGGAGTACTGCCTGATTTGGAACTTACCTCTGTCTCTTACAGACTGTATGACGCTGGGCAAGCTACTTAACTTCTCAGTACTTCAGTTTCATCATCAGTGAGAACAGCACAATAATAGTACCTAGCTCCTATGGTTACTAGGAGGATTAGTGGTTTTCATACTGTCAATAATAAGTTGCCTTTCTGGGTCTTTGAAGTACTTGAAATCAGGTTACTTAAATTAAGCAGAGCTTTGGTCCCTTTGTTTGACAAGTAATCTCCAATTTTCATTTCCAGGTTCTGATCCCCTAAAATCAGTGGAATAAAACTTTGTGTAACTGCCATCTTCCTGCCCCAAAGCCAAGATGAATTTACCTGTTGGTTTTCGTTTTCACTAGGTCTCTCTTTAGATAGGTGCTTCTAAGGGTAAAATATCAACTATTAAACTATTTGAGGCACGTAAATGTTGAAAGGGGAATTTAATTGTTAAGTCAATAGCAGTGTGCCAGCTTAGTCTGACTTTCAGAAAGATCACCACAGTAATAATGAGACCAATAAATAAATAAAAAGTATAAAATATACATCTATGCAGAATCTTAGAACCCTTTCTCTAACACGTAAGTCATTAAAGGAAGCTCTGAGGTCTGCCTATGATATTCAACATTTACACACATCGTAGTTCTATCGAAGAAATTCTCAGTTGAGAACTTCCAGCCTTCTTCAGATTAGATCAGATTTTTCTATATTCTATTATAAACAACAACAACAAAAACAAACAAGTGAACAACAACAACAAAACTGTAGTTGTGGTTCACTCCAGTAATATATACTACCAATTCAGTGGTTTTTAACTGGGGGACCATTTTGCTACCCCCTTCCCCACCAGGGGAGAACTGGATGTCTGGAGACAATTTTGATAATAATAACTGAGGGGTGCTCCAATGGGCAGAGGTCAGAAATACCACTAAACATCCTACAGTGCACAGAACAGACATCTACCCTGCATCCCAGCAAAGAATTATCTACTCCAAAGTATCATAGTGCCACTGTTGAAAAACCCTGTACTAAACTAACATCTGAGAGCCACTGGCCTTAAACCATCAGCCACATCAACACGTAAGACACTCAGCCTATGGGATGGTCTAACAGTTAAGGAAGACACCTTAGAGGGAATTACTTCAAAAATATATAAACTGACATGTGGATACGATACTAAGGAGAAAACTGGTAAAACAAGTAGTTGTTTGAAAGCTTATTATGCCCATTATTATAAACCAATAATTTCAGATTACTGAATCAACCAACTAATATTCCCTTTCAATTCCAGGGGGTATGAAAATATGAAGTCATGGACTATGCAACATTATCCTGTTATGGAGACATTCTGAAATGGTTTATAAAAGCAGTGAACACATTAAAAAAGAACTAGCCCAAATGAGTTATGCAAAGTTAAAGTCATTTTTTCTAGGACCAGTTTTTTTTTTCTGTGCATAGTGTTTTCCATATGTACGACAAACATTCATTTGTGTGGAATATAGCACCACACTTCTAATACAACTCCTCTCTGAAGACTAATCAGGCTAAAGCTAAGAGTTTCAGAACCATTTCTGTATGAGTCATTTTTAGCACAACATGAGCCCGAAGGTAGAGTAAAATTTATTTTCTAAATAAGTCACAATTATTCTGCAAACATTTAACCTAGCACCACTCAACTGTTAAAGAATGACAATTATATATGAAAGGAAGAACAGATACAAAGGAAATTTGAAAATCAAGAAAATTTTTCTGAGAAAAATTTGTGAGAATTATAATGAATATAGCTAAAATTCAAATATGTGACATCTTCTTTTTTTAAGGGTTTCTCTGTCAAAGACAACACATATTTTTTCTAATGAAAGAGGATGCCTGAAGTTGACATTCATAAGAGCATTTGGATACCACCAATGTGAAGTTGTACAGATTTACTTATCTCTGCAATTACCCTCTTGTGTTTCAATTCTACTTTGGTTAGTGGTAGCAAGCATTAAACTGTATTGAGAGCTTCAGAAAAGTTGGCTTTATTTCTTTACACTTAGAACCCCAAAAGGTTGCTTCCTAGGCAGATACTAGGGAATCACATCTTACTGAGGGGGAAATAAGAGGTGGAATAACTGGACTAGCCACACAAAGAATGAAAACTCCGTAATTTCTGAGTTGGCGGTATCTTTTGTCCTCTTTTTCTCAATTTAAATTTCTAGATTTACCTTCAAAACACTTGCCTTTTTCTACCTTAAGTGAAGTTCTAGGATCAGGGAGATGGAGATAGAGAGGATAGAGATAGTTTCAGGTTTTCATAGCAGTTCAATTAAAAACTGCCAAGTACCTCCTACCAAGAGACTACCACGAAAATTTATTTCTAGAACAAGGCACAGGGAGAAGTTTTTAAAAAGGAGAAAAATAAAAGGTAGAAAGCAGCAATGTTCTAGTACTGTAAAATATTTGGGGAAAAAAATCTAATTTCTGTTCTTAAAATGCTTACTATCTTGTTCTAGAGGAAAACATAAACTCTCTTAAAATAACAGAAGAACAATAAGAAACAGTATAATTAAGTGTAAAAATGGGTGGTAGAAGCAAAATGCTCTGGGGCAGCCATGTGTCTTACATCTTTCCAACACAGAGAAAAGAGACACTGGGTCAAATGTAGCCTACTCTAGTCTCTGATATTAGTTTCATTATACAGCTATAATCCCATTACAAAGAACTTGAAGGAACTGTTGACATTTTTTGCTGCCCTGGAGTTTATTGTCTCAAGTATTGCTTGAAATACCAGGCTACATGCAGAGATGTCTGCTCTAATGGTATTTGTTGACCTACATTATGTTAGGGTTAGCCTGAATAAATGGAGAGGAATGCTACATGGAATCAGTTAGATTGTTTGTAAGTAGGCGTGCATTATTTTTACCATGTTTTATTATTTTTAACCTAAAGACTAGGCATTTAAAGTAGGGTATTATCTGTAAGTAATCTTGTTGTTATATGAAACAGTAATATTTATTAAAAGTGCTTTTGTAAAGCCCAAAAAGGGGATCTGCAGAGGCAGATTTACTGCATATTTAATGGAGCTTAAACCTCAGGGACCTTCACTTGCACAGCCCCCATTCCAAGGTCCTGTACTTAATTTTGTAATCATAATTTTGTATTCTTTTTCTTCAAGAGGATCCCCCAATAGTTTAAGCTTCTGGCAAAATCTTGATCTAGCCTAGATATAAAATAATCTTGAAGGAATCCAAATTGATAGTTCTAAAAGGCCAATGCTGAGAAAGATACAAAATGTGCTTTTACAAGGATATCATATCAATTATATTTTCCAAATGTATCTCTCTTATTGTTGTTGCCCCCAGCTTTCCTGCCAATAAATAAATGCCATTTTTTTAACCTCACTGTTAAAAGGTTATTAGACCCTTTTAGATAAGATTGGTCTGTTCAGTGACTGGGAATAACCAGAGTGTTAAAAAAAGATGAAAAATTCAGAGGCAGAAGATAATTTCCAACAATGAAAAGATATCTTAGAGAGACTCACAAAATGTTTCATTAAAACAGCAATAATTATTATCCATAGCTAAGGAGTACATGCATTTGAGAAAAGGAAGGGCATGGAAAGTCTCTCAGTACAATTTACAGTAGTACCTACTGAAAAGTGTGGTGAGTTTACACAGAGTGTGGGAATTTTTACCACCAGTAACACCACGTGTCTGTTTTTCTGGTTTCTGAAAACCCCAAATAAATCCCACAAGCACCTCTAAACTCCACCATGGAATTCTCACACTTCTGAGTAAGAAGTTCAGAACAGAATAAAAACTTTGGATGCAGTATGTCTGTCTACAGAATGCCTTGTCCCAGTTTTTGAAGAAAACTGAACAAAAATTAACTCAAGAAAAAAATGCATGAAATTACCCCAAATGGAATATTAAATTGAAAAATAATAGTCAAATCGTTCATAACCATTTCCTGTTAACTTTTTTTTCTCTTTTAGAAATGGAGTAAGAATGCTTCAAATAAAAAACGTAAAACCCATCCCAACCCATAAAGAGCCCACTCACATAAACAGGAAGCTTATTAAAAGAGCTTTTCTTGGTTTCCTGGCAAAATCCAGTTTTTATTTTGGTGGCAGCGTCTATTAAGCAGGAGACTCATTTTGTGGGCAGGATGAAAAATTAAACATTGCAAATCCATCAGGTACTTGCTGGATTAGAGTTAGCTGACTGACTTGTTGGCTACAGGGAACAAGGTAGTTCTGAAACCAAGGAACAAGCTGCCAAGGAATAGTCCAGCCCTGCCCAAAAGATGATGGTCTTCTCCATCCAGGCAGCACAAATCAACTCGAGGTTCCAAGAGGGCCAGTAGACGCCAGCCCACCTTAGTGTAAAGTGTCTCATATGCATATCTAACTGTTCTCTCCTTTCCTTTATATTGAATCCTGCTTCTCTGCTTTCCCTTTCCTGGAAGCACTGTAGCTTAATTAAAAGAGTATGAGTTTTGGAATTTCAAAACTTGGTTTATAGTCCAGCCTCTGCCAAATACTGTGACATGTTACCTGCTTGAGCCATCATTTTCTGATATGTAGAATGGGACTAACAATTCCTTAATCAGCTCAAATGTCATAAAATATGGGTAAGCATCACGTGACTCAGAATCAGCTGAGGTAAAAATCCAGATGTTAACGGCCCCTTCTTGACTTATTATATTAGAATCTCCATGAGCTAGAAAGTCTTGGAATCTGAATTTTAAACTTGCTCCCAAGTGATTTCTATACACACAAAAGTTTGGGAACCACATCCCACCTTGTCTTGTGTCAGGATTAAATAAAACCATACAGGTGAAACTTATCTGTAAATTGCATGTCAAGACATGCTTAGCTGCTCTCAATAGTGTCATTTTCCAGATAGCCCAAAGCACCAAAGTAAGGACACAGGGCCATTTTCTGAAGATCTTTCTTCCAGCTTTTCCCTGCCATGCCAACAGCATTCTTCTTTATCTTCAGGTAGGCAGGGTAGGTTCACTGGGGGTTGGGGTAGAGCTCAGCGCTGTGACACAGGCAGTACTTCTGTAGAATTTCATTTATGTGACTGTACCTACCCCACAGGGTGATATAAGGATTAATTCCTATTTGGTAATTTACTGTGTGTAAAATGCCTTGAGCCCCTTGGAGGAAAGTGCTATATAAATGTAAAATAATTATTATAATAATAATAACCTCGACTATTTAACTGATCAGTGAATTAGCCAGAAGATTTAGGCTGCCAAGGGACGAGGCTGAAACCATTATAAGTAGAAACACTTTACATCATCATATCTCATAACTGTTATCACAAAAAAGGGAAACAAAGGGTGAAAATTAAGATAAATCCATGTTCTCAACTGATTTAAATGACAGAGGATCACTAGTAATGATTCATGAAAGCCAGGAAATGCAAAAATGACAGCTGCATTGTAATTCTAACTCAGCCACATGTCCTGAGGTTTTATACACTTTGGTCTTTTATTTGTAGGGAAAATATCTCATCAGTGCAGCATCTAAAATTTAGCATTCTGAAGGCACTTGACTATGCTTTTGCTTAGTTGAAATACGGTCATAATATATCCCCTATTTGTAGGTAATGATTTTTCTACCTAAAAAGTATTGATACTATTCTATAATATTCCAGGTAAATTTTGAATCGGTTGTTTACAATCTGACTCCCCACATACACACCCTAAGAAATACACTCTAAGAAAACAATGGTGCATTTCTAGATCTAAATTTAGGAAATCAAAATGTATAGGAGATACCTTTTCTTCCCAGGAAGAAAATGCTTTGGTACATAAACTCACATGAGCTCAACTGTCTTCAGCTCTTACATTATTGTTTTATTTATTTATTAGATTCATGAAGATTCTTCTACCAAAAGCTCAAGGGGCTGAACCCAGAACTTTCATATATTGAATGTGAATCACTTCTTAAACCACAGAAAGGAAAATAAAGGGCTATAGAAATCTTAATGGGCAAGCTCCAGATGCTCAAAAGCAATTGTTTAGTTACTCTACTTAGTTATGCGTCATTCAAAACACTTTCTAACAATCGGGCAAGAAAGGTTCCTTTGTGAAGAACAGGCTTTGGGGCCTTGGACAAGTTTTAATTCTAGTTGTTTTATAGCTCATACAAAATAGTTGTGGTGCATATGTAAAGAGGTACTGTACTTACATGCAATAAAGTTGGCAGATGAGTATTTTGAAAATCAAAGAAAAGAAAATGAGGGAGGAATAAGCCTGTGGTACCTTGCTCTATTTTTAATTATTAACTTGTAGCCTCAAAGATTTCCATTTAGTAAAAACACATGTAAACTACAATGAATGAGTACTAGAAAATAAAGTCAATCAGTATAACTCAAATTATTTTGTAAAATGTGAAATTGAGTTTTAACCTGTCTATGTGGGAGGGTGATGAATAAATGAATGAGTGAAGTAAAAAATCAAAGATACAGAGTTGTAACTGATTTTCTTTGCATGAAGTAGTAAATATTAATACTAGAAATATCTTTTGATTTATATAAAACTGGCCTTGGCTATATACTACACAACACTGAAAAACATTTCAAATGTGGTATTTGTTTAAATATATACATACAGAAATACACACACATACACACACAAGTAAAAATATGGGTGTTCTGGTATAGCTTTCTGCCTTCAAAGGGTCTCTGGAAAACTCAGAAGAAAAAGTATCCTATGAACTGTTTTTGCTGAGGTCACTAGTAGAGAGCAAATCTAGGCAAGTGCTGCCCAAAATAATCTCTATTACAAACATTTAAAAAAATCTATCTTTCCTTTATATATATATAAAATATTTTTTAATTTTTAATTTTATTTTCCGTATAGCTAACAGCATAGCCAATGCCCTGGTCTTCTAGCCATACTGGAATTTCTTGTCCTTGCATCACTAGCCCAGCTATACTAATCAAAGTGGAAAAACTGACAGCATTGTCTGAAAGACACAGCTTGGGAAAACTGCTCCTTGTAGTTCCCCTGTCAATGAATATTATCATATTTTTCTCAGGGATAATGTTACTGTACTTTTTTTGCTGGGGGGTGGGTGTAGATTTCTACATATTTAGCTGTTTGTGGAATGGACTAAATGTGACAATGCGAACTGTAGGGTTAGTATTCCCAACATTCTGTTTTAAAGTTTTTGTGTTCATATCTTTAAAAATAATATTTCTTTATGTGTTCAGAAGAAGTAAAATCACAATGATATTTTACTTGACATTACTATTTTCTTAAGGCGGCTAACAGAAAAATCAATGGGTGGGCATAAAGAGAAAGAAATCATATGAGGCTACCAAACATATTCTGTTACTCAATTTCTTCCACCTAAATATACAATGGAATGCTCTGAATTGTATGTTTTCTTTTCCCATCATATTATACTACAGCAAAGTTCTTGGGCTAAAAGCAGAAAAAATTTGCTTTAGTGTTCTAATGACCCACACCTTTCACATATTCACTTCGCTTAAAATTCTAGATGCTAACTCAATAAGAAAGAAACAAATTCAGAGTATTTCAGTCACCAATAACAACAGCAGTAACAATAACAATAATATTAATATCAGCTAACATTTATTTAACTCTTAGATATACTGGGTGCCATTGTAATCACATGTATTAACACGCTAAATCTTCACAATAACTCTACCAGATAGTACTGTTATTACTCCAATTTTATTGGTGAGGAAATAGAGGCACAGAGAGATTAGAAACTTACCCAAGATCACACAGTCAGTAAGTAGAGGAGTCAGGATTCAAACCTAGGAAGCCAGACTCTGTCACAGGATGAATATTTTGGCTCCTAAAGGCCCCATCTTCCTTACTTCTGATCCTCTTCCCCAACTGATCAGCTTGCAGCATTCATTTTATCTTCTCAACACTTACACATTCATTTGCATACCATCCATTTTGAATAACACAGTAGTTAAAAACTCAGGCTCTGGAGTCTAATATGAGGGTTTACCGCCACATATCAGTAGTGCTTAACTTTTCTGTGCCTCAGTTTCCTTCTGTGTAAAGCAGTAATAATAACAGCAATTTCATGTATTTGTTGTGAGGGTTAAATGAGATAATGTATGTTAGAGCTCAACGGAAGGTCAATGTTTTATAAACATTAAGTTCATTATTATTGATTTTTATCTCTTAATAAATAGAATCCCTATTTCCAATTAGATTGTTTTTCAGAAAAATTGTGAAAATGAATCTTTTTTGTCTTGTGTAGGGGTTCCCAAATGTTCAATATGTTGAACTCTTAGATGTCCTAGGTACCACTGAAATCACGTGTATTAACTTTCATAAAACTCTGTCAGGTAATACTTATATTTACCCATAATATTATAAATGATATAATAATGTCTAAAATTTAGTGAGAACTTACTCACTGGACAAGTGCATTACGGCATTATCTTATTCTCCCTCTAAGCCTCTGAACTAGGGGATTTTTTTTTTCTTTTTTGGAGATGGAGTGTTGCTCTGTCACCAGGCTGGAGTGCAGTGGCACAATCTTGGGTCACTGCAATGTCTGACTCCCTGGTTCCAGCGATTCTCCTGCCTCAGCCTCTTGAGTAGCTGGGATTACAGGTGTGCGATATCACACCCAGCTATTTTTTGTATTTTTAGTAGAGATAGGGTTTCACCCTGTTGGCCAAGATGGTCTTGATCTCCTGACCTCGTGATTTGCCCACCTCGGCCTTCCAAAGTGCTGGGATTACAGGTGTGAGCCACTGTGCCCAGATAACTAGGGGATTTTTATAACTTCAAGTTTATACAGGAGGCAACAGAAGCTCATCTAGGTCATCAGCTAGTAAATGTTCACAAAGGTAAATTCTTAACCACAATATCATACTACCTGCTAAAAAATGAATTTAAGGTAGGTCTTTATTATACATATTTGGTCTTGATGATGAATCAATTGAATTCTTTATTTCTGTTACCAGAAACCTTGCACTTACAACAAACTAATGTGGCCTTGACCAGTAGTCGCCAACACCCAGGCTTCAGACACTGGTACCCGTTAGGAACTTAGCTGTACAGGAGGAGATGAACAGCGGACAAGCGAGCATTACTGCCTGAACTCTGCCTCCTGTCAGATCAGCAGCAGCATTAGATTCTCATTGGAGCACAAACCCTATTGTGAACTGTGCATGTGAGGGACTGAGGCTGCACACTCCTTATGAGAATCTAAGAGGTGGAACAGTTTCATCCTGAAACCATCCCTGCCCCTGCAGTCCATGGAAACGTTGTCTTCCATGAAAACGGTCCCTGGTGTCAAAAACGTTGGGGGCTGCTGGCCCAGACAATATCATTCATTCTGTTAACTGTTGAAAAGAGATGACTGTGTGTCAGGTACATGCCAAATACTGGAAATTTGAAAAAAAACAAATATATATATATATATATACATATATATATATATATGAAATATATATAATGGATCTAAAACTGTCTCATTAAAAGTAGCTAATGATTTAATGTCATTTAATTTACTATAATATTCTATGTTTACTCTTATAAAAATCAAACTTCTTCCTCTCCCTTTCCTCTCTCTGCCTACTTTCTTATTCCTTCTTTTAAATCAAAGTTTTACATTATTAACCTTATACAGATTTTTGCCCATAAGAAGCTTATATGTTAACGCAAGGAACCATTTTAATTATATTTACTCTTCATTTTGAGTGTATTTCTTTTTCATACCTGACAAAGACTTCTGAAATGACTAAAGAAAGGCAAAGCAATCTGATTCTTTATAAAAAACTTGCATATACAATCTTTTGTCTGTAGTTTTCTCATAATAGCTTAGAAATTTTAAAAGAAGGTTTTAGCTCGTTTTGTTCTTTTCAAATTGGCAGAATTTGATTTTTTTCCCCTTCACATGTGGATTCACTTTAAATATCAACAAATAAGAAAATAAGAACATACTCAATTTAAAAAATACGCTCTCCATTGGTTCCTTGGCATCATCAACCAATATCAGCATCACTCTGAAAATCATTTTTATTCTTTTTTTAAAAAAAGAGTTTTAAAATGCACACACAAAATGCACTTAAAATTGGTCCTACTGTATTAAGGAGACAGAAAATTTAAGGGCAATGGAGAGCTTTGCTGTAACCAACTCTTCAGTCAACTATAGGATCCTGTTAATACTGCCTTTACCTCCACACTGAAGATGTAGGTACCATTTTGACTGTGCTTTTGAACAATATATATTCAAAGATTTGAAGTGAGTAACTTCAAAGTCAGCGGTTTTCAGGTATACGTCGCAGAATCATTGCATCTTATATATGACTTTAAGTTGTATTAAGTTGATAATTTCAAAAAGAGAGACTTTCAATGAAAGAAAGTTTCTGAAATTTGGTCATTAAATGGTTTAAATATGCAGAATTACTTAAAATGTAATGCCAAAGAAAGGTATTTTGTATTTATCTGGAATGCATGAGCATAAGAACGACCTCAGAAAGTTAGTATATTATTTCATTAAAGATACATTTCTAGTGCATTTATTATGTGCTAGGCCTTATAATAGACAACAAAAATGCAAAGAACAACAAATATGGTCTGAAAAGCAGTAAAGGTTAGGGAAGATGGGACTAGTAAGAGAGAACAGAGGTGAGAAAATAAAGTGATTATAATTGTAACTGCCATGAGCCGAGGGCATATCATGCATTGAGGCAAGGTCCTAGGTGCTTAATATGAACAAGCCCTGTAAGATAGGTATCATAATCTTTGTCTCACGGGTGGTGTTGGGAAAACTGGCTAGTCATATGCAGAAAACTGAAACTGGACCCCTTCCTTACACCTTATACAAAAATTAACTCAAGATGGATTAAAAACCTAAACGTAAGACCTAAAACCATAAAAACCCTAGAAGAAAACCTAGGCAATACCATTCAGGACACAGGCATGGGCAAATACTTCATGACTAAAACACCAAAAGTGGCAACAAAAACCCAAAATTGACAAATGGGATCTAATTAAACTAAAGAGCTTCTGCACAGCAAAAGAAATGATCATCAGAATAAACAGGCAACCTACAAAATGGGAGAAAATTTTTGCAATCTGTCCATCTGACGAAGGGCTAATATCTAGAATCTACAAGGAACTTTAAACAAATTTACAAGAATAAAACAACCCCATCAAAAAGTGGGCAAAGGATATGAACAGACACTTCTCAAAAGAAGATATTTATGCAGCCAAAAAACATGAAAAAAAGCTCATCATCACTGGTCAATAGAGAAATGCAAATCAAAATCACAATGAGATACCATCTCACACCAATTAGAATGGCAATCATTAAAAAGTCAGGAAACAACAGATGCTGGAAAGGATGTGGAGAAACAGGAACGCTTTTACACTGTTTGTGGGAGTGTAAATATAGTTCAATGATTGTGGAAGATAGTGTGGTGATTCCTCAAGGATCTAGAATCAGAAATACCATTTGACCCAGCAATCCCATTACTGGGTATATACCCAAAAGAATTATAAATCATTCTAGTATAAAGACACATGCACATGTAAGTTTATTGCAGTGCTATTCACAATAGCAAAAACTTGGAACTGACCCAAATGCCCATCAATGATAGACTGGATAAAGAAAATGTGGCACATATATACCATGGAATACTATGCAGTCACAAAAAAGGATGACTTCATGTCCTTTGCCGGTACATGGATGAAGCTGGAAACCATCATTCTCAGCAAACTAACACAGGAGCAGAAAACCAAACATCGCATGTTCTCACTCATAAGTGGGAGCTGAACAATGAGAACACATGGACACAGGGAGGGGAACATTACACACCGGGGCCTATCTGGGGGTCTGGGGTTAGGAGAGGGATAGCATTAGGAGAAATACCTAATGTAGATGATGGGTTGATGGGTGCAGTAAACCACCATGGCATGTATATACCTATGTAATAAACCTGTATGTTCTGCACATGTACCCCAGAACTTAAAGTACAACGTCAAAAAAATTTTTTTAAAGATGTGATAAAATAAAAAAAAAGAATTAACCACAGTGCCTTGGCTATTCTTCTATAACAGTATCTACTTCACTCTATTTTATATTGAAGCTATTTATCTCCAAGTTTCTTTCTAGAATCTAAACAGTTAACAGCCTGAGGGCATTGACCTTGACTCTTGTCTAAGTTTTACAAACAAAAAAAGATGCACACTGCATTGATATACTTGGCCAAGTAATGATGTCCAAATGCTACAATGTCATAACCAGTGCTCAGTAACTATTAGATGAATAAGATAGAGTCATTCATTCAATCATTCTCTCCTGCCTGTTTCATTCATTTAATAATCCTGTATGCTTGTTGAAGAAATTAAAAGCTGCTTTATGAAAATGTTTTCTGTTAATTTGAATAAAAACCTTTACACATCAACTAGATACAAAAGAGAAATCTATTGTTTGACAATGATTGTTACTGAATCAAAAAACAGTGGGGACATCTGCAGGGTACAGATCATGCTAGAGTCAGGGAAAACTGGTGATAAACTGCAGAAAGCCAAGAAATATACCAGCTTACTACTTAGCACCACTGCCTCCATACAGTCTTTAGATAATTATTGACTGTCTCACACTAATGCATGAGTGCCTGTGGTAATGGTAAAAGTATACAAATTTACCTGCCCAGAGATACTAATTGTTAAAACAAATACAACTATTTAATGGCAATGCAAGAGAAGAAAGACTAACATTTACAAAGCCATTTCTTATTTAGGCAAGATAGTAGACTCTAAACACATATTATCTCATTTAAATTCTCATTTAAAAACCCTTAGCTTGTTAGTATTTACCCATTTTAAAAACATAACTGAGTGTACAATTTTTATCTTATTTGATTTTTTATTTTTATTTTCACTCTTTTTGAGACGGAGTCTCACTCCGTCACTCAGACTGGAGTGTGTGGTGCGATCTTGGCTCACGGCAACCTCTGTCTCCTGAACTTAAGTGATTCTTTTGCCTCAGCCTCCCAAGTAGCTGGGACTATGGGCGTGTACCACCAAGCCTACCTAATTTTTGTATTGTTAGTAGAATCGGGGTTTTGCCATGTTGGCCAGGCTGGTCTCAAACTCCTGACCTCAGGTGATCCACCTGCCTCGGCCTCCCAAAGTGCTGGGATTACAGGTGTGAGCCACCATGCCTAGCCTGTAAACCTTAACTAAATTCCCAGAGGCAAAATTATTAGAAGGCTGGGAGCCAGGATTAAAAATCATAAAGTCCTTGGCTTTTCCATTTATTTTACATCGCCTCTTCTTAGAACACACTTCTACACCAAAGAAGTTAAAATCAATGTGGATTTGTATTTTAATAGAAGGGTTTATGGAGTAGTGGGGAAGATAGCAAATAATAACTAATGTTTATTGAATACTACTGTTCCTAACATTTTGAACCTATCCGATCATTTAATCCTACAACAATCTTTTGGAGGTGAGTGCTATTATTATTATTGCCATTTTGTAACAGAGAAACTAAGCCAAAAAGAAGATAAATGTTTGAAAAGTCATAAAGCTAGTTAGCAGCTGTGCAGCTGAACTAGACACCTATAGCCCACAGAGTTTAACCATCATGCTATATTGCTTCATTAGGTTGAAAGGTTATTAAATGAAATGGGTTAAACAAAGTTCTAGGCACATGGCACGGCACAGAGTAGGTCTTCATGAAATGTTAGCTTCTTTTTTTCCTTCAATCTCTAAAATTCTGTAATAATAATAACAATAATACCTTTATTTTCAAGTTATATTCTGCTTTTTAAAGACTTTATGACATCTGATTTAAATTTCACAAAAAAACTATGGTGAATGTAGAATAAATCTTCACTAAAATGACACTGAAGATTATTTAAAGGCATAGAATGTTACTCACAACACAGATTTAAGAGACAAAAGTAGGAACAGTGTTCAGTGTTTTACCAAAAACAAAAAGGGTATATATACACAGGAAAAAAAAAAAGATTATAAAGGTATATCCTCAAAGTTTGAAAACAAATTACTTCTAGATGATTATAGGTGATTTAATTGTCCTCTTGTAATTTGTGCTATGCACAGAATTCTACACTGGCTTTTGTATGCTTTCTATACTAAGAAAAAATAAAAAAGAAGAGTAGTATTCCTTTTTCGAGATCATAATACTGAGGGGGGAAAATCAGTAGAAATGTGTGAGATTTCACCCTCAGTGATAGAGCTGGAATAGAATCCACGCTGCTCCTCTCTATCCTACTGTGTTTTATCTGACCGTTATTGTCTATTCAGTGCTTACCATAATTGATGAATTCAAAAGTAATCTATGATGAAAGCCCCTGAAGGTGATTAGAGAGACTGTGATTGTAAATGTGGTATCAACCACTAACACAAAAGTCCCTTATACCTCATCAGGCTTCTTAAGTTTTTTATTCAAGCCATTTGTTTCTGAGTCCAAACCAATAATACACATGATAGACTGGATTACTTTCTCTAATTCTTCACACCCTCTCTATAATAGAACTTTACATCCGTAAACTTTACCATAAGACTTTAACGTAACTCTCAGTAGAGTATGTGTTAATGTGGGAGATGGGATATATATCTCTGTCCCTTGGCTTTGAGCTTGGTTAAGTGACTTGCTTTGACTAATGAAATATTAGTAAATATGAAATGAGCAGAGGCTTTAGGTATTTTCTGGGGGAACAAATTCTGTAGTTGTCAATAGTTTATCTTCCTACATTAAATGTTTGATAAACTTTTCTAAAAGTAGGAATTTTTTTTTTTTTTCAGAGAGAAATATAGCTAACATGGAATATCATGTCCTTTTGTACTTACCTGGAGCCAAAGTAAACTACTTGGAAAATTAACGTACCTTTTGCTAGACTATTCCTCATTCTTTAGTTTCTTCAGTCCAGACGGGGACATTTGGTTAAAGAGGAGTAGGCTTGTGATTTTAAGGTGATCATCTTGGTCACCATACCCCAGAAAAAATCTTTACATATCCATGTCTTGGACACTGAGGTACAGAAAGAGAGTTCTGAACTCTACATTCCATTGTCATTTGCGTTGGGGAGCCTTATTAATCTGTCTCACGGAAGGTGGACTCGTCACCAGTACTCTATGGATAGAGTGGGTCTTACATTTCTGTCTAGGAAACAGACACCAGCAGGACTTCACTATCTCTCATTCTAGGCTGGCTTCGTATTATCACAGCAACAAATATCCTCCAAAAAGAGTCACTTAAAAGCCTGTTGACCTGGAGATCGAGACCACGGTGAAATCCTGTCTCTACTAAAAATACAAAAAATTAGCTGGGCGCGGTGGCGGGCGCCTGTAGTCCGAGCTACTCGGGAGGCTGAGGCAGGAGAATGGCGTGAACCCGGGAGGCGGAGCTTGCAGTGAGCAGAGATCGAGCCAGTGCACTCCAGCCTGGGTGACAGAGCGAGACTCCGTTTAAAAAAAAAAGCCTGTTGACCTTGAGCAGATACTTCAAATGGTGGCACATACTGCCACCCGGGTTTATATTCCCCCGGGTTTAACCAAGGGTTATTTGCAATTTTTTGGAGTACAAACTAAAATGTCATCTGTTTTTCTCCCACTTAATAAAGCATATTAGAAAACATAAGTGTAGAAGTGTGACTTTTTCATAGGAATAATCTTGTGTTTGTTTTAATTAAATTTTTAAAAGAGTAAACCATATACCTATACTTCAGGTCAGGCACAGTGGCCCACGCCTGTAATCCCAGCACTTTGGGAGGCCAAGGTGGGCGGATCACTTGGGGTCAGGAGTTTGAGACCAGCCTGGCCAACATGGAGGAACCCCGTCTCTACTAAAAATATAAAAATTAGCTGGGCATGGTGGCCTGCGCCTGTAATCCCAGCTACTCAGGAGGCTGAAGCAGGAGAATCGCTTGAACCTGGGAGGCGGAGGATGCAGTGAGCTGAGATCGCACCACCTCACTCCAGCCTGGGCGAAAGAGTGAGATACAATCTCAAAATAAATAAATAAATAAATACATACATACATACATACATACATGCATATTTTTTTCAGAAATTTATTAGTAACATTTATTGTAACACACTTCACACTTAATTGAAACAAACCTAATATCTCTTATTATTGGCAAAACTTATTGGTGTAAACTATGCATTTAGTAGTTCATTCAACAAACATTAATTAAGCACCAGCTATGTTTCTGGGGTGTGCTAGATTCAGGAGGCCACAGGTGAATAAAACAATGTCTCTCCCTTCATGTTTTAATAATATATTGAGGTGAGCAATTGGGCTTCTATCTAGCTTTGGGAATCAGGCTATGAATGGACAATAAATCATGGGGGGCAGTCAATAGTAGAGAAGAAGTTGATGCAAATTGATTAATACAAACAAACCAACCTGAGTACCTGGCTCATTTAAGGTTCTCTCCAAAGGCTTGGGTGCAGGCAGTAACTTAGAAGGTAATCTCAGAGGGCAAGACAATAACAAAGAATGGCCAGGATCTCTGAGATTTGTACAAAATGGCTACAGAGGTAGACATTATAAAGAAATAGAGGCTGGAACATCTCTTTTTTTGGTTCTATTCCTCCTTTAGTTGAGAGGTTCCCCAGGGCATTAAGTTCGACTTCTGTAAGCCCTGCTCTCCCCATCCTAGACTTTTTGAGATCTCCCAGCATTGGAAAAGGTCCTGGGGCAGAAGGAAAAGCATACTTGAGGTGGGAGTCCAGGTTAGCAGAGAACGGCTTCAGGTGCAGCTGAAGGGACCATGGCAGTACTGCCTGACATCTCTGAGGGACCATGACAGGATTTTGACAGACATATCTGCTACAGAAGCCTATAAAGACTTGGGGTGGGGGGCAGTGGTGTATAATATACTGTGTAGTCTGATATTGCATCCATTAACGTATGGTCTGGGGAAGGTTAGGCTGCCTCTTCTTTACTAAATGATATTCCAAACAAAGTGTCTCCTCTGACTCCTGCATGAAGTCAAACTTTGGGACAGTAAATCCTACACTGTCCACCTAAGAAAAAATGACGTGTTGTTAATAGGCTTAACTGATTCTCTTGCTATGATGGCAAGATCAGATTTTTAGCAGAGCTTACGAAAATCCTGACACTCATTCACCAATTATTTTCTTCTAGGAGTCTAATATGTATTTCATCTTCCCATATTTCAGGGAAGAAATGGTTGAACGACTTTAGGGAGCTTTTCCCAACATGCTGATGCATTTTTGCAGCGTTTTGCCATAATGGGGCCTATTGAAAATTTTTCTGACATTCTGAATTCATGGCATTAAGATTTGTGTTGTTGTTTTTGTATCTGGTTTGCATTTACTTTTGTTTTTATTAAAGTACAGGAGAAACTGGGAAAGGTTAAGAGTTGCACCTAAATGTATGAAGCTTGAGGTCTTTGAACATAAATGAGTTAGATATACAGAAAGTTATTAAGACCTTTAAGCATTTGGAAACATTTCATCATTGCTGACAATATCTATCTACTTTAGTTCACCCTGCCTGAGCAGCTCCTGCATTGCTACAAGGATGAAGGTGGGGTTATTTAAAAATGTACCAAGCTGTGAAAGAGTTTTCTGGAGAAAATTGGTTTGGGGGCTCCGAGCATAAGGATAAACAATGAATACTTTTATGGTTGCAGGAGAAGAGTTGATAAACCCCTCATTCCTCTAACATAATGTATAAAGGAAAATATTGTATTCCTGGTCCTCACAAATGGGGTGGTGGCAGGGTAAGTAGGTTATATGAACACACATGTCTTCCCTTTGACAATGAGTGGGCAAGCTTTTTAAAAAAAAAGGTCTAAAAAAATAAAGAGCCCTGGGGACCATTTAGGTTCTATCAGTGAGTTCTATCCTGAGATATCAAATCCAGTTGCACAGAATCTAAATGTCAATATTTACAAAGCTCTTTCCATCTTATATCCCGCTTCCTTTTTCTTTTATTCTCTTTCTACCCCTTTTCCTTCCTCCCTATTCCCTTGATCCCCTACATCATTCTGTTTTCCCATTTGCTCTCATTTCCTAACAACCCCCATCCCCATTAGTCAGTCCAAAATCTGTTCATCCCGGTATAGGCTTCAGTGATGGAAAAGAAAGGGCCCCAAACAAAGCCACCATCCAAGACAAGGAGCTCCAGAGGGTGGTGAATTGGTGATTGAGGTAAAGCCTGGGGACTGAGAATGTTCACCGCTCTGGAGGTTCTTAGCCCGAAAAGTGATTAGGCATCAGCAGGCTTGATAGCTGTATCAAGCCTCATGATTTCAAAGCTTTCATGAGCTGACAAGGACTTGCTAATTTCAAACTTTCTAACCAATTACAATCACAAAGAACTCAGGACAACAATCAGTGAGCAAAATGAAACTGCTGGAGTGAAGCAGCCCTCGGCAGGTTTCACTCTTGTAGCTCTGCTACGCAACGTGCAGCTGGGACTCTGCTTCAATAAGTAAATAAAAATACGTTATAAAATACAAACATACACAATGGATCCCACTTGCTGTCTTGTTCCCAGTAAAGGGGTATGTAGGAACCCTGTCTTGCATTCATTCAGTCCATTAATTTCTGATGGTGTTAATTAAAAACTTTTGATGCTGGTTTGAATGGAAAATACCTCAAACAGTGTTTCCTTTATTGAAACACCAAGTTCCAAGTCTGGATTATTAGGTTAAGCTCTGTCAGTAGTGAGACCAACATAAATGCTTTTCATACCATATGCTTTGACAAAAGAGAATAGTAATAATAATAATAAATAAATGAAAAGGAAGAAGAAAAAGTGTTTAGATTGAAAACTCCTTTACTTCACAAACCTGTTTTTTTAAGGACTAAACTGAAAAACCAGGTCCCTGAATGTAGAACATATAATTTAAAAAAAAATCTTTTTTTCAAATCTTTATAGAACATTCAAATCACCCAATGTTCCAGAACCTGAATTTTTTATATTTTAAAATGAAGAAAGCTGCTTAAAATAAGTGAATCAGCTGCTAAGTGATTTCTCTCTGTCTTTTCCTCTACTCTCTCTTTAAAAAGACTGAAAAATGCTTAAAATGGTATATGCAATTGATATGTGCAGCTTAAGAAGCTTAATATAATTACTGAGGACTCAGACTTTCTATTTAAAAATAAGATATGGTAGGGTAATAGAAACTCTGAGTGGTGAGTATTCATCCCTTGTGACAGTGAGGTGTGGGAAATGTTTCTAAATGTTTAAATCCACTGAGCAAGGTAAGGAGTGAGAAGCAGCTATTCACAGAATTTTCGGTCCTTCTGAAAACCTAGGGAGGCCTAGGAAACTCAGAGAACAACTGAGGAGGATAGTATGAGAGATGCTGCGCAGGAAACAAGCAAATAAAATATCCATCTCTTCAATCCAATGCTTTTGTGAGGTATTCAGCAAACCACCAAAACATTCTGATTAATTTTTAAGACTCTTCTCTAATTTTATTTTTTAATTACTCTTCGAAACCTCTGTGTATTGGGCCTGAAGCCTTGGGCACCTATTCTGAGAGGTCCTATAAATATGTCTCACATATGCCCCTTTCTCTTTTGTTTTCTAATATACCTTTCTCTATCATTTTTCATTTCCCAACCTGTTTATTCGCACTGTCTGCAACGTCATCTGAATCCTTGAAAAACCACAAGACTTTCTCTTTATTCCCCCTGAAGGCCTTCATCACTCTTGTTCTTGTTTTGATCTACATATCTCTAACGAGAATGAAGTTCTCCACAAAGGCTAAGCAGTTTGGCAGAACTTCCTTCCTTCCCTCCCTAACCACAGGCTGTATTGACCTCATCCTCTTGGATCAGTTTGCAGAAATGGTCTCCAGACTTTATGTGATATGATAGTGAACCTTCAACAACAACGACAACAACAACAACAACAACAACAACAGCAACAGAATAACTTCAGTATAAGGCATGTGAGAAAAATACGCAGAGTAATAGAACTAAAACTCCATAAGGGAAATGGGCCTGAGCAAACCACAACATGGGTCTATTTGTTCACAAAATGTATGATTTTTCCCCAGAGTACATTGATAGAGGATATTGCCTACGAAGGACCAGTAAATGTAAATTAACTAACAGATATGTAGCAAATGAATGCATTTAAAGATGATTTCCAGCTGAAATGATTTTTTTTTTCTTTTTTTTTTCTGGAGACCAAGTTTTTGTTAAACTTAATCCTTACTCTCTTTCCTTTCCAGCAGCAGAAACATCTGGTCGGTTTTAGATTCCCCTTGGATTTCCAACTTCAAAGGGAATTATAAAGAATAACAAATTCATGTACCGGCACTAAAAAAAATTAGAGCAGCAGGAGAGAATGGTAAAATTGTCCTTATTTGACTGCTAGTGACAGGCGCCACAGGCAGAACTATGAGAAAAGACAAAGGCAAGATCACCAGTTGACAACCAGAGTTCCTGCAAGAGACTGAATCTTTGGCTACATGCAAATATGCACAGGGCCCTTAACAATCCATAAGGAGATTTACTTGCTTAAGGAAAATAAATAGGTAAATAAATAAAAGGAGTTGAAAGGTTAAAAAAAAAAAAAAGAAAAAAAAATGAGTTCACGTTTGCCTGTCACATAGTTTGTTGAAATAACAACAAATAAACCAATAAATATTTGTTGAAAGAATGACCTGGAAATAATTTTAAAGATCCACTTAGCCCCTTGGGTTTTATTTGATTTAAAGAAAATTGTGAGAGTTCTGATTCTACAAAGGGCTGGATAAGTCATCCAAGAAATAATACAGGCTCTTAAGAGCCACTAGGTTTGGATCTCCAAAGGTCTTAAAAGTAGTTTCTGTTTCTTCTTTGGCTCTGGATCCTTATTATCAAAAGATGTGACCAGAAATCAAAGTCTTCCCAGTGGTCGGGCGTGGTAGCTAACACCTGTAATCCTAGCACTTTGGGAGGCCAAGGCAGGTGGATCACTTGAGGCCAGGAGTTTTGGAGACCAGCCTGGACAACATGGTGAAACCCTGTTTCTACTAAAAATACAAAAATTAGCTGGGTGTGATGGTGCATGTCTGTAATCCCAGCTACTTGGGAGGCTGAGGCACGAGAATCACTTGAACCCAGGGGACGAAGGTTGCAGTGAGCCAAGATTGCACTACTGCAAGCCAGCCTGGGTGACAAAGTGAGACTCCATCTCAAAAAAAACAACAAAACAACAACAACAAAAAACCCAAACTAACTGTTCAGTACATGCTCAGTACTTGGGTGATGGGATCATTCATACCCCAAACCTCAGCATCACACAACATACCCAGGTAACAAGCCTGCACATGTATCTTCTGAATCTAAAATAAAAGTTGAAAAGAAAAAAAAAAAACAAATTTGTAACTGTGTCAAGTTGTGTTTGACATCACTTTATAGAAATGAATTTATTCTTCTCCTCTATCATTTTCTCAGCAAAACTGAAACACACTTCTAGAGTGCAGGTCTTGATATAATCAGACATGAGAAAATGAGAACAGTTAGAGAAAATACAATTTTGCCATTGTAATTACCTCTTACAAACAGCCTTTCCTCTTTCCTGTTTTATGTGCAATGTGTACAGCAACAACAATAAAAATAAACAAAGACATGATTAACCAATCAACTTGTTTCTCCAAAGAGAGAAATAGTTAAGGGCTAAAGTGCCTTTCAATAATTAATTATAAGAGTCTTTAAACAGTATTCAGAGGTTACAGATTTCCATACCACAAATATATTAGGTTGATTCACAGAGTGGCCATCAAATACCCAGAAAGCAAATTACTTTTGACCAAAATGTATACATCAACAGTACGGTTAGGAATGTTTTCATAGAGGAGGACAGAACATACAGAACCAGTTCTCTATGGAGCCTAGCATAGTCTCCCGTGGACCAATCCACATAAGATAAGACCATCTACAGAGCACATTCTTCATATTACAGACTCTAGGTAAGAAGAAAGTATTCTCTAGGTAAGAGGAAGAAAAAGGTGAAGATTTCTCTCTTTAACACTTCCACTATGAAAGGAATGAGCTGACTACAGAACCATTTTCTTGAATATTTTTGTCTTGAGTGGGGATTTTATTCTTCCCTCACCACCCTAGGTAGAGCAGAATCACCAAAGTTATCTCATTATGGTAATGCCATAAATCCCATCTTATGGCAGTTGTGCACGATCCTGTGTTATGCGTCCAATAAAGTTTATTCAGAAAATATGTCAGCTTCATTAAACAGGGATCTGATGATCTGAACAAACCACTTATCTTGCTTTTGTGTCATATATTGGTATCCTTAGGTCTAAAATGAAAATCTTGGTTGGTGGGGCTATTTGCCAAGGATTCCCTGCCTTATGTAAGCAGAAACATCTAACCACAATTTTGAGCTTAACTGTGGGGAAGGAGGTGGAAGGTATATTGTACTAGTTTTTTCTAAGAAATGTTTTATAGCTTGAGGATATGTGAGGTCACAAATGTAACAACAATTGAACTAGTACCAACAGCCAAAGAGGCCAAGGATAAAGAAACCTGAAGCAAGAGAAAAAGGTGTATGTGTACATATACAAAGAAACAAATGTTATCATTAATAATAATTATTGTTATTACAGCTATTAGAATGATGAGGCATTGATGGTTCACTTGGGTGAAATATATAATACATAAGCTAGAAAGAACCGTGGATAAACTTATGGCTCTTTTTAAAAGGCAGTTTATATTCTAGGTTTATGTGATATGAGACACATAATTTAATACCACATGTAAGAACAGGATGCTGAAAGAAGTGGAGAAGAGTTGCAGCTTTAAAATAGTATAGTGGCTAGTTCCTACTGGTCTTTTCTTGTTACACCTGCCTTAGCCAAGCCACCGATATAGTTCTAACCTTTTCTGATATTTTAATAATGATGACAGGCTCAGAGTAAAGGAGACAAAATAATCAGAAGATTCAGAGGGGAAAAAGAAATGGAAAGAAAAAAAAGAGTTTGTATTGTTTATACCATCTAATCTGACAAATTTTATATATGCTCTCTGTTTGCTTGGGATAGTTTATTGCTGATGTTATGACTTTCTTTTTTTTTTTTCCATATGCTTTGCTCTACCAGTTTTGGCTGAAAATATTTTGTATATGTCCATACTGTAAACCCTCATATTTTTCTAGAGATTTAGTGTGGTGGAGAAACTTTTTTTCTTCCCCAAGGGTTAGGCACATCAATATTCAAGCTACTCACTTTCGAGGCCAATGGAAAATGTGCTCCTAAGATTAAATAGACCTGAGTAACACATAAATTCAGTTTATACTGATGCAGTATGTTGCACAGTTACAGCCTGAATTTCTGATGAGTGTAATACACCTGTTGGACAACACATCACTACTGAATAGTCACTGACCTACAATTCGAAGACAGCAAAACAGCCTAAGTCTCCAGATACAGGTTCTCTACAGACAGCCTGATTCGTACACAGCATTCCTCATCTGTGGAACTCTGTATGTAAAGGATCTAGGCTAGCTATGGAAAGCTGGCTCATAGAGGGTTCTCTAAAATATTTTTAGAATAAACTAGAGCAATAATACAAGCACAGAGAGTACTCTTTGGTATACAATGCATAATTTCTTTCCCCCCAAACATGGTGTTTAAAAATACGATTCAGATTTTTATTACACAATTCCCCCTTTTACATATTTCTAAATGCCTCACATACCCATCACATGTTTTCCATGTCTGTCAATAACCTTAATTAAAAATTATAAACTTTTAAAGCCAGTGTTACATTTGATTTAAGTAGATTTGCCATATTTATCTGGTATTGGTTGGCTGCAGCCAGACTGGAGTTCTAAGTAATCAGGCAACTATGCTTTCCTTTCACCTCAGGTAAAGAATTGTATTCAACACATGCTTAAACCCAATAATAAGTATAATTAATGCTGTATAGATCTGGCATGCAAATTATCATCCTAAATTTGAGTCAAGTAAAAAAAGGACCAAAAGAAAATAGTTCCCCCAAGAAACCTAGCCAAATCTGTGAAATATTTCTCTAGGCAACCAAATTGCCCTCTGGCTTAAAGATGTGTCTAAGAATATTAGGGAACTCACTGATGAGATTTTACAATCAATTGTTACATGTTAGAAAATATGATGTCAGGATACTATGAAGAAAAACACTACTATATACAATAATAAGAACTATTTATCTGAATTGTTTTAACATTAACATGTAAAAAACATCCTGATGGATCTGAAATAATGATGTACTAAATGCTACGATGTCTGGGGTTTGCTTCAAAATAACATTGCGATATAGTGAGAAAATAACAGGCCATCATTGTGCAAGCTGGTGATGAATACATGGGAGTCCATTATAGTAATTTGTCTATATTCATGAATTTAAGATTTTTATGATAAAAATTTTAAAAACATATACTGATTTGAACTTTTATTTGTTTATTATTTGTTGACTGATTCATTTACTGTTTATGCAAGGTATTAAGGAGATATAAAAAATAGATAATAATAATAATAATGCTCTTGTTGGGCTTTTAGGTTAAAAGAGCTATTCCTCTGCAGGAATATTATATATTTATTTTAAATGTTTACAAAGCCTATGTAATTACATATTTCTTAGGTTAAATTTTGAAAGCAGGACACAAAATTATATAGAAAGTATGATAACATCATGTTTTAAAAATATATCCTCAGGGGAAAATGAGAGTAAGGAAATATATCAAATGGTTATTAATGATTGGATTTAAATTATAGAAATAATTACTTTAATTTTTCTTCATTTTACTCCTATGTGTTTTTCTAAATTATTTTTAATGAGCATGCATCATTTTAAAATGAAAATAAATATTTATTCATTAGTGGAAAAGATGTGTTGTCCTTTCCCAAGGAGCTTTTCATTTACTGAAACAGAGAAACTGCAAACACACAGCATTGCCCTGATAGCTTAAATCTTCATACCTAGAAGGGAAATACACCCACAGGAAAAGAAACATCAATACAGATTTTATCTGATCATAGAAACATAAAGAGCTTTCTCTGTGTTGGATAGAAATAGGGAAGAAACTAGCTTGTTTGCAAGCCAGCAAAAGTGTGAAATTCAGGCCTTTTTGTGATGAGATCATTTTGTGATAAATGCAAAAGGAGCGACAAATTAAAGTTACCAAATAAGACTTTCCCTTGAGCTTCTGAGGCTTACAATAATATGAGTTTCTTTTGGGGTAGCATAGCAAGTAAAGCATGGGAGTGGGGAGGGAGGCGGAGCTACAATCCTGAAGGCTCCTGGCCTTCACTGGTGAGATGGATACGCTCTGAGAGACAGAGATAGATGTGCAACAGAATCAGAAACAACAACACAGTGACAACTATGGATTATGCACAATGGATATAGAAAGTCTCTTTAGAAAACTATCTTTATTACCGCAAGATATTATTTCCCTTATTTTATGCACATTCATATAAAGTGAAGTCAAGAGTGTAATTTTTAAAGATTTGGATGAATATGATGTTCATGACCAAACAGGCCTAGAAGGAGCCAGGCAGAACACAGTTAGATGCCAGGCAAGTCACCCTTTTCCTCCTCCTCCCTCTCCAGTATATTTGCCAGTGTATTTCAGTGCAGGTCAGCCTCTAGTAAAGTCAGTTGTTTCAAGCTCTGATTGGATAATACTTTATCCATACACCCCCAGTCTTGACCTGCACTCTTCTCCCAGTCATGGAAATATCAAGAATTCTAGAAGGCCACAATACCAATCTTTTCGAAACTTTACAAACTTTACAAATTTTCACTAAAAGACACCTAGAAAAATCTTCAAGCCTATGCTCACCTGTAGCCCTGGTCTTGGTCGTCTTACTTAACTGGTAAAAGAGGATAGTCATATTCATGTCTCTAAAGGGTATTTTCCCTTTAGGCTTGTTGGTAAGTACAAGAGCAATCATGCCTGATTTTAAGATTGATCCAAATGAAGCCAATGCATTTCAAATTTACAGAATACCACAGAATACTAATGGGTAGTTCAAAGAATCACCAAATGTGTTTGGAAGGTTTTGAGGTTTTTTTCAAAACATACAGCGTTCCACACAGGAAACATCAGTGCCCAACTTCACCCTATCACCCTTTCTGTCCACTCAGGAGTCTCCTTTGGAAATGTATCTCTCTGGAGGGTCTTCCAAACAAGTCCTTAGAGTACTTCCATCTTGTTTAGCAGAGTCATTCTAAAATATTTGCCAAAATCTGTGATAATAGGTTCGGGAGGTCACGTTTCTTATTCTTCTAAATGCTGGTATTTCAAATGAACAAATAAACAAATAGGATATTAAAGATCTATCCTTTACCAATGTCAAAATATGTTCTGTCAAAATTTAGTATTGCTAAAGTTTAGACCCAAAGACTCACCACAGCCTTTGGATCTCATATTTTCTGAGGTTCATGGAAATATATTTGACTTCTTTGCACCTCAATATTTTGGACTGCCATTTAGAGATAATGAGAGTTACTTACCAGACAGCAATGTCATGAGGAATATCCTGTTAGTAATGATGAAACATTCTGAAATAAAAAGAGTATGGGTAAGTGCTAGGTATTTATTTTAATAAATGTATGACAACATGGTAATCATAGAAAATAACCCATTTATTCCTCACTTTGGGATACTGACTTAGTGGTAGTATACAAAAAGTAAAGGATGTTTCCCTTTGGGAATGGAAATGGAATTGTGCACTAAGAAAGTAGCTTTCGTAACTGCCTGCACGTTTTACTTTAAGGTCTCTAACCAGTTGCAACCAGTTATGAATGACTTGTTGCCCATTTCTGCAATTCACTGTAACTTTGTACTGAGAAGGTTATGTTTTATGGTTAATTATCCATGGTCTGTTTAAAAAAATAAATCAAACCATTGTAAACCACTAGGATTTGCAGCTCCATTTGAACTTTACTGTAATTTTGATCAAACATTTTGTCAACAAAAACAAACTGGTTTCTCTTTGTTTTTAGTTGTTTGTTATTTGTGTTATAAATATTGTGGCAATGGTGGGAGAATAAGCTATGGATTATTTACCCTCGGTTTCATGAGTTGTGAGTTATTGGCCTTATCCTCCTTTATGAGTATAAATAAATGTATAGTATTATATTCCAAGTCCTGTAAGACAAATGGAACGAGTGAACTGAAACCTTTTCGATCCAAAATCTTTTATGCGAAGTCATAGAACAACAAAACAAAACTCAAATTAACATTTAAAAAGCTTCTACTGTGGAGCAACAAAGTCTTTAAATATTATATAATCTGCATTTAAAAAATTGCTCGTCTAACAGGCAGCAGTCTATCAATCATTCTACAAGCTTTTCAGTGCCTTTAACATTTAGAAGCTACATGTGGTTTTCCCACAGATCACCCAGCACCCCCAATACCACTACCACAATGAAAGCCTTGAAAATGGCCAGCATGATTACTTTAAGCCAAAATAGATTTAGAAAAATCAGGAATTCATGTAGCTAAAAGTAATGTAACACTATATAAAAGAAGAACCCTATAGAATTTTTTTAATAGTTACCATCCTCAGACCTACATAAACAAAAGAAGTCCAAAAACAATTGTCCAGAGAAAATAAGAAAAGCCAAGATTCAAAGGACCCTGTGGCAGAGTGCATGAGGAGCATATTCGATAGCTAGAATCATAAGCACCTAACACATTTGCATATGAAACTTAATGAGGATCACCAAAGTAGCTTGCCAAAAATTATGTCTGTTAAATGAGCCAACAGTCTATGCAGCACCAACCCCTAAAAAGAACCTCTAGGAAAGACGTAAAATTGTCTTCTGAAATTTGCTTCTTTTATAAAGGCAGAAAGGATAACAAGGGTTTCCTCATAAAATGAAGTGATTGGTCCACTACTAGAACCTGAAGAGTTCTGTATCAGATTTCTTCTTACCCTTTATTACTTGCATGGCTTACTGCTTACCTGCATCAGCACTCTGAAGGGATGGCCATAGCAGGTCCCTTACCAGTTCACTGAAACATGGAAAATATTTATGATGGTACTACTATGTGCTAGACACAACTGGACTGATTCTGCCTGAAAAGGTAAGTCAGTAACTGAGGTTCTTGTTGCCGCATTAAAAGAAAAAATCTATCCCTACTGCCAACAACAATAAGAAAAGCTAGGATGAAAGAGTTGTTAAAGACTTATGAAAAATTTGAAACTGTTTAAAATTCTCCCTAGCTTCTTTTCTTGCATGTCCACAGAACAGAAAACTTAGGCCTGCCACCTGTCCTAAGCCTGGATCCCATATTAAAAAAATAAAAAAAATAGAAAAATGAGAAACAGCTAATGTGTTCCCAAGGCCTTGGTTACAACAGAAAATGAGAGCCGAGAAGTCTACATTGGCACACATCGAGCTTTGAAAGGTCAGTCCTGCCCTAGCATGGTTCAGAGAGCGTGAAAACCCACCAAGATGAAAATGGAAGCTATTCTGACAACAGGAGGCAGGGAGAAAGTTCAAAGAATTTTCCTCTGCTTCTTTTATAACGAGATACCTTCAACTATTTTTGACAAACAATAAAATGCAAATCTCCCTCACTTTTGTGTTGTAAGTTTTTTTTTTTTTTTTTTAATCTAAGCAACCCATTTGAAAATTAGGGTACTCAGAATAACTTCTTGTATACAGAACTACACATTTAAAAAAGCTTTGTGCAGATTGTTAATCATATTAAAATTACATCATAAACAATGCACTTTACATAGGGCAAATGTTTTATGTTTTTTTCTTTTGACAATCAGGCACCTACATGCAAAATTGCATATTGGAATCCAAACTCAACTATAACACATGTAGAGGAACCCTTAGAAAAATGCATGTGGGAATATGATTTCCTAGTCAGAGACGAGAATATTCTGACCAATTTTCATTACTTCTCTGCAATAAATTTATCTGAGCTATAGATCCTGTTAAGAAAATAAAGCTAAACGGAAATGTATTGATAAAATACATTAAATATATATACTAGCTTAGGCATTATTCATATTAAGATCAGAAAAGATTTCCCCAAGTCATCATAAATACAGAGATGGGATAATACCAATAATCTTGATCACCCAGTTATTGAAACAGAGAACCACATATGTGGGCAATAAAACTTTTGATTTTTATCTTGTGCACCGGATTTTTCCATACAAAGGAATTCTAAATTACAATAGTTAACATATAAGACAGTGTTAAAATAATTCATAACTTGAGTAAAATCAAATGAACCAATTTCTTATGGCTTTAATATCCAGAAGTAACGTATGATCTTTTTTTTTTTAAAATTTATTTATTATTATTATACTTTAAGTTGTAGGGTACATGTGCATAACGTGCAGGTTTGTTACATATGTATACTTGTGCCATGTTGGTGTGCTGCACCCATCAACTCGTCATTTACATCAGGTATAACTCCCAATGCAATCCCTCCCCCCTCCCCCCTCCCCATGATAGGCCCCTGTGTGTGATGTTCCCCTTCCTGAGTCCAAGTGATCTCATTGTTCAGTTCCCACCTATGAGCGAGAACATGCGGTGTTTGGTTTTCTGTTCTTGTGATAGTTTGCTAAGAATGATGGTTTCCAGCTGCATCCATGTCCCTACAAAGGACGCAAACTCATCCTTTTTGATGGCTGCATAGTATTCCATGGTGTATATGTGCCACATTTTCTTAATCCAATCTGTCACTGATGGACATTTGGGTTGATTCCAAGTCTTTGCTATTGTGAATAGTGCTGCAATAAACATACATGTGCATGTGTCTTTATAGCAGCATAATTTATAATCCTTTGGGTATATACCCAGTAATGGGATGGCTGGGTCATATGGTACATCTAGTTCTAGATCCTTGAGGAATCGCCATACTGTTTTTAAAGAATGATGCTGATCTGAGATACAAGGAGATCAAGTGCTTCAATAGTTCCTCCTCACACACTAATGATAGCATCCATCCTCTCCCCACCCACCTCCCACCTTTTCTGGTTGTATTAAAAACAATCAAAACTACCTTTCACACACCTGAACTTAATTTCTTCTAAGAGGTGCCTAATAGTGCCTAGGGCTGTACTACCACTTTATATCCATTTTATGACCACTTGATAGGCAGAAACTAAAAAGGAAGACCAAAACAAAACAAAAAATCCCTCCAACCCTCTTATCAGACGAATGCCTAGTTTCCAGAGGACATCAATCAGTTAAGCAAAACCAAATATTATAACAGGGAAGAAGGACTGATAAATTGCATACGAATCTCACTGTGCTCCCACTTAAGCTGGAAAGGGAGTTATTCCAATGAAAGAAAGGGGCGGGGCGTTGTGGAAAGGGGTGAAGGGCTACAGAAAGAGCGAGAGAGAAAGGGAGAGAAAGACATTAAGAAGGCAGTACAGTGAAACCAAGGGTGTTCCAGGGAGAAATGTGACAGAAAGTTCTAAATGAGAATTACAGAAACTACTCCTTCTTAAATAAAACTGTTGTTTAGATGATGAATTCTATAGAAAGTCTCAATTAACTGTCTCTGTTGTAGCATCTAGATGTTTTCTCTTTCATTAAGACTTTGGGGTTTGAATGTACTTTGTCCAAAAAAAAAAAAAAAAAAAAAGAAAAAAAGAAAAAAAGAAAAAAAAAAACCCAAAAAGCATTAGAGCTTTATATAGTTCCCAAAGTAAAAAGCAAGAGAAAGATGGGTTTATATAACTGGCTTTTTTACATAAATATTACATCAGGATACATTTCAAGTGAAAACACACAAACACACACACACCCGTCTTCCTTATACTCTTTCTATTTTAAAATTCATTTCATACTTTAAATGTTGTTGGTTTTTCACAAAATAAGTAAAAACGAAGTCAAAACATCTCAAAATAAGTTGCCTTATATCACCTGGAAAATTAACCCACCATACAGGTCACAATGTCTCGTTTAAAGCCAGTTAAGGTGCTGACAATTATGGGACATTTTGCTGCAGCCTAGGGCAACTAGAAAGGGCCATGGATGTTAACTAACTCCCTTCTAAACAGTCTGAGAAAAGGGAAAAAAAAAAACTGTAAGTTTCCCCATCTGTTATTTCCCTTTTTTCTTTTTGGCTGTGGAAAAGTAAAATTATGCAAGAGCTTTTGAATGTAAAGGCTGTGTGTGCTTTTTCCCTTTTTGTCTCTGTGTACCGGTTAAGTGATGTTGCGTAACTGAGTACAGAGTAGGCGGTTAGCGTTTACTATTGATTTACACTATGCCATCTAATGAATTCAGAACACTAAAAAGAAAGGAGCAGGAGAGGGAGGGAGGAAAAAGAGAAAGGGAGAAATAGGGAGAGGAATAAAAAGGAACGAAGGAGAGGAAGAAAGAGCTTATTCAGAGAAACAGTTCTAATGACTGGAATAGGTTCATTTTTATTTCTTTTAGCTCTGACTTTTGGTTATTGTTCAGCTCTCACAAAAAAAATGGTCTTGGGCTGGTGACCCCAATATTCCAATCCTATTTCCAATACGGATTAGTGGCAGGTGAATGTCTGAAAGTTCTAATGTGTCAAATTACTTGAAAACCATTTCACTAAACTGTCAGACTCCTCCATATGCATCTATTTATGATTCTCTCTATGCATTTGTGAATCTGTATCTGTGATCACCATTGCTTTGGTCCTACTGGCTTACCCAATCAAAAATATTATTTGAAATATACCACAGGAATATCATCAGGGCAAAGAGAAATACATTCTATTTTACCCATCTCCTTTAAAAATACATAAAGAACATACTTAGAAATCTTTAAATAGATCACTATTTTACTTTGAAAACAGACATGCCACAAATTGTTTGGCTGAACAAAACAGCCCAGTATAGGACAATAAAAGAGAAATAGGCAAAATGAGGAAGAACACTAAACTGAGGAACAATATTCATAAAGAAATTTAAATAATTTCTTATGTCTATGGAGAGCCTTTAACATTTGTTTGGGTGGATTACAGGCATTCTCAGTCTTTGAATGCTGCTCAGTGCTTCCCATGCCATATAATGAATTCCCAAAGCTTGGACCAGAAAGAAAGGGTGAAGTTGTTTCTGCTGCTAGGTACAGGTCCTTCCTGTACCTGAGTGCCCTCCTATGGCTGAGAACCACCACTAAGGTGAGAAAGAGAAAGAGAAGCTCTCTTTAGTAATCAGCTGAAAAGCTGGGCAGGGAACTTGGTTTCTCCATCAATGTGTGTTTGCAAATAATGACTGGGAGAAATCACGGGAGGTTATCCAAAGGAAAGAACAAGAGTTGGGGTTTCTAGTCATCCAGTTGTCTTCTCTTTTCAGCCATCTGAGCTTAGAAAATATTAAACTGATGCCTACTCTATCCACTTCTCAAAGATGCTTTAATGACCAATGGTGGTATGCACACAGTTGTATACCCAGCACTTAGCATGGTGCTTGGCACATTTTCTATATTCAGCAAATATTTATTGAAACTGAAAAATGATTATGGGAGAAATATCTCTGTAGAAAGAGTGCACTAGAAAGGCCTCAGAAAAATATATTCCAATGTTTTCAAGAAATCTTAGGCTATATTGCTCTATCATTAATCTGCAGACAGAATAATACTGTAAAAGAAATATTAGGCTGTTATTTAGGGGTCAGTTGACTTCAGTTCCATTTTATTAGGAAAAAGCTTAACAAAAATTATAATACTGATAACATCAGCAAAGTTTTGTGTTCATTTCCACCAGCCCTTTTAGGCTGTCTTTCATTTCAGTCTTGGGCACAGAAAAGTCCATTTTAATTTCCATGGACACATTCTAAAGAAAGTCATGGGATATCAACGTAATTCATCTTTTAAAAAATACTGAGACAAATATAGGCATTTAGTAATGGAAGAGAATATGGCTTTTTGTTTAAGGGCAAGGCAGGTTGAGTTTTGATTAGGTTACACAAATTAAAATTACTAGAAGGACAACCAAGAATGTACTGATTTCCATTTTCTTGGTTAAACAGTTTTTTTTTTTTTTTTTTTTTTTTTTAAGAAAAAAAAATTCTGGCTTAGAAAGTCAGAAATGCCATCTTTCAGTTAATTGGAGAATAAGACTTTTAGAAAAATAATTGCAACTACAATTTCTCAAAAATTCCAGTGGAAGATTCAACTTAAAGCATGTTTAGCAATAGTAGCTATATTCTTTTAAAAAATGGGGCTACCATCTTGTTAATTCTGTAGGACTAAGCACGTAGATCTTAGTCAAAACCCTCAGGAAGCCTTCTCTCTCTCTCCCTCTCTCTCTCTCATTTTGGTCATCTGTTTAATGTAATCGGATTCAGCAACTTCTTTCAATAAGCATCCTGGCAGTATGTCAACAAGATCATTCCATGTACTCTTTCATTTCATGATTCTTAAAAGTGGATGAGAACTTGCCTGTCCTTCTTCATTTTATATATGAAGATTCTGAGGCTCAGAATTAATTTCCTCAAAGGCATATATTTTGAGGCAGAGCTGGGACTAGTATCTAAAGCTCACAGTTCGTTTTTTTCACAGCACAGACTAAATCAAAGTTGTATAAATTCAATCTTATTTTAAATGCCATAGGGGAAGATTTCAAAGGATTCTTTTATAAGACAAGGAATTCTTACATTATGTAAAATGTTCACCTCAAAGCTATCTTATACTTTTTTTTAATCTTAAATGTGAGCCTGCTATTCAAATTGTTGCTTCTCCTTTTCCTTGTCTTAATTTTTGACTCTTCAGAGTCTTTGCCTCCTGTCCTCTCACTTCTACTCTGTGTCTACTTCATATATGGCCCTTCCTGACTTTATATTCTTCCTTTTTTCTCTCTTTTAATCTGTTTATCCAAACTTTTATTTATTCTTGTTCCTCATAGAAATGATTTCCTTGTTAATGTGATATCCTCAGAAATTATAAAGGAAGAAAAAGTGTAAATTTAGTATTATTACAATGAATAGGCCTTTGATTTATATTTAAAACAAAACTGCAGTAAGATATTGACAGAGTAAACTAAAGCTATAGGCTGCCCTATAGAAAGTTACAGCTGTCTAGACCTCCATATTATCAATATAGGGGATAGCATTTCAAAGTATCTCATCAAAGACAGAGAGCAAAGGCTCATGATCTCCAGACCACTCATTTCCCACCACACCAGGACACCTTTTGTTTCCCTTTTCTTTCTTTCCCTTCTACATTACAGATATTTGAGACTGATTACGGCACAGCAGGAGGAGATCCAGAGAAATCTCAGTGGCTTAATGTGGTCAAACTCTCTCAATTCCAAAAGAAAGTCAGAAAGACCTGCACACTAAAATTGTACTTACACAGAAAATGAACTCTGAGGAGGTTAAAAGAGTCTTCTGACACGAGAAAGTAGTCTCTGGATAGCAGGGACATTGCTGCCAAAATCATTGTAATTAAGATTGGGTCATTGTTTCCATTATAAACCTTATGCTTATAGGGTTTGTAATTCAGTTAAAATGATCAGCTGTAGGCTGAAATGCAGCTCCAAGTATCTTAGAGTGGGAGGTGTTTCTCCCCTCCTATTCCTTAAAAAAGAAAACACATAGCAACTATTTAATAATTTCAATGAGAGTTGTATTCTGACCCTTCCCCTACAAAAGGTAGTTAATCAATGAGCTTAATCTAGAGTGAGCCAAGGTGAGCAACATCCACTGTGGAATGAAGCACATTAACCTGGCATATGAATGGGCAATAAAAGTATTTCCTATTATTTCATAAGGCTTAATGTACACCACTCCATTCCCCTGTATTGATGTGAACAGGCTTTCAGCAACACTTTGTTGAAAAGTCTTCCACTTCTCTTTGTTAACTTAATATTGTAGGAAACATTACAATTACAG
This sequence comes from Macaca fascicularis, assembly GCF_037993035.2. Classification (NCBI taxonomy): domain Eukaryota; kingdom Metazoa; phylum Chordata; class Mammalia; order Primates; family Cercopithecidae; genus Macaca; species Macaca fascicularis. The sequence continues at coordinate 168,476,125 of NC_088376.1, read as the reverse complement.
GAGACAGGAATTTCTGATGGTTTCCTTAGATTTCTTTCCTCCTAAGCTCGTTCTCAGGGTCACTATTAGATAATCAATAATTTCTAAAATCCCTTGCTCCTGTTTCTTTAGCATTGTCTACAATATCTGATAGTTACAGTATAATGCTATGTGCCACCATGGTGTGGAGGGACTAGGGAGGAAATCATGGCTATATATTAAAATTAACAGGCCGAGGAAACTGGTATTTATTGAGTACATACTATATGACATATATTCCATTAATATTATGTCATTTAATACAAACCTGTGGTGAAGTAGCTGTGGCCCATGTTTTACAGATTAGCAACACAGTTAAAGAGCTGTTAGCTAACCTGCGTAAGGAAACAGAGCGAATTAAAAAAGTGGCGAAGTGAGGTTTGAATCAAGATCTGTTTGACTCCCTGGCCCATATGCACTGCAATGCACTGCAACACCAGAAACAGAATATGAAACCAACTAACTGAAAAAAAAAAATTCTCCATGCCAATGATGAGAGAGCTACCTCATGCTCCAAGTAGGAGGTAGAAAGGGTAAATGACTCCTAAAAAGAGATTCTTGCTTTGCTCTTGGCTCTGATAAATCCCTGTTTATTCATATGCAAATATCCAAATGCATATTTGGAAAATGTTTTGTCTTAGATAAGAAAATGCACAATCTCCTAGAAACCTTTAAATGAGACCAGACATTTGAATGTTTACAAAAATTCCTTTAAAGATTTATATTAGGAGAAAGTTTTAAAACATAACGCATAAAACAATCAGATGATTGGTTAGGCATGTTATGGGAGTCACTTTGGGAGGCTGAGGTGGGTGCATGGCTTGAGCCCAGGAGTTCCAGACCAGCCTAGACAACATCGTGGAACCCCACCTCTACAAAACACAGCAAAAAAAAAAAAAAAAAAAAATTAGCAGGCATGGTGGCATGTGACTGTAGTCCCAGCTACTCTGGAGGCTGAGACTGAGGCTGAGGCTGAGGCTGAGGATTGATTTAGCCCAGGAGACTGAGGCTGCAGTGAGCCATGATCGTGCTACTGCACTCCAGTCTGAGCGAGAGAACGAGACCCTGTCTCAAATCCCCCACCCCCAAAAATCAGATGATTAATACAACATTAACACTTCAATCTGGATGTGTGTTTTGTGTGTGTGTGTGTCTATGTGCATATAAACATACAAATATACACATACACAAATTTTTTTGTCTTTGCCAAAATTTCTGGTAATTATTATAAAGTACTTGACAAAAGCTAAACAGTAAATATGCTACACCAGGAGAAAAGGAAACAGAACAAGAAAAGAGGAGTATGGGTATGTAAATACTTCCTCAGAAATCTAACCCTAAGACATTTTGTAAGCTAAATGGGACATAGTGCTTTAGTCTAAATTGTGTGTGGGGGGGGGTGTGTATGTGTGTAAAGATAAAGGAGTTTTAATATGTTATTTTGGCAAGTGATTATTTTTCTAAAATCTTTGCTGAATCGTTTTATGTAGATATACTATAATACCCTTGAATAAATAAACACTTGTTCAAGTTAACATTAGAGCTTATCAGGTAAATAACAGAATTTAAAAAAGTCTGTAGTCTGAAACACTGTAAAGTGTGCCAACTTTACACATTACATTATTTGTTCAAAATAATTTGTAAATTGAAAAGTACTCCATTTTATTCACACAATGCAATTTTTTAAATGAATCTTACACAAGTTTGTGTGTGTGTGTGTGTTAGGGAGAGAGAGAGAGTGTGCGTGTGTGATCCTCAAGACCACTAAGGCAGTCTTTAAAAATATTTTAAAACCATAATTTGGAGAAGAACTTAACAACAAAGTACTGAAGCCAGATTTGAGAGAAGAAGAATGAACAGTTCTTCAGGAAGCACCAATACATTCCTTAACATTCAGTAAGTCTTTATTGCTTTGCCCTTCCTTCCTTTTTTTCCTCCAGTCTAAACTCTGATGTGGAGCAGAAGTTACGAGGAACACATATTCTGGACCCTCTTCTCTCATCCCTGTAAGGAAAACCAATGGTAGACTAATGGTAGACTAATAGTAGACTAATGACAGAAAAAGCAATTGCAACAACATTGGCAGTTTTGTGGTACTGGGAAAAAGTAGGCTTTGTATTTGTACATTTCAAGGAATTTCTTCAAATTTTAGCTTCTTTGAATGTTCCTACAACAAAGCTGAGGAGGAGATAAGATCTGTTAGGGAAATAGATGAGGTTTACAGAGGGAAAAAGGAGGCACTACTTTTTTTTTTTTTTTCCAAATAGCATTCAAACACATGAGCAAGATATAACTTGCAACATTAAAAAGTAAATTAGCTAGCTAAAAATAACTCACAATACCCTTCTCACTAAAACAAAATAAAATAAAGCAAAAACTCACAACCAATTATTTTGACTGGTAAAAACAGACAGTGATATGAAAGTAACAGATGGAAGCCCAGTTTTACTCACACAACACACTCACTAAAGACAATTGCAAGCATCCCCATGACAATAACTTAACAATGGTCACTTTAGCCTGAGATATCTCCTTTAGGTGAGTTTCCTTAAAGACTTCAGAGGGGCTTGTAGAAAATACTGTAGAATGAAACCAACTCATCTGTCTATACCTAGAAATAGGCGAGAGTTGCAAATCACAGCCTGTGGACAAAAGGGATCCAGGTGTCACATTTGCCAAATCTTTTTGCAAGACTGGAATAGCTTTTCTTATTTATTTTTTGTTGTATGGCAGTATTTGTAGGAGAGGTGACATTTCTGTACTTTGAAAAACACAACACTACACAGCACCTAAAAACTTTCCTAAATCAAATAATTAACAGTAATAAATCTTCCTGCTAATTTCTCCTCAAAGTTGAAAGAAAGGTTATTTTCTTACCTTACACTGTGCCTTCTGATATGACAGTGTCACTCAGTCAATAATTTCAATGTCAGTTACTGATTTCCAACTCTTTCATCACAAAGATTTCAAGCAATAATGAAATGGTGCTGATCTGCTTGCTTTCACTCTATATAACGTCTATATTTATATGCTTATGCTTCTATTTGGATCTATATTTATCTGCTTTATCTGCCTACAGTGCATCTGTTTCTCATACACACAGACATATATTTATATATATACACACATACTGTATATATATAGGTTATATATAAACACACATACCCACAAAAATGTATGAATGTATGCTAGTGTGCTTACTTCAACAACCATGCAGGTGTATAAATATTCAGGCACATGACAAATATACAAAGAACATAAATGCACATGTAAACATAGTTACACAGGAAAAGGAATATCTTAACAACAGCCCTGTCTGCCATACTTGGCTGTTGGCCTTTTAGACTTACACACTGTTGAATGATATGTCATAGACTACTCTGAGATGGAGAAAAATCTTCTGAAGGCAAAAGTATATAACTAAATCAAGATAATGCATTCTAACTCGCTCATTTTCACAATGAGGAGTTTGAGATACTAAGGTAAAGAGCAAAGATTTTACAGCTTTCTGGAGGCAGAGCTGTAAGTTTTACTCAAGTCTCTGCCTGCTAGACAAATGCTCTCTCTACTACTATGCTTAATTGAAAGGATGAAAACAATTTTTTCAAACTCAATATCATTATTTTCTAATTGCCACTCTTTCCCATTCTTCCCTTTTCTTGCTGTGTGAAATGTAAACAACCAACATTCACTGAGGATCAGGCACTGTTCTACATATTCTATATGGACTCTATCATTTAATCTGTATAATATCTCTATATAGTAGGTATTATTATTCAAAATCTTAGTTTAGTGAATTAAATAACTCATTCAAAGCTACACAGCTAGTAAGGAAAAGGGATGAGCTCCCATAATACTCAAGACCCATGTTTTTCCCACTTAACTATGATGCCTTCCTTAATACATATTTGAATGTAATACTAACCCTTCCCTCACCATTACAGCCTGATAGTCTCAGAAATCTAACATTTGATCGTTTCAGAACACATGACAAGTTTAAAGCAGAGGTTCTCTCAGCCTGAGGAAAAAAAGTAAAGATAAGTAGAGCAGGTAGAAGTTACATCCCTAGTATGCAGCACATGCCCTATACTAGAGAACTGAAATATGCAAAATTCCCCCCAAAAAATTATTCCAGTGATAGTGTGATGTGATTTAAAGCCTTAATAACTTACAGTCTATGAACATTTTATGTCTTTTGCAAAGGATTATGGCAAATTGGTAATACTGAATCAGATCAGAAATAGGACCACAAGAAGGTAAAGGGAGAATAGCAAAAGGAAGAAAGACCCACACCCACTTCTTCCTCTCTTGGCACAACACTTCCAAAAACAAACACCCATTAAAAACAACAAAGCCAGTATCAAAATTTGGTATTTTCCCCCACTCAAGTGTTAGAGACAAATTCAGAAAACCAAGTCTACATAAGGTAGGTAGTTTTATACAAATCTCTTCAGATAGTAACCAGTTGTGAGCCATCCCAGCACAGATTTTACACTTTGGCCGGCCAACCCAGAATTCAGCACAGGGAGATGTCATGTGGATTTGTGAAACTCCCTGGGGCATACTGCATCCATAAGCCAAAGAACAGAAATTATACTGATCCATACATGCAGCTCTTCATCTGTGACATATTGATAACTACTCTTCATTTGCAAATTAAATCCTAGTTATAAAAACAAGTTTCAGACATTTGTCACAAATGGCACCTTTTACTTGACTCTTTCATAACACCATCTAGCCACGGTCTATAGGAAATTGGGGCTACCATACTCCCATATAGGTCGCGATATTTTAGGCAGAATATGACGTGGAGAAAGACAGAGAGAGACAGACTTGAGTTCGAATCCCAGGTTTTCCACTTATTAACAATAAAGCTTTAGGCATATCACTTAAACGGTTCTGAAACCTCATTTTCATCATCTGTGGAATAAAGAATAAAACCATCTATTTTGCAGGAACATTGTGAGGATTGGAGACATCCCAGCACAAAGTCCCCCTCATAAAAAGGGGGCATTAAATATTAATTATTATATGTTTAAGAAGGCTATTTGTATGTGACTTTCTCTTATATAAATGATACATAAATCTGGGAGTAACAGAAGATGTGAGGTACTTTTTATGCTGTTTTAATCAAAGACAAACTTTTTGGTGATCACATGTGTTCCACGTAAAAGCGGAAATAAAAGCATATCACAGTGTAACATTTTCAGTGGACGATTTTAAAGCACTTAATAACCCTTGACTTTTTGTGATTGCTGGCATCCTCATTTAACAGTTGGGCAAAATGGGGTTCAGGGATACATCCTCCAAATCAATAATAATAATAAAGAAATCACCAGCAGGGGTTAGTAGAATGCCTGTTTTCAACATGTAAATCCCACAGTGTCCAGCTAAGGAATAATTGCTGCAAGGTCACAGATACAAAGGGCCACACTTTCCCCAAAGCTCTTCGAGATTATTCACTGAGGTCAAAACATTAGGTAATGCTGTGTACATCTGCTGAGATAACAAGGGTGAGTCAGGGTTAGGTCACGGTTTCAGGTTAGAGGGGTGGGGTGAAGAGCGGCTTTCAGATCAAATGATGAGAGTAGTTTAATTTAAGCAAAGAACAAGCCATACAGTATTTTAAGTAACAGGGGAAAAAGGGGGGTGCAACTATAACCAAGAGAAGGTGGGTGGGAATACAGACCCTGTGGGGCTCAAATGGGTAACTGTGGCTCAAAGAGGAAACCCACCCACGTTCACACACACTGAGAAGCGAACAAAAAGCCCAGGGTGCAGCATAAATCCTGCTATCCCAATAACACACACAGATGTTCCACCATTGTTTTCTTTTATGCACATTTTAATTAAGAGATCAGAATCAAGCATTACAATGTTATTAAATGGCTTGTTTACATTTTTGCTATATGTCATTTATAATGCATTTTCTCAATGTGTGTATATCTATTCAGAAGGAATATCTGGAATTTTTATATCAGTGCTACAGTTGTCCCACTAACTCACAACCATTTTTGCTAACCAAATATGTGTCAGAAATCCTTTTCAGTTTAAGCTATGGGACAGGAGCTCTCATTCTTTAATTCTCAGTCAAGCAATTCCCTATCCCCAGTCACACCTCCTTTAAGCATGACGAAGTCCACCACAGTACTTCAAGACAATAGGAAGGCCAGGTACACTGGCAACCTTTCTGATTTTTCACAAGAGTCCCAATTTCAAATATTCTCCCATTGTCCTCACAAGAAAACAGTCTTCATATACATGCCAGATCCTTTCCCTAGAGCAGTTTTGAAAATGTCAGGAGCTTGAAGCTACCACATGAAGGACCCTGACCTACGAATGTCCCCTGGAGGGGACACAGTGGAAGATGTGGGAACTAGTAGATTTTTTTTTTTTTCCTCCCCACAATCCATCTCCTATTTGCAGTCTACAACTTACCCCTATTTGCCTGGGCAGGAATTTGAGTTCTCTACATTATTCTGGAGTTAAAACAAGTATGCCTTTCCCGTCTCTCAGATTCCACAGATATCAAGACTGATGCATGCAACCCACCTGCACATGTGGATCACAGGTATCCTGTAGTCTGCCTGCATCATATAACTTAATTACTTTTAACCACAGGGCATTGTCCTAGAAGCCCAGTATTTATATTGTACCTTATCAATCATGGTACTTGGAATTGTAGAGTCTCAGTAAGCAGGAATCACATCTCCTCCATGTTCAGTTAAACGCCTAATGCATTGTGAGTGTTCAGTTAGGACAAGTAAGAGAGGTAAGGTTTTTTTCTTTCTATTTGTTTGTTATCCAGGATAAGCGGAATGCTTGTACAGAACATGCATAAGAAAGAAACGCAATCTAATCTCACTGTCAATTTATATTCTGTAAACGGTCTCATTTGCAGCATAAATGTCTACAAAAATGTTTCGGTTACTCTAAGTGTAAACCTTAAGGTAAGAGTTAAATTAAGTCCACTACAACTGGTGGACCAGAAAGGACTCAGAGAAAAGCAACAGCATGGCTTTGAATCGAGTCACTTTTGGAAGAAAACTTTAAGATGTTACCACCGAAAAAATAAAACTGGCAAAATGCTCTGGAGGGCATCTTAGCAATACACATCAGAAACTTAAAAATATATGAAGACTGTTGACCCAGAAATCTCCACTCTAGGAATGTATCTAAAGGAAATATTCAAAGATCTACACAAAGATTTAGAAGCAAGAATATTTATCATGGCATTATTCATAATTGTGAAAGACTGGTAACCTTGTCTAACAATAGAGAGTTGATTAAATAAATGATAGTACATTCCTAGACTTAAATACTATGCAGTTTAAGAAATCATATTTTATATACCACTTAATTATATGAAGAAATAGTTTTGGAATGCTGTTAAGTGAAAAGGCATATAACCAACAATATATGTACAGGAAAATACATTGTTTAAGCAAATATTGCTAAGTTTAATATTGTTAACTTAAATATTGTTCAAGAAGTGATAGTTGTGTACACGCAAGGTGGAAAAAGACCAGAAAACACTAGAAGTGCTTGTTTCTGGGTAGAGAAATTATAAATAATTTTTGTTTATTTGAGCTTTTCCATAATAAAAGCACATTTATTTTATAGTAAAATATTACTTAAAATATTCATCTATACCAACCTTCCTTCTCTAAAGGCCTAAAAGTGACTCTCTGTAGGCACTTTTTTGTCTCTAGAAGTCTTCCTTCCCCTGTTTTTTTAGATGTATGTGTTGCATTCTAAAATCTTAAGTATTTGGGACTATGTAGTTATAAAAGATACCCTACCTCTTAAACAAATAAAAAATCTTATTAGCTCTGTGGTTTTAATCTTAGGTTCCTCCATAGAAAAAATACCAATTTCTCTTTGAGTCCTATATTTTGCTTTCAATTCAGCCTCCAAAGTATTAATTAGCTACATTATTTAGGCCTATAGCATAACACTTTCATGGTACTTCTCATTCTCACAGTTCTTTGTAAGAGACACCACCCCTCTCATGGTTCTTACTCATCCCTACACCCACACTTGACCATAGGTAATTGTGCAAGAGACCATAAAGTAGAAATAAAATGAAGGAAGCCTTAAAAGGCCAAGGTAGTTCCAAGTTATAAAACAGGGAAAGGCTGTTTATTAGTACTAAAGGAAAATTTAGGCAGAATTGTGGAGAAAATCCAAGCCATAATACTTAACAGTGAACTGGAGTAAAGATCCAGGAGCTCCTGGTGCAGGGAGAGACAACTCTACCTATCAATCCAGTACATGCTACTCACATAGGACTATTAATTCTAGTAAATCACCACAGCTTTAGGAGGGGCAAATTGTTCTGGAACAGGCTCCCTGTGGAAAATACAAGTGCTAAAGCCTTTCCATAGCCTATAATCAGGACTTCCAGAAGTAATATCCAGGCATCTTCATTTTAAGCTCCAAATGTGATTCCGAAGTATACTAGAGGTGAGAACCAATGGGCTACTGGGGAAGTTCAAATTCCTTAGCTCTAGCCAACTTTTATAAACTCATCTCCCTTAACGTCACAAACACATACACTCTGCTCATGCTAGGCCAGTGTCCTTATTCTCTAACCTTGCTCCGTCATAAAGAGAAAGCTAGTTTATGTCTTTGTACAATCTACTTATGACTTTGTATCTTGAAAACCCTGACTGCTCCTTACTACCTATTCAAATGTTCACTAATTCCAACAATGGGTTAGAGTTTCACCTCCCTACTAATTCATACTGATTTTTCCCCACGTTAAACTACAGAATCTGTGTCTTCCCCTACTTCTACTGTTATATCATTATGAAACAATAATTTATGTTTGTCTTACATCTCAATATGATCATAAACCATATGTGTCCTTAGAAAGTGTTCATATGGTTTTGCTGGTACCTCTTTGCAAGGTATATCAGGTAATTAAAAAAAAAATAGCAGAGTGAATTGACAGCAGTACTTGCATGTTCATCATCAAATAATATGGAACATGTATATTTGTCTCCAAAAATTCTCAGAGTTCATTCCTCATACCCTGTAGGCTTATGCTGTAAAGAAAATACATATGCAGAAATAAAAACAGAGTTTGAATCTCCAGTCCTAATCCTTCCTGTGAAGTCCTGTCTCATGTATCCAACTGCCTACTACATCTCTTTATTTGGAAAAGAATTTCAAATTCAACATGCTCCAATACTAACTCATAATTATCTCTTTCCCAAATCTGCTCATGTCTCCAAATCCCCTATAGCTCCCACCTCCATGGGATATGGCCATTTATCCAGTGACTGAGGTGAAACACCTGAAATTCATCACACCTCATGTCTCTCTCATGTAAAACCACATTGAGACCCTCAGCAGCTTTTGTCAGCCCTATCTTCAAGTTATGCAGAGTTGAACCACTTTTCATTCCCTCCTGACTGCCATTGCCCTTCGCATAACTGGGCTACTACAATAACTACTACATGCTCTTCTTCTATCACCCTGGCCCTGTTAGACTGTTCTCCACAGTGTAGCCCTGGAACTCTTTTAATATGTAAATGAGATCATACATGCTTAAAAAAATCCTCTATAACTTTCTGTCAGTCTTTACCATGGCCTACGTGAGCTGGTCCCTACTTATCTACATGATCATTCTGACTTAGGTCCACCTGAGCCACACATTTCTTCTTGCTCTTCCTGGAAAATTCCAAGTTTTTCTTACTTCAAAGTCTTTATAATATCCATCCCCTTTCCCTAAAATGTTCTTCCTGCTCATCACCACATGCTTAGGTTCTTCTCATTATTTAAATATTTGCTCAAATATCTTCTGCTCAGTGAGACCTTTCCTACCTACCCTATTTCAAATAACACTTTCTAAATTATATATCCCTATTTTCTACCTCCTTATTATGCATTATTTTCTTCCTAGATCTGATCATTATTTAAAATGATATTTTTTGTTTACATAATTATTGGTTGTCTCTCCTTCCACTATAAAACAAGTTTCATAGGAAACTTTGTTTAATTTCTCACTATATTCCCAGTAATTAGAACAATGTCTGAAACATTATAGGTGCTTGATAGCTATTAAATGACTGAATGAATAAGTAGATGAATAAAGTGTTCCAGTACTTATAAATCTCATCCCAGTCACATAAACTTTAAATAGAAAATCTTTATTCTGCATGGTGCAGTGGCTCCTCTGGATTGTCCCAGAGGCCTCTATTCTTTCCATCTGACTGCACAGGCCAGTCTGGGAAACCACCTACATGCAATAGCTCACATCTTATAATACGCTTCTTGGGAGGAGTAAGTCAAATTAGATAGTTAACTAAAAATGATATCGCTGAGTTTATAAAGGAGATGTTTTCCCAGCCCAACTGGTCCTGGTAGGTTAGACTGGTATCAAATGCTGACATGGCAATCTTGTACTTGATGAACTGTCAATCTGGAGAGGAGTGAGCTATACTTTTATACTATTCATTTTGTGAAAATTCCAAGTATAGTTCATCTTTGTACCCACAATGTTAAGAACATTGCTGAGCAGACAGTAGAGCTTCAATAAATGTTTATTCAACAGACGAACAAACTAATCCATGAAGTAAACAACATTCTAAGTGCTATTCTTCTATATCTAAGCTTTGACGACATATGCTATATAAAATTCATTCTTGCAATTTTCCTTCATAGATTAGATTGAAAAACTCATTGTGAAGGACCATGTCTTATCCATCTTGTATCCCAAGTTCTTAGTACGGTGCTGGATGTAAAAGGAAGAAAAACTCCAAAGCAAAGGACAGAGAAGTTAGAAGTCCTGGCAGCAATCAGTGAGTATTAAAGAATGCCGGTCTGATGTGATTATCAGATGTTAGGTGATGAAAATCATGCCAACTAACATATGGATTTCTACGCTGTTTCTGTGTAAGACTTGAGCTCTAAAATTAGTTCCCGAACACAGGGGATCAGAGTTGAAGGTGATTATTTACTATGAAACTGCTACTTTCCAGAGTTACATGATCAAAGTGCTAGAAACTTAATGCATGAAAATCTACACTTCTTTACTCAACCTCTCTTATAGTTATATAAAATTCCTTAGCAAATTAATGCTATAAAAAAGAGTTCAGGCCAGGTGCGGTGGCTCACACCTGTAATCCCAGCACCTTGGGAGGCTGAGGCTGGCTGATTACCTGAGGTCGGGAGTTCGAGACCAGCCTGACCAACATAGAGAAACCTCGTCTCTACCAAAAATTCAAAAAAATCAGCCGAGTGTGGTGGCACATGCCTGTAATCCCAGCTACTCGGGAAGCTGAGGCAGGAGAATCCCTTGAACCCAGGAGGCAGAGGCTGCAGTGAGCTGAGATCACGCCATTGCACTCCAGCCTGAGCAACAAGAGTGAAACTCCATCTCAAGAAAAAAAAAAAAAAAGTTCAGTTTGTTCACTAAAGGGCTCACTTTGTTCACTAAATAAAATGATACAACAGTTTGTTCATGAAATCAAAGCCTTTTCAAATATAAGAAACAACAGAGATGACAAAATATATAATGTAACTATTAAATCAATATGCCTTGCAAGTATCCATCATGGTTATAGTACTAATTGTCTTGGTTTATCCAAGACTGAGGACGGATGTGAGCTTTTCCGTGTTCAAACAGAGAAAGCTCCAGGCTAGTCAGGACAAGTTGGTCACCCTAATAATGGTATAACCTGCTAAGTTGAATATCAGTTATTCCGATTTATTTATATGTCAGATCTATAGGTACATGTAGAATATATCATAGATAACTAGGTATTACTAGGTTATAAGATGATTAAGAATTAGTCTGTACTAGTATACCATATGAAGTGCAAATCCCTTGTTTTATTTTCTCTTCATTTCCCCTCCCAATGTTGGACTTCTTATATTTTTAAATTGTATACTTATATTGATTTTATTATAGTCATATACATTAATTTGGGGTGTTAGGACAATTTCTTTTCCTTCAGAAGAAAAGGGAAAGTGAGTAGCAGCAATGGAAATGGGTCTCAATTGATGCACGAGCTCATCTGTTTTTCACAACCCCAAGTGTGGTAATTCCCCACAGAATTAAAATTTCCTAACACAGAAATTAAAATTTTCCTCACTGAAAATGCCGGCTTTTTACATATTCCAAAACTGAACACATGAAGATTGAACTCCAAAAGTAAGGCAAGATCTACAGAACTATCCCAGCCCTAATTCTGCCTAGATATTTATTATAAGACAAACAAGACAGTCCCCTGTGGTCTCCTTACGGTCCTGATGGCTCCCTCAAAGCGTCATCTGGCTTTAAGAGAACTTCAAAATAGTAATTGGTCTTTGGGCACAGAAGAGCCATTGGAATCTGGATTAGAGTCTGAAAAATACTGCATTTTCCAAAGAGATTACAATGCCAGGCTTTGAACATTGAAGGGTAATATCTGCTTTCTAAGTATCTCTGGTCAGTCTCAGTAACTAGACCTACTTTTGAGGCTCCATTTCTGTCTTTTAAATTTAATGATAAAAAAGAAATATCTAAATTTATAATATACGTGAAACAGTGAAATTAGGAGAAAAATTCTATTTGATGTGTGTCTATTTTTTTAAGCTCCCATGACTAAAAAGATCAACAGTTACCTACATTTGTAATATTTATGCCTCCCAGACTCGGTGTAATGAGTTTCATCTCTGATCGAATTTTTATAACTGACTTTCACTTACCTGTGAAATAGGTAATAGGAAGCTTTGGTAGGTGTTTTCCCTAAAGAATCAGATGCAAAAGTTAGACCTACTGCAAAGAATAAAGAGAAAAAAATGTCACTCTAATATACTACTACTGTATTCCTCTGCTTTTTGCAGGAAAGGAAAGCTATCATCCTAGACAGAAATACTGAAATAAGTGAAGTACAGATGAGTGATTAATCAAAATCTGAAAATCATAGTCTTCAGCTTTCTCTTCCATGAAACCATGGTGTGTCCTCTTAACTTTGGCCAAGTGCTCCGCTAAGATAATTCTTCCATGAGATGAACATGTTTCAGAGCAAAACCTTATTTTAACTGATGGTTTTAAAAAGCCCAACTCTACATTCTGCTCAAGGCTTTGGTTACGTAGGTAAGCCAAAACAGAGGAGACATGACTTCCTCCATTAAACTGGCTGGAGCCCAGGTTACACTAATTCAGCCTAAATAGAAAACCTCTGCTTTTCAATCCCTTTGTTCTCTTGGATGTCACAGCTTCCTGCTCTATTCGCTTCCTTTTATAGTCTTCTCTCACCAAGCATTTCAGGAAAAAAAAAAAAAAAAAAAAGCTAAATAAAGATCACAGCCTGTTCCATTGTGTCCCCTTCTTCTTCATCATCTTCTTTTCCATTTGTGCAATGTTGTGGCACCTATTAACTACCAATGTTTTCAGAATGACATTATACAAGGTGCAGGCTGTACCACTGTGCCCTAAAAATATCAACAACTGCATTAGTCTCACAATAATTAATGGCAGGCATTATGCAAATGACAACTTTTTCGCTGCAAAATAATGACATTTCTTCATTTTGAGCAGAGTTATGCAAAACAATGAATTTAGGATGATAAATCACACAGGAGAATTAAGAAAGCCATAACGTTCCTGCCCAGGCAGGCAGAAAGATAGACAGACCAACAATTTAGAAGACATTGTTTGTTCTCACACCACTATAAAAAATCATAGCCAGTCGGCCATTAATGTGTGTAGGTTTTTTTCCTTCTCCCCTTTAGGCAACAATGCATAAGGGGATGCTAAATTCTAGCAATTGGATCATTACAAGTCACAAGCAAATTTTTCTTTATTAACCTTAATAAGTCATTCACTCAGAGACTATAGTCATCAAGCAAATAAAAAGTATCACATGCCATTCTGCTACACATTAACTAATTCCTTATGCAAACATCACAACATATAGCAATTACTGCCGCTCAAAAAAACAAAGTCATTTTCAATTTATTTTATTGCTTTTATACTTGGCCATTTCCTGTAGCACATTATCGTTTCTTTCCATAACAACCCGAGGTGGAATGAAGAAGAATTTCAGTAGCAATGAGCCCCTTCCTCTAGCCACCTTTGTCATACCTTTTTCCCCTCCTGGGGGCTTTTAAGGAAGGTTAGGGATAAGGTATGTGTGTGCTCCTTGACAGGAAATGTCCATCAAGCTCTGAGAGAAATGGTATATTCAGCTCCTATTCTTGCAGCACAGAGTGTGGGGTAGGCAGAAAGATCCAAGTCTGTCTCCCACATTTGCTACAATAACACTGGCAGCTTTCCTTTATTCAGTAAAACAAGGTAAAAGTGCAGGCTTAGAGCTGTCCCTAACGGGTGAACATTAAAGTCAATATATGCAATGTTGACCTGGATATAGTAATGGTTAATGAGAATTATGAGGCTAGTTCGTCTTGCTTCATTCAGCACATTAACTTGTCCCTTCCAGAATGCTGAATGAAGAGCAATAATAAATACTGAACACTACCCCCCAACATGCACAATATTAAATAAGTTCTTTGTGTGTGTGTGTATTATGTTTTTAATTCTATAACATCCTTTATCCAAGACTCCCAGGATGTGAAACAAATGCTAAACAAACCTTACGCATTACTAGCAGATTCTTTTAGCCCATTTTACAGACTGACAAATGGGTTCTGAGCAACTAGAGGCTTTACACAAAGTTGGACTGGAACAGGTCAGACTATCTTTCTAATGTTCTAACCTCTGAGGCCCGTGGCCTCTTTCTCATAATCATGAGCATTCTTTCCTGCTGATAAACAATTATGCTGTAAACACCCAGTACATGTCCCTTTTCACACAATAGGATGATAATCTCTCTCTGTTCTCCTAAATCCACAATCCATTCCCCCCTTTTTAAGGTAGAACATTTCCAAAATACACACGGGAAAAGCTCCCTTTTCAGTTTCTGCTCCTGAAGGTAATAACATTTTGCAGTTCTCCTTAAATAAAATCCAGCCCATGCTGGATCAATAAGAATGATGCCCATTTCCCTAATGGCAGCCGATTGCCATTTGCTATTCAAATCAGACTAGATAAATTACAGTACATGCCAGGGAACAGGCCAGTGAATTAAGACAGGCCTCCAGAGGACCAGCGATATTATTAATCTTTTAAGACACTATCATATTTCTTCTTGACAGTGTGCGTAGACTCACAGACACACTGCACCCAGATTGAAATATCAGCTGCTGAAAAAAATCAATAGTGTTAGAAACACAATAATTTTTGGTCTGCAGGGCCTACACTAAGCAACACTTGTACCCCTCCTGTGCCATCTCTTCTCCCACTTGCCATTTGCCATATTCGCCTCCTACCTTTTTGCTCTTCCCTTTTCATTCTCTGGCTTTAAAAGCTTGTAAGTCCAAATGACAAGATATTATGAAGAGGTTTCCACTGCTAACACTGGCCATTGTGGTTACAGAGTTGATTTTTCATGGGTTGTTTGAAATGCAATTTTACTAGTCTGGCAAAATGTTTTGGCGTGGGATTGTTTTTCCTATGAACTTAATATAGATCTTCAACTCTTGTGCACTTGATTCTGTATTACAAAGAAATGCAAATATTTAAAGTGGTGGCCATACCTGAAAGTTCTGAGGAAAGTGGAATGGACAGAAAGGAAAGTAATGGAAACCTGGCCCAGAGATGAAAAAAAGTGTGTGTGTGTGTGTGGGGGGGGGGGGGGGGGGGGGTATTCACTGAAGATTCAGGAGAATAAACAAAACAAAACAAAACAAAACAAAAGGCTATAGGGGAGGTGTATGTAGAGCAGAACATGGTAGGAAGAATATTCTACTTAGATTCTGAAAACTTGTGGTTGACCTCTGCCTCTGCTGCCTGCACACTGTGTAATTTCACCAGTTACTTACCCTTGAAGAGCCTTGGTTTCCTTTTCTGCTAAAATAAAACAATATAACCACCTACCTCATAGCATTCTTGTGAGGGTTAACTAACAAGATGTGTGTGTTTTCTAAATAATAAAATGGTGAATGATATAAACTTATTTCTACTAGAGAGAGGTTTATGAAATGTGTCTGCTTTTTTCTTTTTTCATAGATACAGAATACCATAAAGGAACTTTAGATGTTAACAATAAATAAGCAAACTGATAGCCACAGAAAGGTTATTTAGGTTCACATTACCAGTAGCTAGTAGAACTTTAAGTAGACCAAGATCTGTTGGATCTGAGCCAGTCCCTTTTACATTTTACCAGATAGATTTTGCCTTTTCCATGTCTCTTTCTACTAGAGATTTGAGGCTTTGATTCTTGTCCATGTTGCTTTTCCACTGGGGAGTCAGATAAACAAAATGCCAAATAAGAAAACAAAAACAAAAACAGAAACAAAACCTACCATGTTTGTGTATATTTATATGCGATTCTTTTGATCCCAAGTCTCTCTCCAGTTTACCCCCATTTTGATTCTTCCTTTAATAACAAACTTTATTAGAAAAATTGTCCATATTAGTTATTACCATATCTTCACTTTCTATTCTTTTCTCAACTTACTCCAATCAGGCTTTTATTCGTTCCACTCTACCATATCTACTGTTGCCAAATGCAATGGTCACAATTTTCATCTGACTCAACTTCTTGGCAACAATTTAACACAGATAACCACTTCTTTTCCTTCTTGAAACTGTAATATCTTCTGGGATACCCCTCTTTTCAACTTTCTCTACTATCTTACAGGGCACTTAAGCCTATTTAAGTCTCATCGAATTTGAAATCTGTTACTAGTAATTCATTCTTATTTCTGAATTGGGATAAACACAGTATATTTGGAAAAACAATGGACTCTCAGAAGGTGCTTGTGAGATATCCAGGTTTTGATGGTCTTATTTTGTGACTTTGATATACAAAAAAGAGTAGAAAATTTTATTCTTGGTTTGGCTTGAAGCTTTTTTATTCCACATATCTCATGGCAAAATTTATTAACTACTTTTGAAAATTCATAAGTGATCATTTACCTAGATCCACTTAATCACTACACCCAGTTTCTTCAAACAATTGTTCTTTGAGGTCTACATGGAAAGAAGTAAATACGAAATCCATTTCCAAGTGAATTTAAGTAACCTGAATATGTTTTCTGTGTTAGGTTGCTCCCCTTACCCACAGCAAAAGCATGAAGACTTCCTTTAAGAATACAAGACATATTCTAGGTCTACCAGTTACTACCACTCTGTCTTCTGATGTCAGATGGAGCTAACGTTCACTTTCATCTCAAGAGAAAAAACAGTCGTTCCTGACTTACAAACATGAGTGGAGGGAAGTACCTGAACACAGGGATTGCTTTCCTCACATCTGGCTCTAAGATATAACCATACTGTAACATATAAAAAAGTCACTGACATGAGAAAATATTGCAAGATATTAAAAGGATAATCAAAGCCAAAAAATATCCAAACCCACTTTTGGAGAGAATCCCAAGAACTTCTTTTGAATGTGATAATAAAAATAATCTGAATAAAGATCATTTTCTTAAGAAAAAAAAAAGAATGTTTCTATCACTTGCCTGCTACTTGCCACTTAGGAGTAGACTCTGGCTCCCTTTTCTGCTTAAATTCTTCCACAGAGTCAGCTTGCCAGACTCTTAAAAGGTTTTTCTTTTATCTAGACTATAACAAATATTCCATTTTGGGTCATGAGAACATAGCAGCAAAATTCCCAGAGTTAATACTTTAATTATATACATATGTATTTATTATTTTGTATGTGTGTGAGCTGTTCCACCAAGTTAAACTTTAACCATATTAATCCAGGAAAAAAATCCCTGATTATCAAGTAACAATTTTGTAAACAGTTATCTCACAGGTTAAATATTAACTCGAAAAATTTAACTCAAAACTCCACACAAGCAGAAGGAGCCAAAAGGCCAGGAAGAAGAAGTAAAGATTAGCTGCCTCAGGAGGAACACAGTCAGGAAAGTGAGCATTTTGGTGGTAGCTGGATAATGTGGAGGAAGTCCAGGGGGTTGTGCAGGGGGAAAATAGAAGCAAGAAGGGAGCCTGGAAGACACCTGCCGCTTATCATAATATCAAAACATAAAACAACGAGGTGAGAACCCATGGAAAAGAAAATTCATGGAGCTATGAATCCACTGATAATGGCCATAGGAGTTCAGGTGCAATAAAGGTTTGAGCCTCAATAATACGGATATAGCTAAAAGTCCAACACAAGGCTTGCTGGAGCAGACTGCCTGCCACTGAACATTACAAGGAACATTCTGGGGTCCCTCTCCCACTAGAAATAATGAGATGAAGGCTGATCTGTCTGTCCTGTTTCTGTTTCCTAACAATAAAACAAAGCTGAAGTGTCTCCCTCCAGTACTGGGTTACTAGGGACACCGATTATAAGTTCTAAGCCTTTATCTAACTGTCCATCAATTCTCTCCCTGATTAACAGAACCATATCACGGAAGAAAAAGTTGGAACTAGGCAGCAGACTAAGTCAGAAAGGCTTTTCTGTACTGGAATTGCTGAACTATAAATACTGTTCTCTGGTTAGGATTTTGACTGAAAAATGTCAAGAAAATCCACATGGTCAGAGAATTTGCACAATCTTGATATCTGAGGTGTAGGGTAAAGTTGATTTATTTTAATGCTGTTTTAGGAAGATTAGAAACTGTTAAGATTCTTCCTGTCAGTATGTCAAATATCAGATCAGTCCTGCTTGCTGATTTTTAAAGAAGTCATTAAAAAAATCTTCCCAGTGAGTAGCTTTCAAGGAAGACTCCCATTTGCCCTGCAGATCTAAAGAAATAATGAGGCCAAATAATGCAAGTTTCTCAAGAGAGGTGTAGGATTGAATGAAAAAAAGGGAAGATATGCAAATGTACGAGAAATAATTCTTACATATATAATGTATAATATATATATGTATATATTATGTATATATTGTTTATATTCAAGAAATATGATACAGCTTATCATATATATTACTTTTGATATTTTTCTTATACATCTAGTACATGAACACATGCTTACTGGAAAAGTACAAGTACAAGATGTAGTCTATATTATCTAAATATGTTATTTAAATATATATCTAAATATATTATCTAAATATAGATGACACCTCGTACTTGTAAAGCTTTTTGAAGTTTATAAAATATTTTTGCATAAAATATCTTTGGCTTTCCTGACAACCACAAAAAGTAAAAAGGGCGGGTTCTATAATTTCTGTTCTATGGACATGCAAGTATTACTCTACCATTGATGTAACTGGTGCAGAATAAACTTGAATAGTGGAAGTAGAACCCATTAGCAGCCTGGTTATCCATATCCACATGCCAAGTAAGAAAGCAGCATGATGACTATGGAAATGGAAAGGCATTATAAGAGTGATTGTTGGAGAGGATTAAGGAGGGAGACATCAAAATAATTCAAAAGGAATTTTAGAAGGAAGTTTAGAAAATCAGTAGAAATAAAGGGCTAAATTTGGAGTAACTTTTTTGGGAAAAAATGGTTGGAGCAAGGAAAAAACTCCCAATTCAGACCATGTATTCATTTGGCATATACTAATTGTATATCTATGTTTGATTTTCTCTGATAGATGCTATTGGGCAAATAATGATGTGTATGGAGGGACTGACCTGTGCCTGATGCATTTAATATCTATTTGTTGTGATAATGCCCAGAAGTAATTATTATGCAATAACATTCAAATGTTCAGAATAGGGGTTTAGAGAGAAAATCGTCACTTATATGTAGGCTGACAAAGGAAAGCTTCAGTATGATGAACAAATCTAGTTAGGCTTTGAAAAACATGTAAGAATTTGGGAGGTGATAAGACAATTCAAGTTGTGTGATGGGCATGAGAGAAAGCAAGGAAGCAGAAAATTGAGATATGTATTTGGGAGCAGCAAATAAACAAGTTAGTTGGAATTGTAATAGGAAATAATGCTGGAAAGATGGGTTGAGTGTGGAATGTGAAAAGGGGTCCTTGAATAATGGGCTGAGTAGTCCACTTTATTCTGTGAACACAAGAGGTCTATTAAAGGCTTGTAAAGTAGGACACTGGCATGGTTGCAGTGATATGCTAGAAAATAAGTAATTGGGAATGGTGGGCAGAAAAAACTGAAACAGGGAGAGCATAAAGGTAATGAGAGAGAAAGAGAGAGAGAGTGCGAGCTTGTGAGAGCTACAGAATAAGTGATCCACTGCAACAACCCAGGTACTATGTGATAAATATCTGACTTCGGTAGTGTCAGCAGAAATGTACAGGAAATAACATGTTCTAGAGACATTGTGGAGGAAAAAATAACAATATTTACTAAAGTTCTACTCTGTGCCAGGCACTGAACTGTGTGCTTTGTGTAGATTAACCCATTAATCTCCATGCTAACCCTAAGAGGTAAGTAACTTTATTGTTTCCATTTTACAGGTAAGGATTAAGCAACTTTTTCAAGGTTATACATTTAGTAAGTGGTGAAGCCTGGATTCAAACCAAGGTAATCTGACTCCAGAGCCTGTTTTCCTAACCCCTATACTTACTGTTTGTCCTAGGTACAAGGGATCTTTTTGATGGATTATATATGACAAGATTTGATATAATTTGATGACTGACTACATAGGAGCAATAAATTCCTGAGATTATTGGGATTCTCAATTCCGAGATTTTTGGGTGATATTATGAATAAAAGAAGGAAATAAAGAAGATCTTCTTGACTTCACATTGTACATTTGTTCCCAGCGGTCCAATTGCCTTTTGGACTTAAAGTATCAATTTACAATAAAAGTCACAGAAGCAACTGAACCACCAAACCTGAAAGCTCTTTGAAAATGATTCTTCTTTCTAGTTTCACTAATGTATATCTGGAGTATAGCATAGTTCTTGGCATATAGGGGATGCCCAACAATAACAAGATGAATGAGTCAACTGGAGAAGTATTAATTGTAAGTAAGTGAGAATAAGGGGGTGGACAGTGGAAAAGTAAAAAGAGTATGACCCAGAGTCAGACAAATACTGGTTCAAATCCTGGCTCAGGCCCCTTTCTAACTACATGACATATGGAAAGTTACTTTAAACATTTTGTGTAATACGGGGTAATTATTTGTAGGAAAGCTAGCTACCTTACTGGATTCAGGACTTCTATATAAAGGCAATGGGTGTTTGCAAACCTAGAAAGGAATGCTCCCAAAGGCTGTTATCTCTGACAGAAGAAAATCTGCAACCCCTTTATCTTTCTTTAACTTACAAAACCACACGAAGATCTAAGAAAAAAAAATCTGCCAAATAAATTTCAGTTACAAAAGGAAAATAAATTATTTTGAAAGTAAAAACTATAGTTTCAATTGAAGAAGAGATTTTAATTGCAGGGAGATACATCAGTTGAATGGTTTATCTTGGACTTGAGAAATCAGTAGCAGCCAGTGGGATACATATTAAAGAAAAAGCCAAGTTTAATTAGCTTTAAGATTTTATACAGCTTGACTCTTCCCTCCCACACCTAGTATGATTCCATTGGGTCAGCCTCCTTTTCGATCACACTCTCTTCCATCCTTTTCTCAGTTGCTGTCATGACAAGCCAATGGGAGAATGACATACAGATGAAAACAAGGTTTGAGTCATTACTGCACTGTGGCTGGTTGTTGCTTGGGTATCATTTTATTTCTTCCAATCAAACAGATCCGTGGACTTCACAGCTCTGTTTCAGATGGGGGTGATGCTGATTATATTATGACATTATAGCAAAGACAGGCAGATCAGATGAAGTGAATTTCACTCAGTAATTAAACTGCAGTTTCTTTCGTCTAAAGTCCAGGGCAGGATTAATCGAAAGGTAGCTCTTTATCATTCCGATTAATGCTGGGATTTGAAGAGTGAGCTCTGATTTGATAGCTAGCCCTGAGTCAGGCTGACTGGCGTCCCCAAATCTGTCTAACTTGCAAAAATAATATCAGATCAAGATACATTTGCAAGGTTATACCCTTCCCTTTTATTTTACTTCTTTTTTGATAAGGAAATGCAAATAGATTCAAATATGTTGCCATTTCCACTACCTTGTTTTCTATTACAAAAATGTCTGTGAAAAAAATCAAGTCCTTCCAAACCCATAGCATTTTACAAATGGTTTTCCATAATTCCACTTAACACCATGCTCTAATGGCTTCTAATTTTGTGATTTTTCATTATCTGAGACTCAATATGAATATTTGGATGGCCCAAGCGACAGCTTTTCAGAGGCTCAAAAGTTCTACTTTTATTTTAAAGGACTCATTGTGGTACTTATATAGAGATTTTGCCACATTCAATCACTCTTTTAATGCATATGATATCACCAAATTCTTTAAGAATTATGAGTTGGATCACTGATTCTCAACCTGTGAAACTTTGTAAACAATCAATCTCCAGTCTCCACTCCAGATCAGAATCTCCACAGATCAGAATCTCTGGGATTTAGACACATGATTTTATATATTCTTAAACTCCATAAGTGATTTGAGTGTGCAGCTAGAGTTGAGAACCACTGAGTCAGCAATATATTAGCTGTATTTGCAAAGTATTTATTAGAACAAGCCATTGTTCAGGGAAATTAGGCCTCACATTATTGTGGGAGATCTCTCAATAAAATAATAAAAAGCTTATTCCAGTAGCCCTTTGCATGGAAAAATATATACTTGGGTTTCTTAAGGGAAGTAGAAGAAAAGGAAGACTGTAAAAACAGACAGGTAAGTGTTGACGGGGCTTCCATTGTTCTCTCTGATAACACTGAAGGTGATGGTTTACTGATTGAGCTCATCACATGATAACACTATAGCTACCAACCATATAATTTAAGATGACGGTTGACTAACATCATAGAATCTCAGAGTTTGGACACAAACTTGGAATTAGCTGTCATCTATTTTAACCCTTTCTCTATTCAGCTGCCTTTTTAGAAAGAGAGGCAGAGTTTAGAAGACTGTATTTTGAATTCTGTTTTCAGTTCTATTTCAGAGTTTAAGAATACACATTCTAGAGTCAAACTGAATTCAGCTACTAGTTGGTGGCCTTAGGTATTTACTTCTCTAAGCCTTAATTATCCCTTCTTTAAAATGCGGCCCAGAATATGTATCTCAAAGAGCTATTTAGGTTTTATATTAATTAATTTAGATAATAAACTACAATGCCTGGCACACAAAAGTATCTGAACTCAATAAGCTAAGTTTATTGAAGGAAACTGCAATAGTCACTTTTAAGGTTGTCACTGAGACTCTATGCTTAACAACTATCAGTTTGGTGACTCACAGATCAGTTTTCTGGAGGATTTGATTTGCCAAAGAAAAAGAGAATGAGTCCAAATAGGAATGGCTTTCACATTTAATTGAGCCATAAAATAAAATACATTTTATTAAATAAATTTTATTTTAATGATCACCTGAAAATGATCACTAAAAATGCAAATTTCTGGGCTGCAATCCCAGAGATTCTGATTCAGTTTGTAGGAGTGGAATCCAGGAACCATCCAGGTGATTCTGACTCGGGGTCAAGGGTCTTCACTTTAATAAAGGCAGTTATAAAGGAACAGAAGCTAGCCAAGCATTTATCCGCCAAATAACTACAGTGCGGCTTGACTTGGAAGAGACCATGCTTTCTATTCCTTAAGTCAGAATTCGGTTAGATGAATGTAAACCATGTGCAAATACAAAACGTTTATAGAGAATGTTTACGCACACGGAGTTAAAAAAATCTATTTCTCTTTAAACATGCCTTCTCAACAATGATCATTTAGCCACTAACATTATCTTCATTTCTTTTCATCACTAGAGGGTACATGTAAGTATACAGGCAAGGGTCAGATTTGCTATTGACTCATCCTTTTTCTTCTTACAAAATAATAAACAGGATTTATAAAAATTGGCAAATTCCTTGAATAAACAAAAGCAGTTATTTCCCCCTTTAAATGCATTGTAGAATAAAGTATTTTCAAACTGCATTAATCAAAATTGATAATGAAAGTCAATATATAATTGTGAGTTGAATATTTTAAATGCAATTGATTACTTCGCTAAAATGAATATACTCAACTTACAAATGGAGACTGTTCTGGACCTAAGCAGAAATTTAAACATTTTCATTCTCAATCAGCAAAATCCCAGAAATGTGTTTAGAGTTTCTAATACAATATGCCAACAAATGTGCATTAACTCTCTATATTCTAAAAGTTACTGTGTAAGAAATAACAGGAGAATTATGGTCTCTAATTGCAGTTGAATATAAAATGGATCTGGGGAGAAAATAAGGCATCAACATGAGAAAAGTTTATCAGTATTATAAGACAATATAGGTTAGTGGCCCAGCGTGAGGTTGGAGGAGAATCTTCTTTTTAGTACACACTGTGTGAGGCAGGGTAAGCTACCAAAGATCTGCAAAAGTCAGGCGCAGTAATTCACTGAGGGGGGTGTGGTGACCACAGTGGGTATTGAATAAATGTAACCTATTATTTATTGTAACAATTGACAGTTTATTTTAGTAACACAAGATATATCACAGATAAGACTATGTAACAGGTAAGACTTTAATGGTACAGGCACTGAGACTTACAGGAAGCCAAAACTGAGAGAATGCTGGCATGACTAGTAAGGGTTTTGTAAAGAAGAGGCATTTGAATGGATAATGCAGGATAGAGAGGATTTGGCTAGACAGAGGAACAAAGATCATTTCAGACAGGGTGGGGTGTTTTGTTATGAATTGCAGGTCAAAGTTAAAAACTGTTTAAGGGCTGTTAAATAAACAGTTTAGGATGAAGCCATAAAGATAAATTTGAAGTAGAACAACAGAGGGTTCTGGATTCCAAAAATCACTTGTAGTTTCTGGTAGAATTTTAAATTGTCAAAATATTTTCTCAGTGGAATTCAATATCTCTTTAGATCAGTGGTTCTCAAATTTTAGTATGCATCAGAATTACCTGAAGGGCTTGTTCAAATACAAATTGCTGTGTTCCACCTCAAAGTTTCTTATTCAGAAGTGTGAAGTGAGGCCTAAGAATCTGCATTTCTAACATATTCCTAGGTAATGGTAATGCTGCTGGTCACTTGGAGAACCACTGCTTTCGAAGACAGTGAGATAAGCCGTGCGCAGTGGCACACGCCTGTAATCCCAGCACTTTGGGAGGCTGAGGCGGGTGGGTGGATCACGAGGTCAGGAGATCACGATCATCCTGGCTAACACAGTGAAACCTCGTCTCTACTAAAAATACAAAAAATTAGCTGAGCATGGTGGCATGCACCTGTAGTCCCAGCTACTCGGGAGGCTGAGGCAGGAGAACTGCTTGAACCTGGGAGGCAGACGTTGCCGTGAGCCGAGATTGTACCACTGCACTCCAGGCCTGGGCAACAGAGACAGACTCCATCTCAAAACAACAACAACAAAACTCAGTGAGATAAGATAAGAGTTGGATGAAGAATTTCATGGATAAGAAAGAGCTGGATGATTATTTCCTAAAGTCACCATATAATGGAATAGCCCTCTTTATTTCCTATAAAATTTCATCCTCCCTTTCACACCAACTCATAGAGGAACCTATGTGGAGATTACCTAGGGATCAAAATTCTTCTTTGGCCTTCTAATCCCTTTATTGGGTTCAGGTCCTTAACTGTGGGAATGAGGAGACCAATGATCAAAAGAGCCCAGGCCCACCAGCCTGGAAACTTGAAGTCAACTTACTATTAAGGATATTCAAGAATTCAAAATAACAGAGCCAAGAGACTAAAGAAAGAAGGTGGAATTTTTATTCCAAAAAGCCTCTATCAATTCGTGTTGAACATTTTGTACTTGGGCTACACTTAACTGCCAGACCCTTAATCCACAAACTATTATCATCTCACCTTAGTTCACCTTTTTCTTTTCTTCAAGAGGCAGTCAGAAGCCAGCAGGGGCAACGAGACCTTTCTACCTAGGCGTGGGCCACTGTTCAAGCAGCTCCACCTCCTGCTTCAAAATCTTTCTCCAAAACAAACTTCCACTACGTGGTAACTATACTGTAAGAAATAATTTGAAAGGCAGAAAGAGGAAATGAAATGCTCTGAGAGACTATTTTCTCATGCATAACTTCAAGGGCAGTATCTCACAAGTCAGTACTTTATTTTTGACGGCAGACCAAAAAAAAAAAAGTTGTGTTTGAAGATTCATGTAGAAATCTTCGTGAAAAAAGGTCAAAACTGGATTTAAAATGTTCAAAACTCCAAAAATCTCTAAAGAACAGGAGCTTGTTTATTTCCTAGCAATTTATCTTTCCTTAAAATAAGAAGCTATATAATTACAAAGTATAATTAATAATAATAACAACAATTACCACAAACACAACAGAAATAATGATAGTAAGCACCATGGGCCCATATTCCCATAGTTACAAAGGATAACAATTTGTCTCAGTATATTTGAGAACAGACAGCAGCCCTATAATACAGGAAAAAAAATGGAAAGGAAATAATCTTTCTTGTGTTCCCTGGAAAATACCACAGAAAAATAGACAAAAAAATTTAATACCTGTTGTTAAATATCTTCATTGTACAGATTAGGTCAGGTGATTTAAATAGACAACAACATGAGGCTTCTAATGTCTCTTAGGAAACAGTTTCAATGTAAATTCCTAGGTGGTCCCGATTCAATTTCTAGTTAAGCATCCCCATCCACTCATAACACTCATAAGAAGGAGAAATGCATTTGTATGGTGTTTTACAGTTTATAAATTATTCTCACAAACATATTATTTGATTGTCTCAAAAATCCTGTGGGGTAGGTAAGTAGAGAAAGTATTAATAGTATACCCATTAGAAGGTGAAAGAATTAAGGATCAGAGAAAAAAGACATAAATTAATCTTTATTAAATATCTACATTGGGTCAAACTGTGCAGACCTGAAAAGAAGTACAAATATAGTTTTACATAACATGAAAAGGCTTGGAGAATTTGTTAACTACCCAAAGTAAAAAAAAAAAAAAATGGAAGAGCTATAATTTGAATGCAGATAATGTAGCTCAAGATGTCATGCTCTTTCCATCAAACCCATAGACTAAACTCTCAATTGTAAACATCATCTAGTTACAGTAACTTCCCCACTCAAGAGGAGGCTATTCCATTACCGAGAAATAAAACCGCGAATAGTGTTCAGGGTTTTTGTTTTTAGTTAGCCTGAAAAAAAGCACATACTCCTTGAGAAGATGTGCATCTTTTTAACATGACTTAGTCTGTCAAAAGAATAAGAGAATGTATTATTTCATTCATGTAGAATACTGACTTTTAAAAGTCACTCAATTTCTCTAATGATCAGTGATGTTGAGCTTTTTCTCTTACGTTTGTTGGCTGCGTGCATGTCTTCTTTTCTTTTGAGAAGTGTCTTTTCATGTCCTCAGGGGAGGACGGTGTGGGGGCAGAGAGAATCAAGAAAAACAGATAATGCATGCGGAGCTTAATACCTAGGTAATGGGTTGATAGGTGCAGCAAACCACCATGGTACATGTTTACCTCTGTCACAAACCTGCACATCCTGCACATGTGCCCCAGAACTTAAAATTAAAAAAATAAAAAATAACAAAACTGACTCTAGCTACCCATGGACACAAGAGACAACACGGTCCCATTTTTCACCAAAATAGACAACACAGTCCCATTTTTCACTGACATATTCTTTGCAAGAAAGATAAACTAAAAGATTATTCAACATCAATGGCTAGATTCTGGCATAGTCTCAGCTTAAACTATTAGTTTCTAAATAAGTGGCAATACATATGCATAATAAAATAGAGAATAACAGCAATGGATGTATTAACAAAATACATTTTCCATTAATTGTTGTGAACTAAAAAGTCTTGAGACTTTGAAACTTCTTGAACAAATTAACATATCTTTTTATTTTTACTTTATGCATGCATTTACTTGTGTAGTTGGTGTTGCTATGTTTTCTTAAATTTGTTTTTAAGATAATTATATTCTCCCTCTACTTTTATACATATATCTTCTGAGGCATTTAAAGGTTTGGCAAAGCAATGTCTTCCCACAAGAGACAGAGGTTTCACCTAGAAGCCATCTTGGGAATTTGGGCTACAGAAATCAAGGGAGGTCTGGTACATAAGTAAATATTAGGGCAATAATATTAAATTTTTGAATACTAAAGGAAAATATTTATTGAAAGAAAATTGCTTTATATCTTTAACAACTACCTTGCTATTGCGGATTTTCAGAGAATTGCAGAATTTCAGAGTTGATGCTATATGGAGGATTTTCTTTTCTTTTAATTTTTTTTTTAGAGACAGGGTCTCACTCTGTCACCCAGGTTGGAGTGCAGTGGCATGACCATAGCTCACTGCAGCCTTGAACTCCTGGGCTCAAAGAGTCCTCCCATCTCAGCCTCATGAGTAGCTGGGATGACACAGCTGGCTAATTTTTTTTTTTTTTTTTTTTTTTTAAGACAGGGTTTTGCTTGGTGGCCCAGGCTGGTCTCAAACTCCTGTCTTCAAGTGATCCTCCCTCCTTTGCCTCCCAAGGTGCTGGGATTACAGGTGTGAGCTACTGTGTCTGACCCCAAAGATTTTATTTTTATAATGACAGAATATCAGTGTTAGCAGACTCCATTAAAATTATATATGACAATCATCTGTTTAACCCATTTATGCCAAAGTTTGCAATTGTGTGTGTATGTGTGTATGTGTGAAAGATCAGACCTTGGTGATGACCTTGGGCAACAGGATATACATAACTGCCACAAGCTTAACATTCCAATAGTGGAACACTAGGCATAAATGGGTTATGGCTTCAATATCCTGCAAAATATCCCTGTAAGGTAGTTTTCTATGCTTAAACACCTTGGTCTTAGGAAACTAAGATTTGTGGATATTAGGCAATGTTATGGGCTGATTGTGTCCCCTAAAATACATAGGGTGAAGCCCTAAGCCCCTACAAAACTATATTTGGAGATAGGGCCTTTGAAGAAGTAATTAAGGTTTAATGAGGTCATAAGGTTGGCAGTCTAATCCACCAGGACTGGTGTCCTTATAAGGGCAGGAAGAGACATCAGAGGTTCTCTTGAATTCACAAAGAAAAGGCTGTGCAAGGACACAACAGCAGAAGGCTATCTGCAGTCAGATAGAGAGGACTCATGAAAAACCAAACCTGATGACACCTCAATATTGGACTTCTAGCCTCCAGAGTTGTGAGAAACCAATTTCTGTTTGTTAGCCCGCCAACCTTGTGGTATTTTGTTATGGTAGGCCTACAGACTGATATGGTGCCTGTATCAGTGCCTATATGGTGCCTATCTCACCACAACCTGCAAGGTAGGAATTGCTTAAAGCCAATTTATAGGTATAGAAACAGACTATGGAGCATTCAAGAAATGTCCCAGGAGACAAGGATTCAATAAGTGGCATAACTGAGATTTAATCTCGGTCTATCCTCCATATTATTTTTTACCCTCCTATTTTTTACCTTTGAGCATAGAAAGCTGCTACAAAGTTAGTGTTTCATATTGACTTGAGTATTTTATTTTTGTAGGTTTCATCACTGGCTCATGGTCATCTTGTTGGAGAAACGGAAAGCAACATGATTTATCTTTTAGATGACTGTTATTCATATACTTGAAGATAGTTATTACATTCCTTCCTCCTGAATTTCCAGTTAATCCCAGTTCCCTTAACCATTGCTCATATCACACACTTCAGTTCCCTACCATTCTGGCCACTTATACCTGAAGATGTCCCTATCTATTTAAATTTCTTGTACTGGGTTGGAAAGTCATATCTCTGCTATGTCATTCATGACTAGTCTTTTTAAAATATAAAGGCAATATCTTGCATTTATCCATTTAGAAAATTTCATCTGTTAGATGTAGCCCATAATTCCAGTCTTTCAATGTCTTTGGAACTTGATTACTTCATTCAACAACTTTTCTATGTATCTGGACTCATGTCATCTGCAAATCTAATGAATATGTTTTCATTCCAGTCATTGAAAAAAACTTGTGACCAAGATAAGGCCAAAAATATCCTTGCAATACACCACAGGAATCCCCTATATTATGATATTGAGCCATTTGCTTGTACCTAATAGTGTGGTCAATCAAACAGTTACTAATCTAGCTGTACCCAGATTAGTTACTAATCTGTCTATATATCTAACTCAGGAGAGATCAGATCACATATTGTAGACATCCTTTTACTGAAGTCATTCTAGTATCTAGTAAGCACCACTTCTTTCAGCAGATCGTGATACATTATTTTATGCTTCATTGCTGTAATAATCCATTCTAGACTCTTGCTCAGGACTAACAGCAAGTTGCTTCATCATCATAAACTGCCTTTTTATACTTTCTGAAAATCAGAAGATTTCCACATCTCTAGCTATCTAACATTTTTTCTCTTCTCAAACATGGATGGTAGTAATTGATGATCTCACTGACAAATCCTCTCATGAGTATATGGTTCTATATCCCTATTTTTAGGTTCTTCCCCTTTTCCTTTTTTTCTGTTATCTTCCAAGGAAAGAGCCACTCATGTTTAATCATGAATGGTATGCTGGTCAGAGATAGACCTGCAAACTGGAACAGTTGAGAAGATTTAAATAAAGTGTTGTCCTAGAGTTCCTGACTGTGCTGGTAGAGGCAAACGTGCTATGATTAGGTGAGGCTTTGCTCTCATCTCCACACAGGGCTCTGCATGGCTTTTCTATTTCACTTCTGGCAGTACTCCTGGGGAGGGCTACATCCTTTTCCTATTCACTCTAGATGACTTCCTTTGCCAAAGATTCAAGACAGCTTTGTATTTTTCAGTCTTTCACTGAGAAAGGTTGTGATATATAATGCCTTTATTTTCCCATGAAGGCTTTCTCTGAGGCAAGCACATAGCCACGACCTTTACCTAATCAAGAAAAGTTGTTTGGGCAGTGGGGGATGGGGAGGCAGGTTGGACTTTAAATGCACAAATCAGTTCTAATAAAAACACTGAGATTCAGGTGCCTGAGGTTAGAAATACTGGAGGGAATTCAATTACACTAATTAATATTTAAGAAGGGCTAGAGATCACATAGTGAATGTGGGAAACTAGGCCAGTCAGCCATGAGCATATGGGGAGGGCAAGATCAACAGATAAAAGTAACAAACAAATCATACATAAATGCTCCAACAGGAATGAAACAGAGAATATAAAATAAATGTTCCAACAGACACTGAAGAGGAGGTAAATGGTCTACCAGACATAAAAGCAAAATGTTCCGACATACACAGGACGTTTTATTGGTTTTATGTAAACACGTATATTATAAAAATGATTTTTCCAAATAAGTTAGTAGAAAATGTTACCCATTTATAAAAACAGACTTACGGGTTCTATGAATTCACAGCATACTATATTTGCTCTCATTTCCTCACTGGCTCATCATGCAGGAGTCTCAGTAAGGCTTGACTTTCATAGCAGGTAGTTCTCCAATGCCTAAGCCTACCTGGATACCCAATGCCTGATAGAAGGCTGAAAAGTTGCAGAGTGTTCCTGCTTCTGCACAACTTTTTCTAGTTCTGATTGTTCTAACGTGATTTGGTTGGTGTCACAGCTAATACCACATTCTCTATTTGATCTGATTTTTCATTTCTGGCCCAGACAGTTGATTCTGATTTTTGGTCATTCTTTTATAGACTTGAAAGTTTTCTAGAGAAGGCACTTGTGGTGCCAGGACTACCTTGCTTCTTTCTGTCCTGTCTACACTAGCATTTAATTACACTTTTCTACCTCTTTTCGACCTCTATGCCCTCTCTCCCTCCTTCATCTTGGGAGTTTCAGAAACTAGAAGCCAAGAGAATTAACTAGGTTGCTTTATAAAAATTGTATATAGGAAGGATAAACAAGACATTTTGATGTATATTGGATTGCTTTTGCTATCAATGGCATCATGTAGAGGTAGCAATAGACGCATGGAAGGATAGAAGAAAGGACTAAGACTGAGACTTGGATCCCTCTTTCAAATTTTCTGATGTATACATATAATAACTAGATGGCCTGGACTGCCTATGTACATATGGAATTTTAGGCTCCTGGAGAAAACAAATCAAAACAAAAATAAAAACAAAGTCCTTGTCCTTCAGGAGCTTTAGCTTTAGTAGAACAAATGATTCACATATACCAAAACCCACAAGATACGGTATCCCCAAAAAGTTAAATTGTCTCTTACCTAATAGAGGATCAGAGAAAGAAAAGAAAGTTATTTCCTAAAAATTGTTTGAACCAAATTTGTGGGTTTCAAACTATGCTTCATGGTCTCCAGTCTTACAAAGAGATGATTATGAAAAGATTATCAAATAGATATAAATAAATAAATAAATAAATAAAAAGAAATAAATACATATATAATAACCTGTGGTAAATACATATATATATATATATATCAATTTCCAATTGTGATGAAAATTACATAGAAATTTAAATGTATTATATAAATTAAAAAAACACTGGAGACTGATGTGTTATTACAAGTTAATTATGTAGAATAAGAATAAGCAGCTTTCATGCAAGCCTCCAATTAAGGCTCTCAGATTGGAATACAAGCTGTTAAAAAAAACCTGTTACAATATGCAACTACTTATCAGTCTCATGATTTTTTTGATACCATATAGTATAGCACAGAAAGTCTTCACTTAATGCCATCCATGGATTCTTGGAAACTATGATTTTAAGTGAAACAACATGTAATGAAAGCAATTTTAACATAGACTAATTGATATAAATAAGAGTTAAGTTCTTATGGCATATTTCTGGTCACAGAAACATCATCAAGCTTCTAAATAAAGACCAAAACACTTTTGATATTAAACACTGAAATAAATGTGAGCTGTATATACATTTAAGAAAGATTAATAAAAGCAAGAAATAAATGTGAGCTGTACATACATTTAAGGAAGAGTAATAAAAGCAAGTAAGATAATTATTTACTCAATAATTCCAGTTCAGGGTCATGAGTGGATGGAGCCTATCTCAGCAGCTCAGGGAGTAAGGTGGGAACCAAGCCTAGACAGGACGCCATTCCATCTTAGGGGGCACTCACACACAGCCACATTCACTCAGACACACCAATGAGCCTAACATGCACATCTTCGGGATGTGGGAGAAAACTCAGTACCCAGAGAAAACCTATGCAGATATGGGGAGAAAGTGTAAGCTCCACACACACAGTGGCTCACTGGGAATAGTTCTTTTTTTTTTTCTTCCCATCAGCATTATAACACCATGTTATGTGAGTATCTGCTACATTCCCCATACAAGAATACATTGATTTTTGAGCCAATACAATAATGCAATGCTGAGTTTTTATTCCTTTGTATATTTGCCATTATATTCTTACTGGATGACTTTATAATATTCAATATGATAATATGAATTTAAAAATAAGTTTATCTCAATTAAAAATTACTCATTATTCCATATGTTAAGTTTCTAATAAGATTTAGTTTGAAAAGAGGATTCTGCTTGTTTAAAAGAAATATGAAAAATGTCTGGATCAAATAATATATATGTATCTTGTAACTTAAGGCAGTATGAGTCTCATATGGCTCCAGGCTGCTCAGTTTCTGAATTTATCAACTTGCTGGCTTAGACCACTGTATACAGCAGATGTATTGGGCCCAAACTAGATTTTATATATGGGCCACTATTCCTCCAGGTTTAAGAACAGTATTTTTATACTGAGGAATAGCTTATTTATTATGAAACCATCATACATCAAAAGAAGTCACGTTGCCTTAAACTTATCCAGTATATGAACTTTATCACCCTCAAAGTTCTAGATTATCAGAATTTAATATATTAGTTTAAAATATAACCAGTGATAACCAAGAAATAAGTGAATGGAAACCTCTTCAATTATTTAAGCAGCACATCTTGCTTATAATAATTGTATAACTTACAGATACATACTCATTTATTTTTCACTCAAAATACATTATATTAAAAGACTTCAGAAGATTTTTTTCCTAATATTAATCAACATTACCTATAGTTAGGAACAGAGTGAGCCAAAAAGGATTTTCACCACCACAGAGAATAAAACTAGCAAATCTGAGGAAAGATCCATTTTCCAAAACCTGAACTACACTCTATGATGGTAACGTTTCAAGCATTTATAATACTTAAGCATAAGTCAAGACTTGATTGAAGGAGGCCTTTCATGATCTTTATATACAGTAGTCAAACCAGAATTATTTATGTATTCGTTTATTTTTAAAGGCTCTCATTTGAAAGTTATCACAGTATAAAGGTAAAGGATGCACCTGAGTTTCCATTCTGACTCCACATTCCTGGCTGTGTGACCTTGGACAATTTAGTTAAACTAAACTTCAGTTTTCACTTCTGTAAAATGAAGGAAACAGTAGAGGTTCCATTGTCATGAATTTCTAGCAAGAAATCAATGAATAAATGAAATGATGAATGAATGTTGCTTAGCATGTTGCCCGGCACATAAAAAGCTCTCAGTAAATATTAACTGTAATTAAAAAATATCTAAAGTCCAGTTGCTGTCTTTTTTTAAAATATGACTTGATTTTATTCATAACTTACTGACTATATTTTCTTCCCTTCTGGAATGATGTTCTATTGAGGTTTCTTTTTCTTTTATTCCAGAATGTTCTCTGAGCAATCTCTTCATTTCTGCTTCATTCATCAGATAGGATTGCAGGCGTTCATTTTGGTAGTTCTGCATTTGGTTTTCTGTCACTGTTTATGCTATTTTCTTGTTCTTACTCAGTGGTTTAAAAAGCAAAATTCAAGGAAGGACTAAACATAAGAGAATTTACTGGGACTAATGGTTATCAAAATTGGGTGTAAAAGGATGTTATTAAAAATAAATCACACAGAGGGAGAACAGCTGATGACAGCAGCTGTGAAATGGATGTACATGGTGGGAATCAGTGAGCCCCAAAGAAACAAACAAACAAAAAACACTGGAGGGCCATGAAACTTACATGATTTACAAGGGAAGCCCAAGCTTTATGAACAGCCTCTGAAGACTACAGAGGCCAAGAAAGTCACTTCTGGATGAAAATTTGGATAAGACAGCAATACTGAAAGGAGTTATGTTCCCTGATCAAATGGGAGCTACAGGTAAGAAAAGAATGAGAAATAAAATGAAAATCTTTACTGAGTTTGATTTCTTTATTGTATCACCTGCACTGAGGGGACACTATCGCTGGGTATACCACTATAGATAAACTTACCAAATGGTTGGTGATTATTGCAATAGTTACAAGAGAATATATTTTAAGAGCCAAAGTTAGAAACCTATGGACAAGATGAATTAAAATTAGAGCCCATGTTGAGAGATATAGGGCCCAGGTAGTCTGTGACACAAAAGTTTGTGTTTTTATTTAAATAGAACTCTAAACACTTAGTTGTTTGAAATATATTTAATGTAGAGAAACATTTTTTTGAAAATGTGGTTTACTGTAAAGATGAATGCAGATATCTAACTTTTTGCCTTTTTTCTAGATATGGACCTACCTCTCCACTTTCATGAGCATTAAATTAAGTTAAAAACTTAAAACAAAAATATTGCCAAGGAGATTGAGATGGTAAAGTAACATCATGCCTGATAGAATAAACTATCAAGACAGCATGAACAAACCCAACTGAAATGGAACAAGCAAGCTTAACACAAGTCAAGGAAGCTCTCTATAGTGGTAAAATGAAAATACGACTAAACAGAACCAAAACTGCTATTTATGGGAATAGAAAATGAAGAATTTTCCTCAGAATCTACATGGATAACTTCTATGAGATTATTCAAAATGTGGAATTTTTTCCAGAATTTTTCTTTGTTTCCAAATGGAATTTAATACCTTTCATGAAACAAATGAAACTTTATCAGAAATAAAACATTTAAATAACCAAAAGGCTAGCCTCCTTAGGAAAAGAAGTTAGTCACAAATGTTGGGCAACTCTGTTTTAGGAAGACATAGTAGAAATATTTTCATCAAAGCCCTGATCATCTTCCCTTTTTGAGACGAAATCACTCTATTCTGCTGGAAACCTATATTCAGTTATTTATAAACCAGTATTAAATGTATATTGTTTCAAATCTCTATGTAGGAAAAATATCTCACATTCATTCCCAATTTAGTATGAACCGTGTAAACTTCTAAAATCATCATGAAAAGAAAAACATCACCCTTTCTGCTAATTAAGTGTTCTTGCTTTTTTCTAGTAATGGGGATTTGAAAAATAACAATATGCAAGAGTATGATCTTACAGTGAATATAGCCACTAGGTCAATATGATAATTTAATGTGAGACTTTAACATTGAGCTTTCCTTTTATGCTACTATTCTATAAATAACTTATTTGCTATGATTAAAATATATTTTCATCAAATTTGATATAAATATATTAGATATGATAAATATATTTAATGACTTAAAACGACAACAATTGAATTGAATAAAGACTATATCATTGCCCAATTTTTATTTTGATAAAATCTTTTTAAGTGATATCATTTCATGTTAGGCTTTTTGTGCTGCTTAATATTATAATTAATAATTCATATTTTTGTCTTTCTCCTCTCTGACAACTTTTATTTTTAATCGGTGGGCATGTGCCAAATTGGTTTGTTATTTATTTATAAAGTAAAATGACAAGGGAATTGAATATGTGAAATAAGATAGATTTTCTTTCATATGACAAAAATTTCTTAGTAATGGGGATGCTTCTTGCTTACCCTTATAGATTCAAGGGTTTTAGAGAGGTTAGATCAAATGTCACACTTCTCATATAACATGTGGTAAGTGCATTAAACAGACTGTTCATTTTTAAAAAATTCATTTTAGTTTTGTGAAGACCTCTGGGCAAATGCATAAAAAACAGGACAAAAGAATATCAAAATTTGTAAAAGACTCCCCATTCTGATAAATCCCATAGTGTCAATCAAGTAAAAATTCTGACCAAACAGATGTATTTGTATTCTTTCCTAAAAACTAAAATAGGCAAATGTAATAGGAACAAACAGAGAACGTTTCAAAGATACAGAATTTCCATTGAAAAAATCAAATGTTCTGTCTGTAGGACTTTATAGAACATTAAATAATCTTTTCAGTACTGTTCATAACCAGAAACCACATAAACTGGATACTAGAGCACTGACTAGTTATGACCAAAAATTCACAGTTTGATCTCAAGGGCATCAGCGATCCTGGGCTCAGGTGATCCTCCTGCCTTGGCTTCCCAAAATGCTGGAATTACAGGTGTGGGCCATCATGCCTGGCCATAGTGCCAACTTATTGAAGTGGAAAGAACTAATGCTGAGCAGAGAATGGGCCATACCTGGGTGGTTTTAAGAGGTGCTGCTATAATGAAGAATCACAGGCTCACCCAAGAACTACCGTGGAATCAGAACCTGTAGGGATATGGCCCTAGAATCTGCATTTGGAGCCAGTTCCCGAGGTGCAATTCAATTTGAGAACTACAGTCTTAATGGCAAAACCTTTCTATCTCACCAGAGCTTCCAACTGTCAGGCCCTTTCAATCCACCCTTTGTGTCAAACCTTAGATAATTCAAGAGACATAACAAATGTGATCATGTTACATGCTTCCTCACAGATTTCAGTGTCTCCCATTTCTTCCATTAGTTGAAAAAACATAGTCCACCATCACTGGGCCCTGCTTAAGCCAGCTCCTCCCCTCAGGCTCTGCCTTTGTGATCAACCTGTGCAAATCTTTGAGGCTGTGACATCGCCTAGTCAGTCTCCAACATCTGGAACAAGAGAACTTTTTCTAACAATTTGGTCCCAATTCCTATTTTAAGCTTAAGCATTATGACGGCTGTATCTGTATATAATATCGAACACTTCAAAACAATTTTAGATCTTAATTATTTTGTTATTAAAATGTGTGTGGGGGGGTTTAAGTCAACATTGAGTCAGATGTAGGAACTGATACACAGTGAAGTTAAATCCTTTAACTAGGGTAAACTCATTCAGTGGTAGAGGCTGAACTACAGAGCCTAGGCATTTTGACATTCCACCACTCTGCTTATCAGCTTGCTCCTTGAGCGAACCTTTCCCTACATTTATAAGAATATGCCCATTTTATGGGCTCTGTATCTATGAGATATTTTACGTATGCTTATGTACACATGGTGTTTATCTTTCAAAGCTGGACTATGGAAAAGACTAATTTTACAAACACGTTAGTAAAAGATTATGTAATCTGGGGTGATTATGTTTAAAATGGCGATGATAATATATGTTAATTCCAGTCCTGTGAGGTACTGTTTCTGATCTGGAAAGAGTAGGTTTTTTTTAACAACTTATTTTTTATTTTCATAATCCATTTTAAGGTTTGGTATTAATATAGACAAGAGAAATAAAATATAACTGTTGCCATGCCAAATGTATATCAAAAAGTTGCTAGTAGCCATGACTACTATTTGGTCAACTGTATTTCACAATTTAAATAAAATAATGGAAAATGATATGTCGAGGATCTCATTCATAATAACTGTTATATAATGAAAGACAATAGAAACTATTAGCATAGGTATGATGCTAATGAATGGTAAATTTTCAACAGAGCTCCATCTGACCAGATTGTTTGAAAAATGTTTCCTGTGGGTAGGAAAAATGTACACAAACACACACATGCATCAAAATATCCATAATTAAGTTTTTACGGAAAAATACCAATATATGTTGGTGAAGGACTTTCACTTAAATGGCATTATAGACCTTTCAGAAATGAGAGTTGATTTATATTTCAGTATTTTGGTTCCCAAAGGTTGGGACAGTGGGTGGTAGAGGAAAAGTAGAGTAAATGGAAGATACACATGTATGTGTGTGCATATGGGCAACTTTAAGCATGTTGAATTTAATGAACAAAAATGTCATTATTCTGTGTTTATATATTTTTGTGTGAAACAAGTACTTTTCTCTATCACTGGAGTTTACATGGATTTTATCATGATATCTTTTGAGAATCTCTTTAAACACAAAATGCATTTTTCCAAATGAAGTCTCCCACAATTCTGCTTTATTAACATCTGAATGAATACATTCATTGATTTGTCCAGAAGAAGGAACTGAGTACTGTTTAGAGTGTAATCTTTTTCATGATAATTGGCAGCAATGTTTCCCTACTATCAGGAAGAAAACTATAGAAATACAAAACTTTAGATAAACATGCAGATAAAAATAATATTATAGAATCCAACTGGTATCTCTGAGGTGAGGACAGGCTGAGATGGACTCCTTGGCTTCCTTCTGTCCAAAAATTTCCTGTTTCCCTATTTCCTATGGTTACCACCATGGAACATGTTAAAATCTCAGTAGGGACTCTGTTTCAACTTTTCCTGTCAAAACACAGTGAAAAAGCTTAATGGAAAAAAATGTCCTTCCTATCTCCATGCCAGGCACAGTGTAAGATCCACAAACTTAAAAGCCAGGAAAATATTCTTTTATGTGCCCCAAAGCTGGGCAAGTGACCTAGTACTACAAAAATTCCCAAATAGGCATGTGACCTGACTAATGTGTGCTGTGAGATGAGTCAAGAAAAATGGAACCATCTGTACTTTTATTGGACAGTCAAATAATTTCTTTCTGTCCACCCAAAAACATAATTTCTATGTTAAGAGAGATACAAGGAGACTTTTAAAAAGTCTAATTTTTAAAATCAGAGATATAAAAAGACATGAAAAACATAACCTATTAAACACTGGTGGAGATAAGCAGATGGGCTTATGAAATCATTATTGCTTTAAAAATTTGTTACCTACTCATTGTGTACTAAGGCTTAAGACATACAGAAGAGATTGGGTGTGGTGGCTCACGCCTGTAATCCCAGCATTTCGGGAGGCTGAGGCAGCTGGATCATGAGGTCAGGAGTTCAAGACCAGCCTGGCCAAGATGCTAAAACCCCGTCTCTACTGAAAATACAAAAAAAAAAAAAAAAAAAAAAATTAGCCAGATGTGGTGGTGGGCACCTGTAATCCCAGCTACTCCAGAGGCTGAGGCAGAGAGTTGCTTGAATCTGGGAAGTGGAGGCTGCAGTGAGCCGAGATTGCGCCACTGCACTCCAGCCTGGGTAACAGAGCAAGACTCTGTCTCACCAAAAAAAAAAAAAAAAAAAAAGACATACAGAAGGAAATCAGGGAAAATGGGAAAATGAAGGGAATTAACAAATTGCAACAATCTTTAAGAAGTAGAGTATGAACAATTTTCCTTTTCAAGGATGAAAGCTACCAGCAACTGAACTCTTAGAGTGAGTGATGGCAGAAAAAATAGCAATCAAGAATAGGGGCATGTTAGCTTTCAGACATGTTCACAAAGCTCTACTTTTTATTTCTTAAACCTATAGGTCAACCACCCATCATACCTGCATTACCCCATATAAGAAGGGGATTTGTTGTATGTTTCAAGTTTTTCATCTTGGTGGGAAGGGGGAGGGCAGATAAGTATTTATTGGTAAAATATAATAAAGGTTGAGCCTGTCAAAGACTGTACCTAACAAAAATATGTGTAGCAAGTAAGAAAGGCAAAAATGAAGCTGGGTAGGATACTGTGGATACGGTGACAGACATGTATCTATATGAAATCCCAAGATATTTGTCCTCCATTTCATAAATTAAAGTGCCCCTCCTTTGCTTTACAGATAAGGAAACTGAGGTGCATTATAATAGCAAGAGCAGCTAATGTGTAGTAGATCCATACCACAAGTCAAGTACTATGTTAAACATTTAAATGTATCATTTAATTTAATTTTCACAGATCTCCTACAAGACAAGTGCTATTATTTTCATTTTACATATGAGAAAACTAAAGCTGACAGAGATTAAATAACTTGTCCAAGGTTGCATAGTAACTAAGCGAAAGAGCCAAGATATGAACTCAGATCTGTCTGATTTCAAAACCCAGGCCCTTAAACACTAGGCCAGTGGTTTTTTAACCCCGATTGCACATTAGAATCACCTGACAAGCTTTTAAATCCTACTGAGACTCAGACCCTACCCCAAAACAGTTAAATCAAAGTTTCTTGTACCTGGGCCCTGATGTGGGTGTTTGCTGCAAAGCTTTTCTGGGTGACTGTAACATATAGCTTGGGTAAAGAAGAATTGTTTTGTGTCTCCCATGGAGGCCAGCAGATCTGTGCAAATATGTGAAGCAGCACAAGACTCAAGTGTCCTCAGTCGCTCTGCAGTGGTTTTTCCCTTGCCCCATCATGTTCACCTTGACACTTTTTTTTTTTTAAATTATGACTATTGGA
Organism: Macaca fascicularis; assembly: GCF_037993035.2. NCBI lineage: Eukaryota > Metazoa > Chordata > Mammalia > Primates > Cercopithecidae > Macaca > Macaca fascicularis. Next base: position 168,434,896 of record NC_088376.1, on the reverse strand, counting down.
GAAGAAATATACATGTGAAAACTTTTTTACAAAGCATTGTCACAGCAGAATATGGTCATAAGTCCATCAAACAGAAACCTGTTCATACGCATGTACAGGTTATGATGAATGAATACAAAGAAGACTTACATTTATTACTCTCATCCCCAAAAGGGAAGTATAAAGCTGGCCTTAAAAGCTGTTCATACCAAAGCTAATCACTAAAATTTGGAGTGGCTTCCTCCTCTCCTTTCACAAATGCAATAGGGTAGCTACTGGATGTAAGGAGAAAACATCCAATTACCACTCTTTACAATGCTTTTTCACTTAGGATCTCAAGACGACTGACAGTCATTCAAAACATTAAAGTAAAGTGAAAATGTCTCTAGTAGAAGTGGAAAGAAAATGTCTGTAGTAGGAAGACAGTAAAATTTGGAGTCAGAAGGCCTAAATTTGTGTCTACACTCTGCCACTTTACCGCAATGACTTGAGGCCAAAAGTAAAGTGGCAGAGTATAGACACAAATTTACTGCCATGACTTGAGCCTTGATCTCTTTTTCTCTACGTACTTAAGCCATCCTTAGGGCAGTGATCCAAAAAATTTGGTCCCCATCAGCATCATCTAGAAACATATCAGAAGTGAAATTATCAGTTCCTACTCTAGATTCTGAATCAGAAACTTGGTGAAGGGGCAGTAATCTGTGTCTTAACAAACATTGCAAATGATTCTGACCACCTCCAGCTGACTCTGATGTATCCACCTCCATGGGGTTTTTGTCTAAGGATAAAAGGAGATGGTCCACACAATTGTCAGTTTTTATTACTGTCTACTTAAATCAGAAATTTCAAATTCTCTCACAGAGATATTTTAGAGAAATAATGTTACAGCCTACAGTAGTTAGATAATAACCTCATTTCTGAATTTCACTTTGAATGTGTAGACGAGGCACAAGTCAACCAGAGGTTATGCAATTAGCTTGGAGTCAAAGAGAAAGCAAGGAGTAGAGCTGAGAAGGAAACCCCAGTGTGAACTTGATTTTTATTCAATCAAACTGTTAAGGTACCAACCACGCACTTTCATCTATAATCACAAAGAACCTTTTAATAAACATGTTTCTATCCTCTTAGCTTAAAAAATATAACAGTAGCTTTTTGGATTTTAAAACAGATTGACTTCTATACCTCTGGGCTAAAGGCAGCTCAAGAGTCAATAAGAATCACAAGCTTTCCACAGTGAGAAGAAAGTGCAATTGCCCAGTCCTCTCTATCTATGAAGTGCAGACAGAATTCCTCTTCCTCACCTCACACTTTCGATTACTGCAATGGTGGAAACCATGATAAATAAAAGCGCTTATCTAGTGGTTTGGTTTTCACTTAAATTACAGACTTGTATAACATTATTTGGATACCGTAAAACACAAACCAAATTTTAGGAGATGCTGTAGGGTGTTTTTTTCCCCACCCTCCTGTCAGAAGCACTCTATCTTTTTACTGTAATTTATCTGATATAGCTACCAAGACGCTTGATACTTTTACATGCAAGGTTGCTGAAAAACAAAGAGCGAGGGAATGGGCTGTTAATGAAATTCTCTGATTGTAAAAAGCACTCTGGAATGATCAGGTGGTAAATAATAATAAGAGGAAATAACATAAAGTGCTTAGGTGCTACAGCAATAGTCACCATATAAATGCAGAAGAGATCAGACATGAATAGAATTTGCATTTTGTGCAGCTGCTGTGTGTGTATATAGAATATACAGTAGCTCATTTTTCAATAATACTGGTAAAATATTGTTCAAAATCTATTCTTGTTGTTTTCTCACTTTAAAAGGCTTTATATAGAAAAACACCCATCTGTCCTAGTGCAATGGTGAATGTGTGCAAAGAGCCTAGAAAAAGAGTCTCTTTGCATACATGAAAAAAAGAACTCAAATAAAGGAGATAATGAAGAAGAGACAATAGTAACACTATTAGAACAGCTATGCAGACATGCGCAAAGGTGATCTTTGAAAAACATGAGGGATACATAACTCTGTTAATGTGTGGCAGAGAAACTACAATTAAGATATACAGTAATATACCAAAAATATAGACATGCTTTTATTTTGTCTACTGGGCTATTGTGGTAGTGATGGTTGTTTTTGAATGGAAAGGAAGAAGAGAGTGGGAAGTATGATTTTGTTGTTTGTTGTTACTGTTGCTGCTCAGTTTAGAACAACAACATCAACTACACACCAGATCCTTCCAACAGTTCCACAAACAATGCTTACCGTGAATCTGCCCTCAATTTTCTTGTTGTTATTTTCCCTTAATACTTATTCATAGCCCACTGCCCATTCGTTAGGTATGCTAAATCCTCGTCCATGGTTACTCTCCTTTGGAAAAGACTGAGAAGATGCTAAGAGGGATTTTCTCTTACACATAAGGGAAGAATCTTTTTAGGAATCTGAGAAAACAGAGGCCAGGATAAAAAGACCACTAGTCAATCAATATTGAGCACCTAAGATTGAATCACCCAAAGATACAATTCTCTCCCTTCCTTTGTTCTGTCTCTTAGTCAAATAAGGATTGTTTGTAGAACCTTTTCTGTTCCTGATCTCTAAAAACAGGACTGGACTTGCACATCCAACTATAATTCAAAATATCTCACATTTCCAACTTGAAAGAAGACATAAACTGTTTCAAAGAAACTCAAAGAAAGCAACTGCATATTCACAAAACTTTCACCTATTCCTAGAATAGGAAAATGGAGAGATAACTAACAACATAAGAAAGGGCTAATAATAATAATAGTAATAATGATGATATTAATACAACACTTTGGATTCTAGAGAATGATTTATCACAAAAATTCACCTGTATTAAGGGAGACTCCAGGATAAGGAGGTCATTAAGCTACATTTCCACCTTCAGGATTCAGCCAAACTCAGACTCTCCGGAAAGCTGTAAATGCTCTCAGAACAGACTTTAGTAATGAGACTGGAATGAACACTGGGCCTATGGCATAAAAGCATCTCCCTGCCCCTTGTTCTAAAAGTTAACTATTAAACCATGTGCGGTTCATCCTGATTTGGTTTACTCAATTCTAGAAACGAGGACGTGCTGATCAGATTGCCCTGGGCAATTGAATATCTACTGAAGCCTTTGGGAAGACAGTGTTCTTCCCATTACCCCTACCTAAAAGGTTTCTATTATCAGACTATCAATTCTGTGTTGCTGGTGGAGGATAGAAAGTATCTTCTTTTAAAGGACAAGTTTTTCCCTCACTGAGTTTTCTGCTTTGGGTATATACTCAACATGTTAAGTGCTTAATCTTTTTTCCCCCATTCCCCTTTTTCTACTGTAGTTTTTTTTTTTTTTTTAATTATTTACAGACTCACTTGTCTGGACACTTCGTTCTAGTAGAATTTGGCTGATTTTCTTTCCAACACCTTTTAGTGGAATGCGGTAACAGATGCATGGAGAGAGAATTGGTCTTAACGGTATGTTTAGGTTTCATCTGTGTCAGATAGAGATCTTTTCCCTTTATTGATTTCTTGCATACACTTTCCACACTACAGCTTGAAATGGCTACAACAGTGTTTGAAAAATTGGTTGTTCCTCACTGTCCAAATCATTTTTCAAAACAGTTGTTACAAGCTTCATTTTACTTTCTGTTATAAGGAGGGTTTTGTTTGGGTTGGTTTCATTTTCTTTGTGGCGTCATGCTAGCAGAGAAACACAGTCAGCAATAGAGCTTTTAAATATGGTATGATTGGGATTATAACCATATTGGAATCTATATTGAAAATTTATTAGATTGAGCCATGTGCAGCTAAAAAGAAAGAGGTCAGAAGTCTTCAGTATTTTTCGCAAACATGAACACCATCTCATCTCATGCAAACGTTAAAATTCACCAAGCAAATGATACCCCACTGTTGGAAATATTTTCTCATGTCAACAACTCAGGAAGGAGTGGGAAGGGAATGCGACATATATATGTGAATTTTTTCTCTATATTTTTGATAATAACTATCTGTGAATATGTCTTACTACCTAGGTAAAGCTTACATTTGTGAAAACAATATAGTATGTCAGAAAGTCAATTTTGAACAAACCTGAGAATAGCAAACTATAATTTTTAAAATACTAATCTTTTAGAACTGTCATGTTCACTTATATTTCCAGGACTCAATATTTTAAAGAGAAGAATAAAAGTTGAAGATCCTTGGGATTAAGAGAAAGGGTGCAAATAGCCAACTATATTCATATTTTTGGCCAGGCACAGTGGCTCATGCCTGTAGTCCCAGCACTTTGGGAAGCTGAGGCGGGCAGATCACTTGAGGTCAGGAGTTCGAAACCAGCTTGGCCAACATGTGAAACCCTGTCTCTACTAAAAATATAAAAAATTAGCCAGGCGTGGTGGCATACACCTGTAATCCCAGCTCAGGAGGTTGAGGCAGGAGAATCGCTTGAACCCAGGAGATGGAGGTTGCAGTGAGCCAAGATTGTGCCACTGTACTCCAGCCTGAGTGACAGAGCAAGACTCTGTCTCAAAAAAGTAAAATAAAATAAAAAGACATTCATATTTTTAAAATATAGCAATATTCATTTGTTTAAAAAACAAGATTGGGAACAGACCTATATAGTGACTTTTGATACAGACACAATAAAACTTATTTAATTTTCAAAAAGTGAGAAAAAACTACTCTGCTTTAAATTTAAAGTAATAAATAATAATGAAGACATACCAACATTGGTAACTGTCAAGAGTGAGAAAAGGAAATTGAACATTCAATGTGACCAGAGGAAGGGTGAAAATGGGAGATGCTGCCCAGGAAAAGCACTCATCATGAGTAATCCAAGGACCCAGAATCTTAACATAAACTTTTTATAGTTTTTTTTTCAAGGCAATATTTGAAAAAAGATGGTTCTGGGGTTTTCGCCTGCCTGCCTTCCTTCCTTCCTTCCTTCCTTCCTTCCTTCCTTCCTTCCTTCCTTCCTTCCTTCCTTCCTTCCTTCCTTCCTTCCTTCCTTCCTTCCCTCCCTCCCTCCCTCCCTCCCTCCCTCCCTCCCTCCCTTTCTTTGTTTCTTTCCTTCTTGGGTTTTTATTGTAGCTTTCTCTCTCTCTCTCTCTCTCTCTCTGTCTCTCTAGCTAAAAGTTCACTCTAAATTTCAGGTAATTTTCAGGAGCTCCTTTTAGAGGTTCTGACACAAATCCTGTTGTGGCAAAGTTACAAACTAGTCTACACTAACTCTCAGTCTTTGTTTAAAGCAAAATAATGGAGTTTGGGGTGCAATCTGGTGAACTCAATGGTCCAACTGCATAAAGGCAAAGAGGAAAGCCAGGTTTGGGCACTTCCCTAGACAATGAAGATTACTGGTTTGAAGGCCAGTCTTCCCACTGCTTCACTGTATGTGGCGACTATTGTTAAATTAGATATCCCTATTCTGATGAAAAGGCAATGTGCTATTTGTTGGGTATACATGTTCCAAGCTGTAAACTGCAAAGTGCTGTATAAAAGTAAAGTGGTGTTAATGCCTCATAAGATAAACATATAGATTGATGATGGATGCATTTAAAATGCTTTAATTGCCCACTGTAATAAAGCACTAAATAATTATAACAAAAACAATTCTTCGGGAAATTTGGTGGGAAAAAGGTCTATAGGATACGTTTGCTAAGAATAATTAGATTTTTGTTTTGGAGGAAGAGGTAGGACAAGTCACAGGAGGCACTCAGCAAGAAGTCGGAAATGCCTAGTACATAGGCCACACATTTTAAGTCCTTTAGTTTCTTCAAAATTGACAGTAACGTGTCCTCCAAAACCAAAAGGAAAATCAAAGGATATCGCCCATACTTATGTACCTTTTGCTACTGGAGATCTAGTGAATCCATAGCCTTGGATTCATATTTCTATAACATGACAACATAGCAAAATCTCACCATCACTTTGTTTTAAAGAAATTGGCAGCTGGGCGCGGTGGCTCAAGCCTGTAATCCAAGCACTTGGGAGGCCCAGGCGGGCAGATCACGAGGTCAGGAATTTGAGACCAGCCTGATCAACTTAGTGAAACCCCACGCTACTAAAAATGCAAAAAAATTAGCTAGGCGTGGCGGTGGGTGCCTGTAATCCCGGCTACTTGGGAGGCAGAGGCAAGAGAATCACTTGAACCCAGGAGGCAGAGCTTGCAGTGAGCCGAGATGGCACCACTGCACTCCAACACAGGTGACAGTCGGAGACTCAGAGAAAGAAAGAAAGAAAAGAAAGAAAAGAAAGAAAAGAAAGAAAAGAAAGAAAAGAAAGGAAGGAAGGAAGGAAGGAAGGAAAGAAGGAAAGAAGGAAGGAAAGAAGGAAAGAAGAAAAGGAAAGAAGGAATTGGCTATGCCTCCAACTGAATTATACTATAAACTTCTTTCCCAATACCAATAATATAAATATATAACCAGGCACAAGCATGAGGAAATGGAGAAAAGGATGAATGTTAGTCTTAGAAACTTTGGTTTGTATCCCATTTCCACCTTTCAACAAGTCATTTAGCCTCTCTAGGTCAAAATTTTCTTACCTATTAAATGAAGATAATGGTACCCATCTCACAAAATTGTTTTAAGAATTAAATGTAAAATGCTTGGCACAGAGAGGTCACTCAATAAATGGCAGCCAAGTCACCACATGCAGTAAAACCCAGATAAAATATATTCAGCCAGGACTGTTGCTCTCTGAGTAGGTCTGGTATCCATGCTACAAAATCCATTAAGCCTAAATAATTTGGTCATTTTAGCAATACTCTTTAGAGATTTTTTAATGACATTTCCCAAAGGTCAAGCTAGCTTATGGTTATGTGGAACTGCTGCATTTATAAGAGAGCTTTAGTAGGTTCATAAAATATGTCTTGCTCCCCAAATCCAGGATCATAAAGACCTTCTATCATAAAGGGTAAGAGTGACATTTAAAAAACCAGTTTTTAAAAAACGATGGTAGCCAATAAATGCAGATGATCAGGATGACAGCAAGTACCCCAAGTCAAAGCAACACGGAGAAGAAACAGGCCCTAGCCTGCAGATGACACTGTAAACACTGAGGAGAAATGGGAGAGTAAAGAGCAACATTGAGCCTCATCAGACTATAGGTGAAAAAAGATTCAAAATCTGACTCTAAAGCAAGAGGTAAAGAAATATTTTAAAATGCATATCTGTAGGAAGAAAAGCAATAAAGCAGAATTCCCAGGAATTGAGAAACACTTAGGAATAAAATGCTTAAGTAGTAGTTTCCAAGGTGAGGCTAGCTGAAGAAAATACAAATATTTATGGGTTAAATCAGGACTGAGGAAAATATAAAGCCAAATATGGGCAGCTCTGAGGGGGAAAAAATAGGCGGCTTGGTACTCAACTGTCATCACAATTCATTTGTGTTTCACGTCCCACTGTTTGTGACATTAACAGAATTTTGAATTTAGCAATGGACTATTTTTGTATTGTGAATCTCTGCAGCCATTTTCCATATGTAGCTACCACTGTAACTAGCAATAACAGCCTTTTGAGCTTTAAAATGCTTCCAATTAATAAGATTCAAATTAGGGGTCACCTAAGAGTTTTCCAAGTTAATTCTCTTTGTCTGCTCTTTGAAATAGAGTGGTATGCCTGCTATTTATTTGCATTAAGCCCAAATTATTTGACCATTTCAGTAACAAATCCTTAGGTAGCCTTTGCTTTTATTCTCATTTTCCAAAGGATTAAGTTAGTTTTAGATTTTTGAACTGTGTTTTCATTTAACTAAAATAACTAAAGCAATCTTTTAATGAAGGTATTTATTTATTTATTTATTTATTTATTTTTTATTATTTTTTTTTGAGACGGAGTCTCGCTCTGTCACCCAGGCTGGAGTGCAGTGGCCGGATCTCAGCTCACTGCAAGCTCCGCCTCCCGGGTTCACGCCATTCTCCTGCCTCAGCCTCCCGAGTAGCTGGGACTACAGGCGCCTGCCACCTCGCCCGGCTAAGTTTTTGTATTTTTAGTAGAGACGGGGTTTCACTGTGTTACCCAGGATGGTCTTGATCTCCTGACCTCGTGATCCGCCCGTCTCGGCCTCCCAAAGTGCTGGGATTACAGGCTTGAGCCACCGCGCCCGGCCGAAGGTATTTAAATAGATCAAATTTACACCAAGTTCCTACCGTGTGTCAAACATTAGCAAAGCAATTTAAAATGTTATTATTTATGTATCAATGCATACAAATCATATGTATTATATATTAATGAGCTTATAGCCATTATACACAGGATTTTCATGTGTTATTATTGTTGTGGTTATTTCTGTTGTTAGCAGGTATTATTTATTAAATATCTATTATGTTCCAAGAACTCTACCAAGGACTATACACACTCACCATGTAATGAAGATATTATTGGTTTATTTTCCATTTGAAGAATTAGTCACAAAAAGTAACTTGTCCATGAGCATATAATTTGTGCATTCTCTTAAAATTACTTCCACTTCCACATAACACCTGGATTGACATATGCTTTTTCTTATAAAATATACTTCAATTCTTTAGTCACCTACTATGTGGCAGTTGCTAGGATAGTTATCTTTGTTTGCTATTATGCTAAATCACAGATCTGACCACTAGAATCTCTTCCTTCCTGAAGATACCCTCTTTAGGTAAAACTGTATTTCTTATAATTTTCCATCACTGATTGAATAAAGAAAGGTGGCACTATCTGGAAAACATTAGAGTGTTGGATTTACAATTTTCTTTTAATAAAACAAACCAAGTTAATCACAAATTGTTGAAACAAGATATGTGACATGAAAGGCATTTAAGGCACTTTTAGGCATTATTTCTATCTAGAAACAGAAATTTAGTCCACATAATGTCATTTATCTACTGAGCTAAATCATATTATAATTTTCATCTATAAAATCCAGATTCTTAATATGTGTTGCCAAGATAATATATCTGACCCACTCTCAGTAAGAAATGTGTCTTGAATTGTTTTGTCAGTAATAATAATGGAGTTGTACTGGACAAAATATACTTTCAGCAAGTTTCTCTGGTAATAAAAATAACTGTAATAGTAGTGATAATACTAGTAATCACCAATAAATAATAGATAGCATTTATTGAACTCTACTATGTGCCAAGTACTGTGATTAGCACTTTACATGTATTATCTTATTCATTTCTCAAAATATTACATGAGGTAAGTACGTACCGTAAATTCAATTTAACAGAAAAGCACATTGAGATATAGAAATCCAAAAATTTGGTCAAGATCACACCGATAGAAAAGAGGTACAAGTCTGCATTGGAACCCAAGGAATCTGACTCTCATATCTACTCTAGGTGGGGGTTATAGCAGGTGCTATGGTGTTTGTTCAAGAGAGTACTGCATTTGTGTTGTTTTATCTACATCATTAGGGTTGGGGCCCATTTGGTCTGTAAGCCAAATCTGAAGACAGCTGAAATGAGTTAAGGTTTGAGTTGGTGCTATTCACACTATCTGCCAATTAAAATGCTCCCTTCTGAGAAGCTGTAGCCGGTTGGCATAACCTTAGGACATAATACATGCTCAAAAAAGTATCTGAAGAATGTTAACAATGGTTTCTTTAAGTGGTGATTTTATTCTTTAAAAAATACTTTTTCCTATTGTCTGAAATATTTTCAACATGGACATATTACTTAGGTAATCAAAGGGAAATTCAGAACTTTACTTAAAGAATGTTTTTGTTTTGTTTTACAATTAGGTTTTTAGTCTCAGTTAAAACATAACTCCTGCTGGGAAACCTTTCCTGTTGCTCTACTCTCTGACCTTTTGAAGGACAGTACTCTTTACTCTGTCTGCCTCAGAACCTTATGAAGGCCATATACTTTTGTTAATTATCAGTCTTCTCTGCTTTATGTAAAGTCCCTTGAAGATTGACCCCATTACTTATCTACCTCTTAGAGCTCTAAGCATCTTGAGTGCCTACCACTCAGTTCAATGAAATAACCCAGAACACACATACACCAGAACAAGCCTAAAAGATGAAAAAAAATTATTTTCCGGTTGACAATGCACACTCTTGGTATTTACAGATGACTTGTTTCTCCCCTTATATTATGTGCAGCTCCCCATGGAAAGAAGTTTCCTACAAGAAGTGTCTTGAATTTACTGGTCTATTCTCTGGAGGATTTTACAAATGCATCAAGGACTCAACATCAAGACTCAACATATGACTTAGTATATAGTAGTTCTTAATAAATGATAACTTAAAAATTAAATAATATTTTTTAAAATGGTGAGATATGGCTTAAGGGTGTTCAAACAAATTCAGAGTTTTTGTCTAGTCTAGGTGTTTCTAGATTTATGAGCAGGCAATCACATATTATTGAGTATTATGTATTAGTTAGTGTTAACTATTATGTATTAGTTTTATGTATTAGTTAGTTTTAGTTAGTGTTAATAAAATACAATAAACCCTTACTGATAGTTGTAGAGAAATCCTACTATTTTATGCTCATATACTAGAAATGTTTAAAGTCACAATTTTAAAACAGTGAACTTCAAACTTTATTATGCACAACTTATATAACAACTTTATTATAACTTGGGCAGTTTCCTAAACTGCAGATCCAGGCTACATTCTCAGAGCTTCTTATTTAGAAATTCTGGAATGGGGTTCGGGAATCTCCATTTTAACAGGTGCTCTAGATAATCCTGATATAGGTAATCCCTGGGTAATCCTGATACAGTTGGTCCTTGGACTACTTACCAGGGACTAGGCTACAAGGTAATATAATAATAAATCTATATAGTTCACCTTTTCAATATGAAGAGAAGACTAGCCTATTAAATGTGACTTAACTATCAAAATTACCTGTGAAAAGAATAGGCAATTTGCTAAGACTTCTCAAAATGAACCAAGGGAGGACATAAGGGCAAGAAATATTAAATTTCAAGCCAGAAATGACTCTTTTTAAAACTTCAGTGAGACTGACAATCTGCTTAAAGTAAAAGTCGAAGAAGAATGGCAGCAGTACAGCAGTGTTTTATGAACAACTTAGGAAAGCAATGTTGATTTAAGAGGTTTATTTGATAACATGTTTTAATGGTTATTATAAAAGTGAATGCCTTCTAAATCTTTCATTTGCTACTAAAAATATATGTATTTATTTACATGAAATAATTTTTTAAAATTCCCCCTTTAACTCCCTACTTTCCACAAATTGTTAGCTTACCAACATTACTGCATTAATCGTGTCTTTTTTTTTTTCTCTCTAGAAACACATGCCCAGGGATTAAAAGGGGATTACTTTGGTCTACTTCCACATCCATGTCCCAGGGAAGGTACTGCGTCTGCTTCTGACCTGACCTTTAGGTATCTGCAGCCTTAAATTCTGTACAGTGGCAGCTGCTTTAGCATTGACTTCTTTGAAAACTAAGAGCTCTTTTCAAGAGCCATTTTCAAGACAAAAAATGAAAATTATTTTCTTATGCTTACGGATGTTATAAACTGTGTAACAAGCTTTTCTCTTCAACTTTCGCTGCAAGGAAGTTTAAAGGCAAATATATAGCACTTCACTGAATATAGTTTGCATGCTGACCTCACTTCTAACTCCATCTTTATATCCTTTCCTTTATTGTTTTATTTTTCTTACCTACTTCTAATTCATGTATTTTGCTGCATTCATGTATTTGTGTTTATTTTTTCATTGTCAGCCATTTTAATTCCCTTATTAGAGCAATAAATAGTAAATAAGACAAATAAACAAAAAAACATATTGTGTATATATATTTGGTATTTACATCACATGTACTCAATATAAAAAATAAAAACTAACCTCCTAAAATAATTGACATATTTCATTATTCTTTGGGCTATAGATTCACTTGACTGCAGCACTTCCATTTAGGGAGACATAAAATTAAAATCCCACCATGAAAAAATCCAAATGAAATTTGACATAGGTATTTTCAGCCCCAGGTCATTAATTCAGTTCTGACTGATATCTTTCAGGTCTGTTTTAAAATTTTTGTGTTCAGTCTTTAGATTACACACACAAAAATGTTTTGGCTTAATCAGCCTAATAAAGCGTATATTTCTGAAAACATTTTTTAATTAAACAAATATAGAAGTATACATGATACATACACATACATTTTTTTACTTGGAGTCTTCGAACCAAGTATTTCAGTCCTTTGCTTCCATTATTATTTTCTTTTAAGTAAATGCTTTTCATTAAGCAACAAAGAGTAATAGTCATCTCAACAACAAAAACTTATATTCAGGCTAAATTTAGTCTACTTTCTATATTCTCCTCTGAGAATGATCCAGCCAGTCTCAGTCTGATTCTAGTAAAACTCAGGTAATGTAGAAGAACTCTAATTGAGCATTAGACATTTTAACAATTATATTCATATTGATATGTCCTTATACGACCAATCTAGGTGAAATATTACTATGCCTGGGACTTAAAGATGATTTTTGTTCTTTTATTAATTTCTGAATGTCATATCCTTCCAGATACCAAAGGAATATAGTACCACCTGGGAATAATGCCAATTTGCACTTAAAAAAATATTTTGTTGCTTTTCCCCCTCAGCATGGGCAACCAATAGCTGATTTATACTTTCATTACATCACAGTTGGACTACAGAAGTTCTCTTTAGTCTGGCCTCCGCATGTCTCTTGCAACTCATTTGTAGACAGTCCAGAAACTAGCAGCTGGACTTCATTTTTGTTCCAGCAGTCACCATTTTATAATGTTTCTTTAAGTCACTGTGAGTTTCACTGATGACAAGTCTAAAACTCCACAAGGTATTCATATGTAGTGGTTTAAATCAGAGAGAAAAGATTACTATTAACTTTCTATAGGTTCATGTCACTCAACTATACTTTGCCATTCATTTCCCATATGTCAAAAAGGTGGAATAATACTATTCTCACATAGAGGACTAATAAGATATACTTAGCAAAAGTAGGTGGTTGCAAAACATATTTTTAAAAATCAGAGTGCTGTATTTTTAAAATTTTGCATAGAACTCTGGTTCAATTTTTGAGTCTTTCCAATTTCTCATAACTCTGCGGTATTCATAATAAAGCAAGCAGATGGTTAAGTCTCTGAACATATGCTTTAAATGCCCCCTTTGCTATTTCTAAATAATGGACCAAATTTTGCCCTCAAATAGTCACAAGAAACTTTAAGAGGCTGCCTCTTGAAATCTGAGGACAGAATGTGATCCAGTGGGAATTAAACCTTTAAAAAATATATTTTCTAAACTTTCTTATGAGCTCTATTCCCTATACTAAGGATCACATTTTTAAATAAAATAGGATATAGTAAGAGAAAAATCCTAACCAATACAATATTACATGGTTCAAGGAATAGATTAGAAGGCAACATATGTTTTATTTATTTATATTTTAAAATTCTGATTTTCTAAAACATGAGAGTCATCTGATTTAATTTCTGTGTCATTACCAGATTTTCCATTTTTATTATTATTCCGATTACTAGTATCATGTAGATGTTATATTGTTAAAGCATTTGGTAATTATTAATTAGTTAATTTAGTCTAAATTATGATTATGCCTTTGTTTTAAATCAATGTTTTTCAAAGTTATTAAAAGCAAAAAGCACTATTTTTCCAGTCACTTATTTTCATTTCAAAAACAGTTTGTTGTTGATGAAAGTCGAAAAAGCATTTTCCAGGTTATCACAGAATATGCAATTCATCTTCAATGGATATATATATTCTGGTAATGTTGCTCCCATAACCTAGCTGTACTTGTAAGAGTATCTCTATTTCTTAATGTCTATATTTTATACATGGAATTAACCTTCATTTGCACACTTATATTTCTATGTATTTAAATTTAGTCCTGAAAAACCTCTAAACTACTCTCTCCTGTCTTACAATGTCCACAAAACTTAGCATCTGATTAACATTACAGATAAAAAGACCACACAATTGACAATAAGGACACTTTAGTTATTATAGAAGTCTGAAGTTTAAGTATTTCCAAACTATAATGTCCCTTTAGGAATTCTCAACAAGGACTAGCTTGGTCCTAATGAAAGCAGTGTTTACTTTTAAAAATAAATGCAATAGTTGTACCCAAATATGTTCGAAACACTGTATGACGTGTCATAATCAACAATGTTGAAAATAACTAAAGATCTTTAAATCAACTGATAATTTTATACATATATCCACAAATGCCTGAACAAAATTTATAAATACTATTGGGACAAAACATTAACATATTCTTCTGCTAATGAAGACAAACAACTTTGAGAAAATCCTCTCTCATTCTCACGTCTCTAACTTTCACAATAAATGCAGCACTGAAACTAAATTCCCAACTTAGAAATACGCTGAGCTCCAATAAACAAGTTGATTTTAAAAACTCATCAGACTAACAGTTATGCTTCTTCCCCTATCTTTCCTTTGCTTTCCCTTGTTCTTTCACTTTCCATACACACACAATCACACTTACCTGCACAAGTCTGAAACATCAGTCTATGTATTTTTTTTGAAATGTACTCTGTACCGATGCATTTTTCTGTGTTTCTTTCTAACCCTCGGGAATGTTAAGAATTTAGGAAGAGAGCCACAGCTTAAGAGAGCAATTATTTGCCAGTAAATACTCAATTTGCTTGTCCTGTGATTTTTCTTCTAACTTGCATATTCAATAATCCGTCCCTGACTGCGTCACGAGCACAAAAAGTCTTTTCTCCAAAGGAGAACACTTTCGCCAATCAACCTTCAGCCATGCCAGGGCACAGCTCGTCAGGGTGATTTGTTAGCTTTAATTAATAATTCCTCACACTGGCCATTTTCACAAATAATGCAGTGAGGCTGGGAGGCTAGATCGCTCTGATTCAGACAGATAAAACTACAGTGGAAAGGGGATGGGGAGGGGTGTGGGGGAATTCAGACGCCGTTTATAAACACCTCTAATCATACTCTTTCAGTTTACAATATAGAGGACATCTCAGCTGAATTACCACGTTATGTCCACCACTTTGTATTGAGATGGAAACCATATGTTCCTCCACTTTATCTGCTAGGGCCTCCCTGGTGCCAACACAGTCATTGGGCAGACAACATTCACAAAAGAGGTCTCTAGCCTCCGGATAGCAAAAGTTTACTGCAGGGTGAAGTTGAGAAATCAGACATATACTGCACTTCTCAGTGAGCTTGTGTAACAGTCTGGAAACACAGAAGTATGAGTTATGAGTGTGAGATTTTCTCTTATCCTGCTGTGTGATACTGGGCATTTCATTTAGCCTTAAAAAAAAAATCTCATACCTCATCCTCAAAACAGTTTGCAACAATGACTGATTTGTTCATGCATTCCATGAACATTTATTGACTCCCAAATATATGCCACACACTGTATTAAATGCTGAGAATTTTGCTTGAAAGTAAGACTTTTCCATTTAACTGGCATAATCCATGGGCTTGGACAAAGCCACCAAACAGATAGTGTGCAAATAAAAATAAGGATTCCTAACAGTTTCTGTGTGGCTAAACCAAATAATCAGTAATTGACAACACACTTGAGTCCATTGTGCAAAAGTCATGCTCGGGGTAAAAAAGAATATACAGAGATTAAAAAATAACTTTTTTCAAAGATTAAAAAATTTCCCTCAAGGTGACTAGAGCACTAAGAAACATATTAATATGTTCATAAACAATTTCCAAAGATTCACAATCACTTTAGGAACATGCAAAGAAAAAAATTGTATTAATGTCCCTAATCTTTTATAAGAATATATGCCTGTGTGTGAGACTGCAAATTTATTAATTGATTGGATACTTATTTATTGAGCATCTACTCTATTTCAGGAACTGAATAATATTGGAGATAAGTAAAGCACAGCCTCGTCATGCAAGAAGTTCACAATTTAGTCACCAGACTCTAAAAGAGAAAACACACATCTCAACTGAAAACTGTAATGCAATATAGCCAGAGCAATGACACAAATATATATAAACATATAGGATGGGCCTCCTAGAAGTGATGCATCAACTATTTGTAAAGGTTGAGTAGAAGTACCAGTGGTAAGAACATTCTAGGGAGAGTCAAACCTTTGAACCCTTTCTCAAACTGTTACTAGAAGCAGAACACCAGTTCTAGAAAAGATGGGATTTAATACATGACAATTTCAGATAAATGTTTCAGATGGTAAATATTGCAGGATTTAAAAATAAATTTATTAAGAAACAAATGTCCCCCAAAACTATAACGTCTTGATATCATCAAAAAAGCAAGCAGCATCTCCAGCACTGGCACATAGTAACATGCACGTCTTTCTCACTTTGTGTGTTTCAGTTCTCTCAGGCAAATATGAAGCATGCTTGACACACACTGCCTTTCTGTGTTTTCTTGCCCATTTATCTTCTTTTACTATGGGCAGGCTTGTACTGCTTCTGTTTTCATTGTACCGTAAGATAAATCATATCTGCATGACTGTTAAAGGAAGGGGAAAATCTATGCCCATTTTGTGGCCACACATATACCTCTAGTCAGATAGCACATGCTGTATGGGACTAACGGTGCAAATGTTAAATGAGAAAGGAAATAATACTCCTAAACCCCCAAAAAGCTCTTTCATAGCTAGTAAACATTCCTGAAAACTATGTAGAAATCTTGGTGTTAACATTTTGCTTTATAGTATATTTAACAGTATAAGGCAATAGCCAGAATACTACATTTACCATAGATCAGTAACATCTAGCCATTTAAAGAACTTACAGTTTACTAATTCATTAAATATGTATGAGTTGAGCTCCTACTATATACTGAGCACTTATCAGTAAATGTTTGATTTTTATTCCCACAATGCTTATACATAATAATAGTTAACATTAACTGAGTGTTAACTATATGCTAGGGACTAATCTAAAGACTCTACATATAATATCTCATTTAATTCTCACAGTAACATTGTGAGGTAGGTACTATTAATTACCATCTCCATTTAATGTATTATGAAACTCACAAGTAGAGAAGCTATATATACACGATGTGAATTCATTCTACCCAATGAGACCAGGGCAACTAATGTCCAACTAAAATCAGATTTATTACTTTATAGTTACATAGTCACACATAATGTTTATG
The DNA here is from genome assembly GCF_037993035.2 of Macaca fascicularis. Taxonomy (NCBI): domain Eukaryota; kingdom Metazoa; phylum Chordata; class Mammalia; order Primates; family Cercopithecidae; genus Macaca; species Macaca fascicularis. The sequence continues at coordinate 168,417,821 of NC_088376.1, read as the reverse complement.
TCATGAAAATTAAAGAAAATGAGTCTGGGCGCGGTGGCTCACGACTGTAACCCCAGCACTTTGGGAGGCTGAGTTGGGTGGATCACCTGAGATCAGGAGTTCGAGACAAGCCTGGCCAGCATGGTGAAATCCTGTCTCTACTGAAAATACAAAAATTAGCTGGGCATGGTGGCAGAAACCTGTAATCCCATCTACTTGGGGGGCTGAGGCAAGAGAATTGCCTGAACCCGGGAGATGGAGGTTCCAGTGAGCTGAGGTCATGCCATTGCACTCCAGCCTGGGTGACAAAGCTAGACTCCAACTCAAAAAAAAAAAAAAAAAAAAAAAAAAAAGAAAGAAAGAAAGAAAAGAAAAGAATAGCACAAAATCTAGCCCAGAAAAGGGGTAAAATATATGACATTTGAAGTATTCAGAGTTAAAGGTTACCACATACAACTAAGACTTACTGTTTCTGGACCAAATGACCATATATTATTGAAGCTTATCTTAGACAATAAATGTAAATAAATCTTAGTTAAAGCAAATTAGCCTTGGTAGTCTGGTAGGTTTTCCTTTGAAGATGTTAATAATATAGTTGAACTGGTTGTGTTTAAGAAAACAGAGCTGACAGACAAAATAGAGATAGATGACACAGGAACTTACCAGTTAATAATAGAAAAAATTCTTGTTTTTCCAAGTGATTAATACAATATCACATTGTATTTAATGTAGATGAAAAAGCTTATTTGGGACTCACTGGGGAAGCTACCACTCAGTATAATCATATGCTCTTTTCAGATAACCCCACGCTGCTAACTTTACGGCTAATTGCCAGCATTTGCCAGCTCCGAGCACTCTGATGCCCTCTCCACATTCTTTCTTTTCTCTTGACATTGACTAAATCCAGCCAACTCTAATTCTTGACCTAAACTATGGTGCAAATATCCATGGAACACAACATTTTGTTATGGTGATAAAGCTGGTTCTAGATGAAATGGTGGCATTTCTTTATGGAGGGGCTACAAGGAGGCTCTTTTCATTTGCTTGTGTGTGTAAGTAAAGTTTCTTCTTTGGGATAAAGGACTGCCTGGACCCTCCATTATTGGTCTTTATTCTGTGGATATTGGCTGAGATGTTTTGTATGGGAAAACCAGCAGATGAGTTCATGAGCATCTGTCTGAGCCATACTAACCTAGTGGCACCTCCTGGGAAGCCAGGGCTTTCTAGAATCTGTTTATTTCTCAATTGAAAATCCTAATTCATAGAAGTTAAAAGTATAGAAGACAACTTCACGTCCTCTTTCTTCATGATACCTGGATTGGTTACAACTTAGTAAAATTTTAGCCTGTTTGGTCCCTCCTTCCTTCCTAGCTATCTGAGTCTCTAGTCTTATATAGGGAAACCTTGTCTTCTAATTGAAAATGATCACAAACAGAAGTTATGACAGACACATTTCAAAGTAGATGCTATTTTTCCAAAATAAATTCCACATACATTCCAATTTCTGAAATTATGTATTTTCACACACATTATATAAATACCTAACACTTTAAAATGTTTTGGTGAGACCTAGATAATGAAGGAATGAAAAGGTGACTTAATCCCAGTTTTTCTAAACAAGAATTTTAGAACTCACGTATTTTAAACTTGTAAGTGGTGATCAATACAATGGGCTGTATATTTGTTTGAGAGTTAAAAATCAAAAATTTTCTCAGAGTTCTTTAAGGCATTGCTTTCTCGACCTGGGAGAAATCTTCGACCTTCACATTCTCAAAAGGAGAAAAATGTTTCTTGTCAGAAAACTAGTCATGGCTAGTTCATATGAAGAAGTCCAAGACTGTGTCAGCTTCTCTGTGACCTTGCTATGAGATTTGCTACAAGTAATTTAATGCCTTTCTATGTCTCAGGTTACTTTTTATCTATGATACCTCAATGATATTATTAAGATAATGTGGATCAAGTGTTTTGATCATTGCATAGAACATATGCTAAAGCCCTAAATCCCCAAATATCAGAATGACAACTTGAATTTTAGAACGACACTAACACTTCTACAACATTAAATAGCATATTTAGCACCTCAGTATCTCCACTTTTTCAGCTATAAAATGGGTATAGTCATCTTTACATTTTCCATCAAATAGTATATTGGAATAAATAGAGATTATTACAAAATCTGTTGAAAGATTTCAACAAAATGTCATACACGCAAGTGAGGTGATGAATATATTAACTGGCTTGATTAAATATTTCTACAATGCATACACAGATCAAAATATCACATTGTACCCCATAAAATATATAATTATTTTTCAATTAAAAATAAATAAATAAAAATTAAAATGTAATCAAACCTCTGAAGCTGATTTTCAAATATATTAGAGGAACTGATTTTAAAATATCAAAGCGTAAGAAGTAAATGTTTTCAAGCATATTTAGATACTTATGAAGGAAGACTATTAAAAGACAGGGAGCAGGACTGCCTTTCCTTTGTGTGGCTGGCTGCATTTTATGATGGATTCAAAACCCCAGTAATGAGAAAACAGAATCAGAAAGAGTGATTTTTAGCAGGCTGTTGAATGACACATAAAATAAAATGTATTCATTAATGAGTCAGCAAAAAATGTTATGCATGAGCTTTTAGAGCCAGAATTTTTAAGCAGCTTTTTCATACTTGGTACAGTCGTGTTCCTGAAGTATCCTCTAACAACTCCCTCCCACGTCTCTCTCTCTCTCTCTCTCTTTTTTTTTTTTTTTTTGCCTTATACTGCCAGATTGGAATAATGACCAAAGGGAGGAGCAAAACAAACAGATATGCTCACTGTGGCAGAAGCCACTCCAAAGATCAAAGACCCGATTCAGCCATGGCTGCCAAAATCAGAACCACAGTGGGTGCTCATCAGCATGGTGCCCTGAGAACCACGTGGGCTACCCTTGATAGGTTAGCAACTGGGGGTGCAGGCCCCACATCCTGCTTAGAACCACCTGATAAGAACTGGATGTGCACATTACCTTACCCACTCACAACATTTGATTTCAACTAAATTCTGTTCTAGTATTATGTTTATTGAATGATGTAAGTCTAATAGACACTGTAAAAATCACACAAAAACATAAGTACTGTCTACTTCAATTTCACATCTTATAGTACCCAAAAGGGAACTCTGATTTTCCTGTATCAGTGAGTAAAATCTTGAGCAATTAGTAAACAAGATCATTTTCTTTTTCGATTTTCTATAGAAGTTGGAGATGGCCTTGTCCACATATCTACAGTAAGTGAATTATATCAGTAAATATAAGAATTACAGCTTAATTTCACCCATTTTCTGTCTTAAATAATTCATAAATTAATTAGTCATTTTATTTTATTCATTGGAAAAATTGTGTCTTAGGTGATGATATCCAAGTAGGGACCCAAAATGTTAAAAATGAAGATAAGGAATAGATACTACATTTTTTCCCACTGATTTCTATGGATTTTCTATTACAGAAATAACTTCTGCAGAGCACTAGTACTTCACAGAACACAGTAGGATATTCTCAAAACCAGGATGGTGATAAAATGAATACAATCAGCATCAAGTGATGAGAAGCAGATGAGTAAAGGAATATGCCACAGCACTAAAATAAAATGGGTCCTTAATTTAAAGAATGCTTGCTTAAATTTTATCTTATGAAGAGAAATATTGAAAAGAAAAAGGAAGAAGGAGAGATGAAGGGAGAAAAGTTGGAAGGACAGAAGAAAGGAAGTGAGGGAGAAAGGAAGGAAGGGAGGAAGGAAACAAATGGGAGAAGGGAGGGAGAAAGGAGAAAAACAGTGAGTAAAAAAGCAAGAAAGAAAGAAAGGAAAAAAAAAGGTAAAGCCATTAGAGACCCACTGGCTGGCCCTCTAATCTTCCTTCTCTGCTTCCCACCCCAACCCAAATGTCGGGGACACAAGTGGGATAGTTGGGAAAAAGGGGAAAAAAGGAAAATTTCTTTCTCCAGCTGATGCTCACTTTGGTACCAATAGCTCTAACTCAACAGTTCCAAGGGTTTTTAATCTCATGTGGTCCTTTGAGAATAAATTAAACTTATCAACCTTCTCTCCAAGGAAGGGGTGGGGAGAAAGAAAAGGCATATTTACAAATACAAATAAAGTATACATTTAGATAAAATACAAAATATATTTGCATACATTTTTAAAGGGCTTATATAAACTTTGAGATTCATCCCTGCACCATCTAATTATCCATTAGCTTAATATGAAAAACCATTGGCTCTAGAATCTGGACCAAGCTATAATAAATGGGTAGGGATAGGGATTTGGAGAAACGGAAATGAGATACAAAACAAACCAACCAGAAACACACACACATTAAAAATAAAAAGGTATTCCTTCTCTCCAAGTCAACCCTTAAGCTTCTGGCTCTTCATTGCTTCTGGAATTTAGATCAAGAAAAAGTATGATTTAACCAATAATTATTTAATTAATAAAAATAGATAAAATTATACAGCAAGATATATAATATTATAGCAATTCTTCATGTTTTTAATCATTAATTCTACATTCCTTCCTGTTAACTGTCTTTGATAGTGCACTAATATCTAATACTGCCCTGATTTTGAACATCAGCTCTCATACATACAATAACATTGAAATCCAACACCACTTAATATTGTGATTAGCAACTCATCAGACATATAGAAAATTACAAGGAGACTCTGCAACAGATACAACAAAGCAAATAAACAATAATAAACTAATTTCAAAGTTTTAACGATTATATATAAGAGGACACAGACCTTGCCTTAACTGTACTAATGGGAATTGTCTATATTTATTTAAAACATAATATAGTTTTGAATAGTAATTCATAATCTTCGAATGCCTTAAAGTATATTTAGCTCATCTGATGTGAATATCAACTCTGGAAAGTAAATAGGAGACATATCATTATCCTTTTTTCATAAGTGAAGGAACAGAGGCTACAAGCTATTAAATGACATTCTTAATATCACAAATCTAACATGTGGCAGAGCAAAGGCTAGAACTCACAGGTTCTGATACCCAGTAATTTTGCTACTATGCTACACAGTACTCAAAAAATATTCGTTATACATAGCTTGTTGAGGCACCTGTGTTGTCTTACTTTGGAAATTAGGACAATAGCATATATCCTCAAATGAGTTTATGCCCATAGCATTTATTCATTCACAATAAAATTTTATTTTGGCACACAGTAAAACAGCAAGTATACTAGCTATTTAAGAGGTGCAAATAGATATATTTGAACGTGTACTGCATGTGTTATGGATGATGTTTGCATGTAGTATGTGTCCATGTGTGGGGAATAGTGTATGTTTACTCATTTTGTTAGAATTTTGTTAGAAAAACAATACTGTTGAGTTAAGCCTGTGTTTTATTGTTAATCATGCATTTAGTAACAGCACAAGTTGACAAATCACTTATAATTGCTACATATTATAGCAGCACAATTCACAACTGCAAAATCATGGCACCAACCCAAATGTTCATCAATCAATGAGTGGATAAAGAAACTGGTGTGTGTGTGTGTGTATAATATACATATAATACACACATATATGTTATATACACACTATCATATATACTATATGTATACTATTGCAGCATATATATGCATATATATACATATATATGCAAATACACACACACACACATATATATATGTTAGAATACTATGCAGCCATAAAAAGGAATGAATTAACAGCATTTGCAGTGACCTGGATGAGATTGGAGACTATTATTCTAAGTGAAGTAACTCCAGAACAGAAAACCAAACATTGTATATTCTCACTGATACGTGGGAGCTAAGCTATGAGGGTGCAAAGGCATAGGAATGATTCAATGGGCCAGGTGCGGTGGCTCAGACCTGTAATCCCAGCACTTTGGGAGGATGAGGCAGGTGGATCACTTGAGATCAGGAGTTTGAGGCCAGCCTGGCCAGCATAGTGAAACCCTGTCTCTAATAAAAATACAAAAATAAGCTGGGCGTGGTGGTCTGCACCTATAATCCTAGCTGCTCCAGAGGCTGAGGTAGGAGAATCACTTTAACCTGGAAGATGGAGGCTGCAGTGAGCTGAGATCATGACACTGCACTCCAGCCTAGGCAATAGAGCAAGACTCCATCTCAAAAAAACAAGAATGATGCAATGGACTTTGGGGTCTTGGAGGAAAGAGCGGGAAGTGGGCAAAAGATAGGAGACTACAAATATGGTGCAGTGTATACTGCTCGGGTGATGGGTACACCAAAATCTCACAAATCACCAGTAAAGAACTTACTTGTGTAGATCACCTGAGGTCAGGAGCTCAAGACCAGCCTGGCCAACATGGTGAAACCCTGTCTCTACTAAAAATACAAAAAATTAGCTGGATATGGTGGTGGGCACCTGTAATCTCACCTACTCAGGAGGCTGAGACAGGAGAATCGCCTGAACCCAGGAGGTGGTGGTTGCAGTGAGCTGAGATTGTGCCATTGCACTCCAGCCTGGGCAACAAGAGCAAAACTCCATCTCAAAAAAAAAAAAAAAGGAACTTACTCATGTGCCCAAATACCACCTGCACCCCAATAACTTACGGAAAAAAAAATCCACTTCACGTAGTAATATACGATAAGCACTTAGTAAATGCCAATTGTTATGTTCTTGCCTGGCAACTTTTGGTTGTCAACTGAGTAGAAAAAAGCACCATCTTTTAGAAACTTGTAATTCCTTCTTATCTGTATGTTACCTTCATTTTCATAAAAGGCAAGCAGGAAAGTGTGTTGTATCATACAGTGATGAATTTTGGAAATTATGCATAACATTTTAATTATAGCTTGAATATCCTTTATTTGAAATATTTGGGAGCAGACGTATTTAGGAGTTTAGACATTTTTCAGATTTTGGAATATTTTCATTATATACTTACCAGTGGAGTGCCCCCAGTCTGAGAGTCTGAAATCTGAAATACTCCAATGAGCATTTCCTTTGGGCATCATGTCAGTGTTCAAAACATTTCGGATTTTGGAGCATTTCAGATTCCGGATTTTCAGATTAGGGATGCTCAGCCTGTACTTTAAATATGAAAGACATGCACTTGTTAAGGATTTTTGCAGAGATTTTATTTTGCAATTATGAGTCAGCCCACATATGACTTCTGTTATGCAATTACATATTTCTCAGAACTCCTCTATTTTTTCATTTATATTATTTAAATGTTTACTTAACTGAGAAATAGAAGATTCATTTTTTGTTAAAGTGCAAATAAATGACAAAACAAACTTAAATAAAAATTAGTTGATTTAAATACTCAAAAAAACCCAAAATGCTTCATGAATAGCATAGTAGAACATACTTCGAGAAAAAAATATAAACACACATACATCTGACTTCAACTATCTTCTTTGTTAGTTGATTTGTAATTAACGTAATTAAATTTATGAAATAACTAAAAACTGACTTACAAATTTATAAGCATATATTCAGGTTTCTGTTGTAATTAGAGTAAAAAAGTAGTTAAAGAGTTACAATCTTATTGCCCTGATCTTTCCTATTTTTACTTGAGAAATTATCTTTTTACTCAAAAATTTTACTTCCTGTTTTTATCTCTGAAATATATAGTCTAATATGAAAATATACAAGATGGCAGATTGTAGGGGTGAGCTCATTTCTTCCTTAAGGAAATGATATAATAGAAATTATAATCTAATGGATTTACCTGTACCATATTTCTCTCTTAAAATCCAAAGCAACCCTTCCATCCCAAATACCAGAACCAACCTTGAACAGAATTCCAAAGTGTAGATGAAATTTACCTCCAGTTCCTCTTCCTTATCCCCTCTTTGTCCATGTTTCCTTTTGCCCTTCTTGGCCCTTCCTTTGACCTTGTCTAAAGATGTTATTTCCGGTGTTAGAAAGTGTTAGAACTTTCCTCCTCAATTTCAGCTTAAACTGAAGTCTTTATTTAACTTGGATTCCTAACTATAGCATCCTTAGCCCATATTGCCAACCCATGAATTGAAATGTTGCCATCTATCTGACCAACTTAATGTCTTGCATCCTGCTCTCATGTAACAGGTCACAGTCTCTTAGATACCAGTGAAATATTTTTCTGTTTCCTGCATTTATCTCAGCCTTCCATGTGAGTCACCTGTGTTAAAATTGTAGCAATCCCCACTTTCGGGGGCTGAGGTAGGCAGATCGCCTGAGGTCAGGAGCTCGTGACCAGCCTGGCCAACATGGTGAAACCCCGTCTCTACTAAAAATACAAAAAATTAACTGGGTATGGTGGCATACACCTGCAGTGTCAGCTACCTGGGAGGCTGAGGCAGGAGAATCCCTTGAACCTGGGAGGCGGAGATCAGGTCACTGCATCCCAGCTTGGACGACAGAGTGAGACTCCATCTCAAAAAAATAAAACAAAATAAAAAATTAAAAAAAATTAATAATCTCATTTCTGATTCACTTGATCTGGGCTTTCTTCCTTTTCCCAGTTGGGTTCCCTCTATGGTTCTAGTATGCTTTGTAGTGATTAAAAGGGTTAGGATAAATAAAACCACTGCCATAAACCAAAAAATTTCCAGTCTACCTCAGGCCCTAATGGTCAACTTGGTTTTCCCTGACCCCTAGTTATTCTGTTTATCAAACAGAAAATAAATATTCTTTACCAAGTTCCATAAGATACATATTTTTAAAATCTGCTAATAGCATTTAGAAGGTGAGTATTCATACTGAATTTTCTACTTCTAGACCAAAAGCACTAGAATACTCAGAGTACTCTAGAAATTTATAATGGAGGTAGGTGACTCTTCTTTTAGAATTCATCTGTGGGAGGCAAAATAATTGCACCCCAAAATGCCCACTGCCTAAAGCCCAGAACCTGTGGTACATGGCAAAATGTTATGTTACATGGAAAAGGGACTCTGTGAATGTAATGAAGGTTGCTAACACTAAAACAGGGCGAGTATCCTAGATTATCCAAGCTGGCCCAGTCTAATCACCTTAAAAGCAGAGAACTTTTTTTGGCTGGAATTTGGAAAAGAGGTGTGGTAGTATGGGAAATTTGAAAGATGTCAAGTGTGATGATTCCAGGTGCTGTTGCTGGCTCTGATATAGGGACAGCACATATGCAAGGAGCTAAAGATGGCTCCCAGCTGATAGCAAGGAAATGGAGATCTTAGTCCCACAACCATGAGGAAATGAATGAGCATGAAAGTGGATTTTTTTCAGTCTCCTCCAGTTAGGAATCCATCTGACACCTTGATTTTGGCCTTGTAAAGCCTATAGCAGAGAAACTGGTGGAGCCAATCTAAACTTCTGATCTGCAGAACTGTGAAATAATAAATTTGTATTGTCATAAGCTGCTAAGTTTGTGGTTGGTACAACAGCAATAGAACACAAATATATTATCCAACATACTATCCCAGTCTAAAGGCCAATAGACACATAGTTTAAAATCATAGAGTAAAGAATTAGGGCAGGAACCACTATTATGAAAACAGAAAGTTCTATAAACATATTTTCCCTGATATTCCTTCTTTTAGTCATATCCTCAGAGAAAGTGAAATACCACGGGACTACAGGAAAAAGAACACGGGGAGTATATATTTACTTAAGTGCAAATTGTCCTCACCAAGGAACTTCACAAACGTGCTCTTCCTCACAGGTAAGAATACTATACTAACAGTGCAACATTACTCAAACCAACTAAATCTACTCTCTTCAATAGGAAAAATCTGAAAAGAGCTTAAAAGATTATAAAGGCATGAAAATAATGAACATTTAAGAAACAATGAAAAGAAGAGAAAACAAGGCCAGGCAAATGTACCCAAAATTCACACATCATATGCCTACTGGGGTATGTTTTTCCTACTATACAAGTTTTCTAATAATCATACATTTAAAGGAATTTATCTTCAAAAATTATAATTATTTATTTTTATATGTCATCACCAAAGCTAGTTTTTAAAATGTATTTTCCAAAATGAATTTTATTTCTTATTCATATTTTTTACACAGCTAGCTTCTGGTCTTCACTGAACAAAGGAATATTGGGAGAAAGGCAGTTATTTCCAATGATTTTTGGCATGGAAGGTTTAGAAAACTTAACCTTTGAAAATTTACTCAACTTCAGAACCTAAAACTTTTGGAGGTATAGAACTACCAACAACATGCTGAAAACAAATACTTTTGCAATCAACTAGAAATAATTTTCACAGTAAAAGGTAAATTCTCAGCAGGTTGCACATATTCTACTTTATAATTATATCACAGTATGAAACAATATGAAAGAAAATAAGGGAAAAAACAATATAGCTATTTAAAATTCTTATAGAAACAGGATAAATGAAGTTAATTTTATATTTCTGTTGAGATAGAAAATATACTGAGCTAAAAATTACTAATACCACACTTTGAATCTTCCCTTTTGTCTTCCATGGAGGCCACACATGGAAGGATAGCTCCAATGACCTGGGTAAGAGCACTGCAGGATAGAAATGGCAATGCGAGATAATGTACACATGTTCCTTTCTTTTGAATATCACATTCTGCTTCCTAGAGGTCCCTGTAAACTTATTAAAAACTTCAGTCATTTTGTAAGGAGATACCATAATTTCCAGGGGCTTTGAGGCTCATTTATAGCAAATTAATCCCCATTTTACGTCTGTCCCCATTTGGTATTTCTAAAGGGGGTGGATAATAAACCCCGCCAACTCTCTTTTTAAGGGCTATTCAGATACTAAATAAACCAGGAACATTTAAAAATACAATCTCACAAAAATCTGCTTTGCTTAACCTTCTCTCCTTCTTTAAAAAAATAAGAAAGGCATGATGTTCTTTTTTTGTTAATTAATTCATTTTAGACAATTCCCTAAATTTTCATTTTAATAATTTTTTGTGTGGGTGCATTAATTACTCTCAAAGATGCTTTACAACTGTTACCTATTAAAAGCCTTTGTTATTGAATAAAAAAAAAAAAAAAGAAAAGAAAAGAAAAAACTTCCAGCATGCTCCCTTCCTTCTCTATTCTGAGCAGGTCCTTGCTATCAACTGCTGGAGTATGCTTGCTTTGCACCTAGAGCTATAATTATTTTGCTTTAATTTTACAAAACCTTTTGTTCCATTCCCACGAGCCCACCTGATCCTCATATTACACTCGCTCTATTAAAACACTCATGCAGAACAAAGCATGGCTGTACTGATTCATAAGTAACTTTTTTTTTTTCCTCAGTAAAATGCCACTGGCTAGGGTTCGGGACACAGTCCTGGGCTTCACTATCCTTTGCCAATTTTCATATGTTAGAAAAAAAAAAAATATGTTGTATCACAGTGTGTACTCTTCCCCAAGATCCTTCCTTTGTCCCACTTGTTTTTGTGTTTTTAAACATATTTTATCTTATACTTAACTTTACTTTGGGGCAATATACGTGACAGAATGTTGAGGATAGTGGATATATTAAGAGTTTGTAATCATGTTGAGATTTCTTTTATTTGTGTGGTTAAAATTCTTAAAAATCACTTCTGTTGCCTTCTTTAATTTTTGTTCTTTCTCCTTACTCCACCTCTTTTCCTTGAGATCGTGCAATATATGTGGGTTCTGGCAGAAAAAAATTGCAGTGACTCATCAAGAGAACTGTTTGTTTGCTCTGAGGAGCACCCTGAGGACCCTCTGGGCTGCATAGGGAGCCCTTTGATCCTAGAAAATTTATTTCTTCCAGATGTTTTCCCCACAGCCACCTTTCTGCAATGTCCCTCTTCATTATGTAGCATAAGAATAAATACTCAAGACCCACTGCTATGGTATACAGTTTTCCTGAATGTAGTGTGACAGGGAGTTGACATTTGATTGAGCTGTTGGGTTCTTCTTGCCTTAGGCACAATGATGGAGGAAGATTAAAACTGAGGAAAGCAGAACTGGGTCTGTTCAGGTACAGTGTCTTTAGGATTAGGATGCAAATTATATGAACCAGGCCAAAGAAATTATGTAAAATCTACAAATCTACAGACCATTGATCATGGACCTAGTTTTCTCCAACCCTGTAAAGCCTTGATGCCTGGATCTGCCATGTTACTCCTCCAATTTTTTTTTTTTTTTTTACCTAAGTACAAAGTGCAGACAGGAAAGTGAAGCCATTGGACATCTCTTGTTTTTTCTTGGCTTGGCTGACAGTGCTAGTGGAAAGGAGAAGGGAGAACAAGGGAGGAATGCAGAGCAGGTACAAAGGTAAAGATGGTGTGATGGGCTGAATAATGACATCTCAAAATATGTCCATGTTCTAACTCTTGGAGTCTGAATATTAATCTAAATGAAAAAAAAGACTGTGCAGATATAATTAAATTAAGGATTTTGACACATAGAGCTTATCCTGGATTATCTAGATGGGTCCTAACTACAATTCTGTGTATCCTTGTAACAGGAAGATTCCACATAGACAGAAGAGGCCAAGTTAATGTGACCACAGAAGCTGAGATTGCAGTGATGTGGCCACAAGCCAAAAAACAGTGGTGGTCAGCAGAAGCTGGAAAAGGCAAAGAAAAAGATTCTCCCCTAGAGCATCCAGAAGGAATGCAGCCCTGCTGACATCTTGCTTTTGGCCCAGTGATACCGATTTTGGACTTTTGGCTTCCAGAACTGTGAGAGAATAGTTTCCTGATGTTTTAAGTAACCGGGCTTGTGGTAGTTTGTTATAGCAGCCACAGGAAACTAATACAGATGTTAACTATTTCAAAACTCCATTGTTCACAGCATTTGTGGAATCACTGAAGTCTCAGGTTGAAGGCACAGTGTAAAACAGTATGCCAAGGCTTGAAGACAAAATTCTCTGTGGAGATACTGGAGATATTAAGGGCACTTATAATCTACAGCAAGTAGGGAACTAAAACAGGGCAAAGAGAGTGCACAAGGGCATTCAACAGAAGGTTATACAGATTATGAATGTAAACGTTCTAATTTTCTAATGCTGGTTTGCATTTTTTATGAAGTAGGACAAATCTATCATATTTTCCATTTACGTTAATGTTTACATATAATGTATTACCAGCCATTTTTCCCCTAAATCAATTATCAGTATCATTAACTTTAGTGACATTTTATTTGGCAAATATAAACTATATTTAGCATATATATACTGTATTATAAAAATAAAGATCATCTATCTGCACTTGAGGTAACTTTCCTTTAGCTATTCAAAGAAAAATCTATTTTTAAGGTTTAACCCAAAGATAATAGGGTACCTAAACCCAATAATTCTTAAATAGATATATTAAAACAATAACTTGGCTGGGCGTGGTGGCTCATGCCTGTAATCCCAGCACTTTGGGAGGCTGAGGGAGGCCAGGACTTCGAGACCAGCCTGACCAACATGGAGAAATACTGTCTCTACTAAAAACACAGAATTAGCCGGACATGGTGGTGCATACCTGTAATCCCAGCTACTCAGGAGGCTGAGGCAGGAGAATCTCTTGAACCCGGGAGGCAGAGGTTGTGGTGAGCCAATATCACACCATTGCACTCCAGCCTGGACAACAAGAGCGAAACTCCGTCTCAGAACAAAACAACAACAACAACAATAACAAAAAACCTCCCCAAAATCCAATAACTTAAATCTGGAAAAGTCCAATAGCAAAATTATTGTGACCAAACCACCCAGTTTATCCCTTTCTCTAGTTCATCATTAAAAACATTTGGCAGCGGCATTATTAATAAAGAACTGAAAATACACCTGAACTCCATGATTCTTCTTAGCTATTTTACTTTTCAACAACCAAACCATTAATCTTCATAATTACCATGAAGCTAATAGATGTAGACCACAGATAAAGATGAAGAAATAAATTTATGGAAAGCTTAAAGAGATTCTAGATCAATCAGCAAATGAGAAGAACTGAGAAAATGAAGTAGAAACGCTGGCTGCATTCTCTAGTACCTTTGAAAAACTATTAGAGATAGAATCCTTCTTTTGGAGAAAATAGTCCAATGACAGAACATGTAAAAGATGAACAGAGTCATTTATTTTTTGCTCCTTTCATATTAACACAGAGTATTCATTTGGCAGTAGGTTTAAAAACAGGAAGAATAGTCTATTTTTAAATAAAAATTTAAAAATTTGTCTATTTTAAAATAAAATTTAAAAAATTAACTGATGATTAACATAACTACTGTACCAAAAGAAAGATATCATAGTACCAGCAGGCTAAAGATATTCTAATAGTTATCCCCATCTATCTTCATGTCAATAAACAGGAAAAATGAGAATATCAATGTGTTATCTTTTCAATTTCCTAATAATACCAGGGGGACCCAAGGCAGTTCAAATCTCAGGACTTCAGAGGCCACTGAGTTCCACTATCTGAGGCGCTGAGCAGTCGATATGAATTCCAACTTCATACTCTCCTTGTCTCCTTATTCTATTTGCTTTAACACTATGTACACCTAACTTATCTGTAGAAGGACAGGATGCATATCCTTTCTATAAAAAAAAAAACTATGCAGATTTTCCTAGTGCCATATAATTACAGGTACTCTTTACTTGTTTATGAACCCTTCAAGAGGCAATTGTTAGCATTCCCATTTATCACTATCTCACCTATTTCAGAGTTCCTAGAGGGTTGAAAACATTCTTTTCCTGTTACTATCTTCTCTTAATTCTACCACACCTGGTAAGAAGTTAAGTAGTAACTAGTTGACATAGAACTCATGGCACAGAAGAATGGGTGGCCAGCATCAGTGCAGATTTGTTCATTTGGGTTTGTAACCTTTGTGATAAACTATTGAGTGCTATAGAGATAAAATATAAAATGATTTTTTAAAATCCTAATACAAAACTACCTTAACCCTTTTAGCATAGATTATGATTCTGAAAGCTAATAATCTGTACTGTGCTATAACAAATATAGGAGGATGAATTTAGTATGATAAAGTTTGCTGTGATGAAGAAATCGTTGAGATAAATGAGACTTTAAAATCAAGAGTCAAGGACATTTGGAAAGATATAAGATGTACTTAGGAATCTTACAATTGAACAAGGACTTGTCTCTAGTTTCTTAGTCATAATGTTTCTAAGACACAAATTAATCAAAATCCCAGGTTATCAGTTACTTAATATAAATTTTCCAATAAACACATCTTGATTATACACGTAGGTCTTCAAAGTGGGTAGATTTATACAGTCCCCTCTACACAGGCAAATTACATACACAAAAATTATGAAGTTATTTTTTTTTCTTTGAAGTAGTTTAGTGAATTTTTAAAAATCTGTAATGAATAAAACCAGACTTTAAATCCTCAATAAAAATGTTCTATATCAATGATTGTCATGATATGTGTCTTGGTAATAGATTATTGCATAATGTTTTTTCTTAATAAAATGGTATCTCCATCAAACACGTAGATCATGGAGTCTTCCCACAGGGACTTTTAAGATCATGTAATCCAATCCTTCATTTTACAGATGAAGAAACAATATGTGAGTGTTTTAATAAAGTCTACTGTAAGTTTTGCATTGAGACAAAAACGGTTGTTGTACGAAGAAAAAAGGAGAAAAAGAATTAACAGTAGAAAGTTGGAAGTGAAGAGGGAGGAAAAACAGAAAGGCTTTTTCATTGGTGCAGAGCACTAAGCAGAGATGCATTCTCTAATATATATCCATGTCATTGCTGGAAACTAGCTTAAATACAGTACGAAGTTGGTAGCGTCCTTTTTTTGTTTGTTTGTTTTTGAGACAGAGTCTTGCTCTGTTGCCAGGCCGCAGGCCACAGTACAGTGGCGCAATCTCGGCTCACTGCAACCTCCACCTCCCGGGTTCAGGCGATTCTCTCCTGCCTCAATCTCCTGAGTAGCTGGGACTACAGGCACGCGCCACCACACCAAGCTAATTTTTGTATTTTTAGTAGAGACGGGGTTTCACCATGTTGGCCAGGCTGGTCCCGATCTCCTGATCTCATGATCAGCCCACCTTGGCCTCCCAAAATGCTGGGATTACAGGCGTGAGCCACCACGCCTGGCCTGTAGCATCCATTTTTAAAAGAATCACTTAGATTATAAACATATAAACAATTTACACAGGTTTTCCTCTAGGGAATCACATGACTTACCATAAACAAACAAACATATTCTGTATTAACAACATGCTAACTGTTCATTCATTTACACTGTATATTGCCTGTCACTTCCCCAGCATATGTAAGTTGAAGGAAACATAACAACCATTGTTAAACTCTATTTTAAAATAAATATTATTCTATAAATACAGAAAAAACATGAATATTTTTAAGAGCCATATAAAGACAAATTTTAATTTGAAGATTTGATACTAAGGAATAAATATATATACCTAATATATATTCACAAAAGTTAAA
This sequence comes from Macaca fascicularis, assembly GCF_037993035.2. NCBI lineage: Eukaryota > Metazoa > Chordata > Mammalia > Primates > Cercopithecidae > Macaca > Macaca fascicularis. Next base: position 168,401,483 of record NC_088376.1, on the reverse strand, counting down.
AACTAATTTTTTAAATGCAGACTGTGGAATCAGACTCCCTGGGACTCAGTCTTGATTTTTGCCCCATCCTTGACCTTGGGCAAACTTTTCCTCTCTGTGCCTCAGTTTCCTCACCAGTAAAATTAGGATAACAATAGTGACTATTTACAAGAGTTGTTGTGAGGATGGAATGCCATAAATTTACATATAAATCTTTTAGAACAGGGACAGGCACATAGTAATTAATAAATGTTAGCTGTTACTTCTAATATGTACAAGTCTGTTAAACATTTTGCAGGGGGGAGATAAGGTGTCTCTCATTAACGGGACTTGTTAAGGCATTTTGTCTTTCAAATGTCTGCCTAACTTAATTCATATTGATATTTTGTTTCAGTAGGATTAATAAAATAGTATGAGGAAAAGCCTTAGTTTGGTTTGTTTAGACGTGTTTGAGACAGGGATTCTCATCCTTTTAAGGGGAGTAACCTAAAACGTTACACCCATTCCTGGCTTAAAGTAACTGAGAAGTGACTCTCACAAGATGATAAGGTTTAGCTGTATCCCCACCCAGATCTCATCTTGAATTGTAGCTTCTATAATTCCCACGTGTTGTGGAAGGAACCCAGTGGGAGATAACTGAATCACGGGGGCAGTTTTCCCCATACCGTTCTCGTGGTAGTGAATAAGTCTCATGAGATCTGGTGATTTTATAAGGGGTTTCCCCTTTTGCTTGGCTCTTTCATTCCCTCTTCCCTGCTGCCATGTAAGATGTGCCTTTCACCTTCTGCCATGATTGTGAGGTCTCCCCAGCCACGTGAAACTGTGACTCCATTAAACCTTTTTTTCTTTATAAATTACCGAGTCTTGCATATGTCTTTATTGTGAGAACAGACTAATACACAAGGTAAAGGAGAAAATGGGCGAGTAGAAGAGGCTTAGCAGGATGCATACATCCCCTGATGTGGAGAACATGAAAGCACTCACAGAGGAAAGTGGAGGTGCTGACTCTTCAGCAAGCAAATATTCCACCTATGTGCTCCCACAGTATCTTATACATGTCTCGAAGCCTTTAACTCGCTGCTTGTAATTGATTTGTTTATATGTACATTTTTTTTGTTATTATATGGTCTTCTACTTGAAGACAAAAACTGTCCCATTCACTTTTGCTCAGTAGTTGCTCAGTGGCATATTTATGGATTGAATGACTTAGTTAATTAATAACAGCTACTACAATGGGGGAGGCTATTGATTAAAAAGCGAGAGCTAAGACTCACAGGTTCTATCCCATGGAGGGGCGTGTTGAGGTAGAAGTAACTAGCTATCATGGTACTGACAATGGGTCTCTGATCTCTGTGCTGGGGATAAATGCTCTAAGTGAGCATGAAATATTTTTGAAGTTTATACATGTGTAAGTTTTTTTTCCCCTTAACCATAATTTTCTTTTTAAAAAATGCATGAATATTTGAGTAACTAAGTGCAATGTTGGGTGCAAATATAATCTGCCTAATAAACCATGGGAAAAGCCTGAAAATAAATTCAATAAAAAGAGTCCTAGATAATGTGTTGTGGGAGAGGGCAGAATAAGCAATTAATTATACATGGTGGAATTAAGGTAATTTTAGTAGAGAAGGTGATATATTTGCAGGATCTTGATGCAAATACTAAATCTAAATCTGTGAAAATAGAGCTTATATCCTTAATGTAGAAATTGGCTGATAAGCAGAAATAAGTGCAAAGTTCTGTGAATGGGTGACATAAACATCAAAGGTATTCATAATTCCCAATATACTTGAAAAACTGGCTATTATTTGATGCATATATCCCTGTATGGCAATCAACCCAGTAAATAAAATAATAATAATGTCCTTTAAAAAATTCATTTATTCATGAATATTCATTCATCCATTCACTCTTTCAACCTAATGTGATAATCTACTGAACATCAAATTCCAAACTGTGTGCTGAGTACATTGGAAACCATGGTGGTCAAGACAGAATAAAGTCTCTGCACAAGAAGTAGGTTCAGACAATTAAATTAATAATTATAATGTGATACATATTATGTTAGGTAAAGTACTAAATGTTATGGAAATATGTAATTATAAGCAGTTTATACTTAAACTCATTACAGAAATATGGCAGAACTATATCTGGATAAATATAAAGTGCTGTTAGTTTTTATTGACCTTGAATTCCTTCTGATTTTGTCCTTTTTACCTACAGAGTAGATTGCCACATCTGGGTCTTACTTATACTGTTTGCTATTCAAAATCTTGCCTCTTGAACTACCTATTTAATTATGGATTCATAAAGCACAAATCAATTTATTTTCTTAAATTCCTTGAGACTAAAGATGGCAGCATTTTTCCTACTCCAGTGTTTCTTTTCTGTTAAGATATATCTTTTATTATAAATGACAGCAACCTCAGGAAGATGATGGTGATGATGCATGAAACAGAAAAAAACTATGCTTCCTTTTGTGAGATTAGATCTACAGGGCTGAGAAGAGTAAAATCTTGTTTGGACTAGTATATTGAACAAAAACCACATAGGAGTCACAGTGGAAGCAATTATAGTCTATACCAATTCTTATCATTTTAATGAGGCAAAGTTAAAGTTGGTCTTTTCGTTGTGGTTCTTAAATTCAAGGTATAACCTATAACCCATGACAAATTTTTTCTTTAGAAATTATCAACCACACAGTGAATTTTCTTTAGAAACCAAAATTCTAGAATTTTTAAAGCAAAAAATGTGCTGTTCTCCTTCATTTTAATTCTTTTGGAGGAAAGGAACTTTTTCTTTTCTTTCCATAAAAAATGTAGTTAACTAGAGTTGCCATAGGTAAGAAGACTAATAGAGTAAAATACTAAATGATCCAATATATACTGCATTTATCTAACTGGATTTCATCTAGCTCAACATCATGGCTTTGTAGTCTAAGCAGTAGATGAACAGAAACAATAAATTGGGCAAGTAATGTTTTGTGTGAATAACAGAAGAGTGAACAGAAATATAACACTTCACCATTGCACAAAATACAATTAAATATGATTTTTAAAAACCCAGTCACTGATCCACTGCCCAATCATAAAACAAGTGTAATCAGTTCAAGTAGTCTTAAATATAGTGAAAATGTCCTCAAGACACACAGCTTGAGAGAATAAAGAGTTTTCACTCTCATCTGCTGGACTCAGGGAAGGTGTGCTATGTGGCTATCATTTGAGTGTGCTGTGTTTAACTTAATCAATATTATAAATTATGCATATATTTTAGAAGTTCATAATTTCTATTAACTTGTAAAGCTTTTGTAAAGAAGGATGAAAAAACCATACTACAAAAATGAGAATGTGAATAAATGCCAGTTTTTCCTCAGATTACAGATGAGATAACATCGCTCCTATTTTAAGAAAATGAGACTGGATCAGATGTGAACATTCATCCCTTCTCTTTAGGATAGTCTATGAATTCAACACATTGACGCTAATTATTACAATAGTTAACAGTTACTTGAGTACTAACCATGTGCAAAGCACTTTGTAATTATTTCACATATATTATCTCATTTAATGCTCAAAACAATACTATATTATAAATAAGGAAACTGAGGCAAAGGGAATTCATTTACTCTAGATGAATGGCGTAGTAACAGGTGGATGTAGGATTCAAACCAGACATACTCCAGAATCCATACAATATTAGAATAGTCTGACCTGAAAAGACAAAACAACAACAACAACAACAACAACAAAACGGATCTAACCAATACCTTGGGAACATCATCTAACTTTTCTGGGCTTTAGATCCTTCAGCTGAAATAGGAATTGACAAACCTTTTCCATAAAGGGCAAAAATCTTAAATATTTTAGGCTTTGTGGGTCAAGAGGCAAAATCAGAGATGTCATGCTGTTTAGGTAATGATATAATTGGAGAGAAAACTTGCTGTATCTCAGCCAGTTAGATGAAAAATACATAATACAACAGGAAAGGATAATCTTCAAACTATTAAATTATAGTTCTCTTTGTACTTCTAATGTGGAGACAAATTATATTAAGAACGTGGTAGCTGAAATAAAATTATTTGAGATTAGCACATCAGGTGTTGAGTGTTATCAGTGGTTATCTTAGGGGGTGACAGAAGAAGATTTTAGGGACAGACGGAAGTTTTTTCACTTCTAGTTACAATTAATTTTCTAAGTGGTGGAACTGATTGTGATTTATTATTATTATATTTTACTTTGTGTTTTGGGGTAGTTTTCAGTATTTTCTCCTGGTTTTATTGAGGTAAAACTGAAAAAAATTTTACATATTTAATATGTACAATGTGATGATTATCAAATACATATTACCACAGTCAGGAGTATTAACATATCCATCACTTCATATAGTTACCTGTGTCTGTGTGTGTGTGTGTGTGTGTGTGTGTGTGTGTTGAGAACACCTAAGATCTTACCCTCTGAGCAAATTTAATGGATGCTATTCAATATTCTTAACTATAGTCACTATGCTGTATATTTGACCACCATAAGTTATTCATCTTATAACTGAACGTGTGTACCCTTTGACGAACTTCTCCTGATATCCCTGTCCCCAGCTCCTGGCAATCACCATTTTATTCCCTACATTTTTGAAATCCACTTTTTTTTTCTTAATTTAGTTTAAAGTTCCGGGATACATGTACAGGACATGCAGGTTTGTTAATAGGTAAATGTGTGCCATGGTAGCGAATAGCCATGTTTTCAATACATCACAAGCCATAGTAGTGAGAAACAGCATTTCTATTTTTTTTTTCTTTTAAAATTATTATTATACTTTAAGTTCTGGGATACACACACAGACCTTGAAAGTTTGTTACATAGGTATACACGTGCCATGGTGGCTTGCTGCATCCATCAACCCATCATTTACATTAGGTATTTCTCCTAATGCTATCCCTTCCCTAGCCCCCCACTCCCTGACAGGCCCCAGTGTGTGATGTTCCCCTCCCTGTGTCCACGTGTTCTCATTGTTAAACTCCTACTTATAAGTGAGAACATGCGGTGTTTGGTTTTCCATTCTTGTGTTAGTTTGCTGAGAATGATGGTTTTCAGCTTCTTTTTAAAAAGATTCCACATAAAAGTGAAATCACACAAGAAAGGAATTTTAGAAAAACTAAAAAATTGAATTAATATACCGTCATAGGAAGAAACAGAATTTCCAAGATGAGTGGGGGAAAATAATAGTATCAGAAATATAATAATAATAGAGCTTTTTCCTGTGGAAAATAGTACATGGAAATAGAATGTACTAAAAAGGAGAATCAGAAAAGATTATGGCTCCAGAATCACATTATCTTCTACAGTTTGAAGAAAAGAAAATGTGGCTAAAAGAAAAAATGTACTTCCATTGCATACCTTTTATAATGACAAGAATAAAGAAATACTAACAATATCAAGTATTGACAAGGATACTGACAAGGATATGGAACTACTGAAACTCTTATCCATTGCTAGTGGGAATGCAAAACTGGAAATTACCGAAATGTCTTTCAGCGAATTAATGGTAAATGATCTTCTGTATATCCATACAAAGGAACACTACTTAGCAATAAAAAAGAAACAAATCATGAAACATGCAATGACATAAAAGAGTATTTTATTTTATTTTTTTTAAAGACAGGGTCTCACTCTATTGCCCATACTATAGTGCAGTAGCATGATCATGCTTCACTGCAGGCTCAACCTCCCAGGCTGAAGTGATCCTCCTGCCTCAGCCTCCCAAGTAGCTAGAACCCCAGGTGCACATCCCCATGCCTAATCAATTAAAAAAAAATTTTTTTTTTTTTAGAGATAGGGTCTCTCTGTGTTGCCCAGGCTGGTTTCAAATTCCTGGGCTCAAGCATTCCTCCTCCCTTGGCCTCCCAAAGTGCTGGAACTGCAGGCATGAGCTAACCATACCCGGCCATGAATGAGTCTTAATGCATCAAGCTGAGTGAAATAAGTCAGACTTAAAAGGCTATATATATATATATTTCTCCATTTATATGACAACTCTTGGAAAGACAAAACTATAATGATAAAGAGGAAATCTGTGGTTTCCCTGAGTTAGTGGTGCGAGGGTGGATAAAAGAAGTTCTTCAGTGTGATGGAACTCTTTCATATTCTGATAGTGGTGGTGCTTGTTACATAAATCTATATATACATTAAAATTAACAGAACTGTATACCAAGAAATTTATTAATGTCAGTAAAACTATTCAACATTTTCAGAGGAAAAAAGGGAGCAACTGATTACATATTGAATCATTGGAAAAAACAGGCTCAAGTAAAGCCATGGTTTCTCCTACCAAGAAGATAATTTGGTAAGATATAACATTGTTGATGAAAAAGAAACCTGCAGTTCTACCTCTCTGCCATTAGTTGACCAAAATGAGAATGTCTAACATAGCTACAAATTTAAATAATTCTCTGCTTGTTTAAAATATAGTCTCTAACAGTTCATTACAGTCATTACTGCCTGTGAATCAAGGAGAATACCAGTATGTGAATTTTATAAGTATGACAGCAAGGTAAAGACTGTTACTTAAGCCAATAAATTACTATATTTCATAAAACTCTAATGATTCTGTGAACAGACTATGTAGTTCAATTTTTCTTCTAAACCCTGTAACTGCAATGTATTTTCACTGATATTTTTAACAAGTTTTCAACGGTACATTTTTTATTGTGGCAAAATATATATTAAAAATTTACCATTTTAACCATTTTTAAGTGTACAGTTCAGTGGCATTATGTATACTCACACTGTTATGGAACTATCACAACCATCTCCATCTCTAGAATATTTTAACTTTTCCATATCCAAACTCTGTAACCATTAAATAATAATCCTATTTCCCCTTCCTCCTAGCCCCTGGTAACCTCTATTCTACTTTCTGTCTCTAGGAATTTGACTATTCTAGGTACTTACTTAACATAATGTATTAAAGTTTTATCCATGCTATAGCATATGTCAGAATTTGATTTCTTTTGAAGGATGAATAATATTCCATTCTATGTATGGACCACATTTTGTTAATCCACTTGTCCACTGATGGACATTTGGATTGTTTTCACCTTTCGGCTATCAACTGTGCATTCCTTTCGACATTATTGTCAGCCACCAGTTTTTTCCTCACTAGTCAGACTCAAGTCATATTCTGACACTCTTTAGGAATAAAGGACATTTCATTTACAATAGTTAGGTTTAAACAGGATGTATTAGTTTGCTCTCACACTACTAATAAAGATGTACCCAAGACTGGGTAATTATTTTAAAAACAGGCTTAATGGACTCACAATTCCACATGGCTGGTGAGGCCTCACAACCATGGCAGAAGGTGAAGAAGGAGCAAAGGCAGGTCTTATATGGAGGCAGGCAAGATAGTGTGTGTAGGGGAACTACCCCTTTATAAAATCATCAGATCTCATGAGACTTATTCATTATCATGAGAACAGCACAGGAAAAACCGCCCCCATGATTCAAGTACCTCCCCTTGGGTGCTTCACACAACACATGAAGATTATGGGAGCCACACTTCAAGATGAGATTTGGGTAGGGACAGAGCCAAACCATATCAGAGGAATTTTTAAGTTTGGTCACAAGGTCTAATTAATTATTTTCATGCATAGGATCTAAAGAGCAATTGTATATTTATCAACTTATGTGTTTAAATTTGGTCATTAGCTTAACATATGTGTTTGTATGCATGTCACATGCATGTCTGTGTGATGATACATAGAGCTGTATTATGCATAATGTTAAAGCTTTACTATTGTCTGGTTAGAGAAGCAGTCATTATCCAGAAAAATGGTTTTCCAGTGTGAAGCAGTTAATTTGACTTCACTGAATTGAAAATTTTAAGATGAAATAGGAGATGGGTTCCCATAAGGGGTTAGTGTGCAACTAGATTCCATCTTTTACCAACCAAAACAGAACATCTCGGTGGGTACAATGCATTAACATTTTAAAAAAACTTTATAAGTTTTAACATGCAGCTAGAATTAGGAAGTTCTGAGATAAAATGATCCTGAGTTGGGGGAGCTAAGAGTAAATAAGTGAAGGTAATTTTAAAAGTCGGTTAGGGCCTGGAGCATACTGAGAGGAAGGGAAGAGAAATTTAGAATTATAAATAGCAAAAGATCCACTCAAGCTAGAAAAGATTAAGTATCCTTTTAGAGTTAGGAGTAGAAGAGGGATCAGTTACAAGGATAATTAATATCTGGATTATAAGGATCTGCTATTATAACACTTATACTAGAACAAAAGTCATGAAAATGGTCTGCAGAAGTCATGAGGTGAGAATAAGATAAACAGGGAAATATTTAAGCAGATTATAGAGTTCTGGAAATGTCATCAAGTCTCTTGATTGTGTATATTTTTTGTTCAATTTAAACACTTGTCCTGAGGTTTATAAGTGAAACATGATGTAATTTATCACCTAAGTAACCATTTATCTTATATACAAAAGCATGGTGAATACACACACACACACACAGACATTTTCATTAACAAGAACTAGTACCAACTAGAGCTCAGGAAATATTTGTTGATTAAATGAATCAGTCTACTTAGAGTATGCATTTTCTTTTGTGCTACAGAAGTTGAGGCAATACAAATGAAAATAAAACTTCTGTGTGCTGATTGATTTTCTCAGTCTGCTTATCTGAGAATTAAAGAATTAATAAAATAATAATTTTATTTATTAATTGGCAAACTTTTCTTTAATAATAGATGTTTATTGTAACTAGTGAAACAACAAAAACTGTTTAAAGAAAAAATTAATAATCTTTCCTGATTCATTTTTTTGTTCCCAACTCTGTGAAATAACCAATGTGAAGAATATTGTATGAATTATTTTCTATAGCTTTCTTCATGTTCATATAAACATAAACAATATATTTATTCATAAATACTCATTACCATGAAAATTATCGTTATTCTTCCAGGTTAATAGCTATAGATATAATTCATTCTTGTCCTAATGGTTGCATTATCTTCAATAACATGGATGTATCATCTGTCCATATCATATGATATGCATGTAGTCAAATTCATGAAATCAGTATACTTTTTTTTTTTTTTAATACAAATTTTACCGAAAGTACAGGATGCTCAAAAAACGCTGAAGACCTATCTGGTACCAGCTTTGGTAACTGAGAAAGAAAATTAGTGAGGTACTCCTGGTTTTTTGCCCTCTAGAAAGTCACTGACTATAATAGGAGAGACATAACAGTAAGTTGCTTTTTTTAATTTGAGAGAACCTTCTCAGAGAATTTATAGTAACAAATGCTTTCAAAGCAACAGTTTAAAAGAAGTAATATATCACTAGCAATTCATTCTTCATTGTTTCCAATGTATGATCAGTACTTAGTAACAACAGAAGACCTCCCTAGATGATGACTCAAAAACAAATTTCCAACCACTCAGAGCTCAGATAAAGGACCTTACTCTTGAGACCTCAAAGTGATTTACATTTGCACTAGTACTTCTATTGTAATATATGATATTTATAAACTAGCCTTATTCCATGGAACTCTAAATAATACTCCATATATATCATTTGACTTTTTTGCATATGTCTTTAAGATGGGAGAAAATGTCCCCTACAGATAAGGAAAATGATCTTAAGACAAAACTGACAACACCTGAATCAAGTCTCCAGGTAGCCGCATACTCTTCCCTTTCAATTATACTTGCTGCCTCGCTAGTGGTAAGTGCAATTATAATGTAGACGGTATTATGTCATCAATTAGAGAGTCTCACTTAGCTTGATATAATCAGTTTTTATTTAAAAATGAGAGCTTTCCATGCAAACTGTTTTTCTATCTCCTAAAAGGCTGGTGACTAAAACTTCACTGACAAGTTTTTTTTAGATGAGATGAGCGTAAGTTAACTACTGAGCAGCCAGAGTCTAGTCAGGCCCCTCAGACTTTCCAGTGCTACAAAAAGATGAGCAAATATGGGGTTAGATGTGTAACCCAGGTTCATAGCTGTACCTGCCAACCCTAACCTAGAGAAGGGAAGAGAACACTGACGGTAACAATAGCAACAGTAACAATGCTACATATCTATCACTTATTGATTATCTAACAAAGTCTTAAAATATCAAGTAATGTAAGCAAAGAACAATTTAGTGAAATTTTAGCAAAGGTTAGGCAAATTTTATATGGTCAAGATAGTACATTTGCAAACAAGTAGAAGACCTTGTCAAAAATCTGAATCTTCTAATATCCAGTAACTCTCTTGTCTGAGCCAATTTATTTTCTTACATCTTTGAAGACATTTTATTATAAAAGGTTATAACTGAGCATTCGACACTAATCAGAAGAGTGATCTTCATTCTGTATTCAGTGTCTCCTGACCCCCTGAAAGAAACTCAGCTCAGCATGGCCTCCTCCCTTTCCAGTTGACTCAGAGAATGGTGCTTTCAAATTGTCTTTTGGGATACATGAAGGGGTGCATTTAGAGCCAACCTGAAGTGTAACACTCTTTATTGTTCCTGAGAAATGTGTGCCTAATTCCCTAGAAATTTACTGTTTCAAAGAGTCACAAGCTCCTGATTGCTTCTCATCAGTCTTGAAGAGATTAGATAAGCTTCCTCCCTCTTACAAAAGCTTTTTCTTCATTCAAAATTCCTTTGAGAAGAAAACATTGAACCTGAATTGGATTTTTAACAAAATATTATAAGATTGTTGAAAACATTTTTTTTCTCCTGAGGAGACCCAGTAATTCAAAAGACATATTAATGCACATTCTGATTTAGGACTACTAGCAACATATTGCAAAGAGCAAGGTAGTAACAAAGAACAAAGTCCCTTCTGCTAAGCAGGAAAGATATTTTTTAACTGGCTTACTTTAGAAGACTTGAATGGACTGCTAAGGGCTTTCACACAGATAATCTCAGAAGTCAAAGCTCAAGAAGCAGGGGGAAGAAACAACTACTGGAGGACCCCAACGGGTAGCATTGCCTCTAATTACTGTAAAATTGTTATGTATACTGAAGCCCCACATCCCATTCCCAGACTCAGATTATTATTCTACAGTGAGATTTGGCTTTAGAACACTTGTTTGAGTGTGTCAGTAATAGAATATGACCTCTTCAGAAATGGGGGTGTTTACATGCAGTGCTCCTAAAGTTGGCACACATGGAAGGTAATTCAGGGTTATGTTTGCAGTGGCACCCGTCATCAGCAATGTTTCAATCCCAGTCCATCTCTCTGTACTGTTTTTTTTTTTTTTTTTTTTTTTTTTTTATTATTATACTGTAAGTTCTAGGGTACATGTGCTGTGCAGTATGTGCAGGTTTGTTACATATGTACATTCATTTTCAATGTAGTCCTCAGTGGTCTTTAGAAAATAGTGCTAGCAATTCATAAGCATGTTTGAATTTTCAAAGTTTTGCTTTTTTTTTTTTTTGAGATGGAGTCTTGCTTTTCTTGCCCAGGCTGGAATGCAATGGTGCAATTTCGGCTCACTGCAACCTCTGCCTCCCAGGTTTAAGTGATAATCCTGCCTCAGCCTCCGGAGTAGCTGGGATTTCAGGCGCCCGCCACCATCCCCGGCTAATTTTATTTGTATTTTTTAGTAGAGACGGAGTTTCACCACGTTGGTCAGGCTGGTCTCGAATTCCTAACCTCAGGTGATCCACACGCCTCGGCCTTCCAAAGTGACGGGATTACAGACATGAGCCACCATGCCTGGCCTCAAAGTTTTACATTTTTTATAGTAGCAATAAGGCTGAGTACCTTCATAGGCCTTTACCTCTGATCACACTAAAGGCTTTAATTAAGTTAGTCTTAAGAAGAAAAATGTAAACCAAACTCCAATTATTAAACATTGGAATTATTCCTTCTTATTGGTCTAATAATTACAATTTTTTACTTCTCATTCATTTTTCAAAGGTTTTTTTTCAGTATGATCTAGGTTATTGGAACTATTATATGTGATATGATGGGGTGTTGGGCACAGACACACAGTAAATCAAGATGATGCAGAAATGAAAGTCTAATGCTAAAGATTTTACCAATCTTCCCACATCCCCATTTTTCAAAGGAGGAAACATATAGAGGACATTATATTTATTTCCAGACATGATGATATAATTATAAAGAAACCTCTCAATGCACTCTCTCTTTTTTGGGAAGTCTATGACAGCAGGTATTACAATTCTACTTTGCCAGATGAGGTGTGTAAACCATAGAAAACTAGCATCCAAGAGAAGAACAGACTTGGATGTGGGTAGAATAATAGGAGGAACACTTACAGTCAGATAGATCAGAGTATGAATGCAGGCTCAGGCTTTTTTCCACTAAAATGTATAGAGCAATGTAATCTCACTGAGCCTCAGTTTCTGATACTGTGAACTAAGGATTATGACATCAATCTACAGTCAATGCTGTAAGAATTAAATGTGAAGAGTTTTATGGAGAGGGTATCTGCTAAATGTAACTATTTTTCTTACCCTCCTAAATTTTTTCAGTCTTTTAGACATTTGGGCTATTAGAGAACTAATGACCTCTGTGACCACACTAGCTCAGGCAATAACTAAACGCAACAGTTTTAAAAACACCAAGCAGGAGATAGCACAGAGTTTGAATCAGTTAGGTCTAATAGTAATACACACCTCACTTACTGGCTTTGCAATTTTAGATGCTACTTAATCGTTCTGGGGCTCAGTTTTTTCATTATAAAATGGGAATGGTTCCTACTTTGCTGGGTAGTTGCTGAGTGTGGTAGCAAGGATTACAGACAACTCTTTATAAAGTATTTGGTATATTAGGTAAAAGTATTGTAATATATATTGTTCAGATTTTTTATTAATTAAGGTTTGTACATAGACTCATCTCCTGCACTTAATATTTCTTTTTCTACCCAAGACCTTGAAAGGGTTATGACAGGGGCTTTGATCACATATTAGCTGGTTTGGCTGTGGTAATTTAGCTCCTGAGTATTGGGATTACAGTACCAGCCCTGCCATTAACTATTTAACTATGACTTGGATAGGAATTCTAGGCCTGAATTTTGTTCGTCTCCAAAATGAAGAGGCTAGAATAAATAATTCCTAAGATTCCATGTCGCTATAATATTTTCTGGTTCCAGGGTCTTTTTACTGAGCTATAGCAGATAAATCCTCATATCTTTAGAGCTTAAGCTACTTCTCTATGGTTCAATTTCCACATTCCCTCTACTCTATTTCTTCTTTAATTGCAAAAGGGGATAATTTCCATTACTTTGCAAACAAACCAATATCTCTATTCTGGCTTAGTGGCATACCAGGTTATTAATGCATCATACTTAAAAAAAAAAAAAAGCCTGGATTGTTCTTCAATCCAGAAATCCAGTAATGTTGTAGGTAGTAATAATGAGAATAATGATGATTTATTTTCAAGGTTTTCTATGCCTCCAGGTCCCCGGTCATTGCACATGATAAAATACACCAAAATTAAAAATGAGATTAAGGTTTAACAGATAAAAAATACAGTCTAGGAACAAAACACATTTTTGGTATGCATCTCTACATTACACAACAGCCACTTAAAAAATAAACAAAAATAAGAAATCCATTAACCAACAACAGAATTTAATAATTATTAACTAGAAAGAAAATAAAATTAACTTGACCTTATCTTAGAAGGTTGTCGGAGATCTACTCAGTTTATGCAAGTGAAAAATATGTTTTGAAGTATAAGACCTCAATTTCAGAAGTCCAAGCTCTCCTCAAACTCAGAGGTAAACCTTCAGGGAGGATTTAAAATAAATGTATGGATTTTATTAGCATGTGTATATTATTTACCTTTGAATTAATTTTGCTCTTGTCCTATTCTTGAGCTATCCTTCAATTGGTATTTTTATGTGTATCTACTATGTGCTTTCCCACTGCATTAGGAATAAAATTTAAATTCCTCACTCTGGCATTTCTCTGACCACAACTCCAGCCATTCTGCTTTGCTCACTTTGCTCTGGCCACTCTGAAGTCCTTTTAGTTCTTTGAATACAGAAAGTCTGTATTCAAAGCTTTGCATTTGAATACAGGATTTTGTATATGCAGTTTCTATCTGGAGCTTTCTCCCCTCCCATACTCCCTTCCCTACCCCAAATTCTTCACCTGGCTGATATTAATTTCCGTCCTTCAATGCTCAACTCAAAGGACACTCTCTCTGAGAATTCTGTCCTGAGCACCCAAAGGACAGTATAAGGGATTTCCCCCACTCAATGTTGTCTTGCATACATAACTCTTTACAGGGACCACAGTTTGTAATACTGTAATAATGTTTGCATTTATTTCATGTCTAATTTCCTTAGGAGACTATCAATTTCATGATGAAGGTGTAATGAATCATTTCTATATTTCTAGTATTAAGCATAGTTGAATAATGAGTTAATGATTCTATTGTGGTAGATTCAGTAGGGCTAAGAAATGTTAATTAAATATGGACTATTCCCTTAAAATTTTATTTTCTAGTAAGGGAATAAGGCATACAGATAAAGTGCTATAAAATGTAGAAAGTAATTCGTGTCTCAATAAAAGTGTAGATGAGTATTGTATTAGTTTCTTAGAGCTGCTGTGACAAGTACCACAAATTTGTTATATTTATTATATATTTATTATATTGGGTACTGTCAAAGGCATGATACCAGGAACAAAATTTAACAGTTTTGGAGGCTACAAGTCCAAAATCAAGTTGTCAGCAAGGTCACTACAGGTGGTAAGTAAATTTGGTGGTTAGGGGAGAGTGGATTGTTTCTGTCCAGGTCAAAGAAAGAAGGATTCATGAAATTAATAACATTGGAAAAGAACTTGTTAGGATGGGTTGGTTTTGCATATGAAAAAATTGAATGATGGACATTCCAGATGCTGGAACAATATGAATAAAGGTAAGTGAGAGAACTTGGCCTGAGTATATAGTACATATAACCGGGTAGGTGACAATTAACTAAGAAATGGGATTAGAGTTAGATTTTAGGATGTCATGTATATTGATTAGGGATTGTTATACATAGAATTATTGAAAGTTTTGTCTGAACAAAGGCGACATAATCTTAGTGCTCCTGTTTTAGAAAAGTTAATGGGGCAGCAGTGTTTAGGATAAACTGATCTCCCTGCTCCATCTCTTCCAATTAGGAAATTTTTGCAAGCAAGAGAAGATAAAATCCTGACTAGAACAGAGATATCAAAGAAAGAGAATGAGACTTGGCCACTTACTGGACATCTAGGAGGAAGAAGAGGAAAGAATGATATATTTTGAATAAAGATGTCCTAGGGAATTGGAGTTAGAAAAGCTAGGATAGTCAAAAGGAGGATGGTTTTTAGGTAGAGGAATAAATTTAGCTTTGATATACTGACTGAGAGAAACTAGAGCGATTTCTAGTTGAAGATTTAAATAAGGATGTTGGAAATATAGGACTAAAGTTTTGAAGACATATCAGGATGGGAGGTATAAATTTCTGAGTTATCCATGTGAAGTAATTGAAGTCATGTAATTCTGCGAAGCTGTGTCAAGTCATGAGAAGAGTATGAATGTGGAGTATGACACACGTGATCACACTCTGTGTCTACTATTTACCTGTTGTATAACCTGGGGCAAATTGCTTAACTCCATCATTTTCTCATATATAAGGAAGAAGATAATTTTATCCCTTAATTAGGATTACATGAGTTAAATGCTTAAAAGCTCTGCCATGTTTAAGCTGCTTTTATATTTTGGGGCATAATTCTCAATAAGAAATACACTTATTTTGCCATCTAGTATCTTAAAAATACGTGATGTGCTTTAAAAAATATTTATTTTCCTGTGATTCGAGTACATGTGATCTTTTAAACTTTCATGGCCTACTAATGAGTTACAACCCACACTTTGGAAAACTGATCCTCCCATACATTATGGTTGTCATCCAATTCCTCCTCTAGTCACTGGCCCCAACAAGCATTCTGAAATCACACCAATACTATTCAATGTTCTCTTGACTTTCATTTATTACTCCCTCTTCATAGGCTTCTTGCTAGTATCACATTATTCCTTCATGGCCCAGAAAAAAATGATAACCATTTACTTCCTCTGCTATACCATATAACGTTTTGTCTATAAGAAAGATGTGTTTTTCCCAGATAAATTATGAATTCCTTCATAACAGAAAATATGTGTTATTTATCTGTGTTTTTTGGTAAAATATTTTGTTCATAGGAGGCACAGAATATTAATTCATTATTATAAAGAAAAGGGAGAAGAGGTTTGAAAAGAGAACTTTGCTGGACATCTACATCTAGGACCCTGCTCTGGTATCACCATGTCTCGATTCCTCCATCTTCTCTATATGCCAAAGCTTCCATGGAATTTTTAAAGGGCAGAACTATTGTCTCTTTGTCTTTGAGGCACAAAGACTCAGGCCACTGACTTTCAGTATATGGCGGAGAGAGGGAAGGCCTGGATGGGTTAATTAAAATAATGGAAGAAACTAGAAAATGTACAGAATTTAGCTTTGGGTAAAATAACAGAAAGGTTTTTACCATAGCCTCTTTGGATTGGTAAATGACAGAATCCAATGAAAGCAATGTGAAACAAATGACCAGAGCAAGTAATTCATTTTAAAATATTAAAGCTTATTTCTTTTTTTTTTTTTTTCTGACTCTGGAAAACGTGCCTCTGATGGAAATGACCCTGGTAACAGTGACATTCTGACACCATGCATGGTGCACACCCTTGGGAAGTTTGAATTCCACATCACAACGGCTCTGCTCAGATTACTGGTTTCATCATGCCTGTAAGCCCAATTAAACTACTGGAGTTTCTAGTGGTCTTATGTCCACTTTGTAAATCATCATAAAGAATAATAAGTCTACCAAATAAATTTGCCTCTACAGGACTCGTTGCTCAACCAAAGGCATGATACCAGGAACAAAATTTAAAAAACAAAAACAAAAACAAACAAACAAACAAACAGAAACCTCTTTTGATAACAACCAACGTTTTCAGGATACTCCTTTATATATGAATTTGAGATTTTGATGAAAGGGACTACAGTTCAACAAGTCTCAATAAATGAACCCAAGGCAATTTGCTCCTCAGGAAACATTTCTCAGACCCTGACTGTAGAGAAAAGGTTGAAGCCTCAGATTGTAAATTCAGATAGACTACCACGTCTAGGTCTCTAAGGATGAACCGTGATGGTGGTCAATATACTTTGTGTAACGTTTGTGCCCTACCCTGTGCCTCAATTTACTTATTTAAAAATGAAGCGATTAGACTTTGTTTCTTACATCCTTTCCCACTATAATATTTGGCAATGCTCTGCCCTTACATTTGCCTAAACTTTTTAATCTTAAAATATATAAAATGTTTTTTATAAAATTCTTTTATGTCATTAAATGTTATTGAACATGATAACAGTACAATTCACTAAGCCTAAATTTCATCATTTTAGTATTGCCTCAGAGGTCAAGTTTTATGAGAGCCTTAATTTGCATCACCAGAAGCTCATTTAATAAAAATGAAAGAATCCCTTTTGGAAATAAATTTTAAAAAGTGATGGTGGGGAAGAGGGACAGAGAAATATATGTAAAAAAGAAAACAAACAGGAAACTGAACTTAGAAGGTGTCAAATGGTTCTGAGTTCTAAAGAATATTGTGGTCATATTAGTGTTGAAAAGCTGGTCCTAGCATTTTATGCACTAAAAGTACATTCTGTTAATGGTTCCTTCCCAAATCCCTGGCCTCTTGACCCAATATTTATTGTACCACTTGTCCCGTTTCCCTGAAACAAAATCTATCATATGGCAATAAGGCAAACTGAGGTATCAGAGCATCATCTACCCTGGAATTGGGCATATTTATCCGTGGAGTCGACTCTAGCATGTGGAATATAAAACACATAACTTAAGTGGAAAACTGCTGAAGACCATTTCATAGGTGAAAAGGATGTGGTATGAATGGGCAATTCTCACTTTGGTCAGGAAAAAGAAATGTAAAGTCAATGAGGTAAGGGGCTGGGAGACGGATGCCTCGTATGATATGATAAGCAGAAAGGTTGTGTTTGGCAAATTCCTTGACCACCTTCTTCCTGACTGTCAAAAACTGTATTCAACCTGTGTTTATAATAAATATTCTCTGATAGCATGAACCCTGGATTTCTGACTTTAAAAAAGTTTTGAAATTAAACTAATAACAGCTGTTTCATGATTACATATTATTGTATCAAGGGTTAGGAATTACAAAAATGAGTAAGAAAGAGCCCCTGCTCTTAGAGACCTTACTGTCTGTGGGTTTGAACTGTTGTAGTTATGACAACAATAACAATAATCATCATTTATTCACTGATATCAGCCAGGCACCATGCTCAGTGCACGACATACACAAACTGCCAAAGTCTCCTTCGTTTCACCGATGCAATGACAGTGAGGTGACCTTGCTCTGTCAATGCATCATCTCTTAACAAAAATGAACTTAGCAGGAATTCACACCATAGGCAGAGACATGTAAGCAACTCCAGAACTGTCTACTCTCAACACACAAGAACTACAGTCAACAAAAATGCAGTGAACTAGAGTGAAAAATGGAAGCAATTGTCTGAATCACCTTTAGTGTACTCTGTTGATTGGGGGCTGTGACACTCTAAAAACCATGATGCAGTAGACTCCACATCTGGCATTCCAACAATGGAAGGTTAAGTGTTTTAAGACTCTTAGTGAAAAAACTTGCAATACATTAACTGTAAAACTGAGGAAGACATCATAAGCTTCTGGATTTTATTACCAAAATGTACATTTTGATCTAAAATTAAAAATAAAAACAGATTGACTTTCCTTGTAGTATTTCACAACCTTTGAGTGCAGCATTAAAAATGCTTTTCTTTTTTTCTTCACCAACTATAAGCTTCTGTTTTCTTACCCTGGGCGTCTGAATCTTTTATATGCTTGGGTTCTATTCACTGCCTGTTATTCAGACGTTGAAATCCCAAATGTTAATTGTTCTTCCAAGTACATTGACAAAACAGCAGCTAAATAAGGGTAGACCAGACTGTGGTAGACTCTGACATGCATTTATGGAACAATGGGGCTCTGAGAGACAGCCTTGTAGCTCACGGGAAGACATAAGATGTGCTATTTTGACTGCTTCGTAGCAGAATGGGGAACACACGCACACAAGGGAATTATGCATTTTACTTAGTTTTGCCCAAAGTCCTCAAGGCAACAGAATCTTGTGATGTCATCATGAACTTTATTTCTCTCCATTTCCATTGACACAAAGGCTAAAAATTTCTAATGACATCACAAAGGAAAAAGAAATCTACTTTGATTCCATAAGAAATCTTTCACCTTCAGTGAGAGGGGTTTAAAAAAAAAAAAGCAAGAATCTTTCCAGACAGGGTGTGTGTCACTGTGCTCATGCACAGTGGGTGACACCCTCTCTAATGAAATTCAAACCAGCCAAAAGAAAGGATTCACAATTTAGGTTGGATAAAAAAGACATCCTGAATATTGAGACCAACAACTTTTTTTTTTTTTTTTTTTTTTTTTTTTTTAAGAAGAAAATCATTTAAACATATATTTCTTCAGGGACATTCACATTTTTACTCGTGTCTGGTTACTATGTTACCAATGTTTTTGTCCTTTTTTGGGTTGGTCACAGAAACACAGAAGAAGGTACAGGAAGCTTTGACTTATAGGAATACAGTGCAGCTCAATCTTTTGTTTTTAAGGTGCAGTGATTTCAGTCTCTAAATGTAACTTCAGGCAGTCTGAAAAGAAACAGGTTAAAATCTCTTTCAGTTATAATTGGTATTTCAGATTTAATTAAAAATTAAACTTTCATAATGTTTCACCATCCAAAGCAATGCATTATCAGTCAAGCGTGGCTTTTCTTTTTTTCTTTTTTTTTTTTTCTGTTAAGGGAAAAAAAAAAAAAAAAAAAAAAAATCCCTCTTCCCAGAGTAGTTTTTTAATGAAAAGAAAAGGATCTAAAGAGAAGAAAAAAAAGCAATTTTGAAAAACAAAATATGCCTCCATGTTAAGGACTTCATAATGATATGACTAGAAACTCAATGTTTCTGAATTTTAGCTATATTCTGATTAAAAAAAAA
The DNA here is from genome assembly GCF_037993035.2 of Macaca fascicularis. Taxonomy (NCBI): domain Eukaryota; kingdom Metazoa; phylum Chordata; class Mammalia; order Primates; family Cercopithecidae; genus Macaca; species Macaca fascicularis. The sequence goes on along the minus strand of NC_088376.1, from coordinate 168,381,414 downwards.
ACAACTCCTAAACAATTTTTACAGCCTAAAGATTACAGAAAATATTAAGTTCAGGAAATAAAGAAGAAAATCTATGTATCTGAATACCCATATTAAAGGGAAATTATGACTTCAAATAGAATTGTAAAAAATGCTAGATCTGCTACTTTCCAGTGACTGAATTGCTGGTGAGATAGATGGTGAAGTAGGGCTAAATGAACATATTTAACAACACAAAATGGCCATTGAAATGTACTGTATTATGGGTTTAGCGTGCCCCATTTCACATCATATTGTACATCTTGTCACATGCAGCCACTGCTGTTTGAAGCAGCACAGGAAGACCAAGAGAGTCTGAACAAGACTCCCTGGTTTAAATAACTGTAACCACATTGCTTATTTTTTAAATATGTATTTTTAATTCTAAATTAAGTAAGAGTCCAGGCATTAAGAGCTCCAAGTGTATAATAAATATTGGGCTTAAAATATACTATTTTTTCATCATTTCTTTCTTCAAACAACACCATTTATAAATAAGATAATAGTATTTTTTAAATTAAAAAAATCACACACTAGAATTAAATCATCCTTACTTTTAGCTTTGAAAAACTGATACAATGGGATTTAGAAAAATTTAATTTTTAAAATATAAATGAGGTAATATAACTCGCTTTCTTTCATTTCACAGCATGGCAGAATACTTTCTACATATTTGTAACACTAAATGTCATATGTTTATGTCCAATTTCACATTAGTGCAAGGTAATATTTTAATATTTCCCCATAGGAGAGCATAATCACAAATCACCCCTGAAATTGTACTATTATTAGAAAGCATATGTAGTTCTTACTTGTGATTCCTGTTTTCTTTTTCTCTTGAAATCTATAGAGGAATATTTTGGGTAATTGTTCTATTTGATATACATAGATTTTAAGTGTAAACATGCTCAGGTTCACACTAAATTCACTCATGAATGAGATCAGATTTAAAAGAAAAATCACTGACATTGACTACTAAACTTTTCCCCCTCCTCTCACATGCCTGAATTAGGCTAAAAATGAACCAGCGTAAAGGCAGAAATTATGGAGGCGTCACCAGGGACAACTGAATGAGAGGAGGGGAGTGCACATATTTCCTTTTAAGGCAGCAAAACATTCATAGAAGAAACTGACAAAAATAACTTGTGCTTAGAAATTATATGATATATAATATAAATATATTGAATAACAATAATCTCTGAAAAATGATTCAGAAATGTAAAAACTGCCCACCTCTGGATAAATCTGAACCACCAAATGGCATTGTTCTACTCACCAACAAAATACGGTTAGTGAAACGAATTCACTTTCTAGTTTAGACATGAAAAGGTGATAGAAACTAGGCTGAATATTTACATATAAACATTTAACTGACAACTAGTAATTCAATTCAATCAGTCAGTTTTCCTTTTCCTCAATTTGCCAGATGTTGAATGAATTGAACTATCAGCTCAAAATAATTAAATCAATTATATGAGTAGATGGTCAGTGTACCAATTTTCATTTCCCCCCTCCTCCATGCCATTTCTCCTTCTCCTCTTCGATCTTTTTCTCCTATTTCTGCATGTTTCTTCTCTACTTTCACTTTCTTTCTTATTCTTTTTTCCTTCTTTTTTTTTTTCTCTTGGTGAGGGTAATGAGGCTCAAAAATAACATCTTGTATCCTGTTGAGGGAAACTTGGTCACAACTATCCTTCCAGATGACAAACTCATTCTTAAATGTCTGTTTCCCAATCCAAAGAAAACAGAGCAGTCGAAAAAATAGAGACTCAACATCACTTACAACTACCAACACCACCCCTCTTAATTCCCATGCTGTATTCATCATGAGGAGAACTGAAATTTATTTACATTATATCTAACCTCAAATAGGACCACAAATAAGACTAATAACAGGACCATTTTGTGGCACTCAGGCAAACGGCTGGGCAAAACAGATGGATCTTACTTTGCGCCAGGACTCAAAAAATATAGTCGCCAACTCACTGTTGGCGACTACATATCTTGGCCCAAAGATGGACCTGGAAGTGGGACCGGTTGTCTTTGATATGAATAGTGCTCCTCTTCTTATCTCCTCATGAACAAATCAGTAACTCTGTCACTATATAGTGAGGTTATCAGGTAGAATTGCTTAAAAGACTGGTCATCAAGGATGTAAAATATTCTGAGGGAATGTCAGGTGAGATGAAGGAACAGAAAGTCAGAAAAAATACCTTATTTTTGGCACTTTTGTCTATTTTCAGCTTTCTGTGTTTTTTAATTCAAATTCACGACTGTACACTGAACCCACCTTTAAAATAGATTTACAGAGTATGTGTCATCAATAAGAAAACTTGCTTCTCGCATTTCAGGTTCCAAAATCTGTTAAAATTTTAAGTCACATAGATCAATCTCAGTCATTATTAAAATTGACAACCAGTGTCAGACTTCTTTAATCAGAACAAAACTATGTAAGGCTTTATAGATTACAGTCAACATCCAATGATGCACTGAGCAACAGCTCAGTAATCAATGCAAATTACAAAATCCGGAAGAATGCTTTTCTGGCAGAGACCCTTTAGCAAAAGAGTTGTACATTCTGCACTCCTTAAAGGTTCTGAATGGCTTTCCAGAGAAGTAGCAAATGCATTATATTACAGTAACCTATCTTGTAAGTCACAAGGCCACAAACAAAGCCTCTAGTCAATAAAAAAAAAAAAACCTGAAGGGGGGTGAGAACTATAGATCTTACCACTGACTACAAACAAAGGGCTGCTTCTGACCACATTCTACTTTTTAAAATCCTCACACAGAAGGAGTTTTAGATATCACCAGGTCACAGAACTTCAAGGAAAGAACAACAAAGCATTCCAGCTTAGGAGATCTATGTTAATTCAGGCACTTCTCTTATTGCTCTTCCAACTATTCAGTACTGATTGTATCTTGCTCCGATTGCTTTTGAGAGTTCACTCATCTCTCTATGATTTATTTATTCAGACATTGTACAGATTTGATTTTTAAGAGACAGCCCTGTTTGTGGTCAGCATAGAAGGCTAATTATAATACTTTAATTATTTATTTTAGTATTTTTTTCTTTTCAGTATTTAAAAACTTTTTATTATAAAAAATTCAAATATATGCAAGAGTACAGAACATAGCAAAATGAACTCTCTAGTACCCATCACCCATTGTCAATTGTTTTTCCAATTATACTCTCACTACTTTTTCTTCAACCAGATCATCTAAAAGACAATCCCACATAGCTTATTATTTTATGCATGAATACTTTACTATGTGTTACTGAAAGATGACAATCAACTAATATCATTCTACATCGAAAATAATAGTAATTCTTTAATGTCATTAAATATCCTGACCATGTTAAATGATTGACTTTTAAATGGTCTTTACTTTTCATAGCTGGTTAGTTTGAATCAGGATCTAAATAAGATCTACACATTATATTCAAATGATAATTATCCTTTAATCTATAAATTCTCCATTCGCTTTTTAAAATTTTAACTTTGTATTTTGGAACAATTTTAGAATTATGGAAAAGTCGCAACGATAGTACAGAGAGTTTCCATATTTCCTTCACTAGTTTCTCCTAATGTTAATATCTTACATAACCATGGTAAATTTGACAAAATTAAGTAATCAATATTGATACAATATTATTAACTAAACTACAGACTTTATTCAGATGTCATCGATTTTTCCATTAATATGTTTTTTTTTTTTTTTTTTTATCTGTTCCAAAAATCCAATCCAGGGTACCATACTGCATTTTAATTGCCATGTTTCCTTAGTCTCTTCTGATCTGTGATAGTTTCTTAGTCATTCCATGTTTTTCATGACTGATAATTGTGAAGACTAGTGGTCAGATATTTTGTGAAATCTTTTACAACTTTGATTTGTCCAATCCCATAACTAGATTAGGATTATAGGTTTAGAGAAGAATACAAAAGAGGTGATGTGCCCTTCTTATAACATAATATCAAAGTATATGTTATCTCTGGGTATGTTAACCTTGGTCGCTTGCTTAAGAGAATGTCTGCCAGGTTTCTCTATACTTCTCTTAGTTTTAATAAGCATAATTTCATTTGTTAACAGTTTATTGAGATATAAATTATATAACATACAATACACTCTTGTTATGTGTACAACTCAATGACATTAAGTAAATTTAGAGTTGTATAACCATCACCACTATTCATTTATAGAATATTTTTGTCACCCTACGAAGATCCTTCATACCCTTAGGCAGTCAATCCCTAGACCCAGACAACAAATATTTTCTGTCTCTATAAATTTGCCCTTTCTGGATATTTTTATTAATGCAATCAAATAATATGTGATCTCTTTAATGTATCTTTTTCACTTATCATAATTCATTTTTAAGATTCATTTGTGTTGTGGCATGTAGCAGTAGTCTATTACCTTTTGTTGATGAATACCATTCCATGTATGGATATAACACATTTTATTTATCCATTCATCAGCCAATGGACATCTGAATTGTTTCCAGTTTTTTACTGTTATGAATAATGCTGCCATGAGCATTCACATAAAATACATCTCTGTGTGGACGTACTATTTTTCCCCTCTTGGATACCTTAAAGTGGTATTGCTGGATCATAAGAGTAAGTTTATTTTAACTTTTAAGAAACTTCCAAACCACTTTCCAAAGTGACTATACTCTTACATTTCCCCTGGTAATAATATAGGAGGCTTCTAATTCGTCTTTATCTTCCAACACTTTTTACTATCTGTCTTTATTATAGCTAGTGGTTGTGAAGTAGTATCTTATGGCTTTAATTTACTTTTCCCTGGAAATAATAATGTTGGCCATGTTTTCAAGTGTTTATTAGGCATGACTTCATCTTCTTTGGTGAATCACTTTGGTGAATTGTCAAATATTTTGCCCAATTTTTAGCTGGGTTGCTTGTCTTTTTATTATTGAAGAATTCTTTATATATTATGCATAACAATTTTTATCAGATTACGATTTGCAAATCACAGTCTTGCAAATATTTTCCCCCTGTCTTTGGTTTGTCATTTCATTTCTTTAATGGGTCTTTTGAAGTGCAAAAGTTTTAAATTTTGTTGACATCCTAATCACCAAGAATTTTATTGAATCAAGCTTTTGGTGTGATAGCTAAGAACTTTTTCTAACCCAAAGTCATGAAGATTTTCTCCTGTTTTCTTCTAGAAATTTTATAATTTTAGCTCTTACATTTAGGCCCATGATTTAATTTTTATGCACGATATGAAATAAGAGTCTATGTTTTTACAGTCCTAGGTTCATGAATATTTATTTATATTGTATATAATCCTAGCATCAATTACAAAAGCACTACTTATTGAAAAGACTATCCCTTCCCCTGACAAATTGCCTTGGCACCTTTGTCAAATTTAATTGATCAAAAATATAATGGTTAATTCTGTGAACTTTGAATTCCATTCCGTTGATCTGTATGCCAATATCATACTCTATATAGTAAGTTTTAAAAGCAGAAATTGTACATTATCTAATTTTGTTTTCCTTTTTCAAAATTATTTTCACTATTTTGGGTCTTTTGCATCTTCATGTAAATTTTAGGATTAGCTTGTCAATTTCTGTAAAAACGCCTTTATTCTTTTTCACAGGATTGTGAATTGAATTGTTTTCTTAATTTCATTGTTTGTTGCTAGTATACAGAAATATAACTGATTTCTGTACAATATCTCTTCTTATATCCAGTTAACTTGTTGAATTCCTTTATTAGTTCATGTGTGTGTGGTGGGGGAGGTGTATGTACATTGTTTAGAACTTTCTATGTACAGGATTATATTGTTGGCAAAGAATTAGTTTTACTTTTTACTTTCCAATCTGTATGCCATTGATTGTTTCTTTCTGCTGGTGTGTCTACCCTTCTCTTTCCCTTCTGCTCCCCCTCCCCTGCTTCCTCTTCTTCTTCTTTTTTTTTTTTTTCCCTCTAATTTGTTTCTCTCTCTCTTTCTTTCTTGTATTTATCATTCTGGACTGGATTGAATCTCCTGTACAATGCTGAATAGAAGACATAAAAACTGACAACCTTGCTTCTTTTCCAATCCTAGGAGTGTATCAGTCAGGTTTTCATCATTACGTACATTAGTTATAAGTTCTTCATAGATGCCCTTTGTCAGGTTACAGAAGTTCTCTTCTATTCCTTTTGTTGAAAGTTTATATCACAAGAGGATACTGGATTTTCTTAAATGTTTCTGTGTATCTATTGAAATGGTCATGTTTTTTTTTTCTTTTTTCTATTAATCTGGTATATTGCATTAATTAATTATTGGATGTTAAGTGAAACTCGCATTCCTGGGTAAATCCTCTGTGGTCAGACTGTATAATGCATTTCTACTTTGCCACATTTGGTTAGTGAATATTTTGTTGAGTTTTGGTGTCTATATTCATGAGGGAATCTGGTCTGCAGTTTTCTTTCATTGTGATGTCTTTGTCTGGCTTTGCTCTCAGTGTAATTTTGTAGAAATAACTGAAAAATGACCTTTCTTGCTCTATTTCTAGAAAAGTTTGTGAAAGATTGGTATTGGATAGAATTCAGCAGTGGAGCCATCTACACCTAGGATTTTCTCCTAACTATATATTGTATCTCTTTACTATTATGAGTCTGTTCATATTTTCTATTTCCTCTTGAGTCAGTTTTGGTAATGTGTACATTTTTAAGATTTTTATCCAGCTAACTGCTAACAACTGTCCAGTTGCTAACAATTGTCTAATTGTCAAGCAATGACAATTGAGATCAACAAATGATCAGTCACAGGTTGTATTTCTAACTATCAAGCAATGAAAAGGATTATGAGGTTATAATATTTGTTCACAGTATAGTATGAGATCAGGAATGAGAGAGAAGGTATCACCACCAACCCTATAGAAATGAGAATGATTACGAGGTTATACTATTTGTTTATAGTATAATGTGAACTATAATTATACTTCATAATCCTTTTCATTTCTGTGGGATTGGTGGTGATACCTTCTATCTGATTCCTCATTTTGGTAATCTGTCATCTTCTCTCCTTTTTCCTTGATCAGTCTAGCAAAAGAAAAACTGTTTTGGTTATCTTTTAAAAAACTAACTTTTGGTTTCATGAATTTTCTCTATTATTTTTATTATCTATTTCATTGATTTCTGTTCTTATCTTTGTTATTTCCTTCCTTCTGTTTAAATAGAATTTAGTTTTATGTTTATATTATATCTATATTTACCTACATAATGACATGATGAGGTCCTTTTGTTTAGGCGAATTTTAGATATGTTTTTGTCATTTCGTTTCCACTTAAAGGATTTCCTTCAGTATTTCTTGTAAGGCAGGTCTACTAGCAGCAAATTGTCTCAGTCTTTGTTTATTTGGGATATCTTTATTTTATATTTATGTATGAAGAACATTTTTGCTAAATATAAAATTCCTAAATGACATTTTCCCTTTTTTTTCCTTCTGCACACTGAATACGTTATCCCTCTGCCTTCTGGCTTTGTTTCTAATGAGAAGTAAGCTGTTAATCGTAGTGTTGTTTTCCTGTATCTAATAGTCTTTTTTTTTCTTGTTACTGTCAAAATTTTCTCTTTTTCTTTCAAAAGTTTGACTATAATGTGTCTATTTACAGATCCTTTTTGTGTTTATCCAACACAGAGTTTCTGTGCTTCTCAAATGTGTAGATTAATGTTATTCATCACATTTGGGAAGTTTTTGGCTATTATTTCTTCAAATATTTTTGAGCCCTTTCTTTCTTTCCTCCTCTTCTCTACCATTACAGATATGTTAGTATGCTTGATGGTGTCTCACAGGTCTCCGAAGCTCTGCTCATTTTTTTCATTGTTTTTTTTTCTCTTCAATTCAGACCATTTCTATTAATTGATTTTCAATCTCATTGTTTGTTTATTCTGCCATCTCAAATATTCTGTTGAGACTCTCTTGCAAATTTTTTATTTCTGTTATTATATTTTTTAACTCCAGAATTTTTGTTCCTTTTAAAATAACTTATCTTTATATTGATCCTCTCTATTTAAAGAGTAATTATGGTAATACTTCAATTATTTAACATGATATCCTGTTATTTGAACATATTTATAATAGCACTTTCAACTCTTTGTTTGCTAAGTTTAACATCTGCTGTCTCCACTTCAACCCAGATACAATTTCTAATTTTTCTTCAGACACTTTCTTTTAACCGCTTTTTAAATTGGGTATGAGTCACACTCCTGTTTATTACATGTCTCATTTTTTTTCTTGAAAATTGACATTTTATATACTATATCACAGCAACTCTGGCTTCTGACTTTTCCCTGTTGAGGGTTGTTGCTGCTATTGCTGTGTTTGTTTATTTAGGACTTACCTAACGTAACTCTGTGCAGCCTGTCTTCCCCATGCTGTGCCACGGCTGATGTTTCTGCTCAGTTTGTGTAATTTCCATTTTTGTTTTTAAGCTAGGACTTTCCCCTGTGTTAACACAGTTTAGTGGTCAGCCAACGATCAGTCACAGGTTGTACTTAAACACCTATGACCACTATGCTAACTAACACCTCTAGTTAATATATATGTGTGTGTGGGGTGGAGAATGCACTCAAAGTTCAGGCAGTTTAGAAGTCTTTTTTTTATTTTTACTTTCCATTTGTTCTCTCTTATCTTCTCTCTGTGTGCCCAAGGCCTTAGTTCAGCTAAGGATAAGTGGACATCTTGGTCCTCCTCTGGTCTTCCCCAGAGTATGTGTGCAGCCTTTCAGACCTCTAGGAATATGTGGTAGTTTACCAAGGTTCACTATGATAGTATCCTTTTCCAATTCTCCCTGCTAAATTTCTGACCAATCTGCCAGTTCTTTTCTACTCTGAACTGTAACTTCAGGCTACATATGATGTTTATTCTCCCTGCTTGTTTGCCCCTGAGATTGTCACTGTTTTGACCAAACCTAAGGGCATGGGGTTTTTCTATGTTCTGCTCCATCAAATTATCAAATCACCCACTTTCAGCAGTGAAGTTGTGGGTTTTCATGACTTGTCCTGCCCTGGCAGAACTATTGATCCAACAGAACTGTGGGGAGGGGTAATTGGAGGAAGCAGTCCTGGCTAAAACACTGGGGGCTCCTAATTGTGCTAGTTGTCACAACGTAACTTTTAATTTGGCCCCTTTCGCTCCCAAGTATCCAGCTTCTGTGATATGATTTATGACCTTTTAATCTATAATGGGCATAAACGACTTATGCCATTTCTTCAGCAAATGACCATTGTCTAATTCTTTTCTTAGTAATGCAGGAATCAGGGGCCTAGCTGCAGGTAGGCATGCATGTGGGGTGGGGGTGGAGGGAGTCTAACTGCCATTGAATGAACATTTTCATAATAATTACATGTGTACAGAAAATCTTCAACTGCCCCTCCTACTACATCTCTAGAAGGTTTAAAGGTTTGCGGGGGTGTGTGGGGGGGATTAAGGATTTCTAGGGAAGTGTATGGGATATAGGTATAAGGTTACCAAAATTCTCCCATGGGAGATAAATAATTTCGCCTCACTTTATAGAGTTTGGAGAAACCACTCAGCAAGAAGGACTAGAATTACTTTGGTTAATAATGAGTTGCTATGAACTTTGGAGCTGGACTGAGTTGGAATAAACCTATTCTAAGCAATTGTAAAGAATATGTCATTTAGACTTAATCTTATACAAAACAATAATAGCTCAGAGATCTAAGTAGGTCCAAATACTTACTTGTATCAGGTTAGTATTTGCCAGCTTATTTTCTCACAGATTCCTGTGCTCACTCAGGTTATACTTCCTTGGGAACATACAAAGGGAATAAGCTCCTTTTGGAACTCAAATAACTTGTAAATCAGAAAGTTCCCATATAGATATAGAGAATAATATTTACTATAAAATAATTTTTCCTGTACATGATGATCCACAATAATGCCCCCTTGAGAATAGACTTCCCTAGAGCATTTAAATTATGAACAGATTTACAAAATAACTCCTATCACATGAAAAGAGATAAACATATAGTATCTGCTTCTATGAATTATCTAAACTTTCATTTTTCTTCAGAGACTGAAATAGAAGAAAAAAAATCAGCAAACTTTGTTCAGGAGAAATTAAGAATGTATAAAGCATTAATTATGAATATCTTACTGATATTTTTGGATCAACATAATACTTCACTTTTACAAAATATTGAGGAAATCAAAGTATTCACCAAACTTCATCTCATTAAAGTGTCATAACCTTTAATCTAGGAACCTGTAATAGTAAAGATTACTGTTTCTGTTTGGAAAACAAGAAATCTAATCCATGAAACAAAACCTTGAAACATCACACACATTGCTTAAAGATGTAAGTCTGATGATGGAGAATGTGATGAAACTCCATCACCTTGTTGTATAAGGTTATCAATAGGGCAATATCCAGGCTGCAATGAAAAAGAAACTTGAAGCCTCAAACTCCTATTGTGTATACATTCAAGTGGATTCAAAACAAATATTTAAACAGATTTCTGTTCCTGTGGAATGGTATTTTTCCAGCAAACCTCTCCAGTGATTGTTTTTATTAGGCTTTGCAATTTCTATAAAAGGATATCAACCCTATCCCAACTTGATTACTATTTCTGCTATTAATTAACAATAATAAAAAAAATAGGCTGGGCATAGTGGCTCACGTCTGTAATCCTAGCATTCTGGGAGGTTGAGATGGGCAGATCACATGAGTCCAGGAGTTTGAGAACAGGCTGGGCAACACAGCAAAATCCTGTCTCTACAAAAAATGCAAAAATTAGCTGGGCATGGTGGCACACACTCGTAGTCCCAGCTACTTGGGAGGCTGAGGCAGGAGGATCGCTTGAGTCTGGGAGGCAGAGGTTGCAGTGAATCAAGATGGCACCACTGCACTCCAGCCTGGGTGACAGAGTGAAACCCCATCTCAAATAATAATAATAACAAAAATAGTTGTATTTCAAGTAATACAATCCAGATAATCTAATATAATATAATCTAGATAATCTAGACTTCACTGTTATTCAATGAATTATATCTATGAGAAGTGTTGTCTATTTGGGCCAAATCTTTTAAGAATGGGAATACTAAAGTTCACAGTAATAAGATGTTGTCAGTCTACATTGAGGACTACAAAGTAGAATTTCTATAAAATATACTTTGTTGCTAATGAAAATTAATATTTATCTTGATATTTACATTATAATACAGTGATCCCTATACATACTGAAGAGCATCCTAGGAAGATTTATTTTTCTTAGTATCAGCATTGTATTTCTTTAAAATATATAATCAGAGCCCAATCTGTAAATGTACATAAGATTCTTTATAGGATGCTTTTTAAATGTAGGTCAAATTCTTGCCCCCTTCTCATATTTTTTCCACTGTTTACCTATTTTATTTTTTATTTACTTAATTTATATTATATATTTCATTTACTTTCATTTATATTTATACAAATATATTTCTACATAAATATATTTACATTGTTCATGGATGTATCATTTAAGCTATCTCAATTTCTTTTTGTAACAAAGAAATGTCTGTCTCTACTGTATATTTGTCTGTCTACCCTTCCATGTAACAATTCATCTAAATTTACTATATGATACCCCAACATTTCAGGTGCAATTTGAAAATATCAACTTTAGATCTTCTATAAACTCATCTATGTTTTTTTGGTGACTTTAGTTTTCTTCTACCTTCGAAGCTATTCAAATCAGAATAGCCTCAAATCTGCCTTAAATTTGTCTGAGACAAAGTAACAGATTTGTATCATCAGAGCTCAATATTAATTTAAAGCTTAGCTAACCACCTCTTTGCTAAGTCACCTGAAGATGATTCTTGCCTTTCTGTGCAAGAATAAAATAATTTGGGACCTATGGAACAACACCAACCATTTTCAAATAACTAATAAGGCATATAACATAGAGCAGACCCAACTGATTATGTAGTTTGTACCCTGCCCAAGGCACCTAGTCCATGAGTGTGTTCCACTCAATAACCCATGGTCCCTAGCCCAAGCTGCATCTGCTTGAGTAAAGCGTTTCTTTTAATAATTTGCACAAAGGTGTCCAAACAGGCAACTTTTTTCTAAGTTGTATTAAACCTCTATATAAGATAAGGGAGGCCCTCTATAATATGTTTCTATAGTACCTCTACAGAATATAAATAATCGTATTAATATTAGCTGGCTCTCTAGCTGTTACATGTAACATAAATATTCAGGTAACCTCCTAGTAATGACTAACCTCATGAACTTAGGTCTACATGACTTGCACTAAAGAATGCTTTAAAAATAGAATGTTAAGTTCTGAGACAATGGATTATTTGTACAATAAAATACTTTTCCTTTAAATTTAGCTTCTGGCTCCCATTCCTTCAGGCAGATTTTATATATTAGTAGTTACATCTTAATGAATTATCTACAGGTAGGCCATATATAACACATTTTTACATTAACATTTTGTGACTATGACATTAATACATGCCCATGGCAAAAACAAAATAAAACAAAACAGTACACTGAAAATACAGAAAGTATGATGAAAAAATTACGAGCATCGATAGTCTGATGACACAGAGACAATAAACCACTACTGGACCTTCAGGATTTCATTCCAATGTGACACATTTTAATCCCAATTTGGCTTACCCATTTTCCCTTGCACACAATGAATAGCCTCCTATTTTTACTATATGGTATTGTGCTTAAGCAACAGAAATATTTCAAATATTTCTATAGCAATTGTTTTCTACAAAATTAATTTAGTAATTGATCAAGTACTATTATACATTAATAGCCCTGATATTGATCATTATTCATGATACTACTCATTGTTATTGCTTATTCTTTCATGAATTTGGTTTTATACAACCATGTCTTATGGAGATTTTATACACACATACATACACAAAACACACACACACACACAACCTGATACTAAGTAAGTATTAAGCCATTTCTCTGAAATAATATGGAGGTTAGAAGTAGCTTTTAGATGAACAAAATAAAATGGTAAATTGATGCTTAAAAGTCAAAAATTTCATATCAATGCCAAAGATACATTATTTGAGATAATACTCTTTTTTCTTTATTTTTATTTTTACTATCTTTGCTACAACACTACAATATCAATATGGAGAACTGTGAGTCAGCTACGCCTATAAAGGTAAAGTGCCATAAAAGCCACAATGCGTCTCTCTCAAGAGTCTAATCTTATTCTATCTGAGGAGCTATCCTCTTTCTGTGAACTCTGTCATGTAGAATTACATCATCTCCCATGGCTCAGATTATCTCCAATTTATAAAATGCTTTAACAAAAACTGTTATGAAGTGGGCTCTGTTATATATTCATATAACTTCCTCTTCACTTTGGTTAATACGGAAATACACAATACATCAATATGTGTTTCATTAAGACAGTTGTTTCGATATAGTAACAAGCTGGGCAAATAGAGGAAGTGTGCTGGGTGCAATTTATTTACATTTTAATAAGACCTCAAACAAATGATACCACACAGGAAGCTCAGAGTTAGGTTAAGGAGAAATGGTGGCTAAAAAATGCCTTGAAGTTTGGAAGCTGTAAGTATTATCTAATCAATAGTATTACTTTTGAATTAAGACAGAATAACCATTCCACAGGGACAGGTATTGTGGTCTGTGACAAACATTATTCAATGCAGACATTAAAAATTTAGGGGAGATATAAATTTTCAAAATTTGATAAATTTTTAAGACTAAACCTTAGAATATATGCCAAATGCTAAATCTTAAAATGGATGGGTCTATGAAATAAAAATCTCATGAAAACCCAAAGTATGGCAGTTTTCTTCCTTAATATACCAAAGCTTACTGCTAAAATCCCCATTTAATAGAGACGATAACTTCACTGTTCACATTTTGGGTTTCTCCTACTATGCATGTTAATTCTTTTTGAATAGTTCTAAAAATCAAGACAAGTATGTACTTTAATGAAATAGGAGATTCAGAAAGCAATGATTTTCAGTCTACAATATAGTAGCCTGCACTATTCCTATTTCCAAACTCTGAGCAGGGTCACCTTTGTTTGAGACAAATTATCACTAGTAATATCTTACAGATTAATGTGCATGACATTCGTCTATCCAGTGTAGTTCCCAAGACAATAAAAAAAAACTTACAAAAGTAAAATTATTTAGGCTGCCAGTGAAGAAACAATTGTAAAAGTACAATAATGATAGGAAAAGCATGAAGAGGCCAGGGTGAGGTAAGTACACAAAAGGAATCTCGTAAGAACTGACACATTTGCTAAAAGAACAAGAATATGATTCCGTGTGTGTGTGTGTAAATCTCTCTCTATATGTCTATATGAAATACATTTATACAACACATATATACATTTTATATATATATATATACACACACACACACACATAATAAATCAGGCCTGGCTTAGTAGTTCAAGCCTATAATCCCAGCACTTTGGGAGGCTGAGGCGGGCGGATCACATGAAGTTGGGAGTTTGAGACCAGCCTGACCAACATGGAGAAACCCCGTCTCTACTAAAAATATAAAATTAGCCAGGAATGGTGGCACATGCCTGTAATCCCAGCTACTCGGGAGGCTGAGGCAGGAGAATCACTAGAACCTGGGAGGCAGAGGTTGCAGTGAGCTGAGATTATGCTATTGCACTCCAGCCTGGGCAACAAGAACGAAACTCTGTCTCAAAATAAAATAAAATAAATAAATAAATGAATAAATAAATAAATAAATATCTATATATACACACACAGAGCCATACATATATGCCTCTATAAAAATAAATATTTCGTTATAAGTTTTGCAATTTGCTTATTTGTATCTATCTATGAACTAGAAAGTAAGTTCCTTGAAAGTATGACATAAAGTAAAACATAAGTTTTCTGTGTTGTAACTGATAAAAACTAGCATGATTCTGAGCAGAAAATTGGTTCTCAATAAATATTTGTGTGAAATATAAAAAATCTAATTTCATTTCATGCATACTATGTAAAAGAACAACATTAAAGAATTCCCAAAAATAAGACAAATGATATCATTATATGGGGAAAGCAAGTTAGATTATGCTACACTACACTGAGCCAATAAAATTAAGACCAAAAAAAAAACCCTTCAACTGAAAATAAATCTATGTAAATACATGCTGAAATCCTACAGATGATTCAGACTCCAGAGAAATGAAACCCCAATGACAGCATCATGAAAACGAGTTGCCCCAATATCACATATCATTTCTGTCATGCTGTATAGGAAGTGGTAAAGTGTGATGAGAAATTCCAATTTCCTAATCACACAGAATATAAACAATCTATATTATAGAAGTCTATGAATTTTCTGAGGCATTATAAACTTTTATGGACATTTTTGATTAGAATCTGAACACGATGGTGTTTCAATATAAAAACTCATAATTTCAATTGTGAATCACCATTTTACATTTAAACAATTTTAAAAATTCACATTGTGGCAAGGAATACCATTAGGTTATTTTAAAAAACTCTGAAAGTTTTCTTAATGAGGTCATAAAGTTTTTTTCTAGTTATGCAAGAGCAATTTGATAGTGGGAAATTAATTATGCTATTGCTGAAGTGTCACATTTCAAATTATCCTATAATGTTTTAAAGGGAAAGGGATATGCCTCTTACTCCCAATGCCTAGTGAACAATTTCTGGCATATAGTAAGTGCTGAATAAAATGTATGATGAATTAATTTGAGTTGAAAAATACATCTCAAGAAAAGTCTATGTCCATGAATTATAATTGGACAATATTTACCAGAAAAAAAATTAATAAAAGTTAACACCCATTCCTAATAATCAAATAAGGATTCAGAAAATAGTCTTTTAATCCACTTTACCAATATATTAAATAATATCTGTCTTAATAACTAATATTTGCCTTAAATATGGAAAAAAAAAACTAGAGAAAATACCAAATAATAAAGAACAAGAAATGTGCCCTCTATCACAATGATTACGTAACTGTTTTGGAAATTATAGCCAATGAAATAGGATATTAAACAGAAATAAGAAAGGAAATAGACAGTCATCTTTGTTAGGAGATAATTTAATGACTTTGAAACCCTGAAAGAACTTAAAAGAAATTATTAAAACTATTAAGAGAGCTGAATAAAATAGCTAGATCATAAATACAGACAGTCCCCAACTTACAGTAGTTCAGCTTAGGATTTTCCAGTTTTACAATGGGTTTATCAGAATGGAACCCCACGTAAGTTGAGGATCATATGGATTATAAATAGGAAGTGACTTTTCTACCAAAAAATTATAAATGAAATACAGGCAATCGAGGACACTAACAAGAACATAGCATGCCTATACCTAAATATACTAAGGAATTTGGGGATCTATATGAATAAAAAGATACAATCCATTTATGTATGAAAACATACTATGCTTCTGAATGGGAAGACTGAATATTGCAAAGATACTAATACTAATTTATAGGTTTAATACAATTCCAACAAATATTCCAATGAAACATTTTTATGAATTTGACAAACTAAACAAATCCTGACTAATAAGTAGGTGACGAAAGCCAAAGCATTTTTGAAAAAAGAAAGATAAGGAAGGATTTGACCTAAAAGATACACAAACTTATTTTGAAGCTGCAATGGAAGCAATATGGAACCGGTGAAACAACTGAAAAAGCAGATAGTCCAGAACTAGATCCTAATGTTGATAAAAATTAGGAGGCAATCAAGATGATATCAAAATCGGTGGGAAAATGATTCTGGAACAATTGATTAACCATTAAGAACAAAAGTAAGTAAGATGTTTACATCATAACATGCTAAAATAAATTCTGAGAGAGACAGACAATTAAAAATATAAAATAGAACCATGATCATACTACAAAAAAAGGGTGAATATTTACTAAATTTTAAGCTATTTAAAAAAGAAGATAAAAGTAATGGACACAGTCACAGAGGAAAAAAATAAATGAAATTGGCCATACAAATATTTAACATTTTCTCCCATAAAATCTTACAAATCAGTAAAACAACATGAGTAAAGGCCATAAGCAAACAATTTATAAAAATAAGAAAACAATGACAAACAAACATGTAAAAAACATTCTAGTTCCTTATTAATCAAATCAATGCAAATTAAAACAATGTAGACCAGTTATTTTGCCTACAATTTGTCATATATTTATAAAATGCTACTATTCAAAACAGTTAAGAATGTAGTTAGAAAAGCACTTTTACATACAATTGCAGAAGAATTCTCAAAGGAACCTTGAGAATTTTACATCCTCTATCCCAGAAATCAACCTTCTAAGGATGTAAGCTACAAACACAATCCAAGACGCAGATAAAAATTTATATATAAAAATGATCCTCAGAGTAGGAGAAATAATAGTGGAAAATGACCTAAATGTCAAACATGAAGGAGTTAATCAAAAATTTTGGGTACATAATTAAGATACAATATTACACAGCTGTTGAAAACGAGTATTTTATGACTCGTTTTCATAAAATAAAATTAGGCTAAGTGAAGAGATCACTATACAGACTATACAATCTAAAATGTTATTTAGAAATATACAAACACATATATATAAACACCTGTACACTTTAAAAACGCCCATATACTTGGAAAGAAGCAGAGCAAATACTTAGAATTGTTTATCCATGATTGGTGGTGTCAAGTGATTTAAATTTATTCGCTATATATATTTTCTATTTTGATACGTCCTTTCAATAAGTATACATTGCCTTTTAATCTGGACCAAAAAAGTTATTTTAAGCCTAAGATGAATTTATATGGGTTAGAATTTCACTTAAGGGAAAAAAAAAACAGATACTGATAAAAATAACTTTTCATATACATGTGGAATTACTGTGCTCTTTAATCTGTGAACCTCCATACTTTTGTGCATAAAGAACATCTATTGAGATATTGAGGTACTTGCTTTTTTTTAGCACTGAAAAACACAATAATTTTCCTGAATTAAAACTCAAAGAAAATAAAGTCACTCATAAATACCGTATTTGACAACAGTGTTCACCCAGTGCTCTGATGACCTTTCCCCTTGTTGACTTATTGATAAAATTTACCTATATTGCGAATATTAATAATTGTTTTGGTATCAATTTCAGGAATAATCAATCTGAGAATGTTTACTTGGCCCATTTAGACAACACCAAGGAAGACACCCCCAAGTAACTGTAACCAGCATTGTGAACAGTGTATTTGCGTTTTCACATTTCTTTTCCCTGGAATACCAACCTTGCCTAGTATTTTGCAAATAACAATGGATGGAACTTAGATTTTCAACAACAGTGCTTAAAAAATAGCTGCCAAAGTCAAGACATGCAATAACCTTCTAAGTAAGTTTGCTGGCTCTATATTGTGTTCGAAGGCACACCCCCTCCAAACGTCTGCACTCACCATCTGCTACTCAACTGCAGAATAATGCACTGAAGTCTGGTGTTGTTTGGCATGGGCAAAGACAGCCAATGTCCAACTCCATTCAGACATGTGCACCATATCAGGAACCTTATGACACAGTCCTCAACATCAATGCAGCACTTTCAAGCCCTGCTGCACATCAATCAAGTATGTGTGACAGTCAAGCTGATAGATAAAATCTAAGCCAACTCTAAATACCTACTGTGCATGGATCTCTCTAGTTTGCCTGCAGCTCACCTTCTATTAAGATGATAGCTTTGGCCTAGTCTTCCATGCCAAAATAAGTGCATGGAGTCACTCTGGCAAGAGGAAGGGTCTATATCAATGTCAACAAACAAGTTCCTTGCGCCCGACCCTACCATCTGTCCTCCTGCTTCCCACCTACCATACTTTATGTGGACCTTGATGAATGAGATTCTAATAGTCCAAGATTCTAGTTTAGCCAGCCTTTGCAGATGGGGTCAACATGACTGCCCTCTGGCCAAATACCCAGGGTGACATAGCTGATGGGTTACCTGGAAAGTGCCTTTTTGCAGATTTAATGTCAGAAATAAAGCAAATGAAGGCGTTCCTGCAGGTTTTGAGTTTCGGGTTTATGGAAAAAAAGTGATACATTCAATGCTTAAAGTGAAGATAATTTTTCTTTTAAATTATTTGAAAATCTTATAATGCTAAAGTATTGATAAATTCCATTTTAACACTATAGGTAAGAGAAATAAAACGAATGAATAAAAATAAAACTGGGGCTATTCTAACGTATTTACAAAGCAGGTTTGAGAGAAAGACTTGAAAAAATCTCAGAAATATGTAGAAATATGACTTGATATTGTAACATTAATATAGAAGCATATTATTTCATTCTGCATTAGATGCAACAATATTAGAGCATATTGCACAAGCTAAATGGGGAATAATAGCTTTCATACCTACTCTACAGAAGTTGTATGGCACTTGCAGATTTCAAGGTAGAGCAGTAAAATTTAATATAATATTAAGTATGAGATATAAATAGTTTCTGGAGAAATCTAATTGTTTTTACCTTAAAAAAGATATTACATGAAATATGATAAATCAGTATTGTCACAAAAGTAGTATATAAAATTACTTTTTTTTGAACATGTTGACAAACCATTTCAATTAGCTCATTAAAAAAACACTGAAGACTGAACCTGATGGCATATGAAACAAACAGAAATTTCAGGAAATGCCACTAGTTCCAATCCAACTCAATTTAATATGATGATACAATGATAAGACCTTATTTTTCCTTCAAGGAAAGCTAAATATATTCCTAGCATGGTCTCTGGACACACCAAAAATAGAAAAAGCAAAAACACAACAACATTCTACCAAGGAAACAACATCATCTGAAACTCTAGACAATTTAAGTAATAATAATAAAGTGAATCTTCACGAAATGAGTAAATGAATATGAAAATATGTTACATACCATAAAGCACCATACACAGAATTTATTCACAGCATCTAATAAAGTGCTTTGTACATAGTAAGCATTTACTAAATGTTTGTAGAATTGACTAGAATTTAATTGAAAAGAGAAGTATAATGAGACTTCTACAAGTAGAATCAGATCCTTTTAATACCATGGGAAAAAGTTTCAGTCAAATTATATGACTAGGTACATCCATTGTCTTTGATGTTATGAATCAAGATGAGATCCTATTATATCAAAAGAAAAAATATTTTTGAATTTCTCTTCGGAGAAATCACACTAAAATGAAAAGCATGATTATTTTTAATTTCAAAATATCTCCAAATTTTATAGCATTCTTTGGTCAACTAAGATAATGCTATAGAAATCCTACATAAAACTTGAACTTACAATGTCCTGGCCTAATCATCTGGCTAATCTCTTTGAGTTTTCCTGAAATATGCTCACATCCCATTTTCTATGGGAATTCTCCCACTGATTAACACAGAGAATGAGAATTTGGCCTGTGCTCTATAGGCACCATTGAAATGTGGCCACCTGAGGCATGTAGGGAGGGCATCCAGCTGGCACACCACATGTTGCCCTGGAGTAGTGTACAATGAGAGGGATATTTTGGCTAAGAATACCTGGACAATCTCTATTAAGGTCCTGATTATGAAAAGGACTTCAGCATTATCATTGTCTCATGGGCATGATATGAGCCAGGGAAACTTCTGTTTCTAAGTTCATATATTTTCCAAAGAAAGGACTTACAAGAATACAAGAAAAAATCAAAGAGCTCTATGAAAGAGAAATGCTGGGCCATTGATACTAGATTTTATGTACTATCCATATCACTAGAGGAAACTTTTTTGAGAGCTCCATGCATTTTAAAATTTATGCTAAAGCACACTATAGACTTGACCGTAAAATAAAACATAATGAAATCTGTAAAATAAAGGATGCGAAAACAGCGTGAAAATTTATGTCTGTAGTGCAGTTGTTATACTATATATTATAAAAATCAATTAAGTTCACATACTACTCACGTAAGAAATATCTGCTGATTTTATTTTTATTTTATGCAACTTGTGAGGAAGAAAATCCATGCATTTGAACTGTAGTGCCAATAAAACAATTTTGTCAATTTTGAGTCTATTTTTTCAAAACACCATACGTGATTAAAACACATAATGCACTAGTATTTTTGCCAAATTTTGTTTTTAAACCAAAGCTGTTTTTGAATTACATAAGCACAAAATCAGAATTTCAAAACCAGCAAACATATTTAGGGGTGAATTTTTAAATAAGCCCACTTGATTCATTGTTAGACAAACTTTGAGTGCCAGGGACATTTTTGTGAAATTCCACTGGGGTAAATAGGGTAGCTAGGAAACACTCCTCAAAGTGAAAAATAAGTATATGCATTATTTTCACAAAGTTTTGTTAAGCATTTTCACCCTCATACTAAGTGGTTCTGGTGATATTTACAATACAACATGAGCATAAATCTTAAGGAATTTATGATGTCACCAAATGCTAAGAAACGATTACAGCTGGGTTTTACATTTGTGTTTATGTGTTATTTTGCATATAGATCCCAAAAACCAATGAAGAGAAACTTTGATACAAAACATATCCTGAAACTAAAAGACAGCTTCTATATATCAATATAACCAGTTGATAGCATTTCTAAGACAGAGTTTGACAGTAAGTGAAACAAACAAACATAATGTTTTAAATATGCCATTTCAGCCACTCCAGCTGTCATTCAAGAGGCTTTTTTTAATATCATTAATTCAATGCCACACAAATAGGAATTCGGTCTTTTCAATAAAGTTTGGTGACAACTTGTCGGCAGAAAGGAAACTAATATATATGTGGAAATTTTTATTTTGTCATCATGTATGTTTGTTTGAACTTGCTTAAAATATTGTAATTGTGGGCCTAATTTACACCTTTTTTCCTAAAAGCTCAAACAAATCACAATGATCACAGTGTCCCTAAGACTAAGGGGTCCCAATTTATACCAGAGAAAATAAGCTCAGAGAGCTAAAGAGTACTAGCAGAATATTATACTGCAAGAAGAGCAATAGACTAAGTATACTCACTTGAAATCCTAATAAAACCATAAAAACTACCACTTTATATTTTTGATTAGCTTATATTTTTACTTAATTCAAAATATTTTGCAGAAAAGTTTTCTTTTAGCTTTATTGCTAGGAACAGAATAACTTTTATTAATTGAATTAATTTTTGTAATTTGTGACCAGTGAGGTTTGACTCACGTCATGCGTATTCTTTAGGAACTCAGATACTTCATAGATCTTAATCCCCTGATGAAAATTTAAGTCCTAAAAGGCCAGGAAATACTGAGATTCAAGTTGGCTCCTCCACCATCTTTACTGACAGAAATCCAGAGTGCCAAAAGTCAGCACTGCTGGTTGCTGATCATCATACCTAAATATTGATTCTTCTAAAACGTGTATTTTGAGACTTGCTTGATTTTAGAATTACAGGTGGAAAGTCACTTCTCTTTGATATAAATTGCATGCAATAAAGAAGGAGGCAGTCCTACACAATAAATATGTAAGGAATGGTTTTCCACCTCTGCATGCTGCAGAAAATCCCACTGAGTTAAGTAGGGTTCTACCAAGGCCACTTAAACATATTAGCCTATTATGCTCCACATTTCTTTATTGTTCTCAAAAAGCTAATGAAATGTTCCAGTGTAATGTTTATGCTGGAGCACTTTTAAAGGCATTTTAGAAGTGATGTTTCTCTCCGAACTCCAGAAGGGGGTTCCACTTCCTAAAAACATTTAGTAGGCCATGAGGAGACCATGCAGCCTCTTTACTCAGACTGTTTAGACTCATAGCTGGAGAAGAAAATCCTTAAAGATAATCACTTAAGAGTTTCAGTGTGAGCTTGAGCATCATTGCAAAGCGATAGGAATTAAAACACTGACAGGCATACACGGTGTACTGTACTACTGAACAGATAGTTTTAAAATACTGTGTACTGTCTATTCGTAGATAACATTGATTTACATTGGTAAATCTATTGGTTCAGCATATCAGTGCAATATTTAAGCAATCAATTGTTCCTCCAGAGTCAATTATTTTTAGAAAAATAAGGAAATGTGACCTATCACTGAAAGTCAGTACGTAGAATTGAACTTGGCCAGTTTTCTTCTTTGCTGGGGTCTTAATTTTTTCATCTGTAAGATAAATGAATCAGACTTGTCAATATCTGTGATCACTTCTAGCATTAATGTTTTCTAGTTTTAAGATTCTAAATACCAACACTGTATGTTGAGGAATAGCAAAGTAGGAAAAGAACTGTGAATAAAACTATCACTGAATTATTAACTTTTCAACAAAATCAAAATTATGTAATTTTGCCTTTAGTTGCCATAAACAACCACCTCACCTTCTGAATACCGACAATATTTATTGCCATAAACAACCACTTCACCTTCTGAATATTAACAATAATATGAATGAAGGAACATTTGTATACTAAGGTCATAGGTGGTATGGTTGAGATTAAAGCCAAGACTGAGAGTATAGTAATGAACTGAAGAATGAAAGAATCATACACTTCTGACCTAATATGTAATATGCCTTCCCAAATCGTCATTTTATACATTCGTTTTCAATGGAAAACAACAACTTGAATATCTTAGAGGTTATTTTCCCCAAGACATCAGGTTGTAATCTCCCCCCACAAAATTTAATACAGTTCATAGCTCATACCCCTACTGGATAATCCCCAAAATGTCTTGCTCCTTTTTCAAATTAGACATCAGCATTCAGTATAACAATTAATCAATGCCAACAATGCTCCATATGCTTTATTAGCATTCATTCACCTAATCCTTCCATGAACACTAGGAAGTAGGTACTAATAAAAGCAGAAACAGTTTTGAATCGCAGAGGTGGTTATCAGTAATTCTAGAATATCAGTCTGACATATGGGTCCCTCTGCTTTTTTTCAGTGCACAGCGTGAACATTGTGTGGCATAGTATTTCAAGAATTAATGTTTGATGTATATCAAAGCATTATGCTTTTTACTTCATCTTAATAGTAATCACAAGAGTGACTTATTCCTCCATACATGAAAGCAGAGATGGAAAAAAGATGACCTTGGAAGTTACACACTTTCTTTTCCTGTAAGTATGAAGACATGTCCATAAGTTATTAGAACCATAAAAAACAAAAACTAATAAGAATAAAATTGTGAAACAATATTGAAGCCTCCTTAATAAGCAGGTTCTTGTAGGATATTGAACAAGGCATATATGTTGTAGTCCTGATGCTGTATTTGTGTCATATTGAGCAAGCTACTTAACATTTAGGTGCGTAAGGGTTTTTTTCCCTAAAGTGGGAGGATTTAGGTCTGTAAATTCCTTATCAACAATATAATTTTAGAGCAAACTATCTATAAAGTCAATTAATAATTTTCCTTGATTCATTTATTATGTAATAGTTGCTAATCAAAATGAATAGTGTTATACTCACAGATTTAACTAACTTATAGCTAAGATCAGGCTTGCTTTGTAAACATCTCTCTAAAAACTCAGAAGTCCATAAATACTGACTTCGTTACTCCTCCTGTAAT
Organism: Macaca fascicularis; assembly: GCF_037993035.2. Lineage (NCBI taxonomy): Eukaryota > Metazoa > Chordata > Mammalia > Primates > Cercopithecidae > Macaca > Macaca fascicularis. Next base: position 168,356,890 of record NC_088376.1, on the reverse strand, counting down.
TTTTGACCTCTACTTGAAATCTCACCTGCTACCCTTGACCTCGAATACTGCAAGTATTAATACAGTTTCTGTAAATAGTGTACTTAAGTCAAGAGTCAGAGGCACAAGAAAGGTAATGGCAGGGACAAAGGTACTGCAATTCAGCTACACACTTGTAATGCTTCCCATTAGTTCTTTAGTTATATTAGTTGCAGAAACTATTTTAACACATGACAATAGTGGAGGTCATGTGTGGTAGGCTGATACTGCAAGCAAAAACAAAAGAACAATGAAATAGTAGGTCTTAGTGTTTAAGCATATCTACTAGTAGTAATACTTGACAAGCAGCCAATCTTCTTTGTGATCTTGAAATGATTTGATGATAAAGCCAAATACTAGAAATATAACTGCTATCTTTTGGGAGATCAAAGGTCATGTGAGGGGGAGAGCTAAGGTCAAGAGCAAGCCCCTTAAGCCTACTCCAGAAATTTCACTAGAGGGTGCTCTTGGGCTTTTATGACTTCTCGATACTTCAATAAGAAACAAGTATTGCTTACATAATATATTCTGCCTAGCATAACTTGTACTCCATCATGGATCCCATATCCAACACTTCAATACAGAGTTAAAGATATCTCAAGCAGCCCCTGGGCCTGGTTTTTTATTTCCCTGTGTAATTTCCCTGTTTCTATTGATAGTATACTTGTGAGTTTCACAAATTTAAGACACATAAGAGATCTTAAGAGGTCTTCAAAAGTCTACATTCTATTAAACAACCACAGGAACTTCCCAATACGTCAAAGTAAGATTAAATGGGGATTAATGATAAAGCTATTTTTGCAAATATATATTTTACAAACATTTTAATCTTATAATACGTTCATAATTTATATATCTATTGAAATAATTTTTATTATTCCATAAGATCTGTAGAAAGTCTGATTGCCAAATAAAATAAATTTCAATTATTTATACATGTATTATTCATATGTCTCATGACATCAAATATTGAGCACTGAATAAGCACTTAATAAATATTTCTTGACCCTTTATTGCACATACATATTTTTATACCATGTTCCAACAGGATGACATATAATTAAATTTTAATCTCTACACCATATGTTTGAAATTTTTTCTATAAATGCAGTTTCACCTTTCTGGAATTCACATTTAATGACGTATTCTGTTTATTTCTAATGATAGAGCTGCTTTTTACATACTTCCCATTTTTGCTACATTGTTAAGAGAAAATGAAACATGGAAATTGTTTTGTTATGTGATTAACTTTTTAATGTTTCCATTTGTTTATTAGAAGATTAAGAAGGTTATTTGTTTCTACATTAAAATATTGGCAATGGCATATATCAATGCATAGTGATTTTCTTAAGAATTGCAATGAGTGACTAAGTAAAATTCTTCTTCACTTTTAGGATGTAAAGAATTATGACCACTAGCCATTATGCATGGTGACGTTCTTATCACACATATTTGAAAACTCAATAGCTTTAGCATCTTTAGGGTTGACAGTAAAATTCTGAGGTTGACTATGGAATGCTAAGTCTTTGACTGCATTTCCAATTTGTCTAAACTTACAGTTTCGTTATTCCTTAATTGAATTAAGTTTAAATTTCTCTTAAAATCAGCTTGATGCTTTTGACAAATCAGAAATTTGGGACCTGAATAGTAGCATACAATATATGAATCTCCATAAAAATGTGTTTTAAATGCACATTTGATAAAAAGGTAAGCCTGGTCACTTATGAATTCCAGCTCCTTTCAACATCCTGCATGGATTGCAATCAGTGTGAAAAGTTGGGGAAAACTAAAGTGGTCTCAGATCTCTTATAAAGCAGTCACCTAAGCTCTTAAACTATATGGTGCTTCTCAAAAAGGGCTCCTTAAGTATCCCATCTGATGCATGTTATTCCCCAATTCAACTTGCAAAGGACAGAGTCACGAGCATATATTCAAACTGTATTTCATCCAACTGGGTTGTCAATAAGCTGAAATCACTCTATGAAGAATTGGCAAAATTCCCATGGATACTGTGAAAATAAAGGGAATCAATGAAGAGATATAATTATTTTAGTTTCAAATTTAATTAATTTGTGGGAGAGGTCATTTTCTCTCAAATATATTCAAGTTTCTTCAAACACAGGTCAATGTTTGCCAGCTGATAGGAAAAAAGAAAACATTTAGTCTGAGTTTCCCACATTTATATTAATCTCTATATCATAGCTAAATAAAATGTTTCATGAATCTTCATATAGGCAAAAGAGAGTTCAAGCTGAGGCAGAGTAACAAGCATTGTCAATAGAAAACAACCTCTTAAGTACTGTTTCCACTATTTCCTGTTCCAATTTTTCTGTTGGAGAGAATGAAACAAAATAATTTCACATCTGGTTTTATGTATCAGATCACTAAAGATTCTAGGTAGAAGTTACACAGGAGATGCAAGTATAACTTGATTATTTTACAATTAGAACACGAAGACAAAGAAAGAATAAAAGGGGCATGCTATCCCATGCCATGCAGTTAGTATATGGCAGATCTTACTCAGAGTCCCCAGTTCCTAATCTAGTGTTCTTTCTACTGCACAAGTTTCCAATGCTGTTTGGTTTTTCATAAAGAATCTGTGTATCATATCAAAATTTCATATTGACTTTCCTTGAAATTTCAGAGAAAAAGGAGGCAGTATGAGAAAAATTACTCTTCATTGTCTAACTCTTCAAGTCAGACAGCATTCCTATGTGCAATGATCCTTGATATAGTCTAGGTCAACTGATCTCCATGAGTTTTCATACTCATTAAAACATATACATCACAAAGTACAATTACTGTTCTCACTGACTTTAGGGACTTTGCATGTTTCATCAGTTACCTAGCCTATGCCATCCTGAATCCAAGAGGCACCCTGTATTTCTCTGGAAGTCCGCCCAGCATGAAAATACTGAAATAAGAGTGCAGGTGTACTCTTTGCTTCAAGAAGACACAATAAGCCAAATTCTGAACTTACCAAACAGACAAATTAGGGGGTGATTATTCACATTTTAAAAGGATTCACCACAGGATGCTTTTAAATCATAAGCTGCTCTATTGCATTTTAAATAAGTTGATTTACAAAGCTTCCTTTACAAGTATTTTTCACCATCCAGGGTTCATGGTTCCTTACCCAAAAGCAATGAGAGATTGGTGAGCATAGTCCTATTACCTGCTAAGCCAAGCTTCCTTTCCCAAATAAGAGAATAATTAGCACTGCAGTTCATTTTTGAAAAATTAAAGAGTCTCTCACTCTTGAAAAATGTAATATACACTGAGCACTTGCTATGTGCCTGGCACAGTGCTAGGCATTTTAGATAATGATCTCATTTACTCCTCACCACAACTCTAGGAGATTAGTACAATTATCCCAACCATGGATGAGGAAACTGGGACTCAGAGAAGTTAGAGTTAAGCAACTTGACTAAATTCTTGCAGCAAATAAGTGATTGTGCCAGGATTCAAAGTCAGATCTGTCTGGAGCTCTTGCCCTTACATATTTTACAATACAATTTCAGATGAAATTTAATGACATCTCTTACCTCTGACCTAACTAAGCAAAATTGTGCTCCAAATGTACTATTCCCGTGCAGCAATCCTGTCTATAGCAATAGGGACCAGTCACACAGCCTGAATACAGAAAGATAGGGGGCTCATTAACAAGGTCGCCTATTCTGGTCACTGCACTGCCATATTAAGCCGGATTTATTTCCTGTAATTCCTACCCATTGGATCTAACTTTGCTCTATAGTCATTGAGAACACTGAAAATCCCTTCTCCCTATACCTATCATATTTCTCTTATGGTTTCCTTTAATTTATTTTTCTTTTTAGCATCCAGTGCCCCCAACCTTTTAAAAATATAATGGGTTTGTCTGCTGTTTACATATATTTTATTCTTTCTTGAAACTGCTTCTTCTGGAACACAGAGAACTCATGAATGCTATTTCTAAGCATTTATGCAACTAAAAATTATTGGAACAATACACACCATAGTAGATAAGGGCACAAGCTCAGAAACCCAGACTGCCTGGGTTCAAATCCAAGCTTTACCAATTAATGGCTTGATTTCCTTGGTGAATATATTTAAGGTCTCTGTGCCTCAGTTTCCTCCTTCAACTATGAAATGAGGACAACAGTACCTAGTTAATGTGGCTCTTATGAAGATTTAAAAGAGGGGCAATAATAAGCAAAAGGCAATATAAGGAAAATTACAGTGTCTAACTCTTCACATCAGGCAACATTCATACAGCAATATTCATATAGTGCTTACAGCCTGCTAGGCAGCAATTAGGGTACTGCCTAGGTTGTAAGCACTATATAAATGTTTGTCATTATTATTGATGGTATAGGAGTGAATGAATACTTAACCGCCTTGGAAAAATATAACCTATATCATTGTATGAGATTGATTTTATTATCCAGATATAAAGAAGTCAAGTTCAACTAGAAAAGGCACTTGACTGGAGACCAGAGATGTGCTTCTAGTCCCAACTCTTTCAAACACTCCAACTGAAAGATCTTGGACTTTATCTACTTCATCTTTTTAAATAGAGGAATGGGACTCTACCTCTGCATCTAAAATGATATGTTTTTATTCTAGGATTCTAGGATCCTATTCAACCTGGACTCTGCTTAAATTTCATTACTCATTATGTTTGAAAACTACCATTACACACTAACATTTCATCTGCATGTTTATATTATATCTGTTGACATTTCAATCAGCTTATCTTCATTGTTTTCATGAAACAGAATAAGCCTCTGAGAGTCTATAGACAGGTCTGAAAAAACAAAAGTTGTTGTGATAGCACAGAGAGGAATTTAATGTCACTTTGGAGGAGATAACCTAAAGTCCTACTCTGCCAAGCCAGTAAAATCCTGTCTTCGTCTGCAACACCTGGCCCAGTCCATGCTATCTTGCTGAATTTCAGTGCAGCCCTTTGGATAAATGCAAATTCGGGTTTGGATGGAATGCCAGGTTGATACAACTGTCATTTTTTTTCAACGAAAGTGCAGATTAGACTACCTTTTACCTACCAAAATCACCTCATTCTTTGATATATATAACATTCAGCTAATTTTATTATGACTTAGTATGCCGGTACTCCTCATATACTTTATTGTCCATCTCCAGATCTAGTGAAGGCATGGTGACTGGTATCAATATCAAGGCAATTGTCTTCAAAGAATGTGGCAATCTATTCTAACAAAGTAAATTCCACAAGGGAACAAGGGGACAGCCACCCTAAATTAACTAACGACAAAAACTTTGGCATTTTGTAATTAAGTACAATGCATTATTCTACAAATAAAAATGATGTCCTTGTAAATCTAAAAGCTATGCAATGTTATATTTTCTATTTCTAAAATTCTCTAGGCTCAAAGTCAATATGTAAGTCAATTTTTTTAAAATGCACAAAAAGCTATGATATTTCAAATCTTAGATACTAAATTTGTGAACTGAATGAACCTGGCTTCTCCTGCTTAGATGTGAACATTCCTGTTAGTACATAAAAATTAATAAATATTTTAGGCCAAAATTTTGTGTTTGATGATTGACTTACAGAATCAGTCTAAGTAGGTGTAAAGGTGACTAGACTTATTCTGGAACATGTACAATTTCATAACAGTAACATGGCCTTTAAATAATTCTGTGTAAATGATATTTAACTCTCATTTTAACTGTTAGCCCTTGCAATATGAAGCAGCTTGATGCTGAAGTAAAGCTAAGATTTCAGTAAAAAGAATAAAAGCTTTATATTCTACAAGGTAGAAATCCTAGAAAAACCAAAGAAATTAAAATTTTGGAAGTTTTTGATTCATATATTTTAAATAGGATTCTAAAATAACATATCTCTTCTATACATAAGAAAATAGTCTGGTTCACATATATTGATTTATTGAAAAGTTATTACAATACAACTCAGGTTGCCCAATACTAACATTGCTATACCAGCTTTGTTTTGGTAAATGTTTGCATTGTAACTCTGGTAGTATTACAGCAAAACACTCAGAAGAAAGAGAGTCACTTTTACACATATTACATGGCATATGTACAGTCGTCCCTTAAAATGCAACAATACAACTGCAATACTTTAAATAGTTTAAAATACAAATGCCTTTGAAGACCATAATTTATATACTATTTATTAATAGGATTAAATCAACATTTTTATGGCTCTCTAAGCTTATCCCAGAAACTTTTCCATTATTTCACTCAGTAACAAGAGAATTTTTTTTAAATTGTTTATATATTTTTTTAGATATGGTTTCACTCTATCACCTAGACTGGAATGCAATGGTGTGATCTCGGTACACTATAGTCTCTACCTCCTGGACTCAAGTAATCTTCCTGCCCCAGCCTCCTGAGTAGCTGGGACCACAGGTGTGTACCACTACACCTAGTTAATTTTTTTTTGAGATACAGGTTCTCACTATGTTGCCAGACTGGTCTTAAACTCCTGAGCTCAAGCAATCCTCTCCTTGGTCTCCCAAGTACTGTGATTACAGGCATGAGCCGCTGCACCTGGCCGAGAGTCTTACAGATAGGTATTATTAACACCATTTTGCAAAATTTTAAAAATAAGGCACAGAAAGGTTAAAATAAATTGTACAAGTTCAACAAGTAGTAAGTGAAATTCAGCCAGACTTTGAACTTAGACATCCTGTTTTAGAATCTTAATGCTCTATTTTTCCCAACGCAACCTCACTAACTAATGTACATATTAGATTGCACTGACATAGTAAGGACAAAGAAAACCCATTTTCTGTGTATATGCTATTGCCTTAGAAAATAGCTACTGAAAATACCTTAGAAAATAGCTACTGAAAAGACCAATGCTATGAAACAGTTTGGTTATACCTATTAAAAATTTTAAATCTCTGCTACACTGTATTAACATTTTGTATCTTAAAAAGTTAAAGAATAGAGCCTAACTTAGATCCTTCCAAATTTGTAATTCTTCAAAATCTAAAATGAATTTTTAATTAATGACTTATAACTGCTCAAGTAGGAAACTATGACAAAACCAGAGACAAGCCCTTCCAACAGTGCCTATGACATCATAGATACACAAATCTGCCCCATTTTACAGTACACAAAGAAGACCGGAATTCAGCTGTTATCAGACAATAATAAACTTCTTCTGCTAAGTCAGTCTCTTAGTCTTAGATTTACATTCCCACTGTCAGTAAGAATTTTTAAGCTAAACATTTTTGAAAATTAAAAATTCAATAAATAGCATTTATATTATCCACAGAATGTGTTTTCATTGCTTTGGTGCTAAAATATTTTATTTTAGACTGTTCTTTTTTCTCTTTTCCATTCATCTCTTAGCTGCTTCGCTCCAATCCTTGCCCCTTTCCACCCTTGTTCTCTCTCTCCCTGAAGCCTCAGGGAAGAGGGCTGCAAACTATCTGGATGCCTGGACCCTCACGCTCCTGAGATTAAACCCAGACCCGCCCATGGCAGGAATCCCATTCTTTGTCTGAAGCAAGTGTCTGATTGAGTTAGATATGGAGTTGTTATCACATTGAAAAGAAAACCCGGATTTTTTTTTCATCTTTGGTATTAAAAATACGTTATATTTGTATTAAAATATCCATCTAATAAACTCTCCCAAAGAAAATAGTTTCATTATATTTTCACCTTATTTTCTCATTCCATTCTTAAAGCCACAGTGAAAGGAAAGTTGTTATGGTCACCTCAAAGTATTATTTTCCACTTCTAATCAAGATCAGGTTTGGACAAAGCTAAACAATAATTTTTATTTTGTATTTAAGGACGCCGGCTACTGTTTACCTACTGATGTTATTTATACCAACAGGGGTTCTCCGAAGTGATACCTAAAGCTTGCCACTTCATTGGCATTATGTCGTAGGTTTCAGGAGGGCTTTTGTAAAGTCAATTTTCTCCCAGTAGCACTTTATCCCCACGGAGAGTAAGCAGATGGAAGAGTTCTTTTTCCCTCAAAATAAGGCTTATAGCATTGACCAGGGCATTTAAATGTATCTTTACAACTCTCAACTGGATCCCCCAGGAAGAGCTTTTATAGATTTGGATTTTTATTTTTTTGTCATAAAGTATTCTATTTATTTCCCAGCAGCTGGTGTCAAAAAAGTTGTGTTTTTTTTAATATTCCTTTTAAATAAATAAAATCTGTTTTCATATTGTGTAAAATTAGTTTTGCCTGCTGTGAGTTTGTGGCATTATGCAGTGATCATTTCTTCCCATGAATTATTTAAAGTGAGGATATCAAAATCTGATGGAACAATACAATGAACTATACAATACAATTTAATTTTATAATATGCCAGTTCATACTAGTGTCTCAAAATGCACAGTAGTTGCAATACATTGGTTCAGAATTAGGAGATGAAGTATAAGCCCCTCAGTTTCGTATTTTTGTATCTGAAAATTAGTTCTAAATTTTCTAGTGGGCTAGAGAATCATGCATATTTGGTAGTCCATAGATACCTGAAGACCTTTTGCTAATTCCTCATGCCAGGCACTGATGTTTGCCTAGTCTAGATGACTTTTTTTTTCTTCTTTTTTTAAATCTTTAAGACATTGAGTTTGACAGCTGTTAACCCTTTCATTACAAAACAATATTGGTATTAATAGCATTTCCTCTGGAGTTCTCTGATCACTTTGTTTTAGGGAACAAATGCACCTATGTAACCATAATTATTCCTACTACTTACTCTCACTAAAGAGCTCTAGAAGAAGGGAAACAATGATCCACTCAAGTGCCCCACTGCACTTATAGGACTTATAGCAAAGCTGCTAAAACTTAAATTTTAAGGTGCGTGAGGTGGAATAAGGGAAATGAATGAGCTACTAATGAATAGGGCAAGACATGATTAGAAGCTATAACAAAGTCTGAATCAAGGAAAGGTCAAAGGTTACCTTGTATTTGATATTATGTTTTAATAAATTATAATCACAATACTACACTGATTTTTTTCCTCAGTGGATTTTTTAGCATTCTATAAGAGACATTTTGTCTGATTAACTTGCTATATTGAAAAGTGGGAGTCAGTATATATTACTCACAAATTCTCAAATAGCCTCCGAAAAAATTCCACCACAAAGATTTTTAAAAAATGGAAGTACATGGGAACAAGATCCTACAAGATGTTGGGAGTGGTTTTCCAAAGCAAGAACTGTCTTAAAACATAGAATAGCAATAATGAGCACCTTTCTTGTTAGTTGTACATACTGTAAACTAACTTATGCCCCAAACAAAACTCTGGATTCCATATTACCCACGTTGCCACTTCCTCCTCTAACCTAACTGTATTTCTCTCGTCTCAGTGAAAGGTGACACCATCTACCCAAACAGTTGATCAGGCCAAACATCAGCAACTCTTTCTGCCTCATCCACCACATCTAATCCAACAATAAGCTCCATTAACCCAAACACAAAAGTACATCTAAACCCAACCATTCCTCACTATCTCTATCACCAACCAAAATCACAATTGTCTCTCATCTGGTCTCCTAATTGATTTCTCTGCTTCCACTGTTGTACCTTATAATCCATTACCTAAACAGAAGCTAGAATTCTTGAAATGCAGGAAAGATGGTATCATTCCTTTGCTAAAATTCTACAAGTTATATAGAGTGCAGTAAGAATGAAATTAAAATTCAAAACCATGACCAGTAAGTCTCTCAATTATCTGTTCATGACCATCTTTCTGTTCTCATCTTCTAACATTTTTCCTTTGTTCACAGTGCTTCTTTGTCCATTCTGTCTCTCAAACAAGCCAACCTTATTCCTATTAGCCCTGGTCTAGCTCTATTGCCTCCGCCCAGACTGCTCTGTTGCTACATCTCTGCGTGGCTGATTTCTTCACTCGTAGCTCAAATATTATCTCCACAGAAAGGTCTTTCCTTATGTGGTCAAGATATCCAAAGCATTCCCAATTCATTCTACCCTGCTTTACTTTTCTCTTAGAACTAATTACTAGTATCTTCCTTATTTACATCCTGTATGTATTTGAGTATGCACATGTATGTGGGTGTTCATAATCTCTATTACAGTATAAATTCCATGAGGATGAGGTCTTGGATGTGTTAGTTGTCTATTACAGCATAACAACTTACCCCCAAACTTAGTAACTTAAAAAAGCAAACACCACTCCATAGTTTCTGTGGGTCAGGAATCTGGACTCAGTATAGGTAGGTGCCTCTGGGTCAAAATTTCTCATGAGGTTGTGATCAAACTGTCAGCTAGAGCTGTGGTTTCATCTGAACTCTCAACTGAAGAGGAGGAGATTTGCCATGTGGGGGTCTTCACACGTGAAGGTCTTCACACAGGCGTCTTCACACAAGGCTACTTCATGACTTGACCTTTGCTTTTTCTCAGGGAGAGCAATACAGGAGAGAGTGATAGAGGGACTCAAGAGGAAAACTACAAGCTTTTTAAAAACTTAACCTTGGAAGTGATATCCTATCACTCCTGTCCTTTATCAGAAATAAGTCACTAATCCAGCCAATACTAAAAGATAGGAAATTATACAAGCAGGTGAAAATAGAGGATGTGGAGATCATGTGGGGCCATCTTAGAAGCTGCCTATTACAATTGCTTACCAGTACATTCTTAGTGTTCAGAATAATTTCTGGCTTTCAGTAAATTAATGAAAAAAAAGACTCTCATGAATTAGTTCCATTCGACATTTTTCCAGTGATCAAGAAAAGGTAGTGAATAAAATTTCATTCAAACCAAAAGGGATCACCCCAGTAGGAAGGTTTCATTAGATTGTATAAGCAGAAAGTAGCAGTACAGTCTCAGTTTCTTCATCTGTAAAATATAAACAGTAGTTGTACCATATTGTCGGAGACCTAATGAGGCAATTCGTGAGGGCCTCACGAATCAAAGGCAGTGGATAGATGTTAGCTATTATTTATTCTTAATAAGTACAAATGCAAGGGAAGCATTTTTGGGGAAAATAACACAAATAACGTTTTTACGATGATGGTATTTGATATAGCAGGTATAACTCAAAAAAGAATTTATGAACCACTTTCAATTGTTTCCTAATTATATTAGCTTAAATATGAGCCCATAACCAAAAAGACTAATAAAATTTTGGAACTCATCAAGTGTACTGAAAATAGGCTAGAAAGCTTTTCATATATTTATGTAAAGTTTTGACATCTTTGAATGGACATAATGATGCATTTGCAATCTCCACAATCATGAGGGCCTAAATGGAGAGAGATGTGTAGAGCCCTGGAACTGGAAGATCCATAGTGTGACTGGGGGTGAAAGTCTCTGAAAAGTTAAAAGAAGACTGGGCACTGAACCCTGATCTAATATGTAATGGAGTTATGAAATTTAGGCAGAGGATAATCATAGAATTGTTCATGAAATCCTAGAATATTAATACTAAAGGTCAAGCTTCATATTCAGAAAAGTACAATTAGGGTCAGGTAATAAAGCACTATTCCATATTTTTTTTAATGCCTGCCTTGGAAGGTAGAAAAAGGTAGGAAGTTGGAGAAATTCATAGAAGATATACCAATACAGTAGTTGATATATGGATTGGAGGTTGCCATCGGAGAGGCAAACAAGGATGTCTTTAAACTTATTTAATGATGTTTCCATTTACAACCAAATGGGGCAGATGCATCCCAGATTCAAAGAAGCCACTCCAAAAGCATGAACAGCACCCCTGTAAGATGTTATCATTCCTGTTCTATTAATTACAGTGTCACTCACTCTTTTACTGATAGCCCTGATGGATAATCAGCATGAACCAGCCATTTTCCTCCCTGTATATACATTAGCAAAGCTTTGATTATTAAATAGTTCAAAGATAGGCTTGGCTCGCTGGCTCAGGTCTATAATCCCAGCACTATGGGGGGCCAAAGTGGGCAAATTGTTTGAGCTCAAGAGTTCGAGACCAGCTTCGGCAATGTGCCAAAACCCCATTTTGACCAAAAATACAAAAATGTGCTTGGTGTGTTGGTGTGTGCCTGTGGTCCCAGCTACTTGGGAGGCTGAAGTGGGAGGATCACTTGAGTGTAGGAGGTCAAGGCTCCAGTGAGCTGAGATCACACCACTGCAATCCAGTCTGCACGCTGGGTGATGGGGCGGGGGGGTGGGGGGGAGAGAGAGAGAGAGAGAGACAGAAAGAAAGAAAATCTCAGATATATCTATAACAGAGGAATCTCTCAAAACAATTTCTGCAATATCCAGTGTGGTGGATCTAATGGTGACCTTCCAAAAGAAACGCCTACATTCCAACCCCTGAAACCTGAGAATGTGACCTTATTTGGAAAAAGGATCTGTGCAGATGTAATGAGGTTAAGGATTTCTAGACGAGGTAATCCTGGATTATCCAGGGAAGCTGTAAATCCAATAACATTTTCTTGTAAGAGACAGAAGAGGAGAAGACAGAGAGAGCAGAAGGCCATGTGAAGGCAGAGGCACAAGCTGGAGCTACATGGCCACAAGCCAAGGAACCTCTGGAGCCACCAGAAGCTGGAAAAGCAAGGAATGATTCTCCCTTACTTAGAGTCTTCTGAGAAATTGTAGCCCTGCCAACACCTTGATTTCAGACTTCTGGCTTCCAATTCTGGAAAAGAATAAATTTAAGCTGTTATAGGCCATCAAGTTTGTGCTAATTTCTAATGGCAACCCTAGTAAATTAATACACCCAGAACAAGTAATTATGTTTTCCAGAGAGGTAATGCAATGTAGTAAAAAGAACATTGTGAGTGAGATAGATTTAGGTTTAGACCTGCGGTTTCTCTATACTAATTGGGTGCCTTTGAACAAGTTACTTTATATATCTATCTTCAGGTTGCTCTTTAGTAAAATGACGGTAAGTCTCCCTTGTAGTGTCGCTGTGTGATATGTTATTTCTGCTCAATATTCAGTACTCAATTAACCTGTTAATGATAAATTCACACATGTGCAACATGTCTACAGACGTTAAAAACTGTTGTTTTCCTTGAAAATCAACATACATTTTAGCAAGGTATTAATTAGAGCATATGGGATTGATTAATGTGGAAACTAGTTGTGCAATACCAAATGTTTTAACAAACCTTTATTACAACCTGACTATTCATGTCATTTTAAATAACTTTCCTGGTTGTCAGCAGAACCATATTCAGTCTGTTCTTCTACTGTCTCATCCTTAATATCTTCCATAATTTCTCACAGAGAAATAATGAAAAAGCCAGAGTATTAGTAGAAAACATCTGCATCTAGCTTGGCCTTCAGTCAGATATAGAGTCAAACTTGTGATCACAGAATTCTCCTAAATGTTAGTCTCAGAAAATTGACAAGGGCATAATAATTTCTAGGACAGAGTAGTCAAATTCATATCTACCATTGATACTTTCCCATCCTTGATATTAAAGCAGACAAAAGAAGTAGTTCTCACAATAATTTTATAGAGGAAGAATATAGGAATAATGCAGTTTAGGTATTGCTTATTCTGGAATAACTCCTTAATACTAAATTGAGACTCTAGTGAGAGCTATTCAAAATGCATACACAAAAGTAAAATAAATTTTCAAGAAGCGATCTTTCTTACTTTTCTAGGGACAAACTTTTGAAAAAAATTTAAAAATTTTAAAAGTAAAAGATGTAATAAATTAGCTATAATATCATTTGTAGCTATTGTAATTTATTTTTTATTCATTCACTCAACAAGCATTTATTAAATGCCTAGTCAATGTCAGGCATTGCGTTAGGCACTAAAGACACAGCCTTGAACAGGACGTACTATTCCCTACCTTAAGGATGATTTAGGCAAAACAATCAATGATAATAAAGTGCACATCACAGGAATGCAACGTAAGGTGATTATAATTAGGGAATCAGGGAGGCATTCCATAGAAAATAAGCTTTAAATTGAGACTTGCAAGATTGGTTTTACGTCAGCGGAGGTGAGAAGATGGGGGAAGAAAAAAGTAATGAAGAGTATTCAAAACAAAGAGTAGAACATATGCAAAGACCAGAAATGAGAGTGAGCGTGGTGCACTGAAGGCATGAAAAACACATTTAGTATGATTGGAGCATAGAATGCTAGGGGGAAAGGGGCATGAATCAGTCCAGAAAATGAGACAGGAGCCAGATTGTAAGATTAATATTAAGGAAGTCAGAATACTATTGCAATAATTTAGGTAAGATAAGATGGTACCCTGGATGAGAGTAGTAGTTCTGATATGAAGAAGACTGAACAGATTAAGGACATTCTTAGGAGGAAGATCAAAAGTACCAGGTGATTGACTGCATGTGGAACAGCAGAGGATGTGGAAAAGGTAATGTCAGGTTTCTAATGTCGGCAATTATGTACCAATACTGGAGGTGAGAGCATGTTTGGGGCAAAGAGCTGAGTTTAGAACATGTTGAGTATGAGGTGTCTGTGAGACATCCAAGAAAAGAGGTCTAGAAGGCAGTGCTCAGAGAGAAACCTAAGCTGGAGAAGGATGTGGTGGTCATTCAGATGCAGATGCTAATGAAACCTATGGGAGAAAATGAGATTGCCTGGGAGGACTGTCCAAAGTGAGGAGAGAGCCTAAGAGAGAGTTCAGAGAACATCAACTTTAGTACTGCAAAGGTTAAGTAAGACTAGCAAGGCTGCCTCTAATGAGACTTTATACAACCCCCTTCATAATAAGGTCTTACTTTCTACAGCAATTAAGGACTCACACTTCTCTTCTCTCTTTTGACTCTCAAACAAAATTGTAAGATAAGCAGGGTAGGCAACAGGACTTCTTGCAGATAAAAATAATCTAGGTTTCAAGAGGTTAGGCTTGAGGTCGTGGATCTCTTTATTTCCAGATTAGTTTTCTTTCCATACCATTACTCTACTCCCAAGGATTAGTTCCTTACAGTTTCTTCTTTGTTGTTAGCCTGGACTGTTGCCCGCGTGTCATTTTAGAGGGGTGAAGCTTTTTTGCATTATATTGTATTAAAAATTTCTCCATCTGGAACTGATGAAAGGACAGAAGGGCTAATCTGAGGCAAAATTCGAGAGTGGGAGAACTGTTTCTTAGAGCTTCCAACCTCCCTCATCTCTACCTTACCCCTTCTTTAAAAACTTTTGTTCATTTACTCAATAATTAGTTATTAAGATAATTTGTGGATATGGAAATAAACAAATCTCTACCTTCACGGAGCTTACACAATAGTAGAATGGCAAACATAACAACCAATGCACTAAAAGTTAAGAAAGAGAGGAGTGTGGAACCAGAAGACACCAACGGCATACCTAACCTACACTGAAGAGGGTAAGGAATACTTCTTAGAATAAGTAATATTTCAACCAAGATCTAAAAAATGGTTGAAGTTGACTGTCTTGGCCACTGTTGCAAGGAGAAAACTGATTCAACCAATGAATTTAGAAAATTGCAATGGAAACACATAAGGTAGTGTGCCATCCTTTTGTATTTTTCAAAAAAGAAATCCCAGAATTTGCAAGACTTGATACAAAAAGAATGAATCTCCTCAAACTGTGGAATTCCTGCACTAGTACGGATACAGTTTAGGCTCTGTGTCCCCAACCAAATCTTAGGTTGAATTGTAATCCCAGGGACCTGGTAGAAGGTGATTGGAGCAGGGGGGTGATTTTCCCCATGCTCTTCTGGTGATAGTGAGTGAGTTCCTATAAGATCTGATGTTTTAAAAGTATTTGGCAGTCTCTCTCTTCTCTCTTCTCTCTCTCTTTCTGTCCTCCTGCCACCATGTAAGACATGCCTTGCTTACCCTTCTGCCATGATTATATGTTTCCTGAGGCCTCCCCAGCTGTGCAGAACTGTGAGTCAATTAAGCCTCTTTTCTTTATAAATTGCCCAGTCTCAGGTAGTTCTTTATAGCAGTGTGAAAACAGACTAATACAAGTACTATCCAAGTATAAGAGAGAACATTACTCTCACCTATCTCAACTCATACCATGTAGGCAGGCCCTTAATCTATCTCCTCCTGATTTGAAGGCAAGGAAAGAACTCTACGTATCTTGTCTTATTTATTTTTCAGGACTCTAAGTTATATTATCTCCATTATACAGTAGAGAAAAATCATCTGAAAAGTGACACAAATGTGCCTAAGATTTCAAGCCAGTAAATCTTGGAACTAGGTCTTCACTGTGGTCAGTTGGCTCCAAAGCATCTATTTATTCTACCTTGAATACATATACATACATACATATATATATATATGTATATACACACACACACACACACACACATATATATATATATTCGTACAGATGGCGTTTCACTATGCTGCCCAGGTTGGCCTTGAACTCCTGGCCTCAAGTGATCCTCCCACCTCAGCCTCCTAAAACACTAGGATTATAAGGCATAAGTCCCCATGGCCAGCCAAGCAGAGTTTTTAATTTTGTTGTTGTTTGTTTGTTTGTTTTGAGACAGAGTGTCACTCTGTCACCCAGGCTGGAGTGCAGGGGTGCAATCTTGGCTGACCACAACTTCTGCCTCCCAGGTTCAAGTGATTCTCCTGCCTCAGCCTCCCGAGTAGCTGGGACTACAGGTGCCCGCCATCACACCCAGCTAATTTTTGTTTTGTATTTTGAGTAGAGACAGGGTTTCACCATGTTAGCCAGGCTGGTCTTGAACTCTTGACCTCAGATGATCCACCCTCCTCGGCCTCCCAAAGTGCTGGGATTACAGGCGTGAGCCACTGAGCCCACCATGTTTTTATAAAGACTTGTGCACAG
The DNA here is from genome assembly GCF_037993035.2 of Macaca fascicularis. NCBI lineage: Eukaryota > Metazoa > Chordata > Mammalia > Primates > Cercopithecidae > Macaca > Macaca fascicularis. Next base: position 168,340,166 of record NC_088376.1, on the reverse strand, counting down.
ATGCTCATTGCTACTTTACTTATATTGTCAAAAATTGTAAACAGTCTAAATGCCCATCCTTAAGTGAATGGATAAATAAATTACAGTATATCTATACAGTGGAATACTATACAGCAATAAAAATGGTGAACTATTGATATGTGCTACAACATAAATGGATCTCAAAGTCAATATACTGAGTGAGAGAAGGACAAAACAAGTACAGAAGATTGTATTTTTATAATAGAATTCAAATTTTTATAAAATTCTAGGAAATGTAAGCTACTGTGTAGTGACAGAAAATAGATCTATGGTTGCATAAAAAAACTACTGGGTAAATATATATATATATATATGAATATATATATGAATATATATATATATGAATATATATATGAAAATATATATATATATATATAAAAATATATATATATATATGAATGAAAGCTGGGAGTGGTAGTGCATACGTATAGTCCCAGCTACTGGGAAGGCTGAGGCAGGAGGATCACTTGAGCCCAGGAGTTTGAGGTTACAGTGAGCTATGATCATGCCACTGCACTCCAGGCTAGTTGACAGAGTAAGTCCCTGCCTCAAAAAAAAAAAAAAAAAGAAAAAAAAAAAAGCTTTCATTTCTCTTGTGTAAACATGTAGGCATGAAATGGCTGGATAACATAGTAAATACATGTTTAACTTTTTAAAAACTGTCAGACTGTCTCCAAAGTGGCTGTACCATTTTACTTTACTGCCAGCAACTTATGAGGCTCCCAGTTTCTCCATATCCTCAAAAATCTTGCTATGCTCAGTCTTTTAAATGTCAGTCATTCTAAAGGATGTGTAATAGTGTCTCATGGTTTTAATTTGCCTTCCCCTAACGATTATTGATATTGCGCATCATTTCACGTGCTCATATACCATCTTTTCCTTTTTTTTTTTTTTTTGGTGAAGTGCCTGATCAAATCTTTTGCCCATTTAAATAATATGTTGTATATTATGGAGTTTTCAAAGTTCTTTATATTTTCTGGATATAAGTTCTTTATCAGATATATTCTTTGCAAGTATTTTCTTAAAGTCTGTGGCTTACCTTTTCATTTTCTTAATAATGTTTTGAAACAGCAGAAGTTTTTAATTTTCATGAAATCGAATTTATCAACTTATTCTTTTATGGGTCATTCATAAATGAATTGTGCACTAATCATCTCCTAACATATACATGAGTTACTTATCTTTTCACTGATGGATCCCAAGTGGCTAGTAAAGTACTAAATACACAGTAGGTACCAATAAACATCTGATGGATAAATTAAAATTTCAAGTAGTGAAAGGAAAATTATAGAAACTTAGTTCATTGGCAGCATAGAAAATAAAATAGCCTCTAGTGCAAAGCCATATTCAATTTTTTGTTATCTGATCTAGTATGAAGTTTGATCAATACAAGGTCCCAAATTTATTAAATCTTGTTAAAGAACCTGATGCTCTCTCTCTAGAGACAATTCTTTCTTCCCCAAAACAGAAATGTGAAATTCTATAGAACTTAAATGTAAAGCAATAAGTCCCCTACCCACCTCTGTGCCTCACCTCACCCCTGACTCAAATGCTATATGAACCCCTGTAATTAAATCAAGGCTGCTGAATTCTCAAAAGCTCTAATTGTGCAACTGTAAATAAGCCTCAGGATGAATTTCAACCAGCAGTGTCCCCAAAACCATTACCTGCAACTATAATCCATTATTTTTCTTTTATAATTAATTTTTCTAATAGGTCAGTACTATTTCTTTTGTTTAAGCGCTATTCCAGCAATCCCATTTTACCAACAACCAATGTCTACTGTAACTATATACATATTTTCTATTAAATACAACAAATACATTCTTATGCAAAACACTAAATCGGGCAGTGAAAGTTTTGCTAATGAGTAATAATTTAATATGCTACATTGGTCCTCAACTGCACTTGTCTTGACCATGTGAATTAAGAGTCTAATGGAAATTTATAAGCACCTTGAAGACTTCCAGGTATGTGGGTGCTTAAATAGGTACTCAAAAGATGCTGCTTATTTTCATAGATTTTAACCTCTGAATCAGTGAGAACAATGACAGTTACCAGAGATATAGATAAGGTGGTTAGATAAACACACAAGAGATATGTATGTTAGAGACATACATATTAGAGAGACTATAATAGGGTTGTATACACACTTACATATACCTATATAATGTGTGTGTGAGTGTGTGTATTTGCATGCATGTGTATGAAATCAAAATGCAATTCACTGAACACTGAAGACAGACAAAGCAGTCAAGCAGCTGAAAGAATTCACCACACTGATGAGCTTGCTTCCTCAGACAGCTTGCTCCTCAGGCCCTCACTCAAAGTCTCTTTATTCTTTTTAGACACAATTCTAAAGAGTTTGGGTATCTACTTTTCCATCCACAACAGACTAAATGCTGAAAACTCGAGAGCATAGGTGAGCTTGTGTTTGATACTAGCTGCAAGCAGCCTGACTTAGGGAGAAATAAGAACTCTCCTAGAGCCAGTCTGGGGAGTGTCCTGGTGAGGGCACTGAGACCTGCTAGTTAGGAGGAGGTCTAGAGCAAACAGGCAAAATTGCTTGGATGAAGGGTAATCAATCTGAGCCTAGTTCTTTAGGATGAAACCTTTGAGAACTCAATGACAAGGGGATATGGATCCAACAGGAGACTATAGAGAATACAAATTCATTATTTTGCTATACAATGCTAGTTGCTTTTTAAACAATTGTTTCTCTATGAATTTTACTACCAGGCTTTTCTGAACCATTCTGTGTGAATTCAATACTGCCTGGATTTTTAAAACCACTTCTGACACTACAAACCAGACAAATCTTTTTTAAAAGATAATAAGAAGATGGGGCCTTGCATTTCTCATAAAAGGAAAATGACTCCACCAAAAGCGTATTCATTACACACTTTGAGGCATGAATTCAGGGAAAATTAGACTGAATATGAGATTACCATCCTCACTTTCTGAAACACTCCCGGCGCTGTCACCAGAGTTCTTAATTCAAATATTTACTCTTGATCTAAAAATATCTTAGTCCAAGAAACTGAATGATTACTCCACAGTTAAAGTATATTTAGTGATCTGAGAAAGGAGAAGTTTCATTTCACTCAAGCAAATGGTTTTAGTACCCCAACCAATTAATAGCTTCATCATGTGGGAGCTATGATTATAAAGGAATGGGATTAATTTTTTAAACAAATCTATAGCCTTCTAACAAGGGCTATTTTTCACAATGGTCACCTTGGAAGAAAGTTACTCCAGGGATACTGTCATTACTTCAGAGTTGGGACCTTACCATTAGAATTGGTTCATGAGGGAAAAAAAACACTTTATGCTTCACAGTTACTCTCCCCACCTAATACTCCATATCCCTGATTACCAACTTTGAATATTCCTCATTTACACTGATCAACCAAAAGCCTACTCCTGGAGATTGGTATCACGGCCTATTTATCCGAGGCTTTGCTGGGAGGGTGGGGGATGAAGATGGTTTATAGGAATTAAGAGAGTCTATTTTTAATTATTGCATCTGTGAAACATATGAAATTCCTTTGGCCAAAAATGCAATATAAAACTGAGATTATCAAGGGCCTTTTCGTGGGACGAGTGAAATGGAGAAAAAAGTCTCCATGACAAAATAGAGGACTTCAAGGAATCCTTTTTTCTTCTGAGGTTTGCATGTGTGTGTTTCCGGCTTGACTCTCACCTGAACTGCTCTTTCATAATCTACTGTAGTCATTCGGTACCTGGAATCTGGGAAAACTCCAACCTTACCCCAGCACTTGTGCAATAACACAGTAAGGCACATGGAGTCAAGTTTAAGCACCTAGTCCAGGGTTCTTTGCACCCTGTGGGCCTTCAGTAAGTACTTGTTGATTGACTGAATGTGTGGCTCACTATCAATGTGAATTAACTATATACATATTGCATTAAAATCAAACAACCCAAATACTTTCTAGCTCTCCGGAAGTAATGCATCTAATTGACAGAACCACTCTTATGCTTCCTAATCCCCACTTCCTCCAAACCAAATCAAAGGAAGAGAGAGAATATGAAGAAGCGAAAACGAACATAAGAAAAACAATTAGCTGATGCACTCTGCAAAGCCTGTAATATTATCTAGAATGACAGCATAGCCATTGTTCGTGCTGCCAGAGCCCTGCGTGTTTGCTAGCTCACCCGAGGTCCTGGGAGAATAATAAACTAAGCAGATTAGATGTAGACTGATGCCTCCATGCCACCACCAACTCACACAACACACACACTGTTCTGAGTGTCTGAACACATGCGGGCAGGTAAACCCAGAAAATGGGCACTCCATGTTGGCAGGAGGAGAAGAGGCTGCCAACAAACAGGGCCTGTTTATTATTTAACAGTTGGTACTGCTAGAGGCCTGGCACCGCTATAGAGCACTCTCTGTTTCAGTGCAAGTCAGCCTGATTATGAGAGCGTGTGAGCCAAATCGTGTTTACCATAGTCTGTGAGAACCTCTGTGCCCCCAACAGACATGGAAATTCTTACAATAGCTCTCGTCCAAACAGAGAAAAATCACTCCTGAGATGGAGGTAAAGGGCCCCACGTGCTTAAATTTTGTCTGATCAGCTGGCTCAGTGTCTCTACATGTAGTTGCTTTTTCCCTGCTCAAGACAAGTCATTCCTCTCTAATGATACAGTTTCTAATCCTCTGCCTTTGGTTACTTTACTTTGGGACCTAAATCAACCAAATAATATGTCAATCACCCATCTACTGATATTGCTTATGCTGTCCTGCAGGCTTTGGCTTTTCAGCAAAAGAATCTGCTGCCCAGGACGGCTACCTCCTGCTTCTCCTTCGCCAGGGCTGCCTCTGCAGTAAGTCTCTTCTCTGCCAATGTGGGCCACAGGTGGATGCCTTCCTACAAATCCAATCAGCGGGATAATGTGCTACTATCACAAGAGTGGACCTTAATGACAAAGAGCCCTGCTTAGATGGTCACCCCATTAACTTTGATTTGATTATTCTGCCCCAGCAGAACACTTGGCTTCACAACCACAGATGGCAACAGCCCAACATAAAACCTGTAGAGAAAGTAGTCATGTTGGGTTCATACATTTTCAAAATATTAAATTTCATGTAAAAATATAAACATGATAAGTATTGAGAGAGTCCCTGGTTCCCTAGGAAAGCAATGTTTTCTTTTCTTTTTTTTTAATAAACCAAGGTCAGAGCACATAAGACAATTGTGCTAACTAGGCAACAGGGATAATCTAATCATTTCTTTTGAAATTCAACATAAATCAACATTTCTTTTAAGTGTAAGAACCTGGTTTTTATCTTCCATATACAAGCAAGGCAATCTTTGATACTTTATGTGACTCTATACAATACAACTGTTTATAAATTCAAGATAAAATTGGCTCTATATAAGCTAGTTCAATATTTTGAAATTTAATTGTACCTTGGATACACTTCCTCTGTGACCACGAGTAAATCATTAAAATGCTTTCTACCAATGAGAATAAAGGCATAGCAAACTATAAGTCTTACCTGAAACTGTATGCAGTGATTGTTTTGTGTTTTGTTTTCTAATTGACAGTTGATATTTATACGCTAAATTATTAAAATATGATTTGTTTTTAATTAAATCCTCAACTTTGCCACTAAAGGAAAATGATATATGCTTTGTATTGTTAAGTAAATACATAATTTTATACTTTCCATGTTATTATGGTTTTCAAAGAAAGTAGTTGTCCCTAGGTCACAGATTATATGCACATACATAGCAAAAAAACTTTACAAGGAAAATATGAAAAAATAATTGCCTAGCTCAGATCAAGTGAACCCCTAGTTTATTTTAATCATCTCCTCTACTGAGGATCTGATAAGAGATGCTTAATAAACAGCCCCAAATTAAGGCAGTAGAATCAGGAAATCTTTTTTTTTTGGAGACAGAGACTTGCTCTGCTGCCCGGGTTGAAGTGCAGTGGCGCGATCTCAGCTCACTACAACCTCCGCCTCCTGGATTCAAGCTGTTTTCCTGCCTCAGCCTCCTGAGTAGCTGGGACTACAGGTGCCTGCCACCACGCCTGGCTAATTTTTGTATTTTTAGTAGAGATGAGGTTTCAACATGTTTGCCAGGCTGGTGTTGAATTCCTGACCTCAAGTGATCTGCCTGCCTCAGCCTCCCAAAGTGCTGGGATTACAGGTGTGAGCCACCGCGCCCAGCCAAAATCAGGAAATCTTTCCCCAAACATCCTGCATATAGCAACATTCATAACTACTACTTTATGGCAGAATAATGGACCCAATTATAGGTTCACATGGAAAAAGTTGGTATTTCAACCATGACCAAAATATAAACGGGATTTTTCATAGCGAGTAGATAAAAGATAGGTGGTGTGTTCATCTCTGTGCTGAGATACTTCATCATAACTAGTAAGAAACATAGTAATAGCTCACATTCATTAAGAGGTATGCTGTAAGAGCTTAATATGTATACACACATTTAACCTTCATAACAACCTTTATTTTTTAGTGACTACTATTTACAGTGATTACTATTTTCTTCTCCACTTTACAGATGAGGAAACTAAAGCACAGAGTGGTTAAGTAACTTGCCCAAGGTCCTGCATTATGTAAATAAAGGGGCTAAAATTTGAACTAAGGTGGTCTGGCTCCAGAGTCAAAGTGTAATCACTGTGTTCTGCTTCTCATAATAATGATCATTCTTTCTGAGGCTTGTGTTCAATTTAAAACTGTATATTCCCTGAGGCTGTCGAATGTTAGAGCTGAAGAAATTTAAAATGATCTAACCCATGACCTAAAGATCCAGGTGGAGAGAGGATGTTTGGGAAGATGGTGTAGCCTCGAAATTCTGTGGATAGGCACACTTATCAGGGAAAAGAAATGAACCAGTGATCTAGTCCAAATGTCTCAGTTGAGAGATTAAAAAAAAAAATAAGGCCACAAAGCAATGGCTGTAAATGCTGCATAGTTTAAGGGAGCAATATAAGAAGAACGAAGCCCAGAAACCAGGGCTGTTTCCATTATCCTGTCTACCCAAACTCTCTTAGGTGGCTCCCCTAAAGGCAGAAGAAATCTGTGTGAGGGATGCCGAGGCAGCCTGGATCTCTACTTGGCTCCACGTGACTCAGTAAAGCAAATCACTGAGACAAGATAGCTACTGATGGAAGAAAGAACAGAAACTCTAGTGTGATGTTTTCTTGACTATTCAATGCTAATGGAAAAAAAGTTGGGAACATATTTAAGAGGTAAGAAGAAATAAAATTGTCTCTTTACAAAGTTGACTGATTTATTCATTTAGCAAATACACACACAGGTATACACACACACACACACACACACACACACAATTTATTTATTTTAGTGATAGTCCAGAAGTTTTCTGAATTTCTTTTGTATTTCTCTTGAGTCTTTTCTTGTAATTTATATTTACCTAAAATTTATCCCTTATGTTCAAATTTTTCCCATATATATATATACACATATATATACACACACACACACATATAAATATATATAAGGTATTCATTATAATCATTTCAATTTCCTCCATTTCTCTGGTTATTTCCCCATTGTATTGTAATTTTGTACATTTGTGGGATTTCTCATTTAGTAATTAAATCATGTGATATTGGTTTGTTTATTGTTCTGTTATTCTCTTTGAAACAACCAACTCTTTGATTTATTAGTGTGTCTCTTTTTTATTTTCTAATTCCTTAACTCCTGACTTTTTTTTTTATCAATTCCTTCTTTCTACTTTGCAGATTTGTTTTTTGTTCTTTTAACCAACTTCATGAGATGAATGGTAATACGTTTATAATTATTTTCTTTCCTGTAACAGTCGTGTTTAAAGATATGGATATTCCTCTGAACACTATTTTATCTATATCTATACATACTTATTTTCTGTAAATTCTGTAATGCCTCTTAAGCAACAAATTAATTTAAAAAGTTGTTAGTCTTTTTTCTTATCAATTCTCATGAGCTCTTACTTTTTTGAGATACTATTTTTGTCTGAGATATGAGTTGCCAATCAAAATGATCACTTTTTCATATCATATAAAAACTGTTTTTAAAATTTTTATTTGCTTGAATTTTCTTATTCACAATTCTGGTAATATCAGTAGAAGTTCTTCTCCTTCCTCTCCCAACTTTTTGCTTCTTATATGGCTTTTGGTCCCATTACAGTTTTATTTTCTTTTTCCATTTCCTTCTTGCTCTCTCACAGACAATTTTATTTCTCCGTATTTGTCTTATCACTTATTTGATCCTGTTTATCTAGTTTTTGACATTTTATTTTATTTTATTTTCTGAGACAGAGTCTTGCTCCGTTGCCCTAGCTGGAGTGCAGTGGTGCGATCTCGGCTCACTGCAACCACCACCTCTCAGCTTCAAGCGATTCTTCTGCCTCAGCCTCTCGAGTGGCTGGGATTACAGGCGCCCGCCACCATGCCCGGCTAATTTTTGTATTTTCAGTAGAGACGGGGTTTCACCATGTTGGCCAGGCTGGTCTCGAACTCCTGACCTCAGGTGATCCACCCGCCGCAGCCTCCCAAACTGCTGGGATTACAGGTGTGAGCCACCGTGCCTGGCCTTGACCTTTTATTTTAAAGAGGCCATAATGTCTTCTATTTATTTGCTAGTATGGAAAATAGATATTATTTCCTTGTAAAATTCTTCTGGTATATGTTTTGATCTGGTTTCTTTGTATTACTTTTGTTTTTGTTTAATGCTATTAGCTTTGCTTAGCTGATAGCTAAGTATGGGTCCAATATAGGTTCCTTTCTGATTATTTTTCATTTTTCACTGAGTTAATTCTATCAGCTGTTTGCTGCAGGAAAGAGGCTGGCAAAGTAAACTGAGGACGTCAGGGAGTTTCATTTTGGTGCCATATTTCCTGCTATGTTTTACCTTTCTCACCAACTCGATGTGCACATTGTTCAAGAGATATGGCTCTGCTTAGTGTTCTCAGTGTCCTGTTTTCCCCATTTAGATTAGTGGGAGTTCCGAAGGGCTTGCACAAAGTCCTGCCTGTTATACATTTTCCAAATCATGATCTAATATTTCTTTATTTCTCTTCTCCTGAAGGTGATCAACAGTGGCAAAAGCTGGTGTGGTTTATCATCTCTACCTTGCCACCCATGCATCCTGCTTTTGGCACATGTGGCAGGCTGGTGTCATTCCTCATTCACTGCTACCTCCTCTGTTATCCTCTGTTGTAGAACAAGCCTTAGCAACTCTTCAGCAGACCACCTATAGCCTCACACTTTCCTGTTGCATGTAAGTAACTGGAGCATGTGTCCCTCAGGGTCATTCTATCAACTTTTGGATGTTCTGCCTCCTGCCTATATTTAAAATACTCTAAACACTGTCTCTGTTCTAAATTTCATAATAACCCATGGTTTCTGATTTGAGATTATGCCTGCCTTCTATAAGAAAAGGCTTTTTATATGCATCTCATTTTTTGTTTGTTTGTTTCACAGGAACATATGGGCCAGTATTACATTGCTTTTTCATCCATGGCCTCCTAATTGGCAAAAACAAAACTTCACTTATTAGCTCCTCTCCAACCCTTCTCTCAATCAAGTCCTTGCCCATCCTTGTCCTTAAACCCGGACTAATCCCTTGTAAGGTGTCAACTACAGCATTCACATTCATTGACCATTTATATTTCCCCTCATAAGCATATTTGCATTTAAATAGGAGATTTTAAAAATCTAAACTAAACTTTAGACTACCAGATGAAGTTATAAATTAAAACTTTGATTGTGGAATGACAAATAACATGGTATATGTGGAAAAGAAGTTAGAGGACCCAATTAGTGTCTGTAAAATGACCTCATGTGAATAATAAAGTTATGTTTGAGTTGCTTTAATCTTTAAAATTAGCTTCTGCAATGTCTCATTGTTTTCTATAATAGAAGAGTAATAGGAAAAGGAGGCATTTGTTGTAAGTACATTTTCTAGTTACCTGTTTAAGCAGTTTACTTTTAAACTTTAAGATGAAAATCTTTACAATGAGTTCCTATTTTCTGAAACAAATAAGTGACTTGACATGGTAAAAATGTACTGGAGTGAGTAGTTCTGGATTCTTAAGCTCTTTCTGTTAGTTATTATGAATAAAATTTCGACACATCATTTAGCCTACCCAAGAGTCAGTTCTCCCATCTATAAAATAGGAATAGCAATACTTCCTTTCTTGCAATATAAGTTTTCTGTGAGTGGAAAATGACATAATACATGTCAAAATACTTTGTATACTAACAACTAGAAAATGATAAGAGCCTTAATATTCAAAGATAATCCAAACAGAATATTACACTACTATCAAAGATAATAGAGGCTCACAGGGCAGGTATATAAATACTTTCATTATTCTTTTGTATGTTTTTTCCTAGTGGTTTAGCCAAAGTACTGACTTCTATTTCAGTTCTCATTGCCATCAGTGAATCTGCCTCTAGAAAAAACACTTTCTGTCTTCCCACCTCCTCTTCTCCAGTACATTTGTATAGTTTCTTTGGTATGTTTTCTGTGGTTTCAAATTGGCTGCAAAAGACTGCATAGAGTAATGAAAAGAGAAAGCAGCTTTGGAGTCAGACAGACCTGGTTTGAATCCTGACTCTGTCTTTGTGCTCACCATTTAACATCCCTGAATCTGTTTCCTTATCCATAAAATGAATTTAATCACTGATACCCTGCAGGGCTATCTAATATGTGAAGTTCTTGGATTTCATCAAATCTAATTTGCCTTCTTAAAAGTATATTTTGCTTATTTCTATGTTTTTAATTGAAGCGTTATGACATTTGACAATGGATATATTGCTGCACTGTGATCAATAATTATTTTATTCAATGAATCATTTCACTTTTTTTCTAAATGTCACCATAGAATCTAGTTTCCTTAAAATCTACTTTTTGTTAATTTTCTTGACTAATCTTATAGTTCCAATAGGTTCTCTGCTTCAATCAGCTTCCTTTTGTCTAAACTTCTTCTGTTTTCTCTTGTAAAATAATTTATCCTAATTTAATTTTTTACAACAGAGACCATATCTTCTTTGGTCATAATGCATCGAATATTCTGTAAAAACCACATCACTATCAAGCAATAATTATGTATGTGAATGTTATAGATCTCATAGAACTTATCCACTCTGCCTTAGCTTATTCTTAGAAGATCACAGATTACTATCATATAGCATTTGTATAACTCTTTATCATTTGTGAACCTTTCATAATTATTTAATGGAGGTCTTCAAACTACTAGTATAGATTGATTTTGTTGTTTCCATTTTTGGGAAGGGAAAACAAAGAAGGAATGATGAAAACTTGTCAGATATATCCCATGTCACCAGGAAAAACAGGATTAGTACTCAGTCTTATTCTCTGATCTGCTGACATTGTGTTGAGCTAGAATTTTCCTAGCATGAAAGGAAGAAATATCTATTCATTTCCAATTATTATTTTTTTGGAAAAGGTATTATGGAGATGGTTCTTTTTATGTGGAACTTGGGAGAAAGGGGAAGGTAAACCAAATGCTAGGGCCAGAGAGCAAGAAGGAGGTAAAGGGGATCCAATTCGTGGTGGGTGAATCCTCATCCATCACTACATGACAGAAGTATTTAAAAAGGAAAACTACTATCTCTCCTCATCTGAGGCTTCCTCCAGAACCCTGTAGGAGAGGAAGATACACTGCTGAGTCTTCATTTGGGGAGCAGCAGGAGAAGGCAGTGCCTCCTTAGCCAAATGAACCCTTCCTGACAGCTGTGGGGATATGTGTTTGTGCCACCAGGCCCCTTAGAAAATTATACCTAAAATAACTAATGTTTAGTCAGTCAAAACAACAACAACAACAACAGAAAAATACCAGCTTCAAAGAGAAAGTTATGTGGAGAGAGTAAATAACCCAAACTTAATGTGACCTTCCTAGCATTATTTTAAGGAGGCATTAGGGTACAAAGAGTGAAAAACACCCTGAGGTGTGATTTACAAGTCTTACGTTTAGTTTCAGCAGTTTCACTGTCTAGCTGTGTGGTATTAGACAAGTGGCTTAACCTCTCTGGACCTCTCTGATCCTTCATATTTCAAATGAGGGGGTTGATTACTAAGTGATGTCTAAGAGCCCTTCTAGAGATAAAAATTCCCCAATCTATGATAATAATAATTAACATTTGATGGTCCTTTACCACCTACAAATGATTTCCACATACATTATCTAATTTGATCTTCATGCCAGTTCTGAGGTAGTATTATTATGATTATGCCCATTTTTAGAAGAGAGATTCAGAAACCACAAAATGGCAGAGTTGGCATTGAACAGATGTTCCCAAGAGGCAAATACCCCTTCAGTAAAAGAAGCAGCTGATGCTAACAAGGATAAGTAAGAGCAGACAATTCAGCCTGTGAGCTCTTGTTTAGGGGTACAACAGAATTTCTGGAAGCTGCACTGGGGTAATGATATTGCACCATGTGGAATGTTATCTGATGATGTATTTATCAAAAAAAACTAATAAAAAGAAAATTAAAAAAAGATACAATAATTGTTACTGCACTACACCCTAATGAATTATTGTGTTCAAGGTTCTTACAAAAAAAAGTAATATTATACTCGGCTTATGTTTTAATTGATTTATTAATATTTTATCACAGGAATGTAATTTAAGCTCCTCATGATTTAGATCTCATAAACCTTTAGCATTTTGCAAATTCAAATTCCAATTTAAAGCCAGGGCGAGCAATTAACTTTTCTATCATCTTGTCAGGGGAGAAGGTTCGTGTTTAATTTGAGACAAAGTGACAGAAATATATATACACTGTATGTATTACTCCAATTTAATTTATGAGTCAGCACCATCCACCTTCAAAATGTAGATTTAATAGAAGAGGAGGAAGAAAAGGCCGTGCTGTCATGATAGGGCTGTAATATCTGCCCTGAATTTCTTACATATTAAAAAAAAAAAAAAGTCACTGGTTTGTTGAGATACCAAGCTAGATTGATTGCAGGCCTATTTCCAGTTCTTTTGTTTCACACTCCACTTCCTGATTCTTTTCTCATACAGCAAATAATCTCATGGATATCACAGGGAGCTCCTACCCCCACTTCTACCTCTACTCCCACCCCATCCTCCATTTTCATGCATAGCTGCTTCTACAGGTTTATCCTAAATCTTGACAAGTAAGATATACTATGGTAAATATTGCTTTGAGATCACGTCTTCATCACCTTTCTCATCTTTCCAAAGCCACCTTCTAAGTGCTCTTTACCTAAAACAAACAAACACTAAACCTCCTCACAATTTTATATTTTAATGTGCAGGGTGTATCTGGCAAGGTAAAACACTGGCACTTTCCAGTGATCCTTTACAAAATATTTAAGCACAGGATATGAATAAATAAGCTAACACCACAGAAGGTAGTCAGGTGAACTGTAGGGAAGTACTTCCCCTTGGTGGTTATTAAGCACTGGAACAGGGCTGCGGAGAGAGGTTAAGGAATTCTTACTAGCTCCGTTATACTATAATTCACCAAAGGCACACAATGCTCTATGCTGATGAGATGAGTTACATGACATCTCCTCCCTGGTTCAATCAAAGAAAAGCAATTTACATCTCAAACCAGTTCTCTCATCAGTGGGACATAAAAACTGCAGAACAGAGATGCAGCAAATGTGCTTATTTATACAGAATCAACTCAGTTGCCACTGTTCTTTATTATTTTCCTTCTCTCCCACCTCCCCTGTATGGTGGCCATTTTGAATAGGATGCTTTAAATTCTAAAAGTGAGAAAAAGAACCAAGAACAATTCAGGAACAAAATTAACTAAAGATATCTTGTGCTTCTAACAATCAGTATCCCTTGTGGTGTTAGGCCAATCCCTTTGTTCCACTTAAAAATAAAATCAGATTCCTCTTGCTGGCCACAGGAAAAGAATTAGAAGACGATTAATGGAAAATTCTGGAAAATAGCCTCATAAATGTTTATTCACTTTTCAGGCATACAATGTTGTGGTACATAAGTGAATACAGTGCATTTGTCAAAGAAAGGCTATGTTGAATTAGTGTGAGGTCTTCATTCATAAAACAAGCTTATTTTTACTAATAGTCTCTATTAATCTCAGTTTAATTATATTAGGCATTTTGCACTTGGATACAACGTAAAAATGGCCAAAACTGCATTTACTGCACCTGCTTAAATGTAGTCATATCCCTAAAAACTATTGCAGGGAACAAGCTCCCACAGACATGGCTTTTAGGCAGAATATGGGATTATGGCAGAGGGGTTTAAATACAGGAGGTAAAAATGGTAATCATATTCATCAACAACACAAAGAAGTAAAAACAAGAAGCTCTAGATAATTCTTTTTAGTGGACTCACTAAAATAACAATAACAGCTTGATGAAGAGAAAATGATTGTCGAAAGCTTGTCCATTTTACATTTTCTCTTTACATAGTGCGATAAAAAGGAAGCACCTGCAGTTTCTACTTGTGTGTGTGTTCGTGTGTGTGTGTGTGTGTGTGTGTGATGTTGAAAGAAATCATGGACATCATACTTGCTTTAGGAGCTACTAGTCTAATCTTAAGTGCACATTTCCTACCCTAAAGTTGTATTTGAGCCCTCTAGGAACACCCGTGCAGTGCAGAAACATTCTTCAGCTTAGAAAGTACAGTCTTTGCTTCACACCCTTTTCCTTCATTCAGACACATCAGCATCTTATCACTTTGGACATTAAAGTAAAACAGACTTCTTTGTCATGAATATTTTTAGATAAATTACACCAAAATATCATGTATTTTCCATTTTCTAGTGGAATCTACTTTACTGACATACACCAGCCCCTGTGATGTCCTACTACTTATCTAAAAAAGTACTATTAACTATATATCGCAAGTATTTGAAGTACATAAGAAAACCATAAACTGAATTACATTGTATGACTGGTGTGATCTCACATGACGTTTGAGCTATCATTATTAAAAATAGAAATTGCATTTAGTTAATGCATCTTACAGTAAACCAGTCAACTTTCAAGGTTGTATGATGAGAAATTTTTTTAAAAAAACAAAATGTTTGAAAAATTTCATAAGAGCATTTCACATGACAAGAGAATTCTTCCTCTCTCCCTTCTGCTGTTTTTCTTCCTCCCTCTCTCCCTTCCTTCCTTCCTTCTTTTCTTCCTTTCTCCTTTCCTTTCCTTTCCTTCTTTCCTTTTTCCTCTCTCTCCCTCTCTTCATCTTCTTTCCTTCCTTCTTCCTTTTCTTTTCTCATGTTTCCCTCCCTTAGTTTCTCTCTTCTTTCCTTCCTTCCTTTAATTTGGTGGAGGAGGTGCTAAAATTTGAGTAAGAAAATAACATTTTTGTTTCGGAATCCACATGCTTTTACTATTCATCATGCTGATTTAGGGAGAAATTTAGATAACTTCTTATGGCCTTTTTTTTTTTTTGAGTCTATAGATATCTTTCGGGGTCAAGCTATTTCCAAACATTCTATTAATGGCCTCCAATACTTCACACTGCAATATATAGCATGCCTTAAGCAAAGGTAGTCTTTTATAAAAGACTGCAATGGCTAGTGAATAAATACTTTTTTCAATTACTTTTATAAAGGCACAGAGCAAATGACAGTATAGTATGTGCATAAATAAAGCAAAGGTTCAAACTGCAGTTTTACAACTACAATGTCACTAATAGACATCATCCCCTCTCTGCTGTTCTATATATCTAGGTTGAAATCTGAGGCTTAAAACAATGTTTTAACAACAAAACAGAATAAAGGACTAACCCAATCTTTCAGGTTCCAAAAACGGGACTGAAGAGTTTTCTACTTTATAGGTGTTTGTCACTATGGACATTCAATATATATAATTCTGAAATTATGGCAGGGCACGGTGGCTAACACCTGTAATCCCAGCACTTTGGGAGGCTGAGATGGGTGGATCACGAGGTCAGGAGATCGAGACCATCCTGGCCAACAGGGTGAAACTCCATCTCTACTAAAATACAAAAAATTAGTCGGGATTGTTGGTGTGCGCCCCTACTCGGGAGGCTGAGGCATGGGAATCGCTTGAACCCGGGAGGTGGCAGTTGCAGTGAGCCAAGATCACACCTCTGCACTCCAGCCTGGCAACAGAGCAAGACTCCAAGAAAAAAATAAACCAACAACAACAAAAAATTCTGAAATTACAACAAAATTAGGATTTTAATATGTGTTTTACAGGATGATTTGCCATAGGCCTTCATGGGGGAGATGGCAATCCCTAGTATATCAAACACTGTGGTTTAATATTTTTTTAATATTCATAAAACTCTTCAAGAATGGTTGCCATAATGTAAGAAGTGTCAGCATTATCAGAACAATCTGAGATTTCCATAGGCAGAAGAACATTCGAGATTATGTCATTACAACAGATAGCCCTCATATTCAATGCATCTTACATGGTCAGTTAAACCAAAGGGTAGGAGGCACTATAGGATAATAGTGAGAACAGTTGCTTTCCAAGTGGAAGAAAGGTGAAAATAAAGCACCTGCAGTGCTGTGCTTTCATTTTACTTCCTGCCCTCACAGTCATCCTGGAGATTTTACTGGTGTACTTTAACTGTCTTGTGGCATTCTCTTTCAAAAGCATCTTCAGGGACTAAACTTCAGGTTTTATCAGAATAGACGTAGTCCTGTGCCACTTGACGGAAGGCACTTTACTCCTTTTTATGGTTTCACTAAAATCAAGGGTATCATAAAAACATCTTAAGATCTGAAACTGGGAATTGTCTCGTGAGCATGTCTTCCAGCCCTACAGGTTGTATAAGGCAAGTATGTGTAGATCGAATGGAACCCTCTCTATCTGGTTCTTCAGTATTTTAAAGACTTTCAAAGCTCATTAAATACTTCTTTGCTGGTACACACCAAGCCAAGTCCCACCTCAGGGCCTTAAGACCTTTTGTTACCCATGACAGGAAAGATCTTCCTCTAGGGTTTAACATGCTTCTCTCTTTATTCTGGTTTCTCCTCAAATGTCAACTCTTCAGGAGACTTACACTGACCATCACATCAGAAATAGCTTGCCAACTTTACCTATTTCACTTTTTCCATAGTATTTATTTTTTCCTAAAATTATGTACTGCTTATTATCTATCTCCTCTAATAACATTTTACTTCTCTGAACCAAATACTTTGTCTTATTCCTTAGTTTATCGCTAGTATCCAGTACTGTGCCTAATATATGGTAGGTGCTCACTATATATTTGTCAAATGAATAAAACTTAAAATTAATTTACTCTCCTTTAAATTGTACAGTTTGAGCCTCACTTTATTTTCTGCTGATAAGAGGAGGTATCACCTGCAATGACCCTTCACATTCCAGACAATTAATGAAGTCTATATGGAAGAAGAACTATTCCAGGAAGAATGTGTTCAGACCTGGTTTGAAATCACAGCCTGTTGCTATAGGGCATTTACTACCTACCATTTAGCTAGATTACTGAATACATGGAGTTAACCAAAATGCTGACAAGACACACACACACACACACACACACACACACACACACACACACACAGACCAAAAAATGAAACCTCACCCATCCAAAACTCTCCTTACTCTTGTAATTGGAGTGCATTGCTACTTTGCTCCAAGCCAAAGAACAGATAAGAAAGAGAAGCAAAAATCAGAAGAACTTTGGAAGCCATTTCACTAGAGCTGCCACCTGTCACTTACGTAAGAAGATGCAATCATCCATCTGTCCAAACTGGTGAATCATAAGGTCTTAAATACTATTTACTTTCCCCAAAATAGTGAGTCCCTTGCAATTTTATACCACATAATAATAAAAGGACATGATTTTTATTTGTTTTTCCTTTAGATACACATAGAACATTTTCTTTAATGTGGCATACAACTTAAAAAATATAAACATCAATTCACTGAGGTATTTTTTGGTAGGAAAAAAGTGTCTATCATAATTTTAGTGGCAATAATAGTGCTGTACATTTCTTTTAGCAATTACAACTTCAGATTTCTAAGCACTGTGCAAACATTAATTTACTAAGTTCTGCTGTGTTCTCTTTGTGAATTAGAATATTATCATATCTTCATTATTTTTAGGTGAGAGTCACATAGCTATGAATTGCCAGGGCCACATGGCAAATAATTTTTTTTAAGTGGTAAGATGCCTCTGTTTTGAAAGTGGATGCCCAGGGAAGATTAATAAAATAGGATAAGAACATATCTAAAATGGCATCTGTTTTTGTTTTGTTTTGTTTTGTTTTTAACCTAGTGCTTCCATTAAAATTTCGTGTTGGGACATGAAGTAAGCTGATAGCTCAGTTCAAAACATCGAATAAACATCCTTGAAAATAGTAGGGTTATTCTTTAAAAATAGTAGTTATCAATTATTGAGTGTGCACCTTGTGCCAGGCACAGTTCTAAGAGATCTAGTTCTAGGAGGGAAAGTGTACGAGTCCATGTGAACAAGGACTTTGTGTCTTATTCACTACTGTATGCTCCGAGCCTACACCATACCTGGACAGTAGTGAGGGTTGAGTTGATATTTGTTGCAATAAATGTATAAATAAGGGAAGCTTTCTTGGTTCTGGAAAACTAAACTGTCTGAATTTTGAAATATAACCTATTTGTAAGTTGGGGACATCATTTTAAACATTTTCTTTTGGAAGCACAGGAGAAGGGAAGAGATTTTGTTTGACTCAATATATAACTAAATCTAGGATAATAGTGATCCTCTTTACAATAAAGTTCATTTATTCAACAATTATTTATTCAATACATACTATGTGCCAGGCACAGTTCTGAACCTCTTGGAAGAGGTTCTAGGAATAAAGACAAGGTCCTTGTTTCAGAACTTAAATTACTTTTTATGGGTATAAGAGGAAAATATCTTCACATACAATGCAGCTATGAGGCAAGATTTTTCTGTAATCTAGTGACTTCTGTTTGTTTTTACCATGTTATCCTCCTAATTTACTAAGGCTTCAACTACTTGGTTTTATTCTGAGGAGCCAGAAGGAAATTATAGCAAAAAGTAAGTATACTGATTAATTATAACATATATCCATAAAGTGGAGGGGATATCTGAAAATCACCTAGAGAATCTGACCAATATCTAATAAATTAATTTAGGTCAAATGATTAGTTCTGAAATGTCTGAGTTATCTATATTAGTTATTCATATTGCCAATTCTTAACTTGTTCTATACAAACACAATCTGAAGCTTCATCTGGGCTTCTTCAAATTGGAACCTAGTTACAACTCTTAATGGAAAAGTTCAAGAATAATGCCACTCCAACAAAAAAGAAATAAAGAAGCACACAAAGTATTAGAAGATAAATTATCTAGAGATTAATAAACTCTTTGGTAAGAGTTTGCAACTCTATCACATATGGGCTAAGTGAAAATCATTGCTTCCAGGGCTAATGACCTCATCTGAGGTTACCCTGTGGGACAATAACATGGGCTACTCTGTCCACCAAACAAATTCTGTCAAAACATAACTTACCAAAGTACAGCTTGTTGAGGAGTATACATATCTGAATTTCTTTTACTCTGATAATCTGCCTGAGAGATTATGTTACTTGAAGACAATATCATTTCTTTTGGCTTCACTTGCAGGAAACAAAATGCAGTTTTTGCAAATATTTCTGCTTGTAAACTAATTCTTCAGATATAGTACATAAACTTCACTCTATAAGAAAACCAAAGAGGCCAAGGGACCTTAAGTTTGGTGTTTAATTGCTTATAGCAATTAAACATTGCTAGCAGCCCACTTACATTTTCTTTTTCCCCTAAAAATGAAGCTGAAACATATCTTAGAGCTGAGAGTTCAGTAATGCTGAGAAAACATCCTAAATACATCTTGGCAAAGGAAGAAAAGAAAAAAAAAGTGATATTGATGTATTTGCTTTTCTAGTATATTGAAATCAAGAACTAGATACAGGTGACAGATCTGCTTCCACCTGCTGGCTCAGTGAATTTGTAAAACTGAAATCTGTTATCTAAAAATCACTAGTATATTCAGAATTACTTAGCATTCCCTTTCTGTTTGTACATGTTCATGACAATGATAAAACAGCCCCAGGCATTCCACTACCAATCTTCATGTGTATGTTCATTGACATTGTCTCCATCAAATTCAATCCAATAAAATTAAATGGAGTTAAATAAAGCAGTCTGCTTGAACCTCAGTATCTCTCATTTCTTAGTGTATTGTACCTCTTATCATTTCTTATTTATTTAGCCAAGGTTAAAAAAAATGGTTTCTGGACTCAATTATATTTTCCCTCCTGGTCTCCTATTTCTTAAGTATTTTTTACTTTTTATTTTCATATAATTACAAGGATTTTTTTTTTTTTTTTTTGCAATTGACATACAACATTATTCAAAGGAAAAAATACTTAAAGTAATAGCTACTTTAAGGTAATAGTAATAGCTATTATCTTACAGCAAAGAGGACATTTCCATGTATGTTTACCATAAAAATTTTCACTGTATTCCAACATTTTCATATAATACTATCTACAAATATTGCCTGCTTTGTGAAGACAACAAATTGTAGGAGGTAGATGGGTGATAGGTAATGCATGGAGGAAGTTGGTAAAGACGACAAATTTCTAACTATGACTTCAGGAGTTAAATTTTAAAAGAAATTGAGAAGTATACAAAAGTGTTAAGACTGATATACATACAATTGGCTTACAATTTATCCAAACACTTGAGACAAGAGGGTAACTCCAACTTTTGCCCCTTCATTGCCACACTTCTTCAATCTGCATATGGATTTTATGTTTCCCCTTTACGGCTGCCCTTAATATTAATTTTAACCTCATATGAATTTTTTTTGGAAGGAAGAGTAATATATACATTATGATTTTCTCTGGAGTTTTCTTCCCATAAGCAACAGTCAGATGACAACCAACTTCTCATTAATCTCTTGAAAAACAAATCAGAAAGTTTCTTATGTCCTTCATACAGGATTGCCATCTATTATAAACAGTGCTGGAAGACCCCACACACAGCAAACTGAAGCATGTGGCATTTAATCCATCACACAGAAGGATCAAGAATTGAGTCAACACTTCTAGGGCTTCTACCCCTCAACTATGCATTTCCATGGTATCCATTTCCATGGTTTTTAGAATTTTAAACAAACACATTTGTCTAAAAACAAATACATATGTAGGAAACAGTTCTCCAGGGCTCTCGCCTTTTCAGCTGCTTTTGGTTGACAGATGAGAACCCACATACAGTATTCTGAAATTCTGAGTCTTCTTGTCTTAATTCTAGAGAAAGAAATATTTGGTCCTAAGTGGCAGATCTTACTCATATCACTTCTATTAAATGGGCAAGACAGAGTCACAAAAAGAGGACTTACAGCTTTCACCTTATAATGGATTCCTTCTTGGCTTCCTTCCACCTCCTATCCATTGATTTGAACTTCATTTTGAAAACACTTACAATTATTCTGAATCAAAACTATCATTTTTATTCTCCCTCTCAAAAAAGTTTCTGAAGTAATTTGTTGCAAAGCCATGCTACCTGTAACATTATTAATATGTTAGCATATTTTTAGTACTTTACTAGATTTCATAAATCTTACCCTTATCAATAACAATCAGTATAATTTGAAGGAAAATGGAGAAATCTTGTGTCTTAAATTATATCATTTAAAATTCATGGATGAAGATAGTATCCCTAGAAATGATCTGATTCTATGTGACTCCGGGAAAGATACTATTTCATTTCTGTTTTAGAGATGAAGAAACTAAAGTACAGATAAGTTAACTAACTTGCCTAAAGCCTTCTGGTGAATGAGATAGCCAAGATTCGAACCAAGGAGTCCAACTCCAGAGGCTTAACCACTATATTATTATACTTCTGTGTTGAGATTAATAGGAATTAAATGCATAATTTTGGAGGCAAACAGCTTAAGTTCAAATCCCAGTTTCACCACTTACCAGCTACGTGGTCTTGGGCAAAGATCTTAACCACTATGAAGCTTTATTTCCTAATGTATTTAAATAATAGCTGTCCTTCACTGAGTACTAAGTTATGTTCCAGTTATTGATGCTGAGTGTTTTACATGCATTATTCCATTTAATTATCATAATAACTCAACAAAGTATGTAGTGTCATCATCCCAGATTTAAAGATGAAGAAACTAAGGTTAAGTAATTTGCCTATTGTTATGTAGTAAGGGGTGAAGAGAGAATTCTAATAAGGGCAATCTCACTCTAGAAACCATAGTTTTAGTCATTAAATTTGGTGATAATAACCAATAGTGTCTACTTCATGGGGTTTGGGGTTGTATTTTGGTCAGGATTAAATTAGGTAATTCAGGTGTAATGGCTGATTGTATAGGTCAACTTGACTGAGCCACAGGGTGCTCAGACACTTGGTCAAACATTATTTGGTGTACGTTGGTGAGAATGTTTCTGGATGAGATTAACACTTAAATCAGTAACTGAGTAAAGCAGATTGGCTTCCCTCACCTTCAAACAGTTGGAGGCTGGAACAGAACAAAAAGGCTGACTCTCCCACAGGTAACAGGGAATTTCTCCTGCTTGACAGCCTTTGAGCTGGAACATTATTATTTTTTTTCCAGTCTTCAGACTCAACTGAAACATCAGCTCTCTGCAGGTCTCTGGCCTAAGGAAGTTCAGACGAGAACTATACCATTTGCTTTCCCAGGTCTCAAGCCTTTGGACTCATACTGGGGCTATGGAATTGGCTCTCTGGGGCCTCCACCTTGATGACTGCAGATCTTGGGACTTGTGAGCCTCCACAGCCATGTGAGTCAATTCCTTATAAAACATCTCTTCTATACAGGTATACATTTTATTAGTTCCATTTCTCTGGAAACGTAGCACACAGTTTCTGACACCCAGAAATAGTTAATGAATGTTTCTTAAACTGCTTTCCCAAGAAAAGCCAACAAAAAAAGAATCATAGGATGAAAAAGCCCCCTTCAGTAAGAAAAAAGATAGGTCCAGATGAGGAGGATAATGTTCTGTGGGCACTGGGCTCTTAAGAGAGGAGCAGCAGTAGGGGCAAATTTTGAAACACAATCTGCAGCTAGGTCAGATGATAATCTTGTTTATGTGAAATAAGAGATGGTAGGAAAACCAGGTTGATCCAGATATCAAGAAGAAAAGCCACTTTCATCTTCCACTACTCTAACTGGAAGGGAATCTTGGTTCCTTACCATGGTAGCAAGCTGACTAGAAATATAGATGTGATCTTTCCCTTTGAAAAGTAACAGGTTACGGGGAAAGTGAAGGAATTTATAGAAAAGGTCAATTTTGTTTAGTGCCTTACTGTGTACTACTTCAGCCAATTCAACTCTTATCACCCAGGTTGGAGTGCACTGGCACAATCTTGTCTCACTGCAACCTCCACCTCCCAGATTCAAGTGATTCTCATGACTCAGCCTCCCGCGTAGCTGGGGTTACAGATGCATGCCACCATGCCTGGCTAACTGTATTTTTATTAGAGATGGGGTCTCACAGTATTGGCCAGGCTGGTCTCAAACTCCTGGCCTCAAGTGATCCACCTGCCTCAGCCTCTCAAAGTGCTGGGATTATAGGCGTGAGCTACCACACCTAGCCCCAGTCGAACTCTTACATACATACTTTGTTTCCAGCTATAAGCCATAGGGGGATAAAAAGACTTCTCTATGGAACAAGTTAGGTCCCTGAAGTTTTCAGGTCTAAACATGCTGGAGATGGCAATTAAGGTGTGCTAATATATGCGAGTTACATTAATATCTTTGAAATGCTCATTCAATTATCCCAGCTCATCACCTATTACACACCCTCTCTGTCAAATCTCTTCTGAATAACTTTGTTTAGTTAGGTTTGGGGCCAGTATCGTAACTTCACGTAGTTTGTGCAGGAAGAAAATAAGTGAGCTTTACTCTGGATCTCAGGGAACATGTGTTTCTCCCATAATCTAAGCTAAAAAACAAGGAAGCTGCAACAGCTGGGACAAGAAGGAAAAGCCAATTTGATTTTTAAAGAAAATAGAAAATAAAAGCAATTTGTCCAATTCCAATGTGTGGTATCTATGCTGATTTTTCTCAAGGAAAAATGCTTATCATTGCCAAAATCCCTAAAGTAACCACAGCTGACACACTTCTCAGCATCAGAGCACTTGGCAACTTACAATAAGACCTGCTCCTTCCCCAAGCAGATAAAAAGCCAGGAACTCCCCAAACAAAACCAACAGCTTTTCTGTACGCTTAGTCTCCCTTCATATCTTCTAAGCACAGTGTATTGTCCTGTGTAATTGGAGGTTCATGTAGCACGCTGATTTTACTCAAAGCATCAAAACTAATATAATTAATTTATATAATCTGCTAGTTACACTGACTATAGAACTTACCTTCACTACCTACTCAAATGTCTGCTGCTCATGTATACATATGATTGCACAAATGTCTAATGAGTACTGTCAATAAACAGAAATTTAAGTCTGCTAAAAATGCTTAAATATACAAAGAAATGCAAATATAAGCTCTCTACCACACACAGGATCTTTGTTTATACCAGTTGCACATGATCAATGGAAGAGGACATTCAAAACACTTTTGAATAAAAAACTTATCATCTTACATTAGCTTGTATCAATAGAATCCTTCAAAGTATTTTTGTTCATAATAAAATGTGTATAGGTTGGTTTGATTACTTGTTACTCTTATCATGGCAACTCAATATAATAATACTGTGCAGGTGGAAGAGGGAAGAGGGGAAAGAAGCTGCAAATAACCAGTTTAATTACCCTAACGGTCATTTTTTTGTAGGAAAAAGGTTCCATATGATAAGAATGTTTGTTCTGATCAAGTATCTTTGCTCTATAAAGGCCTTATGAATCTTCCTTCAACGTGAAGCTAAGCTGCTTCTGAGGAGCTACTGGCACCTCCTCATTTTTTCTAGAGGTGTCCATGTTCTAAAAATCTCTAATGATGACAACTTAGGAGGTTACTGAAGCTATATAAATGTCAAAAGAAATGATAGATTTACATTTCTCCAATTTCTGCATTTGTTACACAGCATAAATTCATGATAGAAAAAAAACAATCCTCAAAACTGCTTAGAAGCTAGCTCAAAATCTTGCTTTAAGTCTACTCAACCCAAACCAAGTTCTGCTTTGTGGTAGTTTTTCATTCCCAATATTAAAATAGTCTTTTATGAGGGCGGAGCAAGATGGCCGAATAGGAACAGCTCCAGTCTCCAACTCCCAGCGCGAGCGACACAGAAGACCGGTGATTTCTGCGTTTTCAACTGAGGTACTGGGTTCATCTCACTGAGGAGTGCCGGACGATCGGTGCTGGTCAGCTGCTGCAGCCCGACCAGCGAGAGCTGAAGCAGGGCGAGGCATTGCCTCACCTGGGAAGCGCAAGGGGGAAGGGAATCCCTTTTCCTAGCCAGGGGAACTGAGACACACAACACCTGGAAAATCGGGTAACTCCCACCCCAATACTGCGCTTTAAGCAAACAGGCACACCAGGAGATCATATCCCACACCTGGCCGGGAGGGTCCCACACCCACAGAGCCTCCCTCATTGCTAGCACAGCAGTCTGTGATCTACCGGCAAGGCAGCAGCGAGGCTGGGGTAGGGGCGCCCGCCATTGCTGAGGCTTAAGTAGGTAAACAAAGCTGCTGGGAAGCTCAAACTGGGTGGAGCTCACAGCAGCTCAAGGAAACCTGCCTGTCTCTGTAGACTCCACCTCTGGGGACAGGGCAATAACAAACACAGCCGAAACTTCTGCAGATGCAAACGACTCTGTCTGACAGCTTTGAAGAGAGCAGTGGATCTCCCAACACGGAGGTTGAGATCTGAGAAGGGACAGACTCCCTGCTCAAGTGGGTCCCTGACCCCTGAGTAGCCTAACTGGGAGACATCCCCCACTAGGGGCAGTCTGACACCCCACACCTCACAGGGTGGAGTACACCCCTGAGAGGAAGCTTCCAAAGCAAGAATCAGACAGGTACACTCGCTGTTCAGAAATATTCTATCTTCTGCTGCCTCTGCTGCTGATACCCAGGCAAACAGGGTCTGGAGTGGACCTCAAGCAATCTCCAACAGACCTACAGCTGAGGGTCCTGACTGTTAGAAGGAAAACTATCAAACAGGAAGGACACCTACACCAAAACCCCATCAGTACATCACCATCATCAAAGACCAGAGGCAGATAAAACCACAAAGTGGGGAAAAAGCAGGGCAGAAAAGCTGGAAATTCAAAAAATAAGAGCGCATCTCCCCCAGCAAAGGAGCGCAGCTCATCACCAGCAACGGATCAAAGCTGGACGGAGAATGACTTTGACGAGATGAGAGAAGAAGGCTTCAGTCCATCAAATTTCTCAGAGCTAAAGGAGGAATTACGTACCCAGCGCAAAGAAACTAAAAATCTTGAAAAAAAAGTGGAAGAATTGATGGCTAGAGTAATTAATGCAGAGAAGGTCATAAACGAAATGAAAGAGATGAAAACCATGACACGAGAAATACGTGACAAATGCACAAGCTTCAGTAACCGACTTGATCAACTGGAAGAAAGAGTATCTGCGATTGAGGATCAAATGAATGAAATGAAGCGAGAAGAGAAACCAAAAGAAAAAAGAACAAAAAGAAATGAACAAAGCCTGCAAGAAGTATGGGATTATGTAAAAAGACCAAATCTACGTATGATTGGGGTGCCTGAAAGTGAGGGGGAAAATGGAACCAAGTTGGAAAACACTCTTCAGGATATCATCCAGTAGAACTTCCCCAACCTAGTAGGGCAGGCCAACATTCAAATCCAGGAAATACAGAGAACGCCACAAAGATACTCCTCGAGAAGAGCAACTCCAAGACACATAATTGCCAGATTCACCAAAGTTGAAATGAAGGAAAAAATCTTAAGGGCAGCCAGAGAGAAAGGTCGGGTTACCCACAAAGGGAAGCCCATCAGACTAACAGCAGATCTCTCGGCAGAAACTCTCCAAGCCAGAAGAGAGTGGGGGCCAATATTCAACATTCTTAAAGAAAAGAATTTTAAACCCAGAATTTCATATCCAGCCAAACTAAGTTTCATAAGTGAAGGGGAAATAAAATCCTTTACAGATAAGCAAATGCTTAGAGATTTTGTCACCACTAGGCCTGCCTTACAAGAGACCCTGAAGGAAGCACTAAACATGGAAAGGAACAACCGGTACCAGCCATTGCAAAAACATGCCAAAATGTAAAGACCATCGAGGCTAGGAAGAAACTGCATCAACTAACGAGCAAAATAACCAGTTAATATCATAATGGCAGGATCAAGTTCACACATAACAATCTTAACCTTAAATGTAAATGGACTAAATGCTCCAATTAAAAGACACAGACTGGCAAACTGGATAAAGAGTCAAGACCCATCAGTCTGCTGTATTCAGGAGACCCATCTCACACGCAGAGACATACATAGGCTCAAACTAAAGGGATGGAGGAAGATTTACCAAGCAAATGGAGAACAAAAAAAAGCAGGGGTTGCAATACTAGTCTCTGATAAAACAGACTTTAAACCATCAAAGATCAAAAGAGACAAAGAAGGCCATTACATAATGGTAAAGGGATCAATTCAACAGGAAGAGCTAACTATCCTAAATATATATGCACCCAATACAGGAGCACCCAGATTCATAAAGCAAGTCCTTAGAGACTTACAAAGAGACTTAGACTCCCATACAATAATAATGGTAGACTTCAACACTCCACTGTCAACATTAGACAGATCAACGAGACAGAAAGTTAACAAGGAGATCCAGGAATTGAACTCATCTCTGCAGCAAGCAGACCTAATAGACATCTATAGAACTCTCCACCCCAAATCAACAGAATATACATTCTTCTCAGCACCACATCATACTTACTCCAAAATCGACCACGTAATTGGAAGTAAAGCACTCCTCAGCAAATGTACAAGAACAGAAATTATAACAAACTGTCTCTCAGACCACAGTGCAATCAAACTAGAACTCAGGACTAAGAAACTCAATCAAAACCGCTCAACTACATGGAAACTGAACAACCTGCTCCTGAATGACTACTGGGTACATAACGAAATGAAGGCAGAAATAAAGATGTTTTTTGAAACCAATGAGAACAAAGATACAACATACCAGAATCTCTGGGACACATTTAAAGCAGTGTGTAGAGGGAAATTTATAGCACTAAATGCCCACAAGAGAAAGCAGGAAAGATCTAAAATTGACACTCTAACATCACAATTAAAAGAACTAGAGAAGCAAGAGCAAACACATTCGAAAGCTAGCAGAAGGCTAGAAATAACTAAGATCAGAGCAGAACTGAAGGAGATAGAGACACAAAAAACTCTCCAAAAAATCAATGAATCCAGGAGTTGGTTTTTTGAAAAGATCAACAAAATTGACAGACCACTAGCAAGACTAATAAAGAAGAAAAGAGAGAAGAATCAAATCGACGCAATTAAAAATGATAAAGGGGATATCACCACCGACCCCACAGAAATACAAACTACCATCAGAGAATACTATAAACACCTCTACGCAAATAAACTGGAAAATCTAGAAGAAATGGATAATTTCCTGGACACTTACACTCTTCCAAGACTAAACCAGGAAGAAGTTGAATCCCTGAATAGACCAATAGCAGGCTCTGAAATTGAGGCAATAATTAATAGCCTACCAACCAAAAAAAGTCCAGGACCAGATGGATTCACAGCTGAATTCTACCAGAGGTACAAGGAGGAGTTGGTACCATTCCTTCTGAAACTATTCCAATCAATAGAAAAAGAGGGAATCCTCCCTAACTCATTTTATGAGGCCAACATCATCCTGATACCAAAGCCTGGCAGAGACACAACAAAAAAAGAGAATTTTAGACCAATATCCCTGATGAACATCGATGCAAAAATCCTCAATAAAATACTGGCAAACCGAATTCAGCAACACATCAAAAAGCTTATCCACCATGATCAAGTGGGCTTCATCCCTGGGATGCAAGGCTGGTTCAACATTCGCAAATCAATAAACATAATCCAGCATATAAACAGAACCAAAGACAAGAACCACATGATTATCTCAATAGATGCAGAAAAGGCTTTTGACAAAATTCAACAGCCCTTCATGCTAAAAACGCTCAATAAATTCGGTATTGATGGAACGTACCTCAAAATAATAACAGCTATTTATGACAAACTCACAGCCAATATCATACTGAAAGGGCAAAAACTGGAAAATTTCCCTTTGAAAACTGGCACAAGACAGGGATGCCCTCTCTCACCACTCCTATTCAACATAGTGTTGGAAGTTCTGGCTAGGGCAATTAGGCAAGAGAAAGAAATCAAGGGTATTCAGTTAGGAAAAGAAGAAGTCAAACTGTCCCTGTTTGCAGATGACATGATTGTATATTTAGAAAACCCCATTGTCTCAGCCCAAAATCTCCTTAAGCTGATAAGCAACTTCAGCAAAGTCTCAGGATACAAAATTAATGTGCAAAAATCACAAGCATTCTTATACACCAGTAACAGACAAACAGAGAGCCAAATCAGGAATGAACTTCCATTCACAATTGCTTCAAAGAGAATAAAATACCTAGGAATCCAACTTACAAGGGATGTAAAGGACCTCTTCAAGGAGAACTACAAACCACTGCTCAGTGAAATAAAAGAGGACACAAACAAATGGAAGAACATACCATGCTCATGGATAGGAAGAATCAATATCGTGAAAATGGCCATACTGCCCAAGGTAATTTATAGAGTCAATGCCATCCCCATCAAGCTACCAATGAGTTTCTTCACAGAATTGGAAAAAACTGCTTTAAAGTTCATATGGAACCAAAAAAGAGCCCGCATCTCCAAGACAATCCTAAGTCAAAAGAACAAAGCTGGAGGCATCACGCTACCTGATTTCAAACTATAATACAAGGCTACAGTAACCAAAACAGCATGGTACTGGTACCAAAACAGAGATATAGACCAATGGAACAGAACGGAGTCCTCAGAAATAATACCACACATCTACAGCCATCTGATCTTTGACAAACCTGAGAGAAACAAGAAATGGGGAAAGGATTCCCTATTTAATAAATGGTGCTGGGAAAATTGGCTAGCCATAAGTAGAAAGCTGAAACTGGATCCTTTCCTTACTCCTTATACGAAAATTAATTCAAGATGGATTAGAGACTTAATTGTTAGACCTAATACCATAAAAATCCTAGAGGAAAACCTAGGTAGTACCATTCAGGACATAGGCATGGGCAAAGACTTCATGTCTAAAACACCAAAAGCAACGGCAGCAAAAGCCAAAATTGACAAATGGGATCTCATTAAACTAAAGAGCTTCTGCACAGCAAAAGAAACTACCATCAGAGTGAACAGGCAACCTACAGAATGGGAGAAAAGTTTTGCAATCTACTCATCTGACAAAGGGCTAATATCCAGAACCTACAAAGAACTCAAACAAATTTACAAGAAAAAAACAAACAACCCCATCAAAAAGTGGGCAAAGGATATGAACAGACATTTCTCAAAAGAAGACATTCATACAGCCAACAGACACATGAAAAAATGCTCATCATCACTGGCCATCAGAGAAATGCAAATCAAAACCACAATGAGATACCATCTCACACCAGTTAGAATGGCGATCATTAAAAAGTCAGGAAACAACAGGTGCTGGAGAGGATGTGGAGAAATAGGAACACTTTTACACTGTTGGTGGGATTGTAAACTAGTTCAACCATTATGGAAAACAGTATGGCGATTCCTCAAGGATCTAGAACTAGAAGTACCATATGACCCAGCCACCCCATTACTGGGTATATACCCAAAGGATTATAAATCATGCTGCTATAAAGACACATGCACACGTATGTTTATTGCGGCACTATTCACAATAGCAAAGACTTGGAATCAACCCAAATGTCCATCAGTGACAGATTGGATTAAGAAAATGTGGCACATATACACCATGGAATACTATGCAGCCATCAAAAAGGATGAGTTTGCATCCTTTGTAGGGACATGGATGCAGCTGGAAACCATCATTCTTAGCAAACTATCACAAGAACAGAAAACCAAACACCGCATGTTCTCACTCATAGGTGGGAACTGAACAATGAGATCACTTGGACTCAGGAAGGGGAACATCACACACAGGGGCCTATCATGGGGAGGGGGGAGGGGGGAGGGATTGCTTTGGGAGTTATACCTGATGTAAATGATGAGTTGATGGGTGCAGCACACCAACATGGCACAAGTATACATACGTAAAAAACCTGCACGTTATGCACATGTACCCTACAAATAATAATAAATAAATTTAAAAAAAAAATAAGAAAAGTTATTCTGTGCTGTCCAAGATGGTAAGTACCAACCCAGCCACATGTGACAGTTGAGCGTTGGAAATGTGCCTACCGTTACTAGGCAACTAAATTCTTAATACTATTTAATTAGTTTAAATTTAAATGTATATAGCCACATGTCACTAGTGGCTACCATACTGGACAGTGTAGTTCCAGAAGATCACATTTCCACTTAAACATTAAATCACCTAAAGAGTTTCAAAATATGTCAAAGCCCAGATGCCATTCTAGACCTACTAAATTAGGACCTCAAGCTGCTGTACCCAGGCATTGGGCTTTTTTGTTGTTGTTGCTTTTGTTTGTTTACCTTTTAATTATGGGAAGTTTACTTTTTCTTTCTTTAAGTTGTCTTTTATATTTAAAAAAAACAAATAAGAAAAATAAAATAAAATAAAATAGTCTTTTATTAATTCTCCTTCACATCATATTTTTCCTTGACTACTAAGTCAGGTCTATATTTGTTGCTTCTATGTTTTTGACATCATGGAAGAATCTGGAGCAGCGGTACATTTGGCTATTCAGAGATATTTTATTCATTTAAAATGTGTGATTACTAAGGGGTTTAATCTAGTAATACTAGATTAAGTACTGTCAAATACCATAGGAAAAAATTCATCAGACTTAAGGTGTTTCCTCTTAAGTAGAAATAGAAAGCCAAATTTCAAAGCCTACCATGTTAATAACAAATTTTTACTTTTATATTTTCACCAAAAAACAAGCCTATTTCCTTATCTAAGTTCTGTGCAAGTCTTTCTGATTTTCTCACAATAAACTATATGTGTGAAATCCCATCAGTGCTATCACCAATATTTATTCCTGATGGCCACAGCTTTTCTAATCTTTGTGTAGCCATATGCTTAATGTTACATAACCCACTTGGAATTCCTTTCTTACAAACAAATAGCAGAAATGTAAGTTTATGAAGTATGCATTCCTTTTTTAATGCCAAAAATAAAAACAGAGCAAAATTTCTAAAATGGACATGTGACGATACATAAAATCTATCTGATAAAAAGTGTGTAATTACTGTCACAAAATCTTCACACAGCCTTGAAATCTCAGAAGTAGGGTGGTACAAAGTTCCCACACATCAATTAAAGCATGTACATATATGTCATTGGCGATAGGTCAGTCTCACAGAGAATAATTTCATGATGCCAAAGCTATCCTACCTGAACTTTAATTCCTGAATAACAATGTTGGCTAATAGTGTTTTACTGGATATTGTCTTACTTGCTAACATTTCTTATGGGGATCTTGATTAATTGGCTACCTAATCCCCAAAGATTAGTCCAGAAAATAATAATGCCTGAAAAGTAGAGGTCTATGCACACCTCTGCACAAATTTGTCATAGTTAATATGAAATTACTTTGTTCATCTGACCCCTAACAAGTAAAAACGCATGAACTAAGATCAGCGTGTAGGTGAAATGCACAAGAAATTAGGGCCATCTTGAGAGGACTGTTGTCTGGTATGAATCACATACTAGTTGGCCATTCTCCCTCCACTCCCATATTTTATGGCGTTATACTTAATACCAAGAACAAGTGATTAATGTAGCATTAATCACAGAAGTCTACTGACTATAAAGAACTGAAAATTCTGAGCCTTGCTTCATCACTGTGTTGTATTGGTGATGGTGGTGGGAATGTGCAAACAAAGTTGCAGCACAGGTAATCCCTAGTTGATCCAAAGAAATAGCAGCCAAACAGAAACAGACAGACAGACAGACAGACAGACACACACACACACACACACACACCCCAATATATATTTAAAATTCAGATTTTCTTTCAGTTTCTCAAGAAAATATCAAGAAGAGTAAGAGAGAAAATCTCTGTTTTTAGTTTTGGCCACTTTATTCTCCACATGGACAACCACTGGGCATCAAAAATCTCTCTCTACCCTTACTTTCACCTCTAAGTCTTTTCTCCATCCCATCTATCCCTTATGGGTACTTTTCTTTCCTCCCTCTTCATTTTTCCTTCTATCTCTAGCCCCTTGCTTTTACCCAAGTAAAATTTTGTCACTTTTGAGTCCCCCTCCCCTATGATCACTTTTCCAGTTCTATTTTTCATTCCCCTGATTCCACACTACCCAAGTTTTGACATCTAGTTGGCATGAAGAGAGTTCTTAGAAGAAATGCAAGAGAATGAGAAGAAGAAGTATCTTCCGTGATAAAAGAAAGGAGAAGGCTATGATTATTGACATGAAATTAATCTTGTCTCAACCACAGACATGTACACCTCAAAGCTTTGTAAACCACTGGCAAATACCCTCTTATTATCTCCCCTGCCCCATCTCCCCTTTCATTTAATTTTTTGGTTAGTTACCCATCATAGGAGTTAACTTCCAACATACAGGGTAGACAAATCAGGGCAATCTATGATCTCTTTAGGTCCATGGATTGATGTTCACCCCCAAATGCAGAGCTCTGCCAAATACATCTTTCAGTATCTCTGCCTTCTTAGATAGTCTAAGTTATAACTCTACTTTTACTTTTAGAGGCCCCTTTTGCCTTTTTCTGGCCAGAAGAATATTGTTCTTATATGTCTTCCTTTTTATCTTCCCAAATGCCCTAACACCAGCTTAGGCTAAATGTGCTACTGGTATAAAATGTATCTTTTTCCTTAAAAAACACCAATTATTCTCAAGCTCCGGGATCCAAAGCATCTGGAATAGGGGCCCTCTTCAATAATAATCAGTGAGTGAGTAATCTTAAAAGATATGTGGTTTAGGAAGATGAAGTTCACTATTTAAGGTCACAAATCAAGTGTGGAGTAGAGTTGCAACCCATATCCAGACATTCTTTCTGACATGATCTCTCATTGTCTTTTTTCTTATATTCATTGGTTGTTAAGTCTATTTCTTCTTCATAAAAAAAGCTAATGATCATATTATTGCAACACCATACTCTCTATATCACAACCATATATACTTACTTTAGAAAGCTAAGATTATTCATGTAAGACTAAACAACACATAGGCCCTTCATAATATGCTCCTAATCTTCCCTTCTTGTCTTCCTGTCTGTCTCTTGGTCCCAGTTCCTCCCGACTTTATGTATGCCTGAGTCTTTTCATGATCTTCTCTCTGCCTAGAGTTTATTTTCACTTCCTGCCAGGAAAAAAAAATAAGTACCCTTTTTAAATAAGCAAACTGAAATATTATTTGCTCCATAAAGCCTTCTCAATATCTATTCCATGAGCCTTTTCCAACATCTCCACTTTCCTACTAACAGATCATATATCCTGTTGCTTTAAAATTCCACTGAGAGATCATATATCCTACTGCTTTCAAATTCTTTCTCCTTGCTAGATTGTGAGATGCTTACTGGCAGAATCCATGCTAGATACTGGGAACACAAGGATTAAAACCACAACCCTTGTACTCAAGAGGTTTCCAGTACACTAGTAAGTAAAAAATATAAACAATTACGGTACAGGTCTGATGTAGAAAACATATTTCTATTTAATTGACTTGAATTACAGTTGCACACATTTTGTGTTGTAACCAAGATTATGTTACATATGATGAATAATTTAAGTAACCAAAAGTTGACTCAGGTTGAGTAGAGAAGTAAAAGCACATACAAAAGAGAACAGGAAGAAATAAAACTGTAAAGATCGAATGGGAGAGAAGATACTGAGTTAACTAAGTATTGACTTAATGCAGAAAGAAGATGTTTGAGGAAAGGAAGTTGAATTAGTTGAAGACATTTTTGGTAACAAGAGTCACGAAGGTTACAGTTGCCAGAAATGAAAAAAAAAAAGACTGACTATGGAGTATTTATTAAATACTCATACTCACTGTTTGAAGTAGAAACTAAGAGGAATCAGAGGATCAAAGCGGTTGGTTATGACTTGCTCAGCTAGTAACTGCAAGTGCCAAAATTCAAACTGTGGAATATTTCAAAGTCTGCCCTTTCTACATTCAATTTTGTCCTAAATTCAAGGAGGTAGTGTCCACAGAATTAGCTAGAAATTACTTATTTCCTAAAAGATCAAAGTCTCAAAAAACTCTGTATGATCCCAAGGCTGCTCATATGGTAATAGTGGATAAATTTCACTTTATAGTCTAATCAACTAATCGACTTTAGGACAGCGAATATGAATGACATGAAGGTGCCTTGGGAACCGTCGAGTCCTACCTCTTATTTTGAGACTAATTGAAGACACTGAGGCCCAGCAGTTGAATCATATAGATTATTAAAAGAAGTTCTGAGAATAAATGAAATACAAAAGCTTGGTTTCTAAGGCTAAATATCATGAGAAACTATCATGTCGTCCTGTGTCAGTGAGCTCCACGATGCCAGTATCTTATCTCTTTTTTGGTCAATAGTATCTCAGTACCTAGGAGAGTTTATGGTACTATAACTAGCACATAGTGAACACTTAAAAAAAAAATAGGTGCTCAAATAACACAGTTTAGTGAAGGAATTAATGGGTTCATATATGGAAATGTGTGTAAAGTGGGTGCAAGCATGCAATTAAATGGAAAATGGGTCATATTTAGTTAGATGTTACTAAATTTATTTTTATTTGCCATTTGGATCACATGATTTTCTCCTTTAAACATCCCAGTGACATTATAAATGTTTTATGTAGCAAGGTCTTTGTCTTCAAATGCCTTCACCAGGAATTAAGAGTTTAGTATACTATCAATGAATAGAATTTACAAAGTACCCTTTGGGCAGAATCATTAAGGAATTAAGAGAAGTTTTTAAACATATTGAGAAATAACACTCAAAAGATTCTGAAAATAAAGGACAATATGAATATTTCATCCTTATCTTAGTTTTGGGGGGTGGGGAACACAGAAGCAATATTTCATTTCTAAAACCATGTTCCCATGAAGCTGAGCAGAAGGACTGCTTATAACATAATTTTCCAGCCAAATTCCCAAAGGGCCCCCAACAGGCTTTCTCAATTTGTGGGCGCTGTCCTCTAACAATCTATTTCTTTCCAGACTCTCCTTGGAAACCAAAGATTTATGTCATTCTCTTCATATTTTAAAATGAAATTGTTCCAGGTTAAAGAAATTATGAAAACTGAAAGCCTGTCTTTATCCAAGAACCAACACTGCCTGGACAAATAACTTATGAATACACCCTATTCTGGAGGTATCATCAATGCCTTTGCCTCTGTAGCACTCTTACCATTATTTGGACATTTCCAGAAATCAAGATCACTTCAGGCATTTGTGAAGATGAGCTGTGATTAGACATAGGCTTAAAAAGAAAAGGTAAATAAATACTCTGTCAGGTTATATAGGGGGAAGCAGACCCTCCCTTTTATAAATAACATACACATTTGCTTAAACTCCAGAGTAAAGGAAAAGTCTCATGGACTGAAAACATTTTTTTAAAAATGAATATTCACTAAGCAATCCTGAAATGCTTTCTGCTCTCTGAATACATTCAAACAAGTAGGTATCACAGCATTTCATTGATAGCTTATCAAACCACAGAATAGAACAGGAGGACAGAATACAAAGGGCATTCTTAAGGGAGCACCATCATGATTGTTCTGTGAAAACATATGAACATATTGCTATAAACTCATCTTCACAGGAAGTCACCCAGCTTAATAAGCACAGACCTGCAAGTTAATATTAAAATTCACTTTGATTTCAGCAGCAGCAAAGCTGATCCAACTAGGAGCTATTACATAAAACCCTTATTGTCATATTCGTCATCAGCACTCTCAATAGAGACCACTGCCAGCACCAAGAAGCCAACTCTCAGTTCACCTCAGGAAACAGGCTACACAGACGACCATCCCAATAACAATGCAGCAGTGAGATGGCCCTGTTTATTTTATCAGAATGGCACTCCCTTAATTTTTCAATTCTCTTTATTGATGTCCTTTTTCATGTATAGGTCTATTAGATTCTACTTCCTTTACTGTCCTCCCAGGAATTGGTGCTTGCCAACTACAATAAGTTGTTTTGACAACTTGTCTAGCTATACAATACTCTGTTTCTTTCCCTCTGCAGTCTTTTTGGCTTCAAATGAGTGCCTTCAAAATATAGCAGAGACTATCCAACCAAACTATGCTACAAGGGAGAAGAGCTTTCTATGTGTAAGCAATGTCCTGCCCAAACTACAATCTTTCATGTGCTCCCAGTCCTCTTTCTTTTCCTATTTATTTTTATGGATAAATCCCCCTTGCTATCTTGTCTACTCCTATCTTAATAAGGAATGACTGCCGTGACTACCCCCATCTAGCTATGCCATTCACCGCCAGCACCTCTGCTCTCCTCATGTGCTTCAAGAAGAACTGATTAGCACTTTGCATAATTAACCTGATTAGCACTGTGCATAATCAAACTGATTAGCACTTTGCATAATTAAAAAGAAATAATAATAATAACAATAATAAGCACTAAGTAATATCAAAAGCTGTTAGTCCCACAGCCCTTTGGTTACCTCCAAGATTAGTTCAGTGCAGCATATTTTGCACCTTCACATTGAAATCTTTTCTTTAACTCAAAAGTCAAGAAAATAAATTAAAATACTTGCAATCCACAGACTCATTATGGTTTTCATATCCATACCAGTTACCAAAATAATCAGTTTCTTACCCATACACATCTCTCTCAGTTTGGGTCTTACATATTTTACCCATGTTAAAATGGAGAAAATTGGCATATAAAACCAAATCAATAAAAAATATTTAGAGTAAAATTAGAAAACTAGATATATGATGCTTATAGAAGCATATAGAGTTATATAGAACTATATACTATAGAATTATAACTATATATAGAACTATATATATAGAACTATAACTCTATAGTATATAGTTCTATATAACTCTCTCTTGTGTTGCTTCTGGGTGACAATGAGGCACGTGGAAAGAACTGGACAACCTATCAGGAAAACCTGGCTATGACATTTAATGGTTAAGTGATTTCACTTTTTGGAACCTCAGTTCCCTCATCTGCAAAATTAAAATAATAACACCAGTTCTGCTACCTCAATAGTTGTAATTAAAATAATAATTTAGGAAGGTGCCTTGTGAACTGTAAGACACTTTACATACATGAGGTATTCCATTCTAGGTCCCTAAATCTCCTATCCCCCAAATTTTATTTCACACCATGGACAATATTATACATTATGAATAATAAATTTTAGGCTTGGTGCAGTGGCTCACACCTGTAACCCCAGCACTTTGGGAGGCCAAGGCAGGAAGATCACTTGAGGTCAGGAGTTCAAGACCAGCCTGGGCAAAATAACGAGTTCCCCATCTCTACAAAAATTTTTTTAAAATTAGTGGGGTTTGTTGGCATGCACCTGTAGTTTGTTTGTTTTTTAAATTTATTCTTATAAGTTATTGGGGAACAGGTGGTGTTTGGTTACATGGGTAAGTTCTTTAGTGGTGATTTGTGAGATTTTGGTGCACCCATCACTTGAGCAGTATACACCGCACACAATTTGTAGTCTTTTATCCCTCACACCCTTTCCCCCTGAGTCCCCAAAGTCCATTGTGTCATTCTTATGCCTTTGCATCCTCATACTCAGCAGGCTGCGGCAGAAGGATCGCTTGAGCCCAACGGTTCAAGGTTGCAGTAAGCTAAGAAGGTGCCACCACACTCCTGTCTGGGCAACATAGCAACACCACATCTCTAAAAAAATAAGATAAAATAAAAATTATATGTATAATGCATTACAATTAAAAAGTTATGAAGTCCTGTTGCATGCTTTGCCTTATGTCTTATTCAGGGCTGAATGTGACTAAAATTTTGACTTGGAGTTAAAACTGGACTCTAGTAATTATTGTTTCCATCACAGCTCTCATTTGTGTTTCTGCGGAGGTTAAAATCAAGCTGTTGCTGGAAATTCACAAGACAGTAGAAGAAAATCTAGTACATTACTATTAATTTGGGACTACAACATAGAGAATTCTGCAACTCTGCTTTTCTCCACCCCACCATAGCCAACCATCTGTTCCTTACCAACTTCGAGGCTTAGTTCAGTTCCACTTTCCTCCAAGAAACCATGTATGATACTCATAGGTTGGAAATTCTTTCTCTTTCATTCTTCCAAAATATTTTATCTCATGCTTCCATAGTACAGTGTACTATGTATTAAATATGTGTATATTTATATTTATCTGATACCTTTAGTAGATTAGCTGCTCCTAAAGAGAAACTATGCTGCCTATTCATCTTTGCCCCAGAAATAGCCGCCACAATAAATAATGTAGTGTTGAACACTCAACACCTTTGTTACAGTTGACTTAAGGAAACTGGATGGTAAAATATTTTTTTCACCAGGCATTTACCGTATAATTGTTAAATACAAGCCTGAGAAATTGTTTCAATAACTATATGCTAAAGAATAGAAAGGTGTTTGACATACCCATAACTACTTAACCATTAAAACCAATCATTCACTTATTAAAAATAGATATGAGTGCTAGTAAACCCTAGGCATTGTGCTAAACACTGAATACAGCATTGATAAGGTTTAAAAGGAACTGTTGGTTCCTCTCAAGGAGCTTATAGTCTAGGTATCTTTTAAGAAGCTCATATTAGAAGAGAGACTGGAGTGGAGTAGTGTGGAAAGGAAACCTTAAAACAGCAAGATACACACCACGGAGCCATTAAGCCTCTATGAACCTATGGGAAAGGAACCCAAATAAGCAGTCAGTGTTCTTGGGCAAATCATTCATTTTACAATTCATTTAATTCAAGAAGGAAAATGCTGCTGTGGAGATTATTCAAGTCCAAATGTTCCTGGTGAAGGTGCTTCCAGTAATTCTGGGAAAGAAGCCAATCCCCTAGTTTTATATGTAAATATTTTTAAAACACACACATATATATAAGCACAAAGGAAAGGTCAGGAAGACGTAAGTCTTTTAAAAATCTATTTTAATAATTTTTTCTATAACTGTCCACAAAAGTTTGGGCTTTTTCGTAGCCTTACATTTTCTTTTACACAATACACCTGCTTTTTTTTTCTAAACTAAATATTTCTTCCATCTAATGACTCTCTTTATTAGACAGCATCTAATTTGCATACATTTACATACAATTTAACTGCTAGCTTGTGAGAACAAAGAAATGGCTCTGTATTGTACTGAAGGACAATAGTAAAGGAAGGTATAAAAACCAACCAGCTTGGTGACTGTGTAAGCTCTTTGTTTCAGATATACCAGGCTCCCTCTCTCTCTTTTAACATACCATTTAAAAGGGGCAAAAATTATTTCATCAAACAACGAAAAAAAGAAACAGTCCTACTTTGTTTAACTGTCCATTTCCTCTCCAGCTTGGTTACTACAATTCAGGGGTCCAAGTTCCCTGAATCTACTACAATTTCCTCGATTATATTTGATAGATTTAATCCCTTTATCTATTTTTGTTTCGTGTCTCATTCCTAAAACAACCTGGGATTCCGCTGTGATAAAGCTCTGTTCTGATGCTAATTTGTGCTGCCATCGGCCTTGTCCCTAAGCAGACAGGGTAGAATATGGCATCATGCTCTCCAGTGAACAATGCATACACTTACCCTTAACAGGTTAATAGATTTTATTGAGACTTGGGGTCTTTATCATATGAACCAGCTCTTCAAAAAGAAATGGTTTTCAGCATCTACTGGAGAGATGATGGAAAAGAAGACTTGAATATAGGGAGGGAAATGGTAAAAGAGATGTTAGGGGTAAAAGAGTACTTGAGTCAAATGTTTCTCCACTCAGCAATGCTATCCCTTTGTAAGTCTCCAAACCTGCATGACTCTTGGAGAATTAAAAAAAAAAAAAAAAAAAAAAGAACTGAAAACCAGGGACCCTTGACTCTCCTTTGAACGTAAATTCACATACTCTGTGACACAGGGTGAGTCACTATGACTCTTCTCTCTGTAGCTCTCATCCTTGACACATGGAAAAGGAGATTATGGAAAGCAATCTTGAAGAGGTTTGTTCAGCGTTTTGTAAATATTAACTATTGAAAACACACAAAATAACTAATAAAGCTGCGGTCACAACCAACTGAAAATAAACACTAGGTGCATTCAAGTTTCTGAAATGCCATGTCTAAAATATCACACAAAAAAGAAATATGGTATACAAAAATGCTTCAAGATTATAACAAGTTATACAAATGTAAAGCAGGACATAAGGGCAAAGTGAAAATTTTAAAGCCAGGTACTAATTGGCACCAAAGGCTCGATAGAATTACTATCCATATCTGGGTGCTGCAAACGGTCATGGGAGATGCATTTCCTTGGACATATAATTGACATTATTAATTTGGCCTATTTTCTGCATCTAATAATGCATATTTACAATTTTAGTGACCCAAAGAAGTGTGAACTTGTCAGTGATAAGTGAAGAAATTCTACCACTCTGTGGGGCTGCAGAATGCCCATATAATTTGGAACCTTTAGCAGCCAAACAGATTGCACAATCTCAACTAGCGATCTTGAAGCATGTTTGATTTTCCACCTGGTGAGAAGAAGCCTGAGTTATCGGGACCGTATGAGTGCTGGAGTGCTGGCATAGACCAACTCTGCCAACTTGTTAACCCATAAACAATTATGAATAATGATCAAAAGAGCACTTAAAAGAAATAATTCGACACTGCACTTTAAAAAAACCCTCAGTAGTGACTAAAATCTAGTCACTAGAACGAGTAGTCAGGAAGTTGTTGATCCTCCGAAAACCATGGCTTAGTTCTAAAAACAGCCTTAAATCGCAGAGAACCTGACCCTGACCTTCAAATCCCTTGCTCCATGAGGAAATGAGACTACCGCCTCCTGAGTGCTGTAATGTCTGTTCTTTCAGAGACTGTTAGTAAGTTTTACAACACAATTCCTGTTTCTAAGGCTCATTAGATCTTTCTTGTTTATACAGATTTGAGATAGTACTTGTTTTCATGTGATAGAGTTATCTGTTGGTATCCCACATCAGACCTATTTTCTACACTCTAACATATTAAATTCTGCCTTGTTTGTTTCTAAAGCACCTCTTAATACCAACTCAGCCAACATCACCTGTGCTGGAGGTGGTTAAGATCCACCTCCCCAATGCATGTTACCACGGTGACAAAGTAGTGACCTAATTTACACACACCTGCTGGGTTAATTGGGCCAAAATGAAAGATGATATATATGCTCAAAATCCAAAACTGATTTTTTCCCTCAAAATGAAATATTTGATTTTTTAAAAATTAGCAGTTTCTAAAGCTAAGTAACATACTCCAGGTGTGCATTTGCCAGTTAATGTACCCTGAATGTTTCATGACACTTGAGAGGCAAAATATATGGAGTGATGAATACAAATCTTTCATGTATTTTCTGTGTGCAATGATTAGTATGAGTAAGTGGTCTCGATCACTGAATGTGATTGAAGGGTCAGGCCACTGCCTTAAAGCAAACAAGGACATCTCAACTGTGCCAAGTTAGCACGCAGAGTCTGGGCCGCCTTTGAAAATGCAAGTTTGCTTTGGAGAAAGCTGTTCTCCATAGCCTGAGGCAGCCTGCAACATCTTAGACAAAAACATCACTTACCTCTGCTTGACCTCTTCCCACCTCTATGTATTCATTCTTGCCAGACCACTGAGAGTTTTTCTTTGAACCATATAAAGTTGTATGCCAAGAACTGATGAGGGTATGAACAAATAGATACTTTCAGATACTGCTGGGACAGACACAGCAATGTGTAAATGGTATAGCTAAATGTATCAAAACCTCTAAAATACATATCTCTTTGACTCAAATATTATACTTAAGTATTTACCTGATGACATAATCAGGGATGTTTATAAAAAATATTGTCACAATAATATTCATCGTAATTTATGTTTACTAGAGAAAAATTGGAAGCATGTCCAAAAATAAGAGATTGGCTAGGTAAATTATAATACATCCATTGTATGGAATACTATATAATCAATAAAAAAGTCATGTCACAAAAAATATTGACAGAAACAAATATTCATAATATATTGCTAGTTGAAAAATCTGAATAACCTTGCATAATCCTATGTTGTTACATGCATACATACATATATACACCAAAATATTAATAACTTTTTCTTTAAGTGGTAATAGTAATATCAATGGCAATTTTCTTGTCTGCTTTCTGTCCTTTTGTGTTTTCCAAATAGTTTTACATTGATAGTGTACTACTTTTAGAAGGGAAATATAAATATTATATTAAAAATAAAAGGAAGAGTAGGAAAAAAGTTAAATGACATTTCCTAATCCCTCTCTCCTAGTTATATTTCACATTTCACCTATACTTACTTCTCTCCTTGTCAACTACAGATATAAATATAATAGATGTTAAACTGGACAATGCTCTTTTATTGCTGAATATTCAACTTTTCTAGCTCAATAGATCTTTC
Organism: Macaca fascicularis; assembly: GCF_037993035.2. Lineage (NCBI taxonomy): Eukaryota > Metazoa > Chordata > Mammalia > Primates > Cercopithecidae > Macaca > Macaca fascicularis. Next base: position 168,296,427 of record NC_088376.1, on the reverse strand, counting down.
ACTTATTTACAAATCTTACAAAGATGTCAGTCAGCACAACCGTTAGAAAGAGTCTCCAATCTGCTTTTCATGCTTACAAAAACCATGTGAAATAATTGACTTTTAATAACAATGATTACTTGAAGTGAACTTTTCAAGGTACAAACAAGTCTATTTATCACTAAGCTATTGTGTCCCGCTTAAATTACAACTTTCACATTTTGATTTCATTTGTACAGATATAGGGTCTTACTGATAAGTAAGTGCTTTGCTAAGTAAGTAAAATTAATATTACCATATGAACTGGATTTGCTGTTAAAAGTATCTCACTAGGGGTTTGATTTATTCTATGATGGTTTCACTGATTTAATCATTGCTTAAATTAGCAAAATATAATTATATATTTTTATAAACAAGATGTTTTCTTGGGATTTTCCTATATTACCAAGAATAGACATCAGGGATTGATAAGTAATAAAAAATGTCAAATTTTAAATTACATTTCTCGGTCTAATACACTTTCTTTTTACCTTAGTGATGATCGCTGCCTTCCTAAAAAGTTCACAAAGTTTCAGAAAAATCTAAAATTCACAAGAATTCAAAGAATTAAAAAATTGATGCTCTTATTTCAAGTGATAAAATTAAACTTTATTTTCACTCTCAAAAGTAAGTTTTGGTTGAATCAAAGATATAAATATTAAGAGGCTAAATCATAAACGTGCTAGAAGAAAATCTGAGTAATTTTTTGGGTGTAAGAATTTTTCTAAGCCATAAAGGAAATGATTGAAAAATGAGTGGTCGCTTCAGCAGCACATATACTAAAATTGGAAATGATTGAAAAGTGAAACTACATAAAACAATTTTCTACATATACAAAACTCAAAAAGCAAATTAATAACCAAGAAATACGTTTAACACATACTACAGAAAATTTATTTTTCATAATATACAGAGGCTATACAAACCAATAAAATATTTTTAAAAGTCAGTATAAAAATATAGAAAAGTATTACAGCCAATTCACAAAAAAAGTAAAAATAGTGTAAATGGCCAGTGAAATTTTAATATGTTGTTTACTCTAACTCATAAGTAAAGAAATGTAAATCAAAACAATGGTGAAATAACATTTTCACTTTTCTGATTAGGAAAAATTTGCTAAAGCCCAGTACTGATGAAGCTGTGAGAAAGCAGGAATTCTCATATGATGTTGTTACATGTATGTGTCAGAAACATGTTTTTGAAGGCAAATTTTTAACAGGCATCAGAATTTTAATTATATAAACATATCTAAGAAAGTATGCTATGTGGATATTAAAATAAAAGCAAGGATATATTTAGAAAGTTGTTTTATAATATTTTTAAACAGCAAAGAAACTGTAAATAACCAAATTGCCATAAATAGGCAGTGGTTAAATACATTTTGTGACATCCATAAAATGGAAATATTAAGTATCTGTTTAAAAAGTGGAAAAGATACCAAAATATAAACAATGTATCTAGAATATATAAAATCTCTAAGACATGGCATTAAGAAAAAAGTACAAATGTATTTGAACAGTATGATTCCCTTTCTGTTTTTAAATTAAAGGTATATAGATATATTTCTCTACACAAATACAGTTGAAATTTTTTATCTCTGGTGAATAGTACTATCAGTCGGTAAAGACATACTTTTCATTTTATATCCTTGTGTACCATTCAAACTGTTTTTTGACCCTGTGACTACATTTTAAAAATACAAATAGCACAAAGATTGTTCAGTGTAATGGTAAATGGTGAAAGGTATATACATGGAAATAAAGAGTACTGGACTGTTAAATTTCTCATTCTAGACTTGTTTAGTCCCACGGTAAATCATTCAACTTCACTGGGTTTCCATTTCCTCACTGTAAAATAATAACTAAATTAGTTCAGAGAATAATCTGTAAGTTACCTTATAGTTCTAACAGTACATAATTTTGTGTGTTAATAATCCAATACAGAATGGTGGAAAAATATGTTTAAGACTTAAATATCCATTTTGAGCACCTATGCCTACTACAATAAACAAATCTCTACTTGGTATTTTGTATGTAGACTGTAGCCATGTCTTTTTTTTTTTTTTTTTTTTTTTGAGACGGAGTCTCGCTCTGTCGCCCAGGCTGGAGTGCAGTGGCCGGATCTCGGCTCACTGCAAGCTCCGCCTCCCCGGTTCACGCCATTCTCCTGCCTCAGCCTCCCGAGTAGCTGGGACTACAGGCGCCCGCCGCCTCGCCCGGCTAATTTTTTGCATTTTTAGTAGAGACGGGGTTTCACCGTGTTAGCCAGGATGGTCTCGATCTCCTGACCTCGTGATCCGCCCGCCTCGGCCTCCCAAAGTGCTGGGATTACAGGCGTGAGCCACCGCGCCCGGCCAGCCATGTCTTTATAACAAAAGCAAACAATATATACACTGAACATTCTGGCTCATTGAATAAACTAAATATTATCTTAACGACTATCCCCAGGCACAAGTACCTCTGGGTCTCAATGGTTTAGTTCTGTCAAGGTGTTAAATCAAGACTATCAAACAAGACTGATGAGAAATGTATTACTTACATACTTTACTGCCAACTTAAAGCTGCAGCCACCAAGCTGATTTGTTGAATCTACCCTTGATATATGCTCTCATATAAACAAAATGTCAAAATATCAAAATTCATTTATAATTCAGGTATATATTGCCACAAGCACTCTTAATATGTTTTTGATATTGGATAACCTGATACTGCGTGCTCACAGTTAAAATAGTAATATCTACCTTTTTTTAAATTTGTGGTACTTGAGGCTTCAGTATATTAACGGCCTTCTTCCACTGTGACTTAATATTCCTATCATTTGGATACATATTTTTAAAGCAAAAATCTCTCAATCATTATTGAGATGACAAATTATATGGTCATATCAGTTAGATATAGGAAAGTGTGCACTGTGGTATTTCTAAGAAAGCAAGTAGTCCATTTCTCCATTTCTGGGTTCGATTGCGATAAGGATAGAACCATGGAATTCCCTTGGTAGGATTCAAGGGTATAACTGGCAAGAATAGTTTCGTTTGTAAATTAGGATGTGGCTAAAGCCTACTAAAAAGTATATTGATAAATTTTTAGTATTTGTAGTGAAAAATAGTTAGACTCTCACATCAAAAAACCTAACAATTTCTGAAACTGTTATCTGACTGTATTTTTCAAATGTTCAGAGTAATTCCTTGTGCATTTTTTCACATAATATCAGCCTGGGTCATGGTAATACTATTATCTGGTATAACATCAAGCAATGGGAAAATAATGTGGTGAATGAAAAGTTGATTAGACACATTAAACTCAGGAAAATTCAATCAAAGATAATCCGTTTCAATGATTTACTACCATACATCTTTGCTTAGTTATGAATAAAAAAATTCTGAATGAAGCTTTTGGTGAAATTTCGGTTTCAAGATGAAAGTAGAAATGAGAAAAACAGATTTCCCGTGCTCACCTTAAGTGGAGAGATAACTATATATTACGGAAAAGTTCTATGTTAAATCTTGGGCTCCTATGAAACTAATCAAAAGAAATCAGTTTAACCCTTCATTTTCAGTTTCAGTCTTGATATATGGAAAAGGAGGAAAAGGGCTGATATTACTACTTGAAGAAGTGATTTACCAAAGGGAGAAATGATGACTCAAAAATCCCTGTAGCTTCTCTAACAAACCCTGGTACCAGAGCAGACAATGAAATTGCTGGGGAGAGCTAAGAGTAGCAATGAATTCAATTCCTCCCTTTGTGGCCAAACTTAGTACAGATTTCAGAAATAACAAAATTTTAGGTGATATGGTTAAAATTTATGGGATATGGCAAAGTTTAAGGAGATATGATTAAGCATTTTTAATCCATTCCCAAATGCTTACTATGGCTATATTTAATACCAGGATAAAGAGGAGGATCAACTGGTTGCCCCTGAAGAAGCAGACCTCCCAACTGTACATTGTTAATAGTTGACAGAACACTCCTCCCTTGTCACAGTTACTCTAACACACACACACACACACACACACACACACACACACACACACACACCTTGGATGCACAACCCTGCATAACCTGTAATGATTTAGAGATTGCATTTCTTGTAAGCGAGATCTTCCCTTGAATGGCTCCTTCACGTTATTCAAGTCTTAGAATTCAAACTTTATTTCCTCAAAAAGGCCACCTACACCCTGCCCCCGGATTACCAGCCATTCTTTATCCTTTTTGTTGTAGTTGTGCTTCATGAATAGCACTTACCACTTCTTGAATGGATCTTATTTATGCATTTGTTAATTTGTTTAGTGTCTCTCTCTGGGTCTTCTAGTTCAGAGCTCTGTCTCTAGTGCCTGGGATCAACTGAATTGTAATCGTTTACTCATGATAGAAGAGTAATCCACGCCAGAAAGAAATCTGCTATCTAACAAAAGAATAGTTTCTTCTCTTTGTTATTATCGGCAACAGGTACAAGACAAACTAAAATAGGTTAATTCAATTAATGTGTTTTGGGTGCAAATCCCAGTCTGGTATTATCAAAGGCATATTTTTACATTTAACTATATTAACATTTCAGGGCTTACTTAATTTTCATTTTCATTTATATTTCATCCTTTTTTTTCTGGCAGGGAAGCCTAAGCTCATTTGTAAAATTTTTCTGTCCTATGAGCATACAATTATATTTTATCCAGAACAGAACTGCACCAAAAGGGCTGAAAGCTAGAGAAACTGTTCAGTAGATGAGACCTATAATACTGGTTCTGATTAATTCATATAATCACTCTATTAATTATCTATGTTTAAAATTCGAAGTGTTGGCTTATTGAGCATTCTTAAAGAAAATGTAATATCCCAAAACCATGAGGTGGAAAGGGTCAACAAATGCTTCCAATTATATCCCAATTCTTTTAGGAATGGTTTACTTCACCTTCTGCTACCTCTACCCACTCACCCTAAAAGTGGTCTGCTCCTTACTTACAAGGGGAAAAACACAAAGATTTCCTGCAGTTTGAGAATCAACTTGGGAGAAGTAGAAAAAACAGGTGTCTGAGTTGAGCAGAGCTGAGTTTAGTCCTGTCTCAGCCACTTACTGGTTATTTAAAGTTAAAAATTAACCTTCTGAGCCTTGGGCTTGCTGTTTTAATCTAGACCTGGATATTCATGATTCCAGTGTTCATTTAATGGATGTGTATTTGCATGTGTGGCCATATCCATAGTTCTCTAATAAAGACCTGGCCGATGCTAAGTACAGAAATTAGATGGATTACCTTGTGGTCTCAACATGCAATCATCTAGCACAATATTTTTGTCCATCTATGACACAAAATTTCAATTGTATACTTGGCTTATAGAATCTTGAGATCATTATGAAAAACATTTTCTACAACTCATGATTTATTTAGGTCACAAGTAACGTTATGTGAAAGTGCCATGGACTATAAAAGTGTATTTGGCATCTCAACACACATGGATTCACAGAAAAGATGGATGATACCAATGTCAGTTTTTCGTTCTGCAGTCCATCTGCAGACTTAGTGACTGTTGGTTACCTATTCTATACCTCAACTTTGTCATCTATAATGATAAGTTTCAGTAGTTAAAAAAAGTATGACAGAAAATGATTCATAATTCCATGAAATTCATAAAAAATACTAAGGTGCTAACGCAACAAGTATTCTAAAAACAGAGGATAGGATAAACTTTGTCAACTACCGAGGGGAAAAATAATTAACATGTTAGCATATGTCTGTCTCTTTTCTGTTGCTTATAACAGAATACTTGAAACTCAGCAGTTTATAAGAAAGGAAATTTATTTCTTACAGTTGGAGGCTGGGAAGTCCAAGGTTGAGGGGGCAAAACTGGTGAAAGCCTTCTTGCTGTGATAACTCTCTAGAGAGTCCTGAGATAATGTAGGACATCACATGGCAAGGGGGCAGACTGTGCTACCGCAGGTCTCTCTTTATCCTCCTATAAAGCTACCAGTCCCACCCCCATGATAACCCATTAATTCATTAACTCAAGAAAAGACTCATCCATTCATGGGCCCTCATGACCCACCTCTTAAAGGCCCCAGCTCTCAGTACTGCCACACTGGGGCTTAACTTTCAACATGAGTTTTGGAGGGGACAAATATTCAAACCATAGCAGTGTGTAAATAAGCCTTCCAAAGATATTTACTACAGAAAAATAAAATTACTCTCTATAGTAGGCTGAATTTTGACTAGAGTCCCCAAAATGTCCTGTTCACCTGGAATCTCAGAATGTAACATTCTTGGGAGACAAGGTCCTTGCAGATGCAACTAATAAGAATCATCAGATAAAATTACCCTGGATTTAAGGTGGGTCCTAAATCCAATAACTGATATGCTTTTAATAGGAGGAGAGGACACAGAGAGATACATACAGAGGGGAAGGTCCTGTAAAGATGAAGGCAGAGTTTGACGTGATAGTGCCAAAAGCCAAAGAATACCTGGGACCATCAGAAGTTGGAAGAGCCAGGGAAAGATTTTCACTGCGAGCCTTCAGAGGGAATGTGGCCCTGCTACATTTTGATTTCTGATTTCTAGCCTCCAGAACTATGAGAGAATAAATTTCTGTTGTTTTTAAGTCACCCAGTTTATCATAATTTACTACAGCAGCCATAGGTAACTAGTACACTTTCCCTGTACTCTCTAGGACTAAAACAGAGGAAGAGGTACAGCAGTTTTGTAAGTGTAAATAGTGATCTCAAAGCCTCCAATTGATAGAAGCACATAAGGACAAATAAAAATCAATGAGAAAACTTAGAGGTTGCAGTGATGGTTTCTGGTAGTAGTAAGCCTCAAACAAAATGTACTGTCCTCTATTTGGAGTTGTTCCCTCTTAAATCCAACGCAGATGTCTTCCAAAAGTGATACGTCTTCTAATCCAATCCTTTCAAGCAAGCCAGAAACTGATCTTAAAGTGGAATTGGTCATTAAAAAAAAGAAAAGAAAAGAAAATTAATAGGCTGGGTGCAGTGGCTCCTGCCTGTAAATCCAGCACTTTAGGAGGCTGAGGCAGGAGGACTGCTGGAGCCCAGGAGTTTGAGACCAGCATGGGCAACATAGTGAGACCCCCATTTCTACAAAAAAATTTAAAAATCTGCTGAGCATCGTGGTACACACCTGTAGTCCCAGCTACTGGGGAAGCTGAGATGGGAGGATTGCTTGAGCCTGGGAGGTTGAGACTGCAGTGAGCCATGATCATGCCACTGCACTCCAGCCTGGGTGATAAAGTGAGGCCTTTATATTTTTAAAAATTCAAGCGGTATATTGATGTAAATAATTAATATTTGACAATGATATGTAGTCAATAGCAAAAGTATTCTGGACATTACTTAATTGGACATAAATCAGTGAGCAAATAAAAAATTATTTATGTTCCTGAAGAACTTGATTCAGATACTATATATTCTAACTTTTCATCAATAGAAATTTAAATATAATATCAATAACAAATTTACACAAAAGAAAATCAATTTTCTTTTGGTCTAGAGTGTATTACTATCATGACACTTGGCAAAGACCCTAATAAGTATACAGAGCATGGCTTGAGGCATCAGACCAGCATGATTAAAGATTATGTTTGAATTGTCTCCCGACACACAGAATTAACCATTTCTTAAGTAATACTAAACTCAGCTATCCTATTTGCTACACAAATATAAGCCATTATAAAAGCAACATTTTTGTTAATTTTCAATATCTCTATTTATTTTCTGTGCATATCGTTATGTAGTTACACTTAAATCTTAAATTTCAGATAGTCCTACCTTATTTAATTTTTTATTGTTAAAAACTCATAAACTGTGGTATAATCCTCTTTTGATATGCTTAACAAAATATAAGAATGAAATATAGTGTAAAAAGTTCAAATACTTTTAAAAATTTATTTTTAAATAGTTTAAGAAATATATTTTGAAAATATATTTCACACAAATATGAATGTGTGAAATATCTATTCACACATTTTTACCCTAAATGTAGAGGAATCCTTTTGTTTAGAAAAATATAAATTGTATTAATAATTTCCCTTAAAGACTCTCAAAACCATAAGGATGATACATGCAGATATTAACTATTAGATATTACATGCTTAAAAGATGAAAGAATGAAAACATTAACTTCCTAGGAAACTGCAATATCAAATTTTTTTCTTTTGGTTTTTTAACTTAAGAGGTGTGCATTCATTACTTAATTAATTAGTCACCAAATATTCTAAAGGTGGGAACAAAAGGTTCTTACAACTCAGAGATGAATCTATTTATATTTGACTTTTTTTCTCAGGCACTGGTCTCCTAACACTTTATAAGTTCAATGAGATGTGAATATAGATAATTAGGGTATTCCTATATAATCAGGTAGAAAGTGAATGCATTTGTGTCAGTAGCTACAATAATTTGAATTAAATGAATGAATGAATATAAAATAAATCATAAAAAGGCACTGTTTGGGATTGGTATAAAACATTGACTTTTAATACATAAATATTTATATTAAGCAGTTATATTACAAATGACAGAGAATTGTTATTGAGGTACAAATAGCTCAACAGTAAATATTAGCCATGACTAGGTTATAGGGTGTTTCTGGAATTCTTGCTTCTTTTTAGATTAGTATAATGCTCTACTCAAGGTGTAAAGTAAATCTGCAATAGCTAGAGCAAATAATAAGTGGTAGAAAAAAAAGGACCTATACAGAAGACCATATTTCATTACATGGTTTCAGAATAGCATTATGATTATGATGACTAATGAGAGGAGGAAGAAGAGATGTTTTAAATTTTAAAGTGTTTTGGTACGTTGTCATCTCTAATTTACAGATGAGGAAACAGTGTAAAAGCACATGAAGGGCTGCCTATATCTCACAGCCAATAAGTGATAATGGAGAAACTTAAATCCCTCTCTTCTATTTCTAAACCCTGTACTCTTTCTACTCTATTATATTCTGTCTTTATTCCCTGAAACCAGAGATATGTATTAACAGTATAATTCTTAAATACTACAGTTAAAATAGAAATTCCTCCAAGTCAGTTTTGAAAGTGCCACAGTATTTATAAAAATAAAAATCAGCTTCTTAAAATTATTGTTCTTTCATTTTCTTATATAAATTTAAAAAGAATAAAAACTTCTTTGAGTTCCCCTATATTCCTCACACAGAATTTTGGCAGTGATAATCTGCACCCAAAATTGTGCAGTAAATTGTGTACATGAATGAAAACAATAAGAACCTACAGAAACACATGGGAGATCAAATTCAGATAGGATGGTCTGAGTAGCATAGGGACATGGATGAAGCTAGAAACCATCATTCTGAGCAAACTATCGCAAGGACAGAAAATCAAACACTGCATGTTCTCACTCACAGGTGAGAAATGAACAATGAGAACACTTGGACACAGGAAATGGAACATCACACACTGGGGCCTGTCGTGGGGTGGGGGAAGGGGAGAGGGATAGCATTAGGAGATATACCAAAGGTAAATGATGAGTTAACGGGTGTAGCACACTAACATGGCACATATATACATATGTGACAAACCTGCACGTTGTGCACATGTACCCTAGAACTTAAAGTATAATTTAAAAAAAGAAGAAAAAATATTATCACATTTCACAGTTTACAGTCTAGCAGAGGAGAAAAACATTAAACTAATGTTTTTTCATTAGTTTATTTCATTAGTTTATATTTTTAAAATATGACCACTTATTTGTTTATACCTGAGGTCTACTCATTATCTTTGACTATGCCATATAATTCCAATCTTAATTCATTTGTACACATTACTCAGCTTGGCAATGCTTGATGTTCTCCTTTCTTATTTCCTCATGTCCTATGTTTCATGCTTTTTTTCAAGGCCCAGCTTAAGTTCAGCCTCTTCCCAGCAGTTCACAGAGATCTCTGCCTCCACTAAATATGTTTGGCACTTAATGATATTTTTTCAACAATGGTAAATGGGTTTCCTATTACATGAAACTTCCAACAATTGGTAATGGTTGTCTAAAGTACTGTCTTCAGAGGGACTCTGAGGTCAAGTTTTGTTGTAGAGACAGAGACAGCCATAACGGATTAGTGTTGTCTCATGGACAGTGAAGGAGAGACAGGGGATGCTGAATTTAGAACACTGACTTCACAACTAGACTGCCTAACTTAAAAAAAAAAAAATGTTTGTAGCATTCATTTTACAACAAATCCAGGTCTCGAGCATGCAATTTGACACTGAGAGCGCCTTATTTTATTTTTTTAAAAACCTGTATCATGTCTCCTCAAATATCATAAGATTCTTGCAGTCAGTACCATAGATACTTCTCTGTGCTCACAGCATGTAGTCATGCCTTGCAACACAGGCATCTGCTGATGACAATAAATTACCATTTTAGAATTCACTCTTATTACCATTATTTGTGAACTCCATTTATGTCATAGCTTCTCTCAAAATATTATCAATATTAAACCCATTTTATAAAAGCTTTGCAACATAAGCTATAAAATGTAAGTAAATATGTTGTCTTTATTATGACCAGATTCAAATTAAACATTAGGATATTGATAACACTTAACGATTAAATATATGCCTGCCAAATAATAAAATGAAACAAAGAGAAGATAAACAACTCCTTTTTAAATGAGTTTAAACATTTTTTAAAAATCCAGTCAGATGTGGTGGCTCACGCCTGTAATCCTAGCACTTTGGGAGACCCAGGCAGGTGGACTGCCTGAGCTCAGGAGTTTGAGACCAGCCTGGGCAACACAGTGAAACCCTATCTCTACTAAAATACAAAAAATTAGCCGGGTGTGGTGGCACGTGCCTGTAGTCCCAGCTACTCAGGAGGCTGAGGCCGGAGAATTGTTTGAAGCCAGGAAGTGGAGGTTGCAGTGAGCTGAGATTGCGCCACTGCACTCCAGCCTGGGCAACAGAGCGAGACTCCGTCTCCTAAAAAAAAATCCAAGTCTGTGTATTTCAAAATATATTTTACATACTTACTATGTCCAAAAATTTTTATCTTTTTAGTATACTTCATTTTCCTGCACATAGTAAGTGTTGAAGAAATCCACGGTGGTTAGTTTAGACCTTATATTAGAGAGATAGCTCCATTTTACATTCCCTCTTGCTAAGGAAGTGTATTCATCATATTCCATAACAGCTCACAGTTTGTTATACATTATCTGCTTATTCTCTGTGCCAATAAGACTGTGCTGGAACAGCAAATGAATTTGGTGCATTCATTTAAATGATTCTGCAAACCACAGGCTACCCAGTTGTCTAATGATAAGAGAGCCCCAAAGCCACCTGATCACCATTATACTCCCTTATTTTTTTGGATTTGCATGGTCAGTATGTCAGGATCTGCATACGGAGAAGAATGAGAAGTAAAAGTATACCTCAGACCTAATCATGAAAAGGGATTTTATTAATTTCGGCACCAGTGATGATGTGGCTAGGTTGGAAGGGGAATGGGATATAAGATCTGGAGTGCTTTATCTGCTCCAAGACCAATGCTGGTTTTGGCACTTCTCTCACTCTAGTGAGTTGCAAAAAAACAAGCAGGTGCTAGCAATCTGAGAGACCACATGCCAGCTACAGCTGCTTCAGAATGATTCAATTACATCTGCCTGAATAGTCCCAGGACATCAAACCAGTTGAAGAGATCCATAGGTTTCAAGGAGACTTTGTCTATCCTGATGTACAACTGTCTCTGAGATCATCACCTGCAAATTTCCAGGTTGTGATATAAAGTGATCATTCCATCACCAGGCATGAGAGAAAAGATGGGGGAATGCGATGTTTTATTCACTTGAAAATTAAAAATTGGTTGTAGAAAGCACAAAAGGCCCCTTTGAATTTAAATCTGAAAGTCACTGAGGCCTTATGGATACCTTGAAACAGCCCAATTTTGTGAGAACATTTCCCAAATCATTGGGTACAGCACATTTACAGAACATGCTCTTGGGATCCGGACTTCGCTCCAAACCTTGTTTGTACAAAAAGGGGCCAAGCAGCTGGGAAATTCTGGAGTGGAGTGTGTCCTCATTAGTTCCCATCTGCCACCAGAACTCAGCTCATGGCAAGTTTGGCTAAGTCCTGGTGTACTCAGGTCCAAATGTGGGTCAGTTTTAATTACACTATACAGAATTCAGTGTGCAGTTTTAAAATCCTTATTATACAGCACAGAGGAATGGGCAGCTCTCCAGCTAATCAATTTTTTAAAAGTACATATATAAAAATTTTAAACCAGGCTAGACAGACAGTGGGTGGAAAAAAAAATCTTTAAATGAGTACAAGGGTTACTTAAGAGAATTATTAGTGAAATTGGGTCATGAACAAGTTCTGCTTTAAAACTTCAAAGCGAGAAACAAACTGTTTTCATTGGTAAGATGGAAAACTTACATAAGGTACACAATGTGCCTGGCTCTTTAGCATGGATAACAATAAGCCTGTGGCCAGGGTGTAGTACACACCTACAAGTGAGCTGGCTTTCCTGTAAGCAGAAATGTTGCCAATTTTGTGACTCTTCACTCCATCCCCTTTCAGTGTTTATCGCTTACGGCAAAGATTGGATAAAAGAAAAAAAATCACAAGCTACCTGGTAAATAGTGAAAAAACAAAGATGAGGAAGGAGAGTGAGAGAGAGAAAAGGACGGTACAAAGCACATGTGCTGAGTAGGCATGGGCATGGCTTGGGCATGGCTTGTCTCTCAGTGTCATCCATACAAATGGGGGCCAGAATCAACCCTTGTAGTCTATGTTCAGATTCCACCCTGTCCAAAAGCTTTATCAGGTTCAGGAGTGCTAAACACTAAGCCTTCAAAGACAATTGTCAGTAAAACACTCAGGAGTAAACACATCGGCAGTCAATGATTAGGCATTTATGCGCCATTTTTGATAGATAAAATGTCCCTTGGCACAAGTTCTAATGACAACAACAACAAAAAAACACAAAAACCTCAAATGTTCAAAGTATCTTTGGGCTTTTGACTGAGTTGTTACCAGGTTTATCCATTTAAAAAGCAGCATGGGATGCTAGGTTCAAATACCAGCATTGAATATTTACACGCTATGTGACTTTGGACAAATTGCTTATCCTCTCTGACATTTTGTTTTCTCACCTGCAAAATGGGGGAAATAACATCTTCCTCATAGGGCTGTTGCAAGGATCATAAAATATATATACACACACATATATTGGATATGTACATATCTATATATACATACATGCATATATATATACACACTCACATAAATGTGCATATATATATATAAAATTTGGAACATGAAAGTCACTCAATAAATGTTAACTATTATTAACCCAATTATGATGAACTGAATTTTATTTCCCAACCCCTCCAAAACAAAACATGTGTTGGAGTTCTAACCCTGAGTACTTTCAAAGGTGATCTTACTTGGACATAGGGTCTCTAAAGAGGTAACTGAGTTAAAATAAGGCCATTAGGGTGGGCCTGAATTCAATATGACTGATGTCCTTATAAAAGGAGAGAAACCTAGGGACAGAGACAGATACTTACAGAGGAAAGACAACATGGAGAGACACAGGAAGGAGATGGCCATCTATACGTCAAGGAGAAAGGCTGGAACAGATCGTTCCCTCACAGCCCTCGCAAGAACCAACCTGGCTAATAAACCTTGATTTCAGACTTCTAACTGTGAGAAAACAAATTTCTGTTTAAGTCACCAAGTTTGTGGTCCTTTGTAATATGCTCAACTAAATAAAAATTCCATTAATCATCAATATCTACCTTGATTCATCATGGTCAAAACTATACATTTGATGTTAGGCAGGTCTGTATTACCTGTGGTGAGTATAATCAATTCTATATATTATCTAGTGATTTTTCCATTATTTTAAAAGAATCATTTTCTGATTGCTGTTCAAGAAGATATTGCTGCAATATAAACAGCCTGGCAGAGGAAAATGGTTTACTATAATTAAGATCATCTAGTTTTTATTAAAGATAATTAAGGGAACATCATACATATAAATTCACAAATCCGCTTTTCTACTGTTGAGTTTGCATAGAAAGAAATCAGAAAATCTTACCACACTAATTTCCTTCTCAAGAAAAAATAAAACCTTACACAGCCATTTATACACTGACAACTATGCTCACTAAACCTGGGGCTGCTTAGATTACCAACAAGACCACTTTTAAGTCACTTTGATGCATGTGAAAGTAACTCATCAAGCATAGGTTCTTCATCATTTGCAAGAGACTGCTTTTAAGGATATCTGACTTTCAGAAGAGGGACGAGAGTTGTCTGGGTTGTGTCAATGGGCTTTCTATTGCAAGACACACCTCCATAATCAACAGACATTGAAGTGAATGTGAGCATCCCCATCTTGGTTTTCTTTAAACAGACTTAGCCTTCTACAGAAATGCAGCATGTATAGTTAGAAATTATGAGTCTAACTATGTTGAACTGAGACAATCAACAGATATCACCAGAGCCATAACTTGACCAAAGTTAACTTTCTTAATGTAAGTGTCCCACACTTCCTTGAAATTCCTATACTACTCATTGTAACACTTTTTATATTTTGACAGGAGGAAAGAAGAAAAAATAATATATAGAGACTACTATGCAATAATATATAGGTGGTAGTGGTGCACAAAAGAAAGTATTTTGTATCCCTGACTTACTTTAATCCACATATCCACCATTAAAAAGGTAGGTGTTGTTACCACCATACTGTACATGGGAAAGCTTGAGGCTTAGTAAGGTCAGTCGACCTCAATGAGGTCACACAGCTGCTGAATAATGGAGCTAGACTTTTGGTAAAGGTCAGTGGGAAGAAATTCAAAGCTCCTAAATTCAAACTCAAGCATGAGATTTACAATCCAGATATCCTAAGTGCATCATTGGGTTCCAAGATGCTGATTTATTTAAAGTAGTCACAGGCTTGTTGAAAGCATCTGAACTCACATAAGCAGTAGATGTGTTCTTGATAAACCTAACTCAACTTATTCTCCTTATGAGGAAATCAATGCTATTCACAAACTCAACCTAAAAGGCTTTATTCAATTTAAATGAAATTAATCTTATTATAAGAACACATGAAAATGGAATTACCATACAATCTAGCAATTCCACTTCTGGGTATATACTCAAAAGCACTGAAAGCAGGTTCTCAAAGAGATAGTTGTACACCTATATTCATAGCAGGATTGTTTATAATAATGAAAACATGGAAGCAACCCAAGGGTCCACTGACGAATGAATGGACAGGCAAAATGTGGTATATACATGCAATTAATTATTATTCAGCCATAAAAAAGAAAGAAATCCTGACATGTACTACCACATGGATGAATGCTGAGGACATTATGCTAAGTGAAATAAGCCAAACACGAGAAGAGAAATACTATATGATTCCACTTATATGACTACATAGGGAAGTCAAAATGACAGAGACAGACACTAGAATGGTGGCTGCCAGGGGCTGGGGGTGGGAGTGCAGAAGGAAATGGGAAGTTATATTTTAATGGGTATAGTATTTTAGTTTTACAATATGAAAGTGCTATATAGAGATGTATTGTGGTGATGGCTGTGCAAGCATTATAAATATATTTAATACCATTGAACTGTACACCAAAAAATAGTTAAGATAGTAAACTTCATGTTATGCGTATTTTTCCCCAATACAAAAATTGGGGAAAAATAATAAAAATATCACATGAAGGTCTTTTAGACTCAGTACACTGCTTCGTGATGTTTATAATATCTTCTAAGGCCAGGGAAGCAGAGGTAACTTTGTATAGAACCTTTGAATACAATCTATGTGATAATGCCCAGACCAGGATTCCTGCTCTCAGGCAATTAGGTGTTCTTTTTTCAGAGTGTGAATTCCAGTAGTGGTGATGGTGGTGGAACTGGGAGTTATAGACATGACAGTAGTATAGCTAAGATTTCTTCAGTACTTGCTATGTGCCAACCAGTGTACTAAGAATCTTACATGTAGTGTGTTATTAACTCTCAGACAACAGATACTATTATTTTCCCAGTTTTACAAATGAGGAAACAAAGGAACAGAAAGATTAGGTAACTTGATTGAGACCATACTAATAATAAGTGGTGAAGTCAAAAAGAACTCTATTGATATATCTTTGTCTCTCACTAGCCTGTATGCTCTTGAGAACAAAGATTTTGTTGTATTCATCTAGCCTAGCACAATTTCTAGCAAACAGCAGACATCCATTCACCATGCAGAATAAAATGAAATGAGGAAAGGAGAGAAGGAGGGAGAAAAAAAGAAATTATATTTAGGCATGCTATGTTCTCAATAAATGTGGACTTTCTTTATTTCCTTAACCCTGAAATCACAGGGGAACCTGCAATAATGCTCAGGAATCCTAGGGATTTCTCCCTCTTCAAGATTCCAGGCTAATTCCTGACACAGGACCCTCAAAAAGCTGCTACTATCTGTCTAGTTTAATGATTAATATTCTAGCAAATATATATTCTTGGCTCATCTCTTCATTTCTAATATTGAGACTAACAGAGAGATAGAGTTTAATCTACCACACTAAGGTTCACTGGAAAAAACTGATGTCCTTGATATTGGACTCTTGCCCACTGGTGTGAACTGAGGTAAAAGAAAAACTGTTCCCAGAGGAAAGGTAGTTCCAAGCCTAAAAGTCCGTATGTCATAAACCAGTGGTACTAAAATTTGAGAAGCCTAAACAAAAGGTTTTAATGCAATAGATACTGGCGTATTATGTAAACTGTGCCAATCTTATGTGACGGGCTTATGCCACACAAAATGGAACACTAGAATCTATCTAAAGCAAGTCTTAACTGCTCTCTTTTGACTCTACTCTTGCTTGGCTTTACCTCTATTTATAGTTAAAATTTAGTGAGTCATAGAGACCATAATTATAAATATGTATACAGTAAACACAGGGTCCATTACTTTTGCTTAGAAAAATAATTACAGATTTTTAATATTCTGATCTTAACTGACCCAAAGGAATTAAACACACATTTTATTTTTGTGTTTTAGTGAGATAGAGATAGGGAGGGAGAGAGAGAGCACAAGCCAGTGCTCAGGAAAGACGAGGCATTAACCATATAACACAGATGATTTGTTTATTTATATGCTGGAAAGTATTTCCAAGGTGACAAGTAACTTAGCCATGAATGCCTCAGCCTTATATGTATAATGGGAATAATATACAGACTTCTTGTAGTAAGTAAAACTTAGTTTAAAGCATATTGCAAATAGTGTTATTTCAATTCTTCATTAAAATAGTCAAAGAGGATCAATTCTTATACATTAATTTCTCATTTTAAGGACAGAATTTATCAGTATTCTCATCTCTGTATAACTGGCAGTATGAGAACTAAAGTAAGTCCATCAAGACTCATCCAAACTGTATAACAAGTAATAAATTTTAGGACACAATCCCTCTATTTCTAGCTCCGGAAATGTTTTATTCATAAATGCATTCATTCAACATTTACTGATCAATTACTATGTACAAGGCATTGTATAAGAGGCTGTGGCAATCCTCTACTTACCTTTGTACTGTGTTTCCTACTTCCAAAGAGGATAGTTAAATTCATACCAAACTGATTTGTTAAAAATACAAAAAAAGGATTCCAAATGGGCCAATAGAAGGAAAAGATAAACCAACTCTAAGACTTCAGATTTATGTTACTAAATACCGACGGACACTCCTCAGCATTTAAAAGAATACATTAAGGAGAGTAATGGAAGTCATTTGAATGTTTTCAATATTAGAAATTTGAGCCTACTGAATAAATTAAATATCTTTAATATTGAGTTGCAGTTTCCTATTGCATTTATAGAACTTTACCTACTAGTAAAATATACAATCTATAATAGCCTATCTATATCAAATATATAGATATCTGTCAGAAAACATACAAAGCCATAACTAAAATAAATTTAATACCATTACCAGTAACATTTATGAAAAATACCAAGCATCTAGCATTTGTTAAATTAAAGAATAATATTCCATAAAATGTACATCTGGATTTTAGCCCCCCTTTTAGAATTACTATTTAATCTTCACTTTTTTTCTCTCTCACTTCTACCCCAACAGCAACAGAAACACATACACGAATTAAGAAATTATCTTACAATATACCCTTAAATTTTCTGAATATGCCCCATGTGTCCACTAATAGCCAAATGCTTTCAAATCTGTTCAGCTAAATGGATCAATAACTACATCCAGCCTCACATAGTGGGGCTGCCAACACGGTGAAATTGAGCCAAACACAAAATGTCTCTACCAGGACAAAAATTATTATCAACCCAGTTATCTGAAGAGATATACTCTCCCAGGTATTCTTTTGAGAAGTTGGCATACACATTATCTAGGGCAGTCAACAGCTACTAAAAAAATATATTTTGAGTCATAAAACAGAGGATTTAAAGAGAATATTTAGAAGCTAAAACCGGTGAGTTTTAGAATAAACCAATGTAACAGTTCAAGGTCTACATCAAGTAAGAATCTTTCAGAGTCAGTGTACACAAAATACGTAAGAGCACAAGCACACTGCTAACAAGCTTCTCTGTGCTCTCACTCATATGACACAGCTGCAAGCAACAATTGAGCAGGTGCAACCAAGCTTTTGAGAATTCCTGCCTGTTGCCCAGGAACCACAACACCGCATGGTTGAGATTTTAAACAGGTGCAAACATTTTTTTCCCATTCGTCTAGTGCTTGAGACAGTGCAGCAGACAGTACATCTGCAACCACTCCATACCTAAAGCAACCATCACAGAAAATAAACTCAAAAGCAGCAAAAAAAAAAAAAAAAAAAAGTTTGAATAAAACAATAATGACAAAACTGTGGTTTTGCAATGGTCTGACTCCACATCACCATTCACTTTAATAGTACAATTCCATAAAATAATCTCTTCACCAGATGAATGCTTTGTAATTAAAATTATTCTGCCTCATCAAATCTTAGCAATGTTTACCTGATTCTCACAAAAGAATAAAATAAAATATATGTATAAAATGTACTATCCTTTGAAACTGTCATTATCTGTAAGTAATCAAGAATTAACATGTTTACATTATGAAATCTATAAGCAATTTTAATACATAAAAATATAAATTCTTAGTTAATATATATATTTACACAGTTATAGGTAATTCATATACATACCTGTGCAGCTGTGGGGCACAAACTTGCAATTTATCAGGTATTCTGAAATGTAAAAGAAATATATAAGTAAAAATTAATTTACTAAGTTGAAACCAGTATTTATGTTGCAACAATTCCTGCAGAGAAGTAGGAAAAGTTTCAGTGCATAAAGAGGCAAATTATTTTTTATCAATATTTTCCCCATAGGATATTTCATATATCTGAATACACGCACACACACACACACGCAGAGTCCCTTAGCAGTGTATCATAAGCACCAGCAAGGGACTCTGACTCACCATGGCCTCTGAAATGCAAATGCTTTCGCTAGAGGACGAGGCAAACACTTTAAAATGATTTTTTTTTTTTTTTGGTATTCTTCCAAGACTATTGCCTTCCTAATACAAATATGACTGCTGCTCTCTAAAATGAAACTACTCAGATTCATCTGCACTCAGTTTGGATAGAATGTTGGTGAGGAAGAAAGGCGCTTTTGTAGAGCAGTCCACAAAAAAATGCATGAATAAATAAAAGTAAACTTTGAATGTTCATTAACTTTAAGTTACAACAGCAAATAGAAATGAAATTGATTGCTACAAGAAGGAATGCTAACACCACATCAGATATAATGCAAAATGCCTCAATCCAACACACTTTGACAAAACTGCCAGTGAAGTAGGTATTGATACAGAAGACTATGTAAGTCCACATTAAACAAAAGTAGCAGTTTACAATTAGACCTGAAAAACATTTGGATTTAGGTGGAAACTGTATTGAAATGTGCAGCTTTGGAACTACTAGTACCCTTAAAAATATTTCCTAATTCTAGCCAGGTGCGGTGGCTCACTCCTGTAATCCCAGCACTATGGGAGGCTGAGGTGGGCTGATCACCTGAGGTCAGGAGTTTGAGACTAGCCTGGCCAGCATGGTGAAACCTCATCTCTACTAAAAGTGCAACAATTAGCTGAGTGTGGTGGTGGGCTGTAACCCCAGCCTGTAATTCCAGCTACTCAGGAGGCTGAGGCAGGAGAATTGCTTGAACCCTGGAGGCAGAGGTTGCAGTGACACGAGATTATGTTATCGCACTCAAGCCTGGGAGACAAGAGCAAGGCTCCATCTCAAAAAAAAAATTCTTTTTGAAAGCAAACTGACATGTTTAATTTATATAGTTCTTCTGAGCACAGCTGATGACAGCAACACATTATAGTCAGTGAGTCTACTTTATAATACTTGTTTAAAAGTATATAGAGGTAATAATTTTGATGACGGCTCAATAAAATAGCATCTTCATATACTTCTGATGGAAATGTGGATTACAAAAGGGTTCCTAGAAACCCATTGACTACTATGTATCAAGAACTCAAAGTTCAATATTTTTACTCAGTACTTTTAGTCCCAGGAATCAAACATAACAGAAAACCAACAGAAGTTTATGTAAAAAAGATAATTTTTATGATCGTAAAAAACTATAAGCAACCTAAATATCTAATAGAAGAATAATTAAATAAAGCATAGCACATCTATATAAAGGAATATTTGGCAAAATTTAACAAAGTACTTTAAAGAATATTTTAAATTTTATGGAAAAATGCAAATTTATAGTATTATGATGCTAAAATATTATATAAACATATGGTACCAATTACATGAACAGTATGAAATTATATGAATAAGAAAAAGCAAAGAACAAAACACAGTATTAAGAGTGATTATATCTGGATAATAAGATTTTGGGTGATTTTTTCTTTTTACTTTAATATATAGTTAAATTCTCTACAATAAGCATTACTTTTATAATAGGAAAAGATAACAGTAGGCAGGGTAGGGGTAAAAGGAAAAGGTTATAAAATGCTATATGGAATTCATAAATGTAACCTTCCTAACAGAAATAAATTAATTCAGTCACAAATAAAACCCACTAACTGTGCCTACAGCGAGAAACACCCTCACTGCTTCCTCAAAGGGGCATAGCCAGGGTCTTTTATCCCACTGCTTTGGAATCTACACAAGTAATTCGATAACACATTTTTAATCATCTTAGTAAAACTTCTTTACTTATTATGCAGAGTGAAATGATGGCAAGAATAATTTAGGACTGCAAATCTCTTCAACCTAGTACAGCCTTATTCACTAATTCAGTAACATTCAGTGAGCATATACTACCTTCACGGTGCTGTGTTTGGCATTGCAACGTGCTAAAAGATAAATTAGGACACACCTTACCCTCACTGAACTAACAATTTAAAAACACTAAAAAATGTCTAGACAGAGCTCACATAAAGATGTAAACACAATACACAAGGCATTTGTGACAGATTTGGTATACTTGAAAGCAAGAAAACATACACTAGGTTTATTCTTTTATATTTCTAAGCAAACACTTATCTTTAGGTAACAATAAAAAGTCATGTGTATTAGTGTCACCTATTAATGCACTAGCAAATTAAATATTTAAGTTTTTTCCTTGTGTGATCTATTTTTTGTTAATGGACAGTTACATGATAGGAGATTAAGTATGAAGGAATAGTGACCCAATCTGGAATGCAGATGTGTAAGATTGTCTCAGTTTATCTGAGGCCACATAAAACACATGCACAATTATTAACAGGCTGCAGTTATTTATTGGAAACCAAAGCAAACAAGTTAGTTACTGGTTAATCCTGCTAAAAGCACTGTTATGACAACACCACCAGGGAAAGAAAAGAAGATAGAGCAAACCACTTTTGTTATGCAGATAAAATGATTCAGCATAGAGATTCTCTCAATAGCAGTTCAGTTTCCTGGTGGCCTGTAAACATAATCAGCATTGCCCTTCTGAGACCAGTGTTGCAGGATGATTCCAACGCTGAGGTCTGTGGGGTCAGCCTGTGTGAACTGGTGATAAACAGTAAGAGAAGCTAAGAAGCTATTTGTGTGATCAATGATCCATAGACTGGGGCTCAGAGTTCTGGGAACCAGTAGAGTTATGAGGTAGGGTGGTAGTTAAGTGCTTAGCTTTTGCCATCAGACAAACCTGGAATCAAATTCCAGCTCCCTGTCTTTAGTTTTGTGATCCTACGCAATTTAAATTTTCTGTCTGTAAAATGGTGATCATGTTACTCACCCTATGAGGTCGTCTATGCAGGTTATATGTTTCAGCCATATAAAGGAACTAGCACAGTGCCAGCGATGGAGTAAGCATTTGATAAAAGGGAACTAATAGTGCTATCACAGTTGTATGAAAAGGGAAAGCATGTCTAAGCGAAGGGACTAAGCTAGGCAGGGAGAAAGGTGATAAAGGAGGCTTGTTCAAGACATCACCCTACAGTCCAGCAGCTCATCCAAAAGTCAGTCATGTGCTCGATGTTCACAGAACATTTCTGAATCAGGAAACGCTGCAACAACAGTAATAGCCACAATAACAATTCTAACCAGCACTTTTAAGCCCCATTCCTATGACCAAAAAGGAAGGCAGTAGAGTCTAAATAATACATGCAGCAATACTGCCGAACTTCTCTGGGTGAAAAATGAAGGATCATTTTTCCACATTTAACTGAAACAATCAGGGAAAGGAAAATAAGGACAAAATGAATGTAATTACTCAACTGGAATTGGACCAAGGTGCCGTGTGATGGTCTTAGCAATCACATGTACACACTTATCACCTTTTTATGTATTCTAAGAAGATCCTGCTGATGACCAGAGCCTTATATATGAGGTTTGCAACTCTAAGTTAAAAAAATGTTACAGTCAGTTTTTTCCTTATGGCTGGGAAGACAGAAATGGATGCATACTGATGTTGTTCTAGTCCTTATTTGTGTTTTGATTTAAAGGACAGCACAGATCCTGAGTTGTTAAGTGGTGTGTCTTCAGATTCCCACACAGATCATGTACTTGCTAGAGTTGTTTCAGTCACGTTGGGTGAAGTTACTATTAGCACTATTCCAGATGCAGATATATACTATTTTTTTTATTTTAAAGTTCTTTTTATTTCGTGAATGGCACATCTGTGTTCTCCAGTGGGATAGGTCCAATTCTATGTTACAGAATACAGAAATATTTCATTTTCCCTTCATACTAGTTGGGACTGGCTGGAGATGCTCCTTAAGCCATTAATAAATCTACTAGCTAATTCACTTAGAGTACTAAAAAGGGTCTCACTTGGGCCTGGGGGTACAGTGACTCCATAAAAGAGCTCTAAACCTAAATTTAAACAAAAAGAATTTCACCCATGACTGAGGAAGCATCCACAGGACTATTTTACATGCTTTACATTTAAATTTGATATTTTGAGAGAAGACTATGTAATCCAAAATAATTTTATTTTATTTAATATGTATTTAGTTCTCTTCGACCCACTATAGAGCTGGATATTGTATCATTATACAGTTATTATAAAATGTACACTTTTCTCATCAATAAAGCCAATTTTACTTTTGAAAATTGAGGTGCCTGGCTTCTGTGGGTTCTCTCAACAGAAAGTCCTATGAAGAGTAAGAACTATAAATTGTCAAGTAAGAACTTGAAAAACTTATGCTTATTTTGTAAAATACTGAGCTAGGTCTGGCCCTTCATTTTGAAAAGCTATCTGTCTATAAGAAAGAGGAAGTATGAGGAGCGCAGTTATCTATTTATCAACACTGTGAACTGGAAACAGATAAAGTGCAATAAAGAAGGAAAAGGAAATCATATGATAAACACCGTTAACCCAAGGGCACAGTTGATCTGTCTAGACCTTAGGTCAAATCAGCTGTAATAAAGCTACAAAATCCATGAAAAACTAAAGCTTATTTACAAAAACTGCCAAATTTGAATTTTCTAGTATTAATGGCTACCACTTAAAAATGAAACAATTTAATATCAAATTTCATGTACAAACATGATGAATTTGAACTCTCAAGTAGAAACCTGATCTACAATACACTAAGTGTTGATAATTCTATTTGTCCTATAATCCACACTTCACAGCATATTCTAGAGAAAACAGTTGTTGGGTTTTTATGACTTTATTTAAACTTAACAACTTTTAAAATAAAAGTTTAAGAGCTAATTAAAAAATGTATTTAAGAACCTAAAATTTAGAAAATATTAAAAATTATATTTTCGAAATATTCTCAACTTGAAGTTATGGCTATTGAAATCAAGGATTTATTCTCAGAAAATATGAAAAATTTACTGGCCTGCTTGTATACATCCTTGGGGTCTTAGTTTAGATATTATCTCTTCCAGAATCTGATATCCTGTGTCTAATCTTGTCATAATAATCATTTTATTGCACCGTAATTGTCTTTTACATAAGGCTGTAAGCTTGGGGACAAGCATTTGTGTCTTATTCACCATTACATCTGTAGTTTTTACTTAGCACAGTACATGATGTGTGGTAAATATGCCTTAAATATTGGCTAAACGAATGTTGCATGAATTGTGTTAGCCTGCATTATTGATTATTAAGAAAATTCATACTGCATAAAAAATTAAGGAATCTCATTTGTAAACAAGTTATTTCCAATATTTAAAGGACTAATCTTCCAATCTATTTTCTTGTACTTTTTCTACCTAGTTTTCCTCTTAATCAGTACAAACTTAAAATATGAGAATTTGAGTCTCAAATGGTAACACCAGGTTAGAAAGCCTGGTTAGTTTGGCCCCACAGTGGACAAGAGTGAGTCATCCAAATCCTACTTGTTAACAGATACTCGGTATGGGAAAAACTGATACACAGAGTTCATTGAAAGAGTTCTGCAGTTCCTAACCAAGTATGTGGTTCTTATACTTTCTCTAAAAAACTTCCTCTAACTATAGTTCCTGAGACAGATACCTCCACTATTTTATTCTTTTGCGGCATATATGACAGTTTAAATTATTGGTGTGATTATTGGCTTATGGGTTTATTATCTCTTTCTTTCCCACTAGATTGTATACTCCATAGAGGCCACACTACTTTATTCACTACTCTCTACCCAGGGTCTAGTTTAGTGCCTGACACACAGTCAACACTTAATAGTATTTGTCAGATGTATAAGACAAATATGACTTCAAAAATATAAGCAGTAAATTTAGAACAGGAGCTTTCAATCAAAAGAGACTATAAAAGTAGGCAGCTAACAGCTACCCCTAAAAGGTGTTTTCATTTCAACTCTGTGGAAGCCTTGATGATGTAGAAAATCTTGTATTGTAAATTCTATTCAATCAAAGGCAAGGTAGAAAAACTTCAAAAGCAATTCTAGGTAGGATGAAGGTATAATATCTAGAAAAAGCAATGGAATCACAACAGCAACCACTTTCAATTAGAAGTTTTGGGTTTGAAGTAAAGCTTACTAGGTATGTGTCCTAGGTAAACTTACACACCATCTCTAATATTCAGCTTAATCATATTTAAAATAAGGGGATTTTATATAATATTTTTATATTACATAAAAATATAAAAATATATATTATATTTTTATATTACATAAAATTTTATGTTTTTATGATGACTTAATGGGATTATATGTATACAAGTAGCAATTAGCATTATTTATGGCATTTAGGAGAAGGGGCTCAATATCAATTAGTTCCTTTACCTTGACCAGTCAGTGTCTGCACCAAGATCGAGTTATAACTTCATCAAGTAACCAGGATAGTACATTTTAGGTAGGAAAACATAGATGAAATAAGGGCTTAAATGCAGAAAAAAAGTAAGTAGGTATTAGAGTTAATAAATTAAAAAAACATGTGTAAGACAGAGTAGCAAGGATTTCACAGCAGTTAGAAATGGAAAAAGATTTCAACATGATACAAAAACTGCCAAGAAATCTATTAGCTTTTCCCTTAGGTGACGTAGTCTTTCCCTCATATAAATAAAATAATTGCTACTATTATAGTTGGAGAAAAATCAACTGAAATGTACATTAAACACATATTAGAGATTTAACATTCTTCACATCATTTCACATGCTGAAAACTCAACCTTTGTAAATATAGCCATGAACCTTATTATTTACTATAATAAAGTAACAGGATATCCTTTTCTATGTACTACTTGCAGAAGTATAAAAGGCAAATGTGTTCTCGCTTTTTAGGTACAATTACAAGGCAGCAGAATGTAGAGTTAGGCCAATTCTTTGCATTTTGTGCTCATCAGACAGGGGCTACCAACTCTGGAAGAAAAAACTGGTACCGAAAATACTTCACTGGAAATTCTATTTTCATACTTAGTTGCTTTCATTATTCTTACTAATTTGGTCAAACTTACATCAGCTCCCTCATTAAAATTGTTTTCTGTCTAAATCATTATCTTTTCTGTGTACATATATGTGTGTATGTGTATTATTTGGTCAATATTCAGATAGAACAAGTCTGAGATGCACTGCATATCAAAAGCAATCACCCTATCCCCATACTTCTCAGGGAATATCTACCTGGTACCAATAAGCTCATCAAGAGTTCATTTGAATTCATACCCTTTGTCAATCACAGCTGATAAACTATGATTTTAATAGTCTATGTTCCCTACAAGACCATCGTCTTCATGAGGGCTAGAATCTGGCTTATTTTCTTTCTTTTGTGTCATCACCACCAAGTTCAGGACAAGGCACACAATATACAACCATTGGATACTTCATTCATTTATTCTAAAATGTTTATTGAGTACTTACTGTGACAGGCATTGTCCCAAGTGGTGGTGATTTAGGAATGAACAAAATAGATGGAAATTTCTGATCTCATGGGGATTATATTTGTTGTGGATCCCTGATAATCAATATATAGAATGACAGACAATTATCTGTGCTAAGGAATTAAAATAAAGCAGGGAAAGGGGAAAGTAAATGATGGGATTGGGAGTTGAGGTTGAAATTTTAGGTAGGGGGACCAGCAAGGAAATTATGGAAAGATCACATTCAAGTGAAGACCCAAAAGAAATGAAGGAGGGAGTTAGCCAGAAATGCCTTAGAGAAAAGGCATTCAAGTCAAAGGAATAGGAACGAGTTTCCTTTAAAATGCCAGGCTATATTCACATAGAAATGTTTTTATTAAAATATAAAGGTATAGGAAAGGCATTCAAGTCAAAGAAATAGGAAAGAGTTTTCTTTAAAATGTCAGGCTATATTCACACAGAAATGTTTCTATTAAAATATAAAGGTCCTAGAGAAACATTTCTGTGTGAATACATAAACACCATATACATAAAAGTTTTAAAATGTTTTATAAGAAAGGAATTTAGAAATCAAGAAGATAGAGCTAGGGTATTTGGCATTACTATGATTCTACCACAAGCCCCCATGGGAATTATTCAACTTAGTAATAACCTGAGAAATTTAGGGGTAGAAATAAAGTTTGCAATAACTGTAACCACTGAGAATGGTAACCTACTAATATATCTGGAATACCTAGAAGAAACGAATCCACTTTAGCAGGACACCTTCAACAACTCAGGTCACGTGGGAGTCTCACAGAGAAAGCAAAGACCAGTGAAAAAGAGTTCATATATCAAAAATATCAAACCCGAAGAAAGGTTCATTCATAAATGAGTCAGCAGATGAAAAACTGTAAATGAAATATAAGCATTAAGTTCAAAATAGGGCACAGTCTCAGGGAACAAATCTAAGGGCCAAAATAAAAAAAAAAAAAGAAACTATGAAAAAGGCAGATTTGATAAAAATACAGAGATTTATAGAAATAAAATTGTCATTAAAATTAATATCTGAAGTGAGAATGCATCATATTAAATGGAGCTAAAGGACGGATTACTGAACTGAAAGATAATTCCAAGGAATTTACCCAACACAAAACAGAGATAGAAAATATTTTTTAAAAAAGATTAGGAGATATAAAGGACAAAATAAAAAACTCTCACACATTGCTAATAAGTATTTGAAAATGAAAAAATAAAGACAAAAAGGCAATATCTGAAATGATGATGAATTTTTTCCAGAACTGATAAAACCTCAGATAACTGTAAAACAGCATCAAGTAGGTCCTTCAGGGAATATTCCAGAAGAAGGCATTGTTATAGGAGATGACAGCTCCATGCATGTTATTATGCCAGAAGACCTTCCAGTGGGACAAGATGTAGAGGTGGAGGACAGTGATATTGATGATCCTGACCCTGTGTAGACCTTGGCTAATGTGCACATTTTTGTTAGTTTTTAGCAAAGTTTAAAAAGTAAAAAAAAAAAAAAAAAAAATTAAATGGAAAAAATATAGAATACAGATGTATGGAAAAAGTATTTTGTACAGCTATACAACGTATGTGAGCTTCAGGCTAAGTGTTATTACAAAAAATTCAAAAAGTTAAAAAATATGTTTATAAAGTAAAACACTTGACAGTAAGCTAGGGTTAATTTATTAATGAAAAAATATAAAACTTTTATAAATTTAGTGTAGCGTAAGTGTCCAGTGTTTATAAAGTCTACAGTAGCATACAGTAATGTCCTAGGCCTTCACATTCATTAACCACTCACTCACTAACTTGCTCAGAGCAACTTCCAGTCTTGCAAGCTCCATTCACTGTATTAATGATAACTTAGGAGCAAAAGACTATACCATACAGCATAGGTGTATAATAGGCCATACCATCCACGTTTACCTAAGTACACTCTGTGAGGCCCACACAATGATGAAATCACCTAACAATGCATTTCTCAGAATGTATCCCTGTCATTATGAGATGCATGACTACATACCAAAACTCATGCGATGCAGCTAAACAGTTTTAGGGAGCAAAGTACAACTTTAAGTTAATATGCTAAAAAGACAAGACAAGACTAAAACTATCAAGAAATTAGAAAAGTTACAAAAAAGTAAAACCAAAAAATGTGAAAGCTGAAACATAACAATAATACCGAGCATAAGGGAAATGAAAAACAAAAATGTAAAGACAGTCAACAAAATTAAATGTTGCTTTTTTTTTAATGACTAATAAAGTAGAAAAATCTCTGGGAATTTTTATTATAAAAAAGAAGAGATAAACACAATGAAAAAGAAAAAACAAATCTATTTGGACATTTAAAATGATTACTGAATACTATGAAATACTTTATGCTAATTTAACTTAAATATTCAAGTTATTTTACAAGTGAGATAATATCAACAATTTTGTAGAAAAATATAACTTGCCTGAGAAGAACTAGAAACTCTGATTCGACAATTATAAATAAAGATATCCGATATATGGTTAGAAATTTATATAAACACACACATGCACACACACACACATATTACCAGGCCCAAATACATTTAAATATAAAATGTAATACACATTAAAACTCTGTTGAGGTCTATGTCATAAAAATTGGACCACAGAAAACAGGAAAGCACCTCAACTCTTGTAGAAGGCCCTTGAACACTGATATCAAATCCAGATAAAGGCATTATGAGAAAGAAAAATTATTTACAATGGTTAGGATTTAGAAGAGGTACAAGCTAGCCAAAAGAAACTCAGAAAAAGAAAAGTAACAATAGCTATTACTTATTTAGCTACTACTAAGTGTTTGGTAAGAGTTTTGCATATATTATTTAATTTGTATATCAGCCATATAAGTAGTTTTATTTTCTTTATTATCACAATTGTATAAAGAAATAAAAGAATGCTCAAAGAAAATAAATGGACTCAAAGTCATAAAATTAACAAGCAGCAGTGGTTGATAGAGAGAGACTCTAAAGCGCATGTACTTAAATACTACCTTCCACTACTGACTCACTCATCTTTCCTAATTATGTTCATATAGGATATTATGCTGTCTCCCTAACACTTACCAATTTTAAATAAAGTATAATTTTTGGTTTTTAGCAGCTTTGCTATGGTGTTTCCAAGTATTGTTTCCTTCAAATTTATTGTATTTAGAGTTCACTAAGCTTCATGTCTTTCACAAAATTTGGGAATTTTTCATCTTTCTTCTTAAAGTCTTTAAATATTTTCTCTGTCCTATTCTTGTTCTTCAATACCCTACATGAGAGAATAGGCAGTCCCTCAGACATATACCGTCACAGCAATAATAATTTTCTAGCTATCCAAGAAAAAAAAGTGCCATAGTTGAAACTTTGGGACTTAAGTAGGGGGTTGTGAACACTAGTGACACCCAAGACCTAAGAAGGCCATTTTGAGAGGGTAGAATCAAGCCCACATGACAGACTTGCCAATGATGGTCCCAGCTCCAGACTTGGAAACGGCTCCATCCTCCTGCTATCAAAAACATCTACAAAGGGGCCTGGAAGAAGTCATGCACACTAATGCCTCAGGTGACACTCATTTGTCTTAGCTGAGGATCATAAAAGGGAGCTGCCACTTAGTTCCAGTTCCTCTTGGATGCTCTCTCAGAGCAGTCCTGCCAGCGCAGGGAAAAATAATTCAAAATAATCATTTTCAATAAGTCCAATGAGATGTAGAAAACACAAATAAACCACGAAATATAATTAGGAAAACAATTCATTAAAAAATTAGTTTAGTTTAAATATTATATTCCGTTAAAAAAAAAGGACCAAACAGATATCCTATAGCTGAAAAGTACGAAGACAGAAGTGAAAAATTCAATACAGGGCTTCAACAGCAGACTCAATCATACAGAAACAGAATTGGTGAACATGATGACAGGTAATTTAAAATTACCCACCTAGAGGAACAAAAACAAGAAAAAGACTGAAAAAGAGTGATGAAAGTATGAGGAACCAATGGGACAATACCACGTGTACAAACATATGAATTAGGAATTCCCAGAGAAGAAAGACAGAGTAAGAAGACAAAAACTAATATAAAGAAATATTAGCAGAAAAGTTTCCAAATTCTGGGAGGCATATGGACATTCAGATTCAAGCAGCATAAAGGCTTCCAACAACGCTCTAAGACATACTATAACCAAATTGTCAAAAGTGAAAGACAGAGAGCGATCTTGAAAGTAGTGAAAGAAAAGAGCCTTGTCCCATGTAAGTAAACATCCAAAAGACTATCAGTGGATTTCTCAACAAAAACCTTGTAAGCCAGGAGGGAATGGAATAATAGATTCAAAATGCTAAAAGAAAAACACCTGCCAAATAAAAACAGTATATCCACAAAAGCTGTCTTTCAAAAATGAAGGAGGGATAATGACATAACCAGACAAAGGAAAACTGAGGGAGGTCATCATCACAAGACTTAAAAGAAATGCTAAAGAAAGCTCTTGGAGTGGAAATAAAAGGATACTAGATGATAAAATAAAATTATGTGAAACAATAAAACTTACTGGTAAAAATAAATATATAGCCAAATTCAGAATACTCTAATACTGAAATGGTGGTATGCACATCACTTTTTAATTGGGTTATTTATCTCTTTATTATTTGTTATTAGGTATATTTTTTAACTTTTTATTTTAATATTTTTGGATACACAGTAAGTATATATATTTATGGGGTATATGAGATATTTTGATATAGGCATATAATGCCTAATAATCACATAAAGGCAAACGGAGTATCCATCACCTCAAGCATCTATGCTTTGTGTTACAAACAATCCAACTATACTCTTTTAGTTATTTTAAAATACGCAATTAAATTATATTTGACTAGTCACGCTGTTGGGTGACTTTCTAGCTATCGTTTTGTACTCTTTAACCATCCCCACTTATCCAGCTCCTACTCCCCATTACCCTTCCCAACCTCTGGTAACTGTCATTCATTCTACTCTCTATCTCTGTGGGCTCAATTGTTTTAATTTTTAGCTCCCAGAAATATGTGACAAATTTGTCTTTCTGTGCCTGGTCTGTTGTTACAAATGACAGAACCTCATTCTTTTTTATGGCTGAATAGTACTCCATTGCATATATGGGCCATACTTTCTTTATCCATTCTTCTGTTAATGGACACTTAGGTTGCTACCAAATCTTAGCTATTGTAACTTGTGCTGCAATAAACATGAAAGTGCATATATATCTTCAATAAACTGATTTCCTTTGTTTTGAGTATGTATCTAGCAGTCAGATTGCTGAACCATATGGTAGATCTGTTTTTAGTTTTCTGAAGAACCTCCTGGCTGTTCTCCATAGTACCTATACTCATTTACATTTCCACCAACAGTGTACCAAGATTCTCTTTTCTCCATATCCTCAACATCATCCATTATTGCTTGTCTTTTGGATGCAAGTCATTTTAATGGGGGTTATATGATATCTCAATGTAATTTTGATTTGCATTTCTCTGATGATCAATGATGTTGAGCACTTTTTCATATACCAGTTTATGATTTGTGTGTCTTCTTGTGGGAAAAGTCTATTCAAATCTTTTTCCTATTTTGTATTTGCATTATTGGATTATTTTGTATATAGTTGTCTGAACTCCTTATATATTCTGGTTGTTAATCACTGTCAGATGGATAGTTCGCAAACACTTTCTCTCATTCTGTGGGTTGTCTCTTCACTTTGTTGATGGTTTCCTTTGCTGTGCAGAAGCTTTTTAGTTTGATGTGATCCCATATGTCCATTTTTGCTTTGGCTGCTTATGCTTATGGAGTATTAATCAAGAAATATTTGCCCAGTCAAATGTCTTGGAAAGTTTCCTCGGTGTTTTTTTCTTTTCCCCCCAGCATTTTCATAGTTTGAGGTATTAGACTTAAGTCTTTAATTCACGTTGACTTGATTTTTGTGTATAATGAGAGAGAAGGGTCTAGTTTCAGTCTTCTGCATATGGGAACTCAGTTTTCCCAGCACCATTTATTGATGAGACTGCCCTTTCCCCAATGTATGTTCTTGCCACCTGTGTTGAAAATGAGTTCACTGTAAATGTATGAATTTGCTTCTGGGTTCTCTATTTTGTTCCATTGCTATATGTACTGTTTGTATGCCAGTACCATGCTCTTTTGGTTACTATAGCCCTGTAGTATAATTTGAACTCAGGTGATATTCCTAGTTTTGTTCTTTTTGCTCAGGATCGCTTTGGCTATTGTGGGTCTTTTGTGGTTTGCCACAAATTTTATAATTGTATTTTCTATTTCTGTGAAGAATGTAATCGGTATTTTGATAGAGATTACATTGAATCTGTAGACTGCTTTGGGTAGTATGGGCATTTTAACAATATTGATTCTTCCAATCCATGAACATGGAATATCTTTCCATTTTTTTGTGTGTCCCCTTCAATGTCTTGCAACAATCTTTTATAGTTTTTATTGTAGAGATCTTTCTCTTCTTCAGTTATTTCCTAGGTATTTAATTTTATCTGTAACTACTATAAATTGAATTACTTTTTAAATTTCTTTTTCAGATTTTCAGTATTGGCACATAAAAATGTTACTGATTTTTGTATGTTGATTTTGTATGCTGCAAATTTACTGAATTTATTGATCAGTTCTAATAGTTTTCTGGTGAAGTCTTCAAATATAAGATCATCTCGTCTGCCAACAAGGAAAATTGGACTTATTGCTTTCCAATTTGGATGAACATTATTTCTTTATCTTCTCTAATTGTACTAGCTACGACTTCTAGTACTATGTTGAATAACAGTGATGAAAGTGAGCATCCTTGTCATGTTCCAGATCTTAGGGTAAAGACTTTCAGTTTTTCCCCACTAAGCACAATACTAGCTGTGGGTCTGTTGTATGTGGCATTTATTATGTTGAGATACGTTACTTTTATACCCAGTTTTTTGAGAGTTATTTTTTTAATCATGAGGGGATATTGAATCTTAACAAATGTTTTTTTCCAGCATCATTTGAAACAATCGTATGGTTCTTGTCCTTCAATCAGTTGATATGCGGTATTATATTGATTGATTTGCATGTGCTGAATAATCCTTGAGGTCTGGGATAAATCCCACTTGGTCATGATGATCTTTTTAATGTGTTGTTGAATTTGGGTTACTAGCATTTTGTTGTGGATTTTTACATCAGTGTTCATCAGGGATAGGGGCCTGTGTTTTTCTTTTTTTTTTTTTTAATGTGTCTTTGGTTTTGCTATCAGGATGATACTGGCCTCACAGAAGGTGGTCACATTCCCTCCTCTTCTATTTTTCAGAATAGATTGAGTAGAATTGGCATTAGTTCTTTAAATGTTTGGTAAAATTCAGCAGTAAAGCCATCAGGTCCCAGGGTTTCCTTTGCTGAAGGACTTTTTATTACAACTACCATCTCATTACTTGTTACTGGTCTGTGCTGGTATTGGAATCATGGTTCAATCCTGGTAGGTTGTATATGTCTAGGAATTTGTTCATTTTTTTCTAGGTTTTCCAAGTTATTTACATGTATTAATAGTTGCTTATAGTAGCTTCTAAAGGTCTCTTGAATTTTTGCAGTATCAATTGTAAGGTAACATTTTTCAATTTTGATTTTATTTATTTGGGTTTTCTATCTTTTTTTCTTAGTCTTGCTAAATGTCTGTCGAGTTTATCTTTTCAAAAAACCAACTTTTTATTTCATTGTTCTTTTGTATTATTTTCTTCATTTCCATTGCATTTATTTCGGCACTGATCTTTATTATTTCTTTTCTTCTACTGATTTTGGGTTTGGTTTGCTCTTGCTTCTCTAGTTCTCTAAGATGAATTGTTGGGTTTTTTTATTGAAAGTTTTTCTACTCTCTTGATGTAGGCACTTATCACTATAAACTTTCCTCTTAGTTTTGATATGTTCTGCTTCCATTATCATTTATTTCAAAAAACTTTTAAAATTTCCTTCATAATTTCTTAATTGACCAACTGATCATTCAGGAGTATACTGTTTAATCTCCATATATCTGTATAGTTTCCACAATTCTTCATTATTAATTTCTAGTTTTATTTCATGGTGATCAGAGAAGATATTTGATATTATTTCAAATTTTTGAATATTTTAAGGCTTATTTTGTAGTCTTAGGTATGATCTATCCTTGAGAATGATCCATGTGCTAAGGAGAAAAATGTGTGTTTTGCAGCCATTGGATGAAATGTTCTGTAAATATATATTAGGTCCATTCAGTCTATAGTGTGGATTAAGTCCAATGTTTCTTTGCTGATTCTCTGTATGGATGATCTGTTCATTGCTGAAAGTGGGATGTTGAAGTTTTCAGCTATTATTGTACTGGGGTCTATCTCTCTATTTAGCTCTGATAATATTTGCTTTATATATCTGGGTGCTTCAGTGCTGGGTGTATATTTACTTACAGTTGTTATATCCTTTTGCTAAATTGACCCCTTTATAATTATATAGTGACCTTCTTTATCTCTTCTTATAGATTTAGTCTTGAAATCTGTACTGTATGATATCAGTATATTTCAAGTATACTTACAAATATGATTACATTATTATAATGTTGTTTTTCTATGTACATAATATGTACAAAGTGCTAGTACTTTTATGCAATAATATTATTACCTTTACTGCGAGTTTTGTACCTTCAGATGATTTCTTTTTGCTCATTAACATCCCTTCCTTTCTAATTGAGGTACTCCCTTTAGCATTTCTTGTAGAACAGGTCTGATATTGATGAAATTCCTCAGCTTTTATTCGTCTGGGTAAGTCTTTATTTCTCCCTCATGTATGAAGGATATTTTCACCAGGTATATTATCATAGGGTAAGAGTTTATTCCTTCAGCACTTTAAATATGTCATGCTACTTTTCCCTGGGCTGTAAGGTTTCCACTGAAAAGTCTGATGCTAAATGCTCTGCTGTATGTTATTTGTTTCTTTTCTCTTTCTGGTTTTAGGGTTCTTTCCTTATATTTGCTTTTGGGAATTTGACTATTAAATGCTTTGAGATAGTCTTCTTTAGATTAAATGTGCTTGGTGTTCTTTAACCTTCTTTGTGCTTGAATAATTATATCTTTCTCTAGGTTTGTGAAGTTCTCTGATATTGTCCTCAGAACAAACTGTCTACCTCTCTCTCTCTTTGCCTCAATTTTAAGACAAATAACTGTTGCCCTTTTGAGTATCTTGTAGACATGCTTCATTCTTTTTTATTCTGTCCTTCTGTCTCCTAAATATGTTTTCAAACAGCCCATCTTCAAGCTCACTAATTCTTTCTTGTTTGATCAATTCTCCTGTTAAGAGGCTGCTGCATTCTTCAGTGTGTCAACTTCATTTTTCACCTTCAGAATTTCTGCTTGATTCTTAAAAATTGTGTCAATCTATTTGTTAAATTCATCTGATAGGATTCAAATTCCTTCTCTATGTTATCTTGAATTTTACTGAGTTTCCTCAATAATTCTGTCTAAAAGGTCACATTATCTCTGTCTCTCTGAGATTGATCCTTGGTGCCTTATTTAGATTGCTTGATGAGGTCATGTTTTCCTGGATGGTCTTGATGCTTGTGGATGTCCGTTAATGTCTAGACATTGAAGAAGTAGGTATTTATTGTATTCTTGGTGGTCTGGACTTGTTTGTACCCATTCTTCTTGGGAAGGTGTTCTAGGTATGCTAAGGGACTTGTTTATTGTGACTAAATTTTTGGTCAATGCAGCTATGTCTACAATGGGGGCACTCCAGGGTCAGTTACACTGAGGATCTTACAGACTCATAGAATTACCACATTGGTGGCCTTGTACAAGATCTGGAAGAATTCTCTGGATTACTAGGCAGAGACTTTTGTTCTCTTCCATTACTTTCTCCCAAACAGAGTCTCTGTGTGTGTGTGTGCTTAGCTACCTGGTGCTGAGCTGGGGGAGACATAATACAAGTTCCCCTGTGGCCATCACCACTGAGACTTTGCTGGGTCTGACCTGAGGCCAGCACAGCACTGGATCTTGCAGAAGGCCCACTATAATCACTATTTGGCTGCTACCTACATTCACTCAAGGCCCTGGGGTTCTACAGTTATCGGTTACCAATACCAGCCAGGCCTGTGTCCTTTTTTGCATGGCACCGAATTCCCCCAGCCCCAGATGGTTCCAGAGGTTCCCTCTAAGATTCAGGGCCTGGAGTAAGAACCTTTAAGAATCTACTTGGTGCTCTATTCTACTGCAGCTGAGCTGGCACCCAAGCCACAAGACAAGTCTTTTCCACAAGCATAGAAGTCTCTTCCCTTGGACACCACTGCCACAGGCCCATGGGGAGTACTAACAATGTTCATTCAAGACCCAAAGGTTCTTCAGTCAGCTTGTGGTGAATGCTGCCAGGCCTGGGACTCATGCAGGTGGTGAGCTCCCCTCTAGCCTAGGGAAAGTCCCAAAATGCCATTCAAGAACCAAGTCCTGGATTCGGGGACCCCAAGAGCCCACTTCCTGCTCTACAACACTATGGCCAAGCTAGTATCTAAGCTGCCAGACAAAGTCCCCTTTTCTCTCCCATCTGTTTTTCTCAAGCAGAAGTAGTGTCTCCCTGTAGCGACCACAGCTGGGAATGTGCTGGATCACACCTGAAGCCAGCATGTTTCAGAGTCTCACTCAATGCCCATGACAGGTACTGCCTGGATATTGCTGCTGATTAGGCAAGGCCCAGAGGCTCTTTAGTCAGCAGGTGATGAATCCTGCCAGGGCTGAGTCCTTCTCTTCAAGGCAGCACATTCCATTCTAGCCCAGGGTATGTCTAGAAATGTTATCTGGGAGCTAGTGCCTAAAATGGGTGCTTCAAGACTCTACTTTGTGCCCTATCCTACTGTGGCTGAGTGGGATCCAAGTTGCAAGACAAAGTCCTGTTTACTCTTCACTCCTCTCCTCAAGTAGAAGAAAGGAGTCTCTTTCAGAGCTACCAGTTGCATTGCTTGGGGTGAGAGGAGGGGTGGTAGAAGCCCTCCCTTGGCAACCATGTCTGGTGTCTCACTAGGTCATATGACCCTCACATCCACTGACTCCAAGCCTAGCAGAGCACTAGGACTTGCCTAGGAGTTGCAGTCCTTGTGGCTCAGACTGCCTTAAAGTTTATTTAGGACCCCAGAGAATTTTAGCTCATAGTGGTGAAGTTTGTGGATTCCTGAGTTCCAACCACCGGGATGGACAATTTCTCTCCTGTAAATCACTTTTAAGTCTAGTATAAAAGATAAAATACAAAAAGTATCAAAAACAACTACAGCTAGAATATTTATTAATGGATACACAATATAAAAATGTATAAAATGTTATATAAATAAAGGGGGGGGCTGGGGGAAAAGCAAAGTATAGAGGTTTTGTATGCAATGGAAATTAAGTTATCAGTTTAAATTTGATGGTTGTCACTATAAGATGTGTTATATATGCCTCAAGGTAACCACAAGGAAAAAACTTCTAGTAGACACAAAAAACATGAATCAAAGCAAAAATTCAATAAAATACAAAAGAAGACAGCAAGATTGGAAGAAAGAAACAAAAGAACTACAAAACAGGCCAGGCGTGGTAGCACGCGCCTGTAATCCCAGCACTTTGGGAGGCCAAGGTGAATGCAATATGAGGTCAAGAGTTCGAGACCATCCTGGCCAAGATGGTGAAACCCCGTCTCTACTAAAAATACAAAATTAGCCAGGCGCAGTGGCAGGCGCCTATAATCCCAGCTACTTGGGAGGCTGAGGCAGGAGAATCGCTTGAATCTGGAAGGTGGAGGTTGCAGTGAGCCAAGATCGTGCCATTGCACTCCAGTCTGGGTAACAGAGTAAGACTCCATCTCAAAAAAAAAAAAAAAAAAAAAAAAAAAGAACTACAAAACAGTCAGAATTTGTCAGTAATTATTTTAAATGTTAATGGATTAAATTCTCCAATCAAAATACAAAGACTGGCTCAACAGAAAAAAAATATGTAAAATCCAACAATATGCTGTCTATAAGAGGTTCACTTTAGCCAAAAGGATACATACCCAAAAAGTGAAGACATGAGAAAAGATAATCCATTCAAATGATAACCAAAGGAGAAAAGGAGTGGCTATAGTTAACATCAGACAAAATAGACTCAGTCAAAATCTATCAGAAGACATAAAGAAGGTCATTAAATGATAATAAAGTGGTCAATTCATTAAGAGGATATAAAAAATTGTACATAATACATGCACTCAACATTAGAGAATCTAAATATATAAATTAAATGTTAACAGAAGGGGAAAATAGACAGCAGTACAATAATATTAAAAGATTTCAATATCCCACTTTCAAAAATGGATAGATCATATAGACAGCAAATCACTAGGGAAACAGTGGTCTTTAAAAGTACTACAGACCAAATAGACCTAACAGACATATATAGAACACTCCATCTAACAGCAGTAGAATATACATTTTTCTCAAGTGCACATGGAACAGTCTCCAAATAGATCAGATGTTGGGCCACAGAACAAATCTTAACAAATTTAGAAAAAACTAAAATTATCTCAAGTATCTTTTCTGACTACAATATAAAATTAGAAGTCAATAAAAGAAGAAATTAAAAATGAAAAAATAAAAGTGAAAAAAATCACAAATATGTGGCAATTAAATAATACACTCCTTAATAGCCAACGTGTAAAAGAAATCAAAACCAAAATCCTGAATTTCTTTAAACAAATGAAAATGGGCACACAACAAGAGGGAAGTACATAACAACGAATACCTACATTAATAAAAGAAGAAAAATCTCAAACTACTTAACTTCACACCTCAAAAATTAAAAAAAGAGCAAACTAAGTGCACAAAGTCATCAGCAATAAGGCTATATTAAAAATTAGACCAGAAATAAATGAAATAGAAAATAGAAAAATAATAGAAAAGATCAGTAAACCTAAGAGTTCGTTTTTTTGAAGATAGATAACTCTTTAGCTAGATTACCCAAGAAAAAAAAGAAAGAAGACTCAAATCTAAAATTTTGTAATGGAAAATGGATACATTAAAATGACAGAACAGAAACACATGGAATTATAAAAAGACTATATTGAACAATTATATTCCAACAGATTAGATAGCTTAGTAAAAAATAAGTTCCTAGAAACATACAAGATGCCAAGACTGCATCATAAAAAACAAAATTCTGAATAGATCAATAGCAAGTAAGGAGATTGAATCAGTAATAAAATGTGCTCCCATCAAAGAAAAGCCCAGGACTAAATGTCTTATTTTTTGAGACAAAGTCTTGCTCTGTCACCCAGGCTGCAGTGCCATAGTGTCCTTGGCTCACGGCAACCTCCATCTCCCGAGTTCAAGTGATTCTCCTGCCTCAGCTTCCCAAGTAGCTGGGATTACAGGCACCCACCACTACACCCGGTTAGTTTTTGTATTTTTAGTAGAGATGGGGTTTCACTGTGTTGGCAAGGCTGGTCTTGACCTCCAGAATTCAAGTGATCTGCTTATCTAGGCCTCCCAGATTGCTGGGCTTACAGGCGTGAGCCACCATGCCTGGCAAAAGAACTAGATGTCTTGATGAACAGATTCTACCAAGCTTTAAAAAATTAATGCCCATCCCTCTCAAACAGTTCCAAAATGTTTACAAGAATGACACACTCCCTAACTCATGTCAAGGCCAGCACTGCCCTCATACCAAAGCTGGACAAGAGTACTACAAGAAAAGAAAATTACAGAGCACTATCTCAGATGAATATAGATACAAAAGTCTTCAACAAAATACCACCAAATCAAATTCAATAGCACACTAAAAGGATCATACACCATGATCAGGTGGGATTTATCCCTGGGATGCAAGGATGATTCAACATACACAAATCAATAAATGTGATACATCATATTAACAAAATGAAGGATAAAAATCATATGACGATCATCTTAACAGTGTGGAAAAAGTGCTTGACAAAAATTAATGCTTTCTTGATAAAAAGCCTCAAAAAATTTGGTACAGAAGGAACTTACCTCAACATAATAAAGATCATATATGATAATCCCATAGATAACATCATACTCAGTGGTGAAAAGCTGAAAGCATTTCCTCTAAGATTGGGAATGA
Source organism: Macaca fascicularis (assembly GCF_037993035.2). Taxonomy (NCBI): domain Eukaryota; kingdom Metazoa; phylum Chordata; class Mammalia; order Primates; family Cercopithecidae; genus Macaca; species Macaca fascicularis. Next base: position 168,255,547 of record NC_088376.1, on the reverse strand, counting down.
GAACACATACTCACTCTCACTATTTCTGTTAAACATAGTATTGGAACTCTTAGCCAGAGCAATTAGGCAAGAAAAAAATGGGAAAGGAAGAAGTTAAATTGTCTCTGTTTATAGATGACATAATCTTATATGTAGAAAAACCCTAAAGACTCCAGGGGGAAAAAAAAAAAAAAACAAAAAACTTTTAAAACTGATATATGAACCCAATAGTTTCAGGATAGAATGTAAACATACAAAAAGCAGTTGCAGTTCCATATATTAACAAAGAACTCTCTAAGAAATTAAGAAAACTATCCATCTTAGTCTGTGGGCATTGCTATAAAAGAATACCTAAGGTTGGGCAATTTATAAAGAGAAAAAAATTATTTGGCTCATAGCTTTTCTGGCTGTACAAGAAGCATGGCACCAGCTCCTGGTGAGAGCTCAGGCTGCTTCCACTCATGGCAGAAGGTAAAGTGAAGCCAGTGTGTGGAGATTACAAGGCAAGAGAGAAAGAAGAGGCAGCTGACAGGCTCTTTTTAACAATCAGCTCTCATGGGAACCAATAGAGCAAGAAATCACTCAATACATCAAGGAGGACACCAAACCACTTATGAGGAAACTACCTCCCCTTAGGCCTGACCGCTAACACTGGGATCAAATTTCAACATGAGGTGTGTGGGGACAGATATCCAAATTATAAAACAATTCCACTTACAATAGTATCAAATACAATCAAATACTAAGAAATAAATTTAACCAAGTTGATGAAGGATTTATACACCAAAAACTCTAAGACACTGATGAAAGAAACTGAGGACAAAAACAAGTGTAAAAATATTGCATGTTCGTGAATTGAAAGAACTGCTGTTTTTAAAATGCCCATGCTACCTAAAGCATTTTCAGATTCAATGCAATCTATCAATATTAAAATGATATTTTTTACAGAAATAGACAAAATTCTGAAATTTGTTAGCCACAAAAGATCACAGACAGCCGTAGCAATCTTGAAAAGGAACAAAGCTGGAGGCATCACACTCCGTGATTTCAATTTGTCTTATGAAGCTATAGTAATCAAAATAGTTTGGTACTGGCATAAAAACAGACACGTAGGTCAATGGAATAGAATAGAAAGCCCAGAAATAAATGCACACATCTATGGTTAACTAATCTTTGGCAAGGGCTCCAACTATACACCATAAGGAAAGGAAATTCTCTTCAATAAGTGGTTTTTGGGAAACTGGATACTCAAATACAAAAGAATAAAACTGGATCCTTGTCTTGCATTGTACACAAAAATTAACTCAAAATGAATTAAAGATTTAAATGTAAGATACAAAACTGTAAAACAAAGCTTCTTGACACTGGTTTTGGCAAAGAGTTTTTGGATATTGACATGAAAAGCACAGGTAACAAAAGCAAAAATTAAAAAAGTAGTAACTACAACAAACTAAAAACCTTTTGCACAGCAAAGGAAACAAAAACTGAGAAGGCAACCTACTGAATGGGAGAAAATATTTGCAACTATATATCTGATGAAGAGTTGATATTCAAAATGTATGTAGAACTCACACAACTCAATGGCAAAAAAAATAATACCAATAACTCAATTTAAAAATGAGAAAAAGGCCTGAATAGACATTTTCCCAAAGAAGGCATACAAACAAATGGGCAAGAAGTATATTAAAAAGTGCTCAACATCAATAATCATCAGGGAAATGTACATCAAAACTACAGTGAGATATCACGTCATGCCTGTCAGAAGGGCTAAGAGATAAATATCTGCAAGAATGTGGAGAAAAGAAAACACTTGTCCACCGTAGGTGGGAATGTAAATTGGTTTTGCCATTATGGAGAATAGTATGGAGTTTCCTAAAAAAATTCAAAATAGAATAATCATATGATCCAGCAAGCCCACTTCTGGGTTTATATCCAAAGGAAATGAAATCAGTGTCTTTAAGAGATATCTGTACCCTCATACTTATTGCAGCATTATTCATAATATCCAAAAGATGGAAACTACCTAAGTATCCATCAATGGGTAAATTGGATAAATGAATAAAGAAAATGTGGTACATATACACAATGAAATATTATTCTGCTATAAAAAAACAAACCTGTCATTTTCAACAACATGGATTAATCTGTAAGACATTATACTAAGTAAAATAAGCAAGATATAGAAAGGCAAATAGTCTGTGATCTCGCTTATATAAAATCATATACAAAGGTGAATCTCATTGCAACAGAAAGAGTGATGATTGCCAGGGAATGGTGGTGGAGAAAATAAGGAGACGTTGATTCAAGGGTGCAACCTTTCAGTTATAAGTTGAACAAGTTCCAGGGATCTAATGTACAGAATGGGTGGTGAAGAATGTGTGAATTAATTTGATTGTGATAATCACTAAGAAATGTATGCATAAAAAATCACAATGCACACTTTCACTATATACAACCTTTGTCAATTAAATATTTTTAAGTAAAAAATAAATAAAATTGTACTTCTGGTTTCTGAGATTCTGCTTATTTTTTATCCACTCTTTTTTCTCACTCCTTTTTAGATTAAACCCCTCCTCCATTATACTGTTAATCCTACTAATTTATTTATTTAATATAATACATTTCTCTGTTTTAAAATTTCTTTTTTTTTTGGATATGGAGTCTCATTCTGTCGCCAGGCTAGAGTGCACTGGCACCGTCTCGACTCACTGCAACCTCTGCCTCCTGGGTTCAAGCAATTCTCCTGCCTCAGCCTCCCGAGTAGCTGGGACTACAGGTGCCCGCCACCACACCCGGCTAATTTTTGTATTTTTAGTAGAGGTGGGGTTTCACCACGTTAGCCAGGATGGTCTCAATCTCTTGACTTTGTGATCCACTCCCTCGGCCTCCCAAAGTGCTGAGATTACAGGTGTGAGTCACCGCGCCGGGGCCATTTGGTTCTTTTAATAATTTCTTATTTCTCTGCTGAGATTTCCTATCTTTTTGTTCATTTCAACCATATTCCCTTTCATCTCTTAAAGCGCAGTTTTAATACCTGCTTTAATTTTCTTGCCTAGTAATTCCAACATGTGGGTGATTTTAAGATTGTCATCTGTTGATTTTCTTTATCCTTAAGAAAGGGTAACATTTTACTGGTTGAAGTAATTATGGGATTTTTTGTTTGCTTGTTTTTGTTTTGTTTTGTTTTAAGATGGAGTCTCACTCTGTTGCCAGGCTGGAGTGCAGTGGCACGATCTTGGTTCACTGCAACCTCTGCCTCCTGGGTTCACACAACTCTCCTGCCTCAGCCTCCCGAGTAGCTGGAACTAAAGGTGCCCGCCACCACATCCGGCTAAATTTTTGTATTTTTAGTAGAGACATGGTTTCACCATGTTAGTCAGGATGGTCTCGATCTCCTGACCTCGTGATCCACCCACTTTGGCCTCCCAAAGTGCTGGGATTACAGGCGTGAGCCATCGCACCGAGCCAATTATGGGTTTTAACTTAGACATTGTCAATGTTAATTGTGGATACTCCAGATAGTGTCACATTGAGCCAAAGAGTGCTACTATCTTTGTTTTCACGGGACATTAATTTGGCTAATCTCATATTGAAAAATCTGTGCTTTTTGGATTTCAGTTTGGATTGATTTCAGTCTGCCTTGTGCATGTGCAGTTCAGGGGTCAGCCAAAGACTTAAGCCAGAATTTATACACACAATTTCTCATCTCTGTCTCTTTACTTTCCTATGTTCTTCCTCATTCTCTGACATCCCTGTTCCTTCCCAGAGTTCCTATAGCCTACAGAGAAAGCAATGGGCTTTCTCTTGGAGTTTAATTGTCCCATGTTGCCACTACAATTGGAGACGCCCTCAGAAAAAGCCTTAGAAATGTGAAACTCACTTCACCTCATGACATTGGCTTAATACAAAGTTTGAACCTATTTTGAACTATTTCTCTAGTCTCATCCATTCTCCAAAACCTTTAAATAGCTGTATTGTGTTTTGTTATGCTTTGCTTTTATTTTTTGTTTTTGTTCAGAGTTTATAGCTACTATTTGCAGGCCGGTTGTTTGATTGGATGTTTATTTCTCCACACAAGAAGCAAAATTCTTGTATCATTATTAATCCTGAGAACAGAAGGTTACAGAGAAAAAGACAACAGAAGACTCTAAAAAAGTACCAAGAGATACAAATAAAACTTGAATAAAAAAAAAAAACCGAGAAATATGTCCCTGGCTTCTGGGAGAGGGCTGAACAAAGGCAGATGAAGAGGCAATAACGTAGGTAATAAGTACATTTACAGAAATATGTACCATCAAATAGGTAAGAATGCAAGCAAAATTTATATATAACAAAAAGTTTTGGAAGTAGAAAAAATGTTAGTAAATAGTTCGTATTGTCTAACAATCTGTCACCCAGGCTGGAGTGCAGTGACACGATCATAGCTCACTGCAGTTTCAAACGCTAGCCTCCTGAGTAGCTGGGACTACAGGCATATACCACCACACCTGGCTAATTTTCTATTTTGTTTTTTGTAGACACAGGGTCTCACTATGTTGCCCAGACTGGTCTTGAACTTCTGGGGGATCAATCAATCCTCCCTGCTTGGCCTCCCAAAGTGCTGGGATTACAGTGTGAAAGGAAAATAAATCTTGGAGTCCAAAATCACTACGCTAAAGGGAAAACTCAAGCTGGGAACTGCTTAGGGCAAACCTGCCTCCCATTCTATTCAAAGTCATCCCTCTGCTCGCTAAGATAAATGCATATCTCATTGCCTCTTTGGCAAGGCTAATCAGAAACTCAAGAATGCAACCATTTGTCTCTAATCTACCATTGGCCTGGAAGCCCCCTCCCACTTGGAGTTGTCCTGCTTTTGCTTCGAGTTGTCCTGCCTTTACGAACCAAACCAGTGTTCATCTTACATATGTTGATTGATGTCTCATGACTGCCTAAAATGTGTAAAACCAAGCTATGCTCCGACCATCTTGGGCACATGTTATCAGGACCTCCTGAGACTGTGTCACCGGCAGGCTTCCTTAACTTTGACAAAATAAACTTCCTAAATTGACCGAGACCTGTCTCAGATTTTGCAACAGGCATGAGCCACCATGCCTGGCCTCAAAAGTTTCAAAACCAACACTCTTCATCAGATCCCAGAACCAAAGAAGGAAAAAACAATTGAAGAATTTATGTCCGCAGTTATGCCAAGATTTACACTAACGCATACCACATCTCAAAGATTGAGGAACTCTCTCAAGAACTGGCAATAATTAAGTTCCCAACCAAATTATATTTTCTAAATTAAAAATAAGCACACACCCAAATATAAAATTTTTTAAAAACTCTGAAGCTAAAGCACATTCACGTTATAGAAAAAGTGGAGTCCATATCTCTCTATTTTATAAATGCATTTTCAGACTTGATGCATTATAGGACATGGTAACCTCAAACAGCAAGGAAAAAATCTTATTTAAAACTCAGTAAGAATATAATCTCTGCAAGAAATCTATAATTTTAAACAATTTCATTAAATTTTTTTTTCCTTTGGTATACCCCTGCATGTAACACTATTAGGTTATAGTGAAAAACACCCTCAATTAACTATCAAAAAGTATGGTTCTACCATTAAGCAACTATGAGACTTTGGACAGGTCCCTTCACCTATCTAGGCTTCAGTTTACTCATGTGAAATGTGAGGCTAGAACAGATGGTTTCTGCTTTCCAGATGCAAAATTCTAAAACTACATAACCTTATTTCTAGGCTCTTCAATAATTGAAAGATTCTTGTACAATTTCTAAAAAATAGATTTGGCAAATTCCTCAGATCTCAGGCCCAAAGAAAATATTTCAGGAGAGATATATTATGCCTTTCACACAAGTGCAAAAAAATTAAAAATGTAGACTCCCACATACAATCTCAAGCAAATCATCAACTGACATCTGATGCTATCTTATCTACAGAGATAAGAAGCTTGTTTACATCTGTACTTCAGGTGAGTGTGATAATTTTGTGAATGGTATGTTAAAAATAATTTCAAATTTGAGGATTAAGCAATGAGAAATGTGCTGTAAATTTCAAGAAAAAGATGGTGCAATATTGTTTAGGATTCTGAGAACTTTAGATCTATCTTCTTATAAAAACTTCTGCTTAGAAACAAAGAAATAAACAAAAACCAGGATAAACAATACAATGCTCTTTCCAACTTGCTGGAAGTACATTCACTCAGAAAAACATTTATTAAGCACCTAATTGGTACAAGGTGTACTGTCCTCTATGAGACACACACACACATAGAAAATAATTTTGTATCTGCTTTAGTGAGTTTGTAATATGCCAGAATAAATACATGCTAAAAGGCATATATACATAAATAATATAATGCATTGCAGTAAGAGGTAAGAGGTAAGTACTATGATAGAGGGACACAGAAAGTCCTGCGCCTCAGGTTTTACTCCCTGCAGGGCACTAAGCTATTTTGAATCAAACTGCAGGAGGTGGCCAACCACACAGCATGCAGTGCATCAGTACTATCCAGGGAAGAAAAGACTACTACATGGTTAAGAGAGCCTGAAAAAACAGAAGCAGAGAGGTGGACCTAGAAAACTAGCAAGTCAGTTGAAGGTCAGTATGTGCCTACCTGGAAAATAGGGTCCAATTACTGGGCAGAAGGCTAGGACCCAAGGGTGATTCTGTGCAACTGGGGGAGGTGAGAAAGGAGAGAAAGGAAGTGAGTATTCTGTTGTGGGAAGAAGGGTATTCCAAGATGACAACACACCAAGAGCATAACCATAGATGAGGGAATTCTGAATTTCTTCTAGTTTCCCATCTCATGATCATGTCAATATAAAAGGAAATTACCACATGTAATAATTTCTACTAGTCTACAGATTCTGGCAGGCTAAATTAAACCTGAAGATAAACACAAAATTATATTCCAGTTCCTACTTACAACTTCTGTCACATAAAGGGGTACTTACATAGTTCATATGTGCAAACTGAGTTGCATCCTTTCTAAATCGTTTTATTTAAATGTGAAATGTTTGGAATTGGATATCACTGGTCTTCATTTTGTTTTGAAAAGGCAATATGAATGAATTAATCTATAATCATGCTAATAACAAAATAAGAATTTTAACTCCTTCCTTTGAAATGAAAAGACACATCCTTTAGCCAAGAGCTTCCAAGTTTAATTTACAATTCACAAAAATCTACAAACATAAATTACATAGTAGAAGTTTCCCTTATTCTTACTTGAATATAACTCTAATCATTTGAATATCAGTTTTAACAAAATGAATAAGAGTACAACAGAGTTCAGATGAAGCTCGTTTCTTGCCAAAATCCGTATGAATGCCAAATACCTTCCAAGCACAAATAAATCCTGCCCTCCATTTAAACAAACAAATAAACAAACAACAAACAAAACACCACATTTCCTAAGATTGGGCAATCACTACTAAGTGACTACTAAGTAGTGAGTAAGAGCTAAGGGAAACGGAGTGAACTTTAGGTCACCAGGGCATCCTACACTGAAAAACATGTGCTGCGCTTCTTCAGAAACAAGCTACAACAGCAGAAAGACAACGTACCTTATATCTTGTTTATAAATCTTACTTTATAAAGGAGAAAAAAGAATGGAAGAAAGGGAAATCATATTCCGTTATATCCTATTTTGTGCTAGGCACTTAGACAACGTTTTATCATTTAATTGAAACTTGAGTTGAATCGTTAGCAGGAGCAGAGAGCGGAACCCAGAGAGCCCTGAGCAGCTCCATCACCGCCCCCGGCCTAGTTACCCTCACCTCAGAAGGAGTCACAATCCTGCAGCCAGCAGGTCACCATCACAGCAACCACAACTCTGAGCAAAGATGCCCAGGCAGCCAACCCCAAGCCTGCACCCCCTGCAGAGGCGCAGGTAAGGGCGACCTCACGGGCGGCGCCTGCTGGTGGGGATAAGATCATTGCAAGGAAGATTTGGGGAACAGTAAAATGGTTCAGTGTAAGAAATAAACGGTTTCATCTATGGGAATGGCACCAACGAAGATGCAGTTGTACAGCAGAATGCCATACAGAAGAATAACCCCAGAAAGTACCTTAGCAGTGTAGGACACGGAAAGACTGTGGAGTTTGATGATGTTGCAGCAGAAAAGGGTGCAGAGGCAGCAAATGTTACAGGCTCCTGTGGAGTCCAGTTCATAGCAGTATATAATGCAGCTGACCGTAACCATCATAGACGCTCTCCATGTGGTCCTCAAGCAATTACCAGCAGAATTACCAGAATAGTGAGAGTGGAGAAAAGAATGAGGGATGGGAGAGTGCTCCTTTAGGCTCGGCCCAACAATGACGGCCCAGCTGCAGGCGAAGGTTCCCGCCTTACTACACGCGGAGACCCTACGGAAATCGACCACCATATTCTAACCCTCCCTTGCAGGGAGCAGCGACAGAGGGTGCTATCAACTGGGGTGCAAAAGCACAAGGTAGGCCAGTGAGGCAGGATATGTGTATGGTTTATAGACCATGATTCTTCAGGGAACCTTCTCGCCAAAGCCATCCTAGAGAGGAGGGCAGTGAAGAGGGTAAAGAAAATCAAGATGAGACCCAGTATCAGCAGCAACCTCAACATTGGTGCTGCTAAAACCCCAGTTATCTATGTAGACGCCCAGAAAACCCTAAACCACAACATGGCAAAGAGACAACAGCAGCCGGTCCAACAGTCAAGAATTCTGTGCCCGAAGCAGAAGAAGGTTGAGTAAATGCCCGTCTACCATCTCCACCATCATCCAGTTTAGTCATCCAACAAGAAGAAATGAATATGAAATTACAGCAATAAGGAATGCAGGAAAGATTGGGGCTGAAGACCTTAAGTGCTTGCGTGCTTGCTTTTTGCCCACTGATCAGATAACCAGAACTACCTGCATTATCTATGAAGTATGGGGTTTTTAAAATTATTTTTACCTAAAGACATGTCTTTTTGGTAATAACAAAAGTTGTTGTTGTTGTTGTTGTTTGTTTGGTTCGTTTTTCTCAACATGCCTTTAAAAGCTCTGAAATTGGTTCATATGTTCTCAGGTTGAGATTTTTAAGCACTTCATTTTTAATTTGTAATAAAAGTTTACAACTTGATTTTTCAAAAATGTCAACCAACTGCAAGCATCCATTAATAAAAGTCTTAAATAATAATAAAAAAATTTAAATTAAATCAAATGGGATTTTAACACCATATAATACAAAAAAGAAGTGAGGTTCGAAAATTCCAAGTTCCTTTTGTGATGCCACGTGTCACCTAACTGGTAGCACAACTTGATTGCAATCTGACTCTGAAGCTTTTCTTCATTCCCAGACATCTTATTTTTTTTGAAGTCCTAGATTTTTAAAGTATAAATTTTTTTAGGAATAAAGCTCTGGTAGGCAGGAAATTCTGCTGAAGCTGTTTCTGGGCAACTTGACTTTGCCAGGGCCTTTGCACTGATTGTGTTAATGGCCGCCTCCTCTCCAGATCTAGGGTTATGGATCACCTGTAACCACCTGTAACCTGTACAACAAGCTGAAGGAGTATTTGCCTAATATCCAATCCACAGAATTTATTTCAAAAATGGTGAGCTTCACTAAGGTGATAGCAGCAGCCCGTCCACAGGCTGATCAACAAAATTTTGTCTTTGATCCATGGTTTCTGCTCCTTGGAGTCTCCCAAGGTACATTCTGCCACTGCCAGACCTAGAATCATAGTCTCCTTTCCTGCCAGCCTTCTCACCCTGCCAAACTTATCATATCTAATTATTTGACATCATAGATATCATCAATCCCTAGGCCTCTCTAGCTTTCTGCTCTTGCAACTCCTTTTACATTGTTTTTGTCACCTAGCACAGAACCCATACAGAAGCCATCACTATTCTCTTGGAAATATTTTCAGTTCACTTCTTGGTTTTCCTATCTTACTTACCAAGCTCTCTTAGTACAGATCTAAGATGAGAATTTTAGTACAAATAAGTTATGTGGGGAACAACCCCATGGAACACTGGTAAGGAAGAAAGGATGAAAGGTGGAAAAGGGAAATAAGATAGAATGTTTGCAAAGATAACCATCAATAGTTCCTCAAAGCCTTGCTCTAGCATGTTGCTCTTCCCATCAAGAGGCAGAGTTTGTTTCCTGCACTCTTGAATCTGCATTGACCATGTGCCCTTTTTTGAACAATAGATTGCGGCAGAAGTGATGTTACGCTAGTTCTAAGCCAAGGCTATAAGAGTCCTGGCAGCCTCTTCTTTTGCTTTCCTTGGATGCAGATCCATGTAAAGAAGCTCAGGCTAGATTAGTGAATGATGAGAACCAATGGAAGAGAGAGGCCCAGACAGACCCCAGACATTCTACACATTGCGCTGAGGCCCAAAACCCATAAGTAAAGCCATCATAGTCATTCCTGATCCAGACAGGCAGGCTTCCAGTCAAGTGCAACTACATGAGTGACCCAAGCTATTACTAATCTAAGCCTGGGCACACCAAAGATTGGTAAAAAAATAACATATCTTTGTTGTTTTAAGCCCCTTTGTTTCGGGGTAGTTTGTTACATTGCCATAAACGAAATGGGGACAAAGCCAAAAAAGGGTGCAATTACTAAGCAAGTTACTGCTATGGGAAATGAGTTTAGTCCTACTGGGATACTTTGGAAAACAGTATAGAACATGCTTCACAGTTATTCCATGTGAAGGGTAAGGATGCTAGTGTAATCCACTAACTTGCTAAGAGTTATTTGCTTAAGTCTTCTTCTAGTGACAGTTACTATTTGGTACTTAAAGCCTGTCCAACACTGTGAGCCAAACCTGCTCAGCAGCCACACACAAAAAAATGCCTTCAGGCAGACAGTCACAGTATCAGCAATAAGCAGTCTTCTGTGACGAGAGGTGAACAGTGGAAGGAAACAGGAAGAGCATCAACACAGGTGAAAACCCAGGCCTAGAGCAGTCCAGCAATCTGCTTTCTCCAATCCTAGAACTGCAACAGCTAAAGTGGGTCACATACACTCACAGATTATAACCACTACACATCTATAGCTTCTAAGCTTAGCTGGGCCCCAAATGTTGCTTAATAATCCTTCCATGTTTCCCTAATTATCTGTTTACTTTAGTATATTTTACATCTATTTCAAATTTTCCCACTTTTATTAAATCTCCTATTCCACTTACCCCGTCCCCTTCAGTATCAGCAATCTGCTCTCTCTCCCAAGGAGAAAACAAAGGTCATCAGCTCAATTTTTTGCTACCTCACTTGCACTGCATTCATAACCATCCTTCCTTTCTTCCCTACTAATAGCACAGGAAAGGGTCAAGGTAAATGCAGCATTAATCTGGCACCTCTCCATCTCTGAACACCCCACCTTAGAACACAAGAACCCCTTATATACTTGCCTTTTTCTGTCTCTCTTATATCCCTAATGCATGAATCTCGAGTTATTGATCTGTTGAAACCCTACACCTATGGGTCTTTGCACCAAGCACTGTTCCTACTGCCTAAAATGTACCCTTCCCCAACTTTCCCATTTCTAGACTCTTCCCTGGCAGAGTCTTCTTCATCTTTTAGATCTCAACTTAGCTGCGACCTCTTCAGGAAAGCCTTCTTTACTTTGCTGCCCACCATTCCTCAAATCTATGCTTACCTCTGCCACAGCACTTTGGTCTTTTCTGAAATTGCTCATTCCTTTTTCTGATATCCTTTTCCTCCTCCTTTACCTCCCACTGAAAATAAGCTCCTCCAAATCAGGTATTTGCCTTATATATTTTTTAACCATAGTATCTACGCCTAGAACATACTTGGGGATTAACAAATAGCACCAAATTTGAATAAATAAATCAATCATCTCTTTTCCTTAAGTTACTTTCCAGAGTAACTTTAGTGGAAGCTGCAGGCAAGATTTATGTGTACTGTGGCCCTTCCTCTTTCTATCCTCTTTTTTCTTTTTAACATTCTAAGAAGTATCATACAGGTCATGATAAACTGAGTCTCTTCTAAATTTGCATATAGTGAAAAATAACAGGTCAAAATGCATTTGCTTAGAAGCTCAGAAATCCATTGTTCAGTTAAAACTTGTTGCCTTGTTATAATGTTATGACAAAATAGGCTTCCATATTGGCTTTTAACATATAATTATTAATTATCATCACCAAAGTTTCAAAATTTCTTCAGTTTTAAAAAGATTTTCATAGGCAAAAATGCATATAGTACTTGTATACTCACAGTGAGCTTATTTAATAATATGTTTGTAGAAATGTAAAATCGCTTTCTGTTTTATGGTCAGATTTGATATGCCTATAAAAATTAGTTTTTATAGATATGGTTTCTACTTTCATCAAAAAATGAGCCATCAACTTTAAGAGAAATGAAAAAATCAATTTGGGTCATGGTAACTTCTAAGCCCTACTACGTAGTCCTCGAATTTGTTCTTAATAGACCAGACTCTCTGCGAAAGACTTTGAAACAAAGAACATATACTTTGTCTCCTCCCTACCATGTTCTTGGCAACTAGGGAATGTGGGACATTTTAAGTCTTTAAGATAAAATTAATCACACTGATTTAGAATAACTAAAATCTTGTCAAAGTAATTCCCACCTTCTCCCTTCCCCACCACGTTACCTTTAGGAAGAGGAGACACACTTGAGGAAGCTCTTAAAGGCTGGTCTTCAGGGAAATAAAGACATTGAAAATCCACTCCAATTATTTTTTATTTCCTGCCACCTTGAATCCAGAATACATGTTACATTATGAAGTGTTGTATTCTTGACTCAAAACATCCTTCCAATTAAAAATTTCTTTTTAAAAAAAATTATGTTAAAGCAAAAATGCAGAAAAGAAGGGTAAATAAGATTAGTAAACCATCTGAAAATTATTGCATTTTGTAAACTTTGGTAAAATGCATGAAGCAGCATGTTTTCCAGTCTGCTTTCTCGGACTGTAGATACCTGGGACATAATTCAGTTGGCCATCCCCTGTTCCCAGATCAGCTCAGTCTTTGTTCAGCTCCATCTTCAATCTGGCATATAATTACTTCTTCAGCTCCTGTGCTATTTGGTTTTAAGCACCTCTTACCCCCAAGGCCTCATGGCTCTAAGGGCTTGTTGAATTTAAACAAGCACATTTAAATCTTTGTCTTTAAATGAGTAAAATAAAAGTCTTAACACCTAACGCAGAGTACTCTTCTATCCACCTACACTCTAAATGTGCATGTTGTAATTGTCTACCAGATCATAATGAGCATCTATCCATCCTCAAAATCAGAGAAAGGAGGGCTCATTCTAGAGGTAAATTTACAATAAATGGCTTTATTCTTGATTAGCTATGTGTGTTTGGGGACACAGAGATTGGCACCTGCATAATTTAACTACCTGATAGGAATCAGATGATCAGGGACACCTTGGAAATAAAGGTGGAAAAACGACAGTGGAGGAAAAACAAAAGAAAAAACAAAATTGTTAAAAGAAATTAATAAAATACAACTTAAGGAATTTTAAGCTTTACCTCTCATCCGAAAAACACTGCAAACTCATACAAACTCATACACACTCACACTGATGCATGCACATATGCATGTGCACACACACATATGCAATATAATCACAGAAATGTTAAAACTATTTGTCTTTCCTGAGAGTCAGGAGATGGTGGATTCTACCACTACTGCTGCTGGCAAATCATAAATACCATCTATGATTTTAGTTTAGCCTGAGTAAATGAGCAATCATTACATTTCTTCCACATACATACTTTACTCCAAACACTGGTAGATAAGTATTGAATGAGACCCTCATTCAAATACACTGTCAAAAATGCCACAAAAAAAGTATTATAACTATTAATTATAAGTAAAGTTTTTTAATGAATGAATAAATTAGTAAAACGAATACATTTTAATAGATAGGAGAATGGCACGAACCTGGGAGGCGGAGCTTGCAGTGAGCCAAGAATGCGCCACTGCACTCCAGCCTGGGCACAGAGTGAGACTCCGTTTCAAAAAAAAAAAAAAAGAAATTAAAATTAAAAATAAAATAAAATAAAATAAAAAATTTGTTTAAAGTTCTGTATAGATTCTGGATATTAGCCCTTTGTCAGATGGATAGATTGCAAAATTTTTTTCCCATTCTGTAGGTTGTCTGTTCACTCTGATGACAGTTTCTTTTGCTGTGCAGAAACTCTTTAGTTTAATTAGATCCCATTTGTCAGTTTGGCTTTTGTTGTCATTGCTTTTGGTGTTTTAGTCATGAAGTCTTTGCCCATACTTATGTCCTGAATGGTATTGCCTAGGTTTTCTTCTAGTGTTTTTATGGTTTTAGGTCTTATGTTTAAGTCTTTAACACCCATCAATGATAGACTGGATATAGAAAATGTGGCACATATACACCATGGAATACTATGCAGCCATAAAAAGGATGAGTTCATCTCCTTTGCAGGGACATGGATGAAGCTGGAAACCATCATTCTCAGTGAACTAACACAGGAACAGAAAACCAAACAACACATGTTCTCACTTATAAGTGAGAGTTGAACAATGAGAACACATGGACACAGGGAGGGGAACATCACACCCTGGGGCCTGTCTGGTTGTGGGGGGGTATGGGAGGGACAGCATTAGGAGAAATACCTAATGTAGATGACAGGTTGATGCGTGTGGCAAACCACCATGGCACGTGTATACCTATGTAACAAACCTGCATGTTCTGCACATATATCCCATAACTTAAAGTATAATAAAAAAATATATTCTAGAAAAAAGACTTACATCTGTATTGAATATGTACAGACTTTTTTTCTTCTCATTATTCCTTAAACAATACAAAAAAGAAAGTCTCAGCTAGGTTGGTAGGGAGTCCCTGAACCAGAGTTACCCATTAGAAGAATCTAGTGTTGGGCAGAAATGTCCTGGATCTGGTATTCCTGACAAGTTCAGTCACTGGGTGGAAGCAGCTCCAAAGAAGGATGGTTTCAGTGTGAATGTTGTGGTGGATCCACAGGTATAGCAGTTGGAGGCTGTCAATTATGCTCTTCACAAAAGCTCCTCTTGAAAACAGAGCTGAGAAAGACACCTGCATGACCACTACATATGACTTTATTCCAGTTCTAGGAATCTATCTCAAGGAAGCAATCTAAATACCAAAATAATAATGATAAAAAGTTTATGAACAAAGATGCTCATCACAGTCTTTTAAAAAATAATTGAAAGGTAGAAACAATTTAAATGTCCAAGCATAAGGATTGGTTAAGTAGCTATAGTATGTCTACTTTACCAAAAATGCTGTGGTTATTACAATGGAAAAATACTTATATTTTAAGTAAAATTGAAAATAGAGATAAAATATGGTATAACTTTTAAAATTCAAGGCTTTGAAAAGATACATATTTTAAGACTGGCAGAAAGTAGACCAATATGGTAGTAATAGGAAGCTTTTTTTGCATTTTTGAATTTTCCAAATTTTCTTTATTAAAATGTATGACCATTAGCTGAGGGAAGGAAGCATTCAAAATAAAAAGGCAAAAAAAGCAAAATAGTTAAAATGATTTAGAATCGAAGTAAGCAGGGAAATATGAAGCTATAGAAGAGAAAACAAAGATGACAATAAAAATATCTGAAGAATACTCTCTTAATAATTATGGGACTAGTTGTGGTGGCTCACTCCTACAATACCATCACTTTGGGAGGCCCAAGCAGGAGGATTCAAGGCCATAGTGAGTGATTATCATGCCACTGCACTCCAGACTGGGTGACACACCAAGACCCAGTCTCTAAAAACAAATTCTGGAAAACAGTTTCATAGCTCCAACATAACACTGAACAAAGCCAAAGATGGGAAAGGAAAAGAGAATGGTTTTATTTTAATCGTTGTATTGGGTTTCTAAATGAAAACTGATGTTTCATATGCTCTTCTATGACTATTCAGTATAGGTGTTTCACCGTCATTGTAAGGAGTATCTTCTGTATATGTAGGTATGTGTGTTCATTAGTGCATTCATTTTTCAACAGGTGATTGAACAGTTTGAGAGTAACCATTTGCCAGGTACTGTGCAAGCAAATCAAAGGTCACAGTGTAAAATGAGAAAGGGTATGTTTTGGCCCTCTATTCTAGAATTGTTTATAGAAAGTGCATAATTTAAGCCCATATGTCCCATATCCTAAAGATACCTGTCCATTAAATACAGTGCATTTCATTGCCTTTTCAGACTCTCTTCATTATGCACATTAGTGACAATGTAATTGCAATTTGATTAATTCACATAAACTAAGAAAGGAGGAATTATTCATTCATTTCTGATTTTTTTTTTTTTTTTTTTTGGACCATGGAAAGTATCCTGAGTCCTACTATAGTCTGCCAAACCCTCTCAGGGTAGACCTCTATTTGCTTAAAAGAACTAGTTTCACAGACTGCTGTCATGCACCCTAATTAGACAAATGTGTTTTCCAGGTCTATTTGAAGGACATTCTGATGTAATGCATACCTATCTTCTTAATCTTCTTATTCAGCTTATGCATATTTATTTTCCTTTAAAATCCATCAATAAATGATCTGTGATCTTTAAGTAATTAATTTAATGATTACATGAATTAAAATAATGCACATTGCCTTAAAGGAGTTAGTATTTTCTGTTTATGTTACAATATTGGCCTTGGGTAAATATCATCCATTGCCTGAATTTCATAATGGTTCAAGGATAAACCATTTCCTCTTTTGTAATTCAGTAAGTTTGTTCCAGAAGAGCCTATCGCTCCTCTACTCAACAATGAATGAAATGCATTCAAGGACCTTACGGGACCTATTCTTAATAAGATGGAATCCTTTCCCAGTTTGTTAAATTCACTGAATTTATAACTCATTGTTACTGATGAAGGAATTAATCCAAGCCTATTACCAAATTGATCTCCTAAAATTCATAGAGTGAATTTGGTGTCATTTTAAAAAAGAAGTAAAATAACAAAAATAAAAATACAAAGGATGTCAGTAAGTTACAGATAGGAGGGCATACCTCATATTCATCACCTGGCAAACTACAGAAAAGTTTCATCAAAACTGTTTTATGCATCTGTGCAGTGCTAAACTCATCTGCTACCATCAGCACTAATAATGACAGGGATAACAATAATAATCTCTTACATTTACATAACAGTTTTTACTTTGGGAAAAGATTTTCACATACATCTCTTCATTAACATAAATGTTTTACAAGTCTCATTTTGTGAAAGAGAAATTATAGTACAAAGAAGAGACTGACCTGACAATAACATTTAGCTGGAGTTAGACTCCTACTTCAGGTTTTTAAAATACTTTCAAATCAATAGAATTCATGATTTGCAATGTTTTCCCAAATTCTGTAAAAACACGCTTAGAACCATAAATTTTCATCAACCATAACAGGCAACTGGTAAGCAGGCATGTGATAAACAATTGAGATGTTAGAAAGAAAGATATGTCTCTGATGAGTAGGGCAAAAGTGAATGTAAGTCAAAAGATAACTAAAGACTATAGCTTCTGGAATAATAAACTGGTAGTTTTATTTTTCATTTGTTGTTTCAGAAAGTGTTTAACTTTTGATACTATCACCACTGTAAAATATAATAGATTATTAGTAACAATAAATAAATCTCCATGTTGTCCAAATAGGTGTGCTTATCCAGGTCCACACTGTTCAAGTTTTATTAAAACTGTTTCATTTTAACCAGGTTCCCAGTATTGCATCTCCTAATACAAACACTGATATTTATCTGCTGATGATTGTTTTACTAACCAAATATTACATTATGCACGGTTTATCACATTATCCAGGGAGGTGACAATATTTCAGGAAAAAAATTAACAAATCAAAATAACTTTGAAAACTGTTTATATCCCATGTACAAAAGTACTGTCTATGCCTAGTTATTCACTACTATATCACTATGCATACAAGATATACATAAATCAGTTTTTAAATAATACCGACTTCCCCTTATAAATTCCTTTACCTATTGTGAAAGGAACCTAGCACCATTATGACACAGTTAAGCATTAGTCACAGTTTAATAAATAATTTAGTTATAGCCTCCTAGTCTATTATTATTATTTGGATTCTCAGAATGCATGTAATTACCTAAATTAGAAAATTTCCTTTGTACCAGGGATAACCAACTTTCTTTTATAAATAATGTTATTTTTGGTGATTTTTCAATATCAGAACAGTATAGTTTTAGCTAGGTAAATTACTATAAGCATTCAAATAGAGATTAATCTATTTATATAATGCAAATAAACTTCTTTTTGTACACTTAAATACTGAAAGAATAATATATACATTCAAATATTTGTAAGAAATTCATATAGAGGGGAGTATAAAATACATATGGAAAAAGAGGTATGTCTGCAGAAGTTACTTTGTAAAGAAACATAGTGGTTAACTACCACCCTCCCTCAACTATCATGTCAATCAAATTAGCATCATAAGAAGAACTCCAGTTCTACTATGATAGAGTAGCTTATATCAAATCACCCCTCTCACTGAGGAAAACTATTAAAGCTGAATAAAATGAAATTATTTTAAAAACTATTTGAAGGCACCAGGCACAAACCAAAGTAATTTCAACTCAAAACTCAGTCGTCCATAAAGGAAGTAAATGCATTAAAGTAAGCCCTATGTTATTTACTACTTTTCAAATTCAAGGCATTTGCTGTTTCCTAAGTAGAACAGGATGCAAGACGGAGCACAAAGCTCCAGATTAGAACATTAAGAAGTCTTGTAAAGAGAGGAGGGCACAAATTACACTTTGGAGCTGTCAGCATAGTCAAGACATGAGGAATAGAGATCCTGGATAAAATGTAAATGCAATGAGGTGAGGCCTGTATTCTTTTTCCACTTTTAACCCCTAAAACATTTCCAGTTCCTCTTTCTTGGAGTGAGAAAATCAAAAGAGAAACAAGCAGAAAACAGCAACCTGAATACTAGGACATTAAAAAGAATATTCAGTAGTCTTATACCAACGAAGCAAAAAACTGGATTTTAGTGACGACTTGAAAAGCACTCCAGAATTTTATTTGAACCTCTAAATGACTATTTGTAAAACTAAGGGAAAACCATAACTAGAGTAGCCATCACAAAGATGGAAACCCAACTGCGAATTGTCTTAATCCTTGATTAGATTAAGGTAAATTACCTTTATTCTAATAATCTGTGAGGAGAAAATTAAATCCCCATGGAAAAATATAATACCATACAAAACACTCTAAATTTTTAATATGTAAAAATCATCAAACACGCTAGGAATTAGGATCAAAGAACCAAACAGAGAAAAAATAATAGACAAAAACATAAATTCAAAAATGATACAGATTAAAGAATTATCAGATACAGTCTTTTAAAAGAAAACAGTGATAAATATGGTTTCAGTGGTAGAGGAAAAATAGTGAGAATAATCAGAGAACTGGGATTTATATTAAAAACCCAAGGATTATTCTAGAACTAACAATAAAACAAAATTAATAACTCAATTGCAGCCAGTTAGACACAACAGAAGATCCGATTTGTGAACTTGAAAATAGGCTAATAGAAAATATCCAGAATAAAACAAAGAAATAAATAAAGATGATAACAAAAGAAGAAGCATTAGAGATATATAGGAAAAAGGTTAAAACTGTTTAACATACAAATATCTCTAGTCCTAGAAGGAAAGGGTAAGGAGAATAGGCAGAAATAAAATTCAAAGCAATAATGGCCAAGAATTTTCCAAAACTGGCAAAAGCATCAAGCCACAAATTCAAGGATGTCTACGAACCCCAAGCAGGATAAACACACAGAAACCAACTACAAAAAAAAAAAAAAAAAAAAAAGCCTATTTGTAAAACTATTTAGAAATATACAATAATCAAAAAGGCAATCTCAAAATAGCCAGAAAAATAAAAAAGCATTACTTTGTAAGGATTAGTAAGTTGGATAACTGATTGCTCATGAAAAACAACTGAAGCCAGAGAACAAAGCCATGATATCTTTAAAATGCTTTCAAAAAGTAACTATCAACCTAAGAAAACCAAACAACAAAAACTAAATAACCTGATTAAAAAATGAGTAAAAGATCTGAATAGACATTTCTCAGAAGAAGACATAAAAATGGCCAACAGATATATGAAAAAAATGCTCAACATTACTAATCATTAAGGAAAAGCAAATTAGAACCACAATGAGATCACCTTGCACCTGTTAGGCTACCTTCAAAAAGTTAAAAGATAGCAAAGGTTGGCAAGAATTTGGAGAAAATGAAACTCTCATACATTGTTGGTAGGAATACAAATTTGGTACAGCCATTATGAAAAACAATATGAAGACTCTTCAAAAACTACAAATATAATTACCATATGATCCAGTAATTTGACTTCAGGATATATATCCTAAGGAACTGACATGAGTATGTTGAAGAGATATCTGCTCTCCCACATTCATCATAGCATTATTCACAATATCTAAGATATGGAAGCAACCTAAGTGGCATCAACATACAAATAGATAAAGAAAATGTGTTCAATACACACAACAGAATAATATTCAGCCTTAGAAAATAAAGAAATCCTGTCATTTACAACAACATATGTGGACCTGAAAGATATTATGTTATGTGAAATAAGCCAGACACAGAAAGACAAATACTGCATGATCTCACTTAAGTGTGAAATCCAAAAAGGCAACAGATACAGAGAGCAAAATGGTGGTTAGTAGAGGCTGAGTGTTGGATGATGATGAAGAAAGGGGACATGTTATTCAAAAAGCACAAAGTTTCAGCTAGACAAGAAGAATAAGTTTTAGAGATCGATTGCACAGCATGATCACTATAATTTATAATAGTGTATTATATATTTTAAAACTGCTGAAAGTATACTTTAAATGTTCTTACCATAAAAACATGATAAGTATTTGAAGTGATGAATGTTAATTAGCTTGATTTAATTCTACAATGTAAACATATATTGAACATCACATTGTACCTCATAAATATATATAATTACTTGTCAATCAAAAGTAAAATAAAAATAAAGCAAAACACATATATACACAAAAAAGTAAATACCAACCTAGAATTCTCTAACCAATGAAAGTATTCTTTTAAAAAGTCAAAATAAAAATATTTTCAGAAAGACAAAATTGCGGAAATATTTCACCGAAAGATTCATACTACAAAAGAACACTAATAGGCATCTTTCAAGTAAAAGGAAAAGCATCTCAATGATATAGAAATGCAAAATTAAAAAAAGTACACAGACAAGGTTAGTATGTGTACAAATATAGAAAAATAATAAAAATAATGTTTTAGGAATTAGAGCACCTGAAGAATTATAATTCAGGACAATGATAAGACAAAAAATGAAAGAGGGACAAATAAAAATCTTCATCAAAAAGAGATAAAAGGTATAAGTTACAGAAGAGCTCATTAGGGTAACCACTAAGAAAAATTAAAAATATATAATTAGCAAGTTAAAAGAGGGGGAAATGAAATAAAAAGGCTGATTAATAAAAAGAAGTTAGGAGAGAAGAAATGGGAAACATAAAAGTGGTAGAAAAAATAGAAAAGTACGGTAAGATGATAGAATTAAATCAACAAATATTAGTAAGTGCAGTTAATGTAAATTTAAAAGTTGCATTGACAGACAATGTCAGACTTCGAATTAAAAATCACCATTAATAATATGCTATTTGCAGGACACATACCTTAAAAATAAGTATACAGAAAATGTGAAAGGAAAAGTACTAAAAATAATTTACCAAACATCAACCAAAAGAAGGCTAATATCACTATACATTATAGTATCAGTCTAAATAGAATGAAAAGAAATAGTACAAGAAGAGCATTACGTAATACTAGTTAATCTACTGGGAAGATATCACAGTTCCAAATCTGTACAAACCAACAACATAAGCTTAAAATGTAAAAATTGACCAAACTAAAAGGTGAAATAAACAAATACACAATCATGTTAGAAATTTTTGACATATTTCTCTCAGTAAATGATAGAACTTGGTAAAAAGTTGGTAGATAAATAAAGGTTTTGAACACCAAGATTTAGCAAATTTGATCAATTTATATGTACAGAATCGTGCACCCAATAGCTACAAAATACACATATTTGCAGGTGCACATAGAACGTGTACCAAAAGTATCCTTAAATTGAGTAATATAGCAAGCCTCAATAAATTTCAAAGTATTTATATCATATAGAATATCTTCTCTGACCATAATTGAATTAAGCTCAAAATTAATAACAAATGGTTATTATAAAATACATCAAATATTTTCAAGCAAAGCAATAGATAAACTTGATAAAAGTCAAAAAATGGTGTATTTTTGTAAAGAAAGACAAATATAGTAATAGTCCTCTAGAAACACAAATTTTAAAGATGGAAAAGGACAAATAATCTTAACAGGAATGAAAAAAATGGCGTATTCTTACGGATGCTATAGACATAGTACAAAGACAATAAGATCTGTTGAACAAGTTTACATCAATAAACTTGAAAAATTTGATGAAACGTATAAATCCCTTGAAAAACACATATTACCAAAATGGACACAAGAAGAAATGGAAATCCCTCATAGTACATCTTTTAAAAGACATGAATATTTGATTTGGAAAACTCTTCTGGACACTGGTCTAGAGAAAGAATTCATGAGTAAGACCCCAAAAGCACAAGAAACCAAAACAAAAACAGACAAATGGTACTTAATTAAACTAAAAAGCTTCTGCCCAGAAATAGAAATAATCAAGAGTGAACAGACGACCTGCAGAATGGGAGAAAATATGTACAGACTATCAGTCAGACAGAGGACTAATATCTAGAACTTACAAGGAACTCAAACAACTCAACAACAACAACAAAACAAATAATCCTATCAAAATGTGGGCAAAAGACATGAATAGCCATTTTTCAAAAGAAGTCAGACAGATGGCCAAGAAACGTGTGAAAAAAGGCTCAACATCACTAATTAAAGAAATGCAAATTAAAATCACGATGAGAGATCATCTTAGACTAGTCAGAACAGTTATTACTTAAAAAGACCAAAAATAGCAGATCTTGTCAAAGAACTGCAGAAAAGGAAATGCTTATACACTGTTGGTGGGAATATAAATTAGTACGATCACTATGGAAAACAATATGGAGATTTCTAAAAGAACCAAAAATAGATCTATTATTTAATCCAACAATCCCACCATTTGGTATCTAGCCCCCAAAAGAAATTATTATACCAAAAATATACCTATACTCATATGTTTATCATAGCTCTAGTCACAATAGCAAAGATATGGAATCAACTTAAACGTCCATCAATGGATGATTGGATTAAAAGTGTGAAATATGTATGCAATAGGATACTATCCAGCCATAAAAAAGAATGGAATCACATCTTTTGCAGCAATAAGAATGGAAGTGGAGGCCATTATTATAAGTGAAATAACTCAAAAACAGAGAGACAAATGTCCTATGTTCTCACTTATAAGTGGGAGTTACCTAATGTGCACACATTGACATAGAGGGTGGAATGATAAACAGTGGAGACTGGGAAGGGTGAGGAGGAAGGGGGTGGATATGAGAAATTATTTAATGGGTACTATGTGTGTTATTCAGATTATGAATACACTGAAAGCTCTGAATTCACCACTATGCAATATATCTATGTAACAAAATTACAATTGTATACTTAACTTTATACAAATAAAAGATAAACTAAAAAAATATTTCCACAAAACTTTCTGACTCAAATAGTTTCACAGGTAAATTATTTCAAAAATTTAATGAAAAAAAAAATTGCAACAATCATATACAACTCTTCCAAGGGTAGAAATAAAGGGAATACTTCCCAACTCATTTTATGAGAATAATACAACTATGCAGAGAAAACCTGACAAGAACATTAAGAGAAGGTAAAATTACAGGCTAATCTCTCTTTTGAATGCAAATAGAAATATCTTAAAGAAAATATTAAGAAAATCAAATTCTCTATGAAAAGGATAATACAATATCAAGTAGAGTTTATTCTAAGAATGCAAGGGTGGATTAACATTCAAAAATAAATTAATTAAATTTACTAGGTAAACATATTAAGAAAACAAAAATCCTATGATCTCAATAAATCCAGAAATATATGTGAATATTCCTTGTGATTTATAAAACAACACAAAACAAAATAGACAACACAGAAACACATATATAAAACAACGAGATCAACTCAGCAAACTCACGAGTTGAAGAGAAGTTCTCTAGTGGATAAAGGAAATTTACAATTTTCAAAAAAGCGAAACCCAAACCTAGAACAAATGTTATACTAGTGGTCCTAGCTGTGCACACAGTGGTCCTAGCTAGT
Organism: Macaca fascicularis; assembly: GCF_037993035.2. Lineage (NCBI taxonomy): Eukaryota > Metazoa > Chordata > Mammalia > Primates > Cercopithecidae > Macaca > Macaca fascicularis. The sequence continues at coordinate 168,231,241 of NC_088376.1, read as the reverse complement.
GCAACAAGTCAAAAATATTTGTAAGTTAAAGTTATATGGAATGAAAAGGTAGAAATAAAACTGTAGTTATTCACAGAAAACATGATTGTGTTATAAAAAATTCAAAAGAAACCACAAAGTCTAATACAATTAATAAGTAAATTTAGCAAGTTTCCTGGCCAAGGTGAATAGGTGAATCTCTCTCTCTCTCTCTCTCTCTCTCTCTCTCTCCCCCCCCCACCCCCGTGTGTGTGTGTGTGTGTGTGTGTGTGTGTGTGTGTGTCACAGATAGATAGGTAGGTAGGTAGATAGATAGATATGAATTGTTTTCCTATATAGTAACAATACACATTTAGAAAATAAAACTTAAAATGCTACCAATTACAAGAGCATTAAAAAATCTAATTGTAGAAATGAATCTAACAAAAAGTATGCAAGTCCACTGTGCAGAAAACTGAAGAAATGAAAGAAGAATAAAATAAGTGGGAATTATAATACATTTATAGATTAGATATCAGTATTCCCAAAATACCATCTCAATCAAAATCCCAGCAGATTACATTTTGTAGAGATTAACAAGCAGATTCTAACATTTTTATAGAAATAAAATGGAACAAGACTAACTAAAAGAATCTAAAAAGATGAGCATAGCTAAAAGATTTACACTACCAGATATTAAGATTTCTTCTAAATGTTCACTATTTAGTCATGCATCATTGATGCAAGAGTAAATAAACAGATTCATGGAATAAGAGTCCAGAAATATATCCATGAATATGTAGGCACTACATTTATAATAAAGTTATTGCTGACGTACTCAAGGAAAGGACAACCTTTTCAACAAATGGCACTTGATCAATTTTTTAAAAAGAAAAAATGAATCCTGTCCATCCTTGTCCCCATCTCACACCTAACACACAAAAAAATGAATTTCAGGTAAAATGCAGACCTAGATTTTAATGGCAAACAATAAAGATTCTAGAATATAACAAAGGAAAATGTCTTTATGATATTGTAGGCAAAAGCTTTTCCATTTTTTTGTTTCGGTTTTAAACAGGATATAAAACACTAGCTCCACAAGAAGAAATTGATCATTGAGATACATTAAAATAGAAAACTTTTGTTACCAAAAGACAACTATAAGACCAGGCGTGGTGGCTCATGCCTGTAATCCCAGCACTTTGGGAGGCCAAGGTGGCCAGATCACCTGAGGTCGGGAGTTTGAGACCAGCCTGGCCAACACGATAAAACCCCATCTCTACTAAAAATACAAAAATTAGCTGGGCATGGTGGTGTGCGCCTATAATCCCAGCTACTCGGGAAGCTGAGGCAGGAGAATCACTCAAACTCAGGAAGCAAAGGTTTCAGTGAGCCAAGATCACACCACTGCACTCAGCCTGGGCAACAGAGTAAAACTCTGTCTCAAAAAAGAAAAAATGACAATTATAAGACAGTAAAAACATAAGCCTCAGAATAAAAGTAGATATCTGTAATAAGTATATCTGACAAAGAAGTATGTATCAGAATATAAAATGAAATCCCAATAACTTAATAATAAAAACAGTAACAAACCCAACTGGAGAATGGGCAATACCTTTCAACATGCAAATCACAAAAGAGGATACCCAAGTGGAAAATAAACATAGGAAAAGATGCTTAATTTCATTAATCATTAGAGAAATGCAAACCAAAGCCACCACCGGCTACCATGTCACACATGCCTGAAAAGCTAAAATGAATAAAGACAGATAATACTAAGTGTTTTCAACATGTAGAACAATAGGACCTCTCTTATACGGTAGTCCCCCTTTATCCATGGGGAATACACTCCAAATCCCTTAGTGGATGCCTGAAACTACAAATAGCACCCAATCCTACATATGCTATGTTTTTTTTTTTTTCCTATACATAAATACTTACGCTAAGATTTAATGTATAAATTAGGAACAGTATGAGATTAACAACATAATCATAAAATAGAACAATTATAGCACTATACTCGTTATATGAATGTGGTCTCCCTCCCTTCTCTTCTCTCTCTATTTCGCTCTCAAAACATCTTTTTGTACTTAAGGGTGAGCCCTTCTTGTGATGATATGGGATGATAAAATTTGGGCTGCAGTTGAATACGGATAACTGAAACTGTGGAAACTGAAATCATGAATCAAGTGGCGGGGAGGGCATTACTGTGCTGCTACTGATAATGTAAATTGGTACAATAACATCGAAAATTATTTGGCACTATCTACTAAAGCTGAACATAAGCATACCAGCAATATCACTCCTCAGCATATACCCAGTAAGAATGCTTAAATATGTAAAACAAGACGTGTAGTAGAATATGCATGTGGCCACCACAATTCATAATGGCTTCAAACTGGAAATAAGCCAAATGCCCATCTATAGTAGAAGAGCTGAAAATAATAATAATAAAATTGTGATTATATTAATACATGGAAATATTATAAAGCAATAAAATAGTTTTAAAATCTGCAAGCACATGTAAATGCAACATAATATACATGAATCTCAGAAATGTGAGCATAAGAAGCCATATACAGAAGAATATATAATCACATAATTCTATTTCTGTATTTTTCAAAAATAAACTAATATTAGAAGTCATGATAGTGGTTATCCTGAGGAAGTAGAGACTGGAAAGATGGATAAAGGGATCTTTGTGGTCTGCTCACTTGTTTTTTATCGGTCTGGTGCTGCTTATATGAATATGTTCACTTTGTGAAAATTCACTTATCTATATTTTTATAATTTCTGAATTTTTAACTATGTTTTCCTGCATTAAAATACTTCGTTTAAAAATTATCTTTAAAAACAGTTATGGCCATAGAATTTCCATTGCTTTTATTTTTTTCGCTGTTTTCCTGTGACTTAGCTTTAAATATGGGCATAGTCACAGAAATGCGCATATGAGGTAAATAAAGCCCCAGCTTGCTGGCTGGAGGACACAAAGGGGAGCTCCAGGAAAACTAAAAAATACTAGTGAAAGAGCACAGAGACAAAGGGACTGCAGAAAGTGACCTTACAGGGTTATAAAATTCTGGGCTCATCTTTAGCTGTACATGCATGGATCTGATTTTAATCAGCATATGAATAAAATTGAGAATGAAATTAACAGATAGACCAATGCCTACAATCAAGATTGTTCACTGGTATACACACAAGAGACCTGAAAAAGCACTGTAAACAAATCTGACATTGAAACCACAGAAGGAATCTTGTATCTTACAACCTGAAACTAACCAGGTCAATTGCCTATTAAAACAAAAATGTCAGCCTTCCCCACAGAATTTAAACATGACTCAGAATCTCATAACATGATATTAAGAATGTCTAAGAAATAATCCAAAATCACCAGGCACATGAAGAACTAGGAACATGTCAACTCACATGAGAAAACATAATCAATGGACATAAAACCTAAAACAACAAAGATGTTGGAACTGTTTGACAAAAACTTTAAATTTACTATTCTAAAAATGCTGAAACAAGCAATGAGAAACAGGCTTAAAACTGAAAAATAAAAATTTTTTAAAATACAACAAAATATTACTGGATGGTCTCCAACAAAATAAAGATAATACAGAAATTAGTCAATAAACTTTAAGATAGATCAACTGAAATTATCCAATGTGAGCAATAAAGAAAAAAAAGTGGCTCAGAAACCTGTGGGACAATAACAAGAAGTCTAGCATTCATGTCATTATATTAACAGAAGCAGAAAAGAAAGAGTATGCTATGTGTTGAATGCCCCCTCCAAATCTCATGTTGAAATTTAATTGCCATTGTAACAGTGTTGAGGGTCAGGACCTTTAGGAGGTGAGTAAGACAGACTAATGTCATTAATGTGGGAGTTTATTAGTTATCACAGGAGTGAGTTGTTGATAAAAAGAATAAGTTTGGCCCAATTTCCTCTCTGTCATGTGCTTTCTTGCCATATGATGTCTTCCATCATGAGATCACCCTTGTCAGATGCTAGTGTCATGACCTCAGACTTCTCAGCTTTTAGAACTGTGAGCCAAATAATTATGTCTGTTCTGTATTAATTATCCAATTTGTGGTATTCTTTTATAGCAGCAGAAAATTAACTAAGATTATAACTCTGAAAAGGCATTTGACAAAAGAATGGCTAGAAAATTCTCAAATTCTGGGAAATACATAAACCCACAGAGTCAAGAAGTATAGCAAACCCCAAACAGAAAGAAAAACAAAAACAATCAGTCTCTGGACACATTAAAACAGAACTGTTGGAGATTGAAGACAGGGAAAACTGTCTTGAAAGCATCCAGAGAAAATCACGTATTATCTATAAGGAAACAGGATTCAAATGACTGTGGAAGTCTAATCAGAAACCATGAAAACCCGAAGGAAATGGCACCCCTTTTCTAAAGCACTGAGAGAGCACAGAGAATTTTATATCCTGTATAAAAATACCCGCTCTAAAACGTTTGCTAAAAGGAAGTTCTCCAGAAAGAAGGCAAATGATACAACACTGCCATTGATATAAACACTGAACATCAGGAACGAAGGAAGAGGAAAAAAAGTGACAAACCTATGAGTAAATATAAGAAACGATTATTCTCTTGGGTTCTTTAAGACATGTTTGACAATTTAATGCAAAATTACAACATTATCTGATAGGGCTTCCAATGTATGTAGATATAATATATGACACAACAATAATGCAAAACTGGGAGAGTAAAACGACTTATATGGTTTTAAGATTTCTACATTCTATTTAAATCTATAAAATATTGATTCTAAGAAGAGTATAAAAAGATATGTATATTGAACAACTTTAGAACAACCTCTAAAAACAACTGTACAAAGAAATATCATCATCAGAACAATAGATAAATTTGAACTGAATGGTAAAAAATGTTCAAATAACCCAAAACAAAACAGAAAATGAAAAACAAAGGAAAACAGAAGAAACAAACAGAAAACAAAATATAAAATGAATGACATTAATTGAAATGTAACAATAATTACATTAAATGTAAATGGCATAAATATACCAATTAAAGACAGAGATTATCAGAATGGATTTTTTAAATGACCCAATTATACAGTTTTCAACAAATTTACTTCAAATATAATGAAAAAGGTAGGTTTGAAGAAAAGTACATGTGCTGCAAACTCTAATTATAATAAAGCTGGAATGGCTATATTAATATTGGACAAAGTAGATCTCAAAGTGAACAAAACTGCTAGTGATACAAGGTGCATCATATAATGTTAAAGAGTTAATCAGACAGTAATATATAATAATTCTAAATCTGTATGCCCTAACAACAGAGTTTCAAAATACATGGAGACATAAAAACTGACAGAACCAAAAGGTGAAATGGAAAAATCTACAATTATATTTGGAGATATCAACACCCTTTTCTCAGTAATAGACTAGTAGATAATTAGTAAAAACATAGAACTGAAAAAATTAGCTTCATAAAAAAGGGCACATGATCATTCAAAAACTTAATAGCATTTAAGAGATTATATTCCTTACCAAATTTTTAGCTCAACATGAGTAAGGTTTTTTTATATAGCCAACTACAGTTTTGGTGAGAGTAATGGTTAGTTCTCTAGAGAGAAATCGTATCAGCAGAGGCAGAAAGCTGAGAATGGGGGAGGTCAAATCTTTGTAAGATGGAAATTGAAAATAAAGTTATACAGAAATGAATTTCTGCTAATCTCACTGTGAAAGTGCAGTTTTCATACTTTTATGAAACAGGCTTGCTACTTTTTTTAAATATTTGTGTAATCCAAATGGTTTTGACTTCAGTTAAGTTGAATATTTGATTTAAATATTTGTTTTTAAACCCCATTAATCAATTCTTTAGAATGTTATATAAAAGGTAGGTGGTTTCTGCTTAGGAAAATAATCAAAAATCAGAAAGTGGCCATTTTAATAATGTGAAATGATTTCACAAACAGAAAACCAATATTTTCTTGTAAAATCAGTAAAGTGGTTGGTAGGTAGCTATAAAAATATGTATATTTTTACTACATATTAATCCTTAAAAGAAATCAGGTAATGAGTCTGAAATAAGTTTAATGTGTCCTTCTTGTTTCTATTTTAATTACACACACACACACATATACACACACACTCTTACAGATAGCAAAATATGCTAAATAGGAAGTAAACATGGTACTGTGGTATGGATTAATAAGAAAGTCCTACCTTAGATAGCATTATCTGAGAAAGTGTTTTTGACTTTAAGAAGGATTCGACTAAGCAGTGTGAGTTTAAGTGTTAGTGCCGGTGCCAGCATGCTTCAATGAGAACACTGAGAATAAGTGAAAGTTGAATTGTCACTGGTCTCTTCCAAGCTAAGATAAGGTTTGGGGCACCTAAAGTGCACTCAACTGCAAATACTGTTAGAGGCCACTCATCTTCCAAGGGAAGTATCAGAGGAACATAAAACTTCATTGACTTCTGGCTAGAACAACATCTTATGAAGCTAGGTAGACACCATGTTGCCCTAGGTGATACCAAGGAACAAAGGTAAACAAAGGTGTCTTCACTTGCAGTTGCCATTGCTGCTGACAAAGCTCATCTACCCACAGAGTGGTGAATAGTAATTCTAAAGGAACCTTCTTGTCTGCCAAGTAGAAGTCTGAAGTTCTGTGTCATCCCATACAATTATCCCATAAAGAGCAGTTGAACCCTGAGGTGAAGGATACTACTGCCCCTACGGTTACCTGAAAGTTGGAGATCAGGCTTTGAGCCCTTCACCAACTCAGGGTAAACCAGCACAATTAGCCCTCCTATAACTATGAAAGAATTCTGATAACTCCAGCTCCAGAGACCCTTAGACAAGTTACTAAATGGCAGTAGACAAAGACAGGATAGCTGCACCTTCAGCTGTATACCTGAACACTCTAGCTGAAAATCAGATATATCTATCCATGCACTAAGTGGTGGAGGATCAATATAAACAAAACACAGTTGTCTGAGTTCTGTTTACAGAGCACATACAAAATTGTCTTTCTTTTTCTCTCCACATTGTTTTGCATCATTCCTAACCACTGAATTGAATTCACTTGTTACTTGCACTATAGAAGACTATCGTGCAAGTCTTCTGATCTTGCTTTACTGACTTAGTAACAACCACTCTCTAAAGACTGACAAAAATCACACTGTTTCTTTTCACCCTGCCCAACACAAGTGGGCCAAGTTCTCATTATCTTAGCTCTAGTACTTAACCTTGAAATCGTCCACAGAGATGTCTTCCATGCAAGATATTTCTCACTATAAGGGAAAGTTAGGGCACTGGTAAGTCCTCATCTTCAAATAGAAATGATAGCTCCAAAGGGGAAAAGGAAAAACAACCATCATTCCATCACCTCTCTGACTCTGGCTTTCTAGGGAATCAGTTCTTCTGGGTAAAGTTAAACCAACCAACCAACAAACAAACAAAAATGGAGGTCGGGGGTATATTTTATTCTGTTTTGTTTTTAAAGAACTGACCTCTTTTCATAGATAGAGTGATGTAAGTGGAAAATAACCAGGAGAGGGTTTTAGTGAAAATGGACAAGGAAAAGGCAAATTTTGTGACATACTAGGTCTAATAATTGTTTAAATCTAAAGTTTGGTGCCAAATAGTGTTGGTTTTAATTAATAGATAGATCTGAAACACCCATATATCATGCTAAAGATTTAGTACTAAATGTGTTCTACTACTGAAAATAATACCAAGGTCTCTAACAACAAGATAAACACATGCTATATGGACAAAAGTATGTAAAAAATGCTAATCAAACTCAGCTCATAGGAGCAGGAGCTGAATGGAATGATCTTGTTCCCCCAAAATATACTTCCAATTCACTACTCAAGTTATTTTCCAATTGTCACTGGGACAACACAACAAAAGCAGGGGACAAACTTGAACCCTGGCCTTTTCAGTCAAACTAGTGGACAAATACTCAAGACAATAAACCATAAACAAGGAAGATGACAACAGAAAATCCCCCATATTCAGTTCACCCCTTTGTGACCAAACCCTGTTCTGCAGGTCTTCTGATGACTCAGACTTTAAGACAGCAAGGTAGACATCCTGGAAATAGGCCAATAACAATCTTCAACTAGGAAGATATACTGAAATCACTAGGGAAGCTTTTTTCAACATAACCTTTCCCTCCCTCAGCTGAGAATCATAGATTAGATTTAATTTGTATAATCACTTCGGTTTGAAGTAGGTGGATGACCTGAAGAAAATTAAGGTATAATGGCAGGCTTCCCATCAGCAAGTATGCTTCTACAAACATTCTGACAAGCTATATCTGGAAATATCCTGAGGATCCAAGAATCTTGGTTAACTTTATACAACTATGATAAATTGGGCACTACACCAAAAGGCTACTTGACTCTGCATTTTCCTCAATCAACAACATGTAAGGCAGAGGCCTAATATACCAAATCACCATAGAACAGCTTAAGGATGACTCACTTTGACAGGAAGAGCAAAGTGTTTCACTGTCATCTCAGTGAACCCTGTTCATATTGACATAATGCCACACGGTTCCTAACATGCAACAATGTACACTGTTCCAGCAACATAGAGGCAGATTTGAGCTTTTGGATCCAAATTTTGTGAGTGAGCTGGGCTAGAGTTTTCTGTCTCACTTCCCTCATTATCATGGCAACAGAGGTCAAAGGTGGCAGTTAGGCTTTATGCCTGGAGTGCTGGCATACAGGTCCACACCTCTTCCAAAACAAAATTTGGACAATAGTTACACATGAAAATTTTGGGCTCTGCTTAGGTTATAAGGAAACCAAATCATACTGCAGGCAACTCTTCAGTTATTTTCTCTTTTATCCTATCTTCACCAGGAAATTTAAAGAGCTCTAAAACAGTTTTTCTCAAACTGTAGGTCACAGTGTCAGTGCTCTTGAAATTAAGATAGTGGGCTGTAGACTTTAAAGAAAAGTTAGGATAAGATAAAATAGGATAGGATAAGCTAAGATAGGATGGGATGGGATGAGATACTAGAGGACAGAATGGAAAATGCAACACATAGGAAAGGTAAATATTGTCTTATGAAATTTTGTTTTAATTATATGACTGCATGTAGACAGTGTCATGATTTAAATGTATTTATCTCTGTGGATTATTAGGAAAATGTATGAAAACCACTGCCATAAAGAACATCTATCTTATTGCCCTAATAGCATTTCTCTACAGAAATACTATTGGCTTTGTGACTGGGCAAATCTCTTTTCTAAGTAATTTCAGCTATTCATGGCAGAATTTAACGTCATCTCTTTCCCCTATCCACTAAATTCCAGTAGTGCTTCCTTTTCATCGTGACAATCACATGCTTTAAATGCTACCTAGGAGGAGTTATCACTGTCTAGAGATAAATATGAATCCATAGACAAAAGGGTGCTAGCTCAACTCATATCTGATGAGAAGCAAGTGTTTCCAAGTATCCTTTTGTATCTAGAGTTTGTCCTCCAAGATGAATGGAGGTCAGCTTTGATAGCTCTTATCTGGGTTGTGTACACTGTTCCAGCTACTTATTCTGCAAATTAAGTCTTCCTTTCCTAGCACCCATCAATCTAATACTAAATTCATTAGCAAAATGAAATGAAAAGAACACAACATACATTGCTATTAATGGAATTCCATGCATGTCACTCCCCACACATTGTACTAAAAATGAACTCATCTCTATTTGAGTGTCTCTACACAAATATCTGTGTTTATTAATACATAGCATTTCAGAAGTGACATTTTCCTTAAAGCCGTAAAGACATTTGCTTTGTCAAGCTCCCTTTTCAGGGAAAAACTTCAGGAATTTTCACTGTCAATTTATGTTGATTATTTACTCTTTGGTGGATCTGCTATTCTGCAGACAAAATCCAATAAGGAGAAATCATGATTTCCGTCTAAAGAATTTATTTTGTAATATTTTTTCTTACTTCCTGTAACTTACTTTGTGTGACAGTAATAAACAGTTCATAATGCTCCATCTACTATCCTCATCCATAAAATCTAGGAACAGTTCAACATTTAAAAATTTTTTAATGAAGACAAAAATCAGCTGGTGACTTTCTACTGGAGCACAAAATTAACACTTGCACTGGAGTGGGTGAGGTTTTCTTACTAAGAGCAGAATACAATCTTTATCTTATGGATTTAAAAAACTTAGTTATCTTTCCCTAGCTTGAAATAATGGACATTTTGGGCTGGGCGTAGTGGCTCATGACTGTAATATCAGCATTTTGGGAGGCCAAGGTGGGCAGATCACTTGAGGTCTGGAGTTCGAGATCAGCCTGGCCAACATGGTGAAACCCCATCTCTACTAAAAATACAAAAAATTAGCCAGGGTGGCGGCACACACCTGTAATCCTAGTTACTCAGGAGGCTGAGGCAGGATAATCACTTGAACCTAGGAGGCGGAAGTTGCCATGAGCCGAGATTGCACCACTGCACTCCAGCCTGGAGTGAGACTCTGTCTCAAAAAAAAAAAAAAGGAAAGCTATAATAGGCATTTTGAAGACATCAGGAGAAAAAGAGAAATAGCTAGAATTCGTAAACTACCCAGAAGTGATAACACTGTACTTCGATTTTTCACATATAAATTTTCCTATTCCTGGATAGCATGGGACCAAACTATGTATAACCAAGTTTTAAGGTGACCAAAAATTAAAATTCATAAATACTCTGAATGTCTCAACTACTTTCCTTCCAGAAACCCAAGAAAAACTGAAGTGATTTCTCACTTCCCCTAATGAGCAATAATGACAATTAGAGATGAACAGCTAACCTTAAACACACTTAAAATAGTGTTTTTAAAACAGAATACCACACAGGTTGTTTAAGGCTTACCTTCAAACATTTCCTTCAATAAAATGTTAATAAACAAAAAAAAATTGACATAAGGGAAAAGAGAATCGGAATGAAGAATATCCTCCTTTACTTTTAAATGACAAAATGAACAAACATGAGAGAAAATACCATTTTTAAAATGAAAAGATCGCTCAAATGAGAGAAGGCAGATCACATAGTGGAATGTCTAAGGGGTAATCCAGGTGGATTGCCCACTGGAGTATTCAGTTAAAAAATACCCAAAGGAAAAAAGAAAAGACATTAGATATTGGGAAAGGTAAGTAAGTAAGTAAATAAATAAATAAGAAAAATGATGACAAATTTGCAAGGGACACCAACACCAAATGCGGTTTTTGTTTTGGTTGTTTTTGTCTATATACCAAAGAAAATCAGTCAGCTAGTAACAAGTAAGGAAATTCAAACAGTAGTTGTTGTAGGTCAAAAACAAAACATATATATCTACACACACCACACACACACACACGTCTCTATTTATATATACACACGCACACATATACACACACACTTGGAGACTCTCATGCCTCAAATATATTTTGAAGCATACAAATTTAGACGGTCTATATTTAAAACAATGGCAAATACAAAAGTCTTTCTTAATTAAAAAGCTAGCTGCAGATAAGTAACTAGCATCAAGCAGGTACCAATCAAAATAAAACTGTGCTCAGAAAGACTAACCTGTTCTTAAAATGGCCATTTTCACAAAGTACTGAAAGATTGGCAATGTGGCCAAATCTCCCCCAAAAAAGGGGGTTTAGAAGCAGCCCCTTTGTAACCAAAGGCAAACAGTGGGAATATGTATAAAACAGGAAGATCCACAAAAAGCTTTTGCCCTCTTGGTGAATTGAGTCTCTCTATCTAGGCTTCTTGTGGCATTAAATAAGCATCTGCAAATGCAGTAACTAGAATATATAATCTATTCAGATTTTCAAAAGGCTTTTGAGAAAGTTTCATAGCAAAAACTGTGCAAATAAATTTTGGGTAAACATGGAATTAGAAATACGTATTTTCACAAGCACAAAACTATGTTAGATATAGGAAGAAAATGTGAAGTGGAAATGATGAGAAAATGCTTTTATAAATTTTGACTGTGGAACTCAAAGTGTCAACTGTACATGTTTATATTTCACTATCCTTTTCAAATAGTAAAATATCAAACCACAGCATCATGGAATCCTAAAGAGCTGGGATGATTCCCTACGTACTACAGATTAAGAAACTGAGACACAGAGGATTAATAATTGCCCAAGGTTAAAGCATATAGACATAAAGAAGATTTTATAACACTTACAAATTTAAACAAAAAGTACCACATGAGCTCCCCTATGGGGATGTGTTGAGTATTATATTTCACTAGTGATAAAGAATACAAAACTGTTCACATAAATATGGCCTTTAAAACATGATCCCTAAACAAGAACCTTAAAAGAATTATAATACATTCCCTGAAAACATTTCAATGTGTTCTGATTAGAAAGATACCCAAAATTCTAGACATCGTCAGAAGTGCTTTGCATCCAGTCTTAGGGAGATCCAACATTTAATAGCTGGATATCAGAAAAAAATGCCTGCAAAGGACATAGTGAGGAAATGACAAGGAGCTTAGTAAGAAAATCAAGAAAGCATGATGCCATGAAAAATAAGGGAAGAAAGCATTGCAATAAGGAAAGAGTGGTCAGCAAGGTCAAATGCTCACTGAGGTCCCAGTGAGAGCTAATTTGGAGAAGTGATGGAGGTCTCTGAAGCAGACAAGGTGAACTGCTGAATGGATTGGTAAAGAAATGGAAATAGAGAGTAGAAACATTTCTTTGAAGAAATGTGAGTGTCCTTCTGCAGGTAAAAAAAAAACATACACATGATAACTGGTCAATCTCTGAAAGTGTGGGCCCAGTGGTTTTAAGAGGAGATTCAGTAGTACCCACCATCAAACTTTTTTTTTTAACCATAATTCCTAGTCAAATATGTCATAAGCCCAGGAAAAGGCTCTTGAAAGAACTTAGAACTATCCTCCTTTAGTACAAAAAATAAAAGGCATCTGGTTTGCAGTAGGGTTGCAGACCTTGCAAGACTTCTGCATTTTGGTTTAATCAGAGATTTTCCAGAAGTCTAAAAATAATTATTCATCTTTGAAAAAATAAGGGTACCATACAGCTAGCTAGCTCTGTAATCCAAGGAAAAATCAATTATCTTAAAAGATGCCTTATGAGGTCATTGTTTCACATGATAAAACAAGAACATTAGGAGGACAAGTCTCGGTTAGAAGTCTCAGATCACTCTAATTGTTCTAATTGATGAATCTTCTTCAAGGAAAAAAGTGGGCTCCATTTCTGTTTTTAAAAATCTAGAGTATCTGTAATAGTGCAACTAATGACAACCTTCCCGTTGTTCTTGCCTAAGAGGAAACCCTATAATAAGAGCTTCCCAAAATGTCAAATAATACTTGTCTCATAACAGGGCTTCTTTGTTCATTCACCATGTCTCTTTTGATATGCACAGATAATAAAAGTTCATGTAAAACTAAAGGTAATATAGAGCAGAAGCCAACACTAATTCTGTATAAATATGTCTGATTAATAAGAATGCCATTGTTATGGTTATTTCGTAATATCACGATTGTTACAAGAACAGAGGATAGAAGTAATCTTACTCTTACTGTTTTCGTTCATCCTCTGTCATCCAACCAGTTTGCAAATTTCTGTTCAATGGGAAAATGAAGGATAGATTTTTGTCCATTAATTATTTCTGCTGCATAAGTTAATCTCATAAATTGTGAAATGAGCATTAGATTCAGGGAAAAATTAGGGGTTTTATTTTAAAACTGAACTCCACATCCACTACAAAAATGAACACATGCTCCAGGCTTACTTTCTATGCTCCCTTTTCCACATGCACAATTGCTATATTCCTCTGGTGCTCATGAGCACATGAAAGATAATATTTGGCATGATAGCACTAAAATCTAGGTAAGAGCCTAGTATATTATACCTAAATTGTGGTTTAATACAACAACCATACACAAGACTGTATATGGGATTTGGTCCCAAACATTAGAACCCCACCCTGGTGAAGTAATAAGAAACCCCACCCAGATGTGTGTATCTGGTCCCTTATTGGAAAGGAAATAGAAAACAAGTAATAAGATAACAGTGTATACTCACTGCAGATGGACAGCCTGATAGATTTTAAAGAAAATTCTAAGGCTGGTAGATAAGTTTGTATTGTCATTATTTTGCTTTTCTCTTTAAATTCTTATCTCCTAGATCCTGGTATTCCCCCTTGGGGCAGCAGTATAATATAAAAGTTTAACAGTCCATCTTAAATTTAGCTGACATTTTTATATCCTTCAAAACATACTTTTTAGATTCCACCCAAGAAGGAGATTATTAAATAGTAGCAGGAGACCAGTTAGTGGACCATTTTGACTGAACAAAAAACAGCACTGTGCCTTCTTTGTTGACAAGCCAAAAAACATTTATATAGTCATTATAATCAATTTCATAAATAAAAGGCTATTAATGACTGAGAAAAAAAGGGAAAAATTATATTTCTTCCAAGTCTCTTCATCCTCTCTTAAACTCCATATTAGTTTAAGAAAGTGGAGGAAGCAATGCATGAAAAAGAGTGTACTTAGTTGAGCTGGAGTCTCTTGTGAAACAGGTTCTGTCAGTCAGAAGGCAAGGGTACATTTCTGTAATTATTTAAGCCTATTTTTTTGTAGTAATTAGCCAGAGCTCCATTTTGCTGGAGCTGGCATCACTCACAGCTCACTATTTTTTTTTTCAATTTAGACTTTTCGTTCCTTTTTATAAAATAAATTTACATATTTTCAGTCTCTCAATCCCTTCTATGTTTTATTTATGAATATAGCCCTTCTTGATGGTAACTCTAATGTGAAAGAGGTAGTAATTAATGTCCCAATCTGCTAGGTTAATCCCTTTCCACACTCTCTATAGAGAAGTTTAAGGTAAGTAACAGTTTACAGTCAATATTAGGTTTAATTATGCTTAATGAGAGTTGGTGTCTCTGTTTACTAACTGCATTTAGGTGTGTGGATCCTAGATGAATTTTCCCTTGGCCTCATTCTGATTTGTTAATAGTGCCACTGTGTACTGTATACTCAGTGCTTAAATCTATAAAGCTGCTTCTGGAGAACAAAGCAAGTAAGGCACCTGTTTCAGTAGAAACATTATTAAACAAATGAGTGCAGTTTTACCGCAACCACATCTTTCTTTGGGAAGGGTGCTATTATTTTATAATGCTTTCCAAACAGATTCATGTAAAAGGCTAATTGCTGCCTAAATTCAAGATCCTAGGTTAAGTCTATACATATTAAAAAAATGTTTCAAACTAAGTACAATAATCAATGATGAGTATTTTAAAACTATGGAGTATTAAACACTTCTAAGACTTTCTGTATTAATCCTTCAATGTTTTCATTCCAAGTACTATAACTGAAAACTACTTTGACAAGTAGTGTTTTTTTTTTGCCTTGAAAATGTCTTTTGTCTTAAAATTATATTTAATTTTGCTGTGTATAAGATAAAACTTTTGTTTCCTTACTGAAACTATAGAAATAAGCATCAAACTCAAACACCCTGGCCTCAAGGAAATCAGAGAGTAAGCCGAGGGAAATTTAGCAAACAGATTTTTAAAGAACCCCTTTTTGCTATATTTCTGTTATGGATAAATTCTGTATACAACTGACAGTGTAGTTTCTTTAAGTCCATTCATAGGCTAAACAATTTAGTAAACATTTATTCAGTACATACTTTGAGTTAAGCACAAAAATGAACATGACATACTCCCTTCTCTCAAGAAGTTTACCATCTAGAAAGGAGCCAGGCATGAGTTAAAAACTTTAATAGGCTGGGTGCAGTGGCTTACACCTGTAATCTCAGTATTTTGGGAGGCCAAGGTGGGTGGATCACCTAAGGTCAGGAGTTCAAAACCAGCGTAGTCAACATGGTGCAACCCCATCTCTACCAAAAATACAAAAATTAGCCAGGTGTGGTGGCGCACGCCTGTAATTCCAGCTACTTGAGAACCTGAGGCAGGAGAATTGCTTGAACCCAGGAGGCAGAAGTTGCAAGGAACCGAGATTAGGCCACTGCACTCCAGCCTGGGCAACAGAGTGCGACTCTGTCTCAAAAAGCAAACAAACAAAACACAAAAACACTATGCTACAATATGGTAGATCATACTCATGTATTAAGGAGATACAGAAAAGATCAGTTGATCTGTAGAGGATAAATAAGGCCTCTGCTGGTGAAATAGCAGTTTTTTCTGGGTCATGTGCAGACTATAGTAGGCTAAATGAACAGTAAGAGCAAAGGCAGAAAGCATGGCAGCCACAGTGTATTTAAAAGACAGCAAACAGTGAAGTGTGTATGGAAAGAACTATGTGCCTGGGTGGAGGAGGTGGGGGTGATGGGAAGAGAGATGGGAGTTTAGAAGTTAGGGGTTCAAAGAGTGGACTGAGACCGAATTAAGAATTTTCAGTGTCATCTTGTGTTAGCTTTTATGTAATATGAGGGATAGGAAAAGGTAAAGAGGTATCACTACTAAACAAGGATAAGGTCTGAATGAATTCCTTCAAATTAAACTGAATTCTTGTAAGCTTACTGATCTTTGAAAAACATTTTCAAATTTCAACCTCCCATAATGTAATTTGGAAGCCCTTGCATTTAGATCAAATAATTAGTTTGTGCCATGGGGAAAAAAATTCCCAAAATGTGTCTATCTGAAAGATGGGATGATAACGTATTAATGGAAGCTAGTAGAAAGAGAAGCTGTTAGGTTTATACCCCAGGGAATCCTGAGAAATCTGCAAATAATAAAATGTACTTCATGACATAAAAATCTGCTTATAATTAATTTCAGAAATTTTCTGCCTTTTGAAAATTCTCCCTTAGTTAATATATCATGACATTGTTTTTGCTTTTTAAATTTTAATTGACAAGTAAAAGTTGTATATGTTTATGATATACGACATGCTATTTTAACACATGCATTACTCCACGTATTTTTGTAGTGAGAAGACTTAAGGTATACTCTCATAGCAATTTTTAAGTATAGAGTACATTTTTATTTACATGATATACAATGTATTTCTTCAACTTATTCCTCCTAAGTGAAATTTTGTACTCCTTGACCAGCAGCTCCCTGGTCTTCCATCCCAGCCTCTGGTAATCACCATTCTACTCTCCATTTCTATGAGCTTGACTTTTTTAGATTCCACATATAAGTGAGATCATGCAGCATTTGTCTTTCTGTACCTGGCTTATTTTACTTAACGTCCTCCAGGTTTATCCATGTTGTCACAAACAACAGCATTTTCTTTTTTAAAGATGACTTACATTTCATCATGTTTATGTATATTATCCATTCCTTCACTGATGGTTACATGATAATATCCATTCTGACAGGTGTGAGGTGATACTCACTGTGGTTTTAATTTGCATTTCTCCGATGATTAGTGATGTTGAGCATTTTTTCATATACCCATTGACCATTTGTATATCTTCTTTTGAAGTATGTCTATTCAGGCCCTTTGCCTATTTTTCAATTGGGTTATTTGTTTCCTTACTATTGCGTTGTTTGAGTTCCTTATATATTTTGGATATTAACCCCTTATCAGCTATATATTTTGAAAACATATTCTTCCATTCCTTAGGTTGTGTCTTTACTCGGTTAATCATTTGCTTTTACTTTTGCTTTTAGAAAAATTAAAAAAAAAGAGGCAAACATTTCCTTAAAATCCATAATTTTAAAAGAAAAGTTTTAAATCCATAGTTTTAAAAGAAAAGAATGCCATCCAAACTACATAATCAGAAAGACTTTCTAAAGCTTAGATCCTGTTTTTATAGTATTTTAGAAATGTCTAAACACATGGCCTATGATAAATACTTGCCTCTTTTTGGAACATCAATTACTTCTTTGTAACAGTAAACAGTATACTGATTTCCTTTTAAGGCATAATCTCTTTCCCTTCCGGTATAGTATTGGTGAAATGGTAACTCCAGGTTCAAAGATAAACATGGGGAAATCAGGTAGATAAAAATAGAGAACATGCCAAAAAAAAAAAAAAAAAAAAAAAAAGAAGCACACGAGGTGAATGAAGAAAAACGTAGCAAATTTATCAGAAAGATTGAAATTGTTTAAAAAAGTTTCAATATTTTCTAAATATGGTGAACATTTCTCCAGTTTAAATAATCATCAGTTTTTAAACACTTTCTATGTGTTAGGCATTAAATTCATCAATTTATTAATAATATCTCCAATCCTAATTATAACCCCAATAGATAGATGTTATTTTTTCCATTTTCTTTTATCGGTGTGTAGGCTTAAACCCAGAGAACTAAAGTAATTTGCCCAACTTTCAGTAAATAGTTCAGCCAAGACTGAATCTCAAATCCAATGGAAAATAAAATGGTATTTCCAGTATAGGAAGTACAAAACATATACCTATCAATAAGGAATTCCAAAATTACATCAGTCTGTTAAAAACATAAGCCACTCAAAGCTCTAGAGTCAACTAAGGTAGTAACATAATTCTGAAATTAGAATGAAAATGTTTACATAAAGTTAAATATTTTGTAAATATCTTTAAAAAGTACACTCAGACATCCTGGAAAAATATTTTCATGGGAAACATTTTAGGATAATACTATCTATTCTGTAAGAAAAGAGTCACTTTCCTGAAGAGTTCTTTGCTTTCAGTGCTGTTGCCTAAATTAACTTTCTGTTATGAAACACATCACGCTAGTTTTAACCTAGAGAATAATTTGAACAAAACCAAGTTAACCATTTCCAAAATACTTAAAATACAAAGAGGTGGTTGTGTACCTTTAAGATAATTATTCAGATGTTTTTAAGCATTCATCTCTCCATAGTATTTTAGATTTAATTTTGTGAATTTAGCAACAGAGAACACAGTTTAGCACAAAATGAGAAAACCTGTTCAGAAGTGAAGAAATCATCAAAATATTAATAGATTTTATTAAATAGCAGCAGAAAACGATATACTTGGTGTTATTTTCAGCTATATAAATATCTTATTTTTAGCCAATAAAAAACATACTAAATTCCTCCATTTCAAATACTGATGATATCAGCAAAGTGTTCACACATCTGGATATCTTTCTGTGTTTACCTAAACTGACCTTTCTGGTATGTACTGTACTTTCTATCTCAGTACCTTCAGTGTACATTTGCAAAAACTACTTGAACAGTTTACATTTTCCCACACCATGCTACTTCAAATGGTCTTCAAGACTTTCAAATTACTGTCAGACACTGGGCATTTTGTAGGCACATACTTTTGCATTCCTGCTCAAGGGCAAAAAAAGGGAAAAGCCTAGATTCAAATGGTTATAAAGTCTCTTTCACCCTGATAAATACATTTAAAAAGTTGATCTCTGCTGGGCACAGTGGCTCACGCCTGTAATCTCAGCACTTTGGGAGGCCGAAGTGGGCCGATCACCCAAGGTCAGGAGTTTAAGACCAGCCTGGCCAACATGGTGAAACTACGTCTCTACTAAAAATACAAAAATTAGCCGGGCGTGGTGGCAGGCACTTATAATCCTAGCTACTCAGGACGCTGAGGCACGAGAATGCCTTGAACCCAGGAGGCGGAGGTTGCAGTGAGCCAAGATCACGCCATTGCACTCCAGTCTAGGTGACAGAGTGAGACTGTCTCAAAAAGAAAAAAAAAAAAAAAGTTGATCTCATTCTGATGCTAGAGTTGTATAAAATAAGTAAGAGCTTATGGTAACTCACAAGATATTATATAAAAATCTTTATATGTATGTATACCAATGTACTATGCATAAACACATTTGAATGTAGCATGCATATACATGCTATCTATTTAGTATATTTGAATGTATGTATTACAATAGATACATATGCATTTACATTTCCACATTTATTCTGAAAACTTACAGAGAAAATACTTAAACTGTTTTCAAAATACAAATTCTAAATGAAATAAAATGTTCTTTAAAAACTGTAATTAATGGCTGTTATGTCAAACTGTGAACCAAAAGGTCAAACCTTATAATTTACAGTTTGAGAGGTCATAGCTCAAATTATAACTTTAAAAAACTGATTATTTGTAAGTAATTTGACAAATGCATCTAATATAAACTGAATGCATATAAAATATTTTTGAGAGTAAAAAGAATGTATGTCCAAGTGGACAGCTGATGGAGGAAATGTCTTTTACTGAACAAGGCTGAAGTCCAGCATAATGACTTGGAATGCCTTTGAATGAGCATGCAGGCTGGAAGGCCAAACAGTACACACATCCAAAAGGGAGCATAATGAACAATCTCATCAGAAGACAAAAATACTCCACATACACTTCCAATGAGAAAAAAAAGAAACACACTTCCATCACCTCCTCTTTTTTCGTCATTACTATACCCCAATTCACGAATGAACTCTGGGCTATTGATAAATAATCATCAAAAGAAATGATTTTTATAATTTAAAAATACTAGAAATTTCTACAATATTTCAATCTGGGATTTTCAAATGTCTATGGAGATCTTCTATATCATATAAAGTAAGCCAGGTTTACAAAACTGTTTACAACTTATCTTGCATGCAAATATTACCACATCTAGCTTCACCTCAAAGCCACCTGCTCCTTAAAACATAATCTGAAATAGTTTGGCCTCTCCACAATTTTTAAAGTAATCCACTATTAAGAAGGCAGATCATTGAAGATAATTTTCTCCACTGTAGACTCAGTTCCCTAACCCAAGCTAGAATTGAGAAGATTAGCAAAATAAGTCATTTTTTAACACATCTATGTCACTAATATTTATTTATGTGCTTATTATATCTCCCTATTAGACTATAAGCTCCACAAGGATATAGACTAAGTCTCTCTTGTTCAAGTTATCTATAACATCTACAATGTTTCTGGCACAGAGCTGACATTCCATAAATATTTGCTGGAAAATGGAAAGAAGGGATTGACAGAAGAAATGAGGGAGGCCTGAAGTTAGCTAATCTCCTCTGGTATTATTTGTGCAATTGTGGAGAGAAAAATCCCTAAAAATGTACAGTGCATTTAATCAATGTACCCATCCAACAATTCATTGATACATCTATCCTTGAAACCAAAAAAATTTAAAATGGCTTCCAAAAGTACACAATTATAGAATAAAATAAATTAAAACAGATGAAAAATGAAAGGGATACAAAGTATAGTGGGGAACAGGATATTTCCATATGTATACCGGTAAAGTCAGCTAAATCACTGGAAAGAGAAGGAATTTGCTTTTTAATTTCTCCAATTTAACCTTATTATAACTACTTTTATAATAGTGTTATAAACACTAAGCAAATATTTACTAGTTCCTTGTCTAACCATTACTATGGCAAATACTCTATAACCAGGTACCTTATATCATAAGCCAGGCAATCTGTTGGATGAGACAAATACTCAGTTATAAGAAAGTGTAATATGTATGTTATAACAGTAAAATTTTAGATTTTTGTAGGAGAGAAAAGTAGCATTCTCTGAACCAGCAGAAATATTTACATGGTAACTGCTGAACTATGATCCCAATACTTCATGTACCAAGAGATTTTTCTGATACATGTAAATATGCATAGTTCTTGATACACAGGGAAATATATGGTCTCAAATGTTACCAGTACAAATGAGACTTGCACATGTAAATCACAATATGATAAGAAAACACATTTGAAAAGCATTTTCTTGTAAGCGAAAGCTTAACTCTGATTCCACTTAGCATGGTAAGTGTTTCTGTCATTCCGTGGGGCCAGCCCACACATACTGGGCTCTTGATAGGTCCTGGGCTCGACCATCTGGCCCTTTGTGTACTTAATTCTTTTTTAATACTGACGAGTGTATTAGTAACACTTCCTTGATCACTGGTAAATATACAGCCACCATACAACTAAGATTTTCCTTAATTCTGAAATTCACTAATTAGTTGTGGGTACGGGTTAGTATTACAAAGGTATGTTGAGTGGTACTACAATGAGTAATCTAATTCCCAAAAAGAAGTGTGTTAATTTACTTCCCACTTCATTAGAGGAATAAAAAACATCTTATCATCACTAAAGGATACAAAAAGAGACTTGGGTATTTTAGGGAATGGTAGACAGGGAGAAAGCATGAATGCAGCATTGAGGCAAGAAACACAAATCACCTATATATCTTGGACAATGTTCATGCTTTTTCTTAATACCTTCTGATTGCTTCATTTATTAGTGTGTTTCATGAAAACATTTTATTCAATTTAAAACAGGTTTCCAAAGAAAGCAAATAAGGTAAATGATTCCTATTTTCAAAAACTTACCATTCTACTGGTACTTAAGTTATGCATTAGCCAACTCTGGAAGCTGCATTAATCTTTTCAAGCCAATAAGGTCTCAATCAATTACTTGAGATAGCAGAATAAAATACAGGCTTAAAAGAGAGAATGCAGCCGGGCGTGGTGGCTCAAGCCTGTAATCCCAGCGCTTTGGGAGGCCGAGGTGGGCGGATCACAAGGTCAGGAGATCGAGACCATCCTGGCTAACACGGTGAAACCCTGTCTCTACTAAAAATACAAAAAACTAGCCGGGTGTGGTGGCAGGCACCTACAGTCCCAGCTACTTGGGAGGCTGAGGCAGGAGAATGGCGTGAACCCGGGAGGCGAAGTTTGCAGTGAGCCGAGATCATGCCACCGCACTCCAACCTGAGCGACAGAGCGAGACTCCGTCTCAAAAAAAAACAAAGATAATGCAATTTCCAAAGGTGCTACCAAGTCATTTAGAGAGAATACATGGTACAAGTATCAAAACTGGGAATTTATATATTTTAAGCCTTCCATAAAATATATTTACTTTTTTTCTTTTGTTGGATGAGAGATATTCTAATGCTGTTTATTTTTCCAGAAGATTCAGATTATTCAAAGTGTATCAGCTGATTGTTATGTGTGTTAATTCAAGCATTGAGTTTAAATAATCTTAACTCCCTAAAACTAAAGATTCTGTGTAAGGTTAGGCCAGTTGCCCTCATTCTAGAATCAAACCATGTAAGACCAGACAAAGGTCTCTTAGAGATTTTGGGGGGGTCCAGTCTTTCTCCTTTGTCCATAGACATGTTAGGGAAAGGACAACATTTCCTTATAGTACTTACCCCAAATAACTAAAATCTCAATTGAAAATGTATAGAAGTGGGGACTGTAGAATAGGTGTTAATAATTCCTTAATCAAACCTTGTAACTAATGAAAAAACACTAGTTTATATGCAGAAGTAAACTGATGAAAGGATGAACAGAATAAACAAGGAGGAAAAGACACATTTTTAAATATGTAATTTAGAAACTGTCAAAAAAAAGTGGGACATGTCTTATTTAACTGGTGTATGAGAAGAATGGATGCTTTTACAGCCACATAAATGCAAGTACAAAAAGGTAATAGGAGCTTTGTGTTACAGTGGAACTTAAACTCCTCTGGGCAGTGATCAGCTAAGATGGAACAGAGACAGTTACAATGCAATGATTAACTAGTGGACAAAGCTATTATTCATGGCAGGTATGTAAGCAATTGGAGCAGCAATGTTGGAGACCTCTTCTCATCAAGCAGCTTTGCCAGTACAGACTGGATGCCTGGAACCAGGAAAGACACAAAAACAATAAAACCTAGAGCCAGCTAAGGGAGATTCAATGCAATCCATCTCCAAATTTTAAATATTACTGGAAATCTACACTGAAGAATGTTTTCCCTTGGGCTTGGCATACATTGTAGTTATAGAATGTTGACCAACACTTACCTCTGTTTATCTTACTATGCAAAGCAATATGCTTAAAATACCTACTTGGAAATTCTCATTATATTACAGAAAAAGGAGATTCTAACATTAGTTGGCAAAACTTTTTGTTGATAGGTATGACCATCAGGTCATTACATGAACAGATGGTTAAAGTGAGTCCATTTCATTGACAGTACATATTGTGGATCTTTTTATTCTGAACAACCAAACAAAACAAACACACAAGAGGTCATTGTGCCCTCCCTCATTTGGTTGGCAGCTTTATCTGTAAAATATGAAAATAAAAAACTAACATGGACTACAATCCTGCATGTACCATTGGTACCTGCATAGCACCATTTCTGCATAATATTTAATCAAATATTTTATTCATATTCAGAAATCCTGATATTTGTGAAGATGAAAAAACACATGAGATATTTTTAACTTTCAACTTCATGATCTCCAGTAAAAGTAGAAAAATAATTGTATTTCATATTATTTGGTTTTTTGAGCTAGCCAGAAAACTAATAGTATACAAGAAAAAAAGGAAGTTACCACTCTTTATTTGTCTTCAGGTCTTTTAATGTAATCTCAGGAAAAAAATATATTGAACAAAAAAGGAAATTATCATGTTAAAATCTATTCCACTTTGAAAGGCTATATTCTCTCTCCCTCTCAGATAATTTTAAATATAAAAGCTGAAATGTTTATAACCAAATAAATCATCTAGCAGATATCCAATCACCAAACATTAATTTTGCACCATGAGGTTTCTTTAATCTCTCTCTTTCTCTCTCTCATAGACACACACACATACAAACACATACACACACACACATTCACACACACAGGTTGCTAACTTGATTCTTAGTATGGTAACTTAATCTCTATAACCACTCCAAAATATACTTTACCTTGATTTTGTGAATAAAAATAAATAATCTTATGGGGCAAGGCAGGGATAAAAATTAGAAGTATATTTCTAACTATAAGAGCTAATAATAAAAAGAACAGCACTGAAAATTATATTGCTAAAATGTATCTGTACATGTGGCTGTGAAAACTTAGGTGCAAAGAGAATTCTAGTTAACTACCTTCAGAAAGAGCTAATGAAACATAAGGTTTAAGAGTACATCTTTAGTACTTCTGTACCTTAAAATACTGCCGAGTATTAATTTTTCATCAAGTTGTCATTTTCTCTGACATTTGGTTTTATTAATCAAGGCATTTATCATTAATTTGTAGAAAATATCGTAATTAAGCCAAATAAAATAAAATCCTTAAAAGGTTAAAATTAGAAAGCAGGTGAATTAGAACTTTGACATTACCCTATTGACATACAGGAGCTTTATGGAAGTATGAGAACGAAGTTTTTTTCAGTGAGTTTGGTGCCTTGATCTTGGGGTTGGCTGGTTTTTAAAAAATGTTATAAAGATTTGATTTAAAGCTCTCTGACAGTTTTGACATTCAGGTGAAAGTACTGCTGCTGCATTTGGAACAATTTGCATATCCCACTGCTAAACGGAATGTTTGAGGTGTGCACTGGTGTAAAGAAATTAAAAACAAGCTATCACACATGCTTAAGTGTATGTATTCACAGAACTGATGGTTGGATCGCACCACCCCATCCCCCTCCAATGTAATCTGTGATTTACTCTTCTATAATAAATTACCCTACCATGTTAGTCTCTCTGGAAAATCTAACCATGCATGTAAGAAGCAAAGTAATTACAGCCCCCTCTTGTCTAAGAAGCCTCCTTCAATCCCTATGAGCTCTTTATACACAATGCAGCCACACGAGTCTATTGTAAACTTCTTGCCTGAAATTCTGGACTTCTGACTATCAGCAGCCACTAAACATCATCTGAACAGTTTCGTTGTCCCCAACAAATACAATTTTATTTCTTATAGTTAGTTGTAAAGCTCTTCCTCAGGAGAAATTGTTACTGACATTTTGACTTTAAGCCATTTGTCTATTTAACGAAAGAACACAGTTTAAAATTTGAGTTCCATATCAGTAAAAAAAAAAAAAAAAAAAAAAAGGAGGACAGAGGGACATAATACATAATGAAATAGAATGAAGAAGAGTTATAGCAATACTTAATTAGACTGAAATATTCAGAAAGAGTATAAAATTTCTACATCTTTTACTTACAATTTCGTATTATTTTTAGGTATACATAGAAAAAGATATTTAATGTGCTTAAGGACAATAAAAGAAAAACAATAAAATAAAAGAAAATTTGAGGTAGCAAATCCAAGACCTTAAATATCATAAGACAATTAAAGAAGATAAAGCCCATTCAGGAAAATATTATTGGACATTACCTTCAGCCTTCAGAGTCCCAAAGGCAATTCTTGACACTTCTTTTTATTTGTCTGTAGAAAAAAGAATACTTAAAATTGAAATCTTCCAAGGAAAACATTTGCATTTCTATAATATCTTTATGACTCACATAGCTGAGTTTGTGTATGCCAACTAATATCTAGTTTTAAAAAGAAAACTGAAAGCTAACACATTCATATGTGTACAGGTACTCAGTAAAACATGGCCCAAATATACACTGCATATACATTTTTGAGAAGGGATAGCATGGTGCTTGCTATAGTATCATAAGAATTTATCTTAACTCATAAGGATATTTGCATTTTTATTTTCATATTTTCTTTTAAGAAAAGTAAATCCCAAATTGCTTTTAACCTATTTACTTGCTCATTCTTATTAACAGAGAGTTTGCCAAGATCTATGATGTATAATGTACTGGTCATCACTGGTGAGTTTAAAAGTATGCAAAGATAAAACACAAGCCCTATTCTCAAAATAGTAGGTAAGGTTAAGAGACATTTGCATAAACACAGATAACCCAAAGAAAATAAAAAGAAAATGGGTGGAAAGAAATAAAGATGCAAAGGGTAACATGTTCAGTACAGTTTAGTACCCAAGGCATTGACATTAAAATGTGACTTAATATTCCCCATCTTAGCAGAAAGGCTAATAGTAGGGTCCTACTCCTATTTAGATGCAAGGATGCCAAACAAATGGATGGGTTGCTTTTAAATTTCTTTAGTATAGAATTGAAGCTGGACAGGGAACAGGCAGGTTGAGGTTACTTTAAAGCCAATTTGGTGACTTTGACTATCGAAAGACTAAAAACAGCTCCCCTATTAAAAACTGAATTCGATGTTGTGTTCCCATTAGAAAATGATCTCTCTAAATTTGCTATGAATTCTCAATGATGACCTTGATGCCATATTTACTAATAATCTCCACAGAGATTAGGCGATTCAAAGTTTCAAAAGTAGTTGTAATAATGGAAATGCAATACATAAACATATGCTGATTCTATAATCTAGTACATCTACAGTAAAATGCCCATTAGAATTTTTAAAATCTGAGGATTTTAATTGACTATATCATTAATATGCACGCACAATATTTTTGCAAACAACAAACCACACTAGTAAACCAAAACAAACCTAAGGTTTGGCTGCACTAATAGACAAATATGTTCCAGAAAGGCAATCTGACAGTCTTGTTATATTTGAGGTACATCAGCATTATTATAGTTATTCTGCATCTGCAAACTAGGAGAGATGCTAAAAGTTAGTAACTGCTAGGAGGAGTGAGACCAGAAGAATTAATGATGAAGACTTAGGATGATTAGGAACAGAAAAGAAAAAATGTTCTGATCATAGAGATAAGGTGGAGGACACCTTTGAGAAAATTAATTTGGCCACTACATGATAGATTACCAAAGCTATTTTTGTTAATTGATTATCTGTCTCTTCCCTCTAGAATGGAAGTAACATAAGGGCAGGCACTTTGTCTTTTTCACTGTAACATCATTTTCTTGAATAGTGCCTGCCATATACTAGGAAATCAATGAGTATGTACTCAACGAATGAATGAACAGCCTAACCAATAAAACAGGCACTAACTCCGTATCTATTCACAGATGAGAAATTCAGGCTTAAAGAAATTACATCACGTATACCAAATTAAACTACAAACTCCTACAATGCATTGTTTATTCCTCCATTCAACATTCATTCTAGCAATAGGAGAAACAGGCAATAAGCAAATAAATTGTTAGATTTATAATGTCATATAATTAGTACTATGAAGTCAGATAAAACAAGATAATGGCACTGAGAGTTACATGACCTGATATTTTAGATAGATTTGGACAGGAAAGCTTCTCAAAGGAGGTAAGAATACAAGTAACCTGAATCAAATAAAGAAAACAGTCAAAACAAAAAAATCTGAAGGACTGGCCAGGTGCGGTGGCTCATGCCTGTAATCTGAGCACTTTGGGAGGCCAAGGCGGGTGGATCACCTGAGGTCAGGAGTTCGAGACCAACCTGCTCAACATGGCAAAACCACATCTCTACTAAAATACAAAAAATTAGCCGGGCGTGGTGGCGGGTGCCTGTAATCCCAGCTACTCGGGAGGCTGAGGCAGGAGAATTGCTTGATTCCCAAGAGGTGGAGGTTGCAATGAGCCAAGATCGCACCACTGCACTTCAGCCTGGGTGACAAGAGCAAAACTCCATCTCAAAAAAAAAAAAAAAAAAAAAAAAAAAAAAAAAAAAAAAAAAAAATGAAGGACCATCTGAATTGTTTTAGGATTAAATAACACGTATTTCCTTGCCTAGTATAATGGCCAGCATATACCAAACAGTGCACTCAATATTTTTTATTATATTGCTAGTATTTTTATAAATTGTGAATTTCCCCACTAGATTACTTTGTCAAAGGCATTTACTGTTGTTTCCCTTAAAGTTCCTTAAATAGTGCCTAGCAAGAGCTCAATAAACATTTAGAGAACAAAAATAGAAAGACACAATTTTCAGTTCATTAATTAGAAAATAAGCAGACTACATGAATATGAAAAAGTCACCATCTTTCATATGCCTGAGTCAATCTAACTCTGTTAAATCAATTTCACAAAATATTTCATCTTTCCTAAATTAAAACAAAAAAGAAAAAGGGGAAAATGTATAAAATGGCTAGGCCCAAGAAGTCATAGATAACAAAAGAATAAGAAAGAATCAGAAGAAAATTAAGTTATTAACATGAGGTCACTCGCTTTACCATTTCCATGCTGTCTGACTCCATCAGATTAACACATTTTTCCAGTGCAGGGACATTGCCACACAGATATCTGATTCATTTATGTATTCCTAATGCAGGCACAAGCCTTGTTATATAACAAACATTCAAAAAAATCTTCGTTGTACTGAAATGAACTAAAATGATTTTTAGTAGTTTTGATGCTTTAAAGCTAGCTCAAAACAATAACAACAAACTAGGGGACTAAGAAACCTAAAAAACAAATTTATACAGAGAAAACATCAAGTATTAGGTTTGAGTCCTGCAGCAAAGGAGCAGAGAACAAGGTAGGTTCTTTCCAAAAAGTGAAATATAAGTGACAGTGTGATATTGGCATTGGAAGAGACAGATCAGTAGAAGATGACAGGGGGACTCAGGTATGAGGTAAATATTACAAGTAACATTTCCATGAACAATGTTAAGATAGCTGACTGATTACATGTGGAAAAATAAATTCTGTTCTCTAATTCTTATCAGCACTAAAATATAAATCAGGTCAGTAAAACTCAATATAATATATAAAACAATCAAGGACCTCTAAGAAAATACATATGTATAATTTTCTGAACTCCAAC
This sequence comes from Macaca fascicularis, assembly GCF_037993035.2. Taxonomy (NCBI): domain Eukaryota; kingdom Metazoa; phylum Chordata; class Mammalia; order Primates; family Cercopithecidae; genus Macaca; species Macaca fascicularis. The sequence goes on along the minus strand of NC_088376.1, from coordinate 168,201,913 downwards.
ATGGGAAGGACTTTCTAAGTACATACACAGTGGTATATAATATAAGCATAAAGATTTATGATTTTTACTACTTAAAATTAAAAATTTTAGCCTGGGCAACATGGTGAAACCCTGTCTCCACAAAAAGTACAAAAATTAGTTGGGCGTGGTGGTGCACAACTGTAGTCCCAGCTACTCAGGAGGCTGAGGTGGGAGAATCACCTGAGCCTGGAGAGGTCAAGGCTACAGTGAGCCATGATCCTGCCACTGTACTCTGGTTTGGGCAAGAGAACAAGACCCAGTCTCAAAAAAAAAAAAAAAAAAAAAAAAAAAAAAGTGTAAGGCAAAAAATATCTTCAACAAAATTCAAAATTAAGAGGCCAACAAAAAATAAATATTTTTAAAGTGTATAATGTTCATTGGGCTAAGAGTCTTTATAAATAAATAAACATATTATTCTACTTTTTAAAATGAGCAAAATACATGAATAGGCAATTCACAATAGAATTGTGAGTTATCTTCTAAACTATGGAAGGCATTTATAAATATATTTTAACATATATAAAATATATTTTAAACTATATATAAAATAGTAATACTTATTAATTATTAATACTGAATAATACTATTAATTCTAAATAATACCTATAAGTAATAAGGTGAAATAAGAAGCTAAAATACATATGTAATAATATTAATCTGCAATAGCAATGAAAGAAATGCAAATTAAAAACTAAAATATTCCAGCATAGTGAACTGGTTAGATAAATTATATGTAATAGGATATTAAGTGTTCATTAGGCAAGTGAAAATATATAATACATCATTAAGCTTAGAAAACAGGTTATAAAATGGTAATAATGATAACATACCAATATTTAATAATTTTTCTCTATATAATATAAATACAAACTATGCACAACTTTTGGTCATATGCATATACAAGTATAGATCTGTATGTACCAGGTGTATGTGTGTTTGTGTGTGTGTGTTTGCATGTATATGAGAAAAAGCATGTATGTGACTGTAAAAAACTTAAACTACATTATTCTTTGAATTTATCTTAAGATTATGACAGATTTTTTTCTTCTTAAAATTTATTTCCAAATTTTCTATAATAAAAACAAATTATTTTTATAAACATTAAAAGCACTAAAAGAAGGCACCTAGTTTATGTTTCAGGAAAGAAAAATTTAATGTTATATTATTAGAATTCTTGAATGTTAAGAAAGACATTTGAAAATGTCATTTTTGGTGAAACCTTTTTAACTGCATAGATTTTTTAAAAGAAAAAAATGTAAGGAAGGAAAGGAGAAAGGGCAGGTGTTGTGAGGAAGGGAAGAAAGAGAACAACAAAGAAAGAAAAGATTTATAAAGATAACAGCAACAACCCATAATGGTATCTATTAGGTTCCTAGCAACCAAATGTTAACTGGTAACATCTCTAATTAAATTTCAAAGAAAAGCACAGACTGGAATGTAGAAAACTTAAGTTGGAGGTTACATTTATACTGTAAACATACTTTTACAAGAGAAAATAGATAAAATGTTCATTGATTTCAATGATAGGACTACTGTATAAAGAGAGACAAAATATGCCATGAGAACATAAGATGCTCCAAATCAGTTTTGGAAGTAGGAGTAGTATAAATTTCAATTAAGTAAAAGTTTAAAGTAAGCAAATTTTAAGTAGCTATAAAGTCATGTTCATTCCCATATAAGTAATACTTTTCAATCCATAGTCCTTAACATGTCATTCAAAACATATGACCCTACAACATATGAACTATGACTTCTGGTTAGTTGTTTCAATGGACATTATTCTGTATAAGGCCCTCCCAATGAGTAAAAATGAATAGAAACTGTTAAAGACCATTCTCTATCAATAATTACAGCAAACAAGTCTTCATTAAATAGAAATTTAAACATGAGGTTTAGTTGTATTTTAGTTTAAAAGGCAAATGAAAGCCAATTGATGATCCTGAAAGACCATAAAGAACCTGTACAGTTCCATTGTCAAGAAGACAAGATACATTCCTTCAAAGAAAAGACTTGAAAAGCCTTAATTTCAGTTCATCCATAATCATGCATCCTAAGGTGGAGGTATTCATTTTGGATTTGGATATCTTATTAGAGTTTTTAAAACACCAGGGAAATCTGGTAAGTTCTATGGTATATTCTCAAAGAACCCTTCATAAGATTGGTCTGGCTAAACCCCATACTAAAACCATCTGAAATAAAGTCAAATTCCATGGAGCTGGAGCTCGAGAGCAACAACAAAAGACCATTCACTGACTCAGTTATACTTACTCTTAGGTATTTCAGGTTCGCTTCTAAATAGAGGGAAAAAGTACAGAAAGATTAGGTACTAAATACTGTTTTTAACTCTAAAATACAATCAAGTTTTTTCTTTACTTTCTATTTAAAAGTAACCCAAGCCCTTCCTTTTATTATGTGAAGCTTCACTCTGTTTATTTTTATTTCCCAGGAGCAGAATGCCTTAAATAAATTCTAAAAACCAACACACCAACAAATAAATAAATTAAAACTCAATGACTATAAAAAGTACACAATCTAACCTGCTTAATTATTAACAGGTAAATAGAATGCACTTCTAAATTATTTACTTAATCCCCTTCAACTAAAAACTTTAAAGTTTTTTGCCTTGAAATGTATATCCTTTCTAAGGATCCATAAAACAATTATTTAAAAATCTTCTATTAAGCCATTTTAGTAAAAGCAATTTTAAAATACCAAAGTAAATATGCACTTAAACATCTACATAAGTTCATAAAAAATAGAAGACTTTTAAAAAATTTCACAGGTCAGTAAAATTATTTTTCTTCCAGCTTTCCCTAGTCTTCTGTCAAATATTTTACTCTACCATGAGCAGACATATTCAGTACTAAATTATATTAGATTGATATAATAGTTTTGAAGTAAGCATTTATAGAATACTCTTATTCCTAAGCATACCATAAGAAATATATAATTATGAAACTATGAAAATATTAATAATTTTGAAACTTCAAGAAAAAAAGAATGAAAAAATTCAAAATCACCATTTTCTAGATAAGACTGGACTATTTTCACCAGCATAGCTAATCACTGAAGAATGACTGCTGCTTGATGCAAGTAACCATTGATTATCTGAAATGTTGGTTAGTTAAATGTTCTGGTTAGCTAAGGGTTCACCGGACGGAAAGTGTTTTTGTTTTTAGATAGTTTTAACAAAACATGTAAGATGCTCTAGTAGATTTCTCTGCCTTAGCAAATAGGGAACTATAATTTTATCTTTCACTTCAAATGAAAAAATTATGTTGCCTTAGAGGATGGTTCTTGAACTTTTGGGAAGTCAGAAGGGGCTCTGGGATGATGATTTAAAAAAAAAAAAGAATCTTTTTTCTCTATAAAAGTGCATATGATCACGAAATTTTGTATAAAATTTCCAGGGGTCCAGAGACCCACATAAAAACCCCTTGCCTTCTAATATTACAGAATTCTAAGTACTTAAACATATGAGATTGCACCCATACAGTAACCCCCAGGACAAAAGGAGAATGTTTGAAGTTCCTTCTGAAGACATGCCTAACAATGAGCTATTCTGTTATGATTTGTATCCTTTCTTCTAAAAGGGGTGTGTGAAAACAATTCTGGATAATTCAGTCTTGGTTAAAGTTTAAATATGTTTCCTTTAAGGACAATTGCATCACAAGGTATTTGAGCTTTGAAACAAAATAGTGCTGCCTTAAAATCATTCCACATTTTAGAAGTGACAAAAATTTTCTTCCTATATTTTTGAAACAATAGAAGGCAGAGTCGAAGAGAAAGCTATTTAATTTTCATCTTTACTTCTAAAGATTAACAGATAATAGCAAATACATGAGCAGTCCCCACATTCAGGTTCTGTTCAAAGCACTTTTATTTGTATTTACTTATTTAAATCTCACAAAAACTCTAGGAGGTAGGTAATATCATTATATCCACTTTATCGACGTGTAAACTAAGGAACAGAGGGAGTAAGTAATTTGCCAAAGGACACCTTTTTACTAAGTGGCAGAACCAGGATTTATGCCCCCGTCAATCTGGCTGCAGAGTTTTGATTCCTACAGACCATGTTCCACTCCTAGAGACCATGTTCCATTTCCAGCTTCAATCTTTCATGAGTTCTTCAATCTTTCATTAGTTGATGGTTTTTCTTGTGTGTTATTATATTTAACACAAGTCTACCTCTTCACTACCATGCAAGGAACTTTCATAATGGTTTTCCCAGAAAAACTCATTTGGTGAATTGTTCATAAGATGCTGACAAAACTGGCCCCACCTCTGTGCAGCTGGCAGTTTTATACCATAGTAAATTTCCCAGAGTCAATGCCCAAAATTGAAAAAATAAGATACCACCAGTTCAGTAAATGTGGAATTATACAATGAAAGCTGACCTCTCATTTCCTTTTTGGAAACAGTTTTCAGGGGATAAATACGTGAATGATTATATATTCTAAAGGCAACCAAGACAACAGTATAAATGGGCAATATTATCATAATAACTTCTCAAAGGTAGGATTGTCTGCTATTCCTAATTCGTCTGATGAGAGGTACACCAGTCAATACAACTTTTACTTTCTAGTCCTAAATCATTTATATGAAATAACCTGTCAAAGTAAAATGCAAACTTAGTGAGGGCCAGCAAGTGGCCAAAATTGCAGTATGAATATTTTCTTGAAATATCCTCTTGGCAGATTGTTACCAAAGACAGCAACCAATTTGTAATGCAGGATTTGCTTTTAGTGTACCAATCTTTATACATTGAGTAATTCCATGAAGAGCAAAGGCTTTAGATATAAATTCATTCAATTTAATTTTTATTGAATTACTCCCTAAAAATAAATGCAAACAGGCAGATACCAGTGAGACACAAGTATAAAAGGGCAAACTAAAGCAGAATGTTCAAAGTCCTAAAATATGGTTAAAAAGCAGGTATACAGAAAAGAAGGTACAACTCAAGGCAAATGGAAATACAAAAACAAGATAACATAAGGAAGAAGCTTGATAATTAAGGCAGTTTTTTGTTTTTGTTTTTGTTTTTTTAACATTAGACCTATAAACTTTTATGAAGAAACTCATTTCAATGCAGCCAAGCTAGAGTGGGAATGAGAACCTGGTTAATATAAAAGTATGCCTGGAATAAAATATCATCCTTTGCCTCTATCTATCTCTATAGCATCCTATACACCATAATAGAACAAATATTTGAAAATCATCTAGTTATTTCCTGTAATAGTTCCTAATCATTTACAGTATCAAGTCTTACACACTTGGTTTTCAAATTCCTCCATAACCTGGTTCCATTATATAACCTCACTTCCAAATAATGCAGAAACTATACTGTCTCACCCAATGAGATAAGATTTTAAATAAATATACATTGTTTCACCAAACAATTATTGGGTCTACAATGTGTCATGCAATGTTCATGTAGCTGAAATATTTTCACATATATATCAGGCTTTTCCTATGCCCTCAACATGTCCTTCATGATGTCCTTCCTATATAGTTCAGCATGAGGTACTTGTCTCTACTCTGTCAATTTCTGTTAAATTCATAGTGAACCCAAATTAATTTTAACTCAAGAAATGCCAGTTAGAGAAATTAAAGTATGATATATAATTGCACTGAGGAACCAGATTTAGAACCTGAGCAGCATTGTTTCTCAAGGCCGTTCTTGTCTTCATATTTCATGGTCAAAGGTCAACGTTGAAAAAGCTGATGAAAGCTAATAGTAAAACTCACAAGTCTGTTACCCAAGCAAAGCACCTGATCAGTATCTGATCCAAGCAAGCCAAAAAAGGAAAGAAGTTTGTGTATAACATCTGGCTTCAGACTGATATGAAAGGCTTCATCCTTTCAATTAAGGCATAGACTTCCCTATCTGTGATATAAAATATATTAGCAGCTATAGACTAGGAATTTTTACATTTAAGCCAAAATACAGCCAACAGAGTTTAAATTTTAAGTATTTTGTTAAACTAAATTAACTGAATTTTCAATTATAGATTTTAAATGCTTATAAATTTTCCACACTTTTGTTATAGACCTCTTGTTATTTTCTAGTTTCAAAAATGTCTCTCTGCATAAACTCATGGTTTTCAGGTTTTTCACAATTGCTTCAATAAGCATTACAGTAATGCTTTTTAAAACAAAACTATTTCCTTTGCTATATTACTGCCCACTTGACTTTCTTATCCAAAGCCAGTTTTGCTCTCTGAATTTACTTTTTTCTTTCTTCTCCCCAAAGGTGTATTGATATGGTACATACTCCTTCTATTTCCTGGTGCAATTCGAACATGCCATCCTCCCAATCATAATCCAGTCCATCTACTAACAACCTATTTTTCTTCTGTGAGGCTGGCATTGATGATGGAGATCATGGGGTTTAGGATGCCTCTTTTCAGTCATTCAGCCTGGCCCATTCACAGTCCTAATCTTTTCCTTGTTAAAAATCAATTATATATTTTTAAAAGCTTTGTCCTTTTCTCAAATCCTCCCTCCAACAACAGGAGGCAGCTTTCTATAAATGTTCCTGCTCAGTCACCATTTTCTGTGAACAAGTCTCTGCTCCATCAGGATGCACAAGAACTACCCAGACCCAGGTACTGACATTCCAAATAAGCTTCTCTTTGGTCTTGGAGCCAAAGAACCAAGTACTAATTCCCAGTTTCTCCCAAACTTTCGCTATCTCAATGTATTCTCTCTTCTCACTCTTATTCCTATCAAGACACCTATGAATGGCCTTCTCTTTAATTGAACAACGGTTGATTCAAATACAATCAATTCAATAACTCTCATTTTAGATATGAAACATACATTTATGTTTAGAAAATACTAATCAATTGAGTACCTTAGAAAACAAACAAGGAGCTAATTTTGTGTCCTGTTCCCAGGCGCACTCTCACACAGACACAAAAACACACACTCACACTTCCCTACACCCAAATTGTTTTACTAAAATCCAGCCACACTACGCTTTTTGTCTTCCTTCATCAGGCCACACTTGTTTGGGGCTTTTGAACATGCTCTTCTACAAGGCTCTTCTCCCAGATCATTTCATGATGGCTTCCCCTTCTCATCATTCAGTCCTCAACTCAAATGGCACCTTGTTACTGTTCATCCCACCCTATCTGACCCAAGTCACCTTGATCCCACTACCCAGATTTCTTTCCTTCACAGGATATCACTATCTGCAACTATTTGACTTATTTATAAGCTGATTCACTGTCGATTTTCCTACATTAGGGAGGCTACCTGTCTTATTCTCTGCCAAATCACTTGCCCCTAGGTGTCATGCCTGGCACATAGTAAGCATTGAGAGATCTGAATAACGAATAAATGAATTTACAAAAATCATTAGCCATAAATATTTTTCAAGTGCTTACAATGTAGAAGGTAATTTTTTTTTTTCAGTTGAATCTTAGGCTGAAAAATGCTCTATCCCTCAGCATTAATGGGGCACAGTAAGTCTATTTGAGAGATGGGTCCAAGATCAAGTGGATGACACTTATTTTGAAAAAGTTCTAAACAAAATATATTGCTACCCCATTAGACCTAAAATGTCTTAATACATAAGACTAACAACATTGTTCTTCTCAGCTATTGTTTCCTTCACATTTCCCCATTAAAGTTTTGATATGTCATTATGTCCTTTTATGATGTCAAGAACAATTGAATGGAACTGAATGAAAGTAGTTACCATGATACATATCCAATTTGGGACCTTTACTGCCAAAATAGATGGGTCATTCCTGACGAAACATGGGAATATTCAGGGTGAGACCAAACCCTGAATCTTTACATGTTCACTCCCTCCCACATTCATGCAATGTACAAATATTCAGACTATACCTAGCCTTAACAACAATTATAATGCCTTTACAGGTGAAAACATTCATTCATTTAAACAAGGACCTTTATCTATAAAGTGCCAAATAATAAATATTTTAGCCTTTGCAGGTCATACAGTTTCTGTCTCAACTACTCAACTCTGCCACTATAGTCTAAAAGCAGTCATAGGCAATAAACACATAAACAAATGACCATGGCTGTACTCCAATAAAATTTTGTTTACAGAAGGGGGTGGGATGCATTTGGCAAACCCTGATCTAACCCATCAGTGAAGCCTCCAAAATTTATATATGCGGAGATTTAGCAAGAAAATTTGATCAGAAAGTGTGTTGGGAGGACTTATGTTAGCATCTACTTTTCCGTGATACATATTTTGTTTTTATATGAAATATATGTGTATGGGGTGGGTTGGAAAAGATTACAGGAAACCTGAACCCCTCAGGTCACTCTTGTCACTGCCACCTAATCCTGTAATCCATTTGAGGGTGTTCTTGGCATTACATTTTGGCCTTCTATAGATTCATCAGCTTTCTCTGCATACTTTATCCATCAGATTATTTATATCGTAATTTTACAATTATTTTTGAAAAGCTATAACAAAGACTTGGTTGAAGTTCAAAATATACATTCCCTTTAACCATGCTAATTCTGCATTCTATTTTAAACATTATTAATTTTGTCAGGCATGATTTGTTTATAATAAACTCATATTTTTCATCACTCATGATTCCTTTGTCTTCAAGATGTTTATTGATTTCTCTTACAGTGTTTTATGAGAATGTTGTCAGATACCCTGCAAGTCATTTAACATTACATTTACATCTACTGTAACAATTCTTTCTCCCTCACAATCTTTTAGGTCTTCTAAATTTCCCAATTGGAATATACTTTTATCCAAAGTATAATAAATACACCTTTATCTGTTTCTGGTTGACAGTTATTTTCAAAAGGCATTTTAAACATATTATATGTTTTTTAAAATTGTGTTTTAACACCAAAACAGCCACACAATTAAACTAAAATTTAGTAAAGATTCTAAATGATAACACATTGATTTACACAGTCACAAGATACATTACATATTAATTAGTAATGTTATCATTTTCTACTCTCTATCTTATAGTTTCTTTAATAAATTCTACTGCCAATCAGCTTTCATTAAGATATCAGCCCTTCTAATCATGATAACCAATAAATTGTACTCTATGCTTCTGACATCCAATTCTGCTTTATCTATTCTGGCTACATAAATCTCTAAAGTCTATAGTGTCAAAATATTTTTGTAGCTTCAACTAGGGTTTGACAAAAATGCTAAAACTATAAAATCTAAATGTAAAGTTTACCATTAAATTATATCAGCATGTCATACAATCATGATTTTTAAAATAAAATGAAAAAGTACAAAAAGTGAGATTTTAGATAACATGATAAAGTCTGCTTCAATTTGATTCAGTATTCAATAAATAAAACCACTTGAGAATCCTAGTAAAAGTAAACCTTGAGATGGTTGAAATATCCATTTTAAATAATGGGAACTTTTAGGTAATTGTCTGTATAAAACAAGAATCAGGCTTTTGAGGTCATAAAATGCTTGACCTTCCCAGGTACAATGAATGCAGAAAGCTTACTACTAAGTTACACAATAGGGGTAAGATTGTTGAATCTATCTGAAAAATAACATTTTCAAAAGCTCCACAAAGTAACTGATTCATTAAAGAAATAATTGGAAAGATTATTTCTCTTTCCTCATATGAAGGAGAAATCACAAAACATTGCAATATTTTCAAAAGAGGATGAAGTGCTCACAGTTCACTTGTGAGGTTTCAATAGCTTTATTACCTATGCTCTTGCTATGTGTTCAGCATGCTGAAGAAAAGTATTTCCAAAATAGCATAGGTTTCCTAATCCTTGGTTCCTGATAATATCACATGATAGGATAGGAGCTTTCAAACATAAGCAAGCTGACAGTCACTTGCTCTGTATTCAGAGGGACCAATTTTTCCCTACATACATGAATACAGCACAAATAATAGAGTGCCAAAAGTTTAGTGTAAGTGCAAACCCTTCAACATCACTCAGGTATCAACAAAATTACCTGTTTAGCTACATATAAAAGAAGTCAGGTACAATATGTTGAAGGGGAGGGAAGATTGGAATTGAAATAATGTATCTGCCTCTGCTAGTTAATCTGCATCACTGAAAAGAATTAAACCAACCTTGCCAAAGATAAGTCTTGTCTAGGTAGAAACTGTCTTATCAATGCCATCTCACCTACTCCCTGTGGTCTTCTTATCTCTCTTTCTCTCCTAAACTATCTTTTTTTTTTTTTTGTAATAATCTCTCTCTTCGCCTAAACTTTTCAACTTCTCTCTCTTTCTTTTTTACTCCCTCCACTAGACATACACACACTCTCTCTCTCTTACACACACAAATACTGTATGATGCTAACTGCTAACTTAAAGGAGATTCAATTTTACCAATCAGATATGATTATTGATGTGACAGTACAGGAGTAAATATGTCAGCCACTGAAAAATTAGGGCAACATGATCTAAATCAAGTGCTAAATACATTAATCATATACATACTATGCATTTCTGTAGAACACTTATTAGGCTACAAGCAATGATAAAGATTAGCATAAATATCCTAAAATACCTATTAAAAGTCAAGACAGGCAGATTTGGCTGACATAGTTGTATCTCTCTTTCTTTTCATATAAAGAGATATGCAGTATGATTTTGCTAATTAAGAAGTGAAACAAGTTAGAATGAAAGCTATAAAGGGAAATCTCTGGGTGTCAGACAAAAAGAAAGAACTCAAAGCTAGAGCAGGAGGTGGAGCTGAACTCTTGGTGTTCCCCTACAGCACCACAGCCACATATATCCATATATTTGTCTGCAGTGTGGGGAAACAGACAAAGCCTGAAGCCAATGACAGGAGTGGAACAGAAACTGAGACTCACACTTATTAATGGATGTCCCCTCCTGCATCTGTAAGATTTACACTAGAAAAGTCTATAGACTAGCCTAGAGACAAAGTAATAAAGCTAGACATCTTCTTAGGGCTCTGGGTAATAAATAAATAAATAAATAAATAAATAAATAAACACATAGAAAATGAAACCCAGATACGTGCCATGGATGCCTTAGGAATCAGCACTGCACTAATTGGGAGAGAAAACTGAAAGCCAAAAATTAACACAAAAACCAATGAGGTTTTCCATAGACCACTACAGGCACACACATCTTGGGTTACACAATAGAAGGAAATACTAAATTACTTTGGAAGGACCCACAGAACTCACAGAGAAAACAACCTTCTTCAACTGAGAATGAGCTAACCATAGGATCAAAAACTGATACTCTTTTGTTCAATTCAACATCTATCTATTAAATGCTTTTTTAGGCAGATACTATTTTGGACCCTGAAGATACATTAGTGAATAAAACATAATTCCTGTTCTCAGCAAGTTTATATTCTCATGAGGAAGACAATGAATACAGAAATACAAAATATAATGTTCAGTACCAATAAATGCCACAAGAGAAAAGTAGTACAAAAGAAAATAGATGAAGAGATGGAGAAACAGATATGTTGAAAAAATATTTATAGAAACACTCTAAGAAGGTGATATTTGAGCAGACCCCTGAACAAAGTAAAGGAGTGAGTCATGAGGCAGAAGATACATCAACAGGAAAGAATAAAATTAGAAAAGACATAGAAGGTTTAAACTACATCATTTTGAACTAACTGATGTGTAAAAATTTCCCCCCTCGAACATTGTACATTCTTTCCAACTAATGTGTAATATTTACAAAATTCAACCATTATGATCTAAAAGAGGTATTAACAAATACCAAAGAATTGATATCACAAAATAAGGTATCTGACTGCAATGGAATAAAATAAGAAATTAAGACAAAAAGATAGATTAAAAAGCCCTATATATTTAGAAACTAAAAAAAAATTCATAAATATTCCATGAGTCAAAGAAGAAATCATAATTGAAATATTAATTATTTAAAATGAACACAATAAAGGCACTACATATCAAAACCTGTGGGATGCAGCTAAAGTGGTTCTTAGTGGAAAATTTATGGCTTTAAATGCACATATTAGATTTTTAAAATATGTAAAATTAATTAGTTAAGGATTTAATTTAGCAAGTTAAAAAATAATAGCAGAATAAATACATGTAAAAGGAAAGCCAATAATGATTAGAAGAAAAATTAATAACATGAAATAAATGTACAATAGAATCAACAAAACCAAAATTTTGTTCTTTAAGAAGAGGTGTAATATATTAGGGTAAATCCTATTTAGTATTCAACCCATAGTAAAACTTATGCTGATCAAAAAATATTAATCATTAAATATTTAAGAAAGAAATAGAGGCACTAATTAGAAACTTTAGGAATGAAGAGAATGTATCTCGAACAATACAGGAAAGATTTAAAATAACCTGAGAATATACTAAACAACTGAACAACTAAATGGCCATCAATTTACAAGTTTGAGTTTACAAACTCAAATGAAATAGGCAGTTTCCTAGAAAAGTGTAACATAAGAAGACTATGTAATTAGAAATAGAAAACCTGAATAAATTTATGATCAATAATTGAGAGAAAAAATAATCTCCTGGCAAGTTACATCTCACAGGGTTTAACAGTTGAATCCTGCCAAGTCTTTAAGGAATGGATAATCTCAGCCTTTTATAAACTATTACAGAAAGAAAAATAAATATCCAAACTTCATTGTCTTCTTATTTTTTTTTCAGAGTACTTAGTGTCTTAGTAATATTTTCACAACAAACAGCTTAAAAGTATGTAACAGATCCATTAATTTAGTCGTTAGGTCTAAACAACTCAGTAAGTATTTTTGTCCCAGCAATACAGCCCTATAGAAACAATAAACATAAATTTTTAAAAATTATTTTTACTTCATTCTTATATAGCCATCTTTAAGTTTATTATTATTGGGATACGTGTGCCTGTCAGGCACTGCACAACTTTTCAAACCTTGAAATCTGACTGGACACTGCCACACTTATTTCCTGTTCTATACTGATTTTCATGCAGTACCTGCTTTCTATGACAGCAACCACCAAAAACCAAGCTTCACAAAGACATGACACCATCAGGATGAATTTACTGAAATCCCATGCTAAAACTGAACTATTCAAGCTAGTGTCTGACCTGGTGTCTGACAGATGTTGAATATTGCTACGTTTCTCTTAAAAATTTTAAATAGCTCATGGCCCACCTGTGAGTTCACTGTGGCCCTACAGGAGTGCCTTGGAACAGAGATTGCAAACCATGGCATTATGGTGAGAAATGATTTATGTAAATTTTTAAGTACACAAAACTGCACCGAATGTTCATTGATAAGTGTATGCACATGTGCATGCATGAAATGAAAATATAAAAATAGCAAAAATATGAACTGAAAGCATATGCATTAACTTCAGAAGAGTGGTTACCTCTAGGGACAAAAGGTGGAACTGTAAACACAGGGAACTTCAACTATTTCTGCAATGATTAATTTCTGTAAAAACAAAATTCAAGCAAATATGGCAAACGCTAATTTTTTAAAAATATGGGTGATGGATATTTGGTATTTATTACATTAATTTTGTTCCTTATTATATTTTTGAAATAGTTCATAAAAGAAAATAAGAAATGATAAGCATCGTGAGTTTTCAAAAGCTTCATGTAGGCTGCTACTTTTAGCATGCCATTCTAAATCCCAGGACATCTGGTTACTGTTAAACCTGCTTTTCTAGTTTCCATTTAGAATCATTAAACTATCCATTGGGAGTAGTCTTAACATTTAAAGAAAAAAAATCATATAAAGACCCCTATTTCCTAAGCTTCACCCTAAGTCACAAATGCTGCTTTTATTTAGTAACTTTGAAAAAATCTCAGCAGAAATCAGATACAAGTGCTTTCTATTCACTTATTTAAAATACACTTATTTTCTCATTTCAGTTATTGAAAATAATACCACAGTATGATAGAACATAACATGTATTCATTTAGTGCTATCAAAAACCCCACAAATCTCTGGTCAATTGCAAGAAACACACTTATTCTCAAATTTAGTATTATCTATTTTGTAGGATACTAACCAAGTCAAAAATGAAACTAAATTGAATTAACAGATGATTATGCCAGATGCACATTAAGTTGGTGTTAGTAATGTATCCCAGTTCCTCACATCCATCTTCCCTTTACCTTCTCCCAACCCCAATTTTTTAAAATAAAATTAATATTATTCATTAGAAGCAGGAAACTATAGAGGGAATGTCAGCAAATGTCAGAAGTTCCATGTATCAATCAAAGATCAAAGAAGTTCCATGATAATAACATGAGTTATAATAATAAATTAAAGAAAATAGCAATTATCCCACCTTACTCTGAACTGGCCAGATCATGGCATGTATCTTATATAATGAGGACACTGCCTCATCAAAAAGCCTAAAGAGAAAAACATGTAGAGTGGTGAGAAATATTTCTTTTCTTTTCTTTTTTTTAATTATTATGCTTTAAGTTCTGGGGTACACGTGCAGAACGTGCAGGTTTGTTACACAGTTATACACATGCCATGGTGGTTTGCTGCACCCATCAGCCTGTCATCTACATGAGGTATTTCTCCTAATGCTCTCCCTCCCCTAGCCTCCGAGCCCCTAACAGGCTCCAGTGTGTGATGTTTCCCTCCCTGTGTCCATGTGTTCTCATTGTTCAAATCCCACTTATGAGTGAGAACATGTGGTGTCTGGTTTTCTGTTCTTGTGTTAGTTTGCTGAGAATGATGGTTTCCAGCTTCATCCATGTCCCTGCAAAGGACATGAACTCATCCCTTTTTATGGCTGCATAGTATTCCATGGTGTATATGTGCCACATTTTCTTTATCCAGTCTATCACTGATGGGCATTTATTTGGGTTGGTTCCAAGTCTTTTCTATTGTGAACAATGCCACAATAAACATACATGGACATGTGTCTTTATAGTAGAATTATTTATAATCCTTTGGGTATATACCCAGTAATGGGATTCCTAGATCAAGTGGTATTACTAGTTCTAGACACAAGTTAAAAACAAACAACCCAATCAAAAAGTGGGTGAAGGATATGAACAGACACTTCCCAAAAGAAGACATTTATGCAGCCAACAAACATGCAAAAAAAAAAGAAGCTCATCATCACTGGTCATTAGAGAAATGCAAATCGAAACCACAGTAAGATGCTATCTCACACCAGTTAGAATGGAGATCATTAAAAAGTCAGGAAACAACAGATGCTGGAGAGGATGTGGAGAAATAGGAATGCTTTTACCCTGTTGGTGGGAGTGTAAATTAGTTCAACCGTTGTGGAAGACAGTGTGGCGATTCCTCAAGAATGGTGAGAAATCTTAAACAGTAGGGGCAGTTGAGGCAACTAGGGAGGGTTAACTTGGAAAACAGAAGACAAAGAGAGAAATCTCCAGTATCACCATGTTTTTGATAGAGTATTATGTAGAGAGATAATCAGGTAGTTACAAATCACTGGAAGAGAAGAGCATGGATCTCCAGGAATGACTGCTAGATCCACAGTGTAGAATCTTTGGGGTGATTAAAATGTACTGGAATTAGATAGTGGTAATGTTTGTACAATGTTGTGAATATGCTAAACTCTACTCTTGAAATGGGTGAAATTTTATGGTATGTGTAAAACAAATTTTTAAGTGTTCATTAGATTCAGTAACATGATTAGTATAATCCAAATAATACATGAAAAGTCAAAAAGCAAACAATAAAAACAATGGTTTCCAAAGAAATGAAGTAATTTTTCAAGGCAGATTGAAATGTTAGGAAAGAGTTTTCTTTTTCTTTTCTTTTTTTAAAAAAATAGTGAAGGGCTTGAACAAATTTTAATGTTGATAACATGGAGTTTACAAAGAGACAAAGCATGAAGACATAGAAAAGATAAAATTAATCAGTAGTGCAAAATTTCTAAAAAAGTAGAATTAGTGTTCAGAACATAGGTAAACAGATTAGTCTTTTTAAGTGGTATGTTAATTTCTTTTTACAAGACTTCATGAAAACAGGATACCACTAGCTAGTCCCTCTCAGCTGACCCAGGATATTTACGGATTTTATCTTGGGATGTTAAGCATGTATTTAGATGAAGGTGTCTACTTTTTTTTGACTAGATGATAACGTAATCTTCTGGGGAGAAGAAGGAGCAAAGGTAGAAAGGGCAAATAATTTGTTCAACATTAGCCAGCTAGAAAATGATAGATTTTATTTTTAAAACCATTTATTTTTTTAGTATATATTTAAGGTGTTCAGCATGTTTTGCTATAACTATAAATAGTGAAATGATTACTACAGTCAAGCAAATTAACATCTTTTTATTTTGAATTGATTATATATACACATGAAGTTGCAAATTAGTATAGATAGGTCAAATTTACCCATTACCCAGCTTTCCACATTGGCACCATCTTACATAACCATATACATTATGAAAATGAGGAAGTTGACCTAGCACAATAAAATAAACAACAAATTTTATTTGTATTTCATCAGTTTGTGCAATCACTCATTTTTTGTATGTCTTTGTATCACATATATTCATATAATCACCAACAAAATCAACAGAGCTTTTGTGCCATCACAAAAGAATTTGTGACCTCTTTATATGCCTGACCTTCTGAAACCTCTGAAAATAACCAGACTTAATCATAAGAGTAATGGGAAACTACCAAAGAGTATTAAGTGATAAAGTCACATGGCAGACTGTTTCATGTTTCCCTTTATCTCAAATAAAAACAGGGGTGCATAACTGAAGAAAGAGGCGGCATTAGAATATTATTTCAATAACTAAGGTAAAGCATGATGATGCAGAATAGAATAGTGACTCTAGATATGCAGAAGACTGGATAATTTCAAAGATGTAGATTCAAAAGAATCTGGTAGTTAACTGAATATAGTAGTCAGGAAGGGATCAAGTTGAGCTTATCTGACTTGGGTATCTGGGTTGGTGGTGATACCATTCACAGAGATGTGAAACATGAGGGAAGTGGCTTGGATGTGCTAAGTTTGTTTCTTTATATGTTTAATTACTTACGGGTTATTCAAATGAAGATGTCTAGAAGGTAATTGGTATTGGAGTCTGAGGTTCAGGAAGAGAATCGTGTTGAAGATAAAGATGGGGCTGTTATCAATCCATATATAGCAACTGAAGCCATAAAAATGGGTAAGATCAATCAGAATATGGTATCATCAAAGTCAAAAGAAAAGAATGAGGAGAAGGGAGAGAAAAGGATGGATGGGAAAGGAGGGGAGCGGAGGGGAAAAGGAGGGGAAAAGAGAGGAGAGGAGCAGGGAAATGAAAGGAGGAGGGAAAGGAAAGGAAGAGGGAAATCAAAGGAGGAGGGAAAGGAAAGGGAAGTAAAAGAGAAAGGGAAAAGGGAGAGGGAAAGGGAAAGGGAGAGGGAAAGGGAGAAGGAAATGAAAGGTGGAAGGAAAGGAAAGGAGGAAAATGAAAGGAAAGGAAAGCGGGAGCAAAATGAAAAGGGGGAGGGAAATTTTCAGGGGAAAACAGAAAGAATGGAAGGACAGAAGGATGGAAGAGAGGAAGGAAGGAACTTGCACAAATTGAGGGTACATGTAAAAACTTCAAATATCATGTAATCATTACACATAATTTGTGCTATATAAAACTTAATGCAAACTTATCAGCTTTTCTTTCTTAAAGGAAGAAATTTTTTTCTACATTTTTTTTTCTTACTGTTTTTCCATCAAAATTTCTTTATTCTTAGAAGGAATTTCCTCAAATATTTATATTCGATCCCAATATTTTTTCTAGAATGAAACATCTCTACTTTCTTGGCCCAAGAACTGTGGTAACTAGCTTGAAAACAGTGCTATATATTTGTTATGTCAGGAAAAAATATAGTTGAATGAAGTGTTCTATTTCCCATAAAGAAAAAAGAGTTCCAAGCTACATTTAAGTTTTGTTTATACTACCACCTCTCCAAGCATTTCAGCTATCATTGTTTTTTAATTGCCTCTACAATATGCAGCCAAATATTCGGAGATATTAAAAGATATCAAAAGATATGTTAGCAACAACAATAAAAATAATAAAACAATTCTCAATGATAACTGAAGCTATTGCATAATTTAAATAAAATGGAAAAAGTCAGCATCAAGTTTGAATTCATTGGCCTTTGTTAATTTATGTTGCAATCTTATATTTGTTTAAGGCATAACTCTGAATTCATTTAATGACCTAGACTATTTTGTGTTGGACTTTCATTTTTTACAAAAATAGCAAAATAAAATGCCATCTTGTAGAGTGCTCTTTACCATATGAGATCCATCTGGCAATAACATGGAATATTTAACTTTGAAGGCACAGTTATCAAATAGTTGCTCTAAAGTGCTTATAAGAGGCAAATTCTTCTGGTTTTTCTTCTAAGGCATATTAAATTACTGATAACTTTAGTATAACAAATCTGAATGTAGATGATTTTAAATGTTGATTATGGTGCATTATTTAATATTTTAAATATTAACTAATTCATTTTCAAATTATTTGTAAATTAGCAGAATTTTTCTTTTATAAAATTAAATATTTTGTATTCTCCCACCCCACCGCTAGAAGTCCTAAAACATAAACTTTAAGGGAAATATTATGATTTTAAAATAAAGGATTTAAAGTAACATTTTCCTGTTAGTTTTGTGGCCTGTTTTCTTTTCCAGTAATACATTGAGACCAGTTCACCATGACTTACTAATATCCTTTCACATTTCCCAAACCCTAGAAACACTTAACAGATTTTTCTCTCCATAGGTTGGCTATATTCAAAAGAAACATTGGCCTATCAGGACCTCTCAGTATTGATGTTGTGGACAAGACCAAAGAGAATTTAACACTTTAGCTACTTTAACTTATGTGTGACTCATAACCATTTAACTCAGTGTTACTCAGCGTCATGCTGCCAAAAGTAATTTTCCAGGTTCCAAATGCTATATCCCTGGATACATTGTTCTCCAAAAGCAAACAAACAAAAAACCTCATTATATATATTTTTTAAAAAAATATGGTCCCCACTACTAGGTCAGCAGAGAATTCTGAGAATATATAACAAGTCCTATGACTTCAGTCCCAAAAGCTCTGGCACAGGAAAACACTATCAACTTCTTGCAATAACAGAACACCATCAATACTAGCAAGGACATACTTATGTCTACATTTAGGTGAACTAGCAAAATCTTTCATCTGATATGTACTAAATTCTTGATCATTAGAAAGAAAAAAAAAGTATATCTGCTGTGGCATATTCTAAACGTGATGAATTTCCCACAAATCAAAAAAACAAATTTCTCACAAGTTAAAAAAAGGAGCCTATATTACAAACTATTACCTGTATTCTAGGCTTCTGAACAATTTTATTATATTCTTCAGTGTTTTCCAGGTTTGTTAAAATAAGCACTTTAAAAACAGGAAAAAATAAGCATCAAAAGATAAATTCTAGCACTCTACTCTTACAAGACAAAAAAGTCAGACTACTCTTTTATATCCAATGGAATACATGAATTGGACTTACAAGATAGTTGGAAACATACCACACCACATTTAATACACATTCCAGAATAAACTTCAAATAAAAACATGAGCTGTTGACCAATAGCAGTATTATAAATTGATAATGGGGAGCTTTTTTAAAATCACATATTAAAAAGAAGAATTGGGAACCATATGGAAGCAAAGAGCAATTTAATATACTTACACAAGTTTAGGGATTTTTTTAAACAGAAATTGGGAGTCAGGCAGTAAAGGTATACAAAATTTGTGTTCCAATATATTACCAATTAAATATTGAAATTTAAAATTGAAAGCATAACACCTACAACTAAGACCAAAAAATTAAATAAATTCTTCATATAAAATCTAACAAAATATGTATAAGATCTATATGAAGAAAACTACAAAACTCTGATCAAAGGTATCAAAAAAGAACTAAATAAATTGAGAGATATTCCATGTTCATGGATAGTATGACTCAATACTATCAAAATATTACTTCTTCCCAATTTAATTTTTAGATTTAACATAATCCCAATCAAAATTCCATGAAGTTATTTTGTGGATATTCACAAACAGATTCTAAAGTTTATATGGAGAAGCAAAAATCTAGAATAGAAAACACAATATTGAAGAAAGAGTCAGAATGCTGACACTACCCAACCCCAAGACTTACTATATAGCTACATGAGTCAAGGTAGTGTGGTATTTGCAAACATATAACTAGATCAATGGAACAGAAGAGAGAGGCCAGAAATAGACCCACGTAAGTCTATTTGACAAAGAAGTAAAGGCAATACAATGGAGCAAAAGTCTTTTCAACAAATAGTCCAATAACTGAACATCCACATGAAAAAAAATCTAGATATTGACATTAACTTCATAAAAATTAACTCAAAATAAATCATAGACCTAAATGTACAATGCAAAACTGTAAAACTTTCAGAAGAAAATAGGAGAACATCTAGTTGATCTTGGGGTTGGCAATAAGTTCTCAGATATAACACCACAAACCAGATTTATGAAAGAAATAATTGATGTTAGATTTTGTTAAAATTAAAACTTCCATATTTGTGAAAGACAAATCACAGACTAGAAGAGAGTATTTGCTAAACACATTTCTGATTATTGACAATTATCCAAAATACACCAAAAAGTCTTAAAACTGAAGAAGAAAAACAACTTGAATAAAACTTGAGCAAAAGATCTGAACAGACATTTCACCAAAGAAATGCAGATGAAAAACCTGCATAGAAACCCATCAACAAAACATGCCATTAGAGAACTGCAAATTAAAGCAATGAGATACCACTAAACACCTATTAGAATGGCTAAAACTCAAAACACTGGCAACAACAAATGCTGTCAAGGATGTGGAGAATACAAACTCTCACTCATTGCTGGCGGGAATGCAAAATGCTATTTGGCAGTTTCTTACAAAATTAAACATACACTTACCATATGATCTAGTAATCGTATTCATTGGTATTTTGTTGAAAATTATGGTCCACAAAATCCTGCACATAAATGTTTATAGCAGCCCAATTTACAACTGCAAAAAAATTGGAGGCAATGAAGATGTCTTTAAGTAGGTGAATGCATAAACAAACTTGTACATCCATACAATGGAAGATTATCCAGCACTAAAGAGAAGTGAGCTATTAATCATGAAACTATACAGGGAAACCGTAAGTGCATACTGTTAAATGAAATAAACCAGTCCAAACAGCTACATCTTGTATGATTCCAACTATACGACATTCTGGAAAAGGCAAAACTATAGATACAGTAAACAAGATGTTGGGGTTTGGAAATGGGGAGGGATAAAGAGGTAGAGTACAGAGGATTTTGATGGCAGTGAAAGTAATTTGTATGATACTACGATGGTGGGCACATGACATCATGCATTTGTCAAAATCCATTAAATGTACACCCAGTGAACCCTAATGTACTATAGTTATAATAATGTATCAATATTGGTTCATTAGTTGTAGCAAATGTGCCACCATAGTTAATAATAGGGAAAAGTGGGGAGGAGAAGGGTGAATGGGCATATAGGAACTCTACTTTCTCCCCAGGTTTTTCTTTTTTTTTCTTTTCTCTTTTTTTTAAACCTAAAACTGCTACAATAAATAAAGGCTACTGTTTTAGTTAAATCCATTTATTTCTAACATTAAAAACAGGAAACATAAAACAACTAAGTTTAAGAAGCTGAGTGTGGTGATAGGAGCCTATAATCCCAGCAACTTGGGAGGCTGAGGTGGGAAAATTGCTTGAGCTCAGAAGTTTAAGGTGAGCCTGGGAAACATAGTGAGCACGCCCCTACTAAAAAACAAAACAAAACAACAACAAAAACACCAAGTTTCACAAATACTATGTTTTCAAGTGTCAGGTGACAGGCATGTTTCATTTTTTTCAATATTACCTGTCTAGTGAAATCAGAGATAAATATGTAGCTGAATTTTACTTACTGTGAACAATCAGGTGGTTTGAATTTCTCTTTTCAACAGTAGAAACAAATGTTTTGGAAATCAATATGGATTTTAAAAAGCTCCAAAAAACATTAACTCGTATTTATCAATATTATGTCTTCATTATTATATTGTCAGAACAAAAGGATTAAGATTATTTATAAAATTTTTAAAATGTGTGTTTTTATCTAGGAATATAGTCATTTTAAAATTAATGCTACTGTCAGGATGAAGGCAGGGAGCTCCGATACTTTTCAAACAACCTATTCTAGCACTTGAGATCTCTGCAGAATTTGAGCCTATATTGTCATGAGAACTTGGGATTTCAATAGATCTGCTCATGGTTTCAATCTCTAGTTGGTCTGCAAAGAAATTAACTCTGTGCTACTGCCCAAAACTATCCCCCAACTTTCAAGGTCTCCTGTCTTGAAAATATGCACATTTTGTCCTCAAAGAGCACAGAAACATACCTATAAAATCTGCACTGCTATTGTTTAAAATGACCAAAAAAAAGCCTTGCCTATAATCTCTGTATATGCAAGACTGAAGATTACATTATATGGAAGTATTCTGTAATCAAGAGTCTTTGCCTTTAAAACAAAATATTTTTTTTTTCCTTAGAGGATAGCTATTTGGGGACTTAGAAAATCTGGACAACTCTCAGAAACAAGTTTTTCTTCCGTAGAACACACACTAGGGTTTGTGCCTCTTTTCTTTGTTCAGTTTTATACATGTATAAAGGAAAGACAAAAAACAAGAGGGTCTTTTCATTTTTCCACAGTTCCCTTTCTTGGGTGCCATTCCTCTCATTGTTCACAGATGAATATTCAGTGTATTCTTCTCACACAGAACACTCGGCCAGTTTTTCTTTTGCTCTATTTTAAAGGGCATAATATTTCTTTAACTGAGGAAGACATATTTATAATATAATTTTGGATTAAGATTTTTATTTACAAATCATTTCATAGAAAGTTTCTCTAAATTTTTAGCAAGAGATATTTGGCTATAATTAGTCAGATTTATCTGTCTTCATTTCAAGGATCTCTATGGTACTGAAATTTCTGTTTAAAGAATTTTAAGTATGTTCATTTATACACAGTTCATGCAACTTATTTACTTATCCCCCTTCTGCATGTCAGCCATTTCTTTCCAAATGTTAAACAGAGTTTCTAAAAGTTATGCGTGTGTATGAGTGTGTGTATGTGTGTGTGTGGGCCTGTTTATGAAGGAGAAGCAGAGACAGAGGGAAAGTGGGCAGTCATTGTACTCAAGCCAACAACCCCATTTCAAAGGAGAGGGATTTTTACCCTGAAAATTTGTTTTCAATTCTTCACTTTTAAATTAATACATTTAGAAAAGGTTTAATAGAATGTGGCTGAACCTAACTTAAATAAAAATTTCCACCTCTTGGTTTTATATTTTTTGTTTTAATTAATTAGTCATTGGGTTTACCTTTATACGTTTTATCTGTATTTGTATTTATTATATCTGTATTTGTATTTATTTGTATAAATTTAACTGTATAAATTTTTCATAACCCCAAATATATCATGAAAACATTTAAATGTTTTCCCTTATCTAGGAAATCATACACACGTTTGAAAACCAAACAGTTTATATCTGACTACATGTTTAGTTACTATTACTATTTTGAACTTGGAATGGACTTATTTTTAAATAAGTTATTTGTAAAGAACTGAGATTTACTGCATCCTACCTTATGTCAGGTACTCATGTCTCGTCTCAAATCATGTTCTGAACATCTCTTTGCATTAATATAATTAACCCCAGTTTACAGAAGACAAAATTAAGAAACAGAGAGAGACTGGGTAACAACCAAGGTGATTCAGGACTTAACTGACAAATCTATCAACTTCTCTCTACCTCCACTGCTGCCTTGTTAGGTGACTGTAACTTCCATCCTGGACCACTGGACCACTGTATTCATCTTCCAACTGGATTCCTCACCAACTGCCCTGATAATTCTAATCCATTCTGCAACAGAAGCAGGTTTATTATGGGACTGTGTCATAATTTCCTGGCTTCCCATTTCATTTAGGGTAAAATTCTATAAGGTCTGTCTCTCCATTTCTCTTTAACTTCATTTTAATCTACTCTCTTTTTAGCTCACAGCATTCTACCCACATTAATGTCCCTTTTATTCCTAGACATTGCCAAATTTTTGTTTTCTTTTTTCTTTTTTGTTACTGCTTTCTGATCTACTATAAAATGCTTTTCTTCTATGGAGGCTTCAAACATACTATTCCTTGCCCTGGATTTCTGCATCACTTGATCCTTCTTATCATTTGAGTCTCAACAGAAACACCACCTCTCAAAACGGTCACCCTCTGCTTCTTGCCCAGACCTTTGTTAGTTACTGTCAGAGAAAAATAACTTTTTATTTACAACGAACTAGTTTGCTTGTTTGTTTGTTTATCATCTATTCCTCCACTCTCTCCATTCCCTCTCCATAGTATACTGATATCTCTATGAGGACAAGAATATTATATTTTATTTACTACCCTCATATAGTTCCTAGCACTTCAGGTACTGAATAAATATTTGCTGGATGAATGAAGTCTTTGCTTTCTCCACTCTAAAATGTGCTCATATTAATTAAATATACTCATAAAGTTTATTCACTTGGAGATATATATATATATATACATATATATATATATATATATATGTATATATATATATATCCATTTGTCCTTAGTAAAGCTTGAAATATGTGAAATGATGGCACTTCTTTTTTTCCCCTGAATATTATTTCTTGGTCAGAACATTATCTTCCTCCCTGGCAAAAATATATCGCGCCTTTATGTTTTAGTAAAGTATCTCAAAGAATCATATAACCATAGCATAATGGAGCTGAAGGGCACCTTAGAGCCCACCTACCCCTATCGTGCACCTGGCATCTGAGCCTATTCTACAGCACCAAGTGGCCACTGAGACATACGAGGCTGGAAGAACTAAGTACCATTTAAGGCAACACATCTAATTCTTAGTGTGTTTTAATAGCCTAATATTTATGTTTAGAGTTTTGGTACTAAGACATTCCAAGTTTCTACTGTCCACTGACTTTTCACTATTTGTTCCCTTTGATATTCATTTGAAATCTTTTTAGTTTAACCTGATTTTGTTGTTTCTTTTTATTTAAAAAAAAAAAAAAAAAAACTCGAGGTAACTTCTTTTCTGATTTAATGTAGCAATACCAGAAAATCCTTTTTGGGTTTAGTCTTTCAGATTGTTAGTAAACTTAATGATCAAAATAGGAGTATTTGTTTTTTCTGCAAAATACTTCCATCTATATTTCTTTCTACTTCTCATTGTGCCAAGTCCGTTCTTTCATTAAGACACTGTAATTACATTATAGTCAGTATGTTTTAAGTAAAATTCTGAGATTCGTTTACTTTTTCTTGAGGCATCTAAAAAATATTGATAAAATCAAGTGAAATATCCTTTATGACTTGAACTTCTAGAAATTCTTGTCCTCTATATATTTTATCAATTAATTTGCCAATTATGTCTACTCCTTTTGAATAAGGAGGAAACACCATTTTCTGAAATAAAAAAAGAAAGAGAAAGAGGAAAAAAGGAAATTAGAGAATATTTTAAACAACGTGTTCTGTGTGTTTTTTAAATGTCATCAAACTCATTCTTCAGGACTTTACTCATAATAAGATGTTCAATGAATACTTATTTAACAATTGCTCTGTGTTCTATTACTTATCCCTTTTTCTCACCTATATGCTCAACTTTTTCATTATAAGCCCTTTATTCTTAGCATATAAACATGCAGGATCATCTCCCATCAAATATACACAAAAATAAGCATACAATAAAAAAGAAAGAAAATCCTTTTTTGAATATTTGCTCTGTTACCACTTTCTTCTCTCTTATTTCTAGTCAAATCTTTGAAGAGAGTTTTTACTTCTTTACCTCTCATTCTGTTTACAGTCCACTGAAAACTGACTTCTGCCATTAAAATATAATTTAATTATTCCCACCATGATCACAAATCACAAGACTGTTAAATCCAATTGAATACATTTTGACTTGACCTTACTTTGTATCTCAGATGTTTTGACATTCTTGACAACTCCTTTCTTTCGAAAACACTGTCCTCTCACTGGCTTCATACTTTTTGGCTTTTCTCCTGCCCTTCTCTCTTCCTTTGCAGGCTCTTCTGCTTCTTCCTGACCCTGACCCTATATATGGGTTCTTCTTCTGCTTCCCAACAGTCTCTTGCTCTCATATTATCCTTTTCCTTGAGTGATTATATTCACATCTTCAACTTCAAACATCATCTTTATTTTGATGACTCTCAGGTCTGTAGCTCCTGCCCTTATCACAGCCCTTCTATAGCTCTTCAGTTGGATACATACTGCTGACTACGGAGTATCTTTAGCTGAATGCCCCATAGATACTTCAGCTTATGACATATCAAACTGCAGTTTTTCAATCTTCACTCCAAAGTGATATTTTTCTGTTCTTCTCATATCTGTTAATGGTACTGTCATCCACCAAGGGTGTTTGGAAGAACCTTGAGTTCAAGCCCTTTCCTTTGTTTCCCTACAGTTGCCCTGTAATCTGTATGCTGAGGGTTAAAGGCAGGGCTAGGAGAAAATATGTTTATATTAGATGAGATGTATCATCAATATTCAACTGGTATTAGAAAAATAACCATAAAAATGCTCCTGATAATAAGCAGCTAAAACATAAAGAACATCTTTTTGTAAGTAACCATGAACAATGTTTGAGAGGTAGAAGGATCATTCAACAATCTAAAAATTCTAAACATAATTTTACATATTAAAAAAACAGTCCTAGACAGGAAAGATAAATGTCCAATATAAAAGTAAGTTAATGAAAAAGTGTGGACTAAAATCTGGACCCATTTCTGTAATTTTTGTATTTCCTTGGTATTAGAAGTAACTTACTCCTCCCTGTCCCTGATCTACGTAATGGCAAACATTTTTTCTTGGTAGGAGATAAATCAGGTCATACAAACATAGAAAGCAAAATTTAAACAAAGTATATCTGTAGTATAAATTTCTGCTAGCAGAATGTACCCTACATTTTAAAAAGTGAGAGTTATTTCTCAGCTGCTGTCTAAATAACTTATACTATTTATGCTCCCACCAATCCTGTATATTTCTTATGTGCTCACAAACCATGAATATTATCTAATTTGTAAAACCTTGTCAATCTGACAAAGAAACTTAGTAGGTGTGTATACAAGATTGAATATTTTTATATGTTATTGGACACATTTTTATGAATTATGTTTTTATATCTTTGAACATTTTCTATTGGGTTATTTATATTTCTTGTTTTTGAATTTTCTTCTGTTTCTTGGATAAGGTTTTCTTCTGGAATATATTCTTCAGACTTTTTTTAATGGTATATATTTTTGTTCTGTATTATTTTTACAGTTATGTCATCTCATTTGAAATGTACAATCACTATATAGCCCTTAATCTGTATGGTTAAAAATTGTGTGAGTAAAAACTCTTTGCCACTCTCCCCCCCGCCCCAATCTGAATTCAGATTGACTTACCCTCTGAGCTTTTATTCCAGGACTAAAATTTTGCTTTAACAGAGCCAATAAGCCCAGGTGCTTACTTTCTCTTACATACCTATTCTCCCAACAATGCTTTTGCATCCTCTTTCAGGCGGTGAGAATAAATCCAGTAAAATAATTACATTCTATCACAATGTTAGTCCAGAGTTGGCAAGTAGAGGTTACATATGTACCTGTGCATATGCCTCTACACCAGCTTCCTCTTCCTGAGAGGACTGGGTATTTGCTATGATTTGAATGTATCCCTCAAAGTTCATGTGTTGGAAACTCAATCTCCAATGCAACAGTGTTGAAAGGTGGGACCTTTGAGAGATGATTAGGTCATGAGGGCTCCATCCTCTTGAATGGATTGATGTTCTTATCACAGCAGTAGCTTTGTTATAAAAGAAAGTTTGGCTCTTTCTTGCTCCCCATTTGATGAGCTCTTTCACCATGTGATGCCTTCTACCACTTTGGGATACAAAAAAAGTCCCTCACCAGATGCCCAACACCCTTTTATAGGACTTCACAGACTCGAGAACTGTGAGCAATAAATTTTTCTTTATACATTACCCAGTCTTTGGTATTCTGTTATGGCAACACAAAATAAACGAAGACAGTATTATTTATTTTTTCTTTTGTTTTACATTTTACTAATTGCCTACTTATTCAAAAAGGTAATTAGTTTTGGTTAATTATCAAAGTTTTGTCTTTCCTTTCCTACTTTTCTGCCACTAAGCAAAAAACAAAACAATGAGCATTGACCTTTACCTTTCTCTGGTAAGGGAGTATGGAAGGTTTTCTAGTACTTTGTAAAAATACTGCTACTCCCATATTAACGTTGTCACACTTCTCAGTAATGTTTCTCTAAATTGGGATTAAAGTTGCTTTTTTTTTTTTTAGGATTTTATCTAATAAATTTTTTTTAAAAAATTTCTGGTGGGAAACAATGTTAAAAATTAAGTTATATTAGTGGTCTCTCTCTTTCTCTGGCTGCCACTTTTCAAAGTTATGGAAGAAAGTTGTGTTCCTTCCTTTTGCTAATTATTGTTGGCAAGTTTTGGGGGATGCATGAGAAAAATTTTGTCAAAAGTATTTACTGAGAGAGGGGCCGAGTAAGAATGCAGAATAGAAGGCTACACCAATCATCCACCCTCTAAGGACACCAATTTAACAATTATCTAAACACAGAAAAGCACTTCATGAGAACCAATCATCAGGTGAGTAGGCACAGTACCTGGTTTTAACTTCATATCACTGAAAGAAAAACTGCAAGAAGGTAGGAAAGACAGTCTTGAATCACCAACACCACTCCTCCCCAACCTCTGGTAGTGACTGTGTAAAGAGGGAATCTGTGTTTGGCAGAGGGAGTGCACAGGGATTGTGAGAGAGAGTATCGAACTCAGTGCTGCACTGTCAAGGGGAAAGCAAAATCAGGCTGAACTCAGCTGATCCCAACCCACGGAAAAAATATTTAAACCAACCCTAGGACAGGAGCAAGATGGCAGAATATTAAGTTCCACCAATCATCCCCTCTGCAAGGCCACCAAATTAACAACTATTTACACAGAAAAAAACACCTTCAAGAGAAACAAAAATCAAGTGACCACTCATAGTACGTGGTTTTAACTTCATATCACTGAAAGCAGCACTGTAGATATAGAAATAATAGTCCTGAATCACCGACACCAGTCTTCCCCAGCCATGGCAGTAGTGGTGTGGTGCTAAGAACTTCTCTGGGCACTGAAGGAGGAACACAGCAATTGTGAGGCAGTGAACTCAGTGCTGTACTGTTAGGGTAGAATGGAAAACCAGACCAAATTCAGCTGATACTCACCCATGGAGGGAACATTTAAAGCAGCACTAGCCAGAGGGGAATCAGGAGGGAAGAGTGGAAAGAGCAGTGTCTTGTGGTTTGAACCCTCGCTCAGTTCACAATACAATAGACTGCAAAATAGATGTCTAAGGTTTTTGACTCTAACCCCTGATTCCCGGATGGTACTTCTGGGTCCATGTGGAACCTGGGGGTCCTTGCTGTCCTGAAGAGAAATGCACAGGCCTGGCTGGCTTTTCCACTTACTGATTGTAGAATCTCAGGCATTGAGCAAATATAGGCAGTAGCCAGGGAGTGGTTACATCAGGCCTTAGGTGAAACCCACTGCTGTGCTGGCTTCAGGTCTGACCCAACAGTCTTAGTGGTGATGGCCACAAGAGAGCTTGGGTCACTCTGAACTTTGCATAGCTTACAGCAGAGAAAGAAGGACTCTGTATGCTTTGGAGAAAATAAGGAAAGAGAACAAGAGTCTCTGCCTGGTAATCAAGAGAATTCTCCCAGATCTTAGCCAAGACCATAAAGCTGATACCTCTATAAATCAGCAAGAACAACAGTGTTATTAAGCTTGGGATGACTCTAAAGTAGATATTGCTTAGATCACAACACTTGGGTCTTTTCAAATATCTGTAACATCTTTCCAAGAAGGGCGGCTACAAATAAACCCAGAAGGTGAAGACTACAATAAACACATAACTCTTCAATGCCTGAACAAACATCTGTAAGCATCAACACCATCCAATGACGTGACATCTCCAAATGAACTAAATAAGGCACCAGGGACCAATGCTGGAGAAGCAGAGATATGTGACCTTTTAGACAGAGAATTCAAAATATCTGTGTTGAGGAAACTCAATTAATTTCAAGATAACACAGAGAAGGAATTCAGAATTTTATCAGATACATTTAACAAAGAGATTAAAGTAATTAAAAAGAGGCAAGCAGAAATTCTGGAGCTGTAACATACAATTGGCATACTAAAGAATGTCTCAGAGTACTTTAACAGCAGAATGGATCAAGCAGAAGAAAGAATCAGTGAGCTTGAAGAAAGGCTATTTGAGAATATACAATCAGATGAGACAAAACAAAAAAGAATAAAAACCAATGAAGCACACCTACAGGATCTAAAAATAGCCTCAAACAGGAAACCTGATTATTGGCCTTAAAGAGGAGGTAGAGAAAGAGACAGGGGTAGAAAGTTTATCCAAAGGAATAATAACAGAGAACTTCCCAACCCTAGAGAAATATATCAATATTCCAAGTACAAGGTGGTTATAGAATGGCAAGCAGATTTAACCCAAAGAAGACTACCTCAGAACATTTAATAATCAAACTCCCAAAGATCAAGGATAAAAAAGGATCTTAAAAGCACCAAAAGAAGTGTAACAAATAACATACAATAGAGCTCCAACACATCTGGCAGCAGAGTTTTCATTGGAAACCTTATAGGCCAGGAGAGAGTGGCAGGTAATATTTAAAGTACTGAAGGAAAAAATATTTTACCCTAGAATAGTATATCTGGTGAAAATATCCTTCAAACATGAAGGAGAAACGAAGACTTTCTCAGACAAACAAAAGCTGAGGAATTTCATCAACACCAGACCTGTTCTACAAGAAATGCTAAAGAGAGTACTTCAATCAAATAAAAAAAGGATGTTAATGAGCAATAAAAAAAATCATCTGACAGTACAAAACTCACTAGTAATAGTAAATACACAGAACAACACAGAACATTATAATACCATAACTGTAGTGTATAAACTGCTGTCTCTTAAGTACAAAGAGTAAATGAACCAAAAAAAATAAATAAATACAACTTTTTGAGACATAGTACAGTAACATATAAGTACAAACAATAAAAAGTTTAAAAGCCAGTGGACAAGGTTAATGTGTAGAGTTTTTCTTAGTTTTCTTTTTGCCTGTTTGTTTGTTCATGCAAAGAGTGTTAAGTTGTTGTCACCTTAAAATGATGAGTTATAAGATAGTAGTTGCAAGCTTTGTGGTAACTTAAAATTTAAAAAAATACAATGAATACACAAAATGTAAAAAGGAAGAAATTAATCATATCACCAGAGAAAATCATCTTCACTAAAAGAAAAGAAGAAGAAAGGAAAGAAGGAAGAGAAGACCACAAAACAACCAGGAAACAAATAACAAAATGGCAAGAATAAGTTCTTACTTATCAATAATACATTGAAGGTAAATGAATTAAACTCTCCAATCAAAAGACACAAAGTGGATGAATGAACAAACAAACAAAAAAGATCCAATGATCTGTTGCCTATAAGAACACATAATACCTATAAAGACACACACAGACTGAAAATAAAAGAATGGGAAAAGATATCCCATGCCAATGGAAAGTAAAAAAGAGCAGGAGTTGCTATACTTAGACTAGGCAAAATAGATTCCAAGATGAAAACTATAAGAAGAGACAAAGAAGGTCACCACATAATGATAAAGGGGTTGATTGAGCACAAGGATACAACAACTGTAATATAGGTACCAACATTGGAGTATCCAGATTTATAAAGCAAAAATTTTTATAGCTAAAGAGAGATATAGACCCCAATACTACAATAGTTGGAGACTTTACACCCCACTTTCAGCATTGGACAGATCTTCCAGTCAGAAAATCAATAAAGAAACATCAGATTTAATCTGTGCTATAGACCAAATGG
This sequence comes from Macaca fascicularis, assembly GCF_037993035.2. Taxonomy (NCBI): domain Eukaryota; kingdom Metazoa; phylum Chordata; class Mammalia; order Primates; family Cercopithecidae; genus Macaca; species Macaca fascicularis. The sequence continues at coordinate 168,169,905 of NC_088376.1, read as the reverse complement.
ATCTAATAGATATTTACAGAGCACTTCATCCAACAGCTGCAGAATAAACATTCTTTTCCTCAGCATATAGTTCATACTTAAGGATAGACCATATGTCAGGTCACAAAACAAGTCTTAAGACATTCAAAAAATTGAAATATTATAAAGCACCTTTTCTGACCACAGTGGAATAAAGCCAGAAATTAATACCAAGAGGAACTTTGGAAACTACACAAACACATGGAAATTAAACAATATGTTCCAGAATGACAAGTGGTAAATGAGTAAATTAAGAAGGAAATTTAAAGATTTCTTGAAACAAATGATAGTAAAAACACAACATACCAAAATCTATGGGATACAGCAAAAGCAGTACTAAGAGGGAAGTTTACAGCTTTAAGAACTTACATGAAAAAATAGAAAAACTTCAAATAAACAACCCAGTGATGCATATTAAAGAATATCAAAAGCAAGAGCAAATCTAACACAAAATTAGTAGAAGAAAATAAGTAATAAAGATTAGAGATAAATAAGTATAAAATGAAGAAAATAATACAAAAGATCGCTTAATGAAAAGTTGTTTTTTAAAAAAAGGTAAACAAAATTGACAAACTTTTAGACCCAAATAAGTAAAATCAGAGATGTAAAAGGAGACATCACAACTGACACTGCAGAATTTAAAGGATCATTAGTGGCTACTATAAATAGCTATATAGAAAGAAATAGAAAAATCTGGAAGAAATGGATAAATTGCTAGACGCATGCAAGCTACTAAAATTGAACCAGGAACATATGCGAAATGTGAGCGGACCAATAACAAGTAATGAGATCAAAACCATAATAGGAAGTCTCTTAGCAAATAAAAGCCCACTACCTGATGGCTTCACTGCTGAATTTTACCAAACCTTTAAAGAACACCAGTCCTACTCAAATACTCTGAAAAACAGAGGAGGAGGAAATACATTCAAACTCATTCTATGTTTGACAGTATTACCCTAATATTCAAATCAGAAAAGGGCACAACAAAGACATATTTTGGATCAAATGGCTTTGATCCAAAAGACAGTAACAAACGCTGGTGAGGACATGGAGAAAAGGGAACCCTTGTACACTGTTGGTGGAAATGTATATTAGTACAACCACTATGGAGAACAGTGTGGAAGTTCCTTAAAAAACTAAAAACATCTACCATAAGATCCAGCAATCCCTATAAATATATAGGGGTATATATGTATATATACACACACATATATATATGTGTGCATGTATAGTATATGTATATATACACACACACTAAAAAGAAAAGAAATCAGTATATTGAAGATATATCTGCACTCCCATGTTTATTGCAGTGATATTTACAATAGCATCAACAGATGGCTAAAGAAAATGTGGTATTTAAACAGAATAGAGTACTATTCAGCCACAAAACAGAATGAGATCCTGTCATTTAAAACAACATCGATAAACTGGAGATTATTAGGTTAAGTGAAATAAGCTAGGCACAGAAAGACAAACTTCACATGCTTAAACTTATTTGTGGGGGCTAAAAATTAAAATAATTGAACCATAGAGATAAAGAGTAGAAGGATGGCTACCAGAGGTTGGGACAGATAGTTGTTTGGGGTAGTGGGAAAAGTGGGGATGGTTAATGGGTTAAAAATAGCTAGAAAGATTGAATAATACCTAGTATTTGCTAGCACAATGGGATGGCTATAGTCAAAAATAATTTAATTGTAAATTTAAAAAAAACTAAAAGTGTACAATTGGATTGTTTGTAATACAAAGGATAAATGCTTGAGGTGGTGGATACTCCCTTTACTCTTATGTGATTATTACTCATTGTATGCCTCTATCAAAACATCTCATGTACCCCATTAATATATATACCTACTAAGTACCCACAAAAATTAAAAATAAAAATAATAAATAAATATTCATAAATATTTTTTTCTGTGAATTATACAATCTCCTAGGCTGTTAGTCTGCTGGGAGATGTAGCAATGAATCAAAAAGTGTTCTTATGGATCTTAGGGTATACTAGTTAACGTAGAAGGGTTGCTCTAAATTTCAAAGTGTTTGTTTATCAAAGCATCTATGATTCTCAGTGTCTTTTTTGTTTTTTGTTTCCTTATTGTTTGTTTTTCATTTGAGTACTTTTCTCATTAAAACACTAGCTTAAGCAACATGTCAAGGAGTACTGTAAGACAATACAAAAGACAACAAAACAAGCTTTTCATTGCATTGCCTCACCCATAAACTTATAAAGTGGCTGTCACTTTATAAAAGCCTAAGAAAAGCTATTTCGTTGAAAACCTTATTGGCTGTCTTAATGACATCACATTTGTAGTTCTGTTATGAGGTAATAAATCATGGAAGGAGTAAGGAGAAGTTTAGCAACAGTTGTGATGTCTTACCTGCTGTGTGATGGGTCTCAGATGCCCTACATGCTATGCAAGTAGAAATCATTGCTTATTATTTTAATGTAAGATTGACTGGAATGTGACTAATTACATAATAGTTATACAAAAAAACATATTCTAGATCAGCTAATTAAGATGAGCAATATGACATACAATAAGATATGTTCTGTGCACAAATAAAGAAACATATTGTTTCTTTATTTATAGTAATAAGATAGGTAAATAAAGTTATTTTGGACTGATAAATATTTTTTTCAACTTTTAAAATTTCCAGGGTACATTTGCAGGATGTGCAGCTTTGTTACATGGGTAAATGTATGCCATGGTGGTTTGCTGCACATCAACTCACCACCTAGGTATTAAATCCAGCATCCATTAACTATTCTTCCTGATGCTCTCACTTCCCCCAACCTAAACCCCTGAGAGGCCCCAGTATGTGTTGTTCCCCCTCCCCATGTGTCCATGTGTTCTCATTGTTCAGCTCCCACTTATAAGTAAGAATATGTGGTGTTTGGTTCTCTGTTCCTCTTTTAGCTTGCTGAGGATAATGGCTTCCAGCTCCATCCATGTCCCTGAAAAGGACATGATCTCATTCCTTTTTATGGCTGCATAGTATTCCATGATGTATATTTACCACATTTTCTTTATCCAGTTTATCACTGATGGGCATTTGGGTTGATTCCATGTCTCTGCTACTGTGAATACCGCTGCAATGGGCATACATGTGCATGTATCTTTATAATAAAATGATTTATATTCCTTTGGGTATATACCCAGTAATGGGATTGCTGGGTCAAATGGTATTTCTGCCTCTAGATCTCTGAAGAATTGCCCCACTGTCTTCCACAATGGTTGAACTAATTTACACTCCCACCAACAGTGCAAAAGCATTCCTTTTTCTCTGCAACCTCACCAGCATCTGTTGTTTCTGAAATGTTTAATAATTGCCATTCTGACCGGCATGAGATAGTATCCCATTATAGTTCTGATTTGCATTTCTCTAATGATCACTGATGTTGAGGTTTTTTTCACATGTTTGTTGGCTGCATAAATGTCTTCCTTTGAGAACTGTCTGTTCATGTGCTTTGCCCACTTTTTAATGGGATTGTTTGGTTTTTCTTGCAAATTTGTTTAAGTTCCTTGTCAACTCTGGATATTAGACTTTTGTCAGATGGGTAGAAAGGAAAAATTTTCTCTAATTCTGTAGGCTGTTCACTCTGATGATAGTTTCTTTTGCTGAGCAGAAGCGCTTCAGTTTAAGTAGATCCCATTTGTCATTTTGCTTTTGTTGCAATTCCTTTTAGCATTTTTGTCATGAAATCCTTCCCCATGCCTACGTTCTGACTGGTATTGGCTAGATTTTCTTCTACGGTTTTTATAGTTTGGGGTTTTACATTTAAGTCCTTAATCCACCTTGGGTTAATTTTTATATAAGGTGTAAGGAAGGGGTTCAGTTTCAATTTTCTGCATATGGGTAGCCAGTTCTCCCAGTACCATTTATTAGAGGGAATCCTTTCCCCATTGCTTGTTTTTGTCAGGTTTGTTGAAGATCAGATGGTTGTAGGCTTGTAGTCTCATTTCTGAGTTCTCTATTCTGTTCCATGGGTCTATGTGTCTGTTTTTGTACCAGTACCATGCTGTTTTGGTTACTGTAGCCTTGTAGTGTACTTTGAAGTCCAGTAGTATGATGCCTGCAGCTTTGTTCTTTTTGCTTAGGATTGTCTTGGCTATTTGGGCTCTTTTTGAGTTTCATATGAATTTTAAAATTCAACATCCCTTCATGTTGAAAACTCTCAATAAACTAGGTATTGAAGGAACATACCTCAAAATAGTAAGAGCCATATATGACATACCCACAGCCAATATCATACAGAATGGACAAAAGCTGGAAGCATTCTCCTTCAAAACCGGCACAAGACAAGGATGCCATCTCTCACCACTCCTACTCAGTATAGTATTGGAAGTTCTGGCCAGGGCAATTGAGCAAGAGAAAGAAATAAACGTATTCAAATAGGGAGAGAGGAAGTTAAATTATCTTTGTTTGCAGATAACAAGATCCCATGTCTAGAAAAGCCCATCATCTCAGTCCGAAACCTTCTTAAGCTGATAAGCAACTTCAGCAGTCTCAGGATACATAATCAATTGTGCAAAAGTCACTAGCATTCCTATACACCAACAACAGGAAAGCAGAAAGTAAAATCACAAATGAACTCCCATTCACAACTGCTACAAAAAGAATGAGATACCTAGGAATATAGCTGACAAGGGAAGTGAAGGACCTTTTCAAGGAGAACTACAAACCACTCCTTGTGGAAATTAGAAAGGACACAAACAAAAGGAAAAACATTCCATGCTCATGCATAGAAAGAATTAATATCACGAAAATGACCATACTGCCCAAAGTAATTTATAGATTCAACGTTATTTCCATTAAACTATCATTGGTAAATCTTTTTAAGAAAAATTTATAGTATAAATTAATAGTTTAAAGATGGCAATTTTTATTTAAATAGGTCAAGAAAAAAAATGCTGTCACAGAGAGATGTGAATTGAACTACCTATTGAGGAAGTATGCTATCATTAAGGCTTTCTCACAATTTCTTTCATATTCAGGATTTTAAAAAGTTTAAATATGTACAATTTCATTTGTATCACTGCTATAATTTCTTTATCAAATACGTGTTGAGTAAATGCTATGTTTCAGACATTGTGCTGGAATTGGAGATACAATGGTAATGAAATGAAGGATGGATCACGGATCTTACAGTCTAATTGAGGTAGAAATACAAACACACATACATATATACAACACACATGCACATACTAAATAATCACACAAATATATGAATATTTGCTTCAGAAAATGTTACTAAATTGTGGTTATTTCCGTGCTGGCAAGAAATACCCAGTTCCTTGAAATTTATATTTCAATGACTTCTTCCAAATTTAATCCTGTTTATGCCTAAGGATTTTTGTTGTTGTTTTTTTAATCTCTTAAAGTTTCAATCACACATTGAATCACTGCTGATTTGTATGTATGAAGTTACCAGGACTTCTAATTTTGTACAAAGTTTATATGTGCTAATATTTTCCATTAGTAAAGAAGACTGAAAGATGTCTTGGTTGCCTGGAATTTACGCCACCAAGGAAGAACCGTGATTAGTGTGTTTAAAGAGTTAGATCATTGGGTTAATCATGCTCTGCCATAGTATCATTGCTATCCTTTAAATAAATTTTTAAAAAAGGTTTAGTTAGAAAATTTGTTAACAAGATAAAATTAACCACAGACTATAAAGGAAAGTAATTTCAGCAGGATTATTTATTCTCCCAATGAAAGTTGAAAAATCAACAAACCAAAAAAGGTGTATATGTGACATCTACTTAATTTTTTAAATATGATTCTTTCCATCTTTTGTTCTTTGATCTCCACATGAGCAGAGACACATAAAATGGCAATGGGGCCAAGGGTGCTAGATGTCTTGGCATTCATTAACTATGGCAATTAGCACCATTTAGACTGATATGTTTCCAAGATGAAAGTAAGAATTGGACTAGACAAACAAAAAATGATGATCACACTTGTGAAAGTGGAACAACAATGACCAACAAGAAACAAAGAAGCAAAGCTCACCTTAAAAGACTTGGAATATTTGAAAAATTGATTATATGATAAGATAATTTCAACATAAGTACAATTCCTTGCAGAGTTATTAATGCTTCGGTAGCATTAAAGTAAAATGAAAAGACACCAGGGCAGTCTGCTTTAATAGCTTGCTGGCTTGAACCCTAATACATAATGTTCTTGTAATAGTTTATGGGTGACTGCAGTAAATTGGTAGTGAATGTTTTTCATTTTTTTGGCTCTTCATATCAGATCTTCTCTTGGAGAACATTTTGTTCTGAGAATATTATGAAGGCAGTTGATCTACTTTAGAAGTTGCTTGACAATTTTAATACAGTGTTAACTTTTCTCCCCTCCAGATTTTGTGCTTTTTTGTCCTTTGTACCCGACATCAAATTATAGTTTGAAATTCAGCAATTTGCTCAGTTATACTTTACCTACCCTGACTAAATATTTTGTAAGTGCTGCCACAAGAAAAGAAAAATCTAATTTTTCCTGATGTTGTTGTTACCCCTCTCTATTTATATAGCAGTTTAAATCTGCCCTTCATCTTGACAGAGAAAAAAATTTAGACAGATTAATTATGAACCTACATAATTCATTGACAAATAATTTATGATCATATTCAGGAGTTGTTTTGGGGCAAAAAGAAAATTGCATTGAATGAATTTTACCAAGTGAAATCATGGTATTTTAAACAAAATGAGGTTTATAATTACCTGGGATTTAGTGAACAAAATTATGTAACACAGGAATCCCTGAAGAATTTAGTGCATGTCCTATGTTTTAGTGCTTCAAGCAGCAAATATTATGTAAATACAATAAAAAAGGAAGTTTCAGACTTAATACATACTGAAATGGTCTCAATGTTAACATTAGACTCATGAAAAATTAGCAGACATCTGAGTACTTTATTTGTTCTTTTAGTCTTTGCTGTACCTAGGAACATTTGTTTCATATAAAAGTTATATTACAAAATTAATGGACTAAGGGTGGAAAGAGAATTTGAAAGAATGTGAAATAAAGTCTGAATATATATACTGAATGCAGGTGGAAGATGTCTGAGGAACATTAATGACAATAAAGTGCAGTCTCTTCCTAAGGTACACACATCCAAAACCAAAATAAGAGTCAACATGGTTATATAAAACAGCAAAGAAAATCTTGGTTGGACAGAGAACTCCGAAGAGGTAGTAAAAGGAAAAACTGAGCAAACTAGGGAAGACACACGCAGAGAAGAGTTAGAAATAATTAGAGAAGAAATAAAATGCTTCCACAAAAATAAGAACAACAAAAATCCAGAAGATAAATGCAGAACAGTCCAGCTAACAGAAAAGGATTTTTGAACTGTGCATGCAAGAAGCAGACAGCATGATTGGAAATGAAGTATTTGCTCTTTCCTCTAAGACTGGAAGGACAAGACATTCCTGGGCAGCACAACTCTGCCTAGGATTAGTTGCACTTCCTCAAATGTATTTTCAAGCAAAAAGCTGAAACCCAAATGTCTTGAGCCACCAGAGTACCCAGGCTCTTATGTAATACAGGCTTTAGTGTTTTATTGCTTATTCAAAAAAGACAAATTATATTTTAAAATTGATATATGTGTGAGCATGGTTATGCTACACCTATAGATTACCAAAAATAATACCAATTGCAGCCAACCAACAGTTTAGCCTCAGTATTTTCACAACAGTTCAAAATGTTTTGTTAAATCCCATGAAAGTAGCTTCAGTGACAAAGGTTTCAGATCTTTGCAAATGATAATTAATTCAGAGGCATATAACGGGAAACACTACAGTCAGGTCTAGACAGGTTTAGATAAACTAATGAGCCAACTAGTTATGGCAGCTACAGTTTTTAACTTCGAGTAAAGGAATCTTAAAAGCAGTTCAAGGAAGAAACATTTTCTTTCTTTTCCTTTTTAAAATATTTAATTGTCTTTTTCGAGGATGATAAAAGATAAAATCTAGAGACTTTATTGTACTGTACTCATTACATTCTCTCCCCTGCCTCATATGTAAATCCAGTTTGCTTCTTCATGTTTATTCATCTCTACTTTAAATAAACATATTGTACATATACTCTCTCTATACACACACACATATAATACCTATTCTCTTCCATTTATGCTTACATTGTACGTCTTTTAAACATTTATTGAAATATTTTTGTTGGATTGACTTTACATTGAAGAGCTTTATTATAAATGAAAGACTTCCCTTATATTAAACGAAACTTTCTTTTAATACCACTATGAGGCAGAACATTATTGCTATGGTATAACTTTGTAAGATCGAATGTCCTACTGGCTAGATCTGTGAGTTAATTTAAATTTTTACAGGCTGTTAGATGGAGTAAAAGGCAGGATACAGCCATGGACTATAGGTTTTTTATCCTTTAGTTACTTCTTTTATTTTTACTTTACATTAATGGACAAGTTTCATCTAGTCTAATTTTATGTACCACTTGAGTCTTTCCTCATATTTTTGGAATGCCATTTTTAATTTAGAGTGTTTTCTAAGTAAAAGTCTTAATTGTTCTTTTCCTGGATAATAGCTTGCATGAATACAAAGAACTTTATGTTTGAATTTTGGATTTAGTCAACTTGATTTTTCACTGAAATCAGGCCTAAACATATGAAGTTCAGCAGCAAAAACAAAATCAAGCTTACTTACTGAAAACGCATTGTCTTTCTATAACAAGCTTACTGTAAAGATGGGGGTAGTATGTATATTTCCATAGATACATATATATAGTATCTGTGTGTACACACATACCCATGAAGTTAAGAACGTTTGTAAAAAAAACTACACATATGCAACATTAGAAATATTGTTAAATGTTTATGTGTAATGAAGCTGTTCTTTTCAATGATGTCCTACATTGTAAAAGTTTTATTTAAAAATTTTTATATAATGAATGCAAACTTGAGTCACTGTTCAAACATGAATATTTTCTCAAATGAACATATTTGCATGTGTTATGCTATATAAACTGAGTTCTGTAAAAAGGATCCTTTTTCTTCTGCTACCAAGAAATTCTACTTTTACAATTCAAACAATCTACTCTCTTCCACGCTCAAAATAAGTCATCATTACTTAAAATATGTGGAGTCTAACAATGGAAATGTTTGTATATTTGTCAAACTAAATATTATGTTAAAATATTTTATACATTTCCACTGAGAATGCTCTTCTTAGTTAAAAATAAATTTAAAAAAAACTTGGAGACATTTTGAAAGTGGCTATTCCAGGTAAGATAAATATTTAATTTACTCCGTAGCATAATAATTTTAGGAATCCCTTCATTTTGAAAAATTATTCTGAATACTAGCAACATTTTGGCCTTTAAGACACTTTAGTAACAATTTTGAAGAAAAAGTTAAGAGACATTTGTTCAAAAGATTTGAATCTATGGAGATGGAGATAAAGAAACAATGAGACCAGCCCTGACTCATGAACAAATAGTGAGGTAAGGAGATAACCTTCAATGACTACTGTGAGACAGATTTAAGTGTTCTTTTGGAGTTAGAAAGCACTATATAAATACAGAGAGAGAAAAATTCATTTTAACTGGAGCATGACATTTAAATTGTACCTAGAAGGACAGAGATTGAAACCTTAACAGGTCGAAATGGAAGAAAGAACTAGGAGGAGGAAGTAAGTTTTCAACGTAGCATAGGGTTTCTATCTTTAAAAAAAAAATGGACAGTTTACTTTCTATTCATAGCTTACACAGTAAAACTGTGCTTGTTTCAACTTTGCTGGCGCTACACGACATGCCTAGATTCAATTCTGTTGAATCCCATAAACTCTATTTTTTTTGTTTTGTTTTTCATTCTGTCTTTCTATGCCTGTGCCCCATGTGTTCTTTCTCAGCTCTCATGTCTGTGTCTTTTTCAGTTCTGCATCACCTTCTTTTCTTCTACATTCCTTATCTCTGCTATCCCTCTCATAGTCATCTTCCCATCTTGATTGTCATAAGGAATTGAAATATACTGTACTTCTCTTAGACAAATCCAAACTTGAGTAAACTCTTCCACTATAGAGTTTTCAACAAATCCTTACTCTTTGTACTTCTTTCTTTCCTTTTTTAAATTGTTCCTTCCTTTCACTTAATTTCTTTGTAATCTGTCCAAATTTTATATTCTCCCTCCCCCACTTTTCTCCCTTTTCTCTCTCTCCTTTTTGATTCTTACATTACACTACTGGTGTACTCAGAGGGAAAAAATTATGCTAAAGTAAAGAAAATGTTCTTTACAATCAGAATATTTTTAACCAGTACTTCCAAGCATAACTAGTTCAATCATAAAAATTCAATTAAGATTTTAATGATTCCAACTTATATCTCTTTATCTCTATTTGAGTCAAATATTAAATGACTAGTACTTCAAAGTTAAATGTATTTTACTGTATAATTTTTGAAACTGGTATTTATATTTGATATCTATATCTCATTTCATAACTAAACTACATGGGTTAATGTATAACATATGGAAAGTTTTTGTAGTTTACCTCTTCTTGCAAGACTAAATGAGAGGACTACTGTTGGGAGAAAGCAAAGTTGGTCAAGGCCAAAAATAGGACTGACAGTGTTTTCTTTAGACTTTCCCTTTTTCTTCCTTGTAATAACCCCTAACTCCTAGATTCAATTTTTTCCTTTATTTATCCAATAAATATTTACTGAATCCTAACTATTTTCCGGGAACTATGGTAAGTGCTATTGATAGATGAATTAGGCATTCTTTGACATGGAAGAGTTTACAACCTAGGTGGAGAGGGAGAAACTGCAATATAAATTGATAAGGCCCATAATGGGACTAAGAACAGTCTACTATCCTGATTATACATCTGGTACTCAGAGACCTCTACTTGATTCCTTGGATTTTCCCCATACTTGCAACCCACCTTTTTATCCTCCTCATTAAAACTTAACTGTTATTGAGTCTCATTTTCCCTTAAGGCACCCCTTTTGGATTGGTGCTTTGGGAAAATAATCTCACAAATTAACTCACACTGGATATTAAAAGAGTAAAGCATATATCTCACATCCCTCTTGCATTTTAACAAGTCACTCCATTTGAAAAGAACTGTTTGCTAGTGATGGGAATTGCAAGAACTGTACAGTAGGCCATTAGAAAAGTAAGACTTTCCTCATACACTTCAATCACAACAGAGAGGGGTTAACTCTACCACATAAAACTTCCCTTTAGATGCCCTAACACTATTATTATTTAAACAACATAGCAGCTACATATTCACTAAGAAAATACAATTGAATTTAATTATTGTTAGTAGTAGTAGCTACCACTGGTAACTACTGTTACTAAAATAGAAATTATGTATCAATTTAAAATTATAAAATTTGCCTTATTCTTTTTTTTAACTTTGTTCATTACAAAGGTAAATTTGTGTCATGGGGGTTTGTTGTACAGATTATTTCATCAACCAGGTATTAAGCCAAGTATCCATTAGTTATTTTTCATGATCCTCTCCCTCCTCCCACGTTCCATCCTCTGATGGGCCCCAGTGTGTGTTGTTCCCCTCTATGTGTCCATGTGTTCTCATCATTTAGCTCCCACTTATAAATGAGAACATGTGGTATTTGGTTTTTTGTTCCTCTGTTAGTTCGCTAAGGATAACAGCTTTCAGCCCTATCCATCCATGTCCCTGAGAACATGATCGCATTCTTTTTATGGCTGCATAGTATTCCATGGTGTATATGTATCACATTTTCTTTAACCAGTCTATCATTGATGGGCATTTAGGTTGAATCCATGTCTTTGCTATTGTGAATAGTGCTGCCATGAACATACACATGCATGTGTCTTTATAACAGAATGACTTATATTCCTTCGGGTATATTCTTTGATATTATTATGAAGATTCACTTCAGATACCTGAAATAGCAAGGAATGGTTTTCTAGTTGGAAAAGCATGATCCCCACAATAAAAGTAATAAAATACAAGAAATATTTACATATATCAAGAAAAAATGATTCATAGGATCACAAAATAAAAATTATACAAATTGAGGAAAGCCTTATTTAATATAATGTCTTTAGGAAAAAAATTGTATCTGTGGACCTGGGATTCCTCCCCTGTAAAATGAAGGGTTTAAATAAGAATAAACTCCACTTTCCTGCTTCCAGGCTTAATACATATGTGAAGGATTTGCATAAATATTTCTCAATTTTCCTATTACATGAAGGTAATTAGCTTTTATCTTTCTGACACAAGCTTAAAGTGTTTGTTCTTACATTAAGGGAAATTTGTCCATTTAAATTTATACTAAAAATATTGTGTTACTGACAAGGCAAGAAAAGAAATCAATGTTGCTGAATCACGCACTCTTATGGATATTCTGTCTCTTCCTATTCAACACATTTTCCTTTGGCAATCTCTTTTCATGACCTTATCAACTACCAATGTATTGATAGCTTCAAATTTCTCTTCAGGTATGAATTCTCCTTTGAGCTTGAAACTCCCATGTCCAAAGGTTTCTTGACTATATCCTATGGTGTGTAATGCAGTCCTTTGGATTCTGCATTAATAAAAGTAAAGTATTCTTATTTCACAAAATATTCTGTAAGTAATTACCCAATTTTGTTAATCAAGTAATATGGAAGACAATGCACACACACACAAAATAAAGAATAAGAAATGTACTACAAATATTCATAAAGCATTAAAATATGTCAAAATACTATTACAGATATATATAATAAAATTGAAAATCTCAGGACATAACCTTCTAAGAGAATATAAATTTTCAAAATTGACTCTATAAATGGAAAATTTTAAGAGGCCAATAAATTTAAAAATTAATTACAGAAAGGTTCCAGAAACAGGTGGTTCAAGAGAAAATTCTATTTAATTTCCTTTTTCAAAAATTGATAGATAAAATTCTATGTATTTTCCATGTATACCATGATGTTTTTAAGTATATATACCTTATAGAACAACTAATTTAGCTAATTAACACATGTATTACCTCACATAGTTTTTTTTGAGTAAACATCCACTCATCATTTTTCAAGAATACATATATTATTAACTATAGTCATCATGTTGTACAATAGATCTCTTAAACTTATTCCACCTAATTGAAATGTCGTATCATTTGACCAATATCTCCTTAAACCCCAGTTTTAACAGAAAATTGAATTTCATTAAGTTTTCAAGGATCAAAATAAACCCATAGCATAGTAACAAAAACAAAATATTTCCAAATTCATTTTCTAAGGCTAGCAAAAGCCTAAAAATGTGACTTCACAGTACAGCAAAGGAGGCTACTGAACACTGTTATTTGACTCCGTTGGATTAGGATCAGATGCAAGTGTAAAGCATCAGATTTTTAGAATTCACTATAAAAAACTCTAAAATAACTCATTACCATTTTCATATTACATATTAAAATAGTAATATCTTGGCTATATCATTTTAAATAAAATACATTATTAAAATTAATTTCACCTGTTTCTTTTTGCTTTTTAAAAATGTAGTCACAAGAAAATTTTAAATTGCATATATGGCTCACATTGTATTCCTATTAGTATTAATATAGATAATTTTGCTTATAAGGATATAAAACTTCTCAGCAAGTAATATATAACAATATATTAAAAATAATTTGTGATGACCAAGAAAGTTGAAATAGTTTTCCATTAGAATATCTACTAATATATTATATGATAAATTTAGATAATAAATATAAGTATGATAAAAACAATAATTTTGATAGTGCTGAAAATGCATGTAATAAAAATCAATCACAATTCTTAATTTTAAAACTCTTAATAAACTATGATGAAACTTTTTAACATAATGAAGAATATCTACCTATAAAATGGTTGACACTACACCTAATGGTGGAAAACATTAGTGGTATTCCCACTGAAGCCAAGAGAAAAACAAACTCTTGCTAGCCCTTATTATTATAATTTGGAAGCTCCAGCAATACCACCTAACATGAACTATAAATATGAGAAAGGAGTAGAATAAAAAAAATTAAGAAATAATTAGAACTTATAAATCAGCAAGCTCCTTGTTTACTATACGCACACACACACACACACAGACACACACACATACCAAAAACAGCCATTTAAAAGTGCAACAGAAAGAACAATCTCTTATTACCAATGATAAAAAATAAAAAATACATAGAAACTAACACTACAAGAAAAATGTTAGACTTATATGGAAAAAATGTTTTTCTAAGTAATGTTAAAAATATCTTGAATATATTAAGACATCTTACAGATAAGAAACCTCTATGTCAATTTTCCCCAAAACAGTTCATAAATTTAATGCAACCATTCTCAGAAGTCCAATAAAATTGAAGTGGGGCAGGCAGTGGTAGAGAGGCCTTGATTAAATAATTCTAAACCTCTTATAAAAAATTGGTTAAGAATAGCCACTAACCTTTTAAAATGAAAAATACTAAAAATAAACTTTCATTAGCAGGTTTAAACCGTATTGTAAAAGCCACAATAAATAGCATAGCCCCAGTAAACCATATAGAAACTGATAGAACTGAAGAGAAAAAATAGGCTGGAAATCAAATAGAAAGGCAAGAAACAAGCCCATTTGTAAATTAAGTATTTAGCATATGATAAATAATGCATTTTAAATCAGTGGGAAAAACATAGATTTTTTCAATTGATGGTGCTGAGACAACTGGTTAAATATTTAGAACAGAGTAAATTTAGAGCCTATCTCACACTGTATATCAAAATAAAATTCCAGATGGTTTGAAGAGTTATATGTAAACAATAAAACCATAAAAGAACTAGAAGCAAATATAGAAGAATTTTTAATCTTATCTTGGGTTGGAGAAGGTCTTCCTAAGCATAAAAGCAAAGGCAGAAGCCATAAAAAATGTAATATGTTTTTTAAAAATAGAATATTTGAACACATAAAAATGAAAGGTCTGTATAGCAAAAACAAATGAAACTAAAAGGCAAACAATAAATTTAGAAAAAACTATTTGCAACATATGACAGAGTATCATACAGCAGCTGAAAACAATGTCCTATGAAAAATAATTAAGGACCTGGGAAAAACAACTAGCATATAGTGTTAAACGGAGAAATTGTTATAAAACAGTACATACATTATTATAGGAACTTTGTAAAATACACTTACATTTGGGTATAATGACTTCCCACATATACCATGTTTATAATTTCCATGCTTTTATACATATAGTCCCCTTTGACTGAAGAGATCCTCCTTCCTTCCCTGTCTATACATCTCCTGTTCATCTTTCAAGGGTCATTTCTGACATCCCTTTAGACAACAAGAAGTCTTCTTTGAATTATCAGGCTGGAATATGTGGCCTTCCTTTGTTTGCCCATAGTACATTGTTGCACTATTTAATGCTATTTAATATTATCTGTTTACATGTATTACTCCACCCCTATGATTAAAGTTCCTCAAGAGAAAGGGTAACATTTTACCTCTTTCTCCTTGCTCATTTCCTAGTATTATATCTGTCAATTAGTACACATTCGAAAATATTAGTTTGAATTATTGCTAAAATATCTTCTAATTAAGATTATTCCAAAATGAAGCTAACGTCAATAGGGAAACAAACAACACAAGAGGCATCAAACTGTGTAAGAAGTGTGAAAGAAAAAAAAAAGACAACATAATGAGATCATTCTGTCCTCCTTTCGACGTTATACCACAAGCTTCCTTCAGGGTACAGCTCAATGAGTCATCCTAGAGTATTCTAGGTATATATTGATATTCCTAAAATTCTAAACACATGTACCATATACAAACTGTGTCCCACAATTTATCACTTGAAGTTTATTGTTTTTAAATGATTTCTCATTTATGAGTCTTTTCTCTCATTAGATGTTGATTTCTGTTATGTGAAGAGGTCATGCCTTATCTAGGCAGATATCCTACAAAGTGTTTGGCTAAGTACCCTAGTACTTTAATAAAAAGTCAATATGCATAAAATTTCTATATAACTTTAAGTAATTTTCTGTTTTTATTTACATACATCCCTTCATAATTTTCTAAGAAAATCAGGATCTACTCCAATTTCCTCATTGCCCGTCATCATCCAGAATGATGAAGAGATGTATATATTAAGAAAATATTTGTGTTTGCTGAGTAAACCTGGTATTATCTAATCAAAAGAACAGCTTCAGCTGTGCTTCTCCTAGCTGTGCTAGTCCACACAGCTTTCCCAGTTTTCATGAATTAGTGGAGGTAATGGTAAACCACTTTTCTAGTAAGAGTGCATAAGGATATTTAAGTGAGCTCATCCCTCTAACAAAGGAAAGAATAATTATCATTAATCATTATTCAACAGTACATCTTCTTGAACTAAATCATGAGAGGAAGAACTTATGATGTTTTTTATTAGTCAAAACATTTTCTATATAAGCCTAGTATATACAACGTGCCAAAATACAGAATTCTATTTACTGCTAATGTCGATTTACCACCACATTGCTTGATATAATTCAAAGTTTTCCAAGGAGCTATTTGACCTCCTTTAGACTGAAAATAAAATCATGAGATTTAAATTATTTAATGCCAAAAAAGAAAGTCATCCTTTTCTCCTTCTTATGTCTTTGTTTCACAAAACTATTATCAGACAGTCCATGCAAACAACTAAAAACAAAAAATTATATGGTGTAGTTAATTGAAAAAATGCTTTTGCTACACACAGAAATTGACACTAAGTGCTGTATTAGAAGGAAATCAGTGATTTTCAATTGACATTGCACAGGAAATCGTTTAGTGTCAATTGATATTAAATGGGTAAAATTGTACTGAATTAGTACAAAATGATTTGGTGGAAAAAATGTGCTTCCATTAGGTGACTTGATATTAAGTGGGCTCAAATGTAATAAGTTTTAGAGGTCACTAGTCAACAAAAATTGGGGCATGCTATCCAACCCTGAGTACATCAGACTGCTTGCTCTTAATACCCTTATCAAAAGATAAGTTAGTGTCATATTATCATGACAAAATTGTCTTCCTTTGGGCTTTCAAGGGAAGTGGGAAAATTCAAATTGTTTAAATGAGCTAAATTAGCCAGTGGTAAGAACCATGACTTCTTAGATATATCTGGTGGTCCTAATCCTTTAAAAATATAATTTTTTCTAGAATTTTTGGCATGAAATGAAAGGCAGTATAACAGCATGTATTTTATTTAATACGGTCCAGATTGAGCTTTCTCTATAAAATGGCTTTGACAGTAAGCACACAATAAACTATATTGTATTAGGGAGTGATATGATTATATATAATGAAGTAACCACTTTATTGATCTTTTAAGAAACCTATGTTTTTAAACCTGAGTAATGAGGAAAGAGAAGCGTGTGACTGCAGGAGACACAAGGAAGGAGAAAAGACAGGAAAAGTTACATTACACAGTCACTACAAGAACAAATTGAATAAAATATTATAGATATTTTCTGGGAACAGAAATGGGGGGTTGTAAGGTACAGAAAACTGTAAAACTAATTTGTTAGTAATACAAGGAACAATAACAATAAAACAGACATACTGGGAACACTCCACCCAACAACAACAGAATACACAATCTTCTCAAGTGTACATAAGGCAACTACCAGTGTCCAGGATAGACCACATGTTAGGCCACAAATTAAGTCTCCATATATTTAAATAGACAAATATCATACAAAGTATCCTTTCTGACCACAAAGGGATAAAGTTAGAAATCAGTAACAAAAGGAAAATAGTTAGGCAACATACTCTTAAACAAAGGATCAAAAAAGAAATCACAAGAGAAATTAGAAAACATCTAGAGATGAATGAAAAAGTGTTATCCCATATCAAAACTTAGGAAACACAGCAAAAGGAGTGCTAAGGGGAAAGTTTATAATTATAAATACTTACATTAAAAAACAAACAAGATCTCAAATAAGCAACCTAACTTTACAACCTAAGGAACTAGAAAAAAAAAAAAAAAGAAATTAAACCCACAGCTAGCAGGAGGAAAGAAATACATATTAGAGCAGATGAAAAATACAGAATAGAAAAATAAGATAAAACCAATAAAACCAAAAGTTGGTTCTTCAAAAATATTAACAAGATTGACAAACCTTTGGATATACATACTAAGAAAAAAAGAGAAGACTCAAATTACAAAAATCAGAAATGAGAGGGGAAACACTACTACTATTCTACAGAAATAAAAATGATTATAAAAGAGCACTATGAGCAATTGCTAGGCCAAGAAATTGGATAACCTACTTGAAATGTAGAAATTCCTAGAAAAACAAAACCTACTATAACTAAACCACAAAGAAATAGAAAATCTGAATAGACCTATAACTTGTAAGGAGATAGAATCAATATTCAAAAATCTCCCAATAAAGAAAAGTCCTGGACCTGATGGGTTCACTGGTGAGTTCTACCAAATATTTTTAAAAGGGCTAAAATCAACTAGAGGTTCCTCAAAAAAACTAAAAATTGAGCTACCACATGATCCAGTATTCCCACTGCTGGGTATGTACATACCAGCAGAAAGAAAGGAAATCAGTATATCAAACAGATATCTGCACTCTTATGTTTGTTGCAGCACTGTTTAAAATAGCTAAGATTTGGAAGTGTCCATCAACAGATGAATAGATAAAGAAGATGTGGCATATATACATAATGAAATATTATTCAGTCATAAAAAAGAATCCCTCTCAAACTTTTCCAAAAAATTCAGAGAAGGAAACACTCCCTGGTTGATTCTATGAGGCCTGTATTACCCTAATGCCAAAACCAGACAAAAACACAATAAATAAAAACAACAGACCAGTATCTCTATGAGCACTGACAAGAATTGAAAATCCTTAACAAAATGTAGCAAACCAAATTCAGTAGCATATTAAAAGGATTTTACCCTATGACCAAGTAGGATTTGTTGTTGAAATGCAAGGATTTTTAACAGATGTAAACCGATCAACATAATATACCACATTAACAAAATAAAGGGAAAAAACAATAATCTTGATTAATGCAGAAAAACTACTTGACAAAATCTGACATCCTTTTATAATAAAAATCCTTAAAAACTAGGAATAATAAACAACCTCAACATAATAAAATCCATATATTGAAATCCCACAGCTAAAATAATACTCAAGAGTAGGGACTCTTCCTCTGAGATCAGCAACAAGGCAAGTACTATTCCACATAGTACTGAAAGTCCCATTCAGAGCAGCCAATAGGGAAAAAAGAAATGAAAGGCACCTAAATCAGAAAGAAATAAGTAAAATTACGTTTTTTATTTGAGTATGACAACAGGTCATAGGCAATGACAACAAAAAACACAAATTAGGCTTCATAAAAATTAAACATTAAATGCACATCGAAAGTCACCATCAACAGAGTAAAAATGCAAACCACTGAATGAGGGAACATATTTGCAAGTTTCATATTGAATAAGGGGCTAATATTCCAAAATATATAGAGAACTCCTAAAAACACAACAACAACAACAACAACAACAACAACAAAAAACCTGAATCAAAACTGTGCAAAGAACTTGAATAGATTTATTTCCAAGAAAGATATACAAATGGCAAACAAGCACATGAAAAGATGTTCAACATGACTAATCATTTGGGAAATGTCAATCAAAGCTACAATGAAATGGAATCTCACACCAATTAGAATTGCTTCTATCAAACACACACACACACACACACACAAGTTTTAGTAAGGATGTGGAGAAGTTGGAACCATTTTATGCCTTTGATAGAAATGTGAAAAACATCATGGCAGTTTCTCAAAAAATTAAAAATAGAACTACCATATGACAGAGCAATTCCACCTCTGGGTATATATTCAAAAGAACTGACAGCAGGGTCTTGAAGAGATATTTGTTCATATGTTCACAGCAGCCATATTCACAACACCCATATTTACAATTACTAAAATGTAGAAGCAATCCAAGTGTCTATTGGATGGAAAAATGGATACACAAATTGTGATATATATACACAATGGAATATTATTCAGTCTTAAAAAGTAAGGAAATTGTGACATATGCTACAACATGAGTCAACTTTGAGGACATTATGCTAAATGAAATAAAGCCAAACACAAAAAGACAAATACTGTATGATCCAGCTTATATGAGGTACTTAGGGAAATTAAAATCACAGAGACTGAAAGCACAATGGTGGTTGTGGGGAGGAAAAATGGATGCTGGTGGGGAGGAAAAATGAGGAGTTATTCTTTTATGTGTACAGGCTTTAAGTTTGCAAGATGAAAATAATTCTGGAGATACTTGGTGGTATTGGTTTCACAATAATATGAATGTACTTAATGTCACCAAACCGTACAGTTAAAATTGAATAAGGTGGTGAATTTTGTTATGTGTATTTTACTCCAATAAAAAAGTTGAAAAAAATGGGAGAAAAGCTTTTTGACTTTTTTTTCTTTTTTTCTTTTTTCGAGAAGGAGTCTCACTCTGTCGCCAGGCTGAAGTGTAGTGTCGCGATCTCGGCCCACTGTAACCTCCGCTTCCCGGGTTCAAGTGACTCTCCTGCCTCAGCCTCCCGACTAGCTGGGACTACCGTCTTGCTCTGTCTCCAGGCTGGAGAGCAGTTGTGCAATCTCGGCTCACTTCAACTTCCGCCTCCAAGGTTCAAGCGATTCTCCTGCCTCAGCCTCCCGAGTAGCTGGGACTACAGGCGCGTGCCACCACACCCAGCTAGTTTTTGCATTTTTAGTAGAGACGGCATTTCACCATGTTGGCCAGGATGGTCTCCATCTCTTGATCTTGTGATCTGCCCGCCTCCGCCTCCCAAAGTGCTGGGATTATAGGTGTGCGCCACCGCACCCGGCCACTTTGTGATTTTTTTTAAATGTGACCTGCCCCACCCAAAAAATACATACATAGGGAACTTTTCATGGTAATCACTGGGCTTGAAGAGACAGCATTAACTTTTTTTTTCTAATATGGCCCTGAGACTGAAAAAAATACATATCTGTAGGGACTCTAACCCATATAGAACTTACGATGAATGTCCACAAAGTAAACCAAGAACATTCCTCCTAGCATTAGCAGAAAGCATTCTAGAATATAATTTAGTTTCATCATAGAGGAAGCTTACAGTGAAACTGGAGCTACAGTCTTTAAGGTTCAGGAGAATGATTTGCTGATTCAAATGGACAACAGAGAAATCTGATTAAATAATAATATATTTATGATCATTACTGTTTATTGAGCTTTTACTAATACCGAGGATAATCTTGAGCATTCCTCATTAAATATCATAATCATTTTGCTTAACAATCTGGTAAGGTCCACCTATTTCAGAAACAAAGATCGTGAGATTAAGAAAACTGACCAAAGTAACAAGCACAGTAAGGTGTTAAACCCATATCTATCTGAATCCAAAGTAAAGAAATTTTTTTTGGTGGAAGGGGCGGAGGGAGGAGGTGGAAACGGAGTCTCACTCCCTCACCCACGTCGGAGTGCAGTGGCACAATCTCGGTTTAGCGCAACCTCCGTCTCCCAGGTTCAGGCGATTCTCCTGTCTCACACTCCTGAGCAGCTGGGATTACAGGCATGCGCCACCATGCCCAGCTGATCTTTTTCCATTCGTTTTTAGTAGAGGCAGGGTTTCACCACATTGGCCAGGCTGGTCTCAAACTCCTGACCTCAAATGATCCACCAGCCTCGACCTCCCAAAGTGCTGGGATTACAAGCGTGAGCCACCATGGTCGGCCCCAAGTAAAGAATTTTTAACTAGATAATTTGGACTTTCAAAACTGGGACAGAGTTGGTAATTTAAAATAAAAATCCTCTTGCAAGAATATCTGAAGCTAAAATGTTCCAAAGCACAATTGGAGCTGTAAACAAGTTAGTAGTCTATAAGGAGAAGTATAAATACATTCTAAGAATTAATCCAGGGGGAGGAATGTGGTTTAAGCAGTAATTGATAGGTGAAGATGAGCACAAAAATCAGGAAACACATAACTGTACCTATAAGTTGCTATTTCTTTAAATCTTGCCTTGAGTGTTATTTTTAAATAAATAAATATGCTAGAAAACATTTATTCTTTGAGGTTTTAGTACACAGAATATTTTAATTTCCAAATACCACAAATGAGGTCTAAAACATGATTAAATAACTAACTCCATTATCCTTACAACTATTCAAACAATGAAGTTTCACACGAGTGATGCCACCTCCTACACTGTCACACATTACAAAGTTATAGTCACAGGTTTTTAAAGAAATAACATTGGGAGGCTAAGGCAAGTGGATCACGAGGTCAGAGGATCGAGACCATCCTGGCTAACACGGTGAAACCCCGTCTCTACTAAAAATACAAAAAAATAGCTGGGTGTGGTGGCAGGCGCCTGTAGTCCCAGCTACTCCGGAGGCTGAGGCAGCAGAATGGCGTGAACCCGGGAGGCGGAGCTTGCAGTGAGCCGTCGCGCCACTGCACTCCAGCCTGGGCAACAGAGTGAGACTCCGTCTCCAAATAAATAAATTAATTAATTAAAATAAAATTAAAAAATAAATAACAGCTTTTCCGGGTTAAACTTCCAATCTCAAGCCTATTCATGATGATAAATGTCACAGGGTCAAAAACCTACAGGGAAAATCTATGTTAGCTCTAAGGTGGGTTAACCAGTACATACTGGTTAATCCAAAATGCATTTATTAGGAACAAGGCAAGTACTACACACCCTTCATTTTGAAGATACTCATAAACTCAATTAACAATTTCCAATAACAAAGCTTGTCCCTTTTATGTATAATAACATCACAGAACTCTATGATACAAGCACATACAAAGCAAGGTGAAAACTGACTTGGCCATACAGGTTTACAATCTAACTAGAAAGCGTAAATATCACAAATAAATAGGTGTAAATACAATCAGTACATTGATAAACATACTTTATACACTTATGCAGTAAATACTCAAAAACATAAGCAATGAAAATAACATAGAATACTTGTTGAATGGACGAAACTCATCCCAGTGAAGTTTCCTGAATATATTTTTCCTTCAATTTTTATTGTAAAACCAAAGCTAAATTTTCCCTAAACAAGTTTGTCCCTAAATATAAACAATGCATCCAACATTATAGAAATCATCAATTTTTAAAAATCTGTTGCTCGTAAACTATTAACATCATTATATTCAAAGGAAATGTTAAAATTAAAATTTTAATATTTTAATTCTAAATACTATCATCAACATTTGCTTCACACATCTGCAATATGAAAGTGGTAACATCTAAAGATTTAACATTTTAAAATAATATTTTCACCACCTTTTAGCCATTGTATTACATCTAAGTTATGCAATTTTTTACCCTTTTATTATTTTTTTTACACTCTCTCCCTTTACTGGAGATTATTGCCTTCTTCTCTGACATCATAACTAGATAATATCTCAATGACCTGTTACTGTATCCTCGAATAAGATGAGATAGCATCTCCAGTAAGGTCAGATATGAGTCAACCATGTGATATGGGTACTGAAAAAATCCAATTAAATGTTAAACTGACCTGACAGAATAACAGTATCTAGAATAAGGGAGATGACATTCCCACTCTCATCAGCAATGGTCGGATGGCATGATCAATACTGTGATACAGATGACCCAGAAGCACAATAATATTCTAAGAAGGGGGAAAAGGAAGGGTGAAAGACTAACATCATAACATATTTGGAATGGCAGAAAGAATCAAGGGTATTACATGTTGACTGTGCGATTAGGAAAACAATCAGGATAGAAAACGTTTCAAATGTTTGAAAACTTCAAATGAGACTACTCTATACGTTCCCAAGGGATATACTCTTAATAAAATGATGGGTTGAGAATACTAGATATAGTTTCAACTCAAAGTAAATAAGAACCTCTCAACATCAGAATTGCTCGCAGATGATGTGTTGCTTGAAATATTAGTCAACATAAAGAGACTGGAGGTGTTTATGCCAAAAGTGGGGAGTTGGCCTAGATTACCCTTAAAGCAGTTATACAATATGATTCTATCAGTCTTCTCAAAGCTCAGAATTAAAATACTTAATAATGTTGAGTGGTGGATGTTTTTCCAATGTGGCCTGGAATCTGCAGTTATCAACCTACAATTGTCTGATTTTTATCAGCAAAGTATTAAAAAGTTTTTCATTTTCCCAATTTAAGAAGTTTATGCACTGGACATTGCTTTTCAAAAGTTATTTTTTGAATAGTGGTGGTAACCAAAGGTTGTGGCTTGGGGGGTGTGGAGAATGGGGACATGTTGGTCAAAGGGTACAAAATTTCAGTTAGACAGGAGATATAAATTATGGCGATCTATTTTACAGCATGATAACATATAGTTGGTAATAAATAATGCACTACACACCTGAAAATTGCTGAGAGTAGATTTTAAATGTTATCACCATATACACACATACACACACACACACAAATGATAAATATGTGAGATGACAGATGATAATTAGCTTGATTATTTCACACTGAGTGTGTATATATATATGTTAAAACCACTTTGCTCACCATAAATATATACAATTTCATTTGTCAATTAAGAATAATAATAAAGTTATATACATAATTTTTTTAATTTCAAGTGGTATGGCTTTATATAATTCTGAATGACTCACTGACTGATTGAATCATTGTCATTCATTCAACAAATATTTATTCAGAGCCTGGTATGTGCCAAAGACTGCCAAGTGGCATACAAAAAGAGAGAATAAGACAAAGCCTATGCTTATAATATGTCAGGGTAAGCAGACACCCAAAAATAATCATTTCCAAAGTGTAAGATCTTATTCTAGAAGCCTGTGCTCTGGGAGCACACTGGAATGGCATTTAACTTTCCCAGGAGAATCAAGGAAGACTTCACTGAGGAGGTGATATTTGAGCCGGGCTTTAAAAGATTAATAGGATTTCACTAGACAGTAAGGGAATGGAATGATATTTCAGGCAGAAGAAGCATTATGTACTCAGAGGCATGAAAGTACATGGTGTGGTTAGTGAAAAAGGCAAGAAATTTGGTAAAGCTGAAATGTGAGGCATACAGCATGGAAAGAGTGAAAAGAAGATTGACAAAGTAGATCATGACTAAATATCTGGGGTCAATATAAGCCATGCTAAGGTGTTTGGGTTTAACCTTGCGCACAAAGAAATGTTTTCAAGTAGAAAGGTGACATGGTCACATTTGCAGTTTAGACAATATATATGCATCATGTGTGAGAAACTCATTTCTATAAATACTAGTTTTTGCCTTGAAACATTTCAGGGGTAGTGGAATCCTCAAATTACTGGCACCAGCAAGGGTAAATTAATGGGCACTAGATGGCGACATAGAGTGCCCAAGTCTTCATAACATCAGTTACTATTTCTGAGCCTGTATTTTTGACTTAAATAATTCCTTTATTCAAAAATCCCATTAAATGAATATGTACTATTTAGACTGATTGGCATGAAGTAATAGACTACTGTAAGGGGAACATGCATTTTTTAAAAGAGGTAAAGCCCATGTTGGTGCATGATGGAAAAGGCAGTTGAGGATTATAAAAATATTTGGAGAAAATTAAAAATACAACCTTGAGTTCAATGGAATCTTAAATTTCTCTTTCAAAAGTTGCCATTTGTTTTTAAATAATAATAATACATACATATGTAAAACACCTAAAATTCATAAAGTAATTTTATATTCACCATCTCTCCTCTTCTTCAATTAACACCATTACAATATGGACAAACATTACAATTCACATTTTACAAGGAATGAAACTGGGGCTCATGTAAATTATTTTCCCAATTTATATGGTACAGTTAATAAATCATAGTACCAAAACCAAAACTCTAGTTTTTGGATTACAAATCCAGTCTTTGGTTCACTTTGTCATGTTTCACAACTGAAAAACAATTGAGAACTAGGACAAGATTAAGACAAGGAAATGATAGAACCAAATGATTCTAATGCCATTCTGTGATAAACAGAGAGGAAGAGAATGCAAATGCTATAAATTGGATTGTATATTCATTAAGCCCATGGTTTCTAACAATTATTTTGGAAGAATTTATATGTCAAAGAAAATTATGACCAATATTTAGTTATACCAAGGAATTTACATTGGAGAAGCTCTATATATTTTTAATGTTTGGTTGATAATATGTTAACATGATTAGTAAGAAACACAAAAATAGTTTGTAACTTAGGATGTAAAATGTTCCAAATAACTATAAATTCCTTATAGAGAAGCAGTTCTGTTTGCCCCATGTCATCACGCCTTTAAAATTAGACACAAAAGTTTGAATACTCAACAGTAGAATTGTTTATTTAGTAGTGTGGAAGGTCTCCCTCTGTCTATTTCCTGAGGGAAAGCGGCTACAATGAGCCTGCTTGAATTATGAGAATAAGGTTTTCTTTTTTAAAGAGTTTATTCTAACAGATAGGGGGTAACTTTTATTTCTGCCTTCCTCTCTTGCCACTCCATCTCCAGCTAAGAATCCAATCCCTTAACAGCTGTCCTCGTTTTTCTTGTTGTTGATGATACTCTCCACCAAGACAAACTAAACCAGACTGAGACCATGCCATTTTAGCATTATGAAACAAGAAAGAAAGCAAAAGTCATAAGCAGAGCAATACAGGAATTTGAGATGTACAGAGGAATTGAAAAAAGAGGAGCTGATAGGAGCATTCTCTTTCAAAGCTCAATTTAGTGTTCCAACTACTTAAAACCCTATCACAATATACTCTATGCCGTCGGTGAAGAAAAATGCCAGTTTTAAAACATTATGTTCACTTTTTTATAAAAGGTAAAACATGTTAAGGTCCATATGTAAAATCTTTCCAACAGATCAGTTCATCTGCAAATTAGTAGCTGAAGTCTGCTCAAATGCAGAGGAAACTTCCATTTAGGTCTTGAAAAAGAATAGAGCTCATTTTAAAACATCTTTATTTATTTGTGCAACAATGAGTTTAGAAACAAAGTATCCAGTATATTTTCCTAGAGTTAAAAAAAGAAATATTTTTATTGAGTACATTCCAAAACAATTAAATTCTCTTACCCCACCCTTTTCCCCAACTGAATAGTTTTCGTTTGACCTTGAATTACCCACTTACTGATTTACAAACTGGTCAAATTCAGCATATATACCCACACTCATACAAAATGCATTCAGGTTTCCCTTTTTGGATTAAAAACTAAAATTTTATTTTACAGTGAAAGTTAATTTGTTAGGTAAGACCCAATTAAATCAAGAAAGAGAAATATAAACTTACTTCTTCCAAATTTGAAAATTATCCATGAGATCTTCACCAATAAGCTACATCTTTTCCATGCGTTATGATCATACTCCATTTTTTAAACCAAATACAAAAGTATGCAAAGAGAAAGGGGACTATTATCTTTGATCATAAGTGTTGATATCCTAAATTAAATTTAAGATTTGGGGCCTTATTAATACAAAGGGATAAAATAATTAACTGAAGATGTCATTAGTAAAAATTTTCATTAACTTCTATCTCTATAATTTCTGGCCTTTCCAGCTTTTGGTTGCAGCTTTCTAGAAATGCATGTCCTTTTCCTAGCCTTAGCTCTGAAAATATTGCTTCTACCCATAAAGTCATGTTGACAATGCTTTAAATACTGAATTATAAATTTTCTATATAAGAGTTAATGAGCCTATTTCATGTTTTAACACTGAAAACATAGTCTAAGAGTTTACAACGTCTTTTAATAATTTGTTTAAAAAGCAGTTGAAGGTCAGGCATGGTGGCTCACACCTGTAATCCCAGCACTTTGGGAGGCCGAGGTAGACTGCTCACTTGAGGTCAGGAGTTTGAAACCAGCCTGGCCAACAAGGTGAAAACCCGTCTCTACTAAAAATTTTAAAAAATTAGCCGGGTGTGGTGGCAGCCATCTGTAATCCCAGCTACTCGGGAGGCTGAGGCAAGAGACTCACCTGAACCCAGAGGCGGAGGTTGCAGTGAGCTGAGATTGCACCACTACACTCCAGCCTGGGCAGCAGAGCAAAACTCTGGTCTCAGAAGAAATAATAAAATAAATGAAAGTAGTTGAAACCAGAAAAAAAGAGAGCATCTAACATATAGGAGTAGAATTTTGAGATACAAAGTTTTACTCCACATTTTCTTTGTCACTAATATTCCCCCACTATTCCTTGCATTCATAAGCCCTTATTTTCAGAATTTATTGTCTCTTATGGTTTTAATATGTGTCCCCTCCAAATCTCATGTTGAAATATGGTCTCCAGTGTTGGAGGAGGGCCTGGTGGGAGGTATTTGGATCATGGGGGTAGACACCTCATGAATGGCTTGGCACCATCTCCTTGGTAATAAGTGAGCTCTCACTGTGAGTTCACATGAGATCTGGTTGCTTGAATGCATGTGGCACCTCCTCACATCCTTGCTCCTGCTTTTGCCATGTGAAGTACCTGCTTCTCCTTTGCCTTCTGCCATTACTGTAAGATTCCTTAGGCCTCCCCAGAAACCAAGCAGATGCCAGCACCATGCTTCCTGTACAGCCTGTAGAACTATGAGCCAATTAAGCCTCTTTTCTTCATAAATTAACCTGTTTCAGGTATTTCTTTATGGCAATACAAGAATGGCCTAACACACTCTCCAAGAAGTTTCAAATCACATAAGACTAAATGTTGGTATTCTTACTGCCAGCCAACCAGTGTAGGTTCACCCTCTTTTATTTTGCAGTGAGAAGAAAAAAAAAAAAAAAAAAAAAAAACTAAATTCAGACAGCTGATTTTGATTTATAGATACATTCATTTTATTTATAAGTATCAGGCATACTGTTTTCCAAGCTTCAGACCTCCAATGAGAAAGCAAAGCTTAATGTGACTCGGTCTTATTACCTGGCTAGTTTGAAAGGCAAAATAAGTGACAGTGAAGAAATAAAAGCTAAACCAGATGATGTTGGTTTGTAAACTTTAATGACTACTTATTAAACTTTTGCAAAAAATGAAATTGGTTATTATCTGTATCAGTGATTTCCAATGGCGGCTACTGTAAGAATGGCTTGGGAACCTTTTAAAACATACCAATGCCAAAGACCTGCCTTACACCAATTAAATCATATTTGGCAGTGCCAAGTTTAAAACATACCTGAGATAGTATTTTATTAAGACTGTTTAACAAAGTTATCAAGAACACAAGCTACTTTCAATCTAAACTTCATTTTCCTCATCCCCAAAATGGGCAGAATAACTACATTATGTGGATACTGTGAGAATTAAATGAAATAATGCTTAAGAAGAATCCAGAACAATGACTGGCTCACAGTATGCACTCACTTGTAGGTGGTATTGCCATTACAGCTCCTGCTGCTCTGCACTGGTAAAACCGGTAGGTGTTACAGAAAGGAAATGGTATGCCTATGAATAAGGAAAAGGAAGAACACTCTTTAAACATCAATCGCAGCCAGCAATGTGCTATACCCATGAGACAGGATATACAGCAGCAAATCATACTTAGCATTCCTGTGATAGATGTTAACCTTAATGAAGTATCTTCATGCCATACGCAGGACCACAAAAGCCTCTGCGGGACCCAACATACAATTTCCTGTAATAACTCGTGAATCCCATTCATTAAGTTAGTCACATTGAACATTCTTATTCAATTTCTCTATATCTAATGCCAATAAACTACAAAACATGTAGTATATGTTCCTATTTATATCTGCATGTAAACATAAATACATATTTTTACATAGATATGAAACATTAAAAAACAAGTAATTTTTTGTCTATATAATTTTCCTGTAGTGGCCGAATTTCCTACAATAAGCATACATCATTTTTATAAGTAAGATTACATAGCTGATTTCATTTTAATTAAACAAATAAAAAGTCATATATTTAAAACTATGAAGACACTACACCTTTCTACAATGAATTTATTAGAAGTTTATTTACAGATATTGTTATTGTCTGCACTAACCTTAAGACTCCTTAAAGAAAAAAAAATGGCAAACAGTAAAATGCAATCAATCCAGTCAAATTCATGGTGTTATAAAGTTCTTCAGAACAGCACTAACATGGAAGAGTTTTATAACAGGAAAAGAAAAACCAAATAAGAGAGAAAGAGAATGTAAATAAATAATTTAGCCCTCCCTTTTAAAAAGTAAGTATTTTCAGAATAGATTATTTCTTTAATTATACTACTGACATATTCTTTCCCTAAATTCTAATTCTGATCCAAATCTTTTTCTCTACTTCTTTTTTCTCCTCATATTTTAAGATTATAAGACTGTTCTCAAACTGTTGGCACCTGCTAGATCACTTGATGAGGGTTCAACAAGCATGTGGACCACCAGTTTTAGTTGGAGGAATGCCATTGTTTACAATCTTTCATCAAGGTACCTCTAACTGGCTCAGTGATAAATTGTGTGAGCCATAGATCAGGTGAAATTTTTATCCAGAAAAATAATTTTAAAATCTCTTTGTTTTTTTACTGAATCAGAAAATCATGACATACTTCGAGGTCACTGAGATTAATACTGAATTCGAGATGGCTCTGTCAGGTAGTTCTAGATAATTTGCAACAAGCATCAACCCAGAGGTTATGAAAAGGTTTCTCACTGAAGACTACCTTCAAAATGTAACAAATGCTAAGTCAAAAATTCTATTACACACAAACCTAAAACGTTGAAGGTTTTAACTTGGAAGATGGAGAAAAAATGGATTCTTAATTCATCTTTTGACAGCACTCAGTCCTATAAAGTTGTTAGAAAAAAAAGTATTTCTTCATGTTTTGCACCCGGAGATTATTTTTAAAAGGGCTTAATAATGTGGCATCAATTATTTCCCCCCCAAATGAGTAAACACATCAAATTTTGGGTAAGAGTCATGTTCTCAATGATCATTGAGCCATAGGTACCAAAATTTATATTCTAAAGAAATTCTGCTATCTTGTCCTCAACTAAAAATCTTGTTGATCTTAAATTAATAGGTCAAGGCTACTTAAGGATTGATATGTATGACTTAATAAAACTACTTGAAACTATAGGAATAGTTTTTATAGGATTAACAAGTATTATGAAGAAATATTTTTTCATTTTTTCATTCATAGTTGCAAAATGTAGGTTATGAAATAACTTTAAAAAACAACATTTCCATTCACGTAAAAACCTCCCTCTCCTTGCTATGGGCAAGTCTGGTTCTCCATACTGTCACAATGACACGTTCTCAATCAACATCACAGCTCAGGAAATAATTATTAAAAACAAACACACACAAATATCTATTATAGAGTATGGGTTTTCAGTGATAAGAAAAACAAACGTCATCAAGCATTTCTTCACATATTCACAGAACAAATGCCAAGAGCTTATTTAGACCTTCCAACTTAAAATTTAATTATCTGCTACCACATACGTTAAATAGTATCTGTTTTTCCACAATACAGTAATATGTTGATATAATGCAAAATCCAACAATTTGGTATGATAAAGGAATTTTATCAATACTTTTTCTGCTTTCCCACTGAACATATTTGTCATCATCTTTGAGGCTGATTTACTAGTTTTGAAGCAATCCTGCACATTACTTGTAACTGTTTTTGCTATGAGGAGTACAATTCTGAATGAAGTCTTTGTAGTTTTGATCTTTTCACCTTTAGTAATAAAAGTCACCTATTTTGTACCAGAAAACAGTAAAATGGCAAAAACAAAGTTTCAATAGCTTCCTTTGATTATTTGACAAAGTTTGAGAAAAGACAACATACTTGGAACCAGAGAAACCAGGAAGAAAAAGGACTGCTGGTATTTGTCACTGGGCTTTCTATTTGTGCTTCTTAAGCCGATTGTACGAAATCCTTCCACTTGCATGCTCACTTCTCCCAGCACTTATTAAATGTACATTTTATTGCCCCAGAAAACTATTCACTATTTATACTTATAATCATTATTGTAAATTATTGTTAGAATTTTCATATTTTTATATTTTAATGAATCTACTTTAAACTACTGATACATTTTTGTGAATTGGAAATAGAAAGGTAACAATGAATAATGCAAAATTTAATAAATGTAAACAATCTGCAATTTATGTAAAACATATTAACCCAGACATACTATATATACTGTATCCTCTTAAATGACGGTTGGTTGAGATAAACACAAGCAAATCAGTTTCAGGATCTAATTTGGTGGTGAACAGCTTTCACTATACTAAAGTTAACTTCATGCATAATGAAACTGTTTACAAGGCCTGCATTCCACACAATGACCTGGAATTGTGATAATTCCTCAGTCCCAGAGATGCTATATTCATGATTTTGTAATAAACAAAACTAATAATTATTAAGAGCTAAGAAAATTTTCTGGCCAGGCACGGTGGCTCACGTCTGTAATCCCACCACTTTGGGAGGCCGAGGCAGGTAGAACACGAGGTCAGGAGATCGAGACCATCCTGGCTAAGAGGGTGAAACCCCGTCTCTACTAAAAACACACAAAAAATCAGCCGGGCATGATGTCGGGCGCCTGTAG
The DNA here is from genome assembly GCF_037993035.2 of Macaca fascicularis. Taxonomy (NCBI): domain Eukaryota; kingdom Metazoa; phylum Chordata; class Mammalia; order Primates; family Cercopithecidae; genus Macaca; species Macaca fascicularis. The sequence continues at coordinate 168,137,377 of NC_088376.1, read as the reverse complement.
TCCCAGGTACTCGGGAGGCTGAGGAGAATGGCGTGAACCTGGGAGGCGGAGCTTGTAGTGAGCCGAGATCGCGCCACTGCACTCCAGTCTGGGCAACAGAGCGAGACTCCGTCTCAAAAAAAAAAAAAAAAAAAAAGCTAACAAAATTTTCTAAATTAAATCCTAAATCTTTTCTTAATTGGATCACATCTTCACATACACACAAATCTACTATTTCTATCTCAATTCAGTTAGCTTTATATTCCTGACCTGGTTTGACTCAGATAGAAAAGTTCCCACACAAGCCTATGCAACAACTCATTTTGAGACCATTTCAAGGTCTGCCTATTTAATGTAGTTTAAATCCTATGTCAAAGTCAGGGCCTTGGGTTTATATGATTTATACTGATAAATCATAATGATAATCATAATAGTATCCCAACAGAAATGTCTGTCATTTCAGGTAAGATAAATAATCTTGACTAAATTAAAACAAATGTTGAGGTGATTATCACTATGTACATTTCAAAGCAACCATAAGCTTCACAAAATGAATCAAATTCACAGTCGCTACTCTCACAAAGTTTATGTATTAAGGACTATTGTGAAAGGTCATCCATTAGTCTTTTCTCACACAAATAGGAAGTGAAACCAACAATTTGCCCTTTGTTTATAAAGATGTGACTATTTTTAAATTGTTATTTACACTTAAATTGAGCATTTATTTAGCACTTGTCTTAAAACAGTAATTTTTGGATGATATATAAAACAGTATTTATTAAAGGCTTCTATGTAAAAAAGGATTTATAGCAATCCATGCATGTATTAGCTTGCTTCTACAACCTCACCTTTCACAGGTACACATACTTGAACCTCCAAACTTACTCCATTCATACTGAACTATGTGAACGATATGCAAACCCGTGAACCTGTCATATACTTTTTTTTTTAATGCTAAGCTTGTTAATAAGCTGTTTCTCTTCTTATAAGACACTTAATACTTGTAACTCTGGCTAATTCCTACTCAGCTTTTCAGTGCTCTGTTAGCCATCATGTCCTGTAAGAAGTCTTCCCTGACTTGGGTTAAGTGGCCCTTCTTGTGACTCTATACCTCTCTGGTATATATAGAGAGAAATTATCACTCAACAGCAATTATTATAGGATATTGAAAATGTCCAATGCCCTGCCTGACTCTCCCACTATACCATACATTCTCAAAGAAAAGGAGTATCTGGTGGTTACTTTTGTATTTCTAGCACCTAGACAAAGAACAAGTATTGACTAAATATATTTCAGAATACAAGTTGGGTATTCCTTATCCAAAGTGTTTCATATTTCAGATGTTTTCAGAGTTTAGAATATTTGCATACACATAATGAAATATTCTTACAATAGAACCCAAGTCTAAACACAAAATTTATGTTTCACATATACCTTATATATGTAGCCTGAAAGTAATTTTGTACAACATTTTATAATAATTTTGTGCACCTCTCAAGTACAGTTAGGTGTGAAATTTTCCACTTCTGGAATCATGGCAGTGCTCAAAAAGTTTTGGGCTTTGGAGTATGTTATTTCAGATTTTCAGATTACGGATGCTCAACCGGTATAAGGCAAACTGTTTAGTCAATGTTATTTCTCAGAAGAAAGACTCTCATATTATGAGCCACACTTCCAATTACTTTCTTATAAACAACAAAGCAGTATTTAGGAAAGATTTATTAGCAAGAAATGACCTCAATTGGTATTGGTTTGTCACAGCTTTACAGGTCAATCGGCTAGAATAGTTAAAAATAGAGGCAAAATAAAATGTAATACAAGTTTAGTTTTTATTTCTGGAAACTTTTTTCACAATTGCAAATGTTAGATGCTGATTTAAATATGCCTCGCAAACATCATATAAAATAGCCAAAAGATTATATCGTTATATAGTAGAGATCATAAATATATGCTTAAAGAACAAGTGTTGAAAAAATTCCCATAAAGTTATGGAAATGGTATTTGTGTCTTCTGATGAAATTTTAAGTGACAGTATCAAAGATGAATTTAAAACATGTTATAACTGAAATAACTTAGGTAAAACCAAAAATGATGTGGTTCAGAAAACACTGAAAAGGTACTAATTTTATAAATGTATGTGAAGAATATGAATAAAACTTTCACAAAGTTAGGATTGAAAATTAATATTAGTAAATTAAAATATTATTTTATATGACTAGTTAAAATTATGCATATTTTATGAAATTATAAGTAAATATTTGTCTCTCATATCTAAAGCTCCCTTCAAAAGGGTTTTTTATGATAAAATATGAAATTCATTAACTTAGACTTACATTATTTAGGGGCATGTATGACATTTGATAAATATATGATTAAGTGAATGAATTAAGCTCTCTTCATCTTAGAAATCAAAACTAGAATTATATTATCAAACACTTTTATGTTTGTTTATATAAAAACAATTTTAATATATTTTATTAATTATGATACTTTAAGAATATATGCATTCCTATGGGTCCTCTGAATCTCTCAATGATTTCTTAACTTTTATTTCACTTTCTATAATCCCTACCATAAATATGCAGTCACATACCATCTCACGCATACAGGCTAACTGGCATGTAAACTTAGGGAACTTTTTACCAAAACTTTTATGTGCATATGACAGTTCTGATTAAAGGCTATGATCAATATGTCCACTGATACGGACATATGGTTAAAATATCACTGTGTAGTTTTCTCTACAGAAAAGGGTAACAATAAAAGGATGGTAATTAGATGAAAGCTACTCTACAACTCTATTAGAAACAACAGAAAAACAAAGTCAATCCAAAATCATAAGAAGACAAAATAACAAATTTTTGTTTTTAAAATAATGATCTATCATTTTTTAGCACAATCTTCAATTTCAGGTGTAAGCTTCAATTCCAATACTCAGAAATTCCAAAATGCTGTTATTTAAATTATTAATGACTTAACAGAAATTTTACCCCAATACTAAAACTTAAAGCTTAAGGTATCTTGGCTAAATATTTTTGCTAGGTACATTCACTCAATAATTCATTCAGACATTTAGATAATAATTAAATGACTATTAAGGTCCTATTATATTTTGGGTAGTATGTTAGTTCCTATGGTGACAATGAGAAGAAAAAAGCAGACACAATTCTGTTTTCATATTACTAATGCCTTGTGGGAAACAGACATTAATCAATAATCGTAAAATTATTATATAATTATAAATAGATTTTGGAGAGAAAAATGAGATTCCATGATAGCATCTGAGGAAAAAAAAATTGACATGCTTGGGAATATTTCACTGAGAAAGTGATGCTTAAGCTGATATGATAGATGGGCAGGAGTTTAGAGACCAACAAATTAAAGCTAATAGGGGCCAGGATTAATATGAAGAGGTTCTTTTTTAAATGAATACATAGATATTCATAGGAAGTAAGAGCTGTTGATTAGTAAATTGTTGGGACAGGAATTAATGTTGTTACAGTTATAATAGTTTGTTCTCCTAAAATAGTTTGTTCTCCTAAACTGGCGAGAAATCATTCTGGAAATGCTGGCCATAGTATCTTTGTGTTTGACAAACCCGTTTTTTGTAAGACAAATTTCAGCAAGTTCTTTTTCCAAAGAATTATCATACATTTAGAATTATACTTTCTGTCTTCATCTAGTTTCACACTGCTATGAAGACCTACCTCCGATTGGGTAATTTATGAAGAAAAGAGGATTAACTGACTTAACAGTCCCACAGGCTGTACAGGAAGCATGGCTGGGAGGCCTCAGAAAACTTACAATCATGGCAGAAGGTGAAGGGGGAGCAAGCATGGCTTACCATGGAAGAGCAGGAGAGAGAAAGTGAAGAGGGAAGTGCTACACACTTTTAACCAACCAGATCTCGGTGAGAACTCACTCACTATCATGAGAACAGCAAGGGGGAAATCCGCACCCATGATCTTATCACCTCCCACCAAGTCCCTCCCCCAACATTAGGGATTACAATACAACATGAGATTTGGGTGGGGACACAGAGCCAAACGATACCAGTGAAATCCTAATTGATGAGACTTTAGCCACAATTTAATGATATATAAAACTTTCTAAAGATAAAAGTGTGGTTAGGCACGGTGGCTCACGCCTGTAATCCCAGCACTTTAGGAGGCCTAGGTGGGCAGATCACGAGGTCCGTCCAGACAATCCTGGCCAACATGGTGAAACCCTGTCTCTAATAAAAATACAAAAATTAGCTGGGCATGGTGGCACATGCCTGTAATCCCAGCTACTCGGTAGGCTGAGGCAGGAGAATCGCTAGAACCAGCGAGTTAGAGGTTGCAGTGAGTGGAAATTGCGCCAGCGCACTACAGCCTAGGTGACAGAGTGAGACTCTTTCTCAAAAAAAAAAAAAAAAAAAAGTGACTAGACCACAGTACTATCTCGTATACTAAAGAAATATGGAGTTAAAGAGATGAGATTATAATTATGCTCTAATAATAAATGGAAATTCATCTTCCTGCAAAGTTTAACTAAAAGACAAATATCTTGTTCATGAAGAAGCTTGTCAAGTTTTCATTCCTATCACTGATTATCCTACACACACACACACACACACACACACACACACACACACACAAAAGTGAGCTAATTTAAGAAATCATAAATTTAAATTACTGAGAGTTTTGTTATCATGTTTGAGGTATATCTAATTTTCACTATAAACCATAAATGCTATTATAGGAAACTCAGAAAATGCAAAAAGCTAGAAATTTCAGAAAATAAAATTATTCAGAATCCCATCACTGTAAAATGAGCACTGTAAACATTTTGATGTTTGAATTGTTTTTATTAATAACAATTTTCTTTAATTGAATTTTTAATTAATTTCAAAAATCTTTATAGCTAATCAATCTCTATGGTCATTCAGTTTTTTGTACTCTTCAGTTTTTTGTACTCTTCACTAAAACCCACAGTGAAGGCTAATCTGAATGCTGACATCACTGCCTATAATTCTCTCTGCTGTGGTTTAGCCATTTTAGCTCCCCTTTCAAGAATAGTAATTCACCCTGAACTAAATATTGTTAACCACAGATAAAGAAGTACAAAACAAAGCCTATGTTGTTTTCCTGTGAAATCCAAATGAGAAATAGTGACTTTAAAATATTTGATCTATCCCTTTAAAAGATGTAACACATTGGAGACTATAAATCTTCTCCCTATGAATCCAACAGAGCTTTTCTTTTCCTTCATCATTGGAAATGTTTCTTGTTTATTTGTTTTGCTTTTATTTCAGTTCAAAACCATATAAAGTAACTGAATTGGTTTTAGGTCAAAGCTATGTATTTTTGGGTGTCATCAAATATTAGAACCATTCAGAATGGCAAGATGCCCACATCCTGAGAAGTAAACAGGGATGGAAGCCAACCATAACTCCAATCTCTCTCAGAGCGGTGAGTTCACTAATCAGCAAGAGCTTATTTAAGTGGAATAGTGAGAGTACTTGCTCAATAATTTGATATAAATTTCTTTTTTAAATGAATGCATATAGTTAAATTTGTGTAAATTAAATATGTGTATATCAACTTACATTTATTGAAGAGATTCTACTGTATTTCATCCTAACTTTCATTAGAATACATATACATTCTATAATTTAAGAATTTCCGTATTGAAACCTGCGAATAATTTGTTCTCTGCTTATATTATTTGAATGCCCTATAAACCAGTCTGATACTTAAATTCTGAATCAAACTTCTAAGAGATTAAGATGATAATATCCAGAAAAATAAAGAGGAAGAAAGGATGAAAACAACAGAATGTATTGGTATTAGGACACGTTGCAAAGATTTTATTGGGTTTAGTTTGTGGTTGGTTTATCACTACATTGCAAAAAACTCTCCCATAAACTACGAATGATTGCAATTTCAATTAAATTGGGCTTTCATGTTAAATTGTTTAAATTAGTTCTTTACTCTGTAGGCATAATCGTAGCCGACTGTCTCCCATTAATCAATATCTGCTTTGTAAAATTAAATATTCCAAATTTTAACATGTGAGGCATTGAAAAATACACAATGCTTTTCACACACCCAAGACAGAAAGCCTATGACTCAACTTATGAAGACACAAACTATAGAGAAATAGCTGTGAAAAAATACTTCTTATTATGATAAAAATATCAAATGATCTGTTTATAGGGAGCAATAAAAGCCACCATGTCAACTTTCAACATAGGTTGTTCTTTTTCATTTGTATTTCTGGGAAAGCACTGAATAGTCATCCAGTTTAATTATTCTTTAAACTTTTTTAATTTAAGCTCAACAATTTGAATCATAGCAAGTTTGTAAGCTTCTCAACTAACGTCTTAATATTAAAAATGAAGAACTTAGGCTTAGATAGATGGAATGAATTATCTCACATTTTTGCACTTACTCAGTAGCAGCATTAGAACCCCAACTCAAATCTTTTCCCAGTCAAGTATTCCATCAGAACACTACAGCATGTTCTATTTTGAGTCTCTCTAGGCTAAGACTACATAGTTCAGTGAAAATTAGTAATGCATAATTAATTATTTGCCAAACAGGAGGAATATTTAAGGTTAACCATTATCGTGCAAGCAACAATTACTTAGATAATACAAAATCAACTGATTTGACACTCTGATTATTATAAATCATAAAACAAATAAAAAACTAGGAATGGCTCCCAGGTTGGTCCATAGTGGGATGATTAATATCCCTACATGTATTCATAAAAGTAACACAATAATTTTGATTTTTCTTAGCTCTTTATGCTTTTCACACTCAGTATTTTACTCTTATAGTGACTTACAGGCATCAGGAAAATGCAGAAATTAATTATAAGAAGGGTTAGGACTTGCCTCAATTCTCCTGCTAATTCATGTAGAAGGTCTTCAACCTCAGGTCTGAGTTCTTATAGAAATCAAAACTTTTATAGGAGTCCATGTATTCCTGACAGCAGACAAACATTCCAGGGGCTCCTTGAGACAAAGCCATGTACACAATGAAGGTCCCAGTTTGTTGGACTTCTTTCTCTTATCACTAATATATATAGCCACAGAGTAATTTTAATTTACAAACTTTTGCTCCCTCTAACTTACAATATTTTGCTCCCTCCTGGTAACCTCTCTCTCTCACTGACCACTAGCCTTGGGAGAAACCAACTGTCATGTCATAAGGACATTCAAGCAGCCTTACAGAGCGGACTTTGTGGTCAGAAACTGAGACTTCCTACCGAGAACCATAGGATTAAGCCATTTTGGAAACAGATTTCTCTATTCGTTAGATGACCACTGACCTGGCCAATACCTTCACTGCAACCTATAAGAGGCTCTGAGTTAGAAGCACCCAGTAAAGCAGCCCCCAAATTCCTGACCCACAGAAATAGTAAGATTAATGTTTGTTGTTTTAAGCTGCTAAGTCTCTGGTAATTTGTTATATGACAATAGATAGCAAACACCCAGTATGAAAAATCAGGGTTAGCTACTGAATCTGTTTCTTCACCGTTACAATGAGATAATAGAGATACGAATATCTAACATATCGCATTGTTGTAAAGATAAAGAATTTTAAAAACACTGTCCCTAGAAGACAATAAAAGCTCAATGAATGTCATTTTTTATTTTTCTATTAATATTATAACTTTATCATTATCAATCACAGAAGTTTACCATGTTTCATAATCTTTTGCTGGCTCATGTTTACTTCATTAGCTAAGCAAGTGAAATTCATACACTAAAATAAATACAGAGCATTGAAATTAATTATAGAAAACAATACAATAAACGTATTATAAGAAAACACTAAGAATATTTTCATAGCTTTGGGGTAGAAAAATGTTCCTTAGCATAATCCAAGGTAAAGAAACCTCAAAAAGTTGAGAGATATGACTACATAAAAACTGAAAACATCTTTAGAGTAAATAATTCCACATAAAAGTTAGAAGTCAAATGCCAAAGGGTGAAAATATTTTATATATGTCAAAAAGGGAATATCTTTAAAATACAGTCTTACAAAATAATGAGATACATATAAGCATGTATGGGAGTATGTAAAACATTTTTACAGCAGAATAAAAAACATGCAAGTAAGTGAATAGAAATTTCACAGTAGTTCAAATGACTAGTAAACATATAAAGAGATACTCAAAAAATAAAGGAAATACAAAATGAAAAGGTCATGGGTATCACTTTTTACCTTGGCTTAGACTGAAAATGTTTAGTATCAATGAGAGGGTAGAGAAACTAACACAATCCTGTGAGAGGTAAAGCATTTCTGAAGAGTATTCTGGCAATATGCATCATAACCCTATATGTGCTCACTCATGCCCCTGCAACCTGGCAATGATTTTATCCTAAAGAAATAATCATACAAGTCATGCATGATTTGCAAAGAGTCATGGGCACTGATACACATAAATACTTGAAAAACAAGCATCTTCATATTTTTGCATTTTAAAAAGTTAGCTTATAGAATAATATGTATTATATGTTGCCATTTTTGCATTTTAAAAAGTGTCTTCTCTTCAAAAGTCATTTTTAAAATACCAAACTATACTAATGGTTGCCTGAGGGTATGTGGATAGCATCAGGAGGATCTTCTGTTTATATCCAGAAAATAATTAATCATAAAGCTACCTAGATCTTTAGTAGCCAAATCTTACCATCTCAGTTTTGTTATACCATTTACGTAAGTGGTTATCCATATTTCATTATAGGGTGTTTGGGCTTAATATGAGAAAAGGAGGAGCAAAGAAGTAGAATAAGAAAGAATTTATTCTCTTTTACTTAGCCAGAAAATTTGGATTGAGACATAGCTACTTAACAATAACAGGTTTGTGTCTAATGAGAGCCTCAAGGAGTTGGAGTCATTCTGTTGCAGCATACTTTGAGCTTATCTATTCCAGAATATATGTGCTTGTATAAATTCTCTGTTTAGAATAAAAATAATCTACATATTCTAATTACTTAAACATATTTTTCAAAATTATTATAGAGTCAAAACAGTCAACACCATTTCATCATCCTTCTGTCTTCTCCAACACCCCTGGTGGATGAGCTGCTATTGCAACTGTCATTGCAATTATTGACTGCAATTTTTGTCATTGCATTTATTGATATAGGTTTAAATCCATTAACTTTAACTTCGTATGTCTTTTCTGTCTCATGTGTTCTTTATTTTTTTTTTCTCTTGGTCTGCCTTCTTTTGAATTAGTTGAGTATCCAATGTTCCATTTTATCTCTATTTTGGCCTTATCGTTATATCTCTTTATTTTGTAATGATTATTGTAAGGTTTACAATATGTAACTTTAACTTATCAAGGCTACCTTGAAATAATAATATACCACTTCATATATAATATCAGATCATTTCAACAACACATTTCTATTTCCCTGCTCCAATTATTTATGTAATTTATGTCAAACATCTACTATATAACCCACAATACACTGTTAATTATTTTGCTGCAAAGAGTTATCTTTTAAATAAAATTTTAAAAGAAAAAAGTATGTTATATTTACTCATGTATTTACTATTTCTGGTACTCTTCTTTACTTTGTGTTATTATAAATTTCCATCTTACTTGGTTTCATTTTCCTTCTTCCTGAAGAACCTCCATTAACACATCTTGTCGTGCTTGTCTGTGGGTGATGATTTCTCTTTCCAAAAATCTTAATTTTATAGAATTCTAGGTTGACTTTTTATCTTTCAGCATTTTAAAAATGTCTATATTAGTCCATTCTCACACTGCTAATAAAGATATACTCAAGACTGGGTAATTTATAAAGGAAAGAAGTTTAATTGACTCACAGTTCAGCACAACTGGGGTGGCCTCAGGAAATGTACAATCATGACGGAAGAGGAGGCAAACACATCCTTCTTCACATGGCAGCAGCAAGAAGTGCTGAGCAAAAAGGGGAAAAGCCCCTTATAAACCATCAGAGATCACTCATTATCATGAGAACAGCATGAGGTAACCACTCTCATGATTACATTACCTCCCATGGGTCCCTCCCACAACACGGGGATTATGGGAACTACAATTCATGATGAGATTTGGGACATAGTCAAACCATACCAATGAAATTCTAAGTCTTCTAGTTTGTATTGTTTCTAACAAGAAGTATTTAATATTTTTGTCTTCCTCCTGTATGTAATGCCTCCATTTCCTGTCTCTTTTGGGGATTTTCTTGTTATCAATTGTTTTCAACAATTTTAGTATCATGTGTCTTGATGCCATTTCCTTCATTTTTCTCCTCTTACTTATAGTTGAAATCTCTAGATCTTTGTAAATATAGTTTTAGTTAAATCTGAAATATTTTCAGTGGCCAGGCATGGTGGGTCATGCCTCTAATCTCAGCACTTTGGGAAGCTGAGGCAGGCAGATCACTTGAGGTCAGGAGTTTGAGACCAGCCTGGCCAACATGGCAAAACCCCATCTCTACTAAAATTATAAAAATTAGCCAGGCAAGGTGGGGGTTGCCTGTAGTCCCAGGTACTCAGGAGGCTGAGGCAGGAGAATTGCTTGAACCCAGGAGGCAGAGGTTGCAGTGAGCCAAGATGCGCCACTGCACTCCAGCCTGGGCAACAGAGCAAGACTCCATATATATATACACACACATATTTATTTATTTACTATATATATTTTTATTTATTTACCATATATACACACTATATATTATATACTACATATAATATATATACACTATATACACAAATACATATATATAAAAGCCTTTCATTATCCAAGTAATTTTTCAGCCTTCCTTCCCCACCTCCTTTTTAGGACTAACATACATGTTAAACTGCTTTGTAGTGTCCCATAAATCTCTGAGGTTATATTTGTGTGTCTGTTTCAATCTTTTTTCTCAGATTGTGTGTGTGCTTCAGATTGGATAGTTTCTATTGCTATGTCTTCACATTCACTAATCCTTTTTCTGTAGTATCTAATATCCTGTTATACCAATGTAGTAAACTTTTTCATTCCAAATATATTTTTCGTCTCTAAAAGTTCCATTTAGTTCCCTTTTATGTCACTCATTTCTCTCTTCATCATAGTCAAGTTTTCCTTTAAATCCTTGATCATATTTATAATAGCTGTTACAAAATATTTTTCTTCTAATTCCATCATCTCTGTCATTTTTGAATGTTTTTTCATTGGTAATTTTTTTCCCAGTTACATATCACATTTTCCAGCTTTATCATGTAACGTAAATTTTATTTTGATGTCATTCATCATAAACTTTTTGTTGTTGGACTGCTGAATTTTGTTAAATTTCTTTACAAAGTATTAGACTATTAGACATTTTTCTGGCAGGCTGGTTAATAGTTTGCAATCAGTTTGGTTCTTTTGAGTCTTATTCTTAAGCTCTATTAGGGCAGGCTTGTTAGGCCCTACTGAAAAAGAATTATCCTTTTTGGGATCTCTTTTCCCTGGCTATTAACAAAGTCTCTCCGCTTTGGCAGAAAAAAACTCAAACACTTCCCATCCCCGAAAGCTCTAGGAGTGGTTCACCTCTTCAGCTCTCTGGTTGTTCTTTGCTGGCCTTCTGGAGGTTTACCCAAAGTATGCACAGTTTAATATTCAGCATTCAATAGGCTCAAGGCAATCCTTTTGCAGATTTCTGAAGCTCCTTGTCTGTATATCTCCCTTCCTCCAGTATTCTACCTGCAAATTCTACTGCCTCATCTCCCTGAATTTAAATTTCTATCTCCTAATCTCAGTGTGATCACGGTGCTCTGTTTAGGTTTCCCTTCTGTACATTATGATCAGGAAAGTATATCCAAGCTAAAATTTTTTCTATGCAACAGAAGACATTAATTTCAAGTGTATACCTCTCCCTATTATGTCATACAAATTTCAGGGTTTATGTCTTTTATATGGTATAAATATAAATATATACCATATTTATATGGTATATAAATATATGCCATATAAGATACATATTTTTATATATATATAAAAAAGACAACCATGTCTTTTATACGGTATCTGGTTATGTTGTTAATATTTTGAAATAAAATACCAGAATTATATTTATTCAGTGTTTTATCTTTGAACAACCTGAAAATTGTATAGCAATTCCTTATTTTCTCACCCAAAACACTGATATATAAAATACTATTTAAGACAACAAGATCAAACAAGGTCATTTACTATCTTCCTTTGGGCATACCTATATTCTAGCCATGTTGAACTTTGTATCATTACTCAAACAACCTCTTTAACACCCATTTTCTTGATTCTATTTTTAAGAGAATGAGATCTACGGTAAACTGTCTTAAGTTCAAATCCTGATCCAACTAGTTTATAAAGCAAGTTATACTTAAAGCATCTTTGACTTCATATTACTATGTCCATGTAGAAATAATAATATAGAATCTACCTCAAAATGATTGTTATGAAGAATAAAGGAAACAATATATAGTCAATGAATGTGAGCTAATGTTATCACTTACAAACTTTTCCCCTATTTCTTTATATGCAAACCCTATCCATAATTCAATTTCAGTTAACATGCCACCTCTACAGGAAGGCTTTCCCCAGATCCATGCTGAGAGGATTCTTTCTTAAGATATTCATCACAGGGCATTTATGTGATTTATATTTTTCTTCTTAGCTTCTATACTAAGCAATTAAGTTCTTGAAAGGAGCTTCCATGTTTTACACTCTCTTTTTTCAAAAAAGGTATCCCACAGTGGATAGTAAATTGCTTTGTATTTAGTAGGCTATTCACAAATACTTGCCTTAGAAAAGAAAATTAAACAAGACTATATGGGTGAAGTTTTTCAAATAACTTATGAATCTCCCTAAATCAACTGCCATCATTTTGTCAAATCCCTTGTTTACACCAAGATATATATGTTTTCAAAATTTTCTTAGCTAACAACCTAGTTAACTTTATCAGAAAAGGAGAAATGAGATTAGTATGACATGACTTGTTCTTGGTAAAATAACACCTTGGTTTCTACATGCTCACAAATAATCTATTCAATATTTCAGAATTTTGCAGGAGATAAAGTTAACTCTATAGGTTAGATAATTCATCTTTATTTTATCTTTAATATTTTATATATTTGCTTGTGTCTATTATTTTATATCTTCCAATTCTCCAAATGTGATCATTTCTGGAAGTTATGATGTTCAGTTAAAAAAAAGTATAGACTTTGGAGCAAAAGTCCATAGGTTTGGATTCCAGTTGCTCTGATAGACAGTAGTATGGCTTGAAAAAAAAATATTTACTTTCAGTTGACACAATATTTTCTTGGGGTATGGTGATTATTAAATGAGAATAAGTGAAAACGTATGACCTACCACCTACTGCTTAATACTTGCTAGTTGCTTCCTTTTGGTTTCCTCACCTGTAAAATGCAAAGTCATCTCTGTTTACTTTTCAGGATTCCCATAAGGATTCAGTGAATACATACATTGTGATGCTTTGAAAAACACACATTATATAAATATGCAAATTTTTTTAAAAATTATGGTCAATATCATTCTTGAATAAAAGTTACCAAACTGGATTTTGATTGTAAATTTGCCAAAATAGTCTCCTATTAACCAATTTATTGATTTCCATTCATTTCTTCTAATTTGAAGATTATTCTTCTTGGCAAAGAAAAATATAGGCAAAATATTTGTTCATCATCTCTCCCTTCTCTGTGTCATCTCTGAACGTTACGTCATATTCTCCTAAGTAATGCCTCTATCTATGCAGTCTGGGGTGACTTTTCAAATCCCTTCTAAAAGTTTATGATTCTAAAAGAGTAAATTAGAGTGTTCTTGTACACACACAAAAGAGGGCAAAAAAAAAAATCAGAACAGATTTTCACAAACAGCTGAAACTATTTAATATGGGTATCCTTAAAAAAATACAATATTATGAGCAGTAAAAGTCAATTATTTATTTTATGTCGGAAATATTTCAGTGTGATTATATCTGAGTGCATCTTGAATTTTTTTTTGTTCAGGCTGCAAGCATTGGTCCTTTTTACCAACCACTACAAATTATGCACCCTAAACATTATGCACTCTATGCTATAAAATGACAATATAAAAATATATTCCAGTCTACATTAATTGAACATAAAGTACATTCTGATACTCAGCTTAGACTAACCATAACACAGAATTTGTCATTAAATGTTCAGTTCACACACATACACTCAAAACTGATCCAACAACTCCTATTATGCCAGTTACCAGCATTGCCAGCCCCTTTGCCCTTCACTGCCTGGAGAACGTCCATCAGAAACAGGGAAGCAGAGCAAACTGCCACAATGCACCATTGATGTTTGAGCAAGGCTGCCCAAGCAGCTGCAATAACAGGGCAACTCTTCAAAGTGTCAGCATTGAAACTTACAATTCTCTCTCCCATACACTATCAATGAAAACCTTTATAAGCTACAATCAATTACAAAATAAATCTTTGAGACAAATCATGTTCTTTCTTCATTTCTTCTCTCCTTCTTTTCCTCCCAAAACCAAACGTCCTTGGTTCAAAGAAAAATTCAAGGAGAAATTTCCCCCCTTTCTATCTTGGTCTCTGCCTCTCTTATGTTCTAAAATTTCCCTCAAGGAGGTTTAAGGATGTCTGCTAAACACTTTTGTTTACAAGACAAGTTCTAGGGTTTTTTGTTTGTTTGCTGTTGGGTTTTTATTGTTGGAATGTTTTTATTTTAAAAATTCAAAAGTCACTTGATATTTTGAGCACACTCATACTAGATTTTTGGCAAAGCATGTTTTTGATTATTAAAAGACAATCTAAATTCTGAAATGCATGCACCAAATCACATAACCTCCATATTTTTGTAAACCACAACAAAAGTGCCTCATATTAGCTACAGATGAATAGCTAATGAGCCAGCAAACAGTTAAAACATTCCGTGAGCATAGATGCACTAGCCATGCAAAGTTTTTGAGGGGAGAAATATATTAAGTATTTAAAAACTACTTAGAATGAAGGGAAACTATTCTTTGTTTAACAAAGCAACTATGTTTAATTTGTCTTAGGATTATACCTACCAAACCAAATGAAAGTTTATCTGTCATTTTTTATTTCTCCTTAGCTATCAATAGTTAATGCCTTTTTAAATTTTGTAACATATATTTAAGGTCTTAGAATTGTAGCAACAACTTTTAGATTCTTCATCATTGCTTTTACCATTCAAACAGCATACGAAAACCCCTTCAAATATAATGTCAAGGTATAACTCTAATTCCTGCAGATAACGAAAATATATACACTTCATCATGAGTTAATCTACTACCTGAAAAATCAAAGTCCAAAATACTTGGCATCTTAGTTCAAGCTGCAATAATAACAAATTACCACACACTTGGTTAAACAACAGAGTTTAACAAAAAAAAAAAAATGTATTTCTCACAGTTCTGAAGGCTGAGAAGTCTGAGATTAGAATGCCAGCATGACCAGGTTCTGGTGAATGCCCTTGTCCTGGTTTGCATATAGTAGTCTTCTCACTGTGTCCTCACATGATGGAGGGCCAAGAGATGGAGTTGAAGCAAGCTTCTATAAGGGCACTATTCCCATCTTGAGGGCCTCACCTTCATGGCTTAATTATCTACCAAAGGTCCCATGTATAAATGCTGTCACATTAAAGATTAGGTTTTCAATATATGAATTTTGAGGTGACACAAACATTCAGCTCATAGCATTTAGAAATCTGTTAGAATTTTTAGTTATTTCTCATTATTGTCAAAGCAACACACACACACACACACACACACACACACAGTTTACCAGTTAAATAGGACCACAAAGTTTATACAAAATACAGCATCCCGTATCCAAAACTTTGACCCTCTGCCAAAACTCATTCTAGTGTTTGCCTCATTTCTAAATAATATGCTTATACTGTTATGTTTATTTATAAATTTTAGACATATTAACTTCCTATCATGGCAGAAGACTTAGTTCTTTGACACTACCTCATTTCCCTTTCTTTCATCCTTCCAGTAATCAGTGAAGTAGTATTTTTGAATACATTTGGTACCTTGAGTAGTAACAATATTTCCTTCCTAGAGTTAATATTGTCACTTTGCCCCCCCATTCCCAATGTTTGCAACAAAAATGTAAAACCTCTACAAATATAATATTTCACACTCTTACACATGAAGAATCCTATTCTAATTTTTTTCCCTTAAGACATCCCTTTCTGGAGTTCTCCATTGTCTAGCTCAAGTAAAGACTGCTTATTTTTAAGATCAATGCACCGAAGTTATCCAGGAATTTCCCTTCATGTTTCTCATCTCATTTTAATCACCTGTTTCCTGAACCCTCTATCTTGGTCTTTCCTCCTCAGTTTTTCCTCATTTGGATGTAGCATATCCTTGAAACAATTCCTGAGAAAGCAAATGTGGGGGGTATATTTGGAGAGCAATGTGTCTAAAAATAAAAAATTTTTTCTACCCTTATACCTAATTGGTAGTTTGGGTGTGGAATTCGAAGTTAAGAGTAATTTTCTCTCTTATTTATTTATTTATTTATTTTTAATGAGACGGAGTTTCGCTCTCGTTTCCCAGGTTGGAGTGCAAGGGCAAAATCTTGGCTCACTGCAACCTCCACCTCCCAGGTTCAAGTGATTCTCCCGCGTCAGCCTCCCAAGTAGCTAGGATTACAGGCATGTGCCACCACACCCAGCTAATTTTAAATTTTTTAGAGATGGGGTTACACCACATTGGTCAGGCTGGTCTCGAGCTCCTGACCTCAGGTAATCTACCTGCCTCAGCCTCCCAAAGTGTTGGGAATACAGGCATGAGCCACCGTGCCGGCCTTCTCTCAGAATTTTAAAACCACATCTTCTAGCTTTGAATGTTGTCATTAAGAAATCAAATACCATTCTGGTTCTTGAGCCCAATGTATGGGGCCTATATTTTCTCTCTGGAACTTTCTATTATCATCTATTGATTACTGCTATTCTGAAATTTTCCAATTATGTATCTTGGCATGGATTTGCTTTCACATTTTTATGGGCACTCAGAAGACCCTTCCAAACTGGAACCTTGTGTCCTTTAGAGCTGAAAAATTTTATATACTTTTATAACAGTTTCTTCCCTATCATTTTCTTTGCTCTTGCCTGCCTTCTGAATTTCCCATTAATCAGATTTGTTGAATCATTTGTCTGATTTTATCTTTACTCTCCTATTTTCCATTTATTTGACTTTTTTTGCTCTATTTTCAGGAAAATTTCAATCATATAAAAGCTATTATTTCAGTTATTATAAGAGTGCTTATTCTCTGGTTATTTCTTCTTTTTATACAATCTTGTCATGTTTCATAGAAGCAGTATCTTCTGCTATCTCTCTGAGTATATTAATTATACTTTATTTTTACTTCAGCTACTGTTTTCCACGGGACATACTGCCTCTAATTCTTAAATAGGTTCTGGAGTATGAACTGTCTTGTTTCTCATTGATACAACACTCTCCAGTCACATGTATTCAGCTTTCCCAGTTCTGCCAATTCCTCCTTTACATCTTCCAAAAGTTGGGTCTCTTTAATATGTTGCTTCCTCTTCCTTATGCCTGTGGATTTATATATTTTTTAGTCTTTTGCTCAAATTTTTAGTCCCTTACTAGGAAGGAGCAAGGAAAAACATGTGTTCAATCACCAAGTTTAACTGGAAGTCTGCTGTTAAATTTCCTGAAGATGTTAATCCTACAGTTATAATCATGCTATTCACAGGGTCATAAAATCATAGGGCTCTTACTATAAAAAGGTTATCAGAGATCATCTGATTCAACCCTCTTATTTTAAAAGTAGGAAAATGGAAACTCAAAGAGGTTAAGTGGTTTGTGCAAGATTATTTAAATAGCAATCCATACATTTGGTATTTGACTTGCTTTCATTACCATAGTGCCTCCTCAAATAGATACCCCCTTAAAGTAGTGACTCACCAAAGACTCCCAGACACATTCTAAGGTTAACACATTTGAATAAGCCAGTCTAGCTTTTGGATATGAAATGGAGGAAAGCTGTCATTAAAGAAAATCTGGGAAACAATGTCTCCAAAAATAAATATTTGACTCTGGACATCCTATTTTCTACTAGCAGAAATTCCCTAATCAATACTCTACATGAAGCTTATTCCCCTTATTCAGCTTCAGCATAACACACTTATTCTAACTTTTACTCTTTCAGGTTACAGAATCACATCATGTTTTCTCAAAGCAAGGTAAATTTGTGTTTGAAATTCAAATGAATCTTTTATATCTTTCCTAAATTTCTACCCTCACTTCCTTCCTGACCTCTTGCTGCCCACCAAACTCCTACTCCTAAAATAGTCCTTTTTTTTTTCTGCAAATGGCACCACCCAGGTACTCAAGAAAAATATCTTGAGAGTCATCCTAAACTTCTCTGTTTCTTTAACAGCACCCAACTTCCATCCTCCACCGATGGAGTACTCAAATCTTATCAATTCTACTTCCTAAAAATCTCTTGAATCTATTCCTCTTACGTTCCTCATAGCTTCACAGTCGCTGTTTCAGTTCATGCCCTCACTATACTTCACCCTGATTTCCATTAATTGTCTTCTAACAGTCTCACAGTCTCTGGTCTGCTTTCTTTCTACCCCTTCTTCCAGACTCAATTGCTGAAGTGCTTTTTCTCAATAAAATTAAGAGGTCATTTCCTCACTTAAAACCCTTTAGAGGATCCCACCTCATTTCTGGCTTCTTAGTATGGCATATATAAGGCACTTCATGATAGGCACCTACTTATCCCTCCACCTTCGTCTCCTGTGGCTCTTCACCTTGCATGTTATGGAACTAGAAATCAGAAAATCAAAAGTCTCCTCTTGGGTTTTGTGGGGAAAAGAAAGAGAGATCAGACTGTTACTCTGTCTATGTAGAAAGAAAGACATAAGATACTCCATTTTGTTTTGTATTAAGAAAAATTCTTCTGCCTTGAGACACTGTTAATCTCTAACCCTATCCCCAACCCTGTCCTTGCAAGAGACATGTGCTGTGGTGACTCAAGTATTGATGGATTTAGGGCTGTGCAGGATGTGCTTTGTTAAACAAGTGCCTGAAGGCAGTATGCTTGTTAAAAGTCATCATCATTCTCTTAATCTCTAGTACCCGGGGACACATACACTATGGAAGGTCCCAGGGACCTCTGCCTAGGAAAGATAGGTGTTGTCCAAGGTTTCTCCCCATGAGATAGTCTGAAATATGGCCTCGCGGGAAGGGAAAGACCTGATCGTCCCCAAGCCTGACACCCGTGAAGGGTCTGTGCTGAGGAAGATTAGTAAAACAGGAAAGAAGGCCTCTTGTAGGTTGAGATAGAGAAAGGCATCTGTCTCCTGCCCATCCCTGGGCAATGGAACGGCTTGGTGTAAAACCCTGTATGCTAAGCGCCAGTGCCCTGGGCCCACTTTCCTTTCTCTATACTTTGTCTCTGTGTCTCTTTCTTTTCTCAAGTCTCTCGTTCCGCCTGATGAGAAACGCCCACAGGTGTGCAGAGGCAGGTCACCCCTTCGTCTGGCGCCCAACGTGGGCTCAGCATACCGAGGACCCGTGCCGGCACCGGTCTCTGAGTTCTCTCAGTATTTATTGATAATTATCTTTACCATCTTTTAGAAAAAGGGGAAGTGGCAGGATAATAGGATCATAGTAGGGAGAAGGTCAGCAGAAAGACATATGAATAAAGATCTCTGTGACATGAGTAAGTTTAAGGAAAAGTGCTGTGCCTTGATGTACATATGCAAACATTTCCATAAACATTTTCAGTGCATAAAGAGCAGCATTGCCACTAGCACGTCCCACCTCCAGCCCTAAGGCGGTTTTCTCCTATCTCAGTAAATAGAACATACAATCGGGTTTTACACCAAGACGTTCCATTGCCCAGGGACGGGCAGGAGACAGATGCCTTTCTCTATCTCAACTGCCAAGAGGCCTTCTTTCCTCTTTTACTAATTCCTCAGCACAGACCCTTCATGGGTGTCGGGCTGGGGGACGATCAGGTCTTTCCCTTCCCACAAGGCCATATTTCAGACTATCTCATGGGGAGAAACCTTGGACAACACCTCGCTTTCCCAGGCAGAGGTCCCTGCAACCTTCCGCAGTGTATGTGTCCCTGGGTACTTGAGATTAAGAGAATGGTGATGACTTTTCACAAGCATACTGCCTTCAGGCACTTGTTTAACAAAGCACATCCTGCACAGCCCTAAATCCATCAAACTTTGAGTCACCACAGCACATGTCTCTTGTAAGGACAGGGTTGGGGGTAGGGTTAGAGACTAACAGTGTCTCAAGGCAGAAGAATTTTTCTTAGTACAGAACAAAATGGAGTATCTTATGTCTACTTCTTTCTACATAGACACAGTAACAGTCTGATCTCTCTTTCTTTTCCCCACATTTCCCCCTTTTCTTTTGAATAAAACCACCATCGTCATCATGGCTCGTTCTCGATGGTCGCTGTCTCTTTGGAACTTCTGGGTATACATGCAGACTAACAACAGACAGAACAGGCACACAAGGATTAATACGAAATTTACAATAGTAGTACTTCTGATGCTCTTAACCCAAGTGACAGGGTTAAGATTTGTGAGGCCATCAGCAACTCCTGCAATTGCCTCAGTTTCTGGTACCAACACAGAGATCACATACTTCACAAGGTAATAAAATATCACAAAGCAAGTGTACGCAGGGCGAGATCACAGGACCACAGGATGGGGCGAAATTAAAATTGCTAATGAAGTTTCCATACGCACTGTCATTGATAACATCTTATCAGGAAACAGGGTTTGAGAGCAGACAACCTGTCTGACCAAAATTTATTAGGCAATAATTTCCTTGTCCCAATAAGCCTGGGAGCGCTACAGGAGACCGGGGCTTATTTCATCCCTTCAGCTTCAACCGTAAAAGGCGGTCACCCTCAGGGGGCCGTCTATAGACCTACCCTTAGGGCGCATTCTCTTTCTCAGGCATGTTCCTTACTGAGAAAAAGAATTCAGCGATATTTCTCCTATTTGCATTTGAAAGAAGAGAAATATGGCTCTGTTTCGTCTAGCTCACCAGCGACCAGAAATCTTATCTCTCTTGTTCCCTGAACATTGCTGTTATCCTGTTTTTTTTCCAAGATGCCCAGATTTCATATTGTTCAAACACACAGGCTCTGCAAACAATTTGTGCAGTTAATGCAATCATCACACGGTCCTAAGGCGACATACATCCTCCTCAGCTTACGAAGATGACGGGATTAAGAGATTAAAGTAAAGACAGGCGTAGGAAATCACAAGGGTATTGATTGGGGAAGTGATAAGTGTCCATGAAATCTTCACAATTTATGTTCAGAGACAGCAGTAAAGACAGGCATAAGAAATTATAAAAGTATTAATGTGGGGAACTAATAAATGTCCATGAAATCTTCACAATTTATGTTCTTCTGCCGCAGCTTCAGCCGGTCCCTCTGTTTGGGGTCCCTGACTTCCCGCAACAGGGTTTATATTCACACTGGATTTTCAACACCAAATGCCAACATGCCAACTGTCCCTTCCCCTGTCTTCTCCCAAATAAAGGAATCCAACAAAAGAGAGTGAAAAGATTAAAAACCAGTTAAAACCATTTAAAATTATGAAAGTGTTTTTATCATAATATTTTATATTTATATTTATAATATTTTATCTTTATCTTTCAGGGATTATAGTCTGTTTAAATATATTGGTAGTACATTAAATTCAGTATTCAGAACACTGAAGATGTAAATTAAATATGTGACCATAACAATAATAATTTTATCATGTGAAATAATTAAGGAATTAACACATGATTATAGTAAGGGCCAAATCTAAGAAATGTACTATACCATACCACTAGACTACACATTTTTAGTAGACATGACTGTGTCTTAATCATCTTTACATTCCCTACTATGCCAGATACTATCCCCAGCATAATAGGTGCACAGTGAATTAGTAAATGATTAAATAAAATTATAAATAATATCACACCCACAAACCCAGGAAGCAATTGTTTGTCTACTACTTGATGAGGCCAATAATTCAATGGTATTTATTATTAGTTGGTAGATTTAGTCAAATGTCATGAGTACCTATGAAAAACTTTATATATATACACACATTTTTCAGCAGATCTTCATATGGAACATCAATCTAATCTTTATTTGGGCATATGTTAAATCATTCAATGGATAACATAGTAAAAATTTTCAACATAACAGAAAGACATATGCTATTTGAAAAATCAGTAAAAACAAAAAAAAAGATGATTCTATTGTTGGTATTCTTATCTTCAGATTGTCCTCCACAGCACATCCCTCTGATACAGAGAAATAAAAACTTTCTTACCTAGAACTTTGATCAAGTTACTGCCTTTTATACCACTATAATGATATTCAAACTGCCTTCAAAGCAAACTAGAACAGAAACATTGCACACGCACATGCACTTGAATTGTACACTTCTTCTATCATACCAACTTCATGTACCATGATATGCTCGCCATTAATATGCACTAAAGCTAACCTGCTTGCCTGCTGCAATTTTATCGTTGCAGCAAAACAATGGTGGTGGATTAACCCATCACCTCAAGTTAGCAATACATCCTGGACCAGTTACAGATATGCATTAATCCACAACTTAAAATGTAAAATATCAAGGAGCTGGGTCAATACAGGAATATGAGTCAAGAACAGAGTACTTCAAACATATCCAAACTGAAACTGGTTCTTTTCTCTGCCTAGAAAGGTACTTAACAATGGGTTCTGAATATCATGTTGACTGACAGGTATGTCATATAAAGAAGGAAATCCTCTCAAATCTTACCTCCTTAAAAATATCAGGTTTAACAAAAGTGTATGATGTGTAGATCCCTACTGGATAGAAGCCTGAATACCTAACCCATTATATAAATAGTACATATAGTATAGTATGTAAAGGCTGTGATTTTCTGGGCTGCTGCCTACTTTTTATGTTTTACTGTTGTCTTCATGTAACTATATGGAAATGGTGTATCTCAGGAAACAAAATGGGTGAAATTTAAATCAACAAACTAAGGATAAACAGTATAGGTCAAAAAGAAGGATACATGTTAACAATATGATGACACACAGCAAAATAAAGAAAATATATGAAGAATACACATCTGAGGGCAAAAGGCTGAGGACAGTTGAAATTGATAGAATATGTAATGACTGAAATAAAAGCACAAGAAAGAGTAGAGAAGAAACTTGAACAATAGTTATAGATAGGAATGAACTGTGAGGATTCCAATGCCATGATAAGGCATGATGTAGAACGACTGTATTTCTTTTATCCAACAGCTTCATGACGGGTAAACATAGACTATAATCCGAAGAACAAATAGGCTTAAATTCCATTACAGGCCCAGAAAGTGACCAATAGTGATACTTGTAATATTTAAGAAAGCAAATGAGCACTTAACTTTAGATTATGCCATTTAAATTTTTTTTAACTTGGGAAAATGTTTCAAATTCCACTTTGCTGCCTACTGGCTTTATTTTTTAAAAAATTAGAGAAATGTCATGTAAATCACTGTAGAGAGCATTGCATTGCTTGTTTGAAAAAAAAAAGTTGATAGTTTGATAGTGCATTCATTCTTATGCCACCAGCACTGAATCAACCATTATAACATTCAAACCAAGAGGAAACTTTCAGCAGTATTGATGCTGTCTCCTACTCTGAAGCGTGAGTCTCTTTTCTATGAAGAGCACATGCTTAGGGAGGAAAACAGGATATGAAATTATACAAAAATGTGTGTGCTAGCATTCAGAAAGAAAGCAGGTAAAAGCTTAATTCTCCTCCAAAAAAAAAGCAGTTTCTAAATGTGGATTCATTAATGAAAACTTACAACCTAGCAGTTAGCAGAAGCATTTAGGAATGGAAAGCATACAGTCAATGCCAACTATTAGAATCAGTGTTCTACTACCACCCAACTATTCCAGCTTAGCTAACAGTCTTTTTTGTCAAGACTTTTGTTTCTTTTTCCTTTGTTTCCTCTGTTTTCAATTGGGAGAGAACTGTGTGCAGCTGAGTGTTCATTTAAGTCAGAAACACACTGGCTAGATCTAGGTTCAGTGTGGGTGAGTATTGCGTAAGCATTCCACACACCTCCACCAATACGCCGCGAACTCTCCATATCCTAAGCTTTCTGATAGTATTCAGCTGAGACTACACATGGTGCTTTTACTTATGTTACACATACGATCTCAGGTCTCAGCATGTACTGACATACGTAGTTACCATCAAACTTGCTCTTCTCATAAATCCTGAGAAAAAAGGGGAGGGTGGAGGTAGAAAATGGACAGAACTTCTCTGCTAACCTAAACAGAACTAGTATGCATTGCTGCTAAAATATTCCAATAGCTGGCAGCACTGATCCATAATATTATATTTGTAATATAAGTATACATAAACCCTACAACAGATGATCTCAGATTGTCATTGATAATGATGACGGCTAATTTTTTTTAGTATGTTACTTGTACCAAGCATCACTCTAGGTACTATACATCTCATTTAATCCTCATACACACACACACACACAAATTCTTGTTGGGTAAAGTTATTTTCATCTTCATTTTACATAAAAGGACATTGAGATACAGAAAGAAACTGGTTACATTGATTTTAACATATTTAACTTATTTAAAGTTAAAACATGACATTATTTACCAACCTTTTGATGTAGGGCCAATGGCTGTCACTGCCTCTTGATCTGCTATGTAAAGTTTCACGTCTTTCTTCTTGCTTAAACTGCACCATGATGTATCACCTATGATTTCCTGTTTTGGATTACTTAAACTCAGTGACAGCTTAAAGGTACTTGGAAAGCAAACTGAATGAGGGATCCTTCCAGGCTTTTTACATTTTTTCACCCCTACCTCAGGCAATCTTTCACAGTTGTCTAGCCCACACCTATTTAAACTGCAATTTGTTTTAGCAACTCACCTTTAAAAAGTCTTTCTAAAGCACCAACTTAAATTTTATAAAATCAACAAGTCTTTATATTTTTGAACTCATATTTCATCAGTTTGCATAATTAAATTACAATTGCACATTTATTCGGCATAAACAAATTTGAAAACAAACACAAATGACGCTAGATAAGCGGAGCAGCAGGTAAACAGATGAACAGAAACATACCATTTTTTCAGAGTATTCTGTTGGCCAGAAGCAGGAATAACCTAAAAGGGAGTCGACTGTATACCTATCATTTCCTAATTATAAATAGTACTATTTAATAGGTATACTAGCTTTCTGGAAGAATGGATTTACAATGGAAAAATACAAACAAATTTAGCAAAGAGGTTCACAATGATACCAAAATTCTACACTAGAAAAGTAATACATTCCTTCTTATCTTTCTTTAATTAGAAATTGTAGGAGACTTCTTCACTGACAAAAACTAAGCACAAAATTCCACCCCAAACTCAATTCAGCATAAGACTCCTACCCAAAGCATAAATACATACACTCACATACAAAAAGAAAAACAAATTTTAAATTAATAAAGAAATTAAGGTCTTATGAAAGAAACTTTCTCCCTACTAGAGAAAACCATCACCTCTTGGTGGGGAAAACTCTGAATTTAAAGTTCAGGTTCAGGCAATTACTACTTATTTGATGGGGTAAATCACTTCACCTCTCTGAGCTATCATATCCTTTTCTGAAAAAAAAAAAAAAAAAGAAAATAATAATGGTTCTCTCCTTCTCACAAAACTATAGTCAGAATTATATAAAATAAAATATATAAAGACACTGCAAACTATCTATCATCTTATACATATAAATTGTTATTACTGGAAATCCTAACTTATATTTTCGACAGAGAATTTCAGAGTCAAGGGAGGTCATTTCACAAATGACAAGGCTGTGCTTCAAAAGCCTAAATTACTTTCCTACTTACAGTGGCATGGATGACAGAGCAGAAATAGAGAATTCTTGATTAACCAGGAAAAGAATATCATAGGCATGGGTGTGAGATCAACTGGAGATTCAAGGAAGCTAAAGTGCCCAGAATGAACTACTGCTGTAATGTAGACTGTGAGCAGAGATAAAATTCCAGAAGCCAAGGAGTGTTGTACAGTAAGTCCTGGCAGTGAGGATATCCTTTGGTGAGGATAGTAGAGAAGAAATAGAAAAATTAGTCAAAAAAATTTCGGCCATACCAAGTAAGTATTCCATCCTACACAGTAAAATTTTGATGCCTTTACAAACTAAACAAAATAGGGAATTTAAGATAATTCCCGTGTTTATGCTGTTTCTTTCCACTGGTCAGAATAATTAACCATAGGTTAGGAAGTTAGGAAAACAATAGGATAGACGTCAGTGAAGTTCAAGTGCTTTAATTGGATTCCTTTGGGTACAGTTTGTTTCCCTTTTTCTCTGGCCATTAATCCAGCAGAGGAAAGTGATCTAACACAGCACCATGACATGAAGGGACGGACCCTGAGAGCCTGTCTCTCTATGATGACTGTTCTTGTGCATCCAGGCCGCCTATTGAAACTAACAATGCCTGCTGCTGCTGCCGAAGAGGATCATCCAAACTCTGAAAATGAAACACATCACACAAAGGGATGAAAGAATTCTTATTCCACAGGGTTTAGCTTGCAGCTGGTCATGCATGCCAGAGGGATGTGCCACGAGGATGACAAAGAAGCTTCCAAAGAGAATGGAAGGGGCAGCCAGCCGGACATTTTGAAATACTTAGAAAACTATTCTTTTGAAACTAAGGCAATAAACTAGACTTCTTTATGGCAGAACTTGAGAAAGTCAGGGTTTTTTTTTTTTTTATCTCTGCAATTCACCAACATTTAAACATTCTTGTGAGTAAAAGAAACTTGAATAATTCCTAACTGGTTATACATTTTTGAGGATTTCCCATTTATAAGAAGAGATCATATTATATAATTGATTATTTTTTCCTCTGGGTTGGAGCTCAGTATCACTCCAGAGTTTAAAACTGTATGGAAGAATAGGTGTTGGACTTTTCTGTAATTGATGTAGATACAATGTATAATAAATACGCTTGTTATACAAAGTAGCATGCTGGTTAAGACCACAGACTTTGAAGTCTCAGTGATGAAACTGAGGGAATACTCATTGCATGGCATCGGGTCTCATGGGCTCTAAGGATCCCAAATAGCTGTGCCAGGTAAGAGTTTGCCCACAGGAAGTGCTCCAAATAGAATTAATAGTCATAAGAACCTGCCCTACAGCTGCCATTGCTCTTGGCCACTCAATTGGTCACAGCAAGGCATAATCCAGCTCTTAAGCTGCCTTGGATATCCATGTTTAAAGAGTGTCAAAAGCAGCACCTAAAGTTTTGAAAGACAATGCTGCACTGGGGCATCGGCCTTTTCTCATTAAGTTCACTCATTCATAGTAGTCTAAAAAGAATACTGGCTCTCCCTCCCTGGCCCTTATCCACTACTGTTCCAAAAAGCTCACCTTCTTCTGTTTACAGGATAAATGCGAGAGGCTCCTTTCATTGCCCTTAATGGTATACACAATAGACTTAGCAATCATTTCTACCAATTATATCACTGACTCATATGAACTCTGCATAACCAGATGTGTGACTTTGTGGACGTTATTTAATCTCATTTAGCCTTAGATTCCTCATTGGTCAAATGAAAATAGTATCTGTCTTATGAGACTGTTGTGAAGAATAATAAGATAATATTTACCTCACAGTTTAGTTATAAGCACAAAGGGTGATTCAATAAATGTCAGTCATTAACAGTGTCATTTTCTATAACAGGAGTAACAAATAGTTCATGTAAGAAACTGAAATGAGAACTGGAACACAGTATCAAAAATATTCCCCTATCTTGTCAAGATACTATTATTGATTCAAATATTCTGTCATTTATTTCAGGTTAAAACACAGTTTAAGAAAAGCATCGCTTCCTCAAAAGATTTTGTCAAAGTGAAAATAACTAATTGGGAGAAATATTTCTTTTCCATGCATTCAGCTTGTTCGTTCTAATTAATCTCCTTCAAACTACTGTAAACAAGTTCTTGTTAAAAGTGTTTTAACTTCTCAAATGGCTACTATTATACAATGTTTTATAGATAAATCTTTGGCATTGGAGGGTTTCCCTAATTGTTCTGATATTTCTTATTCCCCATTCCTACCATCCACTTGCTCAGAAGCTCTTGCAACCTCTCTCAAAGACAGAAAATAATTTGAATGAAAACCAATACTAAAAAAGCAACGTTAAAATATATTTGAGAAAAAATGACTGTCACTCTAGGTCATGCTACAGGTGCTGTACCATTCAATGGCACAAAATTAACTTTTAGCCCTAAGTCCATTACCAATGAATTCTAAAGACTAAAGAAAGCACTGGGAAATAAAAAATATTTGTAAGTATAAACAAAGATAAGAGATTATAATGAGAAAAAAGTGTACATAAAGAGATAATATTTATAATATAATTTTAAATTAACCCTATACAATAAAATTTAACTAATAATAAACCTTTCCCTAAGAATTATATAATATTTTAAATTCAAACTTAATACTAGTAAATAAACTAAGAATTTACATAAACCCCTACCATTAATTACTTCTTTGCATCATGAAACTTTGCTCCCAAAATTTTATGCTAATTTTCCATTTAAGTTCTAAAGACAAAAAAAAAAAAAAGAAAGAAAAAAGAAAACCTTACTATTTCATTCTAAAAGAATTGGTCCATAGTTAGTGAAAATCTAAGTCATTTTTCCCACCTTTCCTTTCAGCAATGCCCATCCAATCAATCACTAGATCCTGTCAACTCTTTATTTCCACTATTATAGCCTAGAATCCTAAATAATCTAATTATTTCCAACCTCTTACCTCTTTCATCCATATTTATGCTTCAATAATTACCTTCTATTAAAAAGAAAGGCTCAAGGAATTTCCCTCACCTCCTCAAAAACCTTAAATTGTTTATAGAATAAAATGTATCACTAAGCATAGCATTCAGTCTTTCACAGTGTGGCACAGAACTACAATTAACAGTAATTAAATAAATGTAAAATGTATTCATTAACTGCCTGATAGGTTCCACACTCCAAACTTGATAGTGGGTTGGTAGTGGTGACAAAGATGAGCTCAACACAGTACCTATTCTCAAAGAAGCCAGTTTAGTAGGGAAGCAGATAAGTAAACTAAAATTTGTAATGCCCTTTAGTGAGTACAAAAAAAGGTAAGTAACTACATGTGCTACTAGAATTAGATGGTAAGTCCCAACTCATTGAGGAGAAAGGTAAAATAGAAATATGTTGGTTTTCTGCTTCTGAAAATGATGAAGTAATAGAAACAGCATATACTTCCTGCCTTAAACGACTAAAAATCTAAACAAAAGATATAAAATATTTGCTTGCAGACATTGCACAACACGCACAGCACAGCAATTGCTGAGAAAAGGAAATTAACGAGGTTATTCCCGCCATTGCTGTAGCATACTATCTTGAGAAAGTTACCAGACCATAACTCAGGGAGGTAGAATCCTAACAGAGACTGCTTTATCCAGGGCCACGCTAATAGCTGGGAGTGGAGCTGGGCCTCTGATAGGAATCTTTCTAACTGCAAAGTCCCCATAAGTTTTAATTTTTACTCACCTCTACCTTTCTATTTTTTCTTTTACACTATAGAAATCATACTTCAAAATTTAAACACTAATTCATTCAGTGAATCTCCCCAATCCCAACTGTCCCCAGTCACAATGCAAATATTACCATCCTCTAAATATTGTATTACTTTGTGTTTACTGTTATATAACATAAACTTTCCTGCTATATTTAACAATAATTTTAACGTGAACTAACATTTATTGAAGCCTTACTACATTATTTTACGTTGGTAAGAACACTTAAAATGAGATCTACCCTATTAGCAAATTTTAAGAGTACAATATTTTTAAGTGTGCAGTATTGTTGACTACAGGTACAATGCTGTACAGCAGATCTCTAGAACTTATTCATCTTGTTTAACCGAAACTTTATGTCCATTAATTAGTAACTTCCCATTTTCCCTTTCCTTCAGCCCTTGGCAACCACCACCATTCTATTCCTTGATTCTATGAATTTAATTATTTTAGATACTTCATGTAAGTGGAATCATGTAGTATCTGTCTTTCTATGACTGGCTCATTTCAATTAGTACAGTGTCCTCAAGTTTTAGTCATGTTGTCTCATTACAGTATTTCCTCTTTTTAAAAGACTGAATAATATTCCACTGTATGTATATACCATTTTCCTTATCCATTCATCCATAGAAGAACATTTAGGTTGTTTCCACATCTTGGTCATTGCTAATCTTTTTCAGATCCTGATTTCAATTCCTCTGGATAAACAACAAAGTATCAATAGAAGTGAAGTACATCAACATGATAAGGACATATATGAAAAGGCTACATACCAGTTTTCAATGGAAAAAAAACTGAAAGCTATTCCTCTAAGATCAGCAACACGGCAAGGATGTTCACTCTTGCCACTTCTATTCTACATAGTACTGGAAGCCTTACCCAGGGCAATAAGCCAAGAAAAAGAAACAAAAGGCATTCAAATTGTAAAGGAAAAAGTAAAACTGTCTAGTTGGTAGAGTCTATGATTTTATGTATAAAAAATCCTAAAGACTCCATTAAAAAACTGATAGAACTAATAAATGAATTCAGTAGAATTGCAGGACACAAAATCAACATACAAAATCAGCTGCACTTCTATATATTAACAAGGAACCATCTGAAAAAAAATTAGAAAAACATTCCCATCTAAAATAGCACCAAGAAGTATAAAATACTTAGGAAGACAATTAAGGATATTAAAGATTATATACTGAAAACTACAAAACATTGATGAAAGACATTCAAGATAGAAGATATCCTGTGTTCATGGATTGGAAGACTTTAATATTGTTAAAATGTCCATACCCAAAGTGATCTATAAAGTCAATTCTACATTTCTGTAATTCACATGGAACCACAAATACCATGAATAGCCAAATTGATCCTGAGAAAAAAAACAAAGATTGAGGCATCATATTTTATTGCTTCAAAATATATTACAAAACAAAATAATCAAAACAATATGGTGCTGGCATAAAGATAGATATATATACCAATTAAACAAAATATAGGGCCAATAAATAAATCTACACATAAATGATCAACAAATTTTTTACAAGGGTGCCAAGAATACACAATGGGAAAAGGATAGTCTCGTCAACAAATGGTGCTAGGAAAAACAGCAAGATAATAAAATTGGATCTTTATCTTACAACATACACAAAAATAAACTCAACATCGATTAAAGACTTAAATATAAAACCTGAAACTCTAAATCTTTTAGAATAAAACATACAGGAAAAGCTTCGTAACATTCATCATAGTAATGATTTCATGGCTGTAACATCAAAAGTACAGGCAACAAAAATAAAAATAAAAATAAACAGTTAAGACTATACATCAAACTAAAAACCATTTGCACAGCAAACAGCATAGTGAAAAGGCAACCTATGGAATAGGAGAAAATATCTACAAACCATATACCTCAGTGATTCCCAAGCTTTTTGGCACCAGGAACTGGTTTTGTGGAAGATAATTTTTCCAAGGACAGGAGGGTGGTTTTGGGATGAAACTGTTCCATCTCAGATCCTCAAGCATTAGTTAAAGCCTCACTTATGAGGCTCTAGATCCCTTGCGTGCACAGTTCGCAATAGGGTTCACATTCCCATGAGAATCTAATGCCACTGCTGATCTGACAGGATGCAGAGCTCAGGCGGTAATACTCACTGGCCAGACACTCACCTCCTGCTGGGCAGTCCAGTTCCTAACAGGCCAGGGACCATTATTGGTCTGCAGCCCGGGGTGCGGCGGGTGGGGAGGAAAACTCCTGATATGTCTGATAAGGGGTTAATATCCAAAATATATAAAGAACTCCTATAATTTAAGAACAAAAAGAAAAAAAACTAATAATCCAACATTTAATAATGGACTATGGAATTTGCTAAGGTCTGAATATTGCCCCTCCACCAAATTCATATGTTGAAACTTAATTGCAATGTGATGGTATTAAGAAGTAGGGCTTTTAGGAGGTGATTAAAGCATGAAGGCAGATCACTCATGAATGGGACTAGTAATTTTAAAAAGGGATGATGAGCTGTTTGCCCTTCCACAATGTGTGGGCAAAGAAGGCACCCTCTATGAAGAACAGGCCCTCACCAGATACAGAAACTGCCAGTGCCTTGACCTTGGACTTTCCAGCCTCTAGAACCATGAGTAATAAATTTCTGATGTTCATAAATTACCCAGTATTTTCTTAGAGCAGCCCAGACTAAGAGAGACTTGAATAAAGATTTCTTTAAAGTAGACATACAAATGGCCAAGAGATACATTTAAAAATATTTAACATCACTTATCATCATCAGAGTAATTCAAATTACAACCACAATGAGGCATTGTCTCACACCTGTCAGGGCTGTTAATAAAACAAAAGGCAAATGTTGGCGAGGATGTAGAGAAATTTGAATCCTTGTACACTGTTGGTAGGAATGCAAAATGGTGAAGCCACTACGGAATATAGTCTGAAGTTTCCTCAAAAAATTAAAAATAGAACTGTTATGCAATTCAGAATTCTTACTTTTAGGTATTTATCAAAAGAAACTAAAATTAGTATCTTGAAAAGAGCTTACCACAGAATTTCTCTAAATGCTGCACTTGTACCAAATCATTTAATCCTCAGGACAACCCAATAGGTACTACTTTTAGCTTCAATTTGTAGATAAGGAAACTGAAACCCAGGCTAAATAACTTGCCTAAAGTGAAATAAGTAGTGAGTTTCAGAATAGGAATTCAAAACAGAAAATCTGGCTCCAAAGTCCATGCACATAACCTCGTTGTTTCCCTATCTGAATCACCTAATAGACTTCTTTATAACTAATCTTGTTATGTGTATATTTCATACTATCTAGAACAATGTGTTATTGCTAATAGCTAGTCTATGTTGTTTTTGATATGAATGAATGAAGAAAAGAGCAATATGAAGCTATGGAGGAATAATCACACTGAGTGCTAAGCCAGAACTCTGGTAAACCATAACTATATATAAAATGTGCCGAAAATTCTTTATGAGAAATTATTTTTCATCCTCACAACTCCTCAGAAATTTTATCCACAAGTAACTAAAGTTTTCACAGGTTTCACTGATAGGATCTTCACTCTTAGCTAATTTCAATATTGGAAAATCATAGACGATTATTTTATATCTATTTTTAATGACTGTTATGACACATATTTCATATATTTTAGTCTACATATAGAACATTATCAGTAACAATGTGTGTGTGTGTGTGTGTGTGTATATATATATACATATATATGAAGACTGAGATAGAGAGCGGGGTAGATGATATGGGGGTTGAGGTAGTTGGGAATGAAGAAACCAGCAATGGTAAAAACAAGATAATAGAAATAAAAACAACTAACATTTTCTCAAACACCTACCAATAGCTAGGCACCTTATTAGGTCTTTTAAGTTCATCATCTCACCTAGTCCTCACAACAACAATGAGGTAAAAATAAGTTGAACCCTGAAATTTTGATATTCCTTTTCTTTAACAATAGATTGTATCAAGTGAATTAAAAGAATGTATTTGCAAAGTGAATAACCATTTTATTAAATTAGAGTAGAAGCTTAAAAGTCATTGGACTGCTATAATACATGAACTACATTTTTTTCAATTAGTGCTTTCACCAACTTTATAAAAAAAGTCATATAAAGGGCTGACAATCACTATTATTCTGTTTATACTGATACCATCATGAGTTCACATATGATTAATATTTATTCCACATAAACTTATTCACAAGTTAGTACACTGTTCACTAAGAAAATATGGTAAAGTTGTCAGATTCTTGAGGTAGGGCACGATAATAAGTGCTAGAATCAATGCACTGTATGAATTGCCTTGAATAATTCTCTAGGTGTTCAAGAAGTTTCCACTTACTCTCCAGGTCTAATGAGTATTACATGCAATAATCATAATTAAAACAGAAGTAATGGAAAAATGTGCACATAGCTACAAAATACCATAATCTCAGAATTAATCTTCAGTCCCTCAAGTCTTTTTCATTTTTTATTTATTATTATTATTATTTTTTGAGATGGAGTCTCCCTCTGTCACCCCGGCTGGAGTGCAGTGGTGCAATCTCAGCTCACTGCATCCTCTGCCTCCTGGGTTCAAGCGATTCTCCTGCCTCAGCCTCCTGAGTAGCTGGAATTATAGTTGCCTGCCACCATGCCCCACTAATTTTTGTATTATTGGTAGAGATGGGGTTTCACCAAGTTGGCCAATCCAGGCTGGTCTCGAACTCCTGACCTCAAGTGATCTACCCACCTCGGCCTCCAAAAGTGCTGGGGTTACAAGTGTGAGCCACCATGCCCTGCCTGTAGAGTCTTAAATCACAAATGTTTATCAAGAAGTTTAAGTTTTGTTCATTAATTTAATTCACTCCATTCTTCGTAAAAACTCTGATATGCTAAACCTTCAATTATTCAATTGCATATTATCCATACTTTAAAAATAATTGCTCAAGTGACATATCACATGACATGACATGACATGACATTATTAATGGATACTAGTAATAGAGTGCCTACTATGTGCTGGGGAAAATATTAGTTGTTTACTATATGATCTTATTTATTCTCCATCATTCTAGTTTGGCTTTCTTATCTGCATTTTACAGATGAGGAAAATAGCTCAGTGTTACAAACTGAATGTTTGTGCCCAAATGTCTATGTTGAAACCATACTCCCAATGTAATGCCACTAGCGGATGGGGCTTTTGAGAGGTAACTGGGATTAGATAAAGTCATGAGGTTTATGGGATTAGTGCTCTTATAAAAGAGACCCCCAAGAGCTAGCTTGCTCTCTTTCTACCAGAACCACAATGAAGAGTTAGCAGTCTGCAGCCCAGACGAGGGTCTTCACCAGAACTCAACCATGCTGGCACTCTGATCTTGGACTTCCAGCCTCCAGAACTGTGAGGTTACAGCAGCCCAAATTGACTGAGACACTCAGAATAAGCTATCCATGGTCTTACAAAGATCAAGCATTGTATTAGAACAGGAACTCAAATCCACCTCGGGCTACCACAAACAATAAGAAAATTTTGCAGACTAGGAGACTATAAAGTTAACATACAAAAATCAACAGCCTTAGAAAATATAGAAGAAAAGAGCCTGTTTAGTATAGTAAGGCTGTAAGAAAGTAAGCAAGTACATAAATAAGTGAATACAATACCAAAAGGTAGACTTAATAATAAATGTTTAAACCTAAAGCCAAAAGGAAAATTAAAACATTTCAGCAAGACACAACAGTTACTGGGCAAATGGAAATAAAAAACAGATTCTTGGATAAAAAGATTCACCCTCAGAAGAACATTAATTGTTGTGATGTTAATTCATAAATTCCTTAAAATTTCAATAAAAATGCCATCAGGGATTTTCTTTTTCCTCAAGATCTGCTAGTTGATTATAAAGTTCACTTGGAAGAACAAATAAGCAAGAAAAGCCAGAAAACACTGAAAAAGAGTAATGGTAGGAGCAGGGAGGGAAGCTAACATTTCAGATATAAAAACACATTATAAAGCTTCTATAATTAAAATAATGTGATAATTTTCACATGCATAGACAGGTCAATGGCACAGAATAGAAGAATATAGAAATATGTCTGATTATATAGAAAAACTTACTACAGGGTATCATGCAAGTACTAGAAGAAACATTGATGAATTCCCTTACAAACTGAGATTGGGAAAACTGTTTCTAATTATGCTTCAATGTGATAATATCCAAGAAAGTCAACTAAACAACGGCGTATTAAAGGCAAATACCTTTTTATCAAATAAACATCATTCTCTCGATTCTATGTAAAGTAATATCTAAAATACCCCTGGGAATCACATAAATCTCAAAATTGTTGAGTAGAACAAACTTTAACAGTTTCTGTTCCTTCATCATCATTTTTAAACCCCAGCAGAAAGATCATAGTAATATCACCAAAACCCAAAAGAGCCTAAAACACACATCTGTAGGGTTTGGTTGGAAATAAACTACACTATCCTACATCCAATTCATATCTAAGACTTTTCCTTGCATTTCAGTACAATGATGCTTATGTTTTAAGAGGGATTACAATCCTTGAATATCTCAATCCATAATTTATATTAAAAAATGTATAAGTAATTTATATGTGCTAGAGGGCAAGGGCCCTTAATAGATACTTAGATTTATCCTATAATTAAAAAATAATAATAATGCAAATGTATGTCAAAGCTCTGTAAACAATATTTTCAGAAAATTTGTTGTGGAGAAGGACCCCTGGTGTCCAGCTGGATTTAAGCCAGTCTATAATATAGCCGTTGACTGCATTGCCTTCAAGTCTATTATCAGACAAATCTTTACTTACCTTGAAATGTTTGACTTCACCATAAAATATATCAAGTTTCTAAAATTTGTAAAGATTATATTTAGGAATAAAAATATTGGTAGTGTTACATTATTTCCAAATAAACACTCTGAGAAGCATGATACAGATTCTTTAGAAACGGAATACACCATCACTGACTGGCAGGAATGTATCTCAGACACAATAGTTACGGTGTCTGATTGGTGTCTCTGGAACATATAGATAGCATTTACATTTATAAAAATAAGTACTATATTCACAAGTGGCTTCTGGAAAAGCTTCTTTTAAAAACCAACATTAAAATGGCACATTGGCAAGAGACATCACAGCCTTGCTATATACTAACATTGCCTTGCAAATGAAAACCCTGTACTATTCCTTATGATCAGGGTTTCACCCATTTATTTGGTTAATCATTCAAATGGCTAAACAGACCTCTAATTTGAAAATAAAAACCAATTGATGCAATCACAAACAAGTTCTAAAATTGCGGTTTATAAAAATTGAAATCTTGTTCTAAGCCAAAACACACACACAGTTACCTTTTCCTAATCAGAGCATTCATTTCTCCTCATTATGATCTCACAAGCACATTAAAATCTTATTAACATTAATTACTTCTGAGCGCCTATGCATGAGCAGTGACAGTCGTGAGTGTGCGCGGGTCTGGATCATATCTACATTTATATACCTTGCTGCACTTTGCTTATAAAACATGTGAAAATATTTCTGCTAACACCAATTAGCTAATTTCACACACACACAGATAGTAAACTGCTGTCTCACTGCACAGCCTATCAGAAACCAGTAAACATATGGACAAACGGACGGGAAAGAAAGCAGAAACACCTCTTGAATGTGAAAACTAAAATGCCTTGTACTTGAGCCTGAATTCTTAAGGTGAAAACAAGTTGGGAGGACAAAATAACAAAAACAGAAAATAATTTTAAATGATGAAACCAAGCATTCTATTTTCTACACAGATGAGTTCAGTGATAAAATGACAGAGACAAAGAAAAACTGGCAAGCTAACAGGAGCAAACACAGGAGAAATACACAGAAATGAAAATGTCCTTCTTTACATGTGTACATGCACAAACACACATATATCTGCTCCTCTTAAATATGCTTATATTGTAATTTGAATAAAAACAATATAAACTTTACTCTGACCATAAGGTAATAGCACACTACATTTCAAAGTCAAACAGGTCTATCCTCACAAGCAAATAAATATTCCTGCTCAAACCAAATGCTTTCTGGATTCTACTTATACAAAGAACACTATATACAGGAGCCATTAATACCTACAATGGAAACTCAAAGTAAATGCAAAAACCTAGGCAGTTATAGCCACAAAGCTACATATAATTCTTATCTCTTTGCTTCACAATCTCCTCCTCTCAGAATACAACTATTTTATCATTCATACATATACTCCATCAATTTGTGTCCTTCTTTGCCTCATCATATGTCCTTCATTAGGAATATTATTAAAGAATAACCATTGATCATCACATTCACATTTTCTTTTTCGATCCATGTGCCTATCTTCTCCTCACAGCCTAGAGTATGTAAATCCAAAGTCCTATTAGATACCACTGTATCTATGTAGCCTTTCTGCCATCTTTAATTTCTTTGTTGCCATCAAACTATACTGTTTCACGAAGAAAATACCAAAAAAGTCTGTATTCCATAATGAAATTTTCAGTGAGGAAAACACTTAACCTCATTGGATTATGATACCTATGTTTGTAAACAAAAGCGAATAATAAAACTTAAACCTAAGAGTATTATACTTATTACATTATTTTAGAACATTTGACTACAAAATAAATACAGAAAGAATATGATATATTCAGCCATCCAGCACAATTCATGTTAAGTTGATATACGCAGTTAAGCTATAATTATAGCTCATGCTATAATTCCAATTTTCTACCTATTGTCCAGCAGGCTCACTGGCCTATAGTACAGCGGTCAGTGACCCATGGCAGTATAGGTATGCATCATAGAGACAGGCTACATAACAAAAGCCTAAGTGCTCTCTCTAGAGTAGAGTAGGATATATATTGGAGAAGAAATGGTAGGGAGCAGAGAGAGGGTTTCTAAATATTTTTGAAATAGTATTAAAATATTTGACATTGGTATTAATATAAAATGCAAATGGTAACCAAGAATATACTGTATTTTGTTTTAATTTAGTATTATTCAACGTGCTCATAACTGAACAAAGTTTAGTGGATACTGTCTGTGAAAACTAAAACTTGCTAATATAAGGACTATTAGCTAATAAAGTGTTAAAAATTTTCATAAAGGATAGTAAAATAATGCTAGATGCAATAAAATGGTATTTAAAGATGAGAAAGAGTTATTTCAAGTAATTTCCAGTTTACCATAACAATTTACATATTAAAATTATCATCCTTATGATGTTTACATAGACTTTGTATAGGTAAGTAGCAACCGTCACAGTAATAATATTTACTACTTGTAAACATTCTGACTTAACCAGGCTTAGCATACTACATGAAGAATGCCCTAAAACAAAAAAAAGAAAAAAAAAAAAGCCTAGAGAACTAAGAAAATAAAAAGTTGAAAACCTAATAGAATTAGTGGTTACCTGTATCATAACACAATAGCACTCTATGCTTTAAAAAAATGGATTTTTAATTAGTAAACACTGAAATATTTGTTTATAGGCCATTTATAGCCCACCAAACAAAATCTTGGCACCAAAAATTAAAGTATTACCAACAATTGCCAAATGAAGGTCAATCCATTTTTTTAATATCTAAATTAACAGATCAGTGGAAAAAATATGGGACTTGTTTTTTTAAAAGTTCAATTTATATTAACATTTTCAAGAATACATTGCATTAAAATAGATCCCAAATGATCAGAAAATTATGGAAAATCAGGAGTGAACAAAGAAACAATCTTGAGTAAATATAAAAAGTATCATCATGTTAATCAGTTAGCTATGCTGCAGAAAGCATCCCAACAATCCACTGACATATGGCCAAGATAGAACTAGCAAAAAGTGCACAAATACATTGAGACTCAGAACCCACCTTCTCTTTCATAAATGCCCCATCACAAACTGCAAAGATTAGGTGGCCAAATTTCAACATCAAAGATTCACTTGGCATTTTGAACCAGATCTAAGAATCATGGTCTTTATTTTCCAGTAAAAGCTAATAAGCTGAGACTTACTTAACTCTTTCCTGTTTTGTTTTGTTGCTGTTGTTGTTGTTGTTGTTTTGAGCTTCTCAAGGAATACTACATGTGAAAACGATAGTTCGTCATTTCCAAAAAAGATACTCATCCAGATTGTCCTCCAATCGGTGAAATCTGAGAGGTCTAAAAAGTCTTCTTTGTGAAAGCCTTACAAATATATCCAAAGATGTTGAGTCCCATATGGCTCTGATAAATGAAACCCGTTATTGTGAATTTCAAGCTCTTCCTTAAATCAAAACACTATTGGGTGAATTTGGTGCTCATGAAATAAAGCACTAATTGCGTGGCCTAACAACACTGAATCCTCTGCCTAGCAGACATTTTAAGTTGTGCCAAATTGGTTTTGGGATGTGAACAAATATCCTGGAGCCAGACTCTCTCACATGCACACACTACTCCCTGGAAGTAAGTTGGACACTCTTGGAAACTGCATTAACTCTTTCAGGCCACCAGGAAACCTAACTCTCACTAAAGGAAAGGCCTCTTTTAAGATAAAAACAAGTCATTTCATCTAAAGTTAAACCTAAGAAAGAGGTAAAAGAGCAAAAACTAATTCGTGGCTAGTTAAACACTAAAATGTCCACAGCCGTAAAATAGTCCCTATACCCCAATGGATGCTTTTTCAGATGTATACAGAAAACCTTATTTGGGCATAATTTCCAAGATATTAATAAGAGTTGTGTGCATTCAGGAAAAGAGAATTCATTTTAAGCTTAATATGCCACATTTGCCTCAGGCCGAGTGATAAGAAACTTTTGTTTCTTTGGTAATCACTCTCAGCTTATTATATCAGGAAATTTCTTGAGTTTTTATTTCACCACATGAAATATGATTTCCACACTAGAAATTTTTTTTATGGTCTTTTTATTCTGGTTCAGAAAGATGCCTACAAACATGAAGCTGAGTATTTAAATGGCAATTAATGTAATCCCATCTCCCTTGCTCTCAAATTTAGGAGTTTATAAAAACAATTTTTAAAAGCACCTAAATATAAGAAAAATGTACAAAAATGGGCTTTGTATTTCTTTCTCTTTTTTTTTAGTCTTAATTTCTTCAGCAGTAATTTCTTAGAAATAAGTTGTTTACTTTGGTGGGGCATTTTAATTAAGCATTTTATTTATAGTATGATGAAACTACAGCATTTCTTTCCCCTTTTATCTCATTAATAAATATCCTGGATTATATTTGTCCCCAGGATTACCTAAACTAACTACAATTTTACACTTTTAGGTCACTGTCATTTTGTTGCTGTCATTCATCTTTCACCTTAAAGGCTTATGAAGATATAGATAAAGCAAAAACTACTTTTTGTAGATGGAGATACCTAAATGCTTGTGAAAATGGTATTTTTCAGTCATTTCTAGTTTAAGCCTTCTGTATTTCTTAGAGAACCATATTTATTTTGTGTCAATTGGTGTGAATTTAAGAGTATTACTAGAACCCTATGTTCCACCTCCAACAAAGCTTTATATTCTAACAATTAGCCTGCATGTGCTGCTGCCACTGACTTTTAATAATACATAAAAAAAAAAAAAAACTACCCTTGTCAGCCAACCCTAAAAGGAAACTAGCTGCTATTTGCAAGTACACAGGACACAGTTGTAAATCAAATGTGTGTAGCTGCTTCTGGCTTCTATTGGTTCAAACTGCAATTCTTAGAATGGAATACAGGCTATGGGTATGTCTATACAAAGGATCTCTACCTGATTTTCACTGGGGTTTTGGATCTCTGAATAATTCATATATTTCCAAATCAAAATTTAGAGGATCTGTTAGAGCACTGGTCTGTGTGTTTACTATGTCTGATGTGATGGCATCACTTCTAAGTTCTGTTGCATATTTAGTTAGCTGCTGGTAACCAAGTAAAACTCACATTCTAGTAGAACTTGTTTGGTATCTAGAACCTGACTAAGGACACTAAGGGGTAAATGGTAATATTCAACAGATACCACATTAAAAAGTTTTCAGTAATTTTTAAGTCAACTATTTATCATATCAGTGAGAAGTTGGTCCAAAACATATTCACAACTTAGACAGAGTGATACTAGGGCCAAATAGCAACTTTCCCCTGGTGTTCAAGCACAGAGGCTAACTGGGACAGTTATAAACTTTATGGAAGTCTAAAATTCTGATTCATATTTCTACCATGGTCCTCCTTTCCAACCTAAATCCATCTAATGATATCAATTTAGGAGGAAAAGGTATCAAAATTTAGCTTATGTTCATTTCAAATACCTCAGATAACCGTAATTAGGAGGTAAAGATAAAAATGGCCTATCTTTAAATAGGTGTCCATCACATTTTTCACATTTAGAGCTCTGCCATGAGCTCAGAATTACTTATTCAATGACATTTCCTTTTTTTCAGTTATATCTTCATTACTTACATGATCCAAATAAAATAGAGAAAAAAGGCTTAACATGATGCACACTGTCCTTACAGTTCAGCTAATTCTAAATGGTTTTAATAGTCTAAATATATTTAATAACTAGCCTCTACACCTAAGATTATCAGCAGAATACTTTTTTAGATGTTAAAAGACAGTAGCCAAAGGAGAAGAGGAAAGAAGAGGTGAGTAGGGATATTAGGGGAGCATATTTATCAACAAAAAAAAGCTGGATTGTCCAATTTCCTCACTGGAGCAATGAATAACCTAGTTCCTAGTAACAACCCCAACACTGAAAACTGCTGTGTAACCGTAGGCAAGTTATTTAACTTTAACTGGCTTCCACTTCTTAATCTGTGATGCAAGCGTAATACAGCTTAAGGCACCAACTGCTTCCTGCATCCCTATACTGGCTAGTATCTTTTAAAAATTATTTCCTGGCCAAAACCTCACCCACATGCCATCAGTTATTTTCCCTCCTTTTTCCTGTCTCCTTTGCCTCTGCAGGGAAATAAAATTAGCAGTCAAAGTTAAACATGCCCAGTGGGCAAGACAGACTTTGGTTTAAGGAAAGGGATGGAGTAAGTTGTGTTAAAGCGCTATTTGGCCCCAAAAGGTTCATTGTTGGGATACTACCTCCCACAACTAGCTCCACTGGAATTTTTCTCAGGAAAATGGAGAACTGTTTTAAGATAGACATGCCCTGTAAGCTGGTCTCAAATCAAAATAAATTTAGGATATTCAAAAAATGCCCTACAGGATTTTCCCTGTGGAGCCTAAATAAATCACTGACCAAATTTTCCAATTCATGCTCTGCTGCTAAATGGGACTTTCTGCAAAATCATGTTTTAATTTCTACATCTGAAAAAGGACTATAGTTGAAGTTCTTCACTTTGGGTTTTCATTCTTCTCTCTTCTCTGATAGTATTCTGAAAGAATGCCATTTGAGAAAAGACCACTCTTAGAGAAGAAAATTGAAATATAATCCCAAATTTCAAATAAACTTGAAACTCTGCTAAAGACAAGACTATATCCCCGGTTGGTGATTTTGTGGGTCTTCTTTTTTAAAAAATGAACCTTTTAATACATAGAGAGTTGTTAAGAGTATCCCAAAAGTGTACACATATCTAAATTTATAAAATCACTATTTTCACACCTAAAGGATATATTTCAGTGCTCCTTTAAATTGTGACTGCCCTTACTGCATTTTATTGCATGTTAATAATTTGCATATTATTAAATGTATGAAAATATATAAAAATTACATTTTTAGCTATTCATACAGGATAAGTGAGAAATTGTACAAGTTTGTATACTATATGGCATACACGTGCTGTCTTTTTGTACTATGAGGCATTGTTTTTTTCAGACAAGAACATCAGGAATGCTCAGGAGTCAGTTTTTAGATTTTATGAAGCACTGAGGAATTGATGCTGTTAACACTTTCATTGAAATTAAAATGCAAACCAAATATTTCAAGACCAATAACAATGGATATGCCACGAAATTGTTGTGTTTCACAGTGTGTCATAATAGGTAAAATTGGAATTTTCCTTCAAATAATCTGTCCCATCCAAGAGTTTTAACTCTCAAATAAAAATACAAACAAAAGATTATTCACTTCAACCGATTTCCCTAGAGGATTATGCATTATTAATTCCAAACTTTACAAGATTTAAGAAATTACTAGACTGATTAAGTGTGGCAAAATGGTTTGTTCCCTACAAAGGAAACAAACTGAAATCCCACAAAGTTTAATTAGCATTTAGTGGCTCAACAAATAGAGGGACAGCCTGATTCTGAAGAGTAACTGCAAAGCAGAGTCAGAAATTTTATATACTACTGGTTAACTTTGCTGTGAAAATTAGAGTGAACCGGAATTCAATCCCAGTTCTGCCACTTACTAGATCTGCAATCTTGGGTTAACCACTTAACCATTCTAAATCTTTCTTTCCTCATCTTTAAATAGGGTTAAGAAATACCTCATAGCAAAGGCATGGTGGTTAAAAGAGATGCCATAGGCAAAGTTCCTTAACAATTCATTAACTATGATTATCACTACAATT
Organism: Macaca fascicularis; assembly: GCF_037993035.2. Lineage (NCBI taxonomy): Eukaryota > Metazoa > Chordata > Mammalia > Primates > Cercopithecidae > Macaca > Macaca fascicularis. The sequence goes on along the minus strand of NC_088376.1, from coordinate 168,093,221 downwards.
TAGACCCCTTCTGACCATTGAGAACACATGAATTCTACATCCAGCTAAAAACCATTCTTCAATAGAAAAATTTTTTCAAAACTCAATTTACATGGTCTAAGCAACAATTATGATAGCATGTCGGGGCTAATGTGGTGCCCAAAGTTAGACATTATCATTTAACACAATGGGAACCTGGTAAAAGATTTACTGAATGAGGGAAAAATATAATAGGATGTAATAGAAAGAACAGAGACTAAATCTTGGCTTTGACTCTTAGCAGCTGTGTGAATTTGGCAATTTTTTCTGTAAGCTTCAGTTTTTTCATCTAAAAAATAGGCAGAAAACCAGTGTATGCAACAAAGTTGTTGTATGCAAAGATTAAATTAAACAGTTTGTGTGAAAGGTGCTTAGTAATAGCTCACTTCCTTAATTTTGGCATCATAGGACAAGAGTTCTAATTGGTTTTCAAGCCTAAACTTTATTCTTATATAGCAGTATCAACTCTGGCCTCCTACATAAAGTAAGATTATGTTTAGTTAAGGCATAATGTGAGAGATGAGGATAAATTCAGGTGTGACAGTAAATATATTTTAACAATATACCCTAGAAACAAGAGTAATGATTCTCAAACCTTGCAATATTGTTAGGATCTTTGGGGTAGTTTTTGCAAAATATAGTTGCCCAAATACCAGTCTAGAGACTCCAATTTTAGATATGTGGGAGTAGAACCTAGGAATCTGTGTATTTTAAAATCCCTTAGCTGATTACGACATATAATAATCAACTAAAGTCGAGTTTTCTGAAGTATGTGGGCCAGCTACAACTCAGGATGCCTGAGTTCCATTAATAATGGAGCCCAGAAATTTGAATTTTAACAAAAATCTGAAGAATATCTTGTGTATACTAAAGTTTGAGAACCACTGGACTAGAATATAGTACAATAATATTGAAAAGAATTTTTTTCATATTTGGCTATTTAAACATTTTCCTTCTATTTTTAAATAAACATTACTGTCAAAATTTATGAATGATGGGTAAAAATTTTACCTAAAGAAAATATTAGTTTTAGGGTACGTATTATCATTATTACTACAGGTTTCAAAACCAAAACGGGAAATAGAGATAACATTTTAAGTCATCTACAGAGGGTCTACCAGCACAGAAAAGTATTTCACCTAGGAAATGCCATGCGTTTCAGTGTTTCTTAAATGTGTGTGTTTTGCTTTGACTTAGTTTTTTATTATCCATTCCTTCTTTAATTAGAGCAGTAATGCCAATACATAATATTTGTATACTACTTTACTATCTATAAAGAAACTTCATATATATTAACTTAATCCCTACAATAACCTTGTGAGGTAGATAGGAAAGGTAATATATATTATCACATTTCCGCCAATAAGAAAACTCTTAAAAAGTTTATGCAACTTTCCCAATCATAAGTTTGCTGGTATTTCTGGTGATATGTGGACTGAAACCTCTAGATGTAAATTTCATGCAAAACTGTGTGAAATTTAAAACTTAGGATTCATTTCTAAGCGTTGTGAATCAAACTCAAAATAGCATGAGAGTCTCTAAACTGCAAGTAGGCCATAGTCCTCTACCAACCTGTGGGTTCATCTTACTATATAAGTTCATTGTACTTTATTTATTATATGGTTAAAGAATAGAAGGAGGGTGGAGCTCAATTAACCAAAAACAAATGAACAAAAAAGTGAAAAACAAATAAAAAATTGGAATACTCATCCATTATAATACTATTTAACCTGCCTACTTGCAATTCAATCCCCTATAAGCCCCTTTGCCTCAGTTTCCTCTTCTAAAACATGAAATATCAAATGGCACTTTCAAAGGCTAGCAATTTCCTTCTCAGCTATGATGGTACTTTAAAAAGTGCAACTAAATATACAGCTAGAATAATACTGACATTTGCCCAGTCCCTACAAAAATCCTGTCAAATCAACTAGTCCAGTCCACTCATTTTATACATAGGAAGTAGACCTAAAAAAAACTTATGTTACCCCAAATAATAGCAAATTTGTTGTAAAGCTAGAATTAAAAAAAAAAAATTATCTTTACATCAAAGTCAATTACAATACACACTTGTGAATAGGCAATGCCTTGTTTTCATAATCAAAAAGAGAAAATGGTCATTTTAATACAAAAGGAAGAAGGTAATTTATAAAGGGATGTTTAGGCAGGAAGTGGTATCAGAAGCTGTTTTTCCAAAGTAAAAAGGCTCCAAATTTATTTACAACAAAGAAATGTGTAATATATATATATATATATATATAAAATATACATATAATATATATATAACACACACATATATATACACATGAGAATGTTATAAACCAGCTAGACATAATCATTTGTTTAGACCTCAAATATTTGTATAGCTCTGTGCTGAATGCCAATAGAAGGTTCTGGAGGATGAATAAGACACAGACGCTATCCTCAAGAAGCTCAAGGTTTAGTTGGAAGATGTGCTTACAAACAATGGCAATACAATGTGAGAGCTGATATTGCTAAGTTATGCATATAAACGTTGCTGTGGGAATGTGAAAGAAGGAGCACCTCAGTGTCTGAAATGACTGAGCTTAAGTGAATATCTCTGACAATCCCTGTCTTCTCCATTTCCAATTCTAAATTAAATGCATCCCTGTTTATGCCTAGAATTGTTAAAGAATTTTTTATATATACACTGGTAGGAGAAAAGTAGTAAAGTGCACACATCCTAACTTTTCCTTGAGTAAAAACAATTTTGGAAAACTAAAATATATTACAGAATTTTGGTACAGCTACTACGAAATCAGGGTCTGAAACAATTTGCCAATTTTTTGCAAATGTCCTGTTCTTTTTTTTTTTTTTCCCACTGACTCATGCATCAGTTACTTGCACAGCAACAGGGACACAAGGTGGCACTGTCGTGCTGACATTCATTTCAGGGCCCTTTCTAAATGGACAAATTTGTAAGAGGCAAAATAGACCCTATTGTGACAACTAACACGAGTTGTAATACTGGCCGCCTTCTGGGTCTACCAACATTAACACTGGCCTAAAGAGGAGTATTTTGCATTTCATGAATATCATATCATGCCTATATAGAAATAGGACATATTCTCTGATGATTTCCCCAAAATGTCATGTGTGTATTCATAGAAATGTCCAAAGGCATAGAGTGCAGCTTTGCCATTAGGAAGTCAGAAGTGAACTGCTTGTTATTGGCAAGGCAGTGGACGCGGATCGCCTCTCCATCTAGTGGCCAGTGGAGAGGAATGGAGCCATAGTAACCATGTTGCACTTCATTCCATCAAAAACAGTCCTTTTACCAAATCACCCATAGGCAATTAAGTCCGCTTGTCTGACAAACAACAATTTTTGGTTTATGGCATTCATTCAATCATTGAACACATTCAATAATACATTATGACATGTAGTTAAGCTAAGAAAAATCATCACAAAGTTAAGGTGCCTGTGCTCTCTCAAGCCACATAAATGTCTGTTATTCTTCCCTTATTACCCACTCTAACTTTTCTCCATTTATTTGTGACTTTTAGACAGAAAATGCAAGCAAGATTATCTACATACATAACTACTTAAAATCATATGGTCTTTAAGATGAAAAAATATTTTAAAAAGCTTTTCCCCTCATTTTACAAGAAGGAAACTGAGAGACAGAGAGATGGTGATTTACTCAAAGTCACAAAATCAGAACAAAAAACCAGACCTCCAGATTTAACCACTTTAAATCCTTTTTGGTATTGATTAATACCTCCTGATTCCCCAGGAAATGCTTTTTATACCACACCATAAAGTTTCTTTCAACATACCAGGAAAATAATTTCTTAAAATGTTTTTTATTCATATATTTTCAGGCTAAGGTGATATGAATGAAACTATTGTGTATAGGCCCTACCACATCTTCATATCCATAGGTATATTTTGAATGTGTTATAAGATCACAATTATTTTTATATTAAGGAATTATATTCATTCAACATTTAGAAAGCAAAAAAGCAAGTGGGGTAGGGAATAGGTGGAATGTGCTGGTCAAAATTACTATACAAAAAATGGTTTCAGAAAGCCATTATGTGAAACAAAACCTGAATCCATTCAGACTGCTAGAAGAGTTGTTTTTTGTTTTGTTTCATATAAATTATTTGACTTTATTTTGTTTTTAAAAAGGAAACACACGTACATTTATTCAGCTAATCACTTCATCTATTTTAATTCAGCATGTGATGCAGTTTGGGGGCATGTTTTGGAAATGCTTTGTTGGTAAAGCTTCTTATCAGAACAAATTAAATCTGTCCACCAACTATAAAAATCTTCTCACAACTCCGAACCCAAGAATTAAAGGGCAAAAGGTATGAAGGAAACTTGGCAGTGGATGTTCTAGAAATGTGAGATGTTTTGACTTTCTCTTCTATGATCTTCTTTGGTGGTACCACTGGAATCTGCCTTGGAGTGCAGAGGGAATTTAGATAGATATGCTTTAGAGAGATGCAAAAACCAATGCTGTACAGATAAGTCAAATGCCTTTTAACGGGAGTTAGGGAAAAAGTATTTTTATTTCATTATACTTCTAAGTTTAGAAGCTTCAAAAGCACCAATCCCTCAGCTACCCTCAGCTATACCCCTGTACCCTCAGCTTTATCCCTTTACATTATCTCAACTTATCTCTACTTGTTTCTTAATCATCTCTAGTTGTCTCCCTTCTAGAAATGAGGTGAGGGGATAAAGATCATTGTTGATTTGGAGAACTAGAGAAAGTAAGGACTAATATAAAAAGTAAGTTATTTTTGCCTTACCTAAAGCTAAGATAATAGGTAAAAGTCACCAAGAAGATGGAGAAATTAGTAAATATGTTCAGAACCAGAGTGTATTTATTGGGCCAAGAAGAATTTTAATGTGTCCAGTATTTAAGAAGAAAAAAACCCAAAAATTTTATAAGGTCACCCTTAAAACGTATTTGTCTAGTCTATTTAAATAATAAAAGAAAGGAACATTTTTCTCACCGTTTAAATGTCCCTAAATAAGGTATTTTTGTTTATTTAAAATGACAGCCACATAGTTTTCACATACACATATATATATCAACCATTACATAGCCTGGAACATTTCTAGTTTTCTGCTAGTAATAGCTTTTTTTTTTCTTTTTTTACAAAGTTTCAAGTTGCTACCTGAAAAAACTGACAACATTAATTTTCTCTTAATTACATTCCATTTATAGGAAAGAAGCTCATACTATAAAAGGAATTGCAACAACAAATCACAATTTAATTACAACAGTAATTCACAGAAAATTTTTGAAAAGGTAAAAATGGCAAATATCTAAGCTAATTCAGTAGAAAACAAAAAAGTAAAGCCTTCTAAAAATTAGAGAAAATTAAAATTTAAATAATTTTAAATGTTTGATTTTAAAAAGTTTAAATTAAGAATTTTCCCCATAACAAAATAGTGCTACTATGTATAAGATTCATAATTATTGCCATTTCTACATTTTTAGTTACAACCAATTGGGCATCTTTTTGATATCCCAAAATCTCAACCTCATACCATAATTTTATATTTATTGAATGTAAATCCTTACATTAGTAATGCAATATAAAAACTTCCAAATAGATTGACCTTTTAAATGCATAATATGAACATTAAATTCATCATATCTCAAGACACAGAAGTATTCAGTGCCAAAATTACTTCCAATACCAAGAAGGTAAACATATTATGCTATAATTACCACATTTTCTATCAGAGTTTCAAAGGTAAGACTGAATATTCAGAATTAATAAAAATATGTTCTTCTTCCCTCTGGAAACTAGATGAATCAATGAACTCATAGTTCTTGTTCCTTGTCTCAGTATTCTCACTTGAAAATCAGTAGCCAGCTTTCCCCAAGTTAAGACAATTACAAAGGTTGCATTGGTTAACTGAAGTACAAAACACCAGGGCTAGAGTTTCAACTGAGTGTCAAAAGATTCCAGAAAGGCAAGCTCCGTGTCCTCAAGCTGATTACTTTCAAATGAACTATAGAATTACCAAAAGGCTTGATCCTGGAGTATAAGAGACGTTATGAAGCCAAAGTCAAGCATAATTTTTCCACAGTTTAGTACAGAAATAGCATGCCACTTATTCGTTATTACAGTTGAACAGCTAGAGTGGCGAAAAAAAAAAAAAAAAAGCCCTTTTTCTTATAAGCCCTTGAATACTGTTTCTAACATAGGCTGTAGTGGTTACTACATACATGATAGTAATTATAGATAGCATATTTCTTCCCATAGCCTCATCAGCTTGCCTATGCTGAATGAGAACTAAGGGAGCTCAAGGATATTTTGATATATTAAACATAATTGTCATCAACATTATTTGATGATTAATGTGTAATATCTATGTAATAGAAAAAAAAAGAATTCAGGCATTCTCGAGAATATCTAGGATATGTGTATTGCCTTCAGGCTTTTGGTAAAGAATAAAATTGATCTTGCTAGTTTATTTGACATTGGCTGTAGTTCCTGGCGATTATGCAAAATGCTAGAATTTATTTAAGCAATGGAAATATATGAAATGGGTTTTTCAAGAAAATTACAAGTTTCAAGTTTTGTAAAATACCTACACACCTATATATGACTTGAAAGCTTGGTGTAAAGTATCAAATGTAAATGCTGACTGTATTAGCATTGCAAATAATCCATAGGAATTGTATAAAATAACAAAAATGGCTTACACAGTATGAAAAAAACTATTTTAAAGGTTTGGTTTCTAATTTAATAATAACTCTGGCAGGTACACAATTGTCCAATTGCTAGTGTTTATTGTCCTTGATGGAGGGTAAACTGTTTCTATATAGGTAACACTTGATTTTTAAAATGTCCCTGAAATAGTTACATAGCCATGCAAATGAAAATATTTAGAGTTTCTTTTCAGTGCTTTGTGACTTCTCATGGTAACTTAGAGCTTCACTGGTTAAGAAAGTAAGGGATGAGGATACTATTTTACTTATGTTGTACAGTAAAATATGTTTCCCACCAAAAACGTAGCCTGTTAAAATATATTTCTAAATTGACCTCCAAGATAAGCCAGGTTTAACGTCCATTTTCAACATTTAGACTTTTGAGGCCACCCTTGAAGCTGAAGAACCCGGGAGCTAGCAGCATTCAAAGAATATCAACACCAGTTATTCTTTTGCCAGAAAAGATCACTAGTTAGCAATATTAGCCAGGTGCTGCTGCTTCAACATATCTTGCCAGATGTTGGGGTAACACGTTTGCTCAGGGCCCAAATTTGGCTTCCTATGTGGCAGCAGGACCGGCCACTACTGAGAGTTGGGCAAGTCCATGAACACATCCACTGATAATTTCTATATTTATAGAAAGCCAGAACATGTGTAGATAATCACACAATTAGATATTTATGTAGTGCCAGATTTTATGAATACGAGAATTTGTTAATTAGCACAAGGACTAATCATTAAAATTCAAAAATAGATAAATAAACAGGAATGCCATTTATTTGTTAACATTTCATGGGGAAAGTATGCAGCTGCTATCCTTTTGATGAATATAGACTTCTGGAGATAAAAATGTGCAGAATAAAAAATATCTGCAATTTTTGAAACCCTAATGAGTAAAATTCAATAAATCACTATATAGCCTTTACATTAAAAATAATCATAGTGATTTAAGTTAAAAAAAAAAAAAGAAAAAGTTTAAACTGGCAATGCTTAGCATTTGAATTATATGGTCTGGTATTCCTTTTTTTTTTTTTTTTTTTTTTTTTTTTGAGACAGAGTCTCACTCTGTCACCAGGCTGGAGTACAGTGGCACGATCTTGGCTCACTCCACCTCCCAGGTTCAAGGGATTCTCCTGCCTCAGCCTCCCCAGTAGCTGGGACTACAGGCGTGTGCCACCATGCCCAGGTAATTTTTTTATTTTCTTTTAGTAGAGATGGGGTTTCACCATGTCGGCCAGAATAGTCTCGATCTCCTGACCTCGTGATCTGCCCGCCTCGGCCTCCCAAAGTGTCCTTTTTTTTTTTTTTTTTTTTTTTTAAATCTACTGTTTGGTCCTTTTCAAAGAGCCAAAGCTGATTTTCATCAGATAGGAGTTAAAAAGCACACACACGTCACTCAGTACCAAATTGTTTTAGCTACAGGGCATGGCAAAGCATGAAATAACAACTTTAGAGCACTTCCTCATGTGGGTGTGTTAGATAACTGTCTGCTCCAACATTAAAATGAAACACACTGTGACCTGGCCAAGACTTTGGGGATCTAAACAGGCAGATATCATGTGCTGATAGGAAGAGCCCACTCTAACCAATAAGGCTGATTAATGAATTTTTCTGGCACTCTGTAGCGCTCCTGTGACACAAGCCTTTCAGCTTTCCAAATCCCTATACAGTAGAGTACAGTGGTTTTAAGTTTATTTATGTACATTTTATAATGTCCTTCTGTATTTAGATTGTGACAGTCCCTTCCAGAAAAGGCCAAGATTATTTTTCATACTAAAAATATTTTAGATCTACTGAAGGTTAAGAATTATAATGCAAAAGAAAACAGACACATTCTAAAAATTAAACCAAACATAAAAATGACTACATTATTACTTGCTTTTATTCTTGCTAGAAGGTTAAAGGAAATTTTCATTTTCTCTTGAAACTCTCTCCATTTTTTGTTTGCTTGTGGTTAACATAAACATACATGAAGTGAAATTTTTAAAAATATTGTATCTGAAAAGAAGCTGTGATGTATTTATCCACACATGTATGCCTTCGTGTCATACATGTACATGTATGCACAGATATCACTACATATATGTGTGTACAGAAAAAGAGAATGACTGATAAAGACATAGACAAAAGATTTCTATTGATAAAAACAGTAGAATTTTATATGGTCCTCACAAAGCTCACATAGAAAATGACAGGTGCATGAGACATGCACACTTTTAACATACAGTATTAGTTTTGAAACAAATTTTTGGGTCACAGTTGGAAATGGCATAAAGTATACATAAAATTGTATTTGGTAAACAAAATTATTGTGTACCATATTAACATAAAAGACTCTCCTAAACTTCCCCTTAGACCTTAGGGAAAAAAAATCTGACGAGACCTGATTGAGCGTACTTAGTATTTGTACTACTCTTGGCCAAAGCCAGCCTATCCAGTTTAAAAAAACAGTTCAGGCAAGATAAGCAAAATGAAAGTCTCAGAATAAATTTTTTAAAAGAAGAGGTGAAAAAGTCTTTCAGCGCAAAAGTTCATCACCTTCCTGAAATAATGGATTTTTAATAAACATTTTACTAGGTTTGAACCTTGAGAATGTGTTTGGGAATCTGCTCTAGCGTCCCAGGTGGGTTAAGAATATTGCTTTATGGACTTCTTTGTGTTGTCAGAGAGGCCTAATGGAATTAAGGGGGGAAAAAGTCTGCCACTTCTATTAAATAAATAATTTATTACAAAAAGATGATTGTTATTATCAAAGATCTCTACAGATCAGCATCCATTTTCTAACATTGCTCTGTATATGCCGAAACATTTGCGTGTCTATGTGACTCAAATTTTACCAAATGAATAGCAGTTTTACTTTGACAAATCTGAAATAAAATTCCATTAAGAAGTCCATTTCAAATGGACCTTATTAAAATAATCCTTTCAATTTTGAAGAACACTATTCTGGGAAAACTCTTCAACAATGTCTGCTAGTTTGAAATGTAACTTTTCCCACTATAAAAGGAAAAAAGAAATAAAGGAAAAGAAAGCACCACAAAACTGTATTTGAAATAAAAATATATTATTTATGCTCCCCAAAATGTTAAATGAATACTTACAGTTGTTGTGCAAGATGGCCTGATATACTTCATAGCTTCCACTTTGTAAAAAGATGGCCAGCCCCTCACTCCACCCTCCCCAAGCATAAATAAACAGTAACATACTAAAAGGAAACTGTCCTAGGATAAAAACTGGTTGTTAAGAAAGTTCGCATTCTTACTAACCAAAGTGATATTCCTATAAATGTAAAAGCCCATCTGCAAAATAAAAGTTAGAAAACAGAATACCTTGTTTAAAAATACATCCCCCAGATGCAATGTTTCTATGTGTGTGATGACAAAAATAATTACTCAATTCTTACCCACCCTCAGCAACTACCCCTCACCTTATGTCCAATGGCATTAAATAAACATGCTGGCAAAAAGTATTCAACCTGCTTCAAGGATTTAAACTGTAAATATGGACTTTAAACTTCAACATAAAACAAAGAACAAGAGTCTCACTTTAGTAATACCCACACTGGCAATGCAGCTAAAACTCATTGGCAAATAACTAACAAAACCGAGTTAGCAATAAATAAGGACAACATGATATATAGACAGACAGATGGAATTGCATAAACAGACAAGAAAAGCAAAGAGACAAACATACGGAAGGGTCTGTTTTAAAAGAGTGGAAGATTCTGATTTATTTGGTACTTTAGTGAGAAAAATAGATTTGTTTGTAATTATTTTTAAAGTAACAAAACTGAATCACAAGGGCACACCCCTAAGTAAGTAGGAAGAAAATTAGTAAAGGGTAGGCCTCCTACAGATGTTCTAAATTTTAAGCTAGCACTAGCTCTGTCAAACTTAAATCTGCAAATTAAAATTCAAGGAGGAAAGAATAAAGGCATTGGGGGCTAAAGGAGATGACAGAGGGGGCATTGAGGAAGCAGGAAATTTTTTTTTTTTTTTAAGAAAGTTGTCTGCCCTACCTTCTTCCCCAGCGCTGAGTTTCTCTTCTTATAATCGGTGTCTCCCTGGAAGTACAGTGTGAGTGGTAATGACTGCCTGCCTCCCTAATGAGTCCATTTTCCTGCTCTTGATGTTGTGTATATACACACACTGCAACCTACCTTACAAACCACAGAGACGGGAAGAGAGAGAGAGAGCAAGAGAGAGGAGGGAGGGGGGAAGAGAGGGAGAGAGAGACAGAGACAGAGCAAGCGAGTAAGAGAGAGAGAAGAGGAGAGAGAGAGAGAGAAAGAAAAACAGAAAGAAACAGAGAGAAAGGCACAGACAAAGCCCTCCTACCAGACAGCAGACAGCTCTCCTTCCCCTATCCAGCAAAATGCAACTCGTCTAATGCAGCAACAGGTTCAGTATTGCCAGGCTAACAGAGTGAAAAAGGTATATTCTCTATATCATTATTGCTTGCAAATAAACAGTTTAAGAGCAGCTGGCTCCACCTTCTTTATTTATGCTCCATTATGAGGAATGTATTGTTTCAGTTCTAGCAGTACATGTAATTATCATAAATACATTTTTTGCATATAAGCAGGAAATAGTGAAATGCACAGCTTATTTATGCAATCTTTTAAATTTATTTTTTAATGTGAGAAGAATGTGAACAAATCAGCTCTGACAAAAGCCTAGTAATGATTTTAAAGTCAGAGCAGTCTTAAAGGAGGCTCTGTAAGAAACAGACTCCATACAATAGGAAAACTAATCTCAGACGAAACTGATAACTGCAAAGAAGAAATCATGGCTCAGTTAATAAATCAAGACCATATACAAAATTGCAGACTTACAAAATTACAGACCAAAACAGAATTAAGCTTAATTAAGTAACTAATAGGCTAGGACCCTAGAAGAAGGGAGATTGGCTTCTCATTTGAAGCATCTAGCTGTACAAACATCACAATGCAATGTACTCTGTGTGAACAGGTGCAATGCGTATAGTACATAGTGGTACAACGACAGAAATAAATCCCATAAGAAGCTACCATCACAATCAGGACAAGATTTCATAGAATATAGGACTGAAACTACAGCAGTTACCCTTAATCTTTTATTAGGAGGGAAAAATAAAAATAATCAATGCTTCTAAATAAACTTGCCTTAAAAGATTTAAAAAAAAAAAACAGTTTTTCTTTGTCTGATACTTCTAACCAGATTTTTCCTATATTCTAGTTCCAAAATTACGCTGTTATTATACTCCTCACCCCATCATATGCTTCCCACCCACTTTCCCCATTCCCAGGTGCCCTTTCTCCTGTAAGTGATATATTTGCAGCTATAGAATTACAAACATCAGAAAACAGAACTAGTTTTAAGCCAGTCTCCTCATCCCCCAATTTTTAAAAACTAGACTCTACTTGATGAGTCATATCTCCTTCTAGCACTATATCTATCTAGACACCCATCTCCCTTAATATATTTCTATACAGTTTGGCTATGTGTGATTTAGATGGGACTTAAGAACATTATAATACAGGTAAAATTTTCTAAAGAATATTTACACACAAATAAAAAATGTAAGTGCATTTGACTTATTCAAACCCTGCATTTTGGCAACAATAATCCTAAATATATTAATTGTAAAAATCATCCTTTGTATGTGGTTTTGTGTATTAACATGCTTCAAAAATTAGAATATGTCTCTCTGCATAAACAAAACTACCTTGAAACAAAAGCTTCAATTCCTTTGTTTAAAAAACTCAGTTTTCAATTAAAAATTAAATAACTTTCAATATATAACTTATAAATCAACTGTATCTTCACCTTATTCACAAAAATCTTTAAGAATGTCAAATAAATTTTGGGTCATATTTAGAATACAGATCAATATTGCTTTAGCTATTTTCAGGGTGGATAACCTACAGCATAGACATTAGAATGCAATGGCTACCTATACATTATACAAACTATCTTGGAAAAATTTCTAGTAAGAAACTAAGAGTCCAGACCACTCTAGTCTCATTGTAATCCACCAATTCAACCTCTCTAGTGCTGCAGTAGTATATTACCCTCCCGAGGGTGGATGATTAAGCGGAGACAGACACACACTAAAAATAATTTAACAGTCCCCGACTTCAGGTCACTTGTCTGTAGAGAAACTTTTCCAAAATATATTTAGTGTGCCCAAGGTACCAGCATGTATCTCCTCCTCACTATTTGGCCTGGCAGCTCTGCTTTTCTACTATTGCCCTATTGTTTCTCCGAAGATTTATTAAAATGTGTTAAGAAAAATGTCAATTAAAAAACACATAAACCTCAGAGTTTGACAGATGGATTTGAATTAGATATTTGTATTTTCTGAATTTTTAAAATAAGATTCTAGGTATTTTATTTTGTTTCATTTTGTTTTCATTAAAGGAGAAGACAATATTTGATTTCTACCAGCAGGAATCAAAAGGAACATAAAGGACCATGAAGGCTCTTTTCAAAAAAACAACCTGAGAGCTAAATTTAAAAGGAAAACAAATCTTTTCCCTTAGTGAAAAATGAGACCGGGCACAGTGGCTCACACCTGTAATCCCAGCACTTTGGGACGCCAAGGCAGGCAGATCACAAGGTTAGGAGTTCGAGACCAGACTGGCCAACATGGTGAAACCCTGTCTCTACTAAAAATACAAAAATTAGCTGGGGGTGGTAGCACGTGCCTCTAGTCCCAGCTACTCGGGAGACTGAGGCAGGAGAATTGCCTGAATCCAGGAGGTGGAGGCTGCAGTGAGCCAAGATCATGCCACTGCACTCCAGTCTGGGCAACAGAGCAAGACTCCGTCTCAAAAAAAAAAAAAAAAAAAAGAAAGAAAGAAAGAAGAAGAAGAGGAAGAGGAAGAAGAAAAATGTACAACACCTCAAAACTTTTCCCATGTCTGTACATTTTACTAGATTCAAAGCACAATAAGTGGTACATTGTTAGTACTTACTGGAATTCAAGATATTCTTTCCCTAGTTGGGACTGGAGACAATAAGGACTGAAGAAATCATTGTAATTGACTACCATACTATGGAAGTTATAAAGTTATTAAATTAAATTGCTTCATTTGTTGATATGTCATGGGGCAATTTGGTTCTGTAGAAAGATCCTAAACTGAAAGTTAAAAATTGGTTCTATCCCAACTTGATCTATAGATTCAATTCAATCCCAATCAAAATTCCAGAAAATTATTTTGTGGATAAGAACTCACTGATTCTAAAATTTATATGGAGAGGCAAAAGACTCAAAATAACCAACATAATATTGAAAGAGAAGAACAAAGTTGGACAAATGAAACTACCAAACTTCAGGACTTACTATAAAGCTACAGTAATCAAGAATGTGTGGTACTGGCAAAAGAATAGACACAGCAGATCAATGGAACAAAACAGCCCAGAAGAAGGTCCACATATGTATAGTCAACTGATCTTTGACTTAAAAGGAAAAGCAATACAATGGAGCAAAGATAGTATTTCCAAGTGGTGATGGAACGAATGGACATCTACATGAAAAAAAAATAAATCTAGACACAGACTTTACACTCTTCACAAAAATTAACTCAAAATGGATGGATCATAAACCTAAATGTAAAATGCAAAACTCTTAGGACTCCTAAATAGGAAAAAATCTGGATAACTCTGAGTTTCACAATGACTATTTTAGATACAACACCAAAGACATAATCCATGAAAGAAATAATTGATAAGCTGGATTTCATTAAAATTAAAAAGTTGTGCTCTGCAAAAGACACTGTAAAGGTAATGAAAAGACAAGCCACAGACTGGAAGAAAATATTTGCAAAAGATGTATCTCATAAAGGACTGTTATCTAAAACATGCAAAGAATTCTTAAAGCTCAACAATAAGAAAATATTATAACCTGATTAAAAATTGGTCAAAGACTTTAACAGTCACCTCACCAAAGAAGATATACAGATGGCAAATAAATATATGAAAGGGGCTCCATATTATATGTCATTGGGGAAATGCATATTAAAAATAACAACGACATCCCACTATACACGTAATAGAATTGCCCAAACTCACAGCAATGACAACATCAAATGATGATGAGGATGTGGAGCAACAGGAACTCTCATTCATTATTGGTAGGAATGAAAAATGGTCCAGCCACTTTGGAAGACAGTTTGGCAGCTTCTTACAAAACTAAATACATATACAGTCCAGCAATTGCACTGGTTGGTATTTATGCAAAGGAATTGAAAACTTATGCCCACACAAAACCTACACACAGATGTTTATAGTAACTTTATTCATAATCGCCAATACTTGGAAGAAATTAATATACCCATTAGTAGATGAATGGATAAAATATGGTACATCCAGGCAGTGAAATATTATTTAGCGCTAAAAAGAAATGAGATATCAAGCCATGAAAAGACATGTAGGAAACTTAAATATATATTACTAAGTGAAAGAAGTCAATCTGAAAAGATTGCCTTCTATACACTGTATGTATCTATACACTGTATGATTTCAACTATATGACATTCTGAAAAGGCAAAACCACAGAGACAGCAAAAACTCACTGTTTGCAAGAGTTTAGGGTAGAGAGAGGGATGAACAGAAGAACACAGGATTTTCAAGGCACTGAAACTACTTTGTATAATACAATAGTGACAGATACACGTCATTATTTTCAAACCCACAGAAGGCACAACACCCCAAGAGTGAACCTTAATGTAAACTATGGGCCTGGAGTATTAATAATATGTCGAAGATGGCTTATCATATGTAACAAATATACGACTCTGGTGGGGGATATTGATGACAGGGGAGGCTGTGCATGTGTGAAGGCAGGGGGTATATGAGAAATCTCTGTACCTCCCCATCAATTTTACTATGAAACTAAAATTACTCTAAAAAAATAAAGTCTATTAAACAATAAATCAAAAGAAAATTGGTTCTGGTCCCAGCATTGCCACAAATAGCTTGCATACCCTGGGCAAGTCATGCAACCATCCTGAGTTTCAGTTTCTTCCTATGCTAAAAATAATAAATTTAACAGGATGGAATTGAACAGCATATCATAATAATAGTTATTATAGCCAATGCTTAAGTGCTTACTATGTGCCAGGAAGTGTTCTAAGTACTTTTTATTTCTTAACTCTTTAAAGCCTAACAATTGCCCTATGATTAGGAATTATTTTTAGTCTCATTTTCAAAACGAAGAAAAAGAGAGATTAAGTGACTTGCCTGAGATCACATAGCATAATAATAATAATAGGATTTGAACCCTGCCTGTCTAGCTTAGAGTTTATGTGCTTAATCCCTATACCATACTGTTTTACCCAATACCTAAAGATAGTTAAGGCCCCATCCAGCCATAAGATTCTGTGGTTGTGAGTCAAATCCAATAAGTCCTAATGATTTCTTACTCTATCTGGCTTACTAACACAGAATAGTGAAAATTTGCTGTTCAATACCCATAGCTCTCAATACATTTGGTTTAATGGTACAGCAACTCCATCTAAAATACATACTCTATCATGCATTCTTAAAGGTTGCATAGTTCAAGATTCAAATATCTAATAGTAAAGCAAATAATTGTTTAAAGAACTAAATAATAAACACAATAAAACATTTCCTATTTTCTATAGGCTGAGAAAGGAATGAAAAAAGCAAGAATTCAATTGTAAAGGATTGGTGTATTTTGGGGGTTTTGTTTGTATGTTTGTTTTTTGAGACAAAGTCTCGCTCTGTTGCCCAGGCAAGAGTGCAGTGGTGCAATCTCGGCTCACTGCAACCTTCGCCTCCCCAGTTCAAGCGATTCTTCTGCCTCAGTCTCCTGACTAGCTGGGATTACAGGCGCACGCCATCATGCCCGGCTAATTTTTGTGTTTTTAGTAGAGACGGGATTTCACCATGTTGGTCAGGCTGGTCTCAAACTCCTGACCTCGTGATCCACTCGCCTCAGCCTTCCAAAGCGCTGGGATTACAGGCGTGAGCCACCACTCCCAGAGAGCAAAAGTCTGGGATTAGTGGGTCAAAATGAGTAAATGCTACACTAAGTAAATGACTGCCATTGAAGACACCACCATAAAGTTAATTGTATGTGGCGTAATTAGACAATAGTTCTTTTTTCTTCTTCTTCTTTTTTTTTTTTTTAGACCAAGTCTCACTTTGTCACCCAGGTTGGAGTGCAGTGGAGCGATCTCGGCTCACTGCAAGCTCCGCCTCCTGGGTTCACGCCATTCTCCTGCCTCAGCCTCCCAAGTAGCTGGGACTACAGGCACCCGCCACCACACCCAGCTAACTTTTTGTATTTTTAGTAGAAACGGGGTTTTACCATGTTAGCCAGGATGGTCTGGATCTCCTGACCTAGTGATCTGCCCGCCTCGGCCTCCCAGAGTGCTGGGATTACAGGCGTGAGCCACTGCACCCGGCCCATTAGGAAATAATACTTAACCTTGGTCATCTGTTTTAAAATTGTATCCCATTGGGCCCAAGGACAATAGTAGGCCAGGAGTACCATCCTTATATGGGAAAAGATGTATATCTAATTTAAATTCTAATCAACAAATGTTTAAATTTAAAACTAAAATAAAGTATTACATGTAAACTATGTAACTGGAAGTACAGTTATTATGGCTGGAGGATTTTATATGCCTCCCCTCCCTACTAGACTAAGAGACTCCCTCCCCACCATCGCCACCTTCTTCCCTTCTGCCCCCCAGAACAGAGGCCTTACTTATTAAGCTTTGTTGGTCTAGCATCTGGCAGTACACCTGTAATATAACTGAAGCTCAAAAAAGTTTTCTTGAATGAATGAATGACTAAAGAAACAACAGTACATAGCATTTATAAACCTTGGTTAATTGAAAACCAATAAATTTGAGATATAAGGATGATATAAACAAGTAAACAGCACTTTGAAAAATGTATTAAGTCACATATTAAACATATCCTTATCTTAAGATCTTGTGACAAAAATAGAAAAAGTAATCTTCAACTTTGCTGTATGTTTGGAAGAATTTCACAATAAAAAGTTTGATAAGGCTGGTTGCAGTGGCTCATGCCTGAAATCTCAGCACTTTGGGAGGCCAAGGTAAAAGGGTCACCTGAATCTAGGAGTTAGAGACCAGCCTGGACAATATACTGAGACCGCATGTCTATAAAAAAATCATCCGTGTGTGATGGCATGCACCTGTAGTCCTAGCTACTCGGGAGGCTGAGGTGAGAAGGTGAGAGGATTTCTTGAGCCCAGGAGGTCAAAGCAGCAGTGAGCTATGGTTGCACCACTGCACTCCAACCTGGGTGACAGAGTCAGACTGTGTCAAAAAAAAAAAAAAAAAAGTTTGATTAAAAAGGTAGTCATATCTCACACCACTCAGAATGGGGATTATTAAAAAGTCAAGAAACAATAGATGCTGGCGAGGCTATGGAGAAATAGGAACGCTTTTACATTGTTGGTGGGAATGTAAATTAGTTCAACCATTTTGGAAGACAATGTGGTGATTCCTCAAGGATCTAGAACCAGAAATGCCCTCTGACCCCATAATCCCATTACTGGGTATATACCCAAAGGAATATAAATCATTCTACTATAAAGATACATGCACACATATGCTTACTGCAGCACTATTTACAATAGCAAAGACATGGAGCCAACCAAAATGCCCACCAATAATAGACTGGATAAAGAAAATGTCATACATATACACCATGGAATACTATGCAGCCATTAAAAGGAATGAGATCATGTGCTTTGCAGGGACATGGATGAATCTGGAAGACATCATCCTCAGCAAACTAACACAGGAATAGAAAACACCGCATGTTCTCACTCACACGTGGGAGCTGAACAATGAGAACACATAGACACAGGGAGGGGAGCAACACACACCAGGGCCTGTCGGAGGGTGGGGGGGCGAGAGGAGGGCGAGCATCAGGACAAATAGCTAATGCATGCAGGGCTTAAAACGTAGATGATGGGTTGATAGATGCAGCAAACCACGATGGCACACGTATACCTATGTAACAAATGTAGAATTTCTGTACATGTATCCTGGAACTTAAAAAAAAAAAAAAGATATTCCCATGCAACTAGCAGAATTTCAATAAACAGTATTTCTGAGAAGAAAATTCAGCTTCCCTTCATATTTCATTTATCTATTATTTCTTCACATCTATAACATAAGTGTTCGTAAAAACCTGAAGTTGGCTTCAGAGTATTTCATAGCAATGGAATTGTCCTCTTTGAGGAAAACATCTTGATAAGCTGCTGGAGTCAGAGAGTGAGGCATGAATAATTCTTGTGGGGTTAAACTGTACTACATAAAAAATGAGTAACAATTTGAAGTTAAGGGAGCACAGAGATGAGAGGGAGGAAGAAGAGGAGTAGTGGGAATTCCCAATGTAAACATGGACAGATTTATTTTAAGTAATGCCTAATAATAAATTCTATGAAGCTTATGTTTTGTGATGCAAATATTCTCCTTCTCTCCAAACTTTCAGGAAAAGAAAATATATATTATACAGTCTTATATAGTAGTAGAATGAAGAATCAAAGAATGAAAAAATGAAGTTATTGCCTCACATTTGCCCATATACTGTAGCCTTTATAATCACAGCAGTTGCCTATTAAGACAGAAAATATTCCCACAGTTCCTCGGAGTGACCAGTGGTAGAGTGAACAGTGGCCAGTGAATAGTAAATAGCAAAGAGTAGAAAATCAAAAGTATCTTTAATATAGAATGACTCATATCCATATGTGGATGCACATATGGATCATCCTCCATATGTGGATATGAGTCATTCACCCTTTTCCACAATTATAAAGGAGAAATATGACCATGGGGAAAAGTGGCATGGAGTTTAATATCTGAATAAGATTATTATGCTATTATAGCTGTTGTTACTACTCCTATAAGCTGATCTTAAATGATATGAATATCTTCAGAAATTCAGAAGAGGGTACTTTTGTGACACAATCAATAAATGCTAAATCAATGGATTACAAAACATAAAAATGTTATTTGTAATAATTCCCTGGCTCCAGAACAATGTATTAGACACATATACCATATGAACTCTTCCTGCGGACTACTCAATCCTCTCTACTAAACAATCTACAACAACGCCAGCAACTATCTTGAAAGTTTCCACATCTACGTAATTTACTTATATGTACAGTTTATATTTAATACAAAAGGAAAGAGAAACTACAGAGTGCATTCTATAGGAAAAATAAGAGTCACTTTCATTTTCTATAGGAAAAATAAAAGATATAAAAGATGCATCTTAATTGCCATAGATGTTTGTCAAGCAGGTTGGTGAGATCCTTACTGTTTGGCCTGGTGAGGCTATACTCAAAAACTCAATAGTCTTCATATCTTTCCAATATACAAAAATTGCTACTATTAATAAGAATGCTTTCTTAAAAGTTATCTCTACTACATGTGTCAGAAACTCAGCCCAACATATACTTTCTCATTTAATCCCCCAACAGCATTATAAGAAATCTCATTTTCAGATTATACATAAACAAAAAGAGGCCCAAAGACACATACCTAATAAGTAGCAAAGGTCGGGCCTAACATCTATCCAAATGGAATGTGTGAGGAATAGAAGGAGGGGCTTTATAAAATTACTCCAAAAATTATCTAGAATAATACACTGGTAATATTAGGTAGGAAAAGAAGACTAATGATGGGGAACAGATTTGAAAGGATATATGTTCCCTAGATAATTTCAAAACTTAAATTTTATATTTGTTTGAGGAAAAGTATATTAGGTATCTCAAAGTAAAATTTAAAGACAGGATAATGGAAAAGACTAGTATATTAAAAAATAACTTTCGAAAGTGACGAAAGAAAACATACCATGAACCAGTTTGATTAAGGAGTTGGAAACATTAGGCAGGGCACGGTAGCTCACGCCTGTAATCCCAGCACTTTGGGAGGCCGAGACAGGCAGATCACCTGAGGTCAAGAGTTCACGACCAGCCTGGCCAACATGGTGAAACCCCATCTCTACTAAAAATACAAAAAAGTTAGCTGGGCGTGGTAGATATTACAGAATATTTGATAACATAAAATAATTAGATAATTAAATTCTGAACTTTTCCAGGCACTACATTTTTACTATTACCATTATTTTAAGTTACCTTAATAGTGTATAGAAATAAATAATAAATTAGAGAAGTTTTAGGTAGTGGTGAGTAGCAGTCAAAATATTTATAGCTCATAAAGAATGGGCTCAGAAGAAATGTTACCATGACTAATCAAAACAGATGCTGGCTTTAAATACAGTGTGTATTCCCTGAATATCAACTCTAGCTTTAGGTGTCAAATCAAAATCCATCTCTTAAAGCAAATCAAGAAAAGTTATATGTAGTTTTACCACTAAGTTCCTTCCCCTACTCTCAAGAAATTGATTCTCCAATAATTAAAAAGTATACGCTCCATCAGTAAAAAATATTTAAAACACTACACAGATCACTGTCTGTTCTCAACTCCATTCCTATCTAAATTTTAGATTATTACTAAAATTTTAAGGCTCTTCCTTATTTGGGTGTGTATTTTCTATTACTTTTTTTTGTGTTTAGATTTACCTTTTATTTTTTAATTGACATATAGTATTTATACAAATTTATGGGGTATAGGTGATTTTTGTTACATGCATAAAATGTGTAATGACAACATCAGGGTATTTAGGTTGTCTATCACCCTGAGTATTTATAATTTCTATGTGGCTTTTTATTTTATTTTATTTTATTTTTTTAGTACACTCTTCTAGCTATTTTGCAATATAGTTTTTTGTTTTGTTTTGTTTTGTTTTTGAGACGCATTCTCGCTCCGTCGCCCAGGCTGGAGTGCAGTGGTGCGATCTCGGCTCACTGCAAGCTCCGCCTCCCGGGTCCACGCCATTCTCCTGCCTCATCCTCCGGAGTAGCTGGGACTACAGGCGCCCGCCACCACGCCTAGCTAATTTTTTTGTATTTTTTTAGTAGAGACGGGGTTTCACCGTGTTAGCCAGGATGGTCTCGATTTCCTGACCTCGTGATCCGCCTGCCTTGGCCTCCCAAAGTGCTGGGATTACAGGCGTGAGCCACCGCGCCCGGCCAGAATATTCTTATTAACTACAGTTACCCTACTCTGCTATTGAACATTAGAACTTCTTTTGTCTAACTGAACGTTTGTACCCATTAACCAATCTTTCTTCATCCCCAACCCACTCAATCCTCCCAGCCTCTATTATCTGTCATTACTTTCTGCCTCCATGAGATCAACATTTTAGCTCCCACATGAGTGAGAACATGATATATTTGTATTTCTGTGCTTGGCTTATTTCACTCAACATAATGACCTCCAGCTCCATTCACGTTGCTGCAAATGGCATTTCCTTCTATCTTATGGCCAAACAGTATTTCATTGTGTGTATATATGCCACATTTTCTTTATTCATTCATCCATTGATGGACACATAGGTTTAATTTCATATCTTTGCTACTATGAATAGTGCTGCAATAAACATGGGAATGCAGGTGTTCCTTTGATATACTGGTTTCTTTTTGAGGGGGATACTCAATAGAGAGATTGCAAGATGATCTGTTTTTCATTTTTTGAGACATGTCCATACTGTTTTTCATAGTGGCTGTACTGTTGATGGGCTGTATACATTCCCAACAACAGTGTGTAAGAGTTCCCTTTTCTCTGCATCCTTTCCAGCATCTGTTATTTTCTGTCTTTTTAATAGTAGCCATTCTGACCGGCGTAAGATGTTATCTCATTGTGGGTTTTGATTTGCATTTCTCTGATGATTAGTGATGTTGAGCATTTTTCCTATACCTATTGGCCATTTGTATGTCTTCTTTTGAGAAATGTCTATTCATTTCCTTTGCCCACTTTTTAATGTAATGAATTGTTTTTACTGTTGAGTTGTTTGAGTTCCTTATATATTCTGGTTATTAGTCCTTTGTCAGATGAATAGTTTGCAAATGTTTTCTGCTGTTTAAAAGGTTTAATTTCAAAAAACAACAACAACAATGACATCCTACAGCAGTTATGTGTCTATTGACTTCAATTTATTCACTAAAATAGTTTGCATATAAATGATGGGTAAATTCCCCTTCCAGGCACTCTTTCTATAGCAGAAGTTAAAAACTACAATTCTCAGATGGCTTTGCCAGAATATGAAGCATTGGTATAAGATCAAAGGCAAAGACAGACTTCTTCCCCTCTCCTGCTTTTGGCACTGAAAACCTCAGCAATGGTGCTCCAACAGGCTCTGCAGCACAGAACTCGGGATCTGGGCTCTGGACTGCTGATTGCAACACTGGTTATGCAAGTGCAGAACAACAGCAGCCACCACAAGTAACTGGAAGCTCCAGCAGCTGTGACAAGCACAACAGAATTCAAGAAACTACATATTATCCTGGATTTTTGAAGTGTCCATAAGAGTGTGGACACACCTGGCTTCCTACACTGCAGTGAGATTGGTGATTCCAACAACCACAGCAAAATGTGGAAGCAGCAGCAGTGGCAGCGTAATACTTATAAGCTCTGGATAACAAAACTATCCCTTGCTTTCTGAAGGAATTTGTTACTAAATAATATTGCCACCTTCTGTTTGCTCCACCAGACTTTCCAACACTTTTGTAATCAATTCCCTGGATTGAAGTTCCTCTGTTCTGAGTCATTTCTGTTTGTCTGGGCATTGATTAATATAAGCCCATACTCCAATATATGCATAATTATTTATAATATACATACATTACTACAATACATACATTACAGAATATGCAGCAATAGACATTTTGAAAGACTGAGGTAAACAAGAAGTAAACATTCTAAATTTGGGGCTCTATTTATAAACAATTTAAAAACATTTTGCTCTTACTGAAGAGCAAACTGCTCTTGATGTTCTTACTGAAAAACATTAAAACAAAAAATTTGAGTAAATATGTGTCATTCTCTATGCCTTGGCTTGGTTTTACACTTTGTAAAACAGTCATTTGAAAATACAGTACTATTTTCAGGTTACTCAGATATAATGGTTGTCATGGGTGCAGAGGAGGGGTGGTGGTAAGTTAAGGGAGAAAACCTCACAAAATAGTAAATTCAAATGGAAGAAGAGTATCAATGGCTTTGCTTACTACATCACAATAATCAATTTTCAAAACTAATGACCAATTATGTAAAATACTTTGTTGAAGTTTGACTAGTAAATTTCCATCTTCACAGATGTAGTAAGTCATTCCTATAAACTAAGAGGTGTATCATTTTATTTTTTAACAAAAGAATTTTAAAATTAATTTAAAGATTGCATTTGAAAGATCTTAAAATAAGTTATAACATTACGTTCCAAGTTTTAAAAATATGCCAATACATTTTTGTACAATTTTCAATATATATAGAAACTAGTTTTACAATTACATTGGTTTTGGCAAGAAAATCACATTGTAATGAAAAGAATTACAAACATTCAATATGAAATGTTTTCTCCATAACCACAGGTCCTTCAAAAAGCAGTTACCTTCTCAGTCATTATTAGTACTCTACTTTAAAAAGACAGATCGAATATGTTACTTTTCAAAAATACATATTAGAGAGCATAGTATTGACAGTCACCTGTCATAACAGAAAAGGTGAGCAAAATTAGAACCCTTGTCATCCTGTAAAAGAAAAATGCATCACTGCCATAAATTTCTTATTACTCTTCAATACTCTACCTCTGGATAACCAGGGAACCTCAAGTGGTGCCAATGATATTCATGGACCATTCTCCATCTTATTACAAAGTATCATAAAGGTTCCACTAAAATTTTAGGATTCTTTCACATTTGGTAACATTATTTTTGACTACATTTTAAAGCTTTAAATTAAAAAACGAAAACAAAATGACCACATCAATGATGTCCTACAGCACTTGTGTATACTTCTGACTTGCAATTTATTTGCTAAAATAGCTTGTCTATAAAAGACTGAAGAGATTTCATGTGTAGAAGTAGTTCTGTAACCTGACTCAGCAAGCCTTTTTCTATTCCATTCCAACCAACCACTCCAATGTTCTAAAACTATGTAACTATAGATAACATAGGTTTTCAAGAACACAGTTTTACTGTAGGAGAGTATTTTGCTGTTTAGTCACAATCTTCTCCAGTGATTATTTTAGTGATTTATAACAACATAGTTCTTCAAATTATTTCAATTGAACCTAGCAAATATCATTGGATGAAACGTTAGAAATATTGGTACTTTCATTTAACTATACAGTAAACATTCCACACTGCATAATTCGTCCAAATACTTGCTTTTGCAAATCTTCAGCAGTTTTCTATATATAGTCTAGCAATATTTGCTGACAAATGTGATATTGTTTGTTGCTATATTATTTTTCATACATCATTTCAGCCATTATTGCTCTTGAAGAACAGTGTTTCCAATGGTAAATATGTTTGTATTTTAATATTTTTTTAATCCCCAAAAGTCTTCTAAATACTAATTTAATGATTTTGTAAAGTCTATACTGAGACTCATGTGACATTAAACACTGCTTGATTCATGATCTAGATAGATTTTAATGCCTTACCAATGAAATGGTCTTCCACCATCACACACCATACACTGAGGGTGACATTCTTTTTCAATGGCAGTGAATATAAATCCACATTTCAAATAGACTTCTTGATTATTTTTGGTTGATCAATTTTCAAATATTGCTAAATCATCATTGTTCTTACCTCATAATGTAGTTTAACAAGTGTTCATAATATGTTTTAGGGATGCTCTTGTTCAAATGGGCTTGGATTATTAGTATTATCTTTTCTATGCTTTTTTTCAGTCAGTTGTCTGTTTTGTTAGAGTTAGTTTTAGTTAATCTAATCTGTCACTAATCTGTGACTCCACATAACAAGGCATAGATAAAATTTAGTAGCTCCAACTCTTTAATGAACTCCACTCTCTCCCATCAGGATGTTCCATTTAAGCTGCAATGCATGTAAATAATGCTCTGATATTGCCCAGCTCTATCTAGGCATATTAACTACTGGTAACTTTAACTTCTTAGATTTTTTTTAAATAAAAAACACAAAAAACAATTTTTATTTCTTCTCAAACCCTAATGTATCATCTTGCATATTTCTTGGAATGGACGGACTTTATTTTTGAGGCCACTATTCTACAGTATGGGCTTTGGACTCAGATTTAAAAAATATTTATTGGCTATGTATACTTAAAGCAGGTTACTTATCCATGAATGTCACATAGCTCATCTATAAAATGAGAATCAGAATAACTATATCCCAGAACTGTTTGATAATTACAGTAGATTGATAATAAGAGATAACATTTTTTGTGAACATACAAAGTGCAAGGCTCTAGTCAAAGCACATGAAATTTATTAATTCTTGAGTACGGTGTCTATACACAATGAGCATTTGATAAATATTAGTTTTCTTCCCCAGGAAAGAGAGAGAGAGAAAGAGAGAGTGAGAGAAGGAGAGATTAACTGTTCAAAATAAGCAATATTGATTAGGGCGAATAAAGTTGGTTGTTTACATGCCTATTTCTTCCACAAAACCTCAAGGCTTCTAATCATGCTGTAGTCACCCAAATATTGTTAAGTGAATATACATAGGGTGACACCATAGCTTGCTGTTTATTATCTGTAAAAATTACAGCAAATCCAGCATTGACAGGATGTTCCATTAACTGCACAACCATTGCAAAACATGCTATTGTTTTTGCCAAATTCTACTATACCGTTGCAGAAAGGGTAACACCCTCCAGAGCTTTTGAAAATACAATACTCTTTGATTATTTGTACTAACAGATGGGACATAAGGTATGGATAATCCAAAAATAATTTGTTTGGGTTTTGAAATGTGTTTTCATATTTATATCTAAGCATTGGCATACCTAATATTCTATAAGAATGAATGTACTTTGAACAACAAAACTAGAGTATGAAAAGCTGACTTAGAAAAAAGTTTAACACAAATTGGTTTCTCTTATCTTTTTCCTTAATACCTCTGTGTAACGTATACCGCTTTGATTACTCCAACTACAAAGAACTCACCTTTTCCCAGACCTTATCAGATTATCTAAATGTTGGTTTCTACAGGAATATTTTGTGTATAAAGCAGGGAATTCTCATCAATAAATCTGAAATCAAGTTTGTGTAGGTATTTAAAAAATCAACAGGAATATAAAATATGTCATCTGCTTCACAATCAGGAATTTTTATTTTTAATAAATTATTTTATTCCTTTGTGTATTACAAACCATTAATGTCCTCCACAACTCTTTTTTTTTTCAGTTAAGAAACAGGAGGTAGAGAAAAACTAGCTTGTGATATACAATATTTAGTTATGTAATCCATCTGATATCTCACAAGTTTTCCTGTCAAATTCATACTGCTCTTCTTTTTTAAAAAGATAAATAAATTATTGTGAAATGTTTAAATATAGTAAAAGGAGGAATAATAAATACAAGGTATCACTGTGTCTCAATAAGAAACTGAAAGATTAGCTTTTCATCTTACTCTTAATTACTCATGGGCCATACACTCTATCTCTAGGTGTATGGGAAGCAGAGTGCTTTGGTAGAAAGAATGTGGGCCTTAAAGTCAAAGACTGGATTTGAAAGAAGCTTCCACATTCACTACTTGTGACCTTAAACACTATTTTTCCAGAATTTCAGTTTCCTCATAGCAAAGAGAAGGCAAAATTATTAAATGAGAACATAATAAAGTGTTTAACCCTTAGGAAACATTCATTACATAATAATCCAATTTCTACTTTTTTTCCCAAACCAGAAATTCTCAAATTTTGTTGTACTGTAGATCTGTTCTTTTTTTATTTTTATTTTTTAGAGATGGAGTCTCACTCTGTTGCCCATGCTGGACTGCAGTTGTGTGGTAGTAACTTACTGCAGACTTAAACTCCTGTGCTCAAGCAATCCTCCCACCTCAGCCTCTGCAGAGTGGCTGGAACTACAGGTGTGTGTGTGCTACTGTGCCTGGTTTGTATTATAGATCTCTTCTAACTACTAATGATTCACATCAATAACTGATACTTCTCTATCACATAAGTTATAAAATTTCTTCACATAAACTGTTGAATTAAATCCTCACTGTCACTCTGTAATCAGACTTTAACCTAGGCCATCCAGTGCACTCAGCATTCCATCAAGCCTGCTCCCCTATTTAAAAAAAAAAGTTATCGCCAGAACTAACAGTTTTACATTAAGAAAATGATATCTAACAATAATAAATATTATTAAACTATTTGGCTAGGTCCAAATAAGGACATATTCACATAAATATTACTAGTGGTTCTAGGACCTAAAACTTTACTGGGTAAAAATGTTTTTGTAACACTTTCCTACAAAATAGCTTATGAAACAAATTAAAGAATATATGCTCACATGAAAACTTTTAATAGCTATTATGATTATTTGAGAAGGGGAATGACCCTCAAGTAAAATTTAGTATGTTTTCTATTCTTTAGTAACACATTAAATTTCCTCAATATAATTTATTTCTTTGAAAACGATATTGAAAAAATAGATAATGTCTAAAATATCAGGTGGTTCATCAAAACAAGATCCCCACTTAACCTAACCAATTCTGAGAGAATAGTTGGTTAATCACTTAGATTATCCTAGGGCCACCTCTTAAGACCACACTTTAAAAATCATTTATTAAGGCTTTACCTTCTCTTGAATATGTTTCTTACTAATTAGAAGGAAACAGAGCACAAAAGTTAAAGGTATGTGGGTTCTGGATTCAGACTGCTTAAGTTGAAATCTTGGCTTTACTTTTAGATGAATTCCTTAACATTATTAACCCTTTTGTACTCATCATTAAAATGAGGGAAATGAAAGGACCTATATTACAGAGTTTTGGTGATGATTAAATAAGATAATTCAAGTACTGGTAATAAAAGTTGCTAAAATTTATCAGGCATTTTACCATATTCAGACACTGTGCTAAATGTTTTACATATATTATTTCATTTAATATTCGCAAAACCCTGTATAACATATCTTACAGATGAGAAATGTGAGATCCAAGGTGCCACAACTCACACACCAGAACCATGATTTAAATCCAGCACACTAATTCTACAGTACAAACACTTAGATGTTAGGTGTATGGGAAGCTCAATGCCTGGCACATAGAAAACATTCTATAAATTTTAGCTTGTGTTTCTTTCTATTTTATCTAAATGCCAATTTATTTGAAAGTTCTAAATTGAATAAAGTAATTCTCAAATACTCAATTTCACGATTCCGATTCCTTGCTTTTGCCCTATCCAACACCATTGTTCTAAAACAGAGAGAAAAAGAAAGCACACAAGTAAGAGTGTAATACTGTGAATTACTTATATGACAGCTAATAAAAGTCAATAGATGCAGGAGACTTTAATGCATATTACTAAATGAAAGAAGCCAATCTCAAAGGCTACACACTGTATGATTACAACTATATGATATTCTGGAAAACGCAAAAACTATGGAGACAGTTAAAAAAATCAGTGGTTGCCAGGGGCTGGGGGAGAGAGGGATGAACAGGTAGTGGACAGATAATTTTTAAGGCAGAGAAATTACTCTGTATGATTCTTATAATGGCAGGTAAATATTATTATGCATTTATTCAAACCCATAAAATGTATAACACCAAAAGTGAATCCTAACATAAACTATGACTCTGGGTGACAATGATGTATCAGCGTAGTTCATCAATTGTAACAGATGTACCACTATGCTAGAAAATGTTACTAACAGTGGAGGCTATGTATGTGGGGGTAAGACGTATTTTAAAAATCTCTGTATCTTATGCTCAAATTTGCTGTGAACCTACAATTGCTCTAAAAAAAAGTCTATTACAAAATTTATCATGTAGTAGATCTTGTATAAAGTCTCAACAATATCAAAGAATTAACATCATACTAACTCTCTGAGCACAAGCAATTTAAGTTAAAAATCAACATAAAAAATTTGTTTGAGTCAATAGGAGTTATTTTGGGAATAAAACACAAAGTAAGGACTTGAAGGGGATGAAAACATCAGGATGAATGTAAAGCCAGATGGGGGCAAATTACAGAATGTCAATGTGCCTTAATCTAGGAAAGACAAATTTCTAAAAATGATACCAAATGGTTAAAAATCACTAAATGAGAAATTGAAGAGAATTTCAGGTTAGAAGGTTTTAAAGAGTGAAATAATTGTCCAAAGTCACCAAACTAGTTCATGGGAAAGCTGGAACTAGAAACTCATGACTCTAAATCCAGCACTCTTTCCACTGTAACAGATTGGCACCATAGAACATGTTTGACTCAAGGTAGTAAATTAAGTACACTGAAGAAAAAGATAAGAAAAAAAAGTGATAAAATGTAAAGTCTTTGATTCAGACCCAGGTATTACAGCTGGTATGGCAAAAAAAATAGCCACAATTTCTAAATGACTTTAACCAGGGAAAAAAGAAAGAGATGGGATTTGAAAAGGAATTAAATTTCAAGAATCAAGAGGAAGTGATGACAGAC
Source organism: Macaca fascicularis (assembly GCF_037993035.2). NCBI lineage: Eukaryota > Metazoa > Chordata > Mammalia > Primates > Cercopithecidae > Macaca > Macaca fascicularis. The sequence continues at coordinate 168,062,983 of NC_088376.1, read as the reverse complement.
TTCCTTATTTGGTAGTTTCAGGCCTGAACTTTTGTCATTAAGGTAATAATTCAAAGTGCTTTAATGCCTGGACTGACCACACTAAATAACAAAATTATAACCTGTTGAGCTAAGGTCAGTTTTATAAACTGTGCCTAATATTTCTTGAATTCAAATCTGATTATAAATTCATCTGTTCATTGGGCTGATGTATTTTACTTTATTTTCTGGGTGCATTTAAAATAGTTTTTATTGTGGAAACTTTCAAACATACAAAAAGAGTACATAATCAATGAATTATCTTGTACTCATCATTCAATTTCAATAACTCACATTTTGCCTTTCATATTTTACTTATTGTCACTACCATCCTTTTTTGTTTTTTCTGGAGTAGCTGGACTGATTTAAGATGAAGAAGGAAAAATAAAGAATGAAAGGAATATTTTCAATCTGTTATTCATTGAGACTCTAGCCAAAAAGATTCCAGATTATGAAGCAAAAAGAAAAAAAAAAAGACAAGAGTCAAGAAGTCAAGAACAATGAAGTTGAAGTCCATTAGTGAGATGGTCTAGATGCATTACTTCAAAATAAATGGAACTGCTGTCTATGGAGGAGGCGATTTTAACAAATTATTTTCCAATAATTTAAGTTTGACACAAAGAAGAATGGCAGAGAATGTTGTAAAGCTTCATTGATATTATAGTTTATAGAGATGGGCTTATCTTCAAGAACATAATGATTAATCATATCGTGTTTAAATTCATATAATCACTAACTTACCATATTCCAATAAGTACCTATAGGAAGAAAAGTTTGTGCTATTTATAAAATTTCAACATAACCAAGTCTTAGTTTATTCTTAAAGCTCAAAGTTCATTTTTATTTCCCATGAAGACTGTGTTTTTATGTGCTTGAGAAAGATCTCTCCATTTTTAAATTTAGAAATTTTAAATTAAAATTTAAAATGACTTTCGCCAAGTTCAGTGGTCTTTTTTAAGTAATATTAATAAAATTACATATTTCTAGACCTTGAAGGATTCTTCTGAGCATTTAGAATCATACTGCAGTTTCCAGACTAATCACTTTAGCCAGAGACTATTAGAAGCGGGCAATGTGGCAAATACAAGCATATCAAAACTATTTTGATCGAAAAGAAAATGTGGATAATGTTATGCTAAACCATCTCAATTTTTGTCATGAAACAACAGGCAAAACTTGGCAAGTAAAGATGAGAGATGAATTTCTAATGGGGGAAGAGGAGTTAAAACTGAAATAACTAGTGAGGTCTAATTGAGGTTTTAAAGCATGAATCTAGATTACAAGATTTTTTTTCATATTTGGTTCCTCCCTATTGACTTTTGATTGCAAGACCAATGGACAGCAACCGTCGAATTCTCTTCTCTATCTTCCTTAGCAAAATGTTAGCATATAGCTGTCTCCTGCTTCCCATTCTCCCTTAAATGTAAAAACGTTCCTCAATCAAAAATATTACTTCCTACATTTCATATAAATCAAGTCAAATTATGTCTCCACACAATCCTATATCTCTGAGGAGATCCTTGGTTCTCCATGAATTTTAATTCAGTCAAAATGTGTCACAGTCCCTCAGTGCCTTTATTTGTCCTGTTTCTCCAGAAAGTCTAAGCTCTGCCTTTCCATTGAACATTTGTATATGAAGACTTTCTACATATTAATCCTATTCTTCATCTTTCTGACCATACATTCCTAAAATGACTATACATTCTGAGGAATACATTTCTATGCATTACAGATTACCCATTTTAAGTAACTGAGTGTCCACAGATCTTCATCCCCTACTGACAATCACCTTTCCACAAGCCTACATTGGCATAGCTAGATCATTTACCAACTACTGCTCACTCCTCCAAGTTCTGCCTTGTCTACAGACTAATTTTCAGGGTCAAACACCCATTCTTGAGGCAAACACATATTAATCAAAAGGTCAGAACCCAGTAAACTGCCTGGAAACTCTAATCACTGTGAAAAACATGCATGATTTTTCATAAAGGTCTAATTATTGCTCTTTTTTCCAAATAATCTGTCATAGGCTAGTTCTGCGTGCCATGCTACAATACACTTCTTTCTATGGTATCCACTTGAGATCAGTGAAGATTCTTCTATTTTCTCAAATTTACATTCCCCGAAGATATTTTGTCAGCAAAGATGAGAACTATTAGGACTCTCATTAAACATTAGCACTTTGCCAGTATCTCTTAATATTTTTGTGGCACCTATTTTCATTCCATCCCAGAAAACTTCTTTCCCTATAATATTTTCCCTTCACATAATTTAACAATATCTAGAATAGCACATTAATAGTTGAAGATGTTCTAATGTATGAATTATTACTAAAACAATTATTTACCTATCTGATCATATAATTTATTTTAGAAATCAAAATAGACACAGAGAATAGAAAACAAAAGAAATAAGCATTCTAGAAACACAAAAGAATTAAGAATGGAGGCAGATTAAACTGTCAAAAAGTGTTTCTTTACTAGAAACACTGAGTAGAATACTTGTCAATTCTCTGACAAATATACCACTTTATAAGCTCTGGACACCTGAGAAGAGAAAACGGCAATGACTGAGGGAAGTTCCTCCAGCCAAAGCTAAATATGACCTAAGACCTGACATACGTCACATATACAATCAACTTATTGCTCAAAACTAGTAAACACACATCCAATCCATCATTTCCAAGGTACTTGTACATATTTCTCAATGGTTATGTACTTTATATTCTTTATTCCAAGACTGACTTTGATGCTAATGTTTGACTTCATTCTCCTGAATAAAAATACGTGGCAGTAGTACAGGACTGAGGAAAGGCTGGGGTTTCTAAGCTATCAAAAAGTTAGTTCTGTTTAAGGATAACTCAGTAAAGATTTCACAAGGCAGCATTCCTTAGCACTACCCGAATAAACCCCATATAAACAAGCTACCAAGCCACCTAACCACTCTTGGCCTTTGTTTCCTCATTGATAAAATGAGGATAATAATGTTTACTACCTCATGGTGTTGAAAGGAACAAATGAGTTAAAATACGTTAAGCACTTAAATATTGTCTGGCATGTAGCAATATTAAAGAACTAAAAATGGTATTAATAGTACCTGAATGGATGTTATTCCATTGAATAATTTAGATTTATACAAAGCTGCTAAAAAGTAATGTAAGTGAATAGTATATGTTTTATATTTTGTTAAATTAAGAAATTATGATATCAACTTAGAGTCTTAAATACACTGAACTTGTAGTATTCCAATTGAATTAGTTTGAATATTATAAGGCTGCCATTACATTTTGTTGGGGCTTTTTTCCTTTCTATCCCATAGGTTGACATCATCAACAAATGTAAGCCAAACAAAGCAGTTACTGTAAGAAATGCTTTAAATAAATCTAAAGACATTTTTTCAAATACATATGCATTGATAACTAGGTTGTATATATAAAAATTGAAGCATGTACTTTTTAAATTAAAATTTAGCTTGGGGAGGGGTGACTGGCCTTTAATAAAAAGATAAAACTCAAGAAATAAATTGTAAGATACTTGCCCAACCATATATAAGGACTTACTGTAGAGCTCTACTTATTAGTAAAATGTGTTACTGGTATAGAGATAGTCCAATCAACCAAGAGATAGAAAACAGAGCCTATAAACAGGCCCATGCAGATACAGACCCCTGTTAGACAAGAGCTGGCATGGCAAATCACTGAGGAAACACAAGAACATACAGTAAACATAACTGGAAAATCGTGTTTCTCTTTAGAAAATAATTTAAACTTTTATCTCTAATATATAAAAATCAACTCAAACGATTTATTTTAAAAAATTAAAAATCATGAACCATAAAAGAAAATCTGTATGAGCACATAAAAATTAAGATTTTTATGTTTATTAGCATACCCTAAAGATGACAAAATAATCTGCACAACAAACCCTGTGACACGAGTTTACCTATAAACAAACTTGCACATGTACCCCTGAACTTAAAGTTATTTTTTTTTTAAAAAAAAAAAAAAAAAAGGAAAATGTGATATACAGGCCCGGCATGCTGGCTCATGCCTCTAATCCCAGTACTGTGGAAGACCAAGGCAGAAGGATTGTTTGAGGTCAAAGTCTGAGACCAGTCTGGGCAACATAGTAAGACCCCACCTCTCCAGAAAAATTTAAAAAATTAACTGAGCATGGCAGCATGTGCCTGTAGTCCCAGCTACTCAGGAGGTTGAGACAGGATGATCCCCTGAGCCCAGGAGGTCAAGACTGCAGTGAACCATGATTGTGTCACTGCACTGCAGCCTGGGCAACAGAGCAAGATCCTGCCTCAAATTAAAAAAAAAAAAAAAGAAAGAAAGAAAGTGTGATACACATATACAACAGAGTACCATCCTTCCTTAAAAAGAAGAAAATTCTGTCATTGTGACATCAATGAACCTGAAAGACACTATACCAAGTGAAATAATCCAGGCACAGAAAGACAAATACAGCATGTTCTCACTTGTGGGAGCTAAAACAATGAAACTCATACAAGCAGAGAGAACGGTGACTACCAGGAGATGGTGGGTGGGGAGATGGAAGAGATGTTGGTTTAAGGATATAAAATTTCAGTTATACAGAATGAGTAAGTTCAAGAGATGTACAGTATGGTGACTATAGTTAATAGCAATGTATTGTTTGCTTGAAAATTGCTAAGAGAATAGATTTTAAGTGTTTTCATCACAAAAATGTAAGGTAATGCATGTTAATAAACTTGATTTAGCCATTTCATAATGCATATGTATTCTAAAATAATGTTATACAACGTTAATGTACATAATTTTTCCCAATTAAAAATAAGTTAAATTTTTACATGTAGAAAATAAAGCTAATAACCATTTTTTAAAATAATACACACATACACACAAAAAGAATACCCTAAAGGAAGTGAAAAGACAAGCTACAAGTGAGAAGAGATAGAATTAGTATCTATAATATAAAGAACTCATGCAAACAACAGAAAAAGAATCATACAAATTTTAAAAAAGAAGAAAAATAGGTAAAAGAACCAACATTTCACAGAAGGAAAAGACACATATACATCTTCACAGCTTTGTTTCTCAAATTCCCATCAAGACTACTATAAGATATTTTTTATTTACTCAGGTGGCAAAAATTAAGAAGTCTGACAATATCATATGTTAAAGAAAATATGGATCAACAGGGATATTTTATACAATGCTGGTGGGAGTGTAAATTGCTAATATCATTTTAGGAAAAGAGTTTGACAAGTTCCTGCAAAGTAGACCATTCATACATCTTATAACATAGCAATTCCAATCTCAGAACATACCTAAAAGAATGTCTTCCAAATGTCACCGAGAAACATGTGCAAGAATGTTTATTCTAGCACCATTCACAGCCGCAATAAAAGGGAAACAACTCAAATATCCGTTAGTAAAGAAGACATTCATACAGTCAACAGACACATGAAAAAATGCTCATCATCACTGGCCATCAGAGAAATGCAAATCAAAACCACAATGAGATACCATCTCACACCAGTTAGAATGGCGATCATTAAAAAGTCAGGAAACAACAGGTGCTGCAGAGGATGTGGAGAAATAGGAACACTTTTACACTGTTGGTGGGATTGTAAACTAGTTCAACCATTATGGAAAACAGTATGGCGATTCCTCAAGGATCTAGAACTAGATGTACCATATGACCCAGCCATCCCATTACTGGGTATATACCCAAAGGATTGGAAATCATGCTGCTATAAAGACACATGCACACGTATGTTTATTGCGGCACCATTCACAATAGCAAAGACTTGGAATCAACCCAAATGTCCATCAGTGACAGATTGGATTAAGAAAATGTGGCACATATACACCATGGAATACTATGCAGCCATAAAAAAGGATGAGTTTGTGTCCTTTGTAGGGACATGGATGCAGCTGGAAACCATCATTCTTAGCAAACTATCACAAGAACAGAAAACCAAACACCGCATGTTCTCACTCATAGGTGGGAACTGAACAATGAGATCACTTGGACTCGGGAAGGGGAACATCACACACCGGGGCCTATCATGGGGAGGGGGGAGGGGGGAGGGATTGCACTGGGAGTTATACCTGATGTGAATGACGAGTTGATGGGTGCTGACGAGTTGATGGGTGCAGCACACCAACATGGCACAAGTATACATATGTAACAAACTTGCACGTTATGCACGTGTACCCTAGAACTTAAAGTATAATAATAATAAATAAATTTAAAAAATAAAAAAATAAAATAAAAAATAAAATGGTTAAAAAAAAAAAAAAGAAAGGATAAATTATACTGTGGTATAGTCACAAATATTATATACAAGTGAAAAGGAACTCTGTATCTCCAGGAGATAAATACAGCAGATTATTAATGAGTTATTGAGCTACAGCTAATAAGTCAATAATTGGTATTATTTGTGACATCTACAGGAGTAATATTAAAAGTAGTTTATAAGTAGTAAAGCTATATATATTATTTATGAAAAAAATGGAACAACAAGCACAAATTTTAGGATGGTGGTTACCTCTGGTTGAGGGAATATAGGTGTAAGTAGGAAATGTGAGTTTTGATGTTCTAATACTTTGGTTAGGTCTTGGACTCATAAGTGTTTCTTTTGATTTAAAATAATGAATCAATGAATGAATAAAAGAAAAAAGGAGAATGCATGGAAAAATGACTATGAACTATGTTATGATTCACCAATTCTGTGTGCTTAAAGTCCAATTCTTTTAAATGATAAATGATTTAGTAATACTTCTCACACTTTCTGTACATATGAATGACTTGGAATTTTGTTAAAATGAATACAATGATTCCTTAGGTCTGAAATGGAGTTTGAGATTTTGCATTTTGAGTTTGTAAGTGATATGAATGCTGACAGTCCAAAAGAATCTATGTTATCTATCTAGTCATTTCCAAATATGAGGTGCTGGGGAAGATACAAAGATTGAGACTATTCAAGGCAACAATGAACGTCAAGCCTTGTTAATGCAAAAGTTTAAACAAGTAAGCATTTTTATTTGGTCAACTCAAATCTTAGTCTTTTAAAAAAGGAACAGGCCAGTTGCGGTAGCTCACATTTGTAATATCAGCACTTTGGGAGGCTGAGGCAGGCAGATCACTTGAGGTTAAGAGTTCGAGAACATCCTGGCCAACATGAGGAAACCATGTCTCTACTAAAAATACACAAAGTAGCCAGGCACGATGGCACATGCCTATAATCCCAGCTACTGGGGAGGCAGAGGCACAAAAATCACTTGAACCTGGAAGGCAGGGATTGCAGTAAGCTGAGATCATGCCACTACACTCCAGCCTGGGCAATAAAGCAAAACTCTGTCTCAAAAAATAATAAAATAAAAATAAATAAATTTTAAAAAGGAACAGAGAAAAGCAAAACCACCTCCATTGTTTTAAGAGTGAGCATCAGCGATTCAAGAAATTCAGAGACTTGAAAGAGAAATCAAATAAACTGAACTGACCACTGAATAAGATAATAGGTATCATATTTTGGAATGTTTATTACAATGCTAAAAAATAATTATTTGATTTCTGTCTATTCCAAAGAGAAGTAGGTCTTGATAGAAGACACTAGAATTCAGAGTTTATGTTGAAATGAAAGACACTTCTTTCCTAAATTATAAGAAACTGAAATAATAAGAATTAAGAGAAGATGAGTTTGGTTTCTTGAGGATTAAAATAAACAGATCACTTTAATTTCCTATTTCCTTGGTGTTCTCTACAAAACTGCAACTAGCAATTGGGACTGGTGGTTAGAAATTTTCTTGAACAGAGAAAGAAAAAAACAAATTAAGAAATGACTGGCAATGACATATGAATCCAAGAATGCACACAACATATATTAATAGGTCCTACTACTCGAGTTAACATTAGTGCTATTGAGAAACAGTGAAGAAATATATTTAAAAATATATCCATCTCAATTGCTTTTCATTTCACATTTAATAAAGATAATACACAAGTAGAAGGTGAAAATGGATTTGATTTATTACAATGGTTTCATTACGTGAAAGATATAATATCAAAGAGAATCAATTCAGGTAGTTGTTTCTACTAGCCTTGCCTAAAGTCTATTTACAGAAATGAAAAGCAAAGATTGCTGCATGTGGTGACTCACGCCTGTAATCCCAGCACTTTGGGAGGCTGAAGAAGGCGATTGTTCTGAGGTCAGGAGTTTGAGATCAGCCTGGCAAACATGGTGAAAGCTCGTCTCTACGAAAAACATAAAAATTAGCTGGGCGTGGTGGCGCATGCCTGTAATCCTAGCTACTCGGGAAGTTGAAGCATGAGAATAGTTTGAACCCAGGAGATGGAGGTTGCAGTGAACCAAGATCACGCCACTGCACTCCAGCGTGGGTGACAGTGCAAGAGTCTGTCTCAAAAACAAAGAGAGAGAGAGAGAGAGAAAGAGAGAGAGAGAGAGAGAGAGAGAGAGAGAGAGTGAGAGAAGGAAGGAAAGGAAGGAAAGGGCAAAGATTGTTATCCCTTTTAAGATTTACCTTTGGCAGGGCATGGTGGCTCACGCCTGTAATCCCAGCACTTTGGGAGGCCCAGGCAGGCCAATCACGAGGTCAGGAGATTGAGACCATCCTGGCTAACACGGTGAAACCCCATCTCTATTAAAAATTAAAAAATTAGCCCAGCGTGGTGGCAGGTGCCTGTAGTCCCAGCTACTTGGGAGATTGAGGCAGGAGAATGGCGGCGTGGACCCAGGAGGCGGAGCTTGCAGTGAGCCGAGATCACAGCACTGCACGCCAGCCTGGGCGACAGAGTGAAACTCCGTCTCAAAAAAAAAAAAAAAAAAAAAAAAAAAAAAAAGATCTATCTTTTCAGCTTTCTTATAACTTCGTGTCCATTACTGGAAGAACAGAGAAACTGAAGAAGATTAAACTAAACATATTTTTTAAGAATATTTATGAAAAAAGTAAAAGTCAAATGATTAGGGAAAGAAAATTTCAAAATGGAGACATACTTTGGAAAAAGAGTCCGGTATCATATATTTAGACTTAGACACATTCATCCATTCAATTTTCTCCAAACCAGAATCTAGGTATCTTTAATAGTACAGTACAGACTCCAGTGTATTAAGATGACACTTACATTTCTTATTATAAAAGAACGTCTAAGTTTTTAGCCTTTTATAGTGGTGTTATCAACCAACTAATGTAGGTATTTCCTAATACTCTCACAACCAAAAAATGGGACAGTGGCAAATTAGGTGTCTGGTAACTAAAAGATGATAAAGATTTTACTATTTCAAAACATTTATGCTAGAGTCACTTTTAACTGCAGCTACAAATTACAAGGAGATAATTTCCAATGAAATATAACAACAGATTACAAAGCTGTATTTAGCTGTCTGTGGCCATTCAATAAGTCAAAACATAATGCAGCACTATCATTATGTCCAGATGTGACAAAGGTCCAGACTTCCCACAAAATATTCCTATCTCTATACTAGAATAAGATATCACCAGGAGATGTACCTGAATAAAATCTCCCCTCAATGACCAGAAAAATAAACGAAGAAATTTTAGAGACCTATCTTAGACTTTAAACAATTAAATGTATTCACACCTTCCATGCATTCCACCCTTTTATCTGTCTGAGGTTTATATAGCTTCATCAGTAATATATTCTATTGCTGACATATCAAAAGGCTTAATATCACACATGCAGCTTCAAATATATATATAAATGTCCACTAGTGTAAAAAATGCCTTCAGATTTTCATTATCATCATTGTATCCACAACGCATCATGCTTTTTAAAGCACTTCAACATTTATTATTTTACTTGACTCTCACAAAGACTGTGTAACTGAGGAAAATGTCTCTATTTTAAAGATAAAGATCCTGAGATACAAAAGCCAAGTGATTTGCCTACAATCATATTCTATGCTGACTTCTAGGGTTCTTTCCATCTGATATCTTTAAATTCTTTCATTTCTGCATTCTGTTACTTTGTTGAAATCATTATTGTACCTGTAATCTATTAGGTCAAATCAGCAAATATTTATCAATCAACGTCTATATGTAAGGACTCAATTCATGCATAATTGGCATTATTAACTTATTTGTGACATCAACAGGGGTAATATTAAAATTATTTAACAACTGACCCAAAAGGTACAAACTAAAGAAACTGAACACTGAACAAAGTGAAACATACACTCTAAGTTTTACCAAGAGGTGTCAACTGCACGTCAGCTCTGATGTGGGCATGACCAATAGAGTCTGATGTAATCACAAACTACACATCATTTATAGATGTTTATTTGGCCTGAAATGCTAGAAGAGTATCTAAAGATTTAAGAGAACATGTAGAAAATTCTGGTAACACATGGTCCAAAATTAACTTAAATAAAATGCAAATATAAAGGAAAAAAACCTCCTTGGGTGCCAAGATTCAGAAATATGAACTAATTACTACCGGAAGTAGCCATAATATTTTAAATTATTTTAATTTCTTTTTTTGTTTGTTTTTTGAGACAGTTTCGCTCTTGTTGCCCAGGCTGGAGTGCAATGGCGCCATCTCGGCTCACCACAACCTCCGCCTCCCAGGTTCAAGCGATTCTACTGCCTCAGCCTCCCAAGTAGCTGGGATTACAGGCATGCACCACCATGACCGGCTTATTTTGAATTTTTAGTAGAGACGGTGTTTCTCCATGTTGGTCAGGCTGGTCTTGAACTCCCGACCTCAGGTGATCCGCCTGCCTTGGCCTCCCAAAGTGCTGGGATTACAGGAGTGAGCCACCATGCCTGGCCAATTATTTTAATTTCTTTATGCATATATATTCAAATATACCTAATTTTAATAAAATACGTAAGTGGGGTTTTGAACATGTTTTTTGCACAATTTTTCTCTTCCTTTGTTTTTTGGCTATCTGCTCCTCTCATAGTTATCCATTTTTATAACTTAGTATGCATCCTGCTATATTCTTCCTTTAAAAATAACCCTACTATAAGGTAGATGTATACATATGCAGGTATTACCTATAAATATACATAGTCAAGGATTTTTGTCATTATTTTTTAAAGGTTGAATATTATAGACACTTTTCTACACCTTGCTCTTCTCACTCACAAAAAACTCCTGGAAATTCTTCCAGAAGATCTGAGATAGCTTTAATTCACATCATTTAACAACAGCATAATATCCCATGGTTGGGTTTCCATTATTTACTAGCATTACCTCGTTAATGGGATTACTGTTTTCTGCAGTTTTACCACTACAATAAAGTTACAACAACCTGGAAACCAAAAACTACACATGTTCTTAAAATACTGCTACCTATATTTCTATGGAATATATTCCCCAAAATGAGACTGCCAGGTTAAAGTACTTGCAAACTATATGCAAATTATAATTTTAATAGGTTTTTGTTAGTTTTACAAGACTGAATTTTATAACAGGTAGAATATATCACATTTCCACCAGTAACAAATAAGTTGCTTTTCCCCATATTACAACTAGCAATAAATGTTAAATCCATAAGACTAACACAACTTTTAAATGCTAAGAGGCAAAACCTCACTGTTAAGGTGGAAAATGGGAATATACTTTCATTTTTTCACACGGAGATCATCAGTTATGCCAGTCCCATTAATTTTTAAAATCCTTCATTTTCCAACTAAGTTGTCATCTTTTTCAGAATTTGCCAATCATTTCCACTGATCTATTATGAATGACTAGGCCATCACCATGTTGTTTTAATTAGCTGACTTCGTAATATGTTCTGGTATGTGTAATGCAAGTCCCTCCTCATTGCTTTTTCTTATTTACTTGCCTTTCATTATCATTTAATCTTCCAAGTAGTTTTAAAATAACACTGTTGACTTCAAAAAAGAAAAATAAATCCCCCGAGATTCTACTTGGAATTGCATTATATAATTTATTAACGTTGAAAGAATATTTTTGTTATTGTTTTCCCATCCTAAAGCAGTTTGTCCTTCTCTTAATCAGATCCTGTTTTATGCATTTTAATATCTTTGCTTTCATACAGTTCCTGTACCTTTCTTGAAAAACTTATTAATAGGCATTTTGTAATTTGTGTTTCTTTGGAAAATGGAATGATATTTTCCCATTAGGAAAAAACTCTCAGAGATGTCCAAATTCCTCCAGAGTAGAGTTTTTTTCATCTTATCTTTTATCCAACTACCTTATCAATTTTTCTTACTCATTTTTCTAGATTTTAAAATTCAAGTTTCTAAAACATTTAGATCATATATCATCAGCAAGAGACACTTCACATTCTTCTCTACAAATGTTAATGTTATATCATTTACCTACTGTATATGATAAAGCCTCTAAAATAATGTTAAATAATTGTGATGGTTCCTTGTCTAATTTCTGTTGTTAATTAAAATATTCTTAGGATTTAACAGATTTGGCCATGTGCAGTGACTCATGCCTGTAATCCCAGCACTTTGATTGGAGGCTGAGGTGGCAGGATCACTTGAACCCAGGAGGTCAAGGCTGCAGTGACCCCTGATCGTGTCACTGCACTCCAGCCTGGGCAACAAAGTGAGACCCTGTCTCAAAATAAAAGACAAAAAAAAAAAAAAAAAAAAAAAACAACTCAAAATTTAGAATACTTTTTGCTATTTATTGAGATAAACATGGTTTTTCTCCTTTGATGATGTAATAAATTAAATTGGTATATTTCCTATTATTGAATCATGCTTACATTCCTACTTAAAAATATATTTTAAAATAGCTCCTAGTGAGTTGTTATTTTGATTCACTGTTAATATTTGCTAATATTTTCCTTAGAATTTTTTAATTTATTTCATAAGTGAAATTATATGTTTTTTACTATATAATCCTTAATAGAATTGGATATTAAATAAAATTATGGAATATTTTGATATTTTTCCATGGCCTAGAATGATTTAATTTACATCGAAATTATGTATTCCTTATGTTTAAGTGACAACATTTGGTCAAATTCTAATCTTTTCTACGCTAAGTAGTATCTGCTTTCTACATCTTCTTAGGTCAATTTTTATAATTTGTATTTGACTAAAAGACCTTTTATTTCTCATGGGTTTTAAATTTGCCACATAGCTACATTCTTATTTATTTTAACACTCTTTTCATCTTCCAGTTTTTTCTTTTTCATTTCTAATTATCTACTTTTGTCATTCTTTATCCTAAAGTTTTATTATTGAATTAAAATTCATATAACATAAACTCACCATTTTAACTGTATTAAAGTATATAATTTAGTGACATTCACAACGTTATATAAATATCACCAACTACCTCCAGAACATTCTCATCACTCCAAAAGGAAGCCCTATATCCATTAAGCAGTCATTCCCCATTTTTCCTTCTCCCAGCCCCTGGCAACCGCTAATCTCCTTTCTGGTTCCACCTATATGCCTACTCTGGACACTTCATATAAATGAAATCACACAATATGTAGCCTTTTGAGTGCGTCCTCTTTCACTCAGCATGTTTTCAAGGTTCATCCATGTTACAGTATGTATCAGTACTTCATTATTTTTTATGGCTAATATTATATTGTATAGATATATCATGGATGAATAATTTTTATTCATTCATTCAGCAGTTAATGGATGTGAGTTGCTTCTGCTTTTTGGCTACTATGAATAATGCCGCCATGAATATTTGAGTATAAATTTTATGTGAACATATGCTATCAGTCCTCTTGAGTATATACCTCAGAGTGGAATTGATAGGCTCATTTTCTTTTTTGCTTTATCATCTTCACAAGGAGTTTATGTATCACATTGATCTTTCCGAAGAACTAGCCTTTTTGGGTTCTTTGGGAAAGAACCCACCTTTTTGGGTTCTTTGGGTTCTTTTGGGTTTTACTATATGGTTTTTCTATTTCATTACTTTCATCTTTCTAACAATCCCCTCATCTTCTATCTTGTATTATTTTTTATACTAACTTCTTAACATTAGGTTATCTTCATTTTCTATCTTCCTTAATAACAAAGGCCTTTAAGGCTATCAGTTTTCCTCTGACAACTGTTTTAGCTAGTTTTCATTGGCTTTTACAGAAAATATTTTCCTTTTCATTGCTTTCTAGGTGATTTCCTCTTTATTCAAAAGATATCTAGGAATGTTTCAATTTCTATGTAGTTTTTTCAACCTTTTAGAAAAACTGTTAAAATGTGATATATGTTAGCTTATAGTCATAGAAAGTGCCTGCAAAATCTCTGCTCTCTAAAACTCAGTTTTCTTAGCAGCCAAGTGCAGAGATGTTCAAAATATTTAAAGAATGTCAGATTCTACATGTATATCAAATCAAGTTTATGAATTACTCCATTTATCTTATTCATTGTGTGTAACAGAACTGTCTAGACCTTTCCAATAATTTGTACTCTATGTAATTACTATAAATAAACCTGCCGTATACAGATTTTATGTGGTTATTGTCTTCACAAACTGTGCCTCTTATTATAGTACCCCTTCTTTCTTTTTTAATACTTTTAACCTTAAATTCTATCTTATTTAATAAATGTTGTCATTCATATTTTGCTATTTTTCTTTTGTTTGCATTTGCCTGATATCTTTATGCTCCTCATTTTACAAATAACTCTTCTTCATAACTTGGTCTTATTTTTCTAGTAATATAATTTAGCTGGCTTATGTTTTTTAGTGTAGTCTGATATTAACTGTCTTTCAATGGGAGCATTTAGTCCATATACACTCAATGTAGTAATTGATGTGCTTAATGGTATATTTTTCAGTTACTTTATATTCTTATTTTATATTATTGTTTCCTCATTCCCTTCTCTATTTTGTTTCATCAAGTGGCTATGCATTCTATTGTCTCGTTAATATGTAAGTTCTACGTGCTATTTCATTGCATTAAAGATTATCTTCCCTTTCTATACTCTAATAAACAGATTAATATACGTAAAAGATACTTCCCCTCCACCACCAAGAGATTCTATTCCCCCTTTCCCCTTTTCTTAAATAAATGAGATCTTTAGAATATATTCACTTCCCTCCCTCCTCTTCCTCCTTTCCTCTCATCTCCCACCACCCATTTTCCTCCTTTTACTTTCCAGCTTCCCACCTTCTCTATCTCCCATGTTCCGAAGAGACAGCTTAGTACATTTTAAAATGTTCTAAAGAAATATCCTTGTATTTCAAGAGCCTCAAATTACCTAATGTATTTCATATTGCTAGCCACTTATCTCTGTTAGATAAAATTAATACACACACACACTTATATATAAATGCTCATTATTCCTACCATGTTCTTTCCTCTTCATCTTCCTCATCTTAAAGTCTTTGTTCTAGTTCATTTGTTGTTTGCTTATAATCCAGACTGGCATTTTCTCAGAGGGGATATAATCACTACACACAATGAATTATTGCATATTCTTAAATGTATTTCTTTCTCACCTTGGCTTGCAAATAACTTTCTGGGCATGCAGATTCTTGAATTATAGTCATTTTCTTTCAGCAGTCTGCAAGTATCATTCCACTACCTTGTAACTTCCAGTGTTACAGATATGCAAATGTGAAGTCCTTATGATACTTTGATATTTTCCCCTTTATAGGAATTTGTTTTTTCTACTTTTGTCTCAATTTTTAGATTTCAGAACTTTTATTAGGATATACTTAAATGTGTCTTTTCTTTCAATCAAGACAATAAATCAGTAAACCCTTTAATCCACAGACTCCAATCTTTCTTAATATCTGATAAATTTTGCTAGTTTGTAAAAATTTTTACTTTGGGAGGCCAAGGCGGGCGGTTCACAAGGTCAGGATATTGAGATCATCCTGGCTAACACGGTGAAACTCCATCTCCACTGAAAATACAAAAAGCCAAGCATGGTGGCATGCACCTGTAGTCTCAGCTACTCGGGAGGCTGAAGTAGGAGAATAGCTTGAAGCTGGAAGGCCGAGGTTGCAGTGAGCTGAGATCATGCCACCGCACTCCAGCCTGGGTGATAGAGCGAGACTCCATCTCAAAAATAAATAAATAAACAAAATTTTACCTCTTCATTATCTATACTAATTTTTCCCACTGTAATTCCTATTATTCACATTTTGATGTCTAGATCTATCCTCCAAATCTCATCTTTTTTATTCAATATTTCACCATGGGCTTTTTTATATGCTTGGATACATTTCTTGCATTTGGTCTTTTCATTCACTAACTCATGTTTCAACAGTGACTATGCTCTCCCACAAATCCTGAGTTGTTCAAATGAGATATATTTAATATCTGAAATTATTTTCTGTTCTTCGAATTTCCTTAAGTGCTCCCAATTTTTGTTTTCAAATTCAGTTTTCATGTTGTTGCCAGTAGTCCTAGTTATCTGGAGTTTGTACTCTGATCTTTCTCTCTCACTTGCTATGGCTCTTCTTAAACGAATTGCTATTTTTCGCTAACTCAATGGAGCTCAGATCTGATTGCCAGATTATCCTAAATGGCAGAAATATCACAGGTGGTGAAAAGCAAAGGTAAACAGCCTGTCAGTTCTCTGCAAAGGCACATGGAGAAAGAGCTCTGTTGTCCTATCTTTATTTCTTTTTAGCCTCAAAAGACAGAGAGGACTCCACCAGGACATTCAGCTACTTTAGCTTTTTAGCTAGTTGGAGACACTTTGGTACTTAAAATGGGTAAATACTGATCTTCTCCTACAGGAGTTCACAAACCTCTAAAGCCCAAGTTCCTCCTCCCAATATCTGTTGCTTTCTCATATTTACCCATGGACTCCAGCACCATTCTCCAGTTGCTTGCCCAACTGAAGGCAGAAAAGTTTCAAAGCAGTGTTTCTCTGTCCAAGGTGTCAGGACAGTTGTTTATAGGTCACAGCAGCCATTTGCTTCAGAAGGGCAGGCAGCTTGGAATTGGAAGAAGATAACCATATATAGCTACTTTGTTTTCAAAGTCTTTAATTTTTAAAAAAACCTGGAGTGGAGTAGGGTATGTGGGTGTGAGGTATGTCTGGACTGCATTATACTTATTCCTAAGAATCAATAGTTTCCTCAGAAAGCATATTCCTGAATATATAAAATGACAATATGGTCTTCTGCATGCTCTTAGATAGAGATCATGAAATACACTCCAGCTATTAATCACTTTAAGTAAGCTTTAATGCAATCCCAGTTTTAATTATTCCAGGACTTAATTATCTTTTGTTTTGAAAACAACTTCAAATCAATTTGCTGTAGTTTCAGTTAGAAAGACAAATTATGACTTTAGCCAATCACGTTTCCCAATGTCTAACAAGTTTTATATATACGAAAAAGTATGTCAGTTATTTATACAGGAATTACATGTGTCCCACATATGGTTTACATGATTTTACCCTCTGTATTGTTCACAACCCAATTACCTTTTTTGCTTTGTAGAAGAGCTAAGTAATTATATTATATTATCACTAATATTACAGGGTTTAACTGGATGAGACTTCTAAATAACTCAGAATATTAGGTAAAATAATTAAAACTATTTTTTAATTGTGTGAAATTTTATGAACATTCCTTAAGAATTAGAAAGCTCATATAAAAAGTTCAAAATCTCAATTGCAATCTATGAATTACAAAGCATACTGTGCTTTGTTTGTCCCCCTATCCAGATAGGAATCATATAGGATATGAAATATGGGTTTCATCCTTAAATCAGCAGATAATATAATTCTGTGTACTCTATTCAACACAATATCCTGAATTGATTGTAGTAGATTTGCTTTACCACTGATGGGAGATACCTGACATATTTCTTTTCTGAATCACAGTAAATGTAATTTTATTGGAACTTCTGCCATGATAGAATTTCATTAAGTACCTAAAAGGATAGAAAACTGTGAGCATGCACAAACACATTGGGTCTTGGAAAAGTACAGGGAAAGTCTATAATGGGTAATAACAATTTTAACAATGCTAAATTTGAACTCCAATAAGTAAATGGATAGCCTAGTAAGGAAAAAAAAAAATTTCCTAGGATAAGTACAAAAAAGCCTGATCAACAATTTATTGAATTCCTCTTGTGTGCCAGATATTAGGCTAAGCACTAAGGCTATAAAGATAAATAAAGCATAGTACCTGTCATTAAGGAACTGCAGTTAAGTGTACTAGAATTCTAAATGTTACCTTTCCTAAGTGATGAAGATCAAAGAATTTAAGTTATAAGTTAAACTGCATATAAAACATCACACTGAATCAAACTCACTTTACACCAGATGTGCCCATTTTTGCATAATAAAACTCATCATTACACATATAAGACAGAAACAGAGTTATGCATACCCCAAAGGACAGAAACCACCATTTATTTGGCTCTTACACACTTTGGTAATTCACTTAACAACAAATGTTGAGACTGTAATGTAGGATATTTGAATCAGAAGAACCTAGAATTTTGTTCCATTTTTCCCATACTGCTTTTCATAGCATACCCCTTTAACATAGTATTGCCTTGTTCTCAATCCCTTTCTAAAACAATAAAGATTATTAAAAGCATGAGTATTCAAAAGTATTTCTCTGAGGATCAGATATATAAAGGACAGTGAGATACAAACAACATAGCTGTTAAGAACACTAGGTACCACAGGCTATCAAAATTACAAGAACAATAGAGTACCACTGATGATGAACTTGAGGAGAAAGGTGCCATGCACAAACTGAATGCTGATAATTTTTCTAACTTTAAAATACATTTTTCAGTGATGTATCCATTTGAATTATATAAAATGATTATTATACTATACTTCTTAATGTACTAGAAATAAGAGAATAAAGAAAATATCAGATATTCTCATAAGGAACAGTAAAGACACATAAGGGATGGATAGCAATTTCACTATTCTTTGACTGCATTTGGATGATACAGCTCATATATGTAATATAGCTTAACAATGAATATTATCTTTTGAAAACTTTTTAAGTTTTTAATACCTTGTATACAAAGGGTATATGAGTATGTATGTATACATGACACACGTACTTGGTTGGCGGTCATTTAAATTATTTGAAATAAAAATTTACTTTAAAGGTTACTATAATTCCTTTTAATTCATGCATGCTGACTATACTAAATACAATCCAAAGTCATGTACACTGACTTTACCTGAACTGATTTGAGACTACTACTCTGATAGAAATGCATTTATACTATCAGATAAAATTAAATCTTTCTTTCAGTACAGTGACAAATCAAGGAAAAGTTAAAGTACATAATAAAAGTCTAGACTGTATTCCATTCAAAGCATAGTAGAGGCTGTTTTAAAATTCCATGAACACGGGAAGGAGGAGACAAAGGCTAAATTCCATAATAAATAAAACAAAATTAAGGTTATATAATATTTTACCCCTCATATACATCACATCCTCAAGAAAGTTAACAGATGTGTTCTTGTTTTTGAAAATTGGACAGCAAACAACAATGTAGATTATAAATGCTCCTAGAACAGTGATTTCCAAATTGGGTGGCACACAGTAGGCATTCAATAAATGGCTTACCACATAGACTGTGCTAAATTGCAAATCTTTGTCATGCACTTAAACTTACTGCCTAATTCTAGGTTAGGACTGATGATCATGTTTTTGTGCCTAAAGCATAGCAGTCTTTGTATTCCAAACTCTCAGTGACACATATTTAAGCCAGCTATTGGTTTCTGAAACAAATGTTCAGGGCACAAAGAACAAACAAACACAAAAGCCTTCCAAAGTCATAGGATCTGCCACCCTTTGAATATATTGTTTCTGGTCTCTTTCACCCCTATTTCTGTATGATACCTGGTTCTCGGTTATTCAGTTGGGTTTAATTTAGTTTTCCTTTTTGACCTCTACCTTCCCAGAATTTCCAGTAATGCTTCCTTTGTCCTGCTCCTACCCATGATTTCCAAGGCCTGCTTTAACATGGTACCCAGCTCCACTGTTGCAAACAGACCTGAATCAGGCACCAGTTAAAGTTCATTCACTGTACAACCTTTAGACAAATTCTCTATCATCATTTTTAATTCTAGATTGAAGAGTTATATTTTAAAAAGACTCTATCAGAGCAACCATTGTTCCTACTTACAACTCTTTCACCTTGCACCCTTCTCTAGAACCTTCTCCAAATCTATGCCTTTCTGAAATAAAATCGCCATTATTAATCTGGGCAGGCACTGAGTTAAAATGGTCCCAGAATAGAGGTCTGATGCGGTGGTGATTAACAGCTTAGGTTCTCCAGAGCTGTACTTGAGTTTAATTTCCCATGTGTTTTATACTTAGCTGTGTGACTTTGAACAAGATACTTACCCTTTCTGGGCCTGCGCATATCTTTAAAATTGGGATAATAAAGGTACCTGTCTCATGGGATTGTGGAATTAACTGAAAAAATGCAGATACAACCAATGACTGCAACAAAGTAAGATCTCAGTAAATGTTGGCTACTATTGGTGTTGGTGGTATAATTAGTATTACTGTTTAATACAAGGATAGAATGCATTTAATTTTCACTGTGCTTCCCACTAATAATTTTGCTAGTCTTTTTGGTACTGATGGCTCTAGAAGAGTTACAGTGATTCTTCAATACGTATACTGGGTTTCAGTTAACACTAAAGCCAGCTTCCTTTAAGCACATTTAGAGTATCTTTTCCATTATTTGCACGCATTGAAGCATCCATTCCACCTTTTGTGTACAACAATTTATCTAAAATTCTTACAATTTCTCCTGATTGGCTAGATGTTTAGTAAGCTAAAATAGCATTATCTAACAAATTAGAGAGTATATTTTGGCTAGGAGGTGACTTATAAAATATTATATGATCAGTACCAAGAACCTCTGGAGCTGTGGGTGGATATGAGGAAATGAGAGGATACAGGACAGCATAGCTTCCTGTAAATTGCTGTTTCCATCTGTGAATAGGTAATGTTAGATACCTTTAAGCCTCTCACTACCATTCATGCTAGCAAAAAGGATGAGTCAATTAAACAGAAACTGAGAGTGAAATTTAAAATGAGAATTTTGAGGTTATCATTAAAGATCAAGTAGGCACATATAAATTGTATATAGTTGTTTCTTTCAAGAAACAACTGTTATCTATAACATGACAATATTTGCAAAGTATATTCTAACAGATTATTTCTGCTGTGAAACATCAAAATAGCCAAATTTCTTTGCCTACCTTATCTTCCTTCCTATGTAAATCTATCTGTGCACGGATATAATATAGGATCAAAAACTAAATGCAGTAGTTAAAAATTACCAATTTTATAAGATCTGCATGAGGTGGTTCCTGATTACTCAACGTATACCTATTTTTTGCTTAGAGAAGAGAATCACAAAACCAAATTTATCTTTTATCTTTGAATAAATGTATCTATCTATAGATTTTATAGAAATAGAAAATGTGAGTTGATTCATTCTGTTGTTACCTGCATCCTCAATTTAACAACTTTATGCTGTATGAAATGCAGAGTCAAGTTTACAAATTCTCTTACCAATATACTTTTCTGAGTTAAGATGAGTTGGCGAAGTATTTATGTAAACTAATAGATTTATTATACTTACCCACTATGAAAGATTGTAAGTACTTAATATCATATATCTATACCTTACTAGTGTGCTGTTAAAAAGCAAGTATCATTAAAATTAAACTTTTATGAAAGACTAAAAGTGGAAAGCAAAGTCAGGTATTTTACATATACTCTTTCTAGGTGTCCTAAGCATCAGTTTCAGTAACATTACCAGAAGCTAAAATAACAATTCAATTGTTGAAGGAAACAAATTCAGATTATTAGAACTGAAAATGACCCTAAAAATGAAAACTCTTAAGGTGCTAAGGTGGAGATCCACATAGATTATGCAACATGCCATGGATCATATAACTAATTACTGGCAGCAGTAGACCTAGAACAACCTCTACTAACTCCACATCTGAGATTTTTGACAATGTATAATAAAGTAAGAGTTAAATTTAATATATGAGATTGAAAAGGTAGATATTGTCCCCAAGTTAAAAATCTTTGGATGTAATTACTTCTACTTACTTTATATTCCTAAGACAACACATTTAAAATACCATAAAATTGTAAAAACTGGTTAGAAGTAATGAAAACTACAAACGAAATTTATGCTTTATCTTAAATCAAAACCATGGAAAAGGCTTTATATATTCAAGTCTTGTATTTCAAACATTTTCTTATGTCCAAAGGAAGCCAGAGATTTATTGAAAAATGTGTGTGAGTGAGAGAGAGTGTGTATGTGTGTGTGGTGGTGGTAGGAGTTTTGTTTTGTTTTGTTTTGTATATTGCTAGAGATTGTTCTATTAATAGTTTCCTTTTGCAATGATAATCTGTGTTCCAAAATGAGGGCACACTAAAATGAATTTGTTATAATTTATAAAGCAGTGAAATACAAATAAATTTCGGCCGGGCGCGGTGGCTCAAGCCTGTAATCCCAGCACTTTGGGAGGCCGAGATGGGCGGATCACGAGGTCAGGAGATCGAGACCATCCTGGCTAACATGGTGAAACCCCGTCTCTACTAAAAAATACAAAAATCTAGCCGGGCGAGGTGGCGGGCGCCTGTAGTCCCAGCTGCTCGGGAGGCTGAGGCAGGAGAATGGCGTAAACCCGGGAGGCGGAGCTTGCAGTGAGCTGAGATCCGGCCACTGCAGTCCAGCCTGGGCAACAGAGCAAGACTCCGTCTCAAAAAAAAAAAAAAAAAAAAAAAAAAAACAAATAAATTTCTACAAACTTACTAGTGACAGTAAGAAAATGGGTACCAAGAGTTTCAAAACTAAAAATCAAAATCTTTTTAACATTATGTTGAATTAGAACATCTTTTTAAAAGCCAAAAGTAATTGAAAAGAGATTAAATTGGTACACTCAACTCTCTAAACTGTGTGTATATTTTTCTTAAAGTGCATATCCACGAGCTGACAGTAAAGACAGGCTGGCTGCTTTGTCTGACTATAGTTCTGTTTACTTCATACTGTCAAGAATGGATTTTGACACAGTATTAATACTGCTATTTTTATTGATATAATTAGCACTGCTATAAATAATTTCTTGGGCTGCCATATGTAAGTATATCATTACAATCAGCAGTATTTAGTGCTTCTTTTTCTTATATGACACCTTGAAAATAGACTGTTGGCCCAAAGAACAAAAGTGACCTCATGATATGGGATTCACTGAAAAAAACATTGCCCTGTCAATAGAGACTACTGTTTTGTGTATGACTTCACTAAACAAACTAGTTTATATTTGTTTGAAACTAAAGTTTCTCACCAATCTGCTGTTTCAATTTCACATCACACCATATTGTACCTAAAACAGGCAATCTGGATTCCTGTTGCTACTTTTTCTTCCCCCAAACAGCTCAGGAATGGGTTTGAAATACAAGGCTTGAATATATAAAGCAAAATAATTAAGACACCCAAAATTTAGAACGGGTGGGTGAAAACAAGTACACTTGAAACCATTTGTGTAACTACTAGTGGGTGGCCCACTGTGAGTTTTTGATTATATGAAAGCAAAATCAAACATATTTTATCTTGCCTCTAGATCACATCAGCTGTGACAATAACCTTATCTGGACCTTGAATAGTTTGTTCATAAAACAAAGTAGGGTGATTGACCCAGTGCATATTCAACACAGAGTATGAAGGCCAAAAGAAAATGACAATACAATTCAAAACAAGTTTGTGAAAATTTTAGACTAGTATATTAAAACCTTTCTTTGTCTCTATCACTTGACAGATGGTTAGTCTTCACACAGCCTAGTATCGCTGGCAAAGAAATGACTGTGTCTAGCCAATAACACCCCAAATTTTGACTTAAAATGCACTGTACACTTGCTTAGACTTACCTTACAAATATGAATATTAATAAACTTAGTCATGCTTACTTTATTACTATAAAAATTTGACAGATGTCAAGATTTCATCTTCTGCCGTTATGAATACCTTCTTGAAACTCAACTATCTTAGGTAGATGTAAGGTTCTATGAACTCTGCACTTCAGATTTCATTCATTTTACAGGTTGGCTGGTAATCATGCTTAAAAAAAATACTTCCAAAATAACATTTCATCCCAAAAATATTATAAAATTTATAGAAATTTAATTAGCTTGTGTTTCTATGCTATCCACAGTAAAGTTTTGGTAACAAAGTGGCTTAAACAAAATCACCAGGGAACCCTGAATACACTCCATGTCAAGGCAGGACTGGAATTATTTATCCAGTATTGATATATCTTTATTCAAAAACTGCTCATTTATAAATATATACTCACACACACACGCAAACACACATTGATCAACCATCCTTACCAGAAAACAGGAAACGGTCTTACTTTTTAACATTCTATTCGCCATTCTTCCATTTTGCTCTCTAAAAAAATTCAACTGAGGTTGGGCGCCGTGGCTCATGCCTGTAATCCCAGCTCTTTGGAAGGCCAAGGCGGGCAGATCACGAGGTCAGGAGATGAAGACCATCCTGGCCAACATGGTGAAACCCCATCTCTACTAAAAATACCAAAAAAAATAGCAGGGCGTGGCTGCGCGTGCCTGTAGTCCCAGCTACTCAGGAAGCTGAGGCAGGAGAATTGCTTGAATCTGGGAGGCGGAGGCTGCAGTGAGCCAAGATTGTACCACTGCACTCCAGCCTGGTGACAGAGCAAGACTCCAACAACAACAACAAAAAAATCAACTGAAACAATGTATTCCATTAGTTATAAAGTCTGTTTCCTCCTAAATCTTCCTATTTATAGCTTTCAGATGCTAGTAAGTCTGTATACAAATAGCCAGAGGCAATCACAAACTGCTCTAAAGTGCATTAATATGTACCCTTTCTGCAAGAGGCTGATTATGTTCCAAATTAGCATAAATAAAGATCTAATGTAGGTATAGTGCAATAAACCCTCAGCAGAGGATGGGAGGACTGGTGGAGGGAGAATTGTATTAAAAAAAAAAGTTATTTCCACTTAAGAAGTAAACTTGTATTTGGCTAACAAAGTAAGACTCACCATGACAGAGGGGAAAAAAAATTAAAAAGAAGAACTGTTATTTGAGAACTATGAACTAGATTTTGGAAAGGTGAGACACCCACTACTTGAAGTCACAAACTCAGCATTAAATCATATATTCATTTAACCAGGTACCAACTTTCCTTCTGTTAGAAACCCAGGATTTTTACACCTACAGACTAAATGATTAAAGTATTGCTAAAATCTTCTGTAATGTTCCTCTTGCATTGCAAATAAGTCTATTAAAGCAGAAAAGTGCCAATCAAATGCTTTTGAAAAAATGGTTTAAATAACAAAGCATTTTTTGCAGGTCTCTCTTCTTCTCTTTAATGTCACCTATAAACTAATTACAACAAATTTTCACCTTCTCTTGATAAAATCACAACTGAAACTAGGCATGGTGGCATGCACCTGTAGTCCCAGCTACTGGGAGGCTGAGGCAGGAGGGTGGATCACTTGAGCTCAGGAGTTAAAGTACAGCCTGGGCAATAAAAGAAGATTCCCATCTCAAAAAACTAAAAAGAAACCCAGAACTGAAAAAGATTTTTCAGATAGCTTCCTAAAAATATACCCTAACCAAAAACTAACAAGATATTCTAGCTTTTGTTTTACCACATTTTGCTAACAAGGTAATACTATGTAGGAATTTTATAGTAAATTTCAAGACACAAGATTTTTTTAATATAAACCAATATTTTATTTATTTCAAAGACATTATTGAAATCATGAAAAAAAAATCCCTACCTGTTAAAATTACCAACTGAAATATATGGAGAAAGTTTCATGACAGTAATACAAAGTACAAATAAGAAATAAACTAAGATCTTCCTTTCCTATCACTGCCAACTGGTAAACACCTTCCTCCTTCTCAAACTTCTGTAAGCTCTCTCAAATTGCAGTTCCTAAAACAAGAAAGCAGCTAGGTTTTAAGTTTCATTCAAAAATCTCCTCCCCTAACAATCTAAAATGCACAAGGTGTATGTGACATTAGAACGTAAGCTCCACAAGGGCAGGCAATTTTCTCTCTTGTTCGTTATTATACTCCAAGTGTGTAGAACAATATGATAAATTTAACCATCCATTTCAGTAAAATATGATTATTTCAGAGACTAAAGCAAAGCACATCAATCTCTACTTCTGTATTCCAAATGTTTTAAAGAAGTCTCTGCTTGCCACTAACTCTCTGAAGTTATTCAGAATAATATGTAATTATTTTAGAAATTATAGATTGCAGGAACTTAGTTGTAGCTTTTATTGCCCTTCTAAAATGACCTAATTATTCAGACTGGCCTTTTTTTCTAGAAAGTCCAATTTACCTAATTATTCAGACTAGCCTTTTTACTAGAAAGTCCAATTTGTCTGAAAAGTCTTTTGAAGACTTTCACTAATGAAACAAAAATAATTCACTTAAAATATTTTTTTCTTAGATTTTCTTCCTATACCAAGTAGTCAAATTCTTATTAACAGGACAACAAGAGGAATTAGATATTTCCGGGTCTCAAAAACTTTCTGATCTAACTATATAAGAAACTGGCATCACATCAACTGGTAGTTCTAAACACCCCCTTCCCCAATTATAGCCCACACATGAAAGTTTCTCTTTCCTCTAGTATTCCATTTAATCTCATATTTTATTTTAGTAGCTAGTCAATGTACACATGACCTATATGTGCATTTTCTTCGTTTTGTAGTAATCTTAAAACACGGGCCTAGCTGGGTAAGCATAAAGACTTCTTCCTGGAAATGGATAAAATTTGACAATTTTTAATCTGATACTTTCTTTAGTTTGTTAAAATTAGGACCTCACCATGACAGGGCATATTGCTGTGGCGGCTGGTAGCCAGCAAACTTGTCACCTGATCTTCATGTGCACAAGGCCTGTATTCCACTGGTCTATAAAATCTGAACTCATAAAACCAAAAATATCCAATTGCCCAACTCACTGAGCAGCTAATACAGTTCTAGAAATCTCACTTTTCTTCTTCTCACCTGTTTACTTCAACACCATGTGTCCCCAAACCTAAGGCCCTCCAAAATTGAGCTCCATAAAAATCACAACCCCAATCTTGAAAATTAAGCCTTGAGTACTGAACATCAGCAATTCTTCAAGGGCAATTCCAAAAGCTTTCCTAGGAGACTACCGGAATGATGGCACAGGAATATCACCATGCACTATGTGTGCAACAACTTTGTTATATTCTAAGAATTACAAAGAACAAAGGCAGGAAAATCAATGTAAACTTTTTTTCTTTCACTAGAAAAATACAGATTCTTCATTTTAAAGCAAAAACGCAGAAAGTAGCCACATCTTGACTAGGCAAACTTACAGCTGACCCTCAGTATCCATGGGAGATTGGTTCTGGGACCTCTCTAGGAAACCAAAATCCACAAATGCTCAAATCCCTTACATAAAATCGTGTAGTATTTGCATTTAACCTAAGCACATTCTCCCATATACTTTAAATCATCTCTAGGTTACTTATAATACCTAATACAAGTAAATGTTATGTATTAACAAATCATTGTTACACTGTATTGTTTATGGAATTGTGGCAAGAAAAAACGTCTACATATATTCTATTCCATCTATTCCCCACACCCAAAATATTTTTGCTCTGCAGTTGGTTAAATCCACAGATGTAGAACCCAGGGACAGGAAGGGTTGACTGTATGTAACTGGGGGTGGCGGGGGATCTATATAAATATTCCCACAAGATGCAAAGGGTACTTGGGATTGGGAACAGGGGCAGAAATGAAAACAAACCATTATAAACTTAAGGACGACGGGTTATGACTTAAATTTGGTGTCTCTAGCTATATAATTTATGTATAAAATGGTGATTGTGTTTTAAAACTTTGGCAACAAGTTACAACAGTAACATCAGAATCGCGTTCACTTGAAAACACTGGGTGAACGGTCTCTATAATTTTTTTTGCTGAAATTTATACACGGCCACGCAGTGAGAAAACTTGACTTTAGCACCATTTTGGTATTTTTAATAGAAAAAACAGTGGAGATTTTCACATGTCTAGAAAGGTAACATGTTCAACTCAGGTTTGGTCAATGCTAAGGACAGTACTACACCCGCAAGCTTCCAAACTACTTCCTGAATCATTCAGATTTTTATTGGAGAGCTGTCATCCTGCTACTGACCTCATTCAACCCGGTTCGGAGTGAGAGATCAGAGGATTACCGCGCTAGGTAGCGTAGCTGTACGCCATATTGTGTTTTTCGCTAATGTTTATAGTTTGTGTGCCTAGCATATGTTTGTGCAAGTGTGTTTATCAATAGAACTTTTAGAAAATCCCTGCCTCATGCCTCTTCAGCATCCTTAAAAAGGATAACAGCTGGGGGCGGGGGGTAGGGGGAGGACCCAAAAGCCACACAGACAGGAATGCATTAAACAATATACGAGAGACGGCATTCGTTTTAAACTTTCAAGAACCTTCCAACCATTTTTATCTCAGGTATCAGGAAGTGTTAACATGTTTTAATGTTTCCAAAGTGGCCCAAAGGAGAAGAGAAAGAAGGAAAGGTGTGTCTTCCCTTCCCAATCCCCCTCCTCTCTAGTCGTAGAAGCGAAGCAGGCGGGGGCCGGGAGCTCCGGCGTCTGGAGAGGCATCCAGCGGCTGTGGGGCCAGGACACCTCCTGCCCCCCAGTTCTCTGAAGACGCTCCAGAGACCGCGAGAGCCACGGCAAGCAGGGGAGGTCGAGGAGGGAGGGGGCAGAAGACAAGCGGGCGCCTCTAGCAGCTCCTGAGCCCCGGCTAGTCCCCCTCAGCTCCTCTTCTTGGAAGCAGCGGCTCCAGGCGCAGGGAGTAGAGAGAAGAAGGCAGAAGACACGTTTCCAGCTGCGGGACGTCCCGCCCGCCCCGCCAAGCCACCCGCCGACCCTCCCGCGCCTCCCTCCCGCCTCCCCGCCTAGTCGGGCGAGGCAGCCTCCGGGCGCTAGGAGGGGCGCCGGGGGAGGGGGCGCGGGCGGGGCGGGGCGCGGGGGCGCGCGCTCTCGGCCAGCTCAGGGCCCGCTGGCTCGCCGCTCTGTAACTCGCTCCCCCAACCCCACCCCGCTCCCCTCCTTCCCAGTCCCGCCGCCCCCCACTCCAGGCGCCTCGCAGACGCCTCATCCCCCTCGGCACGCACACACTCCTCCCTCCCTTCCGCCCGCCCCACAACAAATTAGAGTTTTTGGCGTTACCTCCTCGCGCTCTTTAATCTTCTTTCCTCAACTCCTAAACTTCCCCCCGCCCCTACTTCTTCAGCAGAAGGCATACATTGGACGCCTCACTCCGCGAACCCTCTATCGCTCGCCGCTATAGGATTGCCCTCACGCCACTCTTGGCTTCAGTGAGCCAATGAGAATGGGACGCCCCTCGTGAGGTTGCCGCCCATAAACAAAATACACTCTTCCTTCTTCCCTCCGCCCCCCGTCCCCGCCCCTTTCTTTCTCTTCCCTCATCTCTGTCACCTTCGATTGGGCTAAAAGAGGCCCAATCCGCTATCGCAAACGTCCATTGGGACGCGGAAACTTCGCTCAGAGCAGTATTAACAGGCGATTGGTCGACGGTCCTTCCACTTCGCCCATCCCCACACCCCCCTCCCCCCGCCGCACCTTCACCCACTCTGAAGAGGTCAATCGTTTCTCGTTGTTCAATGATCCGGGAGGTGGATGGCTATTGGTTCAGGGAGCCCGTCAGACCGGACTGGAGTGAGCCGTGATTGGTCGACACAGGCGCAATCATGTTCGGTTGCTTACTCCTCCGCTCCTCCCTCCTTTTTCCTCCACGCCCCCGCCCCCCCCACCTCCCTACTGCTTTTACTTTCTACGCATTTCTATTTCCTCCTTTATTTATTTATTTGTGATAAACTTAAATGACCCGGCGATGGAGGCGGTACCCTAGGAGAAGGCTGAGGATGACGAGCGGCGGCCCGGGGCCAATTGCCGAGAGGGCTGCGGGGTGAGGGGCAGCGGCGGTGGCCAGTGAGAGGCAGGTGTCTGGAGCGCGCCGGGCCTATGGAGCCGGGATGCCCCAGCGGAGGCGGCGGTTACCCGCTGTCTGGCGCGGCGAGCCGCGCGGGGGGAGCCGCGGGAGCGGAGAGGGGGTGTCGCTGTCGTGGACTGCTGTGGCTGCGGGATGGAGGCTGGATGTCGGGCGGTGGGTGAGAAAGCGGGAGGGAGGGTCTGGCTGGCGGCGGCGCGCAAGGCCGCACCGGGTCACGCCTGATGCCCGCGGAATGGGGCGCGGGTTACCAGACCGGGTCCCCAGGGGCCGCCTGAACAGTGCTAGGGCTCAAGGAAGAATTTGTTCATGCTGAAGATTTAGAAAAATACTATGTAAAACAGTTTGGAGTAAGCCTCCCTCAATATAAATGAGATTTATTATCCTGCCGGAAAAAGCAGATTGTTTCTTATTTCTGAACGCCTGAAGTACCAATGACCCAACCAGAGCCCGCAGAATTCAATATCCTGGGTAGTAGAAAGAACAAATAAAGTAACACGGAAAATTAAGTGTGATTCAAATGCTTCAATAAAACCTTCGCCCTCAGCCGTTTGTCACTCAACATAGCGCTCCCCAGAGCCAAATTCTTACCAAATACTGGTCCAGTACTCAGGCATTGAAGAAAAAAATGAGGCTGAAGTCCAGCAGGAAGCCCAGGATAGATTCCTAAAAAGGATTTCTTACAAGGGCCAAGATGGGAGGGTTGGGGAAATCGCTTTTCACTATACAAAGAAAAAAATTACTGCCAAAGTAAGTTTTACTTTTTTAGGGAGCTGATATAGCAATAATTTCTCACAAAATCAAAAGTACCATGCATGCAAAGAATATACTATACTTGGGGTTTGAAAATGACATTGTTTCTAAGGCATGGATTTGATGTATAGTTTCCAATAGACTTAAGTCCTCTGGATTTTAACCCAGGCTTCTTTGGAACGTACAGCATGCTTTCATATAAGATGCCTGGTTAGAGGTCTTTGACAGAAACTAAGCAAAATAAATTGGCCCTGGTGAAAAAAAAATTTAAGGGCCTTGACCTCATTAATACTATTAAAACTATCTTATGAGGATTATATGTATGAGGCTCTGAGAATCCAGAAAATTATTGTGTTTGTTGACAAATTTGAAGTCTGGGAATTGCTAGTGAGTTTGGAAACCAAAATGCTTTTAAACTTATATATAAATCTTAGCTAAAAAGTGATATTGACCGGGCGCGTCGGCTCACACCTGTAATCCCAACACTTTAGGAGGCCGAGATGGGCGGATCACTTGAGGTCAGTAGTTTGAGACTAGCATGGCCAACCTGGTGAAACCCGTCTTTAATAAAAAATACAAAAATTAGCCGGATGTGGTGGTGCACATCTGTAATCCTAGCCACTAGGGAGACTGAGGCAGGAGAAATGGCTTGAACTCGAGGCAAAGGTTGCGGTGAGCCGAGATCACGCCACTGCACTCCAGCCTGGTGACAGAGCAAGACTCTGTCTCAAAAAAAAAAAGAAAACAGAAAAAGAGAAAGTGATTTAGTAAGAATAAGTGTTCCGTACAGAACAATCAGCAGCAGATGAGAAAAATCAGTAAAATTTAACATTGGTGTTCAGTTACTCCTGTAACTTCAAGGAGCGGTGGCCACTCCTTCCAAGTCATTCTTAAAACTCGTTGTTTTCAACAAATTTGTAAAGATATTATTCAGCATATTGGCATGAGAGTTAAGATTATGATAGGGCACTCTAGGAAAGCAGTGCAAAATATTCTAATTCCAATAATAATGATAAGGTGAAGCCCTAGGGATTACTGCCCCTATTTAAGGTGGTGGTTATGTCCTGTTTTTGTGATACACGCCATATTGTGTTTTTCGCTAATGTTTATACTTGGTGTGTGTGCCTAGCATATGTTTGTGCAACTGTGTTTACCAATAGAACTTTTAGAAAATCCCTGGGGAGGATTTCGGGAGAAACGAATTATAATCTGTCTCTAAGAAATCCCTCAATTTTCATATTTACATTACACGTCTACGTACCTTGATCACACAGATACACAAACACCCCAAAAGATGTACCAAGAATTCCACAATTATGTCAAGCGTCAAGAGAGATGTTTTCCTTGTTAGCAAATATCAGAATTGAGCAAAAGAATAAAACAAGCAAGATGTGGTAAGAAAGGAAGGGAAGATAATACCAAAAAATAGCTGGGTGTGATGGCGCGTAGTCCCAGCTACTCGGTAGGCTGAAGCAGGAGGATCTTTTGAACCCGGGAGCTGGAGGCTGCAGTGAGCCGAGATTGTGCCACTGCCTCCAGCCTGGCGACAGAGCGAAACTCTGTCTCAAAACAAAACAAAACAAAAGCAGAAAGGAAGGGAGATGTTGAAGGCAAGATTGATAGAAAATGAAAATACAAGTTACTGCTTAGAGAAGAATTTTAACGGACTTTTATACTTCTTTCAGTCCATTAGTCTATTGCCTTCACAGATTATAAATAGTTTACAGTTCCCAAGGCTTCAAAAGAGGCCAAACTAGTAGCAAACATAATCTATTTATGTTACTAATGGGGACACAGACTTCGAATACTTTATCCAGTGTTACAAGTAGCAGAGCTTGTTTTTAAACTCAAGTCTGTCTGCCTCTTTCCACTATACTGTTTACTCATTCAACAAGTACTAAGTGTGTCTATTCATACTAACTATAATTATTAGACATTTAAGATGCCAGGAACTTAGAAACTAAGCATAAGAATTGGCATTTTTCTCCAAAGACTTGACTGTGTCTTGGAAGAAAGAAAGAAAGGAATGAATTATGCTGTGTACACATATGGCGTATACAACACGGGAATACATAGCAAAGAATGCCTAACTCTTAAGAAGTTGAAAATATTTGTAACACACTGAACTGATAACTATACTGAATTCAAAAGTTAATCAAATGAGATCTTGCTGCCCAGGGACTTAGATTTTAATAAGGGCAAGAATTATATATATACACATATATACACAAACCCACACTAGCCAAATGGAAAGAATAGTAGAATAAATAGTACACTTTGAGGAATGGAAGTGCAAAATCAGGGAAGCAGTAACTTTTGAGATGTTTTTTTCTGTATCTGTTAGAGAATTTTCCATCCATACACACACACAACCACATGTGAAATACATGTCACTTCATATTTTTTGCCATTTGCCTAAAAACAGGTACTACTTTTCTACACATGAGCTCATTAATAACCTGAGCAGGTAACAGCCAATAAAACAATACTAAAGGAAAAAGTCTTTTTTTCATAATGAAAGAAAATTAAACCATCAAAATTTGTCAGAAAAATGTGCAAAAAATTAAGATTAGACATTTAACATCCAAAGCAACTTAAAAGAGGTTTCTATAAATCCTTGTGTAATACAGATGTGAAACAAGTTATTCTGCACCTGGAAACGTATATAAAATTTGCCTTTGACCTCCAAATCCACAATATGGTAGAAATCTGAGGCCCTTATTTCACTGGATTTGCAGGGGCTTATGCTTTCCTGGTTTTTTGTACACCCACATTTTCATTTCCATTCAGTTTTCTCTTCTACACCAAGCCATTGATTTACATGGGAAATTCACATCAGAACCAAGATTAGTTTCAAACAAACCCTTACTCACATAATAAGTATATAATGGAATTGACTGAAGAATGGGTTGTTATAGAAAGGAGAATAGGAGAAAAGGAAAAAGAAAAGATGAAATTTATTAATGGTGAGGTATACTGATTAGATGAACTGAACATGGAAACAGAATAGAACCCAGAAATCAGCTCATGCATAAATGCCAATTTGATTATGTTACAGATTGGCAACACAGATTACTGGGAGAAAAAAGACTATTCAATACGTGGTATTGGGAAAATGGAAGAACAAAGAACTTGGATCTCTATACAGCACACACAAATCAATTTTAGATACTTTAGGAACTAGATTATGTGTTCAATCTGTAAATACAAGGTGGGAACTGTAATTGGAAGTTCTACTGGAATTACCTAAGTGGATTTGGGGAGGAGCAGTCCATGAAAGGAGCACAGGATAAATAAAACAAATGTCCAGTATAACAAAGGCCCATTTACTTTCTTGAGTCCCTAGACCCAGTTGTGCCTAAAGACCAGCTGTAACTCCTGTCATTCCTATTACCACAAACCTATGACATTTCTTTCAATTGGTTAAGATTGTTTAAATTGGGTTTTTATTACTTGGAATTTGACATTTGTAAGTCTTAGTTGATGTCTAAAAATAATTTTACAGTTTTATTTACATAGATGCACAGTGTTTCAAAATCATTATAAATGTTTTACAGTTTTTTT
The DNA here is from genome assembly GCF_037993035.2 of Macaca fascicularis. Taxonomy (NCBI): domain Eukaryota; kingdom Metazoa; phylum Chordata; class Mammalia; order Primates; family Cercopithecidae; genus Macaca; species Macaca fascicularis. Next base: position 168,028,656 of record NC_088376.1, on the reverse strand, counting down.
ACACAATTGTAAAAAGGAAATTTTTTCCATTACATTTTCTCATATTGCTGCTGTATGAGAAAACTACTTATTTTTACATGACAACTTTTTATCCATACATCTTTATGAAGTTTTATTACTTATCATTTTTTAGTTGATTCTCTTGGTTTTGTTATATTGACATCCGTATCCTCTCCTAATAGTGATAGTTTTTTTCTCTCTTTTCGGTGTTTGTTACCTGTTGTTTCCTTTTCTTATTTTGTTGGTGACATGGTTTGGCTGTCTGTCCCCACTCGAATCTCATCTAGTAACTCCCATAGTGCCCACGTGTTATGGGAGGAACCTAGTGGGAGATGATTGAATCAATGGGGCAGGTCTTTTCCATGCTGTTCTCATGATAGTCAGTGGGTCTCACGAGATCTGATGGTTTCAAAAACGGAAGTTTCTCTGCACAAGCTTTCTCTTTGCCTGCTGCCATCCATGTAAGATGTTACTTACTCTTCCTTGCCTTCCACCATGATTGTGAGGCCTCCCCAGCAGTGTAGAACTGTAAGTCTCATTAAACCTTTTTCTTTTGTAAATTGCACAGTCTTGGGTGTGTCTTTATCAGCAGCATGGAAACAGACTAATACAGTTGGTCAGAACTGCCAGCAAAGTATTGACTAGTACTTACGGGAGTATACGTCTTTGTCTTATTTCTGAATTTTTGATATCACATCTTTAAGTAGTTTTTTTGCTGAAAATTTGATTAAAAGTTTATATATTCACAGCTTGCATTGTATTTTAAAAATTACCAATAAATATTAAATTTTACCAAATACTTTTTATAAATATATAAAATAAACATAATTATTATTTACTTATTTTGTTAATAAACTGAATTATAGTGATAGATTTACTGATGAACCATCCTTCCATTCCTTGATAAAAACTCTTTAGTTTTATTACTATTTTAATGTGTATGTGTTTAATTTACTAATATTTTTATTTTGGAATTTGCTGACTTTATAAATGACATTGAGATTCCTAAGTGGGATGGACCTGTGCAATCTTCATCCAGTTTTTGGATTTGTATTAGGCTAGCCTCATAGAATTAGTCAGGGGAATATTGTCTTGTACAATGCTCTCAAGATGGTAAAGCTCATCTGTAAAACTATCTTGGCCAGTGGGCTTTTTTTTTTTTTTTAGGATATGTCTTCTCAATTCTATAGTTTTTGGGCACTGTAATTTTCAATCTCTTTCTGAGTCCTTTTAATCATTTAATTTTTCTTAGAAAAGTATTCCTTTTTTTCTAGATTGTCAAATTTATTTATATAAAATTTACATAGTATTATTTTAGTTTTAAATCACTTTTTAAAAAGTGGCCATAATTGGTGTCTATCACATTACTCTTTTTATTTCCTTGTGAGCAGATTATTTTATTTTTGTATTTTTTTATATAATTTTATTTGCAACAATTTTATGTTGTTTGGCTTTTAATGTTTTAGCTACATGCATCTAAATCCTCTTCTTACATTTGGGGAATTTTCAAATTTTATACCTTATCTATTGCTGCACTCCAAACCACTTCAAAACAGCAGCCATTTTATATGTTCGTGATTATCTAAGTTAGTAGTTTGGGCTAGGTTCAGCTGAGTGGTCCTTCTACTCTTGCCACTTACGAGTTTGAGCCTTTGTTCCAGATCACACAAGCATCAAAGTTTCACTTGTTCCCTTTATGCTATTGGAGTCCCTCTGTTTGTGGTAAGCCTTACTTTCAGTCCCTGCACAGACTCAACAGATACTCCCAGAGAAAAAAAAGTAGTTGAAAAATTCAGCTTACCCAGGAAAAGTGCTTAACTGTCTGGTGTGTTAGTTCATCCATTTCTTTGACTCTAACCCTCCTGCTTCCCTATTATGAAGATCCTTGTGATTAGACTAGGCCTACCTGGATAATCCAGGATATTTTCCCCATTTCAGGATCCTTAACTTATTTACATGTGCACAGTCCCTTTTACCATGCAACAGTTTCACAGGTTCCAGGGATTCAAATGTTGACATCTTTTGAGGGAGAGGGCAGTTATTCAGCCTACCACAGAAGGCCTCTTACCACTCTTATTATTATTATTACACTCTCAAAAAGCCCAAGGAATACTGGGCCATCATTTTTTAAATTGGACTTAATTTTCTAGACACAAGTCCCTATGTCTTAACTCTCCTTGGGTATATCTTTCTTATACTGCAATTCTATAACCCAAGAACTGAACTACTGAATTTTTGTAACTGAAGGATTTCTGGACTCTTTCTTAATGTGTACATCTTTGAGGGTTGGTGTGGATGAAGCAGGGATGGCAAATAGTATTTGTACATTACTGTATATTTTTAAGAAAACAGGCCACAGTTTTTCAAAGTCATGCTACAAGTTTCAGTGTGAAAGAGCTCCATTTATCAAATATTTATTACATATTTCTAGCACATGAATGGAAAATTCTGGTCAAAAATTTCAGCCAGGAAGCTAGGGTTAGAGGAAAAGCAATGAACACCACCAAGGTCCTTCTTTGTCTCCCTGCAGTAAACCGTTTCTCTAACAGAGTTATTTTATTGATTTATTTATTTTTGTTTATTTGTAATTGGCAGAAAGGAGCAAAAAGATCTTTGCTAATTTGTTTTGTTTTTAAGCATGTGGATTTACATTATGACAGAGGTCACTAACTTTGCAAGCCATGTCAAAAGCAGATCATGCCTCTAGGTAAAGAGATACTAAACATCACCACCTGGTAGGGGAAAGCATAAAGGAAATTTAAGAGACTAGTTCCTTTTTGCAAATTGTATACCCAAGATGATGTGTGCAGAAAATTAATCTGCTCTGTATTAAATCTCCAGAGAAGATTTGTTTAAAATATCTTTTAGTAACTCCAGTATTTTTTCAACATCTTAGAATTTCAGTGTTTCCAGGTTTGTGAAATGCACCTGAGTGAATGATATTCTAAATGCCAAGGACACTGAAAGTTTCAAAACAGGTTGCCTTTCTGAGATCCCAATTTAGATAACTGTCATCATAAAAATCTTTGGAAAATACTGAAGCTACAAAGGAAAATAATAATAAACTTTTAAGTTTGAGGATTGGACATTTTGAGAAAATATATGTGATGCCTATTTATGACACCTTTTGCAGGTATACAATAAATTTGTTTGTTTAATAATAGACAAGTATATTATGTTTAACTTAGTTTTATTGGCATATTTAGAGAGATCATAAACCCCCCAAAATTGAAAAAAGGTTTCCTTCCAGTTTTAAAACAAGTTCACCATGAAAAATATTTTCCTTGCCTTCTAATTTTGCTATTTCCTCCAAGCCTTCATAGGTTATACACTTTGCAAATAATATTCAAAATTGTCAGGCTGCAGTGCTGTCATTTTGAATGAAAAATATTCACTGAATCCATACACATTTGTTATTATGGCCAGTACTGATAAATTATAAGGCAGAAGACTGGTTTTGGAGCCCAGAGCTTTAAAAATGTCCAAGAATTTTATTGAAAAACTAATATTATTGAAAGTATGTAAGAAGTAATAAGTATGTAAGTAAGAAAGCATGTAAGAAACAAGCACTTGTACTGGTTATTTTACCAGAAAGGTATCATGATCCAGACCCAAGAGAGGGTTATTGGATTTTATGCAAGAAAGGATTCACTTGAGTTCACAGAATAAAGTGAAAACAAGTGTATTAAGAAAATAAAGGAATAAAAGAAGGGCTGCTTCGTAGAACATTCCCAGGGGCTACTGGTGGCTATTTTTATGGTTATTTCTTTATTATTTGCTAAACAAGGGGTGGATTATTTATGAGTTTCCCAGGAAAGGGGCAGGGATTTCCTGGAACTGAGGGTTAGAACATATATCATATCTTTCAGATATTACCATGACATTTGTAAAGTGTCATGGCGCTGGCCAGAGTGTTTTTTAGCATGCTAATACACTATAATTAACATAAAGAGCAGTGAGGATGACCGGAGATCATCTTGGATTTGGCGGGTTTTGGCTGGCTTCTTTACTGCATCCTGTTTCATCAATGTGGTCTTTGCGACCTGTATCATTTGCCGGCCTCCTATCTCATCCTGTGACTAAGAATGCCTAACCTGCTGGGAATGCAGCACAGCACGTCTCAGCCTCATTTTACCCAGCCCCGATTAAAGATGGAGCTGCTCTGGTTCAAAAGCTTCTGACAGTCATATTTTTAGAAAATTGGGATGATTTTGATCTGAGGGACAAGCAAAGGAGTGGTTCCTTACAAAAAACAGATTCAGGAGTATATAAATAATCAGAGCCCTTCCTGCCTCTTCTACTTCTTTTCAGTCCTGAAACATTTTAGTGTCCCCCATCAGTAGTGTAAGACAGGTGATATGGTTTGTCTGTGTCCCCTCCTAAATCTTATCTTGAATTTTAGTTCCCGTAAACCCCTTATGTCATGGGAGGGACCCAGTGGGAGGTAATTGAATCATTGGGCCAGTTACCCCTGTGCTGTTCTTGTGATAGTGAGTTCTCATGAGATCTGTTGGTTTTATAAGGGGCTCTTCCCCCTTTGCTTGGCACTTCACTCTCCTGCTGCCCTGTGAAGAGGTGCCTTCTGCCATGATTCTGAGTTTCCTCAGGCCTCACCAGCCACATGGAACTGTGTGTTAACCTCTTTCCTTTATAAATTACCCAGTCACAGGTATGTCTTTATTAGCAGCGTGAGAATGAATGAATACAGTAAATTTGTACCGAGGTAATGGGGTGCTGCTATAAAGATACCCAAAAATGTGGAAATGACTTTGAAACTGCGTAACAGGCAGAGGTTGGAAGAGTTTGGAGGGCTCAGAAGACAGGAAAATGTGGGAAAGTTTGGAACTTCCTAGAGACGTAGAGGGTTCAGAAGACAGGAAGATGTGGGAAAGTTTGGAATTTCCTGGAGACTTGTTAAATAGCTTTGACCAAAATGCTGATAGTGATACAGACAATAAAGTCCAGGCTGAGGTGGTCTCTGATGGAGATGAGGAACTTGTTGGGAACTGGAGGAAGGTGACTCTTGCTATGCTTTAGCAAAGAGACTGGTAGTCTTTTGCCCCGCCCTGGAGATCTGTGGAACTTTGAACTTGAGAGAGATGATTTAGGGTATCTGGCAGAAGAAATTTCTAAGTGGCAAAGTGTTCAAGAAGAAGCAGAAAGCCTAAAGCAGGATCCTCCCATGAAGAAAGTATCCAAAGAGAGGAGATTTCTTAAAACAATAACTATAAGGTAAAAAATGAAGCCACAGGGATGCCAAACCCCTTTGCCATATTGGAAGTTTTAGCCCTTAACATTGGAACCCAGCAGTGCTTTTAACCTTGGTCTACATAATCTTTCTTCATGGTTTTGGTGAAAGAGGAAGCCTCAGGCCTCCTTTGAAGCCTGCAATGTAGTACAAATAATAATCATCCTATGGGAGCATATAGTATAGGCATTAACCAGGTATTAAGGGTGATAGAATTTATTTAAGCCATTTTCAAACTTTTTCTGTATTTTTTAGTCAATACTATCATTTAAAGTAGTGAATTGGTGAGTTGGACTGAAAATCAACTTAAATTCAGTTTTTCTGACCAGTGGCTATATTATACTTAATTTAGTTCTGAAAGACCATTATATTTATTTCTTTGTTTTATTTTCAAATCAAGTTCCCATGGTGGTCCCTTTTACTGAAAAAATAATCAGATAATCATTTCAGAGCCACTAAATTGTGCAAACCAGAAACACTACTGAATTAGTCGGTACTCCACATTTGCAAGTAGAAGAAACCCAAGTCAGATTAATTTAAATAAGAAAGGATGCTGCATTAATTAACAATGAAGAAGGGACCTCAAGTGATGTCACCAGCAATCAATCTATCCTGCTTTCTTTCCCAGTGCTGCTTTTCTTCACTTCGACTTTATTCTCAGGTGAGCGCTCGCCATGTAATGGCAAAGATGTTAATGAAAACTTTAAGCATACATTACATGATCTTCAGCACAAACTGCTTTAAATAATAAATGTATTGGTTCACATAACTGCTAAGTATCCAGATGTAGTGAAGCTTTGGATGTGGTTTGATGTAACTCTCTGGGATTCTCTTAGCTTTTCTTTATGTGTCAGCTGTAGCTGTAATGGTTCTAGTCATCACAGATGCATACCACATCAATCAGACCAAGAAACAAATCTTCCCCCTCAGTTATTCACAGAAGTCCTGTATTTCATTCTGTGGGGACCAGTTTAGGTCATTGCCCATCCTGGACTCAGTATCTAGGGAAAGAGGGATAAGAGCTTTCTTGACAGATTGGCTTATACTAAACAGGATAAGCCACCTCTGGACTTGAGAGTTGTGTCTGTTCTACTAAGTCAAATGGCTGCCGTATAATGAGTGACAAGTGAGATGGATACTGGATAATGTATTACTCATGATCCCAGAAAGATAGAATGTGTATTTCTCTATTGTTTCAGCAAAAGTCCTGGATGCGCTTCCCATTGGGGGAAGTTCCCACTGGTTGATTCAAGCCTCAAGCTCATCTAGGTCCGGTTGAACTAAAAGCAGGGTGAGTGAGTCTCCATAGGCAGAGAATAGTTTTGGGAGCAAGCCAAATAATATTTGTGTGTGATAATATGCTTGTAGACCACATCTCCACTTGCCCTATTTTATATCCTTGGTGAAAATAAATCTTGTCTACTGCCATGGACACAGAGACTAGAAAAATTACATTTCAGAATTCTTGAACAGTAACAGTTGAACTTTTATTTAGAATATGAAATGATTAGATAATATTTTCTAATGGAAGGGAAAATTGGATATTTCTAGAAATGACATTTCTTACAGAGAATGAAACAATATCTATTTTTCCGGAAATGAAAGGTACAATAGAATAAATCATGTTTTGAAAGAAACTGGTAAAAAACAGTTTCTCTCAATTGTTTCATAAGATGTAAGATTTAGCATGGCTTTCAAAGGACAGAAATGCAGTGGTGACTGATATATGGACTTCAATCTAATAAGAAAGACACACAGGAGAGTCTCTGAGATTAGGAAGGATACTTAGGCAAAATTTTTTAATTAGAAAAAAATAGCAAGTATTTTGATCCTGAATACATTTGTAAAACATATTGTTGCCTTTCTTGTTTCTGTATTGAATATTTTTTAAGTTAAAGTTGAATTTTTAAAAGTTTGTAAATGTTTCAGATTCAAGTATAGGCTTCCAGAGAAGGATCAAAGTTGTAAGATGGAATTTAAGAATATTGCTAAATAAAATACTTCCAAGGTAACCTGCCTTTGATTTATCTTTTCTATTAAAGATTTATAGCTTGAAATGTCAAAATAGCACAGACTTGAGAAAAATTTAAGCCTTGTAGAGTTACTCTGTATACTTACCTATAACAAGCCTCTAGCATGCTGGCAGAATGCAGTGTGCAGATGAAGGCTGAGAGATAATATCCTACCTCTTCGGCTTCAGCGTCCCAGAGTGGGTGTGGCTAGTGGAGGGGAGTTCATACAGCTGACAGTATGCTTGCCCGATATTTTCTGGCTCACCCTCATTTCTCACAGTGACTCTTTGTAGGTTTTTTTGTTGTTGTTGTTCATTTCACCTCCAGGTATGATTTTTATTTGTGCAAAGAACTGAGGGATGAAAAGTTTTGCCAGCAGACATAGAACTGGTCTAAGGAAGTTACTGGCCTAGACTCTGCTCTAGTGGAGGTAAGTCAAATACTGGAGAAAATAATAAGTTAGTTAAATTATTCTGTTCTTTCTGCTGTCGGGGAAGCCATTATGTAGGTCATCCCACACCTGAAAGAAAAAATTCAACTGTAATTTTTGAAAATAGCACATAACAAATACATTTTGGTATAATTTTAAAACTGATTTTAGAGAGAATTTTGGGACTGCTGTCAATCCAATTTATGTTCTTCCTGAGGATCTCAATGCGTTAGATGTCTGTGTTAGCTTCCTGGAGAAGATATATATTTCTACTGTTAAGGAGCAAATAGTCTCACTAAATAGGAAGACAGGCATACAACATGCAACAAAAGATACAATAGAGCGTGTAATCAATGGTTGTTTTGTTAGTTATTTTAATTTTCAGTAATGGACTTACTGGGGCTTTTTATTAGAATTCATTTAGTGATAAGAGAGATGGGATATCATGGAGCTCCAGGGTAAAAGTTCATGCCACACATGAATAGGAAGATAGGAGCTGGAGACTTGTTCTGGATTCAAGGGAGCTTGAAGGATCCCTGCACCAGTGGTCTACCGTTGACATACTGCAGCTACTCTCTGAGGTTATTTTTCTCTCTGTCTTCTACCCCCACTCCTGTTCTAGAGTTCAAGTTCAAATTTCTGAGGCTAAATCTGTTTGACATAGCTAACTATTCAAATCTCATTTAGGCTGAGCTTTCTCACCCAGCCATTGCCTAATGGGTGGATTAGCTGGTGTTGTGTCAGGTGACCGTTCCTGACTTCCTTATCTGTGGCCAGGGGTGTTTCTCAGAGTTGGGGATAGTGGAGTGTGATCTCTGATGAAGGACACAACTCCCTTGGGATGCCCCTTCCACAGTGCTGTGTGTTAGTGTGTGGCAGGGGCCCCATAACCAACACAGAAATTTCAGTAAGCATACAGCTAGTAAATTCTCTGGGAGATCAAAGAAGGAAGTATTTGATATGGAATTGATAACCTAATGAGACTTCACACCAAGGAGGGATTGGCACCATGTCCTGAATGATCAACAATAATCTAATTTAAAAGAGTAGGGAGGAGAGAATCTAATATAAAAGTATTGGCCTGGATAATAACTACAAGTAGGCCTTATCTTTACCCATTTTTTAGTATAACTTTAAAAAATTTGATTGGGAGCCCAAAAACACTCATAGCATTTAATTAATCTGAGTAGAACTAATTTTCTGGTTCTGGAGGTGAGGCCAGGAGCAGTTTTTTCTCACCACTGAGTGGGTCTTTACACAAAGATATGTCTCAGGGTAGAGATTAACGTAAGCTGACTTTTGGCCACTTCCTGCCTCACAGAAATTAGACAGGAAGCTCCCTAGCAAAGAGACGAGTTAAGAAGTACAGTTTCTTACCACTGCAGGAAAGGTACATATTAATTTCCTTTGCTTCTCTGTCCGCTGGTGGAAGCCATATTCACCAACAGCTTTGCACTTCCATGGTTTGGTTATTCTAAGCACCTAGGTGGAAACCAAGTTCTCTTATTGGACAGAACTCTTGTATTGGGCTACCTCATAAGTTGATAGCCACAGTAGAAGGTTGCTCTTGGATCAGATACTGATTCCTGACTCAGTCAGTGGTATGAAGGAGTGTAATCCTGTGGTTCACAGCAAGGAAAAGCTGTGGCAGTGTGGTAATTTGCATTAATGGAGTTATTTAGTCATTCTGTATCTGTGCCATTTGCCATGGGACTTTGCATTCTTCCTGCTGAAAGGCAGAATATATTTTCTCATTATTTGATTAAGTTTTGTGCTTGGTCATGTGACTTATTTTGGCCAAAAGAATGACACAGAAGTACACAGAAGTGGTAACATGCCAGTAGAGAGTCTCAGTGAAGAGAACTTGTATGTTTCTCCTTATCTTTGTGCATTTCTGCCATTGCCAAGGGAAAAACATGCCTGTACCAGCTTTCTGGGCCAGGAAAAGAATGAGAGACATGTAGGGTATACGTAAGTGTTTCAGCTGGATCACCCCTATGGGCCCACTCTAGATCAGCTAACCTCTAGTGAACCAACTGATGTATGAGCTCAATAAATACCGAGATTTAGGGGTCCTTTGTCACATAGCAACAGTTAACTGACATAGGCAGATTTGCTCAAAATGAGTCTGTAAATTTATTAGCTTTAACCAGAATGGGGATGTGGCCATAACAAGCCCTCAAGCTGCCACAGACTTCACTCCAGCAAACAGGTGATTCCCTTAAAGCGCAAGACAGACTGTAAACAACCCACAAGACTCATCAGACCAAAACCTCTGATGAAGGAGATGGTATATTTTTATGTAAGTACATATACAAAAAATTTCAATCCCTGTTGCTCTAGACTCTGAGTTTAGCTGATAAATCCAATGAAATAGAAAACCAGGGGTTAAAACCACAAGGAAAGGAGCCCAGGCATCTATTAGAAGGGCAAGTCTATTTATTGGTAGCTGAGACCTTCTAATGTGTTTCCATAATATCAGGCAGCATTCATGGAAAGCTGTGGGAAATGTAGGACTACATATCTATTTGACAGAATCAGGAAATACACACAGAGTATGAGGTGTGACCCAGGTCAAAACCCAGAATCCAAGATCAGGGCTCCTTTTGGGGAAGAATCTTGGCCTTATGAGATTGGTTGGAAATGTCAGTGTGGCTGTTATCATTTTCTGGAGTAGGTTTAGACTATACAGAGACTTTCATTCTTTCACAGGAAATGAATGGTCACCACGAAGATGCTTAGGGCATTTGTAAGGATGTCAGCCACTTTTGTGATTTGCCTGTCACAAGCTGCTCAGTAATTTTGGCTTAATTTTATGTAAATAGCACTTTCTGTTGGCACTCTATGGATCGCATGTTAGCAAGGAAAAGAGAGGAGTACGCACAAAGCTCCTTGAGATGTAGAATAAGATTTTCCCAGGCATAAAGTATAGCTCAGACCTACAAAAGTGTATGATACCTAGAGGTGTAAAGAACAATGTACAACATTTTTTCTCTGTCCTTCATGTGTTTACCCCGTGGTTGAAGAGACAAATTCTCATATAAAAACAGTTATGTAAGTATGGGAAAACATTAACCTACTGAGAAACTTTATAGCAAAGTCTTATTCTATTAAGAATTTTAAGATAATATTTAGCATAACGGAAATAAGATTCTTACAACAGAGCTTATTTTTTCCTCTTTCTACCTTGGTAAACAAATATATCAGACAGAGTAAGCAATGTTATAGTCTGAGACAAATTGTACTATTAATTCTTTCAAAGACTTTTAATTTATGAGAAGGTTATGGCAATCTAATCAAATAAATGGAAATTCATGTAGGTATGAGTCAAATAATCAAACATTATTATTCTTAATCTATTATACTTTTATGACCATAAATGCAATTTTATTTCAAAATATTAAACTCGTGATAGTACAGGAAAGACTTCATCCTTAAGATGTTGGAGCTGAAAATTTTAGGCCTTAAGGACTAATCCTGATATTTATGAAATAGATAAGTTTTCTTGGTTTTTATGCTAGTAATATATGTGGTATAATATACTACTACAGAAGTACCCCACTTGAGACATATAAATAACAACAAATACTACTATAATAACCACCTTGAAATGAGTTTTTAATTGCTTTGATGACTATAGTAGCAATTCCCAAAATATGCTAGCTCTGTTTACTTTCAATTTTATTCAGCATATGGGCGTAGGAAAGCATTAGCATTTTCCAATTCCAAGGATGAATGTGTTTAATGTTAAAATAACTCAGAACAGTTTTATGTTTTTCATCATGAAGTTCAAGTAAGAAATATAAATACAGAAACTTGGGTCTGCTGCTATTCTGCCTATAAATTTGGTCAATCTGATGAGGATGTGACCATAGAGAGCTTATGGATCAACTATTTGGGCTTCCTTTTACTACCAACTAAAACACATGATGCAAAATTATTTCCATCAATAGAACAACTATTTGGAAACATTAATACTGTGTAGACATGTTTTTAACCTCAAATTTTCCCATCAATTCTGAATATATTTTTCATGGGGGCTGGAGGTTGTAGTGATTGGTGTCATACCTAATAGTGGGGTATCAGAAAGTTATGGGAATTTGGGCTTGAGTGTCAGTCAACACAGGCAGCTTGCAAGAAATATAACTATTATCATGTTTCTCAACTGAACTTAATTTTGATTATGAGACACCATTCTGCTGAGTGTTGGAAACTCAATCATTTTGGAGTTACAGCTGTGTTTTCCCAGTGCAGATTCAGTGACCGTGAGACTTGTAAAATGCCAAGGAATGGGGAATAGGGATGGAGGAAGAATTTGGCATAGGTTGTCATGTGTCAGCCCTGGCATCTTCAGAGACAGCTTTTGTCTCATCTGATCTTTAGTTGTCTATCAACACAAAACACTTCTGAGTTTCTATTTTTCCTGACAATTATATTCTTTCAAGTTTTCTCCATAAACTTATTCCAGTGCCAATCTCAGATATTGTATTTATTTGTGTTATTCTTGCACCATGCACTCTCAGGAGACTTGCCAAGTTTAGTTGAACTCTTCATTTGCATGCTTTGCTTAGGCATTGTATTAGTTCATTTTCACACTGCTATAAAGGTACTACCCAAGACTGGGTAATTTATAAAGAAAAGAGGTTTAATTGACTCACAGTTCTGCATGGCTGGTGAGGCCTCAGGAAACTTACAATCATGGTTGAAGTGAAGGGGAAGCAAAGACTTCATGTGGTGGCAAGAAAGAGAGAGCCAGCAACAGCAGGGAAAACTGCTTTATAAAACCATAAGATCTCATAAGAACTCACTCACTATCACAAGAACAGCATGGAGGAAACTGTCCCATGATCCAATCACCTCCCGCCTGATTCCTCTCTCGACACATGGGGATTATGAGGATTACAATTCAAGATGAGATTTGTGTGGGGACACAAAGACTAACCATATCATGTATGTTAGAATTAACCTACTACCTCCTACATAATGCTGGAACTGACATAAGGGAGAATTCTGAAAAAGCCTCAGGCCAATCTCTTTAGACATACCATGTGACCATTCCAACTCCAGGTTTCATTTGCATGCCCATCCTCATCCAGGCTAAGCAGGTCTCTTCGACAAACATTAGCTAATACCTAATAGTATGGAATTACTCTTCAGTGTCTGATATGAGCCCTAAGAACCCTGAGAAACAGATAGTATCTTTTAGCATTTAGAGCTTAGACTAGGTCTTAAGGGAGAGGATTCCCTAAGGAGGTATTAAGTGAAACAGCCACAGAAGCTTATCTGTGACTTCCTTTTTTTTTTTTTTTTTTTTTTTTTTTTTTTTTGAGACAGAGTCTCACTGTGTCACCCAGGCTGGAGTAGAGTGGCGCAATCTCTGCTCACTGCAACCTCCACCTCCCAGGTTCAAGCTATTCTTCTGTGTCAGCCTCCCTAGTAGCTGGGACTACAGGCATGCACCACCATACCTGACTAGTTTTTTTGTGTGTTTTGAGTAGAGACAGGGTTTCTCCATGTTGACCAGCCTGGTCTCTAACTCCCGATCTTAAGTGATCTGCCCACCTCGGCCTCCCAAAGTGCTGGGATTACAGGCATGAGCCACCATGTCCAGCCTGTGGTTTCTTATAGAAGTCATCTTTTTTCCTGTGCTGTTTTGCCTCAAACCAGCAACCATGGTTTAACTCAAGTGGTGCTGTGTGCAGAGGGAGAAGCTACCACAAAGCTGGAGAGCTGCTTTTTGACCATTCTTTGGAGTGCCACATTCTGGTGTGATTTTGCCCCTAGAATAGGTCGTTTGCTCTACACCTTTGCAGAGATGCATACAAATGTTTCTGCAAAGTACCGTAACACCTTAAAGAATGCAGTGTTTTTCCTGAGACTATGTGACTTGCAATTTTTTGTGTGTATGTGTGAATGTGGGGATTTAGGGGAGTGTGATAGGGTGAATAGGTGAATATTTAATTGAATATTCTTTAATTGAATATGCTGATATGAATTTTATTAATGTGGAGGTGCTTTTTTGGAATGTAGAATGACTATCTTTGCCTATTATCATTAATTTGTGTTATAGAAATAAATATTAAATCAAAGAAAAAAGAATTCTTAAAAATTAGAATAAATCACAAAAGTTTATATAGTGCTATTGGAGACAAAATAAATCTAAAGGGTTCCATCTGCTGGTAGAAATAAAAAATGAATACGAATTAAAATATGCATTGTAAAAATTATCTGGCAAATGAGAAGTGATAGTCACAGAAGTTTAAATTCAAAGAACAATCATCTACTTCCTTTATTTTAAAAACTATCATGGAACATGAAAACAAATATATAGTTTTAAAATAAATTGTATAAAGCACACAGATAATAAACATTTTTTTTTTTTTTAACTATAAGCTTTGTGAAGGTAGGGGCCATGTCTATATTGTTCATTAATATATTCCCAACTCTTGGTAAAGTGCTATGCAAATATATGTAAATAATTTTGTCATATGACTCAGAGTTGCATGAAACCTAAAAAGATGTAACAGAAAGTTTATATTTTAACTCAAGGAACCATAAAGTTATGTTATGAAATTATAGAAAATGCACTTATAATAATTTTACTTCTCAAATAGAGCTCTCCATTGAAGAATTTAACATCAATATGTAATGATACATTTTATTTCTCAGAAAGGTAAGTCTAGCAGTCAGGATAAACTATGTTATGCTAGGGTAAAAAATGATTCCCAAATCTCAATCTCAGTGACTTACAACAACAAATGTTATTTTCTTGTTCACATCCATCATGAGTTTCCTGCACTCTCCTCCTTATGTGTGTTCATTCTGGGACCCAGGCTGTTGAAACACCTCCTATCTGAAACATAACTGATCGTTTAATAACAGTTTTATTGAAGTATAATTTCCATACATTTAGCCATTCTTAGTGTACAATTCAATGTTTGTTAGTAAATTTACAGAATTGTGCAACTGACCACCACAGTCTACTTTTAGAACATGTCCATCACCCCCAAAACATCTCCTGAGTCCATTTGCAGTGAATCTTCATTGCTACACCCAACCCTAGAAAATAATGAATCTGCTTTCCGTCTAAAAATTTGCCTTTTATAGATATTCCGTATGAATGAAAACATATATGTAATCTTTTATGTCTGACTTCTTTCACTTAGCATGTTTTTGAGGTTCATCTGTGCTGTGGCATGTCAGTAGTTTTTATGACTTTTTAAGAAACTGTTAAACATTTACAAAGTGACAAGTCATTTTATATTCCTACTAGCAACATATGTGGGTTACAGTTTTTCCATATCTTCACCAACACTAATTTTTGTTTGTCTTTTTTTATAGCCATTTTAATAAGTAGGAAGTGGTTTCTCATTACAGTTTTAATTTGCATTTTCTAATTCAAATGACTTAATGTGATTGAGCCTCTTTTCATGTACTTATCAGCCATGTCTTTGGTGAAATGTCTATTCAAATTCTTTGCCTCTTTTGTGTGTTATCTTCTTATTTAATTATAAGAGTTCTTTATATATTCTGGATAACATTTTTATTAAGTCTGTGATTGGCAGATATCTTCTGCCAGTCTGTGGCTTGTCTTTTCATTTTTCTTTTGAGGGACAAGAATTTTTTAACTTTTATGAAATCCAATTTATCATTTTTTTCTTTTATGCATTATGCCTTTGATGTTATATCTAAGAAATCTTTGCCCAACCCAAGAAATTCCAGGGCCATGAAGATTTTCTATTACGTGTTTCCCTAGAAGTTTTATAGCTTTCATTCCTATGTTTGGGTTTATGATCCATTTTGAGTTAATTTTGTGTTTAGTATAAGGAAAGCTGTCTCATTCTTCATTTTTTCCCATTAAATTTCTGGATAGTCCGCTAATCTGTTGCTTGCTCTAAGCTTAATCACACCCTAAGGCTTGCTGTGATGTCATCCCTCCCCAATTATTTGTCACCAAGATCACTGTTGTTTTTGACAATGTCCTGGACATGGGGACTTCTGACTCTACTCCAAAAAAGTCAGTCCACTTTGGCAGTAAAGATGATGGTTTTCCTGGTCCATCCTGTCCTAAGGTGGTGTGGGCTAAAATGCCATTAAATAACACCATTCTTACCCAAGGTTCAGTAGTTTTCTTAAATGTAAGTTTTTGAGTTATTTGTAAGCCTTTGGTTGATTTTGATAGTTGGAAGGTTTTTTTCAAGTGTCCAATTTTATTTTTGCTTTTTGGGGATAAGATTTGCCAATCTCTTCACTCCACCATTCCAGAAGTCTCAGCCTCTCTGAGGTAATTTTTATAATAGGGGCATTTGAATACCTTAAAACATTATAAAATGTGTTATTTTTGTCCAGAGTTCATGAGCTTAAAGCAAGTCACATAGTCATTCCTTTGTTCAATAGAAAGAGATATAGAATCCTCCCATAGGAAGGAACATCACAGGGATAAAGTGGTAGGCAGTTTATGACATAGTTTCCAATGTCACACCTTGGTGTCATCCCTTTCCCTTGAGTATGGTGTGGACTTAATCACCCTCTTCCAGAATAGATAGAATTCAGTAAAACTGATGGACTGTCATTTCTATAATTAAGTTAGGAAAGACTACTACTTCAGTCTTGCTAGCTTTCTCTTTCTTGTGGGCACTCTCTCATTCCATCTTGCCTTTTTGGGTTGCTCACATTGATGAAGCAAGCTACAATTTTGGAGAAACTCATATGGCTAGGAACTGAAGGTGAACCCCAGCCAATTCCCAGCAAGGGACTGAGGCTCTCCTATTGAGTTCAATAGCCCATAAGAAACGGAAGCCTGCAAACAAACAGTGAGCTTGGAAGCAGATTCTTCCTCAGTTGAAGCATGAAATGACGATAGCCCTGGCTGACACCATGATTGTGGCCTTGTGAGAGATCCTGAAGCTGAGGACCCAGTTAAGCCATGTCCACATTCCTGATCCACAGAAACTGTGAGATAATTCATGCTTGATGTGTTAACCACTAAACTGTAGGGATAATTTTTTGTACAATAGTATATAACAAATACAGAGAGTAACTAAAATATTTAGCTAAGAGTGAAAAATAATCCACGATAATAGGTATGGAGCTGAACAGAATATTGCTTACCATACATCAGCACTTCTAAATGAATCACATTTTAATCAGGGTGACTTTCTGTGGGTCTCATAACCTGGCATTTACTTTGAATAGCAAAGTAAGTATTTTTTTTAAGACAAGATTGGAAAAATATATTTTCTTGTGCATTATTAATAGTGGTACTCTAATTTCTCATTGATATTTTGTAATTGGCAACTGTTTTGATGACTGTCTACTCTTTATAATTTAGTGTTACTTTAAATAATATGTAAATACTAAAATCAATAAGCTTCACTTATATAGAAAATAATCAGTTAAAAATGTAAGGGAAAACTCTTCCAAAAACTAGAGTGTTGGAAAAAGAGACCAAAAATGTAACTTGACAATGGAGAAACCTGACAAATATGACCTTAAGCCAGGTGATTGAGGTTAACATCAATAGTGATAAACCATATTTGATAGTATGTAGCCTTGATGTGATGTGATGTGATGATAATACCACATTTCTTCTATGGTCTTCCTTCCAAAAAATATTAGCCCAGTCTAATTGTTTAAAAAAAATAGGCAAATCTCAATCAAGACAAATTGTGCAAAATACCTGAACAGTAATGTTCAAAACTGCCAAGGTCATCAAAACCAAGGACAGTTTGAAAAACTACCACAACCAAGAGGAGCCTAAGGAGACATGACTACTGAATATAATGTGGTATCCTGGATGTGATCTTGGAACAGAAGAAAAGACATTAGGTAGAAACTAAGGAAATCTGAATAAAGTATTGACATCAATCAATGATAATATATTAGTATTGGTTCATTAATTGTGACAAATGCACCATAATGTTTTGTTGTTGTTGTTGTTGTTTGTTGTTTGTTTTTGATACAGGGTCTTGCTCTGTCTCCTAGGTTGGCATGCAGTGGTGCAATCTTGGCTCACTGCAACCTCCATCTCCCGGGTTCAAGTCATTCTCCTGCCTCAGCCTCCCAAGTAGCTGGGATTACAGGCATACATCACCATGCCTAGCTAATTATTTTGTATTTTTAGTAGAGGCAAGGTTTCACCACGTTGACCAGTCTGGTCTCACTCTCCTGACCTCAGGTGATTCGCCCGCCTCAGCCTCCCAAAGTGCTGGGATTACAGGTATGAGCCACTGCTCCTGGCCCACTTTTCTTTATTATTAATATTTTACATCATTATGGTACATTTGGCCAGTTGTGGTGACTCACGCCTGTAATCCCAGCACTTTGGGAGGCCAAGGTGGGTGGATCGTTTGAGTCCAGGAGTTCAAGACCAGCCTGGGCAGCATGGAGAAATCCTATCTCTACTAAAAATACAAAAAATGAACCCGACCTGGTGGCACACTCCTGTAGTCCCAGCTACTCAGGAGGCTGAGACAGGAGAATCTCTTGAACCCCGGGAGGTGAAGGTGGAGGTTGCAGTGAGCCAAGATCATGCCATTGCACTCCAGCCTAGGCGATAGAGTGAGACTTCATCCCTACACCTCCTCGCCCCCCAGAAAAGAAACAGAATAACAGAAAGTAAAATGAAAGCTTTTATTTTTTCTTTATTGATCTTAAATATAACAGTTTGTTCAAAATAAGAATATCAACAATGTATTCAGTTATGTAATTATGTATGCTTACGTATAAGTGAAATGAATGATACAAGCAATAATACAAGGGATGAAAGGGAAGAATTAGGATTATTTTATTACAAGGTACCCACACTATGCATGAAATTATATAGTGTGATGAAAAATGGACTTAGATTAGTTGTAAATGTAGATTGTAAACTCTGGGGCAACCCCCAGAATTTCTTTAAAGAAATATAGCTGAGAGGTTAAGAAATAACAGAAAATTGAATTCTAGAAAATGCTTAATTAAAACCACAAAAAGCAGAAAAAGACTGGAAGAGCAAAATCAGAACAAAGGACAAGTTCAATGAAATGAAAACAGTAGCAAATATAGTAGATATTAATCTAGCTGTATTCACAATTGCTTTCAATGTTAATGGCTTAAATATACCAATTAAAATACAAAGATAGAGTGGCTCAAAAAACAAGACCCAATATATGTAGTCTCTAGGAAACTCACTTTAAATATAAAAACACATATAATTTAAATGTCAATGAATGGAGAAAGATATGCCATGGTAAAACTAGTCAAAACATAGTGAGAGTAGCTATATTAATTTCAGACAGAGGAAACTTCAGAGCAAGGAGAGTTATCAGGTATGAAAAGGGTCATTACATAATGATTAAGGGGTCAATTCTCCAAAGAAGACATAACAATCTTTAATGCATCTGCATCTAACAACACAAAATCAAAACACATACATAAAAACTAATACAATTCTGAGGAGAAAAGATTAATTCACTGTTATAATTGGATACTTCAACTCTGTCAGAAATTGACTGACTTAGCAAACATAAAATCAGTAAGGATATGGGTGAACTCTACAATACCATCAATCAGCTGAATATAATGGACATCTGTAGACTACTTCATCCAACAACAGAATATTAATTCTTCCCAAACTAACCTGGAACATTCACTAAAGATCACATTCTGGGCCATAAGGCACACTATAACAAATTCAAAATAGAAATCATACAATGTCTACTCCCAGACCATGATAGAATTAAACTAGAAGCCAATAACAGAAAGATAGCTGGAAAACCCATTAATACTTGGAAATTAAACAACGCACTTCTTAATAACAAATTGGTCAAGAGGAAATCTCAAGAGATATTAAAACTATTTTAAAGAAAATAAAATGAAAACAATTTATTAAAATTCACAGATACTGTAAAAGCAGTGCTTACAGGGAAATTTATAGCATTGAATGCATATGTTAGAAAAGAGGAAAAGTCTAAAACATCTAAGCTTCTACTTTAGGAAATTAGAAAAAGAAGAGCAAATTAAAGTAAGCAGAAGAGAAATAAAAATTACACCAGAAATCAATGAAATTGAAAACAGGAAATAATAGAAAAAATCAATGAAAACAAAAGCAAAATCAACAAACCTCTAGCCAGGCTAACTGAAAAAAAAAAAAAAAACAAAACAAAAAAAAGGCACGAACTACTAATATTAGAAATGAAAGAAGGAACATCGTGACAGATCCCATGGAGATTAAAAAGATATTAAAGGAACACGATGAATAGGTCTATGCCCACAAATTTGATGATATAGATGAAATGAACCAATTCCTTGAGAGATAATTGGCCAAAACTCAGGCAAGAAGAAATAGATAATCTGCAGAAGCCTATATCTGGTTTAAAAAAAATCAAATCAATAATTAATTACCTCCCAAAACAGAAAGTATCAGGCCCAAGGGGTTCACTGATTAATTCTACCAAACATTTAGGAAAAAGGATACCAGTTCTTTTTTTTTTTTTCTTTTTATATTATACTTTAAATTCTGGAATACACATGCAGAACGTGCAGTTTTGTTACATAGGTATACACGTGCCATGGTGGTTTGCTGCATCCATCAACCCATCATCTACATTCAGTGTTTCTCCTAATGCTGTTCCTCCCCTAGTCCCCACCCCGCCAACAGGCCCCAGTGTGTGATGTTCCCCTCCCTGTGTCCGTGTGTTCTCATTGTTCAACTCCCACTTATGAGTGAGAACGTATGGTGTTTGGTTTTCTGTTCCTGTGTTAGTTTGCTGCGAATGATGGTTTGCAGCTTCATCCATGTCTCTGAAAAGGACATGAACTCATCCTTTTTTATGGCTGCATAGTATTCCATGGTGTATGTGTGCCACATTTTCTTTATCCAGTCTATCATTGATGGGCATTTGGGTTGGTTCCAAGTCTTTGCTATTGTGAACAGTGCTGCAGTAAACATACAGGAAACATACATGTGCATGTGTCTTTATAGTAGAATGATTTATAATCTTTTGGGTATATACCCCGTAATGGGATGGCTGGGTCAAATGGTATTTCTGGTTCTAGATCCTTGAGGAATCGCCACACTGTCTTCCACAATGGTTGAACTAATTTACACTCCCACTAACAGTGTGAAAGCATGCCTATTTCTTCACATCTTCTCCAGCATCTGTTGTTTCCTGACTTTTTAATGATTGCCATTCTAACTGGCGTGAGATGGTATATCATTGTGGTTTTGATTTGCATTTCTCTGATGACCAGTGATGATGAGCTTTTTTTCATATGTGTGTTGGTCACATAAATGTCTTCTTTTGAGAAGTGTCTGTTCATATCCTTCAGTCACTTGTTGATGGGGTTGTTTTTTTCTTGTAAATTTGTTTAAGTTCCTTGTAGATTCTAGATATTAGTCAGATAGGCTAGATTGCAAAAATTTTCTCCCATTCTGTAGGTTGCCTTTTCATTCTGAAGATAGTTTCTTTTGCTGTGCAGAAGCTCTTTAATTTCGTTAAATCCCACTTGTCAATTTTGGCTTTTGTTGTCATTGCTTTTGGTGTTTTAGTCATGAAGTCTTTGCCCATGCCTGTGTCCTGAATGGTATTGCCTAGGTTTTCTTCTAGGGTTTTTATGATTTTAGGTCTTACATTTAAATCTCTAATGCATCTTGAGTTAATTTTTGTGTAAGTTGTAAGAAAGGGGTCCAGTTTCAGTTTTCTGCATATGGCTAGCCAGTTTTCCCAACACCATTTATTAAATAGGGAATCCTTTTCCCATTGCTTGTTTTTGTCAGGTTTGTCAAAGATCAGATGGTTGTAAATGTGTGGCATTATTTCTGGGGCCTCTGTTCTGTTCCTTTGGCCTATATATCTGTTTTGGTACCAGTACCATGATGTTTTGGTTACTGTAGCCTTGTAGTATAGTTTGAAGTCAGGTAGCATGATGCCTCCAGTTTTGTTCTTTTTGCTTAGGATTATCTTGGCTATGTGCGCTGTTTTTTGGTTCCATATGAAATTTAAAGTAGTTTTTTCTAATTCTGTGAAGAAAGTCAATGGTAGCTTGATGCAGATAGCATTGAATCTATAAATTACTTTGGACAGTATGGCCATTTTCACGATACTGAGTCTTTCTATCCATGAGATGGAATGTTTTTCCGTTTCAAGGAAATCTCTTATTTCCTTGAGCAGTGGTTTGCAGTTCCCGTTGAAGAGGTCCTTCACATCCCTTGTAAGTTATATTCCTAGGTATTTAATTCTCTTTGTAGCAATTGTGAATGGGAGTTCACTCATAATTTGGCTCTCTGATTGACTATTATTGGTGTATAGGAATGCTTGTGATTTTTGCTCATTGATTTTGTATCCTGAGAGTTTGCTGAAGTTGCTTACCAGCTTAAGACGTTTTTGGGCTGAGATGATGGGGTTTTCTAAATAGAAAATCATGTTGTCAGCAAACAGAGACAATTTAACTTCCTCTTTTTATATTTGAATACCCTTTATTTCTTTCTCTTGCTGATTGCCCTGACCTGAACTTCCAATACTATGTTGAATAGGAGTGGTGAGAGAGGGCATCCTTGTCTTGTGCCGGTTTTCAAAGGGAATGCTTCCAGCTTTTGCCCGTTCAGTATGATATTGGCTGTGGGTTTGTCATAATAGCTCTTATTATTTTCCGATACATTCCATCATTACCTAGTTTACTGAGAGCTTTTAGCATGAAAGGGTGTTGAGTTTTATTGAAGGCCTTTTCTGTGTCTATTGAGATAATCATGTGTTTTTTCTCATTGGTTCTGTTTATGTGATGGATTACATTTATTGATTTGCATATGTTGAACCAGACTTGCATCCCAGGAATGAAGCCGACTTGATCGTGGTGGATAAGCTTTTTGATGTGCTACTGGATTCGGTTTGTCAGTATTTTAGTGAGGATATTTGCATCGATGTTCATTGGGGATATTGGCCTGAAATTTTTGGGTTTTCGTACGCATCTCTGCCAGGTTTTGGTATCAGGATGATGCTGGCCTCATACAAAATGAGTTAGGGAGGAGTCCTTCTTTTTCTATTGATTGGAATAGTTTCATAGGGAATAGGACCAGCTCCTGTTTGTATCTCTGGCAGAATTTGACTGTGAATCCGTCTGGTCTTGGACTTTTTTTGGTTGCTAGGCTATTAATTACTGCCTCAATTTCAGAACTTGTTATTGGGTTATTCAGGGATTTGACTTGTTCCTGGTTTAGTCTTAGGAGGGTGGATGTGTCCAGGAATTTGTCCATTTCTTCTAGATTTTCTAGTTTATTTGCATAGAGGTGTTTATAGTATTCTCTGATGGTAGTTTGTATTTCTGTGGGATCAGTGGTGATATCCTCTTTATCATTTTTATTGTGTCTATTTGATTCTTCTCTGTTTTCTTCTTTATTAGTCTGGCTAGTGGTCTATGTATTTGGTTAATCTTCTTAAAAAACCAGCTCCTGGATTCACTGATTTTTTTGAAAGGTTTTTCATGTCTTTATCTCCTTCAGTTTTGCTCTGATGTTAGTTATTTCTTGTCTTCCGCTAGCTTTTGAATTTGTTTTCTCTTGCTTCTCTAGTTCTTTTAATTGTGATTTAGGATGTCGATTTTAGATCTTTCCTGCTTTGTCCTGTGGGCATTTAGTGCTATAAATTTCCATCTAAACACTGCTTTAGCTGTGTCCCAGAGATTCTGGTACATTGTGACTTTTTTCCCAATGGTTTCAAATAACTTATTTATTTCTGCCTTAATTTCATTATTTTCCCAGTAGTCACTCAGGAACAGGTTGTTCAGTTTCCATGTAGTTGTGTGGTTTTGAGTGAGTTTCTTAATACTGAATTCTAATTTGATTGCACTGTGGTCTGAGAGACTGTTATGAATTCTGTTCTTTTGCATTTGCTGAGGAGTGTTTTACTTCCATTTATGTGGTCAAGTTTAGAATAAGTGCGATGTGGTGCTGAGGATAATGTATATTCTGTTGATTTGGGGTGGGGAGTACTGTAGATGTCTATTAAGTCCAGTTGGTCCAGAGCTGAGTTCAAGTCCTGAATATCCTTGTTAATTTTCTGTCTCATCGATTTGTTTAATATTGATGGTGTGGTGTTAAAGTCTGCCACTATTATTGTGTGGGAGCCTAAATCTCTTCGTAGGTCTCTAAGAACTTGCTTTATGAATCTGGGTACTCCTGTATTGGGCGCATATATATTTAGAGTAGTTGGCTCTTCTTGTTGAATTGATCCCTTTACCATTATGTAATGCCCTTCATTGTGTTTTTTGATCTTTGTTGGTTTAAAGTGTGTTTTATCAGACTAGGATTGCAACCCCTGCTTTTTTTTTTTTTTTTTCCTTTCCATTTGCTTGGTAAATATTCTTCCATCTCTTTATTTTGAGCCTATGTGTGTCTTTGCATGTGTGATGGGTCTCCTGAATACAGCAGGATGGTTCTTGACTCTTTATCCAATTTTCCAGTCTGTGTATTTTAATTGGGGCATTAGCCTGTTTACATTTAAGGTTAATATTCTTACATGTGAATTTGATCCTGGCATGATGATGTTAGCTGGTTATTTTGCCCATTAGTTGAGGCAGTTTCTTCGTAGTGTTGATGGTCTTTACAATTTGGCATGTTTTTGCAGTGGCTGGTACCGGTTGTTCCTTTCCGTATTTAGTGCTTCTTTCAGGAGCTCTTGTAAGGCAGGTCTGGTGGTGACCAAATCTCTCAGCATTTGCTTGTCAGTAAAGGATTTTATTTCTCCTTTGCTTATGAAACTTAGTTTGGCTGGATATGAAATTCTGGGTTGAAAATTCTTTTCTTTAAGAATGTTGAATATTGGCCCCCACTCTTTTCTGGCTTGTAGGGTTTCTGCAGAGATATCTGCTATTAGTCTCATGGGCTTTCCTTTGTGGGTAACCAAACCTTTCTCTCTGTCTGCCCTTAACATTTTTTCTCTTCATTTCATCCTTGGTGAATCTGATGATTATGTGTCTTGGGGTTGCTCTTCTCAAGGAGTATCTTTGTGGTGTTCTCTGTATTTCCTGAATTTGAATGTTAGCCTGTCTTTCTAGGTTGGGGAAGTTCTTCTGGCTAATATCCTGAGGAGTGTTTTCCAACTTGGTTACATTGTCTCTATCACTTTCAGGTACACCAGTCCAACGTAGGTTTGGTCTTTTCACATAGTCCCGTATTACTTGGAGGCTTTGTTCATTCCATTTTCATTCTTTGTTCTCTAATCTTGTCTTCATGCTTTATTTCATTAAGTTGATCTTCAATCTCTGATATCCTCTCTTCCACTTGATCAATTCGGCTATTGATACTTGTGTTTGCTTCATGAAGTTCTCGTGCTGTGTTTTTCAACTCCATCGGGTCATTTATGTTTTTCTCTAAACTGGGTCTTCTAGTTAGCAATTCCTCTAACCTTTTTTCAGGGTTCTTAGTTTCCTTGCATTGGGTTAGAACATGCTCCTTTAGTTCAGAGGAGTTTGTTATTACTCAGCTTCTGAAGCCTACTTCTGTCAATTCATCAAATTCATTCTCCATCAAGTTTTGTTCCCTTGCTGGCAAGGAGTTGTGATCCTTTGGAGGAGAAGAGGCGTTCTGGTTTTTGGAATGTTCGGCCTTTTTGTGCTGTTTTTTCCTCATCTTTGTGGATTTATCTACCTTTGGTCTTTGATGCTGGTGACCTTTGAATGGGGTTTTGGTGTGGACGTCCTTTTTATTGATGTTGATGCTATTCCTTTCTGTTTGTTAGTTTTTCTTCTAACAGTCAGGCCCCTCTGCTGCAGGTCTGCTGGAGTTTGCTGGAGGTCCACTCCAGACCATGTTTGCCTGGGTATCACCAGTGGAGGCTGCAGAATAGCAAAGATTGCTGCCTGTTCCTTCCTCTGGAAGCTTCATCCCAGAGGAGCACCTGCCAGATAAAAGCCGGAGCTTTCCTATATGAGTTGTCGGTCAACCCCTGCTGGGAGGTGTCTCCCAGTCAGGAGGCATGGGGTCAGGGACCCACTTGAGGAGGCAGTCTGTCCCATAGCAGAGCTAGAGCGCTGTGCTGGGAGATCCACTGCTCTCTTCAGAGCCAGCAGGCAGGAACGTTTAAGTCTGCTGAATCTGCCCCCACAGCCACCCCTACGCCCAGGTGCTCTGTCTGAGGGAGATGGGAGTTGTATCTATAATCCCCTGAGTGAGGCTGCTGCCTTTCTTTCAGAGATGCCCTGCCCGGAGAGGAGGACTCTAGAGAGGCAGTCTGGCTACAGCAGTTGTGCTGAGCTGTGGTGTGCTCCACCCAGTTTGAACATACTGTGGCTTTGTTTACACTGTGAGGGGAAAACTGCCTACTCAAGCCTGAGTAATGGCAGATGCCCCTCTCCCCACCAAGCTCCAGCATCCCAGGTTGACTTCAGAATGTGTACTGGCAGCGAGAATTTCAAGCCAGTGGATCTTAGCTTACTGGCCTCCATGGGGTTGGGATCCACTGAGCTAGACCACTTAGCTCCCTGGCTTCAGCCCCCTTTCCAGGGGAGTAAATAGTTCTGTCTTGCTGGCATTCCAGGTGCCACTGGGGTATGAAAAAAAAAACTCCTGCAGCTAGCTCAGTGTCTGCCCAAATGGGTGCCCAGTTTTGTGCTTGAAACCCAGGGCCCTGGTGGTATAGGCACCTGAGGGAATCTCCTGGTCTACAGGTTGTGAAGACCATGGGAATAGCATAGTTTCTGGGCCAGAATGCACCATTCATCACGGCACAGTCCCTCACAGCTTCCCTTGGCTAGGGGAGGGAGTTCCCTGACCCCTTGAATTTCCCCGGGTAATATAACACCCCACCCTGCTTCAGCTCACCCTCCATGGGCTGCACCCACTGTCTAACAAGTCCCAATGAGATGAGCTGGGTACCTCAGTTGGAAATGCAGACATCACCCACCTCTGCATTGATCTCACTGGGAACTGCAGACTGGAGCTTTTCCTATTTGACCATCTTGCCAGCCACTGTTACCAGTTCTTTACAATCTCTTTCAGAAGACAGAATGAGAGGGAATACTTGGTAACTCATTGCATAAGGCCAGCTTTACACACACTACCAAAACCAGGCAAAGATACTGTAAGGAAAAAAAAAACAACAACCACCAATAAACCAATTTCTCTCATGAACATAGATGCCAAAATCATCAACAAAATTTAACCAATTAAACCCAACAATGTATAAAAATTATTATATACCACATCCAAGTGGGATTTATCCTAGATATGTGAGGCTAATTCACCATTTGAAAATCCATTAATGTAATACATCACACCAACAGGCTAAAGAAGAAAAATAACATGATCATATCAATAGATGCAGAAAAGCATTTGGCAAATTCCAATACCCATTTATGATTAAAAAACTCAGCAAACTAGATGTAGAGGGAAACTTCTTCAACTTGAGAAAGAATGTCTACAAAAAACTCTACAGTTAATGTTATACTCAGTGGTGAGAAACTCAAAGCTTTCCCATTAAGATTATAAATAAAGCAAAAATCTTCCTTCTTGCAATTGCTTTTCAACACCATACTGGAAGTCCTCACTAAAAAAGTTTAAAAATAAAAAGAAGTTATATAGGTTGAGAAAGAAATAAAAAACTGTTTTTGTTCACTGATGATATGATACCTATGTAGAAAATTTGAAAGTATTGGTAAAACCCCTGGAACGAACAGCAATTAAAGCAAGGTTGCAGGATACAAAATTAGCATTAAAAAGTCAGTCATTTTCCTATATGCCAGCAATGAACAAGTAGAATTTGAAATTTAAAACACAGTGCCATTATATTTGCACCCTGAAAAATGAAACACTTAGGCAATAAATATAAAAAATGTACAAGATCTATATGAGGAAAACTATATAAATCTGATGAAAGAAATTAAGGAACTAAATAAGTGGAGAGATATTTCATTTCATGGATAGGAGGCCGCAAATTCTGACTTGATCTGTGGATTCAAGGTAACCCCAATGTGATGGTTAATATTAAGTGTCAACTTGATCAGACTGAAGGATACAAAGTATTGTTCCTGGGTGTGTCTGTGAGAGTGTTGCCAAAATAGGTTCATATTTGGTCAGTGGACTTGGAAAGGCAGACCCACCCTCAATCTGGGCAAGCACAATTTAATCAGCTGCCAGCATGGCCAGAATAAAAGCAGGCAGAAGAACGTTAAAGTACTAGACTGGGTTAGTCTCCCAGCCTACATCTTTCTTCTGTGCTGGATGCATCCTGCCCTTGAACATCAGACTCCAAGTTCTTCAGCTTTGGAACTCAGAGTGGTTTCCTTGCTCCTCAGCTTGCAGATGGCCTATTATAGGACGTGACCTTGTGATCATGTCAGTCAATACTCCTTAAGAAACTCCTCTTTATAAATACATCTGTCCTATTAGCTCTGTCCCTCTAGAGAACTTTGACTAATATACCCAATCAAAATCCCATCAAGTAATGTTGTGGATAAGGTCCTTGTTTATAAGGAAAGGCAAAAGGCCCAGAATTGCCAATGCAATACTGAAGAAGAACAAAGGTCAAGGACTGACACTACCCAACTTCAAGCATTACTATAAAGCTGAAGTAGTCAAGACAGTGTGGTATTGGCAAAAGAACAGACAAATAGATCAATAGAATAGAATAGGAAGCTCAGGGATAGACCCACATAAATACAGACTGCTCATCTGTGATTAAAAAGGAAAAGCAATACAATGGAGCAAGGACAGTCTCTTCAACAAATGGTGCTAGAGCAATTGGACATCTACATATATAAAAAAAAGAATCTAGATGCAAACTTTACATCCTTTGCAAAAGTTAACTCAAAACGGCTCAAAGAACTAACTAAAATGCAAAACTCTTAGACTCCTAAAAGTTAACATTGATGAATACCTAGATTACCTTGGGCTTTGCAATCACTTTTTAGATAAACACCAAAGGCACAATTCATAAAAGAAAGAATTAGTAAGTTGGACTTCATTAAAAGTAAAAATTTCTGCTCTTTGAAAGACATTGTCAAGAGAAAAAAACACTGGGAGAAAATATTGTGAAAGATATATCTGATAAATGAGTATTATCCAAGACATACAAAGAACACTTAAAACCAACAAGAAAACAAACAACATAATCAATGAAGATGCCCATCAATGGTAGATTTGATAAAGGAAATGTGATACATAGACACCATGGAATACTATATAGCCATAAAAAAGAATGAAATCATGTCCTTTCAGCAACATGGATGGAGCTGGAGGTTATTATCCTAAGCAAAGTAATGCAGAAACAGAAAACCTAATACTGTGTGTGCTCACTTATACAGATGGCAAATAAACATATGAAAAGATGCTGCGTATCATATGTCATCAGGGAAATACAGATGATAAATAAACATGAAAAGATGCTCCACATCATATGTCATTAGGGAAATACAAAATAAAACAATGAGATAGCACAACATACCAACTAGAATAGCCAAAACATAAAACACAACACCAAATGCTGGTGAGAATGTGGAGGAACAAAGAACTCTCATTCATTGCTGGTGGGAATGCAAAAGGTTATAGCCATTTTGAAAGACAGTTGGGCAGTTTCTTACAAAACTAAATAGACTTTCATGCAATCCAGCAATTGCGCTCCTTGGTGTTTACGCGATGGAGTTGAAAAATGTCCACACAAAAACCTGCATACCGATGTTTATAGCAGCTTTATTCATAATCGCCAAAACTTAGAAGCAACCAAAATATCCCTCAGTAGGTGAATGGATAAACTGTGGAACAGTTTGTTGATTGTCTGTGGAACAGACAATGGAATATTATTCAGTGCTAAAAAGAAATGAGCTATCGAGCCTGGAAAAAACACAGAGGAAACTTAAATGCATATTACCAAGTGAAACAAGCCAATCAAAAAAGACTACATACTGCATGATTCCAACTATGTGACATTTTGGAAAAGGCAAAACTATGTATATATTAAAAAGATCAGTATATGCCAAAAGTTGGGGGAAGACAGAGATGAACAAGAAGAGCACTGAGGATTTAAAGGCGGTAAAATTAATTTGTATGATACTAAAATAGTGAAAACATTTCATTAGACATTTGTCTAAACCAAGATTGTACAAAAATGAACCCTAATGTGAGCTATGGACTTTGGGTGATAATGATATGTCAGTGTAAGAGCATCATTTGTAACAAGTGTGTTGCTTTAGTGGGGGATGTTTATAATGGGAGAGGCTACTCGTGAGCAGGGTAGAGGGTTTATGGAAATTTCTGTAATTTCTTCTCAATTATGCTGCAAACCTAAAACTGCTCAAAAATTAAAGTCTGTTAAACATTAAAAAAATGAAAACAAAAAGAACACAGTGGGTAAAGTAACAGTCAGATACCCCCATTGTATCTTGGAAGTAACTAACTTGTTTTTGAGTTTACAGGCCCATAGAAAGAAGGGACTAGCTGGGAGGCTGAGGCAGGAGAATAGCGTGAACCCGGAAGGCAGAGCTTGCAGTGAGCTGAGATTGCTCCACTGCATTCTAGCCTGGGAGACAGAGCGAGACTCCGTCTCAAAAAAAAAAAAGAGAGAAAGAAAGAAGGGACTAGCCTTGTCTCAGATGGGATTTTGGACTTTGGACTCTTGAGTTAATGCTGGAATGAGTTAAAACTTTGGGGGACTGTTGGGAAGGCATGATTGTATTTTGCAATATGAAAAGGACATGAAATTTGGAGGGGCAGGGAGGGGGGCGGAATGATATGGTTTGGTTGTGTCCCAGTCCAAATCTCATGTTGAATTATAATCCCCAGTGTTGGAGGTGGGGCCTGATAGGGGATGATTAGATAATGGGGGCAGTTTCTAATGGTTTAGCACCATCTCCTTGTGAAAGGAAAATAAATCTTGGGACCTCAAAATCACTAAGCTAAAGGGAAAAGTCAAGATGGGAACTGCTTAGGGCAAACCTGCCTCCCATTCTATTTAAAGTCATCCCTCTGCTCACTGAGATAAATGCATATCTGATTGTTTCCTTTGGAAAGGCTAATCAGAAACTCAAAAGAATGCAACAGTTTGGTTTGTCTCTTATCTACCTATGACCTGGAAGCCGCCGCCCCTGCCTCTTCGAGTTGTCCTGCCTTTTTGTGCCAAACCAATGTACATCTTACATAAATTGACTGATGTCTCATATCTCCCTAAAATGTATAAAACTAGCTGTGCCTGGACCACATTGGACACATGTAGTCAGGACCTTGTGAGGCTGTATCATGAGCACGTGTCCTTAACTTTGGCAAAATAAACTTCCTGAATTGATAGAGACTTGTCTCAGATATTTGGAGTTCACATTTGGCAATCACAAAGGGATTCTGAGTGGAGGTTCCCGTGACCTTTGACTTATCTCCTGTTGCTGCTTAGTACCAGTTTGAGCTATCTTTATGGCTCAAACCAATGGAATAATTTGCTGAGGCTTGGAAGCATCGCCTTCAGAAAATCCCTGATCCCTCCAAATTTGATCAAGATCTAAAGTTTATTCTGCTGTAAAACTCCTTTTTCTTGGTTCAGGGGAGGGGGAGTTTTACTTGCTTCCAACAAAGGAGGCAACTTTTCCTGTTTCCACAATGGTGAAAGGGAGGTCACTCTTTTCTAGAGTTTGACTTTGCTTCCAGAAGGGAAGGTGAGTTTGAGTTTTTTCCTGTTTCCAGGGTGGAAGAGAGCGGTCTTCAGTATGAGACCCATTCCTAGATAAGTAGGTGAATTGGGGTTTTGTCTTGGCTAAAGTTAAAGATTAACAACCAGTTGATCTTAATTTCGCCTTCCCATTAGAGTGCTCAGTAATCATATTGTTGGTTTTGTTGTTGTTGTTTGTTCTGGTCCTTCTCCTTTCAGATTTGACCAACCCTACCTGACTTGGTCAAATCTTAATGAGAATTTCAAAGCATGGTTAACAAGGCCTCTCTGAATTGGCTAAAATTCCTCACAGCTGTAAAAGAGGAAAAAACAAAAACCCAAAACCAAGTATTTGGTTTCTCTGTTTGCTTCCTGTCTAAAAAAAAAAGAACTTAAAGTATTAAAAAAAAAAAAAATAGGAGGGAGTTGAGTATAGTCATAAAAGGCCAACAAAAGGGATCCTGTGGTGATAGAAGTGTTCTATATCTTGATTATATATCATTGTCAATGCCCTGGCTGTCATAATAGACTGTAGTTTTGCAACATTTGGGAGGGAAACTGGGTAAAATGTACATGGGATATCTCTATTATGTCTTATAACTGAATCTCAATCCACAATTATCTCAAAATAAAGTTTAATAAAAACAATTTTAAAAAACAAAACAAAACAAAACAAAACAAAAAAAAGAAACAAAACAACAATTGTTCTTCTGTTTACTTTTCTTCCACTACATACCTCCTTCCGAACCCTTTGCCATCTTCAGTACCAATAAAAATCTAGAGAGAACGCTTCTAATGACTCAAACTCTTTAGAGAACTCAGAACAAAGGCACCACTCACCCCTTTTGGGGTATTCTGTTTTCTTTGTGGAGTTTCAAGAGTCATGGGCACTTTCTTCTTGGGTCTAAAGCTCTGCTCTCCTGTATTGCATGACCTGACCTCTTTGGCTTTGGGGCTACCAGAGACTAACTTGTACTGTGAAAGATTTGACCTTGATGTGTGTAATGGTATGCAAGAACTGCAAAGTTAGGGGTGGTTGAAGGTGGTTTACAGGAAGTGGTTTTGGCTAATTTTTTTTTTCTTTCTCTCCGAGGAAGTTGTTGTTTAAGGATTCTACTTCTAATTCAGAGAGGCATTCTAAAGGGTCTTCTCAATTGATTTTTTCTCCCAGAATTAATATCAGTTTGGCTTCTATGTGCGCATTTGTGTGAGAAACTGAACTGTTGTGTTCATAGGTAAATGAGAGATTTAGTTTCCTCAGCTTCAAAGAGAATGAACATTTTGCTTCACCCAGCTGAAAGGCACACGTGGGTGACCAGGAGCCTTGTGGAAGTGTAGAGAGGGTTGACCACCTGTGATTTGCAGCAGCCCTATGGAGAATCCCCATCAAACTTGTTTAAAAAGGGGCTCATCCAGGAAGCACATATGGGAGCTGGTCACTGAGCTTGGAGCACTCCTGGAGGTGCTAGACCTCCAGAGAATGAAACTGAGACATGAAAAAGGGTGGCAACAACTCAGTGGTAACACACTATGGAGTCCCACTCACAATCAGCACACACCACAAAAACCCTAGGCCATAGCTCAGTTCCTCCTTTTAAGAACAAAAAGGAAAAGAAAAGTGGGAAATAAATAATCTAAAAATGAGGATAAAACAAGGAGAATGACCCCCTTTTGGGAGCTCCATTGGTTTTATGGCACCTCTACTTGTTAGAGTTTGTGTAAAATGGAAATATTATGGTCTTTGTGCACATTTACATGAAAGAAAAGGGGCCCTAAGATCGACCTTCAAACTACAGAGTTCTTAAGTTCTCTTTTTCTCTATTTTCTTTTCTTCCTGCTTTAAAGCTGCTATTACATTTTGACCAAGATAAAATCCACTGTTAGAATCCAACCATTCCTTTTCTTTACTGTTTTTGTAGACCAATAAGTTTGTATTAGTATCTCATGGCTAGAGTTCTGAAGTAACAGCTATAGGATCTTTAGTGTATGAAAATGTATGTGTGTGTTTATGTGTACATACATGTATTTTGCTGTGCTTTGGCCACAAGGTACCAAACTGGCTTAATGGTTACTCATAAATTAAATAATGAACCCCAATGCTTTTCAAGTTCATGTGACTTAAGTAAGCTCTTGAATAAGCTAGCTTTAAAATTATTGGTAAAAAACAGTATAAATGTCTTAAGAATTTTCAGCATGCATGTTTGTTTTCATTTATTGATCAAGAAATTTCATACTTAATAGGTGTCAAAATTTGGCATAAGGGATACAAAACTATAAACCCACCCCAAAATAGAATTATCTTTGCTTGTGTAAATTTTTTTTTTTTTGGTTTAACTTTTTTTTTATTACACTTCAAGTTCTAGGGTAGAAGTGCACAATGTGCAGGTTTGTTACATATGTATACATGTGCCATGTTGGTGTGCTGCACTCATTAACTCATTTACATTAGGTATATCTCCTAATGCTATTCCTCCCCCATCCGCACACCCCACAACAGCCCCATGTGTGATGTTCCCCTTCCTGTGTCCAAGTGTTCTCATTGTTCAATTCCCACCTATGAGTAACAACATGGGGTGTTTGGTGTTTTGTCCTTGCAGTAGTTTGCTGAGAATGATGGTTTCCAGCTTCACCCATGTCCCTACGAAGGACATGAACTCATCCTGTTTTATGACTGCATAGTATTCCATGGTGTATATGTGCCACATTTTCTTAATCCAGTCTATCATTGAGGGACATTTGGGTTGATTCCAAGTCTTTGCTATTGTGAATAGTGCTGCAGTAAACATACGTGTGCATTTGTCTTTATAGAAGCATGATTTATAATCCTCTGGGTAAATACTCAGTAATGGGATGGCTGGGTCAAATGGTATTTCTAGTTCTAGATCCTTGAGGAAACGCCACACTGTCTTCTACAATGGTTGAACTAGTTTACAGTCCCACCAACAGTGTAAAAGTATTCTTATTTCTCTACATCCTCTCCAGCACCTGTTGTTTCCTGATTTCTTTAATCCATATATTATTTTTATTTTTTGCTTCCCATTAGCCAAACACACATATATTATTATTACTTTTTAAAAAACTGCATTAGTATGTTCTAAAGCTTCCTTTTCTTTTCTTTTTTTTATTATTATACTTTAAGTTCTAGGGTACATGTGCATAATGTGCAGGTTTGTTACATATGTATACTTGTGCCATGTTGGCATGCTGCACCCATCAACTCGTCAGCACCCATCAACTCGTCATTTACATCAGGTATAACTCCCAATGCAAACCCTCCCCACTCCTCCCCCTGCCATGATAGTCCCCGGTGTATGATGTTCCCCTTCCTGAGTCCAAGTGATCGCATTGTTAAGTTCCCACCTATGAGTGAGAACATGCAGTGTTTGGTTTTCTGTTCTTGTGATAGTTTGCTGAGAATGATGGTTTCCAGCTGCATCCATGTCCCTACAAAGGACACAGACTCATCCTTTATTGTGGCTGCATAGTATTCCATGGTGTATATGTGCCACATTTTCTTAATCTAGTCTGTCACTGATGAACATTTGGGTTGATTCCAAGTCTTTGCTATTGTGAATAGTGCCACAATAAACATACGTGTGCATGTGTCTTTATAGCAGCATGATTTATAATCCTTTGGGTATATACCCAGTAATGGGGTGGCTGGGTCATATGGTACTTCTAGTTCTAGATCCTTGAGGAATCACCATACTGTTTTCCATAATGGTTGAACTAGTTTACAATCCCACCAACAGTGTAAAAGTGTTCCTATTTCTCCACATCCTCTCCAGCACCTGTTGTTTCCTGACTTTTTAATGATTGCCATTCTAACTGGTGTGACATGGTATCTCATTGTGGTTTTGATTTGCATTTCTCTGATGGCCAGTGATGATGAGCATTTTTTCATGTGTCTGTTGGCTGTATGAATGTCTTCTTTTGAGAAGTGTCTGTTCATATCCTTTGCCAACTTTTCGATGGGGTTGTTTGTTTTTTTCTTGTAAATTTGTTTGAGTTCTTTGTAGATTCTGGATATTAGCCCTTTGTCTGATGAGTAGATTGCAAAAATTTTCTCCCATTCTGTAGGTTGCCTGTTCACTCTGATGGTAGTTTCTTTTGCTGTGCAGAAGCTCTTTAGTTTAATTAGATCCCATTTGTCAATTTTGGCTTTTGTTGCCATTGCTTTTGGTGTTTTAGACATGAAGTCCTTGCCCATGCCTATGTCCTGAATGGTATTACCTAGGTTTTCTTCTAGGGTTTTTATGGTATTAGGTCTAACATTTAAGTCTCTAATCCATCTTGAATTAATTTTCGTATAAGGAGTAAGGAAAGGATCCAGTTTCAGCTTTCTACTTATGGCTAGCTAATTTTCCCAGCACCATTTCTTAAATAGGGAATCCTTTCCCCATTTCTTGTTTTTGTCAGGTTTGTCAAAGATCAGATGGCTGTAGATGTGTGGTATTATTTCTGAGGACTCTGTTCTGTTCCATTGGTCTATATCTGTGTTTTGGTACCAGTACCATGCTGTTTTGGTTACTGTAGCCTTGTAGTATAGTTTGAAGTCAGGTAGCGTGATACCTCCAGCTTTGTTCTTTTGACTTAGGATTGTCTTGGAGATGCGGGCTCTTTTTTGGTTCCATATGAACTTTAAAGCAGTTTTTTCCAATTCTGTGAAGAAACTCATTGGTAGCTTGATGGGGATGGCGTTGAATCTATAAATTACCTTGGGCAGTATGGCCATTTTCACGATATTGATTCTTCCTATCCATGAACATGGTATGTTCTTCCATTTGTTTGTGTCCTCTTTTATTTCACTGAGCAGTGGTTTGTAGTTCTCCTTGAGGAGGTCCTTTACATCCCGTGAAAGTTGGATTCCTAGGTATTTCATTCTCTTTGAAGCAATTGTGAATGGAAGTTCATTCATGGTTTGGCTCTCTGTTTGTCTGTTACTGGTGTATAAGAATGCTTGTGATTTTTGCTCATTGATTTTGTATCCTGAGACTTTGCTGAAGTTTCTTATCAGCTTAAGGAGATTTTGGGCTGAGACAATGAGGTTTTCTAAATATACAATCATGTCATCTGCAAACAGGGACAATTTGACTTATTCCTTTACTAACTGAATACCCTTTATTTCTTTCTCTTGCCTGATTGCCCTAGCCAGAACTTCCAACACTGTTGAATAGGAGTGCTGAGAGAGGGCATCCCTGTCTTGTGCCAGTTTTCAAAGGGAATTTTTCCAGTTTTTGCCCATTCAGTATGATATTGGCTGTGGGTTTGTCATAAATAACTCTTATTATTTTGAGATACGTTCCATCAATACCGAATTTATTGAGCCTTTTTAGCATGAAGGGCTGTTGAATTTTGTCAAAGGCCTTTTCTGCATCTATTGAGATAATCATGAGGTTTTTGTCTTTGGTTCTGTTTATATGCTGGATTACGTTTATTGATTTGCACCAGCCTTGCATCCCAGGGATGAAGCCCACTTGATCATGGTGGAGAAGCTTTTCGATGTGCTGCTGGATCCGATTTGACAGTATTTTATTGAGGATTTTTGCATCAGTGTTCATCAGGGATATTGGCCTAAAATTCTCTTTTTTTGTTGTGTCTCTGCAAGGCTTTGGTATCAGGATGATGTCGGCCTCATAAAATGAGTTAGGGAGGATTCTCTCTTTTTCTATTGATTGGAATAGTTTCAGAAGGAATGGTACCAGCTCCTCCTTGTACCTCTGGTAGAATTCAGATGTGAATCCATCTGGTCCTGGACTTTTTTTCTTTGGTAGGCTCTTAATTATTGCCTCAATTTCAGAGCCTGCTATTGGTCTATTCAGGAATTCCGCTTCTTCCTGGTTTAGTCTTGGGAGAGTGTAAGTGTCCAGGAAATTATCCATTTCTTCTAGATTTTCTGGTTTATTTGCGTAGAGGTGTTTATAGTATTCTCTGATGGTAGTTTGTATTTCTGTGGGGTCAGTGGTGATATCCCCTTTATCATTTTTTATTGTGTCTATTTGATTCTTCTCTCTTTTCTTCTTTATTAGTCTTGCTAGTGGTCTATCAATTTTGTTGATCTTTTCAAAAAACCAACTCCTGGATTCATTGATTTTTTGGAGAGTTTTTTGTGTCTCTATCTCCTTCAGTTCTACTCTGATCTTAGTTATTTCTTGCCTTCTGCTAGCTTTCGAATGTGTTTTCTCTTGCTTCTCTAGTTCTTTTAATTGTGATGTTAGAGTGTCAATTTTAGATCTTTCCAGCTTTCTCTTGTGGGCATTTAGTGCTATAAATTTCCCTCTACACACTGCTTTAAATGTGTCCCAGAGATTCTGGTATGTTGTATCTTTGTTCTCATTGGTTTCAAAGAACATCTTTATTTCTGCCTTCATTTCGTTGTGTACCCAGTAGTCATTCAGGAGCAGGTTGTTCAGTTTCCATGTAGTTGAGTGGTTTTGATTGAGTTTCTTAGTCCTGAGTTCTAGTTTGATTGCACTGTGGTCTGAGAGACAGTTTGTTATAATTTCTGTTCTTGTACATTTGCTGAGAAGTGCTTTACTTCCAATTATGTGATCAATTTTGGAATAAGTGTGATGTGGTGCTGAGTAGAATGTATATTCTGTTGATTTGGGGTGGAGAGTTCTGTAGATGTCTATTAGGTCTGCTTGCTGCAGAGATGAGTCCAATTCCTGGATATCCTTGTTAACTTTCTGTCTCGTTGATCTGTCTAATATTGACAGTGGGGTGTTGAAGTCTTCCATTATTATTGGATGGGAGTCTAAGTCTCTTTGTAAGTCTCTAAGGACTTACTTTATGAATCTGTGTGCTCCTGTATTGGGTGCATATATATTTAGGATAGTTAGCTCTTCCTGTTGAATGGATCCCTTTACCATTATGTAATGGCCTTCTTTGTCTCTTTTGATCTTTGATGGTTTAAAGTCTGTTTTATCAGAGACTAGTATTGAAACCCCTGCTTTTTTTTATTCTCCATTTGCTTGGTAGATCTTCCTCCATCCCTTTATTTTCAGTATATGTATGTCTCTGCATGTGAGATGTGTCTCCTGAATTAAGCAAACTGATGGGTCTTGACTCTTTATCCAGTTTGCCAGTCTGTGTCTTTTAATTGGAGCATGTAGTCCATTTACATTTAAGGTTAATATTGTTATGTGTGAACTTGATCCTGCCATTATGATATTAACTTGTTATTTTGCTCGTTAGTTGATGCAGTTTCTTCCTAGCCTCGATGGTCTTTACATTTTGGCATGTTTTTGCAGTGGCTGGTACCGGTTGTTCCTTTCCATGTTTAGTGCTTCCTTCAGGGTCTCTTGTAAGGCAGGCCTGGTGGTGACAAAATCTCTAAGCATTTGCTTGTCTATAAAGGAATTGATTTCTCCTTCACTTATGAAACTTAGTTTGGCTGGATATGAAATTCTGGGTTGAAAATTCTTTTCTTTAAGAATGTTGAATGTTGGCCCCTACTCTCTTCTGGCTTGTGGAGTTTCTGCCGAGAGATCTGCTGTTAGTCTGATGGGCTTCCCTTTGTGGGTAACCCGACCTTTCTCTCTGGCTGCCCTTAAGATTTTTTCCTTCATTTCAACTTTGGTGAATCTGGCAATTATGTGTCTTGGAGTTGCTCTTCTCGAGGAGTATATTTGTGGCGTTCTCTGTATTTCCTGGATTTGAATGTTGGCCTGCCTTACTAGGTTGGGGAAGTTCTCCTGGATGATATCCTGAAGAGTGTTTTCCAACTTGGTTCCATTTTCCCCCTCACTTTCAGGCACCCCAATCAGACGTAGATTTGGTCTTTTTACATAATCCCATACTTCTTGCAGGCTTTGTTCATTTCTTTTTCTTCTTTTTTCTTTAGGTTTCTCTTCTTGCTTCATTTCCTTCATTTGATCCTCAATCGCTGATACTCTTTCTTCCAGTTGATCGAGTCGGTTACTGAAGCTTGTGCATTTGTCACGTATTTCTCATGCCATGGTTTTCATCTCTGTCAATTCGTTTATGGCCTTCTCTGCATTAATTATTCTAGGTATCAATTCTTCCACTCTTTTTTCAAGATTTTTAGTTTCTTTGCACTGGGTACATAATTCCTCCTTTAGCTCTGAGAAGTTTGATGGACTGGAACCTTCTTCCTCATCTCGTCAAAGTCATTCTCCATCCAGCTTTGATCCGTTGCTGGCGATGAGCTGCGTTTCTTTGCAGGGGGCGATGCGCTCTTATTTTGTGAATTTCCAGCTTTTCTGCCCTGCTTTTTCCCCATCGTTGTGGTTTTATCTGCCTCTAGTCTTTGATGATAGTGACGTACTGATGGGGTTTTGGTGTGGGTGTCCTTCCTGTTTGTTAGTTTTCCTTCTAACAGTCAGGACCCTCAGCTGTAGGTCTGTGGGAGATTGCTTGAGGTCCACTCCAGACCCTGTTTGCCTGGGTGTCAGCAGCAGAGGCTGCAGAAGATAGAATATTGCTGAACAGCGAGTGTACCTGTCTGATTCTTGCTTTGGAAGCTTCCTCTCAGGGGTGTACTCCACCGTGTGAAGTGTGGGGTGTCAGTCTGCCCCTAGTGGGGGATGTCTCCCAGTTAGGCTACTCAGGGGTCAGGGACCCACTTGAGCAGGCAGTCTGTCCGTTCTCAGATCTCACCCTCCATGTTGGGAGATCCATTGCTCTCTTCAAAGCTGTCAGACAGAGTCGTTTGCGTCTGAGAGGTTTCAGCTGCTTTTGTTGTTGCTGTTGTTTAGCTGTGCCTTGTCCCCAGAGGTGGAGTCTACAGAGACAGGCAGGACTTCTTGAGCTGCTGTGAGCTTCACCCAGTTCGGGCTTCCCAGCCACTGTGTTTATCTACTTAAGCCTCAGCAATGGCGGGCGCCCCTCCCCCAGCCTCGCTGCTGCCTTGCCTCGAGATCGCAGACTGCTTTGCTAGCAATGAGGGGGGCTCAATGGGCGTGGGACCCTCCCGGCCAGGTGTGGGATATAATCTCCTGGTGTACCCGTTTACTAAGATCCTTGGTAGAGTGCAGTATTGGGGTGGGAGTTACCCGATTTTCCAGGTGTTGTGTGTCTCAGTTGCCCTGGCTAGGAAAAGGGATTCCCTTCCCCCTTGCACTTCCCAGGTGAGGGGATGCCTTGCCCTGCTTCAGTTCTCGCTGGTCGGGCTGCAGCAGCTGACCAGCACCGATTGTCCCACACTCCCGAGTGAGATGAACCCAGTACCTCAGTTGAAAATGCAGAAATCACCTGTCTTCTGTGTCGCTCGCACTGGGAGTTGGAGACTGGAGCTGTTCCTATTTGGCCATCTTGCTCCGCCCCCCTGTTTCCTGATTTTTTAATGACTGCCATTCTAACTGGTGTGAGATCGTGTCTCATTGTGGTTTTGATTTGCATTTCTCAGATGGCCAGTGATGATGAGCATTTTTTCATGTTTCTGTTGGCTGCATAAATGTCTTCTTCTGAGAAGTGTCTTTGCCCACTTTTTGATGAGGTTGTTTGTTTTTTCTTGTAAATTTGTTTAAGTTCTTTGTAGATTCTGGATATTAGCCGTTTGCCAGATGAGTAGATTGCAGAAATTTTCTCCCATTCTGTAGGTTGCCTTTTCACTCTGATGGTAGTTTCTTTTGCTGTGCAGACTCTTTAGTTTAATTAAATCTCATTTATCAATTTTGGCTTTTGTTGCCATTGCTTTTGGTGTTTTAGACATGAACTCCTTGCCCATGCCTGTGTCCTGAATGGTATTGCCTAGGTTTTCTTCTAGGGTATTTTATGGTTTTAGGGCTAACATTTAAGTCTTTAATCTATCTTGAATTAATTTTTGTATAAGGTGTAAGGAAGGGATCCAGTTTCAGCTTTCTACTTATGGCTAGCCAGTTTTCCCAGCACCATTTATTAAATAGGGAATCCTTTCCCCATTTCTTGTTTTTGTCAGGTTTGTCAAAGATCAGATGGTTGTAGATGTGTGGTATTATTTCTGAGGGCTCTGCTCTGTTCCACTGGTCTATATCTGTGTTTTGGTACCAGTACCATGCTGTTTTGGTTACTGTAGCCTTGTAGTATAGTTTGAAGTCAGG
Organism: Macaca fascicularis; assembly: GCF_037993035.2. Taxonomy (NCBI): domain Eukaryota; kingdom Metazoa; phylum Chordata; class Mammalia; order Primates; family Cercopithecidae; genus Macaca; species Macaca fascicularis. The sequence goes on along the minus strand of NC_088376.1, from coordinate 167,987,320 downwards.
TAGTGTGATGCCTCCAGCTTTGTTCTGTTGGTTTAGGATTGTCTTGGCAATGCGGGCCCTTTTTTGGTTCCATATGAACTTTAAGGTAGTTTTTTCCAATTCTGTGAAGAAAGTCATTGGTAGCTTGATGGGGATGGCATTGAATATATAAATTACCTTGGGCAGTATGGCCATTTTCACGATATTGGTTCTTCCGATCCATGAGCATGGTATGTTCTTCCATTTGTTTGTGTCCTCTTTTATTTTGTTGAGCAGCAGTTTGTAGTTCTCCTTGAAGAGGTTCTTCACATCCCTTGTAAGTTGGATTCCTAGGTATTTTATTCTCTTTGAAGCAATTGTGAATGGGAGTTCACAGATGATTTGACTTTCTGTTTGTCTGTTATTGTTGTATAAGAATGCTTGTGATTTTTGCACATTGATTTTGTATCCTGAGATTTTCCTGAAGTTGCTTATCAGCTTAAGGAGATTTTGGGCTGAGACGATTGGGTTTTCTAGATATACAATCATGTCATCTGCAAACAGGGACAGTTTGACTTCCTCTTTTCCTAATTGAATGCCCTTTATTTCTTTCTCCTGCCTGATTGCCCTGGCCAGAGCTTCCAACAATGTGTTGAATAGGAGTGGTGAGAGAGGGCATCCCTGTCTTGTGCCAGTTTTCAAAGGGAATTTTTCCAGTTTTTGCCCATTCAGTATGATATTGGCTGTAGGTTTGTCATAAATAGCTCTTATTATTTTGATATATGTCCCATCCCTACCTAATTTATTGAGAGTTTTCAGCATGAAAGCTGTTGAATTTTGTCAAAGGCCTTTTCTGCATCTATTGAGATAATCATGTGGTTTTTGTTTTTGGTTCTGTTTCTGTGCTGGATTACCTTTATTGATTTGCGTACGTTGAACCAGACTTGCATCTCAGGGATGAAGCCCACTTGATCATGGTGGAGAAGCTTTTCGATGTGCTGCTGGATTTGGTTTGCCAGTATTTTATTGAGGATTTTTGCATCGATGTTCATCAGGGATATTGGTCTAAAATTCTCTTTTTTTGTTGTGTCTCTGCCAGGCTTTGGTATCAGGATGATGTTGGCCTCATAAAATGAGTTAGGGAGAATTCCCTCTTTTTCTATTGATTGGAATAGTTTCAGAAGGAATGGTACCAGCTCCTCTTTGTACCTCTGGTGGAATTCAGCTATGAATCTGTCTGGTCCTGGACTTTTTTTCTTTGGTAGGCTATTAATTATTGCCTCAATTTCAGAGCCTGTTATTGGTCTTTTCAGGGATTCAACTTCTTCCTGGTTTAGTCTTGGGAGGGTGTATGTGTCCAGTAAATTATCCATTTCTTCTAGATTTTCTAATTTATTTGCATAGAGGTGTTTATAGTTCTCTGATGGTAATTTGCATTTCTGTGAGATCAGTGGTGATATCCCCTTTATCATTTTTTATTGCGTCTAATGATTCTTCTCTGTTTTCTTCTTTATTAGTCTTGCTAGCAGTCTATCAATTTTGTTGATCTTTCCAAAACACTGGCTCCTGGATTCATTGATTTTTTGAAGGGCTTTTTATGTCTCTATCTCCTTCAGTTCTGCTCTGATCTTAGTTATTTCTTGCCTTCTGCTAGCTTTTGAATGCGATTGCTCTTGCTTCTCTAGTTCTTTTAATTGCGATGTTAGAGTGTCAATTTCAGATCTTTCCAGCTTTCTCTTGTGGGCATTTAGTGCTATAAATTTCCCTCTACACACTGCTTTAAATGTGTTCCAGAGATTCTGGTATGTTGTATCTTTGTTCTCATTGGTTTCAAAGAACATCTTTATTTCTGCCTTCATTTCATTTTGTACCCAGTAGTCATTCAGGAGCAGGTTGTTCAGTTTCCATATAGTTGAGTGGTTTTGAGTGAGTTTCTTTATCCTGAGTTCTAGTTTGGTTGCACTATGGTCTGAGAGAGTTTGTTATAATTTCTGTTCTTGTACATTTGCTGAGGAGTGCTTTACTTTCAACTATGTGGTCAATTTTGGAGGAAGTGAGATGTGGTGCTGAGAAAAATGTATATATTCTGTTGATTTGGGGTGGAGAGTTCTATAGATATCTAGTAGGTCTGCTTGGTGCAGAACTATGTTCAATTCCTGGATATCCTGGTTAACTTTCTCTCATTGATCTTTCTAATGTTGACAGTGGGGTGTTAAAGTCTCACATTATTATTGTGTGGGAGTCTAAGTCTCTTTGTAGGTCTTTAAAGACTTGCTTTTTGAATCTGGGTGCTCCTGATTGGGTGCATATATATTTAGGATAGTTGGTTCTTCTTGTTGAATTGATCACTTTACCATTATGTAATGGCCTTCTTTGTCTCTTTTGATCTTTGTTGGTTTAAAGTCTATTTTATCAGAGACTAAGATTGCAACCCTTGCCTTTTTTTTGTTTTCCATTTGCTTAGTAGATCTTCCTCCATTCCTTTATTTTGAGCCTATGTGTGTCTCTGCATGTGAGATGGGTCTCCTGAATACAATACACTGATGGGTCTTGACTCTTTATCCAATTTGCCAGTCTGTGTCTTTTTATTGGAGCATTTGGCCCATTTACATTTAAGGTTAATATTGTTACGTGTGAATTTGATCCTGTCATTATGATGTTAGCTGGTTATTTTGCTTGTTAGTTGATACAGTTTCTTCCTAGCATCAATGGTCTTTACAATTTGGCATGTTTATGCAGTGGCTGCTACTGGTTTTTCCTTTCCATGTTTAGTGCTTCCTTCAGGAGCTCTTGTAGGGAAAACCTGATGGTGACAAAATCTCTAAGCATTTGCTTGTCTGTAAAGGATTTTATTTCTCTTTCACTTATGAAGCTTTGTTTGACTGGATATGAAATTCTGGGTTGAAAATTCTTTTCTTTAAGAATGTTGAATGTTGGCCCCTACTCTCTTCTGGCTTGTAGAGTTTCTGCTGAGAGATCCGCTGTTAGTCTGATGGGCTTCCCTTTGTGGGTAACCCAACCTTTCCCTCTGGCTGCCCTTAACATTTTTTCCTTCATTTCAACTTTGGTGAATCTGACAATTATGTGTCTTGGAGTTGCTCTTCTCAAGGAGTGTCTTTGTGACATTATCTGTATTTCCTGAATTTGAATGTTGGCCTGCCTTGCTAGGTTGGGGAAGTTCTCCTTGATAATATCCTGCAGAGTGTTTTCCAACTTGGTTCCATTCTCCCTGTCACTTTCAGGTACAACAATCAGATGTAGATTTGGTCTTTTCACATAATTCCATATTTGTTGGAGGCTTTGTTTGTTTCTTTTTACACTTTTTTCTCTAAACTTCTCTTCTCACTTCATTTTATTCATTTGATCTTCAATCACTTATACCCTTTCTTCCAGTTGATCGAATTGGCTACTGAAGCTTGTGCATTTGTCACATAGTTCTCGTGCCACAGTTTGCAGCTCCATCAGGGCATTTAAGGACTTCTCTACACTAGTTATTCTAGTTAGTCATTCATCTAATCTTTTTTCAAGGTGTTTAGCTTCTTTGCGCTGGGTTCAAACTTCCTCCTTTCGCTCGGAGAAGTTTGATTGTCTGAAGCCTTCTTCTCTCAACTCATCAAAGTCAATCTCCATCTAGCTTTGTTCCATTTCTGGTGAGGAGCTGCATTCCTTTGGAGGGGGAGAGACACTATGATTTTTAGAATTTTCAGCTTTTCTGCTCTGTTTTTTCCCCATCTTTGTGGTTTTGTCTATCTTTGGTCTTTGATGATAGTGATGTATAGATGGGGTTTTGGTGTGGATGTCCTTTCTGTTTGTTAGTTTTCCTTCTAACAGTCAGGATCCTCAGCTGCAGGTCTGTTGGCATTTGCTGGAAGTCCATTCCAGACCCTGTTTGCCTGGGTATCAGCAGCAGAAGCTGCAGAACAGCGAATATTGCTGAACAGCAAATGTTGCTGCCTGATCGTTCCTCTGGAAGTTTTGTCTCAGAGGGATACCTGGCCATGTGAGGTGTCAGTCTGCCCCTACTGGAGGGTGCCTCCTAGTTAGGCTACTCGGGGGTCAGGGACCCACTTGAGGATGCAGTCTGTCCATTCTCAGATCTCAAACTCCATGCTGGGAGAGCCACTACTCTCTTCAAAGCTGTCATATAGGGACATTTAAGTCTGCAAAAGTTTCTGCTACCTTTTGTTTGGCTATTCCCTGCCCCCACAGATGGAATCTATAGAGGCAGGCAGGTCTCCTTGAGCTGCAGTGGGCTTCCCCCAGTTCGAGCATCCCAGCTGCTTTGTTTACCTACTCAAGCCTCAGCTGACTTGCAGTTCGATCTCAGACTGCTGTGCTAGCAATGAGTGAGGCTCCATGGGCGTGGGACATAATCTCCTGGTGTGTAGTTTGCTAAGACCATTGGAAAAGCGCAGTATTAGGGTGGGAGTGACCCAAGTTTCCAGGTGCTGTCTGTCACAGCTTTGCTTGGCTAGGAAAGGGAATTCCCTGACTCCTGTGCTTCCCAGGTGAGGTGATGCCTCGCCCTGCTTTGGCTCACACTCGGTGTGCTGCACCCCCTGTTCTGCACTCACTGTCCAACAAGCCCCAGTGAGATGATCCCAGTACTTCAGTTGGAAATGCAGAAATCACCCATCTTCTGTGTAGCTCATGCTGGGAGCTGTAGACTGGAGCTCTTCCTATTCAGCCATCTTGGAACTGCCCCTCTGCTTGGATAATTTTTGATAAATAAGAGGCTGATATTGATTTAATGAAAATAGCTAAATATTGAATTATTTAGTGAAATAGCCATAACTTCTAATCTATAGCTTTAGGCAGTCAAGTCCCCAGGCAGGAAGGGGGTTTGTTTAGTGAAGGACTGTTATCATCTTTGTTTCAAAACTAAACTATAAACTAAGTAACTCCCAAAGTTAGTTCATCCAATGCCCAGAAAGGAACAAGGACAGCTTGGGGGTTAAAAGCTAGATGGAGTAGGTTGTGTCAGATCTTTTTCATTGTCCCAGTTATAATTTTGCAGTGATAGTTTCATAACTTTAAATGATGACTATTGCAGATTTCATAAATAATCTAGGTAAACTATTAAAATAATTAGGTAAATGTAATGGGATAAATATTTGTAGACAAACATCATAATTTAGAGTCTAAATTAAGTAACAGATATTTCATCAATTGGGTATTTTCAAAAAAAAATTGTAGGAAAACATTCTTTCCAAAAAAGTGTGCCCTTTTTAAAAGGTGAATAATTGTTGTCTAATTCAAAGCCTCTTTAAAGGTTATGTATACAACAACGAAAAAGAAACCAGGAAATAAGAGAGGTGTAAAGAAAGTTATATTAATATAATTAAAAAGGTATTTTTGGTAAAAAAGCTTAAAGAAAAATAACTTTATATGCCAAAGAAGCTTATATGGTAAATTTTGTCCTAGAATAAAATAACTGGTTGTTTTAAAAATGAGGGATGTTCAGGACAAACCAGAATATCCAAGCATGTCATGAATGGTCAGTGTAAGTTGTAATAAGAGGATTTATTAAAAAAGAAAAAAAATTTTATGTGACCAAGCTGTCTATAATTAGAGGAAAGCTATAATGGTCTTTCTAGAGATTGAGTTTTGATTAAAAAAACACACTTTTACATGAAAGGATTTGTTCAAACTATGACATTTTCTTAAGGCATTGCTCGACTCTTAATAAATTAAAAGACATTATAATTTTTAATGCAAATTTTAACATTTATTGTATCTTGCTGTTTTCAGGTTTCTCTCCTCTTTTAAGAGACCTGAAATCAAACTCTATATTTTAACTTATTTCCAGTTCCTGTAAGTTTTTTTTTCCTTCAGTTTCTAACTGTTGTGACCTGATGCAAAAGAAAGAAAGAAAGAGAGAGAGAGAGAGAGAGAGAGAGAGAGAGAGAGACAAAGAAAGAAAGAAAGAAAGAAAGAAAGAAAGAAAGAAAGAAAGAAAGAAAGAAAGAAAGAAAGAAAGAAAAAGAAAGAAAGAAAGAAAGAAAGAAGAAAAAGTTTTATCTTAGAAGTCTAAAGGAAATGTTTTCTTCCAACATAATATTCCCCATAGGGAGCAGCAGTTGCACTGCAGAAGGTCTTTTATTTTGCCCTTGAGTAACTGTCCTAATAATTAGATCTTACACTTTATCAAAATAATTCCTATGCCATTATTACTAAGTTTGGTTTGCTTAGAAAAAGCAGAGATTAAAAATTTTTCTTAAAATTAAGATTATTACATCTGCGTAACTTTCTGTATGTGGTTTTAAAGTCCTTGTGCCATTAAGTTACAGAGCTTTGACTCCTGGGTCTAAAAAGGACACCGAGTCCTTCTAAATCTTAACACTGACAGTAGTTAAAGTGTCATCTTCAGACCCAGTAGAAGATGCCAATAAAATAAATCTGGTTTGTGAGACACAAACCAGAAATTAAAGATATTAAACTCCTAAGGATCAGGGACTATCGTGGAAGAGGTGGGTGATATTGTAAGGGCTAATTTTGAAACATAAAATAAGTTCAGTTTCTCTATAAATTAACCATTAACGTCAAAGGCACACTGATGCAAGACCAGTATATGGGCCCCTATGTCATATTAACAAAGTTTCCTTGAAACATTAATCCACTCCTTAATAAAGGTTATAAAGGTTATAAAAGGCTTATAGAAATTATATCTTATGGTCAAGATGATTAAAATTTTATAGATTGTTTATAAAAGTTTGAAAAATAAATTTAATTGGCCTCATGCTGTTTTTATTTGGGATTATTATTTGGAAAATTAAGTCTCCTGTCTCAAAGAATAACAGTTTTCACCTTGTTTTTGTAATCTTTGAATTATCACTTTGGTTAAGTTAATGACTTATTTTACAATGACCTGTGACCCTATTTTGTGATATCAAGCATTTTAAACCTTTGATATTTGACAAACTTTCTAAAATCAAATTATAAATTATGTCTTTTTCTGACCTAATTATTCCTTTAAGATATTAGGTTCCCTAAAATCCAAAAATGACATATATGATTTATTTGATATAAAAATCCTACAGGAAGTACTGTCAAATATGAAATGATGGTGTTTGGCTTTCTTTAGAGTGTATTAATATAAATATGTTATTGGTATGTGTTTTAAAGTTGTGGGAAACTTATATTTCTGATATGACTTAGTGTATGTTATTAGTAATAATTACAATTGTTATGTTAAGTTATTGTGTGCCACGGAACTAATAAATTTCCTTGTCAGTTGTGTCTTTGACTGTGGGTGCACTAAAGCTTTTTGTCATCCATGGACAATTGTTTTCTTGTTTTGGTCCTCTTTAGAAGGTGGTTTTATAATCAGCTTTTATAGCTCTAAAAGTTGTTCTTTAATGCAGGGTTCTGATAACTTTGGAGATTGTGACATTAGAATGTAGGAAAACTTTCAGGACTCTCATGGAAAGATGGAATATTCATGAATGTCAAGCAGAACAGGAGTTAACTGCATGGACTAAACTAATAGAAGACTGAAGCCTTATTTATTTTCCAAATCAAGATAAACCAAAATCAAGACCCAAATATAATCACAGACTGATGTAAAGAGAGATGTAAAGACCGAATACTTCAGAAGAGTGAAGTAATCATTTAAAAAAAGCTTGAAACATTGATTATTCTTTGTTTTCTTTTCCAGAGTCAAGAAAACTTTGCTTTTGAGTTATTTACAGCTTGTCGCGATTGAGTAAAGTATGCTCCTGTGAACAAATTTGGATTTCTGTGTCTCAACCTGATTTCTCTAGAATGTGGAAACTATTTGTGAGTATTCTTAACTTATGGCAATATGGTTATTTGCATAAGTGCAATAAGAATGTTTTATTTTGCAACAGGACACTATTGGAGAAACTGGTGATTTTACTGGAATGGTGTGATTTCCTTTATAGAATCAAACTTTATAGAATCAAACTTAAATAGAGCCAATAAAAGCCCCTTGGGAACAATGGTCTCATACCTTGTCTACACAGTCCCTGTGTAGGGTTCCTGACCTGTGGTAAGTAAAGAACGTCACTTTCTGATAGGTCCAGGAGACCCAAATTATCTTGGGATCTCAAGAGGAGAGGAATTTACCCAGCTCACAGGCATTTGATGGTACAAAGCCATGGCTGAGCTTGACTTTAAAGCCATGGCTGAGCTTGACTTCAATATCACCCAAGATAAGAATAAACCATGGAAAGCATAACAGCTGCAAATCTCCCACCCAGATGAGAGAACATCTCTAGAGAACATCCCTAGAGAGAAACAAAGACTTTAAAAAAGTCTTATCTGAGATTCCTTCTATGAAACAAAGTTCCATTAAAAAAGCCTATGTGAAAAATAATCATTCTTGCTGTATTTTATACAAATAGGCCAACTGTAAAAAAAAGTAAATCAGTCCTACCATGATTTGCTTTAGTAAAAATAGGAACCTGAAGAGAGAAAAATTATGTTTCAAAAAGTATAGTGCACCTGCCATTAGATTTTAGACTTGCCTAATGTTTTTCAATTTTTATTATTTTCTACAGTTGGACTGAATTCTAAAATTTTTCCTGGTGGTAAGTCTCCAAAATATTGTTTTCAATTTTTTTCTTTATTTTTCTTTTTTCTCCTATTTTTCCTAATTTGAAATAACTGGAAACTAAGCTGTGCTTTTCTTAAAGTCCTGTGAACTAAAGGTAGACAACTTAAACTTCAGAAGAAAATAACAGCAACCTATTTACATACATAAGCCACTTTCACAACTGCCTACTGATATATGGACTTCAGAGTAATATGACCTACATTGATTTTCTAGGATTGTTCTTTTTTGTTGTTGTTTTTTCTCCCTTCCTCCCCCTATTTTCTCTTCATAGGACATGAGACATCACAACCTTCTAAAAACGAGCTTTTCTAATAATGCAGGACCTACTCTTGTAGAAATAAACCATCCTAGCCATGAGAGATCAGATGAAACCTGAGACCAGAGACTCATTTTCTTCTAAAATGATTTCTCAGAATGATTTTAAAAATAAAAGGGGTAAAATGTGAAAGGAAAATAAATCTTGGGACCCCCAAATCACTAAGCTAAAGGGAAAAGTTAAGATCGAACTGCTTAGGGCAAACCTGCCTCCCATTCTTTCCAAAGTCATCCCTCTTCTCACTAAGATAAATGCATATCTGACTGCTTCCTTTGGAAAGGCTAATCAGAAACTCAGAAGAATGCAATCATTTGGTTTTTCTCTTATCTGCCTACGACCTGGAAGCACCCTTCCCGCTTCAAGTTGTCCTGCCTTTCTGGACTAAACCAATGTACATCTTACATGCATTGATTGATGTCTCATGTCTCCATAAAATGTATAAAACAAAGCTGTGTCCCCAACCCCCTTGGGCACATGTTGTCAGGACCAGGACCTTGTGAGGCTGTATGGGCATGTGTCCTTAAATTTGGCAAAATAAACTTTCTGAATTGACTGAGACCTGTCTTAGATATTTGGGGTTCATACCCCCTTGGTACTGTGTAGTGAATGAGTTCTCACAAGATATGGTTGTTTAAAAGTGTATGGCACCTCCTACCTGTCTCTCTTCTTCCTGCTCTGGTCACGTAAGATGTGTCTGCTTCTCTTTTGCCTTCCACCATGATTGTAAGTTTCCTAAGGCCTCTCCAGAAGCCAAGCAGATGCCAGAATCATGCTTCCTGCACAACCTGTGGAACTGTGAGCCAATTAAACTTCTTTTATTTACAAATTACCCAGCCTCAGGTATTGCTTTATAGCAGTGCAAGAATGGACTAATACAAGTGTTATAGATATTGAGTAGGTAAAAATCAATAGGATTTAGCAATTGGACCTAGAGACACAGGAGTTGGGGAGATTTTTTAAAAGAGGTGATTAGAAGAAGAATATTGTCATCATGGAAATTAGAAAGTTAGGTTTATTGGTGAAAAGTTGCTGAATATTCTTCTAGATATTTTGAGTTTGATGTACTAATGAGGAACAGGTGGAGACCTCCATCATACACTTGGAAATTTAGGACTGGAGCTGGGAGACAAGTGGGGCCAGAAATAAAGGTATGCTCCTTCTGCTGTCAACCCACCATGGCCTTTTAGTGGGATCAGTGGAAGCCCTGCAAGTAAGTGCCTGGAGTTAGCAAAATAGTGTGGAAGGACAAACTGATGCCAGAACCTATGAACTGACAGCATTTAAGGGGTGGGAGGGAAAAAAGAAAAAGCAAATGTGAAAGGAGATCAGGAAACTTAGGCAAGCCAAATAAGAGAAAATTCTTTCAAGTGTGAACTTCCTTATATGACATTTATGATTTAAGTCCAGCTTATATCAAGAAATTAAGAAAGAAAATTGGAAAAATAAATAGGGCTTTATGTGTTTTAGGGCTTATGATGATGATTATGATATAGGATGAAAATAAAGTGTGGGCCGGGAGCAGTGGCTCATGCCTGTAATCTGACCACTTCAGGAGGCCGAGGCGGCGGATCACAGGTCAAGAGATCTAAATCATCCTGGCCAACATGGTGAAACCCACCTCTACTAAAAATACGAAAAGTAGCTGGGCTTAGTGGCACAGGCCTGTAGTCCCAGCTACTCGGAGGCTGAGGCAGAAGAATTGAACCTGGGAGGCGGAGGTTGCAGTGAGCTGAGATCATGCCACTGCACTCCAGCCTGGTGACAGAACGAGACTCCATTTCAAAAGAAATAAAGTGTGGACGGCAGGTATTCTAACAATTGTAATTAAAGAAATGCATTAATAAATAAGCTTTCATATTTTCCTACAAGTTATTTTCTTAATACTTGTCAATATTATATGCCATAAAGCTTTTTTTCTAAAATAACAAAAATCGTGTTTTGAAAGTATATTTTATAATGCCAAGAGGCAAACATGATGTAAGAGACTAAGAGCAGGCTTATCCAGCAAATATAATTTCATCTGTAAAATGGGGATAATAATATTTCTTATCAGCTTGTCTCAGAGAAGTGTTATATGAGTTAACTGAAGGAATGATATAGCATTTTATGAATGTAAAATCTATAGTAATGTATAATATAATTGATATTTAAGTACTTTTTGTGCTTCTGGTCTTATGCTGGTAAAGTTGTTATTACTTTAAATAAGTAATAAATATCTGATTTTTGCTCTATGTTCAGGAAGCACATTTTCTCATCTTTTTTACACTTAAAAATGTACTATAATTTTTCCTTCTGTGAGATGTTTGTATTTATCTTATTTTGGTCAATTCCTGCTCTGGCAAGTACACACAAAATAAAATGTTAGCATCAACAAACAAACATTTTTGTTGGGTGTGTCCTCACTGTCTAAATGTGTTTGGTTTTTTTCGGCCAGAATTATTTGTTTCAAATACTTTCATGAAACATGCATTTACTTCTGGCCCATCTTAATAGCTCAAATATTCCTGTCTACATTTCCTTAGATCACCTTCTATTCAGTGCTTCTTTCTTAAGAGTTCTTCTGTCGGCCAGGGTTTTTTCTGAGGTTTCAGTAGTTGCCTGGTAGGAATGCTTGTGAAAACATTCGTGGATAGCCCAAACATTTTTTAATAACATTTTCTTGGAAAAAAAAATTTTACTGGCAGTCAGGACACATTATTTAAACATATTTCAAAATATTTACGCATCCTTGCAATACTTTGGTGGCATCTTGTATGGTAAGGCTGAATTGATGATTTTCTAGTTACCTCTTTTTGTTTGCTTGTTTTTGGCCATTCATAATAGTTGATCGATGAGTGTTTGATAGAATTTCCACACTGTTGATAAACTCAGTAATAAGGTGGTTATAACAACCAGAGGTTTTTGAACTTTCTTCTCAGAGACTTGAACTGTAACAAATTAGATGAACTTTATTGTAATCCTGTCAGATGCTTGATTTTCAGTTGCTATTTTGCTTCTTTTTTTTAGTATTCACTTTTTCAAAAAATTTTCAGCTTTTATGTTAGATACAGGGGATATATGTGCAGATTTGGTATATGGTAATATTGTGTGATGCTGAGGTTTGGAGTACATATCCTGTCACCTTGGTAGTGAGCATAGTGCCTGATAGGTAGTTTTTTAACCTCCTTGCCCACCCTCTAGTAGCACACAGCTTCTATTGTTCCCATATTATGTCCGACTTTAGGTAGTTTTTTAACCTCCTTGCCCACCCTCTAGTAGCACACAGCTTCTATTGTTCCCATATTATGTCCGACTTATAAGTGAGAACATGTGGTATTTGGTTTTCTATTCCTGCGTTTATTTGCTTAGGATATGGCCTCCAGCTCTATCCATGTTGCTACAGAAGACACGATTTCATACTTTTTTTATGGCTGCATGGTACTTTTTGATGTATATACATCATATTTTCTTTATCCAATCTACCATTGATGGGCACTCAGGTTGATTCCTTGTCTCTGCTATTGGGAATAGCACATCAATGAACAGATGAGTGCATGTGTCTTTTTGGTAGAATGATTTACTTTCTTTTGTGTATATACCTAGTAATAGGATTGTTGGGTCTAAGATAGCTCTGTTTTAAATTCTTTGAAAAATCTCCAGACTGCTTTCCAACCATCTCATACCAGTTGGAATGGCTATTGTTAAAAAGTCAAAAAACAACACATGCTGATGAAACAGAAGAGAAAAGGAAACACATATACACTGTTGATGGGAATGTAAGTTAATTTAGCTGTTGTCTCACTTTTTCCTTTTTCTCCTTCTCAGTGGTAATTCAGAAATTAACAGTTGTTGGTATCATTTTGGCATTAGTATTTGGTGATAGATGTAGCTTTAGTGAGACCTGTGGTTCTCTATATAGGGCTTACACCTTATTTAAAGTTATTTTTCATACTCCACGACTATGTCTAAATAAAAAAAGACAATAGATAAATTGTTGGTGCATGTATGTTGACTAGCCAAATCAAACTTTGTGCTTTTTTTGGCTGGGGATGGGGGGCATAGTGCGGGCGAGCAGTGAGAGTTTTATTAGTAGGGCTCAAATTTTAGTATTTTTTCCAGAATAAAGAGATAAATTTAGGTCTGTGATTATATATGGGTCTTGATTTTGGCTTATCTGATATGCAGAGGAAGAGCAAGAAATATTACCTTAACTTTTGCTTCTAGGGGTGGCAATGCTACATAATTTAAAAATCATTAGTACGTGTATGTTTAAAAACCATATTTTAAGAATTTTAATTTATGAAAGGTGTCTTCTCTCTGAGTTTTTTATCCCATGTTGCTAAGTCTTTCTGCACATCTTTTCTTGCATCTCTCTCTTTGGTATTTTTTTCTTTATGTGTTTGTGCTGTATTTTAAAAATGTGACTTTCTCACTCTATAAAACTGTGTATATACATCTGATTATGTGTCATTTCCTGTATTCTTCTTGTATGTGTGCTTTTTCAACTGTGCTCAATCAATTTTTATTTGGGTGTCTCTGTTTATTTTGATCTCTGTCTATGCCTTTATCAGTGAATATTCCTGTGTGTCTTTGTGTCTGTCTCTCTCTCTTCCTGTGTAGATGTATATGTGCTTTGTGTTCTCTATTTCTGTGTCCATTTTGATGTATCCCTCTGCTTATGTGACTTTGTTCTGGCCTCCCTCACCATCTTTCACTATCTCTGTCTCATTATATATAGTCTTTCTCAATTTTTATTTGATTTCAGTTCTCTGTGTATGTCTTCCTTATTTTGTGGTTATAACATTGAAGTTTTGCTGTAGTGTTATAGTTACCAATTAAAATTTAAAGTTTCCTGTTTTATGTATCAAAACACTGTGTTGTACATCATAAATATATACAATTTCTACTTGTTAATTAAAAAATAAATAAGAAATAAGTCAGCTCTGAAAAAAATTTAAAAATAAAGTTTCCTGTTTTATTTCATTAGAAAAATGAGTTAAAATCATAAAAGGCAATTCATAGAAAAATTGTAAGTGTGGTAATAAATATTAAAAAACAGACATGATCTTAATAGAAGTTAAATACAGGTGAGTAAAATAATGAAGTTACATTTGTTGACTATTAGATTGATAAAAATATATGTGTGGGAAAATAGTGAATTATATATTATAATGGCATTGAACAACATTTCAAGAGGACAACATGAATCAAAACTTTAAATATACATTAGCTTTGACTCAGCAATTCTTCTTTAGGAATTTTCCCCCAAATAACCAGATAATTGTACAACTGTTTATTTCAGAATTGCCTTTGTAGTATAAAATTGAAAGTAAATGTCCACCAACAGAGGATAGGTTAAATGAATGATAGTACATCTATATAATAGAATATTATAATCTATTGTTATAGAAAAGTTCTGTGGTCTATTGATAAAGGAAAAAAATCAGATTACAAAAGGTGTGTACAATGCACATATTGTATATGCCATTTATTCATTCAAATAATATGTATTTTCTACATGTACTATGTGGTAAGTACACTAGAGCTGCTATAGAGATATCCATATTGTTTTATATGGGGTGTAAGATAATGAAAGAACTTCCACCTTCTCTCTATTATGGAGTTAATAAGCAAGTATTATGAAAAATAATACAGTTGCATCAATTTTGGAAAATTTTCTGTTCTTAAATTTTAAAGCAGATGTATTTTTTATTTTGAAATATTAAATTAAATTGATCACTTTTCATAGTTTTCCTTTTCTTTTCCCCCCTCCCCCACATGTGAGGGATCTGTGATACTCTGTAAAAATTGATTCCCCATCCTGACCAAGGCAATTTTCTTAGGTGTTCTGGAAATGTTATGCCTTGGTACATATTGTCTTAATGAGTTGTCAAGAAACAATATTTGTTTAAAGCCTTTGGAAAAATAGAAAAAAAATTAAGCCATGTACTTGTCAAAATGTCATTCCCATGTGAAGCTCAGAGAGTCTGAGTAAATACAACGTGAAACAATAAAGGTGAACGCTTTGCTCAGTCGTTGGAAATTGATGCTAATGTCAGTGGAAAACTAAACTTGAAAATGTAATGTTTAGTACAGTGATTCTATAACTTTAATGTGTATAAGACTTACCTAAAGAACTATTTTTAAATGCAGATTCCTGGACCTCACCCCCTGAGGCTCGAATTTGGTAGGCTGGAATGGGCATAGAATCTATATTTTAATAAGCTTCCAAGGTGATTCTAATAGAAGAGGTTTAAGGGCTACGTTTCACGAAATGATGTTAATGGGTAATTATAATAGCTAATCTACTTTAAGAATTTGACAGATTTCCCTTAAAGCACATCTACTGGATATATTTCTAGGAGGATTCTTTAGACAAGCTTATTTAAGAAATCATGGAAATTATGTAGGGGGATTATGAGTTCATAGGCGGGTCTACATTCCATTTCAAGACCGATTGGTTTTCTGGACCACAATTCTGAGCCAAAATTTTAATGAGCTGCCAGTGTTTACTTCCATCAAATAAAAATTGGCACTCTTTTTCCTCAAACAATGGCATTAATATTTATAGATGTTCTCTCATACTTATAATTTTATAGTATTGGGTAGATAGTGTGAATTCCCAAGAACCTGGCCATAAAAGTGAGGAAAAGAATATGAAAAAGAGAGCGCTGCAAATGTAGAATTCTGATCAATGAAAGCAGCTATGTAGTATAAATCAAAGACTACTTTAGAGCAATTTGACATAATCAGACTATCAAATCTATGAATCTTAAGTGACTAAATGAATTACAATAAATCTGTCAGTCACCAGAGTAGGTATGCTGCAAAAGCAACTCTGAACTTTCTTGAAAAACAGGTCATCAGAGGTGCAAGAAATCTATATGTTGCCATAGTATATTGTTATAACCAAAGTATACACTAAACAATTTAACATTTTGTGATCATTTGATTTAAAAACTGCTTATAATTCTGATTTAAATAAAGTTTATGGGAAGAAATCCGAACAGCCTTCCGTATTTGTAGTTGATTTATTGAGGCATGAAAATATCTGCTCAATTCAGATAATCAGAGTGTTTTTTTTGGCTGGAAAACCATTTAGTTATGAATATCTCAAGCTTTTTTTTCAATATATTTGTTTATTTTTGAGACAGGGTCTTGCCCTTTCTGTCACTCGGGTTGGAGTGCAGTGGCACAATCTTGGCTTGTTGGCAGCCTCCACCACCTGGGCTTAAGCAATCCTCCTGCCTCAGTCTCCTATCTGGGACCACAGGCATAAACCACCAAGCCTGGCTAATATTTCAATTGTTTTATAGAGACTGGGTCTTGCCATGTTGCCCAGGCTGGTGAATTCCTGGGGTTTTGAATTCCTGGGGTCAATTGATCCTTTTGCTTCAGTTTCCCAAAGTACTGGGATTACAGGTGTGAGCCACTGCACCTGGCCATGTTTCTCAAACTTTAATGTGCATATAAATCACTTGGGGATCTTGTTAAAATGAAAATTCTGATTGATGGTCCAGAGTGTACAATCTGAGATTCTGCATTCCAAACAAGCTATTGGTCCACCCAAGGACCACACGTTGAGCAGCAAGGATTTATTTCTACTCCTTTGCTTAATAGATGAGGGACAGTCCATGCTTCACCTGGTTTTTTAGGGCATCATCATGACTTGGGGAGCCTTGAAGTCATTGGAACTGAATGTTATTAATGTCAGTTTCTCAAACTCTTACCACTGAAGTCTCTGGTGAGGCCTTGGTTGCTACCTTTCCTGAGTTGAGGTTTTCAACTTTTTATTTCATTCAGTGTGAGAACTGAAAGATTACTTTTAATAAATGTTATTTTTCTTTTTTCCTTTTTTTTTTTTACCTGAGTTATTCAGACATGGTTTCTGTTGCTTGCAGTCAGCATAATATAACCTATACAGGGTATATTTTGGGACTTACCTGGCAAAGAAA
Source organism: Macaca fascicularis (assembly GCF_037993035.2). Taxonomy (NCBI): domain Eukaryota; kingdom Metazoa; phylum Chordata; class Mammalia; order Primates; family Cercopithecidae; genus Macaca; species Macaca fascicularis. The sequence goes on along the minus strand of NC_088376.1, from coordinate 167,970,534 downwards.
TATACTATAGTTGCATCACAAGGGAATAAATTCTTCTTTCCTCAGAACATAGCACATAAATCTATTTCCTTAAAAGCTTACACAAATCCACTGGTGACTCACAAATGCCTTTCTCCAGCATGATCTTCTTCCTCATCTTCCTGGCTCTATCCAACTTCCAATTTGATACTTCTGTTTGAATATCTAATAGTCATCTCAGACTTAACATATCCCAAATCCAAAATTGAACCTTCCAAAGTTGATGTTTCCATAGCAAATGACACTCTTTTTACACAGTTGCTCAAGTAAAAACCTAAGAATCATGCTTGATTTCTATTTTCCCCTCCCTAAGTTCAATCCATTAGCAAGTTCTATCAGTTCTGCTGTAAACATCTAGCAAAAACCAACCACTTGCCATCTCAACTGCTTGTCCTAGTCTAAACTATATTCATGTCTACCTTACACAACTACAAAAGCCTTCTAGTTCTGCTTTTCGCTCCCACTCTAGCTTTTCCACATGGCAGCCTAAGAAATTCTTTTAAAATGTAAACAAGATCATATTACTTTTATGCTCAAAGCTGTTGAGTAGCTTCTTACCCCACTGAAAATACAATCCAAACTCCCTACCATGGTTTGCAGAGCTTACGTAATCATTGCTTTACTAAACCTCTTTACTTCTTGTAAAGAAATATACCGTCTTATGCTGCTCTCCCCCTGGCACTCCCTGCTCCAGCTATGCTGGCCTCCCTCTTCAACTGGAATGAAAGTCCTAAGGGCAGAGATTTTTGTCTGTTACTTACTGTTGTATTCCTCCTATCTAGAATAATGCCTGTCACAAAATAGATGTCGATTAATAGTTCTTAAATGATTGAATGAAGAATGTGCAATCAATTAGGCAACAGTAAATAGACAGACCCAGTCACTGGGACTCTGGCAGGAAGTGGGGATTGGTCACAGGAGACGAGACCTAGGTTTTTACTACTAACTGTTTATACTACTAACCATTTATATCACTGATCACCCATGTGTGATATTACCTTTAATTTTGAAGTTCAAGGCTTGTTCCAATAAACTTAGAGCAAGGCCAGCAGTAAGGTAGATTGGGTAAAATGGCTGTCATCTAAGCTTCTCATTTTTCCCAACCAGAAGAATATAGCATGTAAATGGCCTTCAAATGACCCTAGCTGGGAGTAGTAGAGAGATGCTAAGGTAGGCAGCAAAGCAGGTGATATGTTGCTGTTACTGTAGAGAGTTGCTATAGATAGTTTCTGTAGCTTTAGGAAGAAAATAAAGTAGATATCTTGCAATATATCGATTAACCAAATAAATTGATTGCTATTCATTCTTAAGCCTGCTCTCCCAGAAAGAAAATGGCACAAAATATTCACAAAAGCTTTGTATAAGATAATTGTGGCTTGGAAATCTTATGACTAAAAATAATGATATGACTGTGCTCACAAGGACAAAGGAATAAACAATAAGTAGAGATTTAAAAGATCACTCAACATACCTGTGCCACAGAAAGAAGGTATTCCACTTTCTATGGAACAGTGTCTATGATTATTCCTATTCTAAAGCCATTCAAGTGTCTCCTAGTTCTTTAGCCCTCATTTTCTTACAGATATATGTTACTTAGTTCTTGTTTTTTCCCAGTCTTATCCAAACACCAGCACCAACAACCTTTCTCCTATAGGTTAAATTCTGCAACTCCCTGAACCAGTGGAAACCAAACTTGTCAGTACTTCAATTGTTCAAATTTGTAAGTGAATAGAGTCTGGAAATGGTCTGTGGCCTCCACGCTGGATTTTAGTGTCCTGGGCAAAGCCCTTTGCCACCTGCTTCTGCAGTAAGGGGCAATCTGCCCAGCAATATTCAACTTATGTAACTAGTCCACGTGCATGGTTTCTGCTTCCTGTCTGGTGTGCAATCTAACTTCCTGCTCTGACCATAGCCTTGATTTAACCTCCTCATCATTGACCTAATACTCTAATCCTCTTTCTTTTTTTCTGTAAATCTGCTTTCTCTGGGGACTGAACTTTCTTTTGGGCCACTTTCAAACTGGACTAACTTAATTGCAGACAAAAGTGTGCCCAGTAAGAAGTATAGCTACTATCCAGAGACTCTTCCTATAGTGCTCTGCTTTCTTAGGTAGAATCCCCTGAATATCAGCATAAGTCTGGACTATTTATACTCCTCTTTGAAGACCAGACCGACTGCCAAGTTAATTTCCTTAGCCCCAATTTTGCTGGTTCTGGCTGACTCTTCCATTCCTTTTTTCTACTATTGACAGCATAACATGTCCGAGTACAGGGTCCACATGTGTTGGGACACATTCCTGGAGGTCTGAGAGCAGGAAATAATGAGGATAGTTGTGAATTCCACTGTGTCATGGGGTTTAACTTGTTACACAATCCTGTGTCCTGGGAAGAAGGCAGAACATTGATGGAAGTAAAAGTTACATATGGCTCTGTTGAGGACTCATGAGTCCACGATATTTGCTGTTGGTTTCCTACAACTAGGACAGTCACAATAGAGTTGGATCTCCATTCTCAAATGTGTAGAATAGTAATGCTGATTTATGGAAGGGCTATAAATTCTGTAGTTGAAATAAAACCATTTTTTGTCTCTTGGAGTTAAAAACTCTGGTATTCATAGATGGATTATTACTATTAATATCCAGTTTAGGATTAATAAAAAACTTTGAATCTAGTAAATTCTTTATGACCTCTACTTAAGACTTTTCTCTCTTGGAGATGATAGGAATGGAATCCTCTTGCAGTGAACCCAGCCTGACTAATTTACTGTCAACATTAGCAAACATGAACTGATAGAGAGGGCAAGGATAAGGATAAGGCTAGGCCATTTTTAATTTTTAATTTTAATTTTTTGTAGAAACAGACTGCAGATTGAATTCCCACATAGGCAATTCCAGAATTCTTATGAGACATGCATTAGGACATCAGCAACAGGTAAGTTTAATAACACCAATGAAAATAATTGGTTAAGACATTACAGTATTCCTCAGGGGAGTTGTTTGGTTCTAGGGAATGCGCTTCTCCAATTTTGATAGAACGAGTACAATGTTCTCCATAGAGGAAATGATATTTTAATACTGGATTTCAAGAAATCACTGTCATCAGGAAGTATCTATCACTGCTCTTGAAAGAATTAAGAGCAGATTTGAAGGTTATGTGTACTCTTTGGAATAAGAACAAGTGGGAGATGAGGAAAAGGAATCATAGATTAGTATATAATAGATTTTTTTCCACAAGAGTTCCCACAGTTCTGATCAGGTGACTATGACCAACACTTTACAGAAGTGTTAGTTACAAAACAGAAAAGATGGAAATATGTAATCTGGTACTGACCAGAAGAGTATCTATCCCTAGAATATTGTATTTATATAGATTGGATAATAACATTTTATGGTATTTAGGTCAAAAGGTACACTGTACTATGACTAAGATTTTCTCCCTGCATTATCAGAAAGTAGACATGAGCACAAAAAGAATGATACGCTATCAAGCTACATGACCTTCGATAGTCAAAAAATGTTTTAAGAAGTGTGTTCTTCCATTCATGTATTTATTCAGTCAACAAGTAGAGTACCTAATACTAGAAATTGTGTAAGGCACTATACACAGAGGAAAACAAAATGGTTCCTGACAGTTTACTGATTATAATCTAGTGGTGCATAGAACACACAATAAAATAATAATTATAATAATTAAAACTGTGACTAGTGCTATAAGGGTCAAGACAATAGAGTCTATTTGAAAAGCAATGTGATACTCTTAACTTGATTTTATGAGTAGAGGGAGCCAATGAAAACTTCTTTGAAGAAAAAATAGTTATTTAAGCAAGGACCTGAGGGATACTATGTTAACAGGACAAAGAGAAAGCAGCATAAGGAATACAGGCAGAAAGAGCAGCCTAGGTGAAAGCTCTGAGGTAGAGAGAGAAGTTAGCATGTTTGGGGAACTGAAGGTTCGTATAGTTAGGACAGAGAGTTAGGGTGATAATGGCTCTAAATACAGTTGCAGAGGTAGGCAGGGACCCTATCTTTGCAGAGCCTTGTGGTTGTGGTAAGAAGTTTATGTTTTAAGCATAATCAAAAGCTAAAAATGAAAGTCTGATATGTGCATGAGGAATCATATAGACATTATCTTTCTACCACAGGTGGTGCCAAAAATAAAAAGCAGATTAATTTTAAATGGGATGATTTTATTGAATTGTAGACTAAAGAACTACATAGACCAATGCGCCATATTCTATCTTGCCTTTTCTTGGCTTCCTTCTAGGAGACTCATTATTTTTGGCTACAGAGTAAGTACTTTCCAAATATACATATTTGTAGTTCATATATATATACACACAAACACATATATATACACAGGTATATTATATGTGTATATATGTGTGTGTGTATATATATATGTGTATATATATGTTTTTCCAAATAACATTTGGCTCAGCTGAGAGCTCTGTGCAAGGTTACACTCTGGCGAAAACTTTTAGTCATTAAGGCTGCATTGACAATTGAGCAATCCATCATTAGTTGGTGAATTTGTTTTGGATATGTCAAATTTGAAACCATTACAGGACATCTATATTGAATTGTTCTAGGTTGTTATGGTGGAAAACACATATTCAGGATTAAAATGAAATTATTATTGTTCATAAGGCTGGCATTATAGCAAGGAAGGAATGGGGTATTCATAGCCATACCTGGGGACTAGCATATCCTAGTCCCTTAGAACATCACACTTACATTTTTTTTTAATATACAAAAGTATATCCTAAAACTTCTCTGAGAATTGCTTTGTGGCCAGAGGCAGGAAAGGCCTAGTGACCCATATTTAGGTGGGAAATAGGAAAACAAGTGACAACTCAACAAGGAAGGGGAAAAGGATTTTGCTATGGGTGAACAAAGTTCAAAAGTCTTTTTGAAAAGACTTTTAGCAAACATTCAAAAGTGGTCACATATAAATAATAAATATTTTGTTTATATAAAGGAGTTGCAGTAGTTTCCTAGGAGAGTAAAATATTAAAGATTTTTTTAGCTGTGATTTAAATTTTTAGAACATATGACACGAAGATCTATCTAATGACCATGGAAGGACTGATTTCCTCATCAGTAGGCATTTTGGAAATTTGAGTCTGGAATATAGCAAGAGAGGTCAGAGATAGAGATGCAGACTGGAGAATTATTATTACAGAGATGATGATTAAAATCATGTCCATCAATTGATAAGCTGATTCAGGGAAACAGTGATGATCAATGGTTCTCAGTTTAGGCTACCATTAGGATCACCTGGAGAGTTTTTGAAAACCACTGAGGCAGCCCCACCCAAAAGATTCTGCTTTAGTTGATCTCGAGGACTGGGCATCCATTTTTTTAATTACTCTCCAGATAATCATAATAAGCAGTCAGGGTTGAAAACCTTAGCACAGATAGAGATGGGCTAACAATGGAGTCCAAGGAAGACTTGCAGTGATATAGAATCTGTTAGGCAAAATGTTAGCCTTCATGGTCTTCATTCCTGGGGTTACTCCTATGAGTATGTCAAAAGGTCTTTGAAGATGTAATTTAGGTTGCTAATCAGCTGATTTTAAAATAGGGAGCTTCTCAGGATTGTCTACGTGGACCTAACCTACTCATATAAGCTCTGGAAAGCAGAGCTCATTTTCTGCCTGATGGTAAAAGAGAAGTCAGATATTTGAAGCCTAAGAAAGATTAGAACTGTCCTCCTTGACTTAGAGACTAAGGGAATCATATGTCAAAGAAACAGGAAAATGAGTTCCTACAATCACAAGGAACTGAATTCTATCAACACTGTAATGGGTTTGGAAGCAGAATCTTCCCCAGAACCCCAGATAAGAGCCAAGCTGATGCCCTGATTCCTGCCTTGTGAGGCCCTTAGCAGAGGATCCAGCTGAGCTATTCTATTCCTAGACTTCTGACCCACTCATGGTGAGATACTAACTGGGTGTTTAGCCTTCTAAATTTGTGATAATTTGTTATGGCAGCAATAGAAAACTAACACACAGAAATAAAACTGTAAGAGCCTAGTATCACAAAAGCCAAGGCAGAAAGAAAAGATGTACTTCGTACTTTTCAGTTAAGACGTCATTTACTTTTTTTTTTTTTTTAAATGAGACAGGGTCTCATTCTGTCACTCAGACCATAGAGCAGTGGTGCAATCATGCCTCACTGCTGTCTCCACCTCCTGGTTTCAAGCACTCTTCCCACCCTCAACATCCCAAGTAGCTGGGACTACAGGCATGCATGCACCATCATGCCCTGCTAATTTTTTATTTTTTGTAGAGACAAGGTCTCACTATGTTGTCCAGGTTGGTCTCAAACTCCTGGGACCAAGCAATCATTTTGCGTTGGCCTCCCAATGTGCTGGGATTACAGGAGTGAGCCACCATGTCCCATCATCATTGCCTTTTGATAAAGTAGTTCCTCCTTCTTAATGAGTAAGGTGCTTAGGACTAGGGCTTCTTCTAGTAGCCGTATGGCTTATACAGCTTGCATTTGAAGTACGATACCCAGCAAACTTAGCCTGACATTACTCATTTCTTATATATAGCATTTATCTTTTCCAATACATTTAAATAATTTCAGTTGAGTACTGAGTCTTTTCTCAATCGAAAGTAGCACTATCAGTTCTAATAAGAAGAGTTTGGATGGGATTTTGCTATGCAGGTAAGGTTCCAAGGTAGGAGTCGGAACTGAATCTGGTAATAGAGGGTAGGAAAACATAGATAAAAGTAGAGGCAAATCTTCTGTGGGAGTCAGGATGGGAAGCAAATGAAGACTATGCAAACGGGAGCAAAGTCCTGTGTCAGAAGAGTATGCAAAGGCCCGCATGTGCTAGAAGGCAGGGAATCCGCCCACCTTTTACCTAGTGGAGGCTAGTAGGTCTGTTCTGGGGTCTCAAAGGAATGGCAGGGAGAACAGCAATGTCTAAAAGCGATTGGAAGAAGGGTTGACTTCTGGGAGAGTAACTGGGATGCCAGTGGAGGGATGAATGTAACTGCAAGTTAATACCGAGGGAGATAGTATTAACAGAGAGGTAAGCAGCCAGTAACAGGAGAGGCCAGGACATGAAGCTGCATGGCCCATATCCACAAATGGTAAGAGCCTCTTCCATGGGATGATGTTAATAAGGGCCTGATACAGAAAACAGTTTTTGTTTGCTGCCATGACCTTAAGTTTTTTAAAAAATATCTTTTCAGATCAATGGAGCCTGGGGCAACATCTGTTATGTAGTAATACTTTTTTCTAAATCCATCTCCAAATTGTTCATTGTTTGATGGTTAATTCAGGCTTTCACTATTTCTCCAAGTGCCATAGTTAGTGCTTAAGTAGGCTTTCACCTACTTTGCATATTTAGGACAAAGCTTTTTTTGGTTTAGACTGCAGAAAAAAAATGGAGGCTTCTTTCCATCCCTTCATTTCAGATGCCAAGATAGCATGTGATATTTCTAGCTCTTTTATGTTAAAATTCTAGTTCATTTTATGTATTTTCCTGTTATTATCACCCTCTTGCTCGAAACAGATCATTATATTATAGACTTAAGGTAAAATATATGAACTTCTGTTAACTTGATTTCTGGAGAATAAGCATGGAAACAACCTCCTTTCTTTATTTGGAGGTTTCTTTGTGGAGTACTTCATTTGGACCCTTGGTTTGTACTCCAGCAGCTGGCTTAAACACATGTTCCTTAGTCTCACCTCTCTCTTTATTTTGATGGCCACTCATTTACTTCAAACCTTCTTATTTTTTGATGGGACTAGTAAAATACTTTACCCATCTCTGGGCCCAACCACACTCATAGCTCGTACCCTACACCCCATAGGTAAGAATGGCTGTTTATACGCACAAATCCAATTATGTCATCTTTGTTCACTTCAATGGCTTAACATTGCTGATAAGATAATGTTCAAATGCCTCTAGGATAGAGAACCAGAACTTTAGTGGCCTCTATCTACCTCTCCAACCTCATCTTCTTGCCTCTTCTAAATAAATTCTGCACTTAAGCAATACTAAACTATTTGCCTGGCCTCTGTGCTATTTCTTTTTTCTTCCCCTATATTGCTGGCTCACCCTGTCTCTGTGCTCCAGAGCACCATAATCATATGTCTATTGTAGTGCTCAGTCATGTGGACAGCTACAATGTAATGTGTCTTCAAGTAGATGGTGAAATTCTGGAGGTCTGGAATTATATTTAGTTATTTTTTTTTTATTAAATGAACAATTCAATCTCTAACTAAAATTAATGATGATTTGGTATATGTTTCATGCTGTTTATGTTTCTTTTCCCTTTTAAAATGTGCATGTTTACTTTGATACAAAAAGTGTGTTATCATCCGGATATAGGCATTACCTGGGTATGGGTGTCACCTAAGAGCTTCTTACAAATGCAGAATCTCGGGCTCTTAGACGTAGTAAATCAGAATCTGCATTTAAGAAAAAACCCCAAGCTGATTCATATTTCCAATACAGTTTGAGAAGCGTGGATCTGGGAACTATTTCATCTAATAGTTCTATTGCATTCAGGACATTCAGAAACCCCGTGCCAGTGTCTCACATGTGTACTTTGGTGGAGTATACAGCTTTAAGAGTTCATAAGCTTTTCTCACCAGCCCCAAAATCCTTGCTTTACATGACAAAGTTAATTTCTCTGACAATAATCTTTATCATTTGTTAAAGCAACTTCTGCATCTGAATTGGGTAGTATTCATATGGTGGATTATCCAAAATAAGCTTAAAACAACAACTCTAAGACTGTGAATTGGGCCAGCTCATCCCACCCCTGATTTTTTCTGTGGACAGTTCTAACATTTGCATTGACCTTTCGGCCTTCCCCAGATGAAGATAACTGCTTTTTTGTTACCTATTCTCCACAAGGACACTTATCTTGGGCTGCTTCTCTTTGTTACTTTTATTGTCTTTGAAAGCTAACTCTAATTTCCCATTTTCTTCTCTGTCTCATATTTCTTCTTTGCAATTATATTCATCCATCACTCTGTCTATAACATAGTCTAATCTCAGCTCTTGTCTCAATAATATTAATGAGATAAGTATGAAAGGCTGCATATCAACAATTTCACAGTCTTTTGTTTCTTTAGTTCTATTCAATCATCCCAGAGTCTTGAAAAGTGCATAGAATCTTTATATATCTTCCAATACCTTTTATGTAAGTCTTTTCGTATATGCATTATTACTAAGTATTTAAGTATAGGCATCAATATATTTTTTTGGAGTTGTGCCCATCTATCTCTAACAGTGTTCCTCCTCGCTTTGAAGTCTTAAGTATTCTCTAAAGGGAGATTTATATTTAAGGTCTAATCTCCTGCTGTTCTGACTAGCCTTTTTCTGCTTAAACTATTCCAGATTTTTCTTAAATAGCATCATCTCCACTTCATTTTTTAATAGCAATTGGTTTGTATTGTTCTACTTTGCTTCTGCAAATGTAATAACTGACGTCCTTTTTTCTAAAATATCCTCTCCATGCTGCACCTTTCAACACAGGCCAACCCATTTTTGTTTGCTCTTACTCCCATAATTTTCATTCAGTGTGTCAGAGGATATGTCCTGTTAGCAGAGCTAACAGGCCACAAAGGACTTAGGGTCTCCTTCGAGTCCTTTTTTTAAAAAAAACTTCATGGTCCCACAACACAATGTGGTAAAGCAAGGTAAAAGGAAGGCAAGGAACAAAACAGGAAATTATACTATTACAGGAAATTGTTGTAATAAAGTGAAAAGCCAAGGAAGCAAGTGTCCAGCAAGTCATAAAATTCTAATCATGCAGCTGGGATAAATTGAACCTTTACTCACCAGCTGGCAGAGTTTTGTATTGTTCTTTTTGTCTTTATTTACATCTAAGTGCATACCTTTGTAACTTGAAAGCCACCTGGTCATTTTACAGTTGCGGTAATGAAGACGCAAAAATATTTAGTGACATTCTTAAGTTTTCACCATAGTTACTGGCTGAATCTGGGCTAAAATGTGGATCTTCTGACTCTGAGAGCAGGACATTTTCTCTAAGAATTGAAATTTCTTAAAGATCAACAGTTGTCAGACCCTGTCTTTATCAAATTTTAATGTGGCAAATCTTCCTCACAAGACTTTACAAGGCCATTCTACAGATAAGACATCTGAGGCTGAGGGACGCAAACATTAAGTTCATCATTGTGAAAGTGCTCTCTTTTATCCCAAAAGTTAGGTTCACATGCATGAAATCACTTTCCAAAGTAAGCATTAATGTATTAGGGACCTGAGAGGGGCAGAAAGAGGAACATACTTCTTTTCAAGAAGAATAGGTGCCCTGTAGTTGCTATAGCAACTGGGAACTGATGTAAGGCATTCCTGCTAGAACATTTTCACGTATTGAAGGTGTCTTCCTGTCTGACCAGAAGCTGAGTTTGGTTAGCTTTGTTAATTAAAGCAGAGTTATCTAAAATGGGAAGCTTGCACCCCAGGAAATATGCAGTTCAGTCTTCTAGGTTGCCTGTTCTTTGTCCCCTACACTGAAAAAAAAAATTGTGTAATTTTTTTTTTTTTTGGAAACAGAGCCTTGTTCTGTCACCCAGGTTGGAGGGCAGTGGTGCCATCTCGGCTCACTGCAACCTCAACCTCCTGGGTTCAAGCAATTCTCGTGCCTCAGCCTCTCGAGTAGCTGGGACTACGGGCTCATACCACCATGCCTGGCTAATTTTTCTATTTTTAGTAGAGGTGGGGTTTCATGATGTTGGCCAGATTGGTCTCAGATTGGTCTCGGATTCCTGACCTCAGGTGATCGCCTGAGGCCTCAGCTTCCCTAAGTGCTAGGATTACAGGTGTGAGCCACCGCGCCTGGCCCACATTTTTAAAGAAGTATAATGTATACAGACAAGTGCACATAAGTGTATAGCTTAATAAGTTTTCACAAACTGAACATACCTGTGCAGCCAACATCAATATCAAAAAATAAAACCTTAGTAGCATTATAGAAGTCATGCTTGTTCTTCTTTCTAATCAATATTCTCAAAGTTAATCACTGTCCTGACTCCTAACTCTACACAGGCATACCTTGTTTTATCACACTTCACTTTATCACACATCACAGATAATGTGTTTTTTACCAATTGAAGGTTTGTGGCAACCCTACATAGAGCAAGTCTATTGGAACCATTTATCTAACAACATGTGCTGTGCTCACTTTGTGTCTCTATGTCACACTTTGGTAATTCTGGCAATATTTCAAACTTTTCCATTATTATATCTATTATGGTGATCTGTGATCAGTGATCTTTGATATTACTAAGTTGGAGCAAAAGTAGTAACGGTTTCACCATTACTTTTAATGGCAAAGACCCCAATTACTTTTGCACCAAACTAACACTATTGTAATTGTTTTGAGGCACCACAAACCATGCCCATATCAGACGTCAAGTTAATTAATAAATATTGTGTGTGTTCTGACTGCTCCACCAACAGGTCATTCTTGTCTCTCTCCCTCTCTTCGAACCTTCCCATTCCCTGATACACAACAATGTTGAAATTAAATCAGTAATAACCCTACAGTGTCTACAATGGCCTCTAAGTGTCCAACCAAAAAAATTAAAAAAAGGAAGGAAGAGTTGTACAACTCTGATTTTCAATCAAATGCTAGAGATGATTAGACTTAATGAGGGAGTCATGTTGAAAGTTGAGACAGACCCAACGGTAGGCCTCTTGAGCCAAAGAGTCAACAAAGATGTGCATGCAAAGAAAATTATTTGAAGGAATTAAAAGTGCTACACCAGTGAACATACAAATGATTTTAAAAAAAGAAAGAAAAGAGTGAAACAGCCTTATTGCTGATATGGAGAAAGTTTGAGTGGTCTGTATCAAAGATCAAACCAGCCATAACATTCCTGTAAGCCAAAGCATAATCTAGAGCAAGGCCCTGGATTCAATTCTCTGAAGGTTGAGAGAGGTGAAGAAGCTGCAGAAAAAAAGTTTGAAACTAGTAGGAGTTGGTTCATGAAGTTTAAGGAAAGAAGCTGTCCCCATAATGTAAAAGTACAAGGTGAAACAGAAAGTGCTGATAAAGAAGCTACAGCATGTTATCCAGAATATCTAGCTAAGATAATTGATGATGGTGGCTACACTGAACAACAGATTTTCAGTGTAGATGAAACAGACTTATAGTGGATGAGCCATCTAGGATTTCATAACTAGAGAGGAGAAATTAATGCCTGACTTCAAAGCTTCAAAGAACAGGCTGACTCTCTGGTTAGAGGCTAATGCAACTGATGACTTTAAGTTGAAGTCACTGTTCATTTATTGTTCTGAAAATCCTAAGACCCTTAGTAATTATGCCAGATCTACTATGTCTGTGCTCTACAAATGGAACAACAAAGCCTGGATGATGGCACATCTGTTTATACCATGGTTTACTGAGTATCTTAAGCATACCATTGAAGCCTACTGTTCAGGAAAAAGAAATTCTTTTAAAATATTACTGTTAACTGACAAGGCACCTAACTCAGACCCAAGAGCCCTGATGGAGATGTAGAAGGAGATTAATGTTCTTTTAATGCTGGCTAAAACAGCATGCTTTCTGCAGCCCATGGGTAAAATAGTGATTTTGACTTTCAAGTCTTAATTACCTAAGAAACACAGTTTTAAGGATATCACTACCACAGATAGTGATTCTATTGATGAATATGGGTGAACTACACTGAAAACCTTCTGGAAAGGATTTACCATTCTAGATGTCATTAAGAACCTTCATGATTCATGGGAAGAGGTCAAAATATCAACATTAACAGGAGTTTGGAAGAAGTTGATTCCTGTCCTCATAGATGACTTTGAGGAGTTCAAGACTTCAGTGGAGGAAGTAGCTGCAGATGTGGCAGAAACAGCAAGAAAAAATAGAATTAAAAGTAGAACCTGAAGATATTTCAGCCAGATTTGCTGTAATCTCATGATCAAACTTGAGTGTATGAGCAAGTGCTTCTTATGGATGAATAGAGAAAGTGGTTTCCTGAGATAAAATCTACTCCTGGTGATGATGCTGTGAACACTGTTGAAATGACAATAGAAGACTTAGAATATTACATCAACTTAATCAATCAACAAGTGGTAGGGTTTTAAAGGATTAACTCCAATTTTCAAAGAAGTTCTACTGTGGGTCAAATGCTATGAAACCTTATCTCATGCTGTAGAGAAATCTTTTGTGAAAGGAAGAGTTAATCAGTGTGGCAAATGTCATCGTTGTCTTTTTTTTTTTTTTTTTTGTATTACACTTTAAGTTTTAGGGTACATGTGCACAACATGCAGGTTTGTTACACAGGTACACATGTGCCATGTTGGTTTGCTGCACCCATCAACTTGTCATTTACATTAGGTATTTCTCCTAATGCTGCCCTTCCCCCAGCCCCCCACCCCATGAGAGGCCCCAGTGTGTGATGTTCCTCGCCCTGTGTCCATGTGTTCTCATTGTTCAATTCCCACCTATGAGTGAGAACATGGGGTGCTTGGTTTTCTGTCCATGTGATGGTTTGCTGAGAATGATGTTTCCAGCTTCATCCATGTCCCTGCAAAGGACATGAATTCATCCTTTTTTATAGCTGCATAGTATTTTATGTTGTGTATGTGCCACATTTTCTTAATCATTCTATCATTGATGGACATTTGGGTTGGTTCCAAGTCTTTGCTATTGTGAATAGTGCTGCAATAAACATACCTGTGCATGTGTCTTTATAGTAGCATGATTTATAATCTTTTGGGTATATACCCAGTAATGGGATCACTGGGTCAAATGGTGTTTCTATTTCTAGATCCTTGAGGAATCACCACACTGTCTTCCACAATGTTTGAACTAATTTATACTCCCACCACTGTTGTCTTATTTTAAGAAATTACCACAGCCACCCCAACCCTCAACAACCACCACCCTGATCAGTCAGCAGTCATTAACATCAGGACAAGATCCCCCACCAGCAAAAAGATTACAACTCAGATGATCACTGGCATTTTTTGGTTAAAGTATGTAGATTGTTTTTTAGATGTAATTCCATTGTACACTTAATAGGCTGTAGCATATTGTAAACTAAACTGTTTTTTTTTGAGATGGGGTCTCACTCTGCTACCCAGCCCTGGAGTGTGGTGGCATGATCTTGGCTCACAGCAACCTTTGCCTCCTAGGCTCATGCCATCCTCCTACCTTAGCCTCCTGAGTAGCGAGGACCACAGGTGCACACCACCATGCCCAGCTAATTTTTGTGTTTTTTATAGAGACGGGGTTTTGTTATATTGCTCAGTCTGGTCTTGAATTCCTGGGCTCCAGCAATCTGCTCACCTTGGCCTTCCAAAGTTCTGGGAATACAGGAGTGAGCCACCATGCCCGGCAGTGTAAATATGAACTTTTATATGCACTGGGAAACAAAAAAATTCATGTGATTGCTTTATTGCAATATTCATCTTTTAAATTTTATTTATTATGGTGGTTTGGAATTAAGCCCACAATATTTCTTAGGTATGCCTATGCATTAGTTTTGCTTGTTTTTGAGTGTTATGTCAATGGAATCATACAGTATGTTCTCTTTTGTGCCTAGTTGCTTTCACTCAATGTTATGTCTTCACATAGTGTGACTAAGTTTTTTTCTTCTTGTTTAATTTTTATGTTTTAACTTATATAAAAGTTCAGTAATAGATGCATATAATTTATAAATAAGCCAGGGATGTGTGCATAAAAGTTTGCAGTTATTGGGTTAAAGTATGGCACCATTTGTGTGAATGTCGACTTTAAACCCCAGATAGACTCATTAGCTTTTTAAAGAGATAACTATTCACAACTACAGACTATGATGACCTCATCTAGATATTTGTATTTAATAAACATTTATTTATGAGAACCCACTATGCACAGGTCTTCGTAGGTACTGTGACAGTTACATAGGCAAAATAAAAAGATGTAGCTCAGTCTTTTAAGGAGTCTCACTAGTGAGAGAAAAAGTGCAGTAAACTTATGTGATCATTCCAGACAAAATTGAGAATCTACAAAAGAGACACAACTAAAATGATATAGAAGCCTGGATGAAGGATGACCAATCTTCCAGGAAGCTAGAAAAGGCCCCTTGAGACTTTTACTAGATAAACTTTGAACCCCTTTATACTTCCCATTTTCCAATGTTTAATCAGATTTCTCATTACAGAAATAGCATCTTTATTCTCACTGTGCATTGCATTATGTTTCAGGTTTATGGATACACAGTATATATTGCGCTCAGTCAAAAGGGGGCAGCATTCACCCTTTTTCTGAAAATCAGAGACCACTTTGGCCACATCTCTTTCTTTCTAGGAAAAGAATACTTTTACCAGACAGCGTTTCAGAACATAGATATAAATTTTAAGCCCCCTGTTTTAATTGTTTGTTTATAGAGATAGCAACTGATTTCCACCTTCATGTCACTGAGCCCAACATATTGCACAGGTATAAATGAAGTCAGGCTGTCTCTGTGCCCGGAGTTTCCCTTATTTCTGCCTTTGTCCCTTGATTGGGCGTGGCAGTCTTGCTCAGACTCAGATTGCTAAAGGGCGGTGGCTGAAATGAACAAAAGGAATCAGACCTTTACTCTTAGCCTGAGAAAAAGATTGCCAGGGGAAGCTTGGGGAGAAAGCGCAATGCTGAGTGGTTGCGTCCTTGTTTTGACTACCTAATGCTTTTTTTCTCTTCTGAATTTTTATACTTTTTAAACTTCCATTTATAAGCATAACAATTATGTGAAAGGTAAATAAGTTACATGCACTACAGGGATGTATGACTGTGCTCTATCTTGTGGCCATTCATCTCTTTATTAGCCAAGTAACCTTTACAGTTTAAGTACTACACAGTTGCTGCAGTCCTTTTCTTGCTGACGCAGTAGTAGAGGGAGTGGTGCTAAAAACTGAGAGAGGTTTAATGCTGAAGGTCTCAGACTGTGTATCTCTATGTCTATGACCTCTAACCACCAGACCAGCAGATAACTGATTTCATTTTGTTAGTGAAACACTGATTTTAATTGCTGACTTATACAGCTTCCATGTTATACTTGATTGGTTTTGAGAAAATCAATGTTGATGGCCAAAATTCCAAATTAATTATTTCTTTCTAGATTTAATCATACTGTATACAGCCCTAAATTGCCCTCTAAGTGATTTAAAAAAAAATTGAGGAGTAGAGCTTTACCAAATGTCTCTGAATGATAAAGGGAAGTTGGCCCACCCTGTAATTAGGTTTTGTAAATAGCAAGTCAAAGGTCAGAGCAAAGGTCATCTGATTTCTTCCTTTTGTGAAGAAAACAAGGGATTGTAGTCACTATGGCTGATTTCAGAATAGTAGTAAAGATGAAGTCATTGCTTTCTTTCTAAACAGAAACTGTAAAATGAAATAATTTGGAACAATCACAGAAATAATTACATTAATATAAATAGCAAATAACAAGTGATAATTTGTGTAGTGTTTACAGATACTGTGACCCTTGGTTTTAGACCTTGTGCAGTGTTTTTCTCTGTCACGTACATGATGCTGTGAGGACAGCTCTCCAGGAGACCTCTGATGACATCATGTCACTGTCCTCTGAGGCCACAACACAGCTGCCATGCCACACACTGGCTCAAAACACACAGTGGGGCATAGGCAAAACATTCACAAAGTAAAGAAATGTCAACTTTCTACCTTTTAGCATTCATTTGCCTGAATTAACCAACATTGTGCAACATATAAAATCTAAAGCCCATGTGAGAGATAAGACAGAATTATTTACATTTCTGCTGAAATTAAGAATGATGAAGTAGAAACTTATTACTTTTAAAACCAAACAATGAATCTAAATATGTGTATATCAATCAAATGATGAGTTAGGACTTTGTCATGGACTGGAGAGGAAAATTGGATGGCCAACTATCCTGGGTTGCTAGGGACTGAGAAGTTCTCCAGGATGTGACACTTTCAATTTTAAAATTGTGACTATCTTAGGCAAACTGGAACAAATTGGTCACCCTAGCTGGAAGAGATCTTTTTGGCCATGTTGTCCAATTATCTTATCTTGCAGCTGAAGAAAATAAAGATTATGGAAATCATAAGATCCCAGCAGGATTGTTTTTCTCCCTAATTCTTGTCAATGTCTTTTCTTTTCCTAGTTTCTCAGGTCATGTATTAGACTTAGACCACAGGATCATGCAAATGGCCCTTATTAGGTGGGCCTAGGGGGTGAGCATGGGGTTAAGGGACTCCAAGAGTGGCTGTCCTTCTCAGATCTGAAGGTCACTTGGCTGACTGTGGGAATGCCTGACTGTCTTCCAGGAGAGCAGAGAATGCCTCTATCAATAGTTTGAACACTGTTATGCAACTTTCTGAGTGACACTGCAAAGTACCAAAGATAGAAGCCACACAGGGGGAAAATGGGCGTCTCAGTCTGCTCTGGCAGCTATAACAAAATACCATACACTGGGTGGCTTATAAATAACAGAAATTTATTCCTCACAGTTCTGAGGCTGAGAAGTTCAGATCAGGACATCTGCTGACTCAGGTGAGGGTCCCCATGCTGGTTCATGGATGGCACCTTCTACATGTCCTCAAATTGTGGAAGGAACTAGCTAGCACTCTGGGACCTCTTTTATAAGGGCACTAATCCCATTCATTGAGGGCTCTGCCATCATATCCTAATCACCTCCCAATGGCCCCACCTCCTAATATCATCAACTTAGGAGTTAGGTTTTAACTTATGAATTTCAGGGGGACACAAATGTGCAGATCATAGAAACTGGGTTCTGAGACTTGAGCATGTCAGGGATTCACAGCGTTTCAAATGTGTGGGCAGGTTGCTGACACCTGTTCTTCTGGGTCCTAAGGAAAACAGAAAACGTGATTAAATAATTCAGCCTGATTTTGGGGCTTTATTTGTAATGACACCTAGAAGGATTTGCCTTTCCAAATAAGGACCATGGAAAGTAATAAGTACTTAAATGAATGAAGAGGCTGAGTGAGAGGTATTTTATAGCTGCGTGTGTTGAGGTGGGCAGGGCACTGAAGGAAGAGTTAGATGGTGAAGTACTATATAGACTGCTTTCAGTGTTTTCCTCAAATTATTCCACAGAGATGGTTGCTTATACCAGAAAGAAAATGAGAACTACTAATAATACTTCATTTTTATTCATCAAAGAGAATAATTACAGAACTGAAGAAGAGAGAGCAAACACGGTAAAAAACATAGTACAAACAAGATAAAACATACTCAAAGCAGAATAGATGGAGGCAAGAGTCATCAAAACTACTAAGAACCCAGGTATGTGGTTATTCTTCATTAAAAAATAGACCTATCTCTGTTATTCTTATTTTGTCTACTGAATGTATTATCCTATCTCAATCCACTGAATTCATCTTTAATTCTCAGCCTGAATGCTGTTCCCTAAGGAAAGTCTTCTCTAACCTCCTGATTCTATTTTAGGTCGCCCTATTAAATGTCTTTAAAACACTGTATACTTTATCATAATGTGATACAAAAATGAAACTTGGCATGAATTAAACTAAATTACACTTATAATAATTTAATGTCTGTATCCCTGCTAGACTATAAATTTATTTATTTTTTTGAGGCAGAGTCTCACTCTGTCGCCCAGGCTGGAGTGCAGTGGTGCGATCTCGGCTCACTGCAAGCTTCACCTCCCTGGTTCACGCCATTCTCCTGCCTCAGTCTCCTGAGTAGCTGGGACTACAGATGCCCGCCACCACGCCTGGCTAATTTTTGTATTTTTTAGTTGAGATGGGGTTTCACCGTGTTAGCCAGGATGGTCTACATCTCCTGACCTCGTGATCTGCCCGCCTTAGCCTCCCAAAGTGCTGATTTTACAGGCGTGAGCTACCATGCCCAGCCACTATAAATTTCTTACAGTCAGAGACCACGCCTTTTTTGGTCATTGTTGAAGCTCCTGGTACATAGTAAGCACTTGATAAGTGTTGTTTGTTGAACTAATGAACCAATCGTTTGAAATGAGTTCAAGTTTTCAGATTCTGTTGTATAGATCTGTGATATATGGCAAAATCAATAAAATGTATTATACCCCAAAACATTTCCACGTGTGTGTACGGTATTCTGTTAGGAGAACCAGTTCTATAAAAAGACTACTGAATCCAAATCTTGGCTCTTATACTATCTCGAAAAGTTACACCTGTAAGCCTCAGTTTTGCCATTTACAAAATGGTATTGTGTCAGCTTCAAAAGTTTCCTCTGAAATTTAGTGAAATAACGAGGATGGACATTAAGCATGATATCTGGAACATGATATATTTTCCACAATTATTAGGTTAATTTGAATAATTAAAAATTTAGAAATAGTCAAATGCCCCAAACTTCTCAAGATGGTGAAAAATGTATGTGACTAGAGAATAGAATGTAGTCTTAGTTGTTCTATTGAGTCATTGTGTGATGTTAGGCAAATTACAAGTATCTCTGGGAATTACTTTCTTTATTTACAAAATGAGATAGCTAAACTGTCCTCTTATGATCCATCGTGAGAAAAAGGGTGTGGTGGATGTCCTAAATTTATATAAAATTGAATGTTTATATGGTAATTTTTTCTAGCCATATCTTTTATTAGGTTCTTGAAAGGGATTGAATTGTAAGTCAGGTTACTGGGAAGCAGACTCTGAGATGGAAATTAATGTGCAGGAAGTATACATTACACAGAATAAAATACTCTTAGGGTTAACATCTATTGGAGAAGAGAAAGAAGAAACAGGATTGGGCAAAGAGAGAAGCTGGCTGTAAGCAATCAGCCAAACTTTCTATGTTGAATATTTTGCTAGATTGTTTTTAGGATAAACATGACTAACATGATAACTGTAATTATTTCAGCATGTTATAATTTAACAGAGAGTATGGTGGAAAACTATGTACTATCTTCTCAGTGTCCCTCCCCTGTGAATTGCTCCTTCCTTCATTCAAACGGTGCCATTTATAGGGTAGATGCTGTGTTCTTATAGACTTTACTATTGGCAAAAACCACAGTTACTTTTGCACCAACGTAATACCTTGTCACAATATTGCTCCAGGGTTGAGTAAAAACATAAATGGTCAGTTTGAATCAGCTTTTAAATTTCCCTGGGAAAGACAGTCAATCTGTTGATAGAAGCCAAAATGTGAAAGTCAGGATCTGGCATTGCTTATTATCTCTGTGAGTGAGGAGGCCTTGATGGAACTCAAAACCTACCTATGCACATTACAAACTGAAAAGGGAATTCAGTAACTAAGGAGTCATAGCAATTCCAAATGTATATATGCCTGATAAACTCTAAACAATAGAGTTTCAAATTACATGAAGCAAAATTGATAGAAATAGAAGCAGAAATATATAAATCCACAATCATAGCTGGAGAACTCAATACTCTCTCAATAATTGAGAGAACAAAGAGATATAAAATTAGTAAAGATATAAAAGACATGAACAACACTATCAACCAACTTAAATGAATTGACATTTATAGAATGCTTCACCCAACAATAGAAGAATATATATACTGTTTAAATACACATGGAACATTCATAAAGGTATATCATATTCTTGGCTATAAAAAATTTAAAGAGATTTAAAAGATTTGAAATCATACAGAGTATATTCTCTGACCATAATGGAATTAAGCAAAAAAAAAAAAAAATCCATAACCGAAAGATATGTAGAAAATCAACACATATTTTGGAAGGTAAACAATACATCTCTAAATAATCCATAGGTTAAAGAGGAAGTCACAAGGGCAATTAGAGAGAAAAATATATGTGTAAGTAGATATACTTTTTGTTGTTGTTGTTGTTAAAGAAATGGCATCTCCTCAGGTTGTCCAGGCTGGTCTTGAACTCCTAGGCTCAAGTGACCCTCCCACTTCAGCCTACTGAGTAGCGGGGACTACAGGCATGTGACACTGTGCTCAGCTTAAGAAATATTTTAAGTTGAATGAAAACAAGAACCCAATGTATCAAACGTGGGATGCATCTAATGAAGTACTACATGTGTAATTTATAGAATTAAACACTTACATTAGGAAAGAAGATATGAAATCCATGATGTAGATGTTAAGAATCTAGTAAAAGACGATTAAATTAAGTCTCAAAGTAAACAAAGAAAAGAAAAAAAATAAAGATAAAAGTAGAAATCGAAAAAATTAAAAACCAGAGAAAAATAGAGAAAATCAATGAAACCGAAAATAGATTATTTCTTAAGATCAATGAAATTGATAAACTCTTCCCAGAATGGGCACGGGGCAAAAAAAGAAAACACAAAATTACGAATATCAGAAATGAAAGAAGGAACATTACTATTAATTCTATAAACATTAAAAGGATAAGGGATTATTACAAACAACTCCATATATTCCCACGTATTTGATAATTTAGATGATATGGGTGAGCTCCTTGAACGACAGAAACTATTGAAGCTAACACAAAAATAAATAGATAACCTTAATAGTCCCGTACCTATTAGAGAAACATAATTTATAGTTAAAAACCTTTCTATTAAGCATTTAGAAAAGAAATAGCAAGTCTACACAAACTCTTCCAGAAAATAGAAGAGAGAACACTTAACTTATTTTAACTTGATAACAACACCAGACAAAAATATAACAAATAAATAAAATCAAAAGTCAATATCCCTCATGAACAGATGCTCAAATAATCAAGAAAATATTAGAAAATAGAATCCAACAATATGTAAAAAGGATAATATGTTATGACCAAGTGGGGTTTATCCTGGAAATGCAAAACTGTTGTAACATTTAAAAATCCATCAGTGTAATTCATCAAATCAGCAGACTAATGGAGAAAAATCATATAATTTTCACAATGGATTTTAAAAAAGCATTTTACAAAATTCAATTTTCATTCATGGCTTAAAACAATAGCAACATTAGCAAAAATTCTCAGTGAACTATGAATACAGTGAGACTTCATCAACCTGATAAAGGTCATTTATGAAAAGCATTACAGCTAATATCATACTTAATAATGAATAATGAATACTGTTTTCCCGGGATTGGGACAAAAGCAATGATGTCCACTTGCATCACTCCCATTCAACATTATACAAGAGATCCTGATTAGTAGAGTAAGACAAAAACAATAAATTCTGGATGCATGGAAGAGAGTGAATAAATCTCAAATGTATTATGCTCAGTGAAAGACGTCAGACTCAACAGGATGCACACTGTATGACTGCATATGACATTCTGAAAAAGTTAAAACTATGGGGAAAGAAAGTAGATTAGTGGTTGCCAGGGCCTGGAGCTGCAGGTAGAGTTTTGCTATAAAAGGGCATAGGAGAGTTTTGAAGGGTGATAGAATTATTTTATATCTTGTTTATGATGGTTACATGACTATATGTGTTTATTATTTTTATATCTTGTTTATGATGGTTACATGACTATATGTGTTTGCCATATAACTAATAGATTGGTACATGAGAAAGGATCTATTTTCCTATATGTAGATTACCCTTGATATGCCTCAGAAAGAAAAGAAAATCCCACTTAAAGAGAGAAACCAATGTGGGTTTGTCTTTGAAATGAAATTCTGGTGGTGTTTTTGCCTGTGGTTGTGATTTTTTTTCCAGAAATCCGGGTTTCTCTCTGAACTTTTGGAGTTTAGTTATTTAAAAAATGATAATTTTATCTGCTTTTGATAAACCATGGAAGAGGGCTACCTGGATATATTCTATGCCATTACCTGAGTGATTCAGGATCTTTTAAATGTAATCTCTATACTTTTCCCCATGCAAGTTCAAATAATGTTTCTATCACCTGTGACAGACAGTCCTGAGTAATGCATGGAAATAGACACTTGCACAAGTAACTGTATACACGGTTGTGTGAGAAGTGCTATAAGAGCAGTAAAAATGATATGGAAGCAGACAGCTGAATGTGATTAAGTCTGACTGGGATCTAGGCAGTAATTGAGTTGGCCTCAGAGACTTTCTGCACTAGAGTCTGGGGAAGCATATCCCAGCTTGAGAAAACACATTTGAGAGCACATTGCAGAGGACAGGAATAAATGGATGCGTGGATGACAGTATGTGATGTCTTCAGGGATAAGAGGTGCAGTGGACCTAAAAAGTGAAGAGACCATCAAACCAGGTAAGTGGTGGAAGATGAACTTAGAAAGGCAGACTTTTACCAGACAGTAGAGAGATCCTTTCTGTGCTCAACATTTTAACTTCATTTTATAAAGAGTTTTATAAATAGCAGGGGAGTGGCATACTCAGATAAGAATTTCTGAAAGACATTTTCAATGTAATCCAAGGAATTATCAGAGAGGCTTCTTGAAATAGGTCAGTTGGGAATCTGTTACATTAGATTAGAAGGTCTGCAGATGACTATGCCCTACACAGACAGAAAGGGTGTAATGATATTGATGTTGTTATGATTATAGCAGTTACCACTTTCCCCACTCCTTATGAGCCAGGCATTGTACTAAAGTACTTCAAATACATTATCTTATTTAATCCTGACAATCATATAAAGTAGGTATTATTATGTCAATGTAGTAGCCAATTATTTTCCACTTAGTCCATGTGGAGGGGCTGACCCCACTGCCTTTCCCACCCTACCAGAGGTGGTGATATTAAGGATAAGCATGTGTCCTGGGCTGTCTAACATGCGTATCCTTTTTTTCCCTTGGTTAGCAAATGGTGAGGGACAGGTATATAGCTCATTTTATACATTTGGATTTAGTCCCATGAATTTGGTGGGAATTATCAATAAGAGAAGATAAATTGTATCTGCTTTTGATAAGAAATGGATGAAAACTGGCTGGAATCATTTGTTAGTTGAGATTAATTCTACAGCCCTGAATTTCCCAATGAATTTTCCTTGAATATTCATCCTGATAAATACTCTGTGAAAAAGTGTTCTGTTTTATGCATTAACTGGGAAAGCATTGTATACTGTATTATCTCAGAACTTAGTAAAGGGACTAGAAATCCTGCAGTCAAGAAATCTATTTAATTTTGTTTAATCCAGCTTTCTCAAATGTATGTAAAGAAGTTACTCTTTTAACACATGTATTGACTAGCATCTACCACATTTTGGCAAATACAGTTGTAGGCATTTATCTGCCTAACTATAGTTAAACCATTCAAGATTTTAATAGCAGGATAAAAGGCACCCTTGTCTCTAGTATCTCTTGAGGTTGCATTTCTTAGTCTTTTCCCTGAACACTTACAAAGGTGCAGATCAGATCTGAAAACAAAAGAAAATGTTAAGAGCCGGGGCATGTTTTGGTCAATTTGGATTTACACGTTTCCATACAACAGTATTCTGCTGCCTTCCAGAGACACTAGAATCCATCACCTGACAGCTGTGGAGAGCACAGTTTCTCATTTGGCTTACCACTGTGCCTGAGACTCCCCACAAAAGAGACCCAAACATATTACCTAAGGAAATGAGGGGTCACTGAATGATAATGTGAAGTAGAAGAATTCACATTCTCATCTGCACAGTCACCCAGGGGTCTCATTTTTGAATCTGGAATGTGAAACGAACTTTGGAAATAATTGAAAAAATGCCCAGTATGCCCAGTACAATGCTGGGTGTGGTAAATACAGCAGTCAAAAGATATGACCACTGTTGTGTCATCTGTGTCTTCATAGAGCTTTCTTATTGTAGCTTCAAGTAATGTCTCTAAGAAGCTTTTTTTAAGTTATAATTTACCTCAAATTCCCTTCCTTATAATATTTAATGAAATGACACATAAAATGCAAGGAAAGTGAGTAAAAGAAGAGCAACATGGCTTCTAAAAGAGAAAAGTGTTTTATAAGACATAAAAGCAGTTTCATGGGGAAGGCCATCAATGGTGGCATTAGTGACTAACATAGGATCTGAAATAATACCAGTAATAATTAAAAACGTTTCTTTCTGAGACCTTTCAAATGCTGAGGAACTCTTCTCTCCTCAGGAAACTTCACTGTGTTTTGTTGATGACAAACTGGTGTAATAAAAACAAAGACACACTGAAATGGAATTTTTACAATTGTGATTCTTAAAAAACTTAATATTGGTTTACATACCTAAGCTATCTTATTTTCGCACTGTTTTGCAAACCATTGAAAAGGCTTAACAATCAATCCATGTTAAAATTAGTTCAAAACATGCATGCTCAGAATGAATTACATTGAAAAGACTCTGGAACTCTAAAACGATTTTAGTTTTCTTAATTTTTCATGTAGAAAAACCCACAACTGGTGTTCCTCATTACCTGGTTTAGCAGCTTTTTATCTATAGAAGTGTTGAAAATTATAATAGAAACTTATAGAAGATTATCTTAGAGATGATGGTGATTTTGAAACTAGACAGTGTGTAGGACAGAAAAGACAACAAGCAATATTTCAGGAGCAGATATAAGCTCTGCTGTGAAAGAGTTTACGCATTATTGGGGAAGGTGGGGGTGAAGAGGATAGACTTATATATACCTGAATACAATCAAGGGCATCATGGAAGGAGAATGAAAACCATCTACATGGCTTATGCCTGTTTTACTACTGATATGGTTTGATTCTGTGTCCCCACCCAAATCCCTCTGGAACTGTAATACCCACATGTCAGAGGAGGGGCTTGGTGGGAGGTAACTGAATCATGGGGGTGAATTTTCCTCTTGCTGTTCTCATGATAGTGAGTGAATTCTCACAAGATCTGATGGTTTTAAAGTGTGTCATTTCCTCCCCTCGTGCTCTCTCTCGCTCTCCTGCTCTGCCGCAGTAAGATTTGTTTGTTTACTCTTCACCTTCTGCCGTGAGATTGTAAGTTTGCTGAGGCCTTCCAGCCATGCTTCCTGTTACGCCTGGGGAACTGTGAGTCAATTAAACCTCTTTTCTTCTAAATTACCCAGTCTCCAGTAGTTCTTTATAGCAGTGGGAAAACAAACTAATACAACTATTCACCGTTGTCATCAATATAACATTACCATTCCAGAATGCTCTTGTCCTAGAAGATAGAAGTTACAAATAACTTTATTGTTCATTTAAGAAACTTTCTGGAAGACCCATTGTATTAGGCTGTTTTTGTGTTGCAATAAAGAAATACCTGGGACTGGGTAATTTACAAAGAAAATAATTGGCTCAGAGCTCTGCAGGCTGTGCAAGCATGGCTGTATAAGCATCTGCTTCTGGTGAGGGCCTCAGGAATCTTACAATCATAGCAGAAGGTGAAGGGGGAGCAGGTGTCACAGGAGAGTGGAAGGAAGAAGAGGAAATGCCATACTCCTTTAAACAACTAGATTGTGCAAGAACTCACTATCGTGAGGACAACACCAAGCCATTCCTGAGGGATCTGTCCCTGTGACCCAAACACTCCCCACCAGGCCCTCCATCTCCAACATTGGGGATTAATTTCAACATGAGATTTGGAGGGAGCAAGCGTCCAAACTATATCACATGTCAACTCTATAATGGAAAGTATTAAAGACAGTTTGTACCCGAAGATCCTCAGAACTACTCACTTCAAAATACCTGTTTTGCTGTGGTTACCAATGCTTAATGATCACATGAAGCCTCTCTCTGAATTGTAACCAAGTCCTTACATTGAAAGATCCACTCTAAACCAGACTCTAAAATCTCAATAGATATCCCAACTTTTTCCTTTCCCTTCTGAGATGCTACTAGAACTGTCAAGAGACAGTGTCTCTAAAGAGAGACAGTGTCCTCCTTTACCACAGTTGAGTTTTCTTATCAACAGATTGTTTTGGTAATATTTTGGATATTTTTCAGAGCCAGCATTCAACAATCTTGGGCCCCAATGAGATCCAATCAAAATGAGGACTCCTTAATTTTCAGTTTTGACTTGGACACAGCCATTCCCTTGTGACCCTTAGAGCCTCCCCCTGAGTGCTCTATGACCTAATTCTGAGCTAAGTCACATTTTGGGTTGAACTTTGGTTTCTTTTCATTGTGCTCTTCCAATGGTAACTTGTTTTTCCTTCTAGGAGTAAAAAACCCTTTTTAGGATTATCTGATTATATTTGAAAAGACTGATATCCTTGGTGGAAATTTGCCTTATTATCAACAACACTAGTATTTGTCGATATCTCTGTCTATGATTTAAGTTTTGTTCTTTCCTCTTTCTTAAGATATTTAGAAATAATTATTACCAGCCTTTTTACTGCAGAGGCTTAGGCTGCTAGTGATAGTGTCTGCAGAGAAAATGTCATAGCAGAGCAAAATACTTCTGGAGCAAGGAGTTGATGAAAATAAAATACATATGGAATGACCAACTTCATCATTCATTCTTCTGTCCTTCTTCCTCCCAGGGGAGATGGTTTTCTTCTCATGCTGTCCTAAGGGTAGAAAGGTGAAAACTTGAAACCCTTTCCTAAGGGAATAACAGAAAATGGTGAACAATAGTTGCTGGGGGTGGTACTGGGAAATATCTGTGTCTTAGTCTACTCAGGCTTCCATTAAAAAATACCATACTGGGTGATTTAAATAACAGTACATTATTTCACATGGCTCTGGAGGCTTGGAAGTTCAAGATCAGATTGTCAGCATGTTTGGGTTTTAGTGAGGGCTCTTTTCATGGATTGCAGATGGCAACCTTCTTGCTATATCCTCCAATGGTGGGCTGGGAGAGGGAAGGAAGATCTCTGGTCTCTTATTACAGGGAAGTAATCCAATCATGAGGACCTCACCCTTATGGCTTTATATAAATAGAGTAAGGGAGATTGAAGAATAAGATGGAGAATTTGTATAAGTTACAGTGATTCAGAACTAAAATAAGTAATTTTAGATAACAGATGGTTTGCTTAAAATTTATTGAAGATTTTAGGCATTTAGAAATAAGGAAATATTTCTAAAATTGATTGCACACTTTGCTGCCCTCTTAATTAGAGACAGCCAAACATCTAACCTGTTTTTGATGACTCAAGGTCATCATTATGCACATTGATGATTATTTTGTAAAGCAATGATGCACTCAAGAGCCATCAGGACATACAAGGCTGCTTACTTCTATATGATTTATCCTATACTGCTATGATTCTTGTGTTTGTATCTGCCATTAATTGTCTTTCATATTGCAGGCATTCTATACACAATAACTTTTTTCATTTTTATACTATCAATGTATAGTGTATTGATTTAAGTAGGTCCTCTCCCTAATAAAATTATGTTGCTTATAGTCTGCTGTGGTCTTGGAACCCATAAAGACAAGGTGTTAGAAGTGTATGTAAAGTGAGAGTGATTAAGTTCTGATTGGGTAATGTATTAGTCAGGGTTCTCTGACTGGGTAGTGTATTAGAGGGACAGAACTAATAGAAGATATATATATATATATTTAATAAACTCCCATATACATATGGGAGTTAGATGTAGAAGATGTAGAACTTGTATAAGTTTCAGTGATTCAGAACTAAAATAAGTGATAAAGCTCCAAAATGATCCATATATATGGGAGTTTATTAAGTATTAACTTACATGATCACTAGGTCCCATAATAGGTTGTCTGCAACCTTGAGGAGCAAGGAGAACCAGTCCAAGTCTCAAAACTGAAGAACTTGGAGTCCAATGTTCCAGGGCAGGAAGCATGCAGCATGGGAGAAAGATGTAGGCTGGGAGGCTAGGCCAGTCTCACCTTTTCACGTTTTTCTGTCTACTTTATATTCGCTGGTAGCTGATTAGATGGTGCTCACCAGATTAAGGGTGGGTCTGCCTTTCCCAGCACACTCACTCAAATGTTACTCCCCTTTGGCAACACCCTTACAGACACACCAGGATCAACACTTTGTGTCCTTCAATCCAATCAAGTTGACACTCGATATTAACCATCACAGGTAGGTAGATAAATGAGTGCCCTAGCTCACAGGATTTGGTGACTCTGACTTTGGCTACTCTTCTTACCCCTGTGCACACCAATCTTGTTTCAATTAGGTGAAAATTAACTGATAGCATGCTCCTGATAAGTGAGGTGCTATTGAAACAGGAAGAGACAAATTGCACTGTGATTATCCATTTATTAGCAACATCATGGCCATCCTGTAAAGGTAAACAGCTGCCTGCTGCTCCATGCACAGTTTCATGTACCAACTTGGAGATGAGCCTAGTATCCCTTCCCTTGGACCATTAGCCCAAGTTTTCATTTTAGTCTGTGATTTTTATTTTTGTTATTTTAATGATACAAATGATGGTGGCAAATGCATTAATTTGACACCATTATTAAACCTCAATAACAATTTCTCCTTTTTTGAGTCATTTCCCAGTCGCCAGAGTATTTTCCTAGGTATATTTTTCTTGATTCACACCACCACCTTCTGTGGCAGAACTGCCCACAACCCACAACCTGGCATTCAGTCAGGGTCATTTATTTTCCTAGAGGCTGTACAGGTTCTCTCTTAAGCTCAATGTCTCTGAGATCTTTTGTGTCAATGAGGCAGCCAAAAAAAACAGCTGTAGCAATTGTCCTACTCAGATGTAACAGATATGCTAATTAAAAAACTGAGGAAAAGGCACACATTTTGAAAGCCTCCATCAAAAATAAACAGCTAACAAAATAAAACAAAACTTGCTGTACATGCTTGTTTAGAAGCCTCTGGGGAATTCTCAATGAATGTATGTCTATCTCATAGAAGCCTAGCTGCATTCTTCAGTAATATTTTAAATAGTCTCAGCCTAAATGTCCTCCACAAAAGAAACAATTGTAAGAAGGAAAGCCATTTCTACTTCGGTGTATTTTTCAATTAAAACTCTGAGCCTTCACTTCTGTAATGCAGTTCATCCATTTAGTGTGTGTCTGCTCTCTCTTTTGTGAAGGAATGTTTCTTTTATTATTTTTAAAATCAGTACAAGGGAGAATCAAAGAGGAATTGTGGATCTTGCTCTAAGATGGTGTATTACTCTGTTTTCACACTGCTAATAAAAACCTACCTGAGACTGGGCAACTTACAAAACAAAGAGATTTAATGGATACAGTTCCAAGTGGCTGTGGAGGCCTCACAATCATGGAAAAAGGTGAAAGGCACATCTCACATGACAGCAGACAAGAGAAGAGAGCTTGTGCAGGGAAACTCCTCTTTATAAAACCATCAGCTCTCATGAGACTTATTAATGATTATGAGAACAGCACAGGAAAGACTTGCCCCCATGATTCAATTACCTCCTACTGGGTCCCTCCCACAACATATAGGAATTCAAGATGAGATTTGGGTAGGGACACAGCCAAACCATATCAGTCTGCCCTGGACCCTCCCAAATCTCATGTCTTCACATTTCAAAACCAATCATGCCTTCCCAACAGTCTCCTAAAGTCTTAACTCATTTCAGAATTAACTCAAAAGTCCATAGTCCAAAGTCTTGTCTGAGACAAGGCAAGTTCCTTCTGCTTATGAGACTGTAAAATGAAAAGCAAGTTAGTTATTTCCTAGATACAATGCAGGTACAGGTGTTGGGTAAATACAACCATTCTAAGTGGGAGAAATTGGTTAAAACAAAGGGGCTACAGGATGCATGCAAGTTCAGAATCCAGTGCGGCAGTCTAATCTTAAAGCTCCAAAATGATCTTTGACTCCATGTCTCACATCCGGGTCATACTGATGCAAGAGGTAGGTTCCCATAGTTTTGGGCAGCTCTGCCCTTGTGACTATGCAGGGTATAGTGACCCTCCTGGCTGCCTTCATGGGCTGGCATTGAATGTCTGTGGCTTTTCCAGGTGCATGGTGCAAGCTGTCGGTAGATCTACCATTCTGGGGTCTGGAGGACAGTGGCCCTCTTCTCACAGCACCACCAGGTGGTGCTCCAGTAGGGACTTTGTGTAGGGGCTCTGACCCCACATTTCCCTTCCTCACTGCCCTAGCAGAGGTTCTCCCTAAGGGTCCCCCACTGCAGCAAAATTCTGCCTGGGCATCCAGGCGTTTCTATACATCTCTGAAATCTTGGCAGGGTTCCCAAACCTAAATTCTTGAATTCTGTGCATCCACAGGCTCAACACCACTTTGTAGCTGCCAAGGCTTGGGGCTTCCACCCTCTGAAACAACAGCCCAAGCTGTACCTTGGCCCCTTTTAGTCATGGCTGGAGTGGCTGGGACACAGGGCACTAAGTCCCTAGACTTCACACAGCAGAGGGACCCTGGGCCTGGCCCATGAAACCATTTTTTTTCTCCTAAATCTCCAGACGCATGAGGGGAGGGGCTGCCACAAAGGTCTCTGACATGCCCTGGAGACATTTTTCCCTTTGTCTTGGTGATTAATATTTGGCTCCTCATTACTTATGCAAATTTCTGCAGCTGGCTTGAATTTCTCCTCAGAAAATGGGATTTTCTTTTCTATTGCATTGTCAAGCTGCAAATTTTCCAAACTTTTATGCTGTTTCCCTTTTAAAACTGAATGCCTTTAACAGCACCCAAGTCACCTCTTGAATGCTTTGCTTGGAAATTTCTTCTGCCAGATACCCGAAATCATCTCTCTCAAGTTCAAATTCCACAAATCTCTAGGGCAGGGATAAAATGCTACCAGCTTCTTTGCCAAAACATAACAAGAATCACATTTGCTCCAGTTCCCAACAAGTTCCTCATCTCCATCTGAGACCACCTCAGCCTGGATTTCATTGTCCATATCATTATCAAGCATTTTACTCAAAGCCATTCAACAAGTTTCTAGGGAGTTCCTAACTTTCCCACATTTTCCTGTCTTCTTCTGAGCCCTCCAGCTGTTCCAACCTCTGCGTGTTACCCAGTTCCAAAGTCGCTTCCACATTATCGGGTGTCTTTTTGGACGTGCCCCACTCTACTGGTACTATTTACTGTATAAGTCTGCTTTCACGTTGCTGATAAAGACACACCTGAGACTGGGCAATTTACAAAAGGAAGAAGTTTAATGGCCTTACAATTCCATGTGGCTGGGGAGGCCTCACAATCATGGAGGAAGGTGAAAGGCATATCTCACAAGGTGGTAGACAAGAGAAGAGAACTCGTGCAGGGAAACTCCTCTTTCTAAAACCATCGGATCTCGCAGGACTTATTCACTGTCATGAGAACAGCACAGAAAGACTTGCCCTCGTGATTCAATTACCTCCCACAGGAACCTCCCACAACATGTGGGAATTCAAGATGAGATTTGGGTGGGGACATTGCCAAATCATATTTCATGGCTTGCCCTGTTCGAAATCCCATCCATCTGAAGTAGCTCTACAGAGTCAACATATTTCTTGAGCTCCTACTATGGTCTGGACACTGTTATAGGTGCTGGATCTTCAGCAGCGAATCAGAGAGATAAAGCATGGTGGCTGGAAAGGCTAACAGATTATCGTAACCTGTGATAGGGTCAGGATATGCTACCCCAAAATATGGTACTTTGGCAGTTGAGAAAGCAGCAGAAGCAGGAAAGTCACTCTCGCCTTCCTTTCTGCCCTTCTCCTTTGAAGCAGGTTACGAAACATAGGACGTATTTTCTTTTCTTTTTGTTTTTTTTTTGAGACGGAGTCTCGCTCTGTCACCCAGGCTGGAGTGCAGTGGCGCGATCTCCACTCACTGCAAGCTCCGCCTCCTGGCTTCACGCCATTCTCCTGCCTCAGCCTCCCAAGTAGCTGGAACTACAGGTGCCCACCACCACGCCTGGCTACTTTTTTTTTGTATTTTTAGTAGAGATGGGGTTTCGCTGTGTTAGCCAGGATGGTCTTGATCTGGGAAGTATTTTCTGAATTTCCCCTAAACAAAACAAAAATCCTTATGTGAACAGTTCCCTCCCTATATTTGAAGGAAATGAACCGGAGACACAGGGACACAGGAAAGAATCTGAACAAATAGGCTTTGTTAAGTTTCTCCCAGTTTATCACCATTAGATCATATTCCCTTTGTCCAATAATAGTTCTCCCAAACTGTCCGTTCTTCATCAAACCTAGCACAACAAAAACAAAGGTTTACCCATTTCTTTGGGTCTTTTTTACTTACAAAGGTTCTCATGTAAAACTTACGTCAAATAAATTTGTGTGCTTTTATTTTTATTTTATTGAGACAGACTCTGACTTTGTGCAGGGGTGTGATCTTGGCTCACTGCAACCTCTGCCTCCCGGCTTCGAGCAATTCTGCTGCCTCAGCCACCTGAGTAGCTAGGATTACAAGTGTGTGCCACCACCACTGGCTAATTTTTTGTATTTTTAGAAGAGACAGGGTTTTGCCATGTTGGCCAGGCTGGTCTGGAACTCCCAACCTCAGGTGATCCACCTTCCTCGGCCTCCCAAAGTGCTGGGATTACAGGGGTGAGCTACCGTGCCCAGCCTGTGTGCTTTTATTAATCTGTCTTTTGTTATAGGGGCGTTAGGCATGAACATAGGATAGTTGAGGAAAAGATTTTTCTCCTCCCCTACCCCTATATTGCATAGATAAGTATAAAGATACATTTAGTCATGTGGTAACATTTACAGGCAGGACACCCCAGAATCAAAACATCTTGTTGCTTTTTTTTTTTTTTGTCTCCAATTTTACACTGGTATATGAGAGAGAGCCTAGGAGACGGAAAAGATTGAGATTTTATTGGCATCATATTTTTATGGGCATCAGGGCTTATTTCTTTCTCCTTGAGGATATGCACCAATAAATTTTAAAATGTAGTTTAACTGTGGATTTTGAGATGGGGCTGGGCTGTGGTGGAAAGATCATTAGGGTCAGCGGAGAAGAGTAGAGTTCCAGATTTGGAAGAGTAAATGATTTTGGCCCAAGACCACAGGCTTTGGGATCAGACAGATTCTATTTGTATCCAGGCTTTCTGACTTCCTAGCTGGATGACCACATTTCTTAAACATTCTGAATTTTGATTTCCTCATCTGCAAAACAAGTATTGGTAGAATTTATAATTCTATTAAGTATAAATTAAATGAGATTTCTACAAATAGGTCTAGTACTTAAGTGCTATATTAGTACAATAAATATTAGGGTGTTTTTTTTCTTTTTCTTTTTCTTTCTTTTTTTTTTTTTTTTTTTGAGATGGAGTCTTGCTCTGTCACCCAGGCTGGAGCGCAGTGGCATGATCTCGGCTCACTGCAACCTCCACCTCCCAAGTTCAAGTTATTCTCGTGGCTCAGCTTCCCAAGTACCTGGGATTACAGGCGTGTGGGACCACACCTGGCTAATTTCTGTATTTTTAGTAGAGACAAAGTTTCACCCACCATTATGGCCAAGCTGGTCTCAAACTTCTTACCTCAAGTGATTTGCTACCTCGGCCTCCCAAAGTGCTGGGATTACAGGCATGAGCCACTGCACTCAGCCTAGTTACTTTTTTGGTTATTAACTAGCTGGGTGATTGTGTGTGTGTGTGAGTGTGCACGTGCATGCATGTGTCAACTTTCAAATTCTCTGGGCATTAAGAGGTAGGCTAGATAATATACTGTCTAATTTCCTTCCAGCATTATTATTCTGTGACTATGGCAGTATAACCTACTATTTACAGAAAGGAGTCATCTGTTATATAAGTCAAGTGGCTTAGGGGTGCAGTCTCAGAATTGATCTGTACCTTGAAAATTCATGTAAATTTGTGCTTTTAGGTTGAGTAAAGATTAGAGGAAGTACAGTATATATTGTTAAGCAATACATTTTTTTGATTATGATAAAACTCTGTGCTGGAATTACTCTGTTGTGATTGTTCCTTCTATGTAAAGTGTATGTAAAAGTGGTAAAAATTTAGTGTTCTCAACTGGGATATGAAAATACATATTATATTTCTCATTATTAAACTGAAGCCACATGATTTAGAATACAGAAAAGATAAGTGTAAGTAACACCATGGATTGGACTACTTAAAAATTTTAAATGGTTATAAATAATGGATGGATATATTGTACTTAAGCTTAAGCCAAGAGGGTGCTCACTCAGTGGTTTAAGGCATCAATACTCTAACAGTATTTATTAGGAATAAAAAAGTTCCTCTCATCCTCTTGCTTTACAATATAATCCATGAAAAATCAAGTGATTCTTTTAAGAGAGATGGAAGCACTTATGAAACATTGTAGAGTTATGTGCATAACTATTTTGAAGCAAACACAGAGTTTAAAATGATAGGAAATACATTGATGTGTAATTCCAGGGGCAATCCTGAAGCAAGGATTCAAAGAAGCATGAGTGGAGAGGGGTAGAAGGAAAGGGGGTAATTCATTTGCTTCTCCCTTTTCCTGGCTGGTTATGCCTGATTAAGAGGAGCTGGGCATGCTCACAGTAATGAGTAAGGAATGGGACTGTGTCAATTAACATTAGAGCAGTGGTCCTCAATATTTTATGCATTCAGCATTGAGAAAGGGAAGGATGCTACAGTGATGTTCTGAATCTGGCTTGTACCGGTTCCTGAGAGCAGATGGTTAAATTTTCAGGAATCTTGTGAGTCAGTTATTAAACAGTCATTATTAAAAAATAGGATGGGTACAGAAGCTCATGCCTGCAGTCCCAGCACTTTGGGAGGCTAAGGCAGGAGTATTGCTTTGATGACAGGAGTTTGAGACCAGCCTGGGCAACATAGTGAGACCCTGTCTCTACAAAAACTAAAATAAAATAAAATAACTTACATTCATATACACTTAAATAAATAATATTAAAACAAAGGCAATACATACTTAAAGCTCATCATTTCTTAATTTTTTACTACATTTTACTTTATGCTATTATTTATATCTACTGTTGCTATAGGTGGTGGAAATACTGCAAAATAGCATGCTACTGCTCCTCTCCTTCCAGCTCTTCATTCAGTGGCATTATACTGGCAGCTTGAAATTGACCATGGTAGAAGTATTAAAGCCACAGAAATTGGCAAATGCTACAAATCAGGACTTTCTTTTCCTTTTTTTCTATAGAGCTGGTTGATAAACATTTACTAGCACACCACTGAATATGAATAAGAGTGGAGTTTTAAATTTGACTGAACTGAGTTTAGAAAAAAACGCTTATTAGAAATTCAAATATACACAAAATAGAAATAATTTCATTAAGGATACCTATGTACTGTTTCCTCAACTTCAATACTCATTAACATTTTGCCAATCTTGCTTAATCTGTTGCTCCCACTGGTTTTTTGAAGTATTGTAAACTGAACTTCAAATATTTTCTAATTTTTATCTTAAAATACTTAAGCACACATCTCTAATGCTTTGGCACTTAAAAAAGATATAACCACAGTTTCATTATTATACCAAATAACATTAACACTAATTTCATGCTATTCTTTCATACTAGTCCATGTTCAAATGCCCTGATTGTTTCAAAGTGTCTTCTTAGAATTGGTTTGTTTGAATCAGGAGCCAAACATGTGAACTGGTCTTTTTAATAACTGAAAGAGGCTAGAAAGTTATAAGATCTGTCTGTGATGTCATTAAAGAGCAGGAAAGGCAGATTTGACAGAATCTAGTTCAAAGTAAGGATTAGAGAAAAATAAAACTGTTTCATGTTTATGGCCTACTGAGATCAGACTCTTCAATAAGCTGGCTATACAAAGAAGAACACAACATGTTCTATGCCCTAAAAAGTTCACAGTCTAGGGCAGTAGCGGCACTTAACTTTTTTGGGGTCATGGACCCCTTTGAGTGTGGATGAAAACTGCCTGCATGTGCACACCCACACTTGCACACAGAATTTTGCATGCAGTGTGAGTTTTGAAACCCACAAAATTCATCCTGAGGCCAATACAACCAGAGTTAAGACCCAGGATTTGGAGGAAAAGCAGGTGTGTAAATAATTACCATCTAAAGCAATATTGTTAGAGGCAAACACACACCAAGTGCTATTGGAGCACAGAGCAAGACAGTGGCTAATTTTGCCCAGTAACAGGGAAAATGACATTGAAAATGGTGTTGGACATTTTGCTTAAGAGATTTTCAATCAGCGATGGTGATTAGGGCTGCATGCCAAAGATGGGTGTGAGAAGAGATGGTGGTAAGAGGTCAAGAGCCACATGAAGAAATTTGGTTTTAATTTGCTCCAATTTTTGCAGGGCTTTAAACTGGGCAATGATATGATCAGATTTTCATAGGAGAAAGTTCAATGGAGCAACAGTAAATGGCAAGGAATTTCAAGTGGAGAGACTGGACAGAATGAGGCCTGGCAGCAGCTATTATAATAGTCAAAGTAAAGGATGACAGGGCCTGGACTATGGCATAATCAATGAGGTCAGAGAAGAGGGAAGGATTTTAGGAGGTATATAGGAGGTGAAATGGTATGGTGCATTCATGTAGATGGTAAAGGAAAAAGAGAAATCCATGAGAGTAAAATGTCCTAGCTTTTAAGGCATGGTTGAGAAGAAATGCCATTTACTAAAACTAAAGAATATAGGATGCATAGCAGTGGCCAAGGAGGGAAAGGGGACAGAAAAAGGCTGTGGGTTTTGGGCATGTTGAGTTTGAGGCATCTGTGGAACATACAGGAAGGAATTCCCAGGAGGAGCTAGAAAGCAGAGTCCCTCTAAGAACTGATTCAATACATTAGATGCAGGCCAAGTCTAGTTTGGTGTCATTTATAGTTTAAAGTCATTTATGGTCAGAGATAGATCACAATTCAATTCAGAATGCAGTGAACCTTTAGGAATTCTCTATAGCCAAAATTTTATCCTCCAAAACTTTACTCAAAAAACAGCTAGGTTCAAAAATTTCTCCCTCTCTCTGGTCTGATCTCATCTCCGATCTGAGATCTTTCCATACAAATGTGATCATATCTCTTTCCTACTTAAAATCTTTTAATAGCTTCTCATTACCCCAGGACAAAGCTCAAACTTTCTTTATCCTCTTCCACTTATCATTATTACTGTTTTTCAATGTGGATGTTAATTCTTCCTAGGACTGTTCCTAACACCTGAGGGCCAGGTCTCAGTGAAGTAGAAAGTATTGTAATCAACTTCTTACTTATTTACATTCCTTTCTACTAAGCACCTTATTTCTGGGTGCTAAGCACCTCATCATTTACTGATTTAGACGATAGTGCTGTGGAGTGGAATTGAAGGCCTACTGTGTGCCAGGAAGTTTGACAGGGGTTGAAGCTACAATGGTGAGAGAATTGAAGTACATATAAGCTCCAAATTACCTTGCTACAATTTTGTATGTTGTCTTAGAAAGATTATAGTGCTAAACATAGTTTTTAGGCTTATGATACTCATGCTCCTGACAGTTTCTCATGGGTTGACTGTACCATTCTTTTTGACTGTAAAATTGCCTCTGTTCACTCCCAACAAGACTACATTTTTAATTTGTCAGCAATATGATATTCTTATCAAAGAATGAGAAATGGGGCTCTAAATCAAGCATCTAAGATGAAGGTGAGAAAGAAAGCATAGAAACTGGGTGAGAAAAAAAACAATGTGTAATTTTTACATTGGAAAGGCTGGGCGTGAAATGAGCAAAAGAACAGGCCAATCAAGTCATGTGAAATTCTGTGCTGTGCTGTGTAAACACATCATGAGAAAAGTGCTAATCTAATGCTAGGCATACTATGAAAATCTGTCAGTTCAAAACTATGCTCCATCTTCAAGAGACTAGAGCTTTGCATTTCTTGGAAGCATTGATCAGTGTAAGTGCAAGTCGATCAAGGCTTTTGCATTTGCATTCAAATGTTAATCAATCACAATTTATTAAAAATTTAAGGCAACAGTGAGAATGGAAAAAAGTGTATAAGTCTGTGCTTATGAAAAAGAAGTCAAGTTGAGATCCATTTTGAAATGACTTGAGAATTGCATAATGTGTGAAATGTCAGAGAGCCATCTGGACAACAGACACTGGTCATGGTAATGATGAGCCGGGGTTCGGGGTGGGACAAATGAACATTTATTGACAAATCTCTGCTTTGCAAGATGAGAAACAAAGTGTCTCCATGATGTCTGGCCGTGTAACAGTGCATCCCAGCTTTCCATTAATCATTCCACAAAGAGATATAGTAATAATTATTATCATTTAAATGTTTTAGTAATGCCATTTAAAAGATATATTTCTTTTATTGTGGTAACGAACATATAAGATAAAATTTATCATTTTAACCATTTTTATATGTGCAGATGTGACATTAAGTATATTCACATTCTTCTGCTACCATCACCACTATCCATCTTCAGAATTCTTACATCTTCCTGAACTGAAACTTCTCATATTACTACACAATAACTTTCTAATTGCCCATTCCTTCCAGTCCCTGGAAACCACTATTTAACTAGCCATCTCATGTAAACAGAATAATACAAAATTTGTCCTTTGGTAACTGGCTTGTTTCATTTAGCATAATTTCTTCAAGTTTTATTTATATTGTAGCATGTATCAAAATTTCTTTTTGTTAAGGCTGAATACTATTCCACTGTACATATTTGCTACATTTTATTTATCTATTTATTCATCGATAGACATTTGGGTTACTTCCACCTTTTGGCTGTTGTGAATAATATTGCTAAGAACATAGGTATACAAATATTTGCTCAAGTCTCCATGTTTGCTTCTTTTGGGTGTATATCTAGTAGTGGAATTGTTGGATCACATGATAATTCTATGTTTAATATTTTAAGGAACTGCCATGCTGTTTTCCACATGGGCTACTCTATTTTACATTCCCATTAGCAATGCACGAGCGTTCCAAAAAAGATATTTTAAAAACTGAAAGTTAACAGTAAAACCACTGCAAAATATTGGGAAGGAGAGCTAGGTTACAAAAACCTAAGTGGAAGAAAGTTAACCTGTTTCATTCTTACCTTTTTATTTATCTAAACCAGAAGAGCTTCTCAAGTGATGAGTACTGAATGATTTTTCAGATATGTCCTTCTATGGATCCCCTATGTTTTGTGGAAGGTATGAGTGTGGTATGGAAGGTGGGCTCTGAGGTGAGGGGATCAGGCAGGGACTGGGGCTTACAGCTTGCAGCCTGGAGCAGCCTCCCCCATATACCCAAGTGTGCCTTACAAATACTTTCATTTTCCATATGGGCTAATATATGAAAAAGGCTAGGAAATGCTGCTCTAAACTATAGGGGCAAAGTTAGGATTAAAATCTGTAAGAGATGCAAAAGCATAAAATATTTATTCAACAGAAAAATCTAATGAATGGTTACTCTGTTCTAGGATCTAGGTCTGACTGGGGATAGCTGGCAGATACTGTGGGGTAAATAAGATAAATAATTATACTTTCAAAAAGCTTGGTTTCTTGAAGCTTCACCTTCAAGGACAAGCAACTAAGCAGTTACAGTACAGCATGGAAAGTAATTCATTGGGGGAAGGGGAACCACAAAGTGTTGTATATAGCCACCAGCCCTCACCTATTTCGATCTTGAGATTGAAAGACAGAGCTCTCTGAACTCTTCTCATTTTCACTGTTACAAGAAGCCAAATGAAATATCTGTTTCTCATTTTGTGGGATGTGGATGTTCAGGGTACCTTAGGCATGTCAGGAAAGAAATAAACTGCCTGGACTGAGTAGAGCTGCTTATTAAAATTTTTAGTAGTGTTTGATGGACAAAGTGTCAGGATTTATAAAAAGCATTTGCATTATAATTGAGAAAAGAATTATGAAAACTCAAGGAAGCCATCCCTGAGAACTTCTCATGTCTGAACTCCAGGCTGAGTTGGGCTCTGGTTCTCCGTGCTCTCAGCACCCTAGGTTCATTTCTTACAGAAGCACTTATCACCCTGTACTGTCATTGTCTGGTTACTTACTGTGTTAGTCTGTTTTGTGCTGTTATAACAGAATACCTAAGACTGGGTAATTTATATAGAACAGAAAATTATTTTCTCACAGGTCTGGAGCCTGATAAGTTCAAGATCAAGG
This sequence comes from Macaca fascicularis, assembly GCF_037993035.2. Classification (NCBI taxonomy): domain Eukaryota; kingdom Metazoa; phylum Chordata; class Mammalia; order Primates; family Cercopithecidae; genus Macaca; species Macaca fascicularis. The sequence goes on along the minus strand of NC_088376.1, from coordinate 167,929,806 downwards.
CACCAACAATTGGTGTCTGGTGAGGGCCTTCTTGCTGCGTCCTCCCACAGCAGAAAGCAAAAGGGCAAGAAAGCAAGTTAGCTGAACACCTTCTGAAGTCTCTTTTATAAGGGCTTTGATCTATTCATGATGGAAAAGCCCTCACCACCTAAACACCTCCCAAAAGGCCAACTTCCCAACACTGTTGCATTGGAAATTAAACTTCCAACACATGAATTTTGGAGGACATATTCTGACCACAGCACATACCTAAATCTCCCACTTCACTCTATGTGTAATGGAGGCAGGGATTCTACTCAGAAATATTTCTGGGAATAAGTAAGTGGAGCAGTAAGACAGCTATAAAACAACTGGGACCATTTATATGAAGCAGCCAAGATACTCACAATAACTTGGAGAAACGGCTCTGGAAAAGTAGACATTAAGTCTCCATTGTTGCATTGTTGGGGCTTCTGACAGCTGTGGCATGGTGGCATGGTACTACCACAGTTCTTCTAATCTAACACTTTCCAAAATACTCTTTTAGGTTTTTTTCCCTAAATTCTCCCTCTTTCCTTTTTCCCAGATAATCAATAGATGATTAAATGTCTATGTGAATTGCAACAGTCTGAGTTCATTTTGTTATTGTATTTTTTGTTAAATGGGTATAAGAAAACAAGACCTAGAAATACTGCCATACTTTATCTGGAGTCATTTTACAAGATTATTATCATCAGCATAATTATCTACTTTCCATACAATTTGATTGTTCATATTACACATATTTTTGACTTGAGGTAGAAGGATGACAAAAGGGTCTCATTTAACCTTTTCTGTTTTTAAATAGAAGCAAGATTATTTCTAAAAAGTCAATAAAGGATATCCCAGAGGAATTGAGGAAAAATGAGATGAGGACTTCGATAAAACATACTTTGGTGACAAACATTTTGATATAAAATTTTGTAAAAGCACACACACATCCTGATGAGAAGAGGATGAGTAATTTCTTTTTAATTCAGAGCAAGTGTTCTGATCTGGCTGAAATTCTGGGAAGTGCTGGAAATCCCCAAAGCAAAGTGCCAGATGCCATTTCTGGATCCTGGATACGTGGGCTTGGTTGCTAAGATGATGATGCCTCCTCCCCTTCACCACACTCAGCTGACGCCTGAGCGACAGGGAGTTGATGTACGCAGAGCAGGGATCTAACAATGTCAACTGTGCTGACATCATCCTAGCTGTGCAGGGCTGATGGGAATTCAGAATATCAAACATCATATCAAGGGCAGTGAGCAGGTGTGACTCATTTCCCTGGAGAAGCGGGAGAGAGGAAGGGAGAGGGCAGGATTATCTCACACTGACACACACATAGCCTTTAGACTGAGCTATTTGTGTGGCTTATTTAAAAGCAGCAAAACAATGTTCCGTCTCTCTCTTCATTTTTCTACCGGAAACACTTTATATTCTAGTCCTATGTGTCTCAGCATAGAATTGAGCCTTTCAACATCATAGTATATTAAAATACACATGATTTAGGATCATTACTTTTTATGTTACATAAACCCAACTAGGAGAACAATTCAAACAAAGAAATTTTATGTTCTTTATTTTCTCTTCAGGTATCATCTACTGAACTGGTCAGATGTAACTGAATTGAAAAGGAGCTGAACAAAAGAGCCTGGTATAGGTCTGATGAGACTGCTTTGGTATTACCAAATAAATATAGCATTTCTGTATTCTAGCAGAGTATATTGCTTGGTACGAGAGAAGGGGTGCATGATAAATGCTCAATAATTCCTCCTTGGGTGAATAATACAAAAACCCTGTACATTTGTAAGAATGAGCATTAATATATAGATTCTCATGTATTTTATGGAATTGATTATTTATCAATTGACTTTAAGGGATAATGGGTAAAAGACTGGATACAATAACAATTGTGATGTTAGTGAAGTTACTGATTTCATAAGTCTCTTATCCATTGAAACATCTTATTAGAATGATTAGGCTAGGACAATTAAATCAGAAAGGAGTGTACATCAAAACAGTAAACAAAACAAAACAAAACCCTTCTGCTTCCAAAGACTTAGTGTTTAATAGCAATGAAAGAGGTACAGTGAACTGACATGCATGTATTCTCTCCAAAATGACCCCAACGTGTCTTGTCACTCTGAGAAGTACTAATTTATCTATGTCTTGTGTCAGCCATAACACAAGGAACAAAAGGACAAAAATTGTTGTTACCCTGTACTCAGTGCTAAAAAGTACCTCTTATACTTCAATTTACTCTGCATACTTAGTAAAATGGCATATGTATGACAGATTGTGAAGCATATTGGAATCTATGTGTATTGGTTGTTATTGGTATAGCTTGAACAGCACAGAAACAGAAAGGTGTGTTTCAGATCAATCTATAGGATACTACTTGTACAATACAGATGGTGTTGGAGGAAATAGGAGGGAAGAACATGAAAAGAGAGGGGTGACTTCTATAGAATTATATGTGGAATGACATAAGAACTCCAAGTTCTTGCTATGAGATAATAAGTAAGTTGATAAGAGAGATGAAAGGATGTTAGAATGTTCCTAGAAGGCATCTTAAATTTTGAAGGTAGATGTTGAGATATGTAGAACAAATTTTCATTTCATTTTCTTTGCTTTGAAATTACGTGGTAAGGAATTATTCTATCTCTCTGTCTTCAGTCACAATTCCTAATACAGAGAGATTGAGATTCACACAATGTTTAATGGTGATGTTTGATTTATGATAATGGTGATGATGATGATGTTGACGAAAGTGATAATCTGTAGATCCTAGACTAGTGATCCTCAAACTGGCTTTTAGAGTCCTCTAGAATATTTCAGGGGAATATGTATGTGTACCTGAAGAGTTGCCATCATAATAGTCCCTGGGTCATGACTGCTATAAAAGTCCCCTCATATTTTCTTCTTTCACTTCCAGAAGGACCTGCCCAAAAGTTGTTATGGGTCCCTTTTGAGATGACTTATTTGACATGATATGCTGCTACAGGACTCTCTAGGAAGGAAGTAGAAAGGATAAAGAGGCATGAGCTAATTTTTCTTGAGACAGATTATTACTTTGGTTGAGAGTATGTGGTTAGCACTGTTTTATTAACCCATAGAGAGAAAATATCATCCCTTATCACCAATGGAGAGAACAACACTGCCGCTTTCTCCCTTTGGGGGTCAACCTGACTACCCAGCCTGAGATACAAAGGAATAATTTAGAAGCTATGTGGGGACGATTTTCATAACTGTTTGGTAAATTATTCTTCTGATATTTTGTTTGGGGATGACTGGGAGTCATGCCTACATTTCTTTTAATGGAGCCATAGTTATTTTTCTTCAGATAATCACATCTAGTGAAGAAAACTCCTAGATAGTTCTGTTGCCATAGAATAGATATTAAATTTGATCAGATGTAAAAGAAGAATATGGGGTTCTTAAAAACCTCTTGAGTTTGAAATGCAGAGTAGAGATAAAGATAGTTAAAAGCAGTGTTGGCTGTGTCTCTGTTGACCACAGAGGGTTATAAAGCAAAGACTATTGCTATTGTAAAAAGCAAATGTAAAAACTATTGTAAAAAGCAAATGTAAAAAGCAATCTAGATGCCCATCAACAGTGGATTGGGAAAATAAAATATGGTACATGTATACCAAGGAACATTATGCAGCCATGAAAAATAATGAAATTGGATTCTTTGCAGCAACATGGGTGCAGCTGGAGGTTGTTATCCTAAGTGAATTAATGCAGAAACAGCCAAATACTGCATGCTCTAATGTATAAGTGGAAGCTAAATAGTAGGTACACATGGGCGTAAAGATGGAAATCACAGATGGTGGGGACTACCAAAGCGGGGAGACACAATGGTTTAGAAAGCATCTATGGGGCACTATGTTCATTACTTGGTTGATGGGATCAATAGAAGCCCAAACTTCAGCATCACAAAATATACCCATATAAGAAGACTGCACATGTATCCACTGCATCTAAAATTAAAAAAAAAAATTTTTACAGGTGGAGAAAGTGGTACGAGAAAGATACTGGCAATTATATGATTTTCTAGAAAAGGTTAAGTTGATTGTGGGAATATTGTTAGCTAATGTGACCATTTTCTTAGGGGGTCCTACTGTTGTCAAGAAGGCTATTATATGGTTGGGCACGGTGGCTCACGCCTGTAATCCCAGCACTTTGGGAGGTCGAGGTAGGTGGATCACCTGATGTTAGGAGTTTGTGACCAGCCTGGCTAACTGATGAAACCCCATTTCTACTAAAAACAGAAAAAATTAGTTAGGCATGGTGCAGTTGCCTGTAATCCCAGCTACTTGGGAAGCTGAGGCAGGGGAATTGCTTGAACCTGGGGAGCACAGGTTGCAATGAGCCGAGATTGCACCACTGTACTCCAGCCTGGGCAACAGAGTGGAACTCTGTCTCAATAAATAAATAAATAAATAAACAAAAAAAAACCAATAATAATAATCAATAAATAAATAAGAAGGCTATCATATATTCTGTACAACTTAAAAAGGTGCAGGATTTGCCACCGTAGTTTTAGTTAAAAATATACTGTGATGCAAAAGTTACAGAGGCTTCACTTCACCCCAGAAGATAAAATTTCATGGCTCCAGACATAAGGCATGGTCTGCAGAGTTGGTGGTGGTAGTTGGCAGGGCTGGGTATGGGTAATGCACATAGAACCCACAACTAATCCGGAAGATTCTCCTGGCTCAAGTTGTCCATGAGTCACTCATCCTCAAAAGATAAAGAAAGGTTGGAGGTTACCTTAAGGAGTTCACATTACTTTGAGGATCTGAAAATCCTTATTCTAACTAGATCTTACAAGGTCATATTGGAATCAACTTAGGTTGGTAGAGGACACTGGCTCTCCAGAACTTGTGAGGAGTGAATTCTGACTTTGACACTAATATTGACCTCTTGAGCCTGGCCCTTTTCTAAACTGAATGCTGGAATGTTTTTTTTAAGGTTTCAAGGTTTTAAGCCTCATTGACTTAGCTGAAAAACATCACCCCTGGAAGTCTACCCACTCTGCAAAAGGTACAGAGACAGAGCGATTCTTCATCCAGGTAGAAACTACTTAATACATACCCACTAGTTTCACTGCAAAGACAATAGTAGACTCAACCCACAACTCATAGAGGATTTGTATTGCTCAAATGTTGACAGTGTAGTTTGTACTTTTTGTGGCAGCAGAGTCAGATCAAAATGATAAGCAAGTGGGCTATGCCTTTATGCTACTAAGACCAGCATTATGACAGTATTTGGACAAGAGACCAAGATTTTCTACATCCAGATCTTTACTGGCCATTGTCACTTAGAAAGTCCCCAAAAACTTTTCCACAGAGGAGACAAATCAAGGATAAGTAACATATTGTTATTGCTGGAGCTTTGAACACAAACTCCAAAGACAGATTTGGCTGGATAACTTGTCTTATAAATTTAAGAGAAGTTTTTCAGTTCAACAAAGTATATTGAATGGCCTAAAACCAAAGAGGCTGAAAAGCTCACTCACTTCATTTTCACCTTCCAACTGAAACCTGGGCTTGGGTATCACAACTTTGGCCTTACACACCATTGAGAATTAGAGGAAATGCAATGTCATAAGACCTTTGTCTCGATGCCAAAGTAAAATGGATGAGGGTGTGGATATTTGAGTTGTTATCTTATATCTTCAAAATCCTGGAACAATACCTGTCCAAGAGCAAACCTGAAGGCCTTTCCTAATTGCTTCCAAAATGTCCAACTCATGGAAATGAAGCCATGCATGTCCTCTGATTTACCAATTTTTTCAGCCCATTTCCTATTTAAGCTGCAGAGGAAAGCAGGCAACAAAGAAGACAAGCCAAGAAGGACTATCCATGTTTCCATCAACCGAGAGCTTCTTAAATAGGCCAATAGTTACCTCATGCTTTCCAGAAACCTCCTGTTGTTCTTGGCATAATGAAAATTTAAGAAATAGGCTCTATCTGTTGGATATCCTCTATTGGTAACTCTCCTATTGAAGTGTTTATGCTTCTGGGCTCATTATGACATAGATTCTATGGATGAATATTGAGAAGGCTTGAAGGACAAATATTTAGGACCCAACAACAGACACAGTGTGTGGCTCAGATCTTCACAGCAATTTCAGTGGCATAATGTGAAACAGAGTCCAGAGCTTTCACCATTAGGGTTAGTGCCCTGTCTAGATCAAGCTTTTCCCCTTTCTTTGAGGAAATTCTGCACATATGCTTTAAATAGCTTTTGTTTTTGTTTCTTGTTTTTTTTTTTTTACAGGATCCCTTGCTAAAGTTATTTAGATATTATTGTCCTGATATATATTTCAATCTTGTCTTTCTTATTTTACAACATTAATTTTGTTTTAAATCCCATATCTCCTGAAGTGTGCCTCTTGCCTGGGGATATGGTTTTCCATTTTGATTGAGGGATTGAACAATAAAGGTTCATCTCTGTACAAAGGACCATTTATTATTTATGCGAGTCAGAGAAACGTGTAGCTTTTTGCAGTGTGTGGGAAATGGAAGAACTGAATATCCAACACATCTGATTGATAGTTACATTAAAGGTTGTCGGTTAAATAAGTCTATTTGGATTGATATAAGAGCATTATGTTTTTCTTGAAATATTATTTTAGTAAATATTTGGTATTTTTATTTTATTGCTTATCCTGCTGTATTCTTCAACTGCTGGTCACCAAAGGATCACAAAAAAATGTTGTAAAATGTTAATTGTTTAATATGTTTTGAAAAAGTAATATTAAATAAAACTATGTTTTTGAACATTGTATATTTCCTACAACTAAATATTGACCTTTAAGGTCCTAGGTTATTGCACTGATCTTTTTTCAGGGGCTCTGAAAAATCCCTTAAGGCAATATTATTTACTATAATTGGTTTCTTAGCATACTGGGAGATAAGGCACAATACAGTCTAGTGCTCCAATTTGGAACTGGAATGATGACACAGACCAATGCCAGGCTACGATTTCCTCTATGGCAGGGACTGGCAAATTTTTCCAGGTTGAGATATTTTTCTTCATTGTTTCCTTTTCTTTTGAATACCAATCTATCATTAGCTATTAGAGGGCACTTATTTATTTATTTATTTATTTATTGTTTGAGATGGAGTCTTGCTCTGTCACCCAGGCTGGAGTGTAGTGGCGTGATCTCAGCTCACTGCAACCTCCACCTCCCGGGTTCAAGCAATTCCCCTGCCTCAGCCTCCCAAGTAGCTGGGACTAGAGGCACACGTTACCATGCCTGGCTAATTTTGTATTTTTAGTAGAGACAGGGTTAGAGGGCACTTTAAAAAACAAATAAAATTCTTCTCTAAAAACACACAGTGAAGATAAAAGTTGATAATTCCTTTTCCTTTTTTAAAAATGTCATCAGGTTGCTTTTAACTTTTTTCTCATTTGGTTAGAAGTATTTTATAAGTGAAAAGGGTCAGTTTGAGCAATATCCTGAGCTAGTGACATTAATTCATTGTGTACATGAGCCATAGTGACTCAACTAGTCTTACTACCTTCTACTGAGTAATAGGTAGATACTAAATGTAACTCTCTTATCAACATTTATATCATTTTAGAACTCATGAGTCCCCAAACCACATTGAAATAATGATAAATTGCCTTTAAACCTTAAAATTATTTGTAATATACTTCTTTTTGGAAAGAAAACAAGCCAGAAGAGGTTATCTTTTAAATGATTCTGTAATGAGTGGTGTTTGTTTGCCTCCGAATCTAAACCAAGCTCCCACTTGGTGGTCTGTCCCTGGTTAAGACACATGGATAGCTAGATCTGTGTGGCTGCTAAAGAGGCATGAAACCGTTAAGCAAGAAAAAACAAAAACAAAAATAATCTTCACTAGAAGTCACTCACAGAAAGATTCCTAGGTAAGCTCTGTGACAGATGACTTCCACTAAAGTGGATGAAAGAGTTCACAGATGCTTTTGAAAACAAAGATAATAAAACTCAAAGAGATGTGACAAGGTTACAAATAATGCTTTATGAAATTAAAATATTTAAAAAATTGTTGACAAAAAAAGAAAATAGTTACTTATTAAAAGCGAATTTGTGACTTGGAAGAGCCAATGAAGGACATCTCTCTCAACAGAGTGAAAACAGAGAGAAATCATGAATGCAAAGCTCAGAAATGTGGAGCGAACAACCAGAAGGTCAACATGTAACCAATGGGAAGGAGAAGGAGAACAAACTTATGAAGGAGAATTGAAAATTTTAAAATTAATACATTTTAAAAATAAAGTCTATAAATTTAAAAGGCATTGAAGGCCAGGTAGGATTAATGAAAATATATATAAACCTAGATATACATTGGTGGAATTATTGAATTACAAAAATAAATAGAAAAATTTTCACATTTTCAGGCAGTGTAGTTAAAAAGCAATCGCCTCCACACAAACAAACAAACAAACACACTTCTAATTTATTTGTAAAGAAAAATAAAACTAGCATGAAACTTCTCATCCCCAATGCTGGATTCCAAAATATAGTAGAACAATATTTCTCTCCATCATACTGAAAAAAGAAGGAATGTGACCCAAGCAAAATGATGAAATATTTAGAAAACTATTGTATAATCTTGAGTTTGCAGGACCTTCTCTCAGAAATCAAACTCAGAAACCATAAGTGAAAAAAATGGATACATTTGACTCATAAAAATAAAAGTGTTTGGCTGGTATTAGATAGACAACATAAGCTAAATAAAAACCAAAAGATTAACTGGACATAATTATTTGCAGCCCAAATGACAGACAGAAAGCTAATTTAATTTCATTATATATATTGATAGAAAAAGGCCTAAAAGAAAGAAAAATGGAGCAATGATATTATTAAGTAATTATGAGGAGATAAAAATCTAAGTGGTCTGTAAACATGCACAAAAATGTTTTGCCATATTAATAGGAAAATAAAATTTAAACAAGAAGATATAATGTTTTATTCATCAGAGTAGCAAAAACTACAGAATTGAAGATCTAGTCCTAGCAAGGATGTAGGGAAGCTGACATCCTCATGGATTGCTTTGGTGTTTGACAATGTGGAGTATTATAATCTTGCTATAAAAAATAATCTATACATTTCTATTACAATTTAAAATCACATATCCATGACCCAATGACTCTATTAGCAAGATTCATCCTGCAGAAAGAAAAGTAGAATGTAGGTCATATGTATGTTTAACTCTGGTGCTTTTTGTAGTGGCAAAAGTTTCTACAGAGAAGTTGAATGATCATTAATAGAATAATGATAGAATAAACTAACATATAGTTGTGTACCATTCCTCAGTTTTTATCAGGACTGAGTTAACTCTTTTATCTACTGATCTAATGGAATATCTATAAAATATATTACTAAGGATAAATATTCAGTTGAAAGGTAATATATAGTGTTTGAGATCTCATTTTTATAAAACAAATAATGACAGTCACCACAAAACACTCTGTGTGTGTGTGTGTGTATATATGTGTGTGTATGTATATATAGTACTTCTGTTTGCAAATATTTGTGTGGACATAGGGAAAATATGGAAAGAGACATAAACTGGTTAGCTTAGGAGAGTAGGGATGGAGGGAAGGGGAGGGAAGTATACTCTCTTGGAGACAAGGTCTTATATATTTTCATGTCTTCCTCAAGATTTTGAACAGCATCTCTTGAAAACAGTCTGAATGAAAATATCTCTTAATTTATACTTTTCTTTTTATTTGCCATGTTCCTTCTAGACTTCAACAAAAAAGTAAAATGGATTTTATCATACTTGGAAAACCAACAATTGCAGTCTGGATTCAAGCATCACTGTTTGATGCACCCAACTTGAGTCAAAAAGATGCTTCAAATCCCACTAGGCTGGAGGTAAATATACTCAAGATTTTAAGAGTGTCTCTTGACAGTGTACAGAATAAGACAGCTTCTCAGCTTTCAGTGTTACTTCACGGTTTTAACCATCAAAAGAAGTAAGGTAAAAACATCTTTTAACCAAGTAAGTGTTGCTGGGGCCAATCTATGAATTAGTTATATTCACTGATTTTAAATAGCTATTACAATGATTTTATTTTTTGATACTTTAAATGATTTCTTTGAAATGTTGGCTATAATGCCAATTCTTAAAGGAAGCCTGATGTTTCATGTAGCATAGTGATTCAGAGTGTGGGCTGTAAATCCAGGCTGTGTGCATGCAAAATCAGTCCACCAACTACCACCTCTGAAACCTTGAGCAAGTTAATTAATTGCTGTAGGCCTCAGTAACCTTTTCTGTAAAATGGGAGTAATAGGAGTACCAGTATTGTAGGGTTGTTGGAAAGGTCTTAGAACAGTTTCTAGCACATAGGAATGCTAAGGAAATGATAATTATTAATACTTATTGTATGCTTGATCATTAAAATTACAAACATACCTAGAGATTCTGACTCACACATCAGAAACATGCAGAGACCTGAAGACTGAAAACAATCTTTCGTAGTCTTCTAGCAACAGGAATACCTTAAATGCACAACTCAGGCATTCAATTTTTTGAAGTGTTTTATTTCTTTATAACGTCTCATTTTTGTTTATATTTTTTTCCCTGAAACCGAATGGAAGTTTTCTGGACTTTTTAATGCTTGTGGTTATAGCTATTACAATGGGCTTCTGTATTAGTTGTTGACTGCTGTGTAACAAATTACCCTAAAATTTAGATTCTTAAAATAATAACAGACATACATTATCTCTGGCAACTTGTAGCTGAGTGATTCTGGCTTAGGGTCTCTCAAAAGACTGTAATAAAGATGTCACCTGTTGTTGCAGCCATCTGAAGATTTGCCTGAGACTGAAGGATTCACTTCTACGATGGCTCCTTCAGGTAACCAAGTTGGTGCTGGCTGTTGGTGAGAGGCCTCAGTTTCCCACCATGTGAACCACTCCATAAGATTGGAGTGCCACAGTATCTTTAATGACTTCACCTTGGAAGTCACATTCTATCATTTTTGCGATATTTCATTGGTTATTCAGTGTGGAAGGAGACTATATAAAAACATGAATATCAGGAGGCTAGAATCCTTGGGGCCATCTTAGATGCTTATTACCATAGCATTTTTACCTATTTATATATTTCATTTACTCAGTTAGTACATCTGTCAGTATCACTTAAACCCAATGCACTAGGCCAGGTGTTGTGTGGGGCATAAAGATATGTAAGTTATAAGTCCTGCTCTTCAAAATTTAATACCTGGTGAAAGGAATTAAACACCCACCCCACAGCTGCAGTACAAGGCAATATAGGATAAATATCAAGGATACAGTGATGTCAGTAAGCTCCTCAGGTGTTCAGAAGAAGAGGAGCAATTTCTCCTTGGGGTTTCAGAACAAATGGAATGTGATCTGGGTCTCTAAGAATAAAATAGGATCACTGTGGGCAAAGACAAGTGAAAATACATCTCACGCTGAGGAAGCAATGTGAACAGGATCATGAAGTTGAGAAAGCAAGCTGAGTTCAGGGACCAGCAACCAGGATACTTTAGAATAGCACATGTAGAAAGTGGAAGGATAAAGGGAGGGAAATGTAGGCAGAGACCAGTTTATGCAAGTCCTTATAAGCTATGTTAAAATTTTTGAGCCTACTCAGCAAATAATAGGAGCAGATAAAATTTCTGAGCTGGTAAGTAATGGGATAAAAAGGAGCTTTGAGCTTACTCTCCAAGGGGAATCAGAGAGTGAGAAATCAGATACAGAGAAACAGGGTAGCAAGAACTTACAATAAGGAGAGAAGGTAATACAATAAATATTGTAAGTAGAATTAGAAAGGAATAATCTTGCAGGAGGAATCTGAAGAAGTTAGCAATTCATTGGATACCACATTTGAGGAAGCTGTCCCAGTAACTTGAGATTTGCTACCTGTTTTGGAGGAGAAGTTGGTTTAAAGAGGAAGATGGTTTAAAGAATGTGTTTTAGGACATATCATTTAAAAAGAACTTGAGGATTCCTTGTATGCTCTCTTTTCCTTTTCCCGCACTGAGGTTTAATCTCCCTGGGTAGTTGCTTCCTGAGATGAATCCTGGAGACCTGGGAAGTTGGGGAATCCTGGCACTGAGGTGAGGAAAGAGGGCAGTGTGGGGAAGAACAGGGCCAGAACCTCAGGAAATTGAATTGAGTTAGTTGGCTCCAAAGTCTGTTGAGCTCAATTGGTAATCATGATGGTGGACAAGGGATGGGATTGTGAGAAAATGATGAACTGAAAAATAATATAGTGGCTAAGGTCACGGATTTTGAAGTCATACGGGCATGATTAAAAATCCAGGTCTCTATTTCTAGCTGACCTTGGCGAAATGCTTAATTTGCAGGAAGCTCAGTTGCCTAACCTGTAATAAATAAGATTCATAATAGGGTCTTGTGAGGTTTCAATGAAATGTTTGGCATATCAAGCTCTCAGCATAGTGGCTGGCACATAGAAAACACTCTGTAATGAACAGTAGATTTATTGAGATGGTGGGCTTTATGCTACTACAAAAGGAGATTGATAGTGTCCCAGGATCTTTTAGACCAGATGAGTAGAATTACTGATCTCTTTTGGAATCTGATTAATCCCTTACTGCATACACCTGGGGGGAGGTGAGTTCTCACATGTGTTTGTATTCTAAGGAGATGTCAGGTAAAAGGGGTTGAAAAAAACCATTTGCAAATGTGCTAATTAATAAACACACCTTAATGTTCATTCTTATTCTCCATGAACTCTTATCAACAGTTTTACATATAGTGTTCCTTTCACTCTAAATTAACAAATGAATCCACACATTATCTACTTGTGGGTTTCTTCCCAATAGTAAAGCTTATTGAGATAAATTATATGCTCATAAAATCACATATAAAAGTCATAAATGTGATTTCTTAATTATTACAATTTCTGTCAGTTAAGGTTAAAAAGGAAAGTTGGTATCCTTTGGGATAATTCACCAAATAGGATAAGTTTTCCAGGAATCTTTGAGTTGCAAGAGACAATAAATTCAGTTTCAGAATGGGGAACTTACTGGCTCAACTGGGAATTCCAAGGGAAATGACTTCAGGAAAAGCTGGATCTGGAGGGGTGGGGCCAAGATGGCCAACTAGAAACAGCAGTGGTCAGTGGGAATCGAAAAGAACCATAATTAGCATCTGAATCCTTCAACTGCAACAAGGTATCCAGGTTCTCTCGTCAGAACCGACTAGGCGGGTGACGTGATCCATGGAGAGAAAGGAAGAGCAATGTGATGTGGCGGCCCTCCTGAGAGCCACACGGGGTAGAGGAGTCCCCACCCCCCAGCCAAGGTAGGCGTGCTACCCAGCAGGGGAAACCGTGCTTTTTCCAGGGAGCGGTGCAACCCACAGAGCGAAAGATCCCACTCGCGAACCCATGCCACCGGGGCCTAGGGTCCCAACCCCAGAGCCGTGCAGATTCTCAACAGCCTCTCAGCTAGAATCTGCCTAACTCTGCGGAGCCCCCAGGGCGGGGGGCGACCAGTACCACAGCTGCAGCTGCCTGCTGTATAAGCTCTTTGAGCTCCTTGTGGGAGGGGCAGCAGCCAGCACTGGGACTCATAACTGCCTAACACGCAGGGGGATTGGTGGGGAGGGGCGGTATCCATCTCTATGGCTCCAGGCTGCGCTTTTCCCCTGCTGGAGCCAGGGAGGCTGGACTACTTGGTCCCCAAGAGGTGTCCTCCACAGCTCAACACGCTGGCTGTGGCAGACTGCTGCAGAGGGGCAGAGCGCCTCTTCAGGCCTGACCCTGACACATCCTTCCTCCCTGGGTGGGGCTTCCCTGCAGGAGCTCCAGCAACTCCAGCCAGAGGCTCAGGGACAGGACGCAGATCTCCCTGGGCCAGAGCCTCTAGGGGGAGGAGTGAGTGGCCATAGTCTCTGCAGACCAGCAGACTTAGCCTTTCCTCTTAGCAGTTCTGAGGAATCAGGGCAGACCAGATGAGTGGGTTTCCCCCCAGTGAAGCACACCCCCTCCATCAAGGGACAAAGTACTTCCTTAAAAAGGTCCCATTCCCCATGCCACCCAACTCGGTGAGACTCTCCCACAGGGGTTGTCAGACACGCTATACAGGAGCGATTATACTGGCATCAGGTTGGTGCCCCTCGAGGTCAGAGGTCCGAGAAAAAGGACCACACCACCCATCTTTGCCGTTCTCCAGCCTCCTTTACTGACATCTCCAGGCTCAGGAGCAAAACAGATGAATAAGGCCTCAAGAGAACCCTCAGCAAACCTCAGCAGCCCTACAGAAGAGGGACCTGACCATTGAAAGGAAAACAAACAAAGAAACAGAAAGCAACAACAGCAACAGCATCAACAACAAAAAAAATGCTCCCAAAAACTCCATCTAAGGGTCAGCAGGCTCAAAGATCGAAATTAGACAAACTCACAAAGATGAGAAAGAATCAACGAAAAAATGCGGAAAACCCAAAAGGCCAGAATGCCTCTTCTCCTCCAAATGATCCCAACGCCTCTCCAGCAAGGGCGCAGAACTGGACGGAGGACGAGATGGACAAACTGACAGAAGTAGTCTTCGGAAGATGGGCAATAAAAAACTCTGCTGAGCTAAAGGAGCATGTTCAGCAAAGAAGCTAAGAACCTTGATAAAAGGTTAGAGAAGCTGCTAACTAGAATAACCAGCTTAGAGAGGAACATGAATAAGCTGATGGTGCTGAAAAACACAGTACAAAAACTTTGTGAAGCATACACAACTATCAACAGCCAAATAGACCAAGCAGGAGAAAGGATGTCAGAGTTTGAAGACCACCTTTCTGAAATAAGGCATGCAGACAAGATTAAAGACAAAGGAATGAAAAGGAACGAACAAAGCCTCAAAGAAATATGGGACTTCATAAAAAGACTGAATCTGTGATTGACTGGAGTAACTGAAGGAGGTGGGGAGAATAGAAACAAGCTGAAAACCACACTTCAGGATATTATCCAGGAGAACTTCTCCAACCTATCAAGACAGGCCAACGTGCAAATTCAGGAAATACAGAGACCACCACTAAGATACTCCACAAGAAGATTGACCCCAAGACACGTAATTTTCAGATTCTCCAAGGTCCAAATGAAGGAAAAAAAATGTTAAGGGCAGCCAGAGAGAAAGGCCTGGCCACCTACAAAGGGAAGCCCATCAGACTAACAGAGGACCTCTCAGCAGAAAATCTACAAGCCAGAAGAGATTGGGGGCCAATATTCAGCATTCTTAAAGAAAAGAATTTTCAACCCAGGGTTTCATATCCAGCTAAACTAAGCTTCATTAGCAAAGGAGAAATAAAATTATTTCTAGACAAGCAAATGCTGAGGGATTTTGTTACCACCAGGCCTGCCTTGTAAGAGCTCCTGAAGGAAGCACTAAATATAGAAAACACAAAAACAAAAAAACAAAGAAAACCGAATAAACAAAACCAAACAAAAACAACAGTACCAGCCACTGCAAAAATACACCAAAATGTAAAGACCAATGACACTATGAAGAAACTGCATCAACTAGTGTGCAAAATAACCAGCTACCATCATGATGACAGGATCAAATTCACACATAACAATACTGACCTTAAATGTATATGGACTAAATGTCTCAATTAAAAGATGCAGTCTGGCTAATTGGACAGAGTCAAGACCCATCAGTGGGCTGTATTCAGGAGACCCATATAACCTGCAAAGACACACATAGGCTCAAAATAAAATATTTACCAAGCAAATGCAAAGAAAAAAAAAAAGCAGAAGTTGCAATCCTAGTCTCTGACAAAACAGACTTTAAACCAACAGAGATCATAAAGACAAAGAAGGGCATTACATAATGGCAAAGGCATCAATGCAAAAAAAGAATTAACTATTCTAAATATATATGCACCCAATACAGGAGCACCCAGATTCATAAGACAAGTTCTTAGAGACCTACAAGGAGACTTAAACTCTCACACAATAATAGTGGAAGTCTTTAACACCTCACTGTCAATATTAGACAAATCAATGAGACAGAAAATTAACAAGGACATTCAGGACTTGAACTCAGCTCTGGATCAAATGGACCTGATAAACATCTACAGAACTCTCCACCCTAGATCAACAG
This sequence comes from Macaca fascicularis, assembly GCF_037993035.2. Lineage (NCBI taxonomy): Eukaryota > Metazoa > Chordata > Mammalia > Primates > Cercopithecidae > Macaca > Macaca fascicularis. The sequence goes on along the minus strand of NC_088376.1, from coordinate 167,913,711 downwards.
AATATACATTCTTCTCAGTGCCATCTGGCATTTATTCTAAAATTGACCACATAATTGGAAGTAAAACATTCCTCAGCAAATGCAAAAAAACTGAAATCATAACAAACAGTCTCTTAGACTACAGTGCAATCAAATTAGTACTCAGGATTAAGAAACTCACTCAAAACCACACAATTACATGAAACTTGAACAACCTGCTCCTGAATGACTCCGAGGTAAATAATGAAATTAAGGCAGAAATCAAGAAGTTCTTTGAAACCAATGAGAACAAATACACAATGTACCAGAATTTCTGGGACACAGCTAAAGCAATGTTAAAAGGGAAATTTACAGCACTAAATGCCCACACCAGAAAGCTAGAAAGATCTCAAATCAACAACCTAACATCACAATTAAAAGAGCTAGACAGGCAAGAGCAAACTAATCCAAAAACTAGCAGAAGACAAGATATAACTAAGATCAGAGCAGAACTGAAGGAGGTAGAGACACAAAAACCCCTCCAAAAAATCAGTGAATCCAAGAGCTGGTTTTTTGAAAAACTTAACAGAATAAACATACCACTAGCTAGACTAATAAAGAAGAAAAGAGAGAAGATTCAAATAGATGCAATAAGAAATGATAAATGGGATATCACCACTGACCCCAGTGAAATACAAACTACCATCAGAGAATACTGTAAATACCTCTATGCAAATAAACTAGAAAATCTAGAAGAAATGGATAAATTCCAACCAAAAAAAGTCCAGGACCAGATGGATGGACAGCCAGATTCTACAGAGGTACAAAGAGGAGTTCCTTCCTCTGAAACTGTTCCAAACAAATGAAAAGGAGGGTCTCATCCCTAGCTCATTTTATGAAGCCGACATTATCCTGATACCACAACTGGGCAGAGACATAACAAAAAAAGAAATCTTCAGGCCAGTATCCCTGATGAACATCAATGCAAAAATCCTCAATAAAATACTGGCAAACCGAATCCAGCAGCACAGCAAAAAAACTTATCCAGCACGATCAAGTCGGCTTCATCCCTCTGATACAAGGCTGGTTCAACATACGCAAATCAATAAATGTAATCAATCACATAAACAGAACCAAAGACAAAAACCATGTGATTATCTCAATAGATGCAGAAAAGGCCTTTGATAAAATTCAACATCGCTTCATGTTAAAAACTCTCAATTGGGCAGGTGTGGTGGCTCACACCTGTAATTACAGCACTTTGGGAGGCTGAAACTGGTGGATAACTTGAGGTCAGGATTTTGACACCAGCTTGGCAAATGTAGTGAAACCCTGTCTCTACTAAAAATACAAAAATTATCTAGGTGTGGAGGTGCACGCCTGTAACCCCAGCTACTCTGGAGCTGAGGCAGGAGAATTGCTTGAACCCAGGAGGTGGAGGCTGCAGTGAGCTGAGATTGCACCACTGTACTCCAGCCTGGGCCACAGAATGATACTCCATTTCAAAAAACAAACAAACAGAAAACAAACCCTCTCAATAAACTAAGTATTGATGGAACATATCTCAAAATAATAGGAGCTATTTATGACAAACCCATAGCCAGTATCATATTGAATGGGCAAAAGGCAGAAACATTCCCCTAGTAAACCAGTACAAGACAAGAATGCCCTTTAACCACTCCTGTTTAACATAGTATTGGAAGTTCTGGCCAAGGCAATCAGGCCTGAGAAAGAAAGAAAGGGTATTCAAATAGGAAAAGAGGAAATTAAATTGCCTCTGTTTGCCGATGACATGATTTTATATTTAGAAAATTCCATCATCTGAGCCCCAAAACATCTTAAGCTGATAAGCAACTTCAGCAAAGTCTCAGGATACAAAGTCAATGTGCAAAAATCACAAGCATTCCTTTACACCAACAATAGACAAGTAGAGAGCCAAATCATGAATGAACTCCCATTCACAATTGCTATAAAGAGAATAAAATACCTAGAAATACAGCCAACAAGGGATGTGAAGGACCTCTTCAAGGAGAACTACAAACCACTGCTCAAGGAAATAAGAGAGGACACAAACAAATGGAAAAACATTCCATCCTCATGGGTACGAAGAATCAATATCGTGAAAATGGCCATACTGCCCAAAGTAATTTATAGATTCAATGCTATTTCCATCAAGTTACCATTGATATTCTTCACGGAATTAGAAAATAACTACTTTAAATCTCATATGGAATCAAAGAAGACCCTGGATAGCCAAGACAATCCTAAGCAAAAAGAACAAAACTGGAGGCATCATGCTACCTGACTTCAAACTATACTACAAGGCTACAGTAGCAAAAGCAGCATGTTACTGGTACCAAAACAGACATATAGACCAATGGAATAGAACAGAGATCTCAGAAATAACAGCACCATCCACAACCATCTGATATTTGACAAACCTGACAAAAACAAGCAGTGGGGAATGGATCTCCTATTTAACACATGGTGCTGGGAAAACTGACTAGCAATATGCAGAAAACTGAAACTGGACCCTTTCCTTACATCTTATGCAAAAGTAACTCAAGGTGGAATAAAAACTTAAATGTGAAACCTAAAACCATAAAAACCCTAGAAGAAAACCTAGAGAATACCATTCAGGACACAGGCATGGGCAAAGACTTCATGAAGAAAATGCCAAAAGTAATTGCAACAATAGACAAAATTGAGAAATGGGAGCTAATTAAACTAAAGAGCTTCTGCACAGCAAAAGAAACTATCATCAGAGTGAACAGGCAACCTACAGAATGGGAGAAACTTTTTGCAATCTACCCATCTGACAAAGGTCTGATATCCAGAATTTATAAGGACCTTAAACAAATTTACAAGAAAAAAGCAACCCCATCAAAAAGTGGGTGAAGGATATGAACAGACACTTCTCAAAAGAAAACTTACATGTGACCAACAAACATATGAAAAAAAGCTCAACATTACTGATCATTAGAGAAATGCAAATCAAAATAACAATGAGATACCATCTCATGCCAGTCAGAATGGCAATTATTAAAAAGTCAAGAAACAATAGATGCTGGCAAGGCTGTGTAGAAATATGAATGCTTTTACACTGTTGGTGGGAATGTAAATTAGTTCAACCATTGTGGAAGACAGTGTGGTAATTCCTCAAGGATCTAGAACCAGAAATACCATTTGACCCAGCAATTCCATTACTGGCTATATACCCAAATGAATATAAATCATTCTATTATAAAGACACATGCATACATATGTCTACTGCAACACTATTTATAACAGCAAAGTAATTGAACCAACCCAAATGCCCATCAGTGATAGACTGGATAAAGAAAATGTGGTACATAGATACCATGGAATGCTATACAGTCATAAAAAGGAATGAGATCATGTCCTTTGCAGGGACATGGATGAAGCTGGAAGCCATCATTCTCAACAAACTAACAAAGGAACAGAAAACCAAATACTGCATGTTCTCACTCATAATTGGGAGTTGAACAATGAGAACACATGGACACGGGGAGGGGAATAACACACTCCAGGGCCTGTTGGAGGTGAGGTGGTGAGGGGAGGGAACTTAGAGGATGGGTCAATAGATGCAACAAAACACCATGGCACACACATACCTATGTAACCAACCTGCACATTCTGCATATGTATCCTGGAACTTAAAGTAACATTAAATAAATAAATAAATAAATAATTTTAAAAAGCCTCTTTCTGCCTTCCAAAAAAAAAAAAAATACAAAAACAAAAGTTGGGGGCTAAAACTGTCTTTACAATTTTGTCTTTTGGTACTTGACTTTGCTTGTCTCTGCCTTAAGTCTTTTCTCAGGGAGACTCTTCCTTTTGGTGTCAATATGGTTGCCAGCAGCTTCAGGCCCTTAATCTATACTTTCAGAAACTCGAGCATAGACTGCGTGTCTCTCCTGTGGTGACTCTGGAATGTATTCTCAGGATTAGCTTAGATCAACTCTAGTATCATTATGTGCTCTTCCTGGAACCATTCACTGTAGCGAGAGGAGGATGTTACATTGATCACCTTAGCCTGGGTACACACCTTCCTACTGGAGATGGAATCCATTTTATCTGGATGTCATGGATGGAACGTGAGGGGATGTTTCTTGAGGAAAAGCAGTATCCTATTAGAAGGGATGGGGGAATGCATACTGTAAAGTAAAACTCACAAAAACTTCCTCTAATTCATGAGTTAAGTTGTTAGTCAAGATTCAGGTATAACAGATAACACCAAGTACAACAGACAAAAAAGGCTTTATCAGTTTCCTCTCTGTAGGTTTTCTGCTTTTCAGCCTGATAACCCTGTGATAGCACATCATGGGCAGTCAATCAATACTTGTTGAATTGAGTTGAACTTGATCCAGACTCACACTTTCTCTCAGGGTTGAATGACTCAGGTTTGCTCCCACAACTCATTCTATTTAATTTTCAGAACAGTTCTACAGATATATGAACAGGAAATAGGGATTATGAAAACAAAACTTATCTTCACATTTTTCACACATGGACTCTATCCTCTCCTCTTTCTCACCCTAAAGCCTCCCAAAGCTTCTTCAGAGAAAGAGAAATGGTTGTCTCAGAATGACCAATGCTTTTTGAAGAGGAAACTCTGGTGGAAAGTTGTAAAAACTGTACCAGATGTAGAAAATTAATAGATGGATGGAAAAACTTAATCTGTTTCTAGATGAGAGAGAAGAAGGCAACGACTCTTTCCAAGTGCTCTGGAGGGGCAGCTCAAAGCACTTTAATCTTTGATGAATGCGATTGAACTCTTTCCGCTACTCAAGGAAAGATAGAAGTGCTCACAAGGGCTCATCCTGTGCTGGCTCTCTGCCACCATCCATCCTGTCTTCTCCATAATTATTAGGCCTTTCACCATTCACTGCTTTTATTACTCTGAAATTCCTCTTTCAGACCAGAAAATCTGGTAGATGAGATACATGTGAAAAATGGAGCCAGGTATTACAGTCAGAGGGCACCCTGACTGGCTCATTCTGCAATATGAGCCAGGAGTTTAGCACAGGTTGCTGCATTAGGGGTTTTTGGGCAGTTGCTAAGAATCCCATGTTTGCTCTACTCTTTTATCTACCACTCCAAGTGTGTCTTTAGCTATACTGTCCAGGTATCATGTAGGATGTTCATGGACAAAGAGGCTGTGGCATTACAGGTCCAATTATGTTAGAATGAAAATCAATGGATAAAATACACTTCTGGGTCAATATGCAAGACTTTTGCTTGTTAATTAAAATATCACATCTCCTAATTTGATGATAAAATACTGAGTGCACAGGAAAGGACGAAGACACAAACACACACTGAGACTAATAAACTAATGCTTATGTCTGGGAACACTCTCTATGACTTATAATGCAGATGGAGCCAGATTGAGAAAAACCAACCAACCAACCAACCAACCAACCAACCAACGAACAGCATGATGGCTGAACCAGACAAGAGAAGTCCTGAAGAAAAATACTTATCAATTACCAGAATCTGTGCCTGCCATACATCAAAGGTATTTTATCCATGACAGCATGCTGCTTTTTGTAGTGTTTTGATTGACGTCACAATTTCTTAGCAGTCCTTCCACAGCCATTCTGAGATAGCATCGAGAAATCAATGAAACTTCAGAATAGGAAGTATTTGTGTCTATAGACTAATGTGGCACATTCCATCTTGGAAAATGTAATCCTTATAGGAAGATAGAAAGAATCTTGGTAGCAGTATATGCTGGGAATATACTCAGCGATTTCCCATGTATTTTCTAGATTTAGGAAATCATAAATCAAGAGAAGAATGTGGGAGGTGCTGGCACCTTAGTGGAGGGAAGTTGTCTCAAGCAAACAGCTACACAGATATGAGGAATTGGGCTTTTTAGCCATGACTTACAGCTGCCAGTCCAAATTGTATAACATCAGAAAAATATATTAAAAAGTATCAACTCCCATTGAATCTATGCTTGGCAAAAATATATTTGATATTCATCTATTTTGATTCCTGAAATAATCCTAAACTAGGTATGGTGGATGTTATCCTACAAATGAAGATGCTAAGGCCCAAGGGGGTTAATGTCGCGCTTAGTTTTTAAGAAAAGAGTGGAAATCCTGTGTACTTACTCAAGCCCAGTTATCTTTCCACGATGTTTTAAACTGACAAACCAATAACAAGAAAGATGAACAAAGGGTTAAACTCAAACTCACCAGAAATATTTGGAGTCCAAGACAGAGTGAATGGTGGTGGTTGCTATCTTGTAATTGTAATCTGTATGTCAAAATAGGACAATCCTGTGGAAAGAATTAACTTGAAAGTGGAAAGCATGGGCAAAATGAGGAAGTTGTAAAAAATGGTGCTATACAATAGCTTTTGTTGTTGTTGTCACTAGTAGTGGCACTCCTTGTTTTTTAACTTTTCGAAATATATGGGTAACATAACACTTATTCTTGAATTCGTCACATTCTTTTAAAACAATTATTTACTGTCTCTCATTTCTCTTGTGCCTTTAAAAAATTTTATATTTTCCTTGCTTCCAAGGTGTCTCTATATCCGTAATCAGAAACTCCCAAACTTTGCTGTAGGTTTTGATGGGACACCTGTAATTAACTCCCAGCAGTGATTGCCTAATTTAAATTATAAACCCCTGGGACAAGCTCTGGGTCTAATTTTTCATTCTGTAGCCTACTTTGAACAAACTTTCAGAACACCAAGCCTGGCTGTGGTCCCCTCTCTCCTGCCTGCCTTTATGTGCTGGTCCTCTTGTCCGTAAAACACTCTGAATGGAAATTAAGGCTATAGCAAACCAAGTGAGCATAGAGCCTTATTAACAGAGAACCTGATTTCATCTCTCTGCTTCAACTCCTTAGTCTCTGACTTCTTTATTCCACATGACTCTGCAAACCTATGTCTGAACTTACATTCTCCTGAAACCGGAACGGATGAAACTCATTAGGTAATGCCAGCGCTCTTACTGATCTTCACCTCAAACCTCAGGAAACAAAGCCAGGCATGATATCCTCAGCTTTTATGTTCTTCCTTTTTTTGCTTAGGCCTGAAAGTTGCAGATAGGATGCATCTAAAATTGGAGTTTAGGAGGCATAGTTTTTCAAAGGGTTTTTACTGGGCAGGAAATGCCATATCCTAAAGGGTAGCAGTGTGTTCCTATAGCTGGTACAGACATCTGAAGTAATTTAAAACCAACATGAATGATAACCACATTTTTGGCTTATAAATTTAAAACCAAGAAGAAGGAGTGGGCAATGATCAGGATTCCATATTCATTGTAGGGGAGCAATTAAAACATAGATAATTCAGTATTTTTTGGACTTTGTTGGCTCACCAACAGTATAATAAATCACAAAAATTATTATTTCAATGATTTAAATAGATAACTGCAGCTACAACTTCTGAAGTGTTGAATGGATAAATGAGGGCCTATGCTTTGGTCAGTACACTGTAAGGCTTTGCAGTTGGCACCCTATGCCCAGCTTCTTTTCCTGGCACAGTGCTAAAATGGCACATACAGCTTCCATCAGCACCAGCGTGTTCGTCATTTAGCATTTAGGAACACAGTGAATAGCAATTATCAGCCAAATAGCTGGGAAGTGAAAATGACCTAGTAATCAGAGTAAATATACATTATGTTGTCATAGTATAATGTGTAAATATTGGAGAGGAATAGCAGAACATGGACATGCAGAATCTTTCTTTTAAGGCCTTGTATGAACACAAGTACTATCTTGGCTCTGGCATGTTTTCTGGATGACAGCTACTAAACATGTTGATTTAGTAAGTAGTAGGTCATCTTAATCATTTGCTCACTTACAGGTACCATGACCAGAAAAGGCATTGCCCTGAGTTTTTATAAATCCTAAATTTGGCTCCCAATGACCAGGAGACATATGGAGAGATGATAGCAGCTTGGTGGGAGTTCAGACATTATAAACCTTGCACAGACAGTTGCTTTAGCTCCTTATTCCAATCCAAATGTATGTTAATTTTACAGAATCCTTCCTTTGTTAAGCTGGGAAAATATGAAAAGCCACCAATGTCATTTTGCTTATATTCATCTTCTTAGCAAATCAGGTGGGGATAGTATCAATGTTGCAAAATGTTGCTAAACTGAGTACCTGGATTTTACATGCTGTGCTGCACAGAGACAGAGAAGAATAGGCAGAAATTTTATTTTAGAAACTTTTATGGGTGCAATATCCTGGGAAAATTAGGCTAACTGATGGGATAAGTTTGTTAGCAAGATTCTAAACAGCAGACACACATAATTTCCCCACTTTTAAAATTAAGGGTTAACAGACTTGGAGAGAATAAATCAATAATGCCTCTATAGCAGAAGGTAAAGGAGAGTGATGGTGGTAGTAAATATTTATTTTTTGTAGGCACTCAATATCCTTTTCCAAATTTCTTGAAGCTTTTTGCTATTTTGTGGGTAGGAGGGAGTGGATCTTCTCCCTGCATTGAGTACAGTCTTGGTTTTGGCAAATTCAGGTACCTGTCTCATCTCTTTGGAAGTATGGGCTTCCCTGAGTTTCTTTCCGTCAGATTATCTTTCTTACTGCTCCATGACAGGCAAGCAATGAGCATGTGCCCTAAACTTAGCTAATCACTCTCCTAAAAAACAAACAAAACAAAAGGCAGAGTCCAATCATTCTAGAAGAGGATGTCCATGGAGATACTGCTGAGACTTTGGAAGCTACCTGGTTTTTGATGGTTTCTTCAGTCTTCTCTATGATCATGTACATTGTCCCGTAGCTTCCTAATAATATGATTCTTGCTCAAATTAAGTAGGCTTGCTTCTGTTGCTAGCAACCAAAGAACCTTAATTAATACAGTTTTTAACTTCTACCTAAAATGCTGCAAATAACTACTTATCACCAGAGCAGAGGGTCAGAGAAACCACCATGTTTGGGGTAGATCTTTGGTGGTAAGAAGGTCAATTGGAATATAGAATTATAATATTCAGACTGTGTAAGTCATATGGGTAATCTTAAGATCTCAAAATAGTTTCTGCCCATGTTTCTAGGTCTTTCTCTACTTCATCTTCTCACAGTTTGATTAATTAGGATGGAGTTGAACCATCTGTACTTTTTGGCCTAAACAAGGTCCAATACATAAGATAAACTCACTAATGGAATCTTGATTTAATGTATAGCCAAAATGTAATCTATAATCAGGGAAGTTTGCAAAGCAAACTGCACCTACTGTGCCCAGGGAGAATGGTTTTCCTTGTCAATATCCAAGCAGCAACCAGGGAGTTAGGCTGGTGCAAAAGTAATTGTGTTTTTAAATTTTTTTTGTCTTTCCAGAACTCTAATATCAAAATATTTCTTAATTAGGTTTACAAATTTTTTGTCTTAGCTGCTATAGGGAATCAAACATAATGTACTGTTTCTGCCTACAGAAGCACATAACTTCTTTGAAGAGATTGCCAGACTAACTAGAAAGTTCTATGAGAAAGAAGATAGGGGCTGGATGTGGTGGCTCATGCCTGTAATCCAGCACTTTGGGAGGCCAAGGTGAGAGGGTCACTTGAGCCTAGGAGTTCGGTACCAGCCTGGGCAACATAGCAAGACCCATCTCTACAAAAAATTTCCTGGTATGGTGGAACGTGCCTGTGGATAGGTCACAGTGCTATCTCCCAGCTACCTAGGAGGCTGAGGTGGGGAGATCACTTGAGCACAGGAAGTTGAGGCTGTAGTAAGCCAAGATTGTGCCACTGTACCCTTGCCTCAGCAACAGAGCGAGACACCCTCTTAAAAAAAAAAAAAAAAAAAAAAAAAAAAAAAAAAAGAAGATGGATGAGAAGACTTTGTAGAGAAAATAGAATTGTTTTCTTTGAGAATTACTCTTTACTCTTCACTTTCAGTAACTAGCTGATTTCACAGCTCAGGGTAGACCTAGATGGTGTCACTGCTTCTTAAGGCCAGTGGTCCAGCTGATTTTATCCAGGATGGCCTCTGCCAAAGAGGACTTGGGCTGACTTTAGCCATAGGCGGGGGTGTGTGTGTGTGTGTGTGCGCGCGCATGCAGGCAAGTGGCAAAGAGAAGAGAAACATCTGTGTGCTGTTTTCTATTAGTTTCCTTGAAAGCAGCAATGGAAGTCAAGTGTATCACAAAGCAATTTCCTTCCTAAAGTTGTAAATTGCCGTGAGGAGGAAATTTGTGAAAAATTGATAGTGATATACAAATAACAAAACAAAATGTTTGAACTGGAGCTCAGGGGAGGAGCACTCCTCTCTATTCACTTGTTCTTTCTTGTGGCCAAGCATGTCTGAATCCTTTTAGAAGGGCCACTTGCTGAAAAGTCTAATCTCTGATATTTACTAGATCTATTTGCACGTGGCTAAATCAGCTAAATTAATTATATTTGCTTGCTTTTATTCTGTGGAATAAGAAAGCAGTAAAACCAGTATTTTTCCAGGTTAACATTCTGAGACAGCATGAGAAAGAATTAGGATTCAGAATAGAGAACCCAGAAATAAGACTATACACCTACAACCATCTGATTTTCAACAAACCTGACAAAAGCAATGGGGAAAGATTCCTTGTTTAATAAATGATGCTGGGAGAACTGGCTAGCCATTCACAGAAAACTGAAACTGGACCCCTCCCTGACACTGTATACAAAAATTAACTCAAGGTAGATCAAAGACTTAAATTTAAAACCCAAAACTGTAAAAACACTGGAAGAAAATCCAGGCAGTACCATTCAGGACATAGGCATGGCAAAGATTTCATGAAGATGCTGAAAGCAAATGCAACAAAAGTAAAAGTTGACAAATGGGATCTAATTAAACTAAAAAGCTTCTGCACAGCAAAAGAAACTATCAACAGAGTAAAAAGACAACATATAGAATGGGAGAAAGTTTTTGCAATCTATGCATCTGACAAAGATCTAATATCCAACATCTATAAGGAACTTAAATGCATTTACAAGAAAAAAACATTAAAAAGTGGACAAAGGACATGAACAGACATTTCTCAAAAGAAGACATACATATGGCCAAGAAATATATGAGAAAAGCTCAACATTACTGATCATTAGAGAAATAAAACCAGTGTGAGATACCATGTCACACAAGTCAGAAGGGCAATTATTAAAAAGTCAAAAAATTCCAGATGCTGGCAAGGTTGTGGAGAACAAGGAAAGCCTTCACCCTGTTAGTGGAAGTATATATTAGTTCAATCATTGTGGAAGACAGTGTGGTGATTTCTCAAAGACCTAGAGACAGAAATACCATTTGACCCAGAAATCCCATTACTAGGTATATATGCAAAGAAATATATATCATTCTATTATAAAGACACATGCACATGTATGGTTCATTGCAGCACTATTCACAATAGCAAAGACATGGTATCAACCTAAATGCCCATCAATGACAGACTGGATAAAAAAAATGTGGTACAAATACACCATGGAATATTATACAGCCATAAAAAGGAAGGAGATCATGTTCTTTGCAGGAACATGGAGCTGGAGGCCATTATCCTCAGCAAACTAATGCAGAAACAGCAAACCAAACACAGCATATTCTCACTTAAAAGTGGGAGCTACATGATGCAAACACATGGACACACGAGGGGGAGCAACACACACTGGGAACTGTCAGGGGTGTGGGAGGAAGGAGAGGATTAGGAAGAATACCTAATGGATGCTGGGCTTAATACCTAGGTGATGGGATGATCTGTGCAGCATACCATCATAACACACATTTTTCTATGTAACAAACCTGCACACCCTGCACATGCACTTAAAAGTTGGAAATAAAAAATAAAATAAAAGCAAAAAATGAAAAAGGTAGGGTTCATGATAACATTTAAACCTTTTACTACCTTCATCATAATAAAATATAGGAGACAAACTACTCTCCTTTGTTTTCAAATGGGGAGAAACCAACGAAACTTCCACATATATCTCTTAAAGTCAGAGTTGGAATGGGAAGTCTCATCCAGCTTCAAAACAGCTTGATTCACTAGGGCATGTTGCCTTCCTCTGAGCATAAAATAAAAAGCCCAACTTAATCAAACAATGTTTGCCGAGTTCCAGTCTATAGGGAACTTTTATTTTTATAGCCAAGAGTAACACACACTTTATACTAGGCAATTTTAATGGCAGTATTGGGACAATCTATACTATTGCTTCACAAATGGAATACAAAAGCCTCTGGGTATATTTACCTATTAAAAGTGGTGTTAGAGAAGGAGAGCAGATCACACTAGAAAATAAATGCCTGGTCACTGAACCCATTTGAGAAAAATCCCTTTTTTGGTTTTCAAACTGAAATATCATTTGCAATGCTTTCCCTTCTTTGCTAGTCCTTTTAACATTAGTAAATTATAACTGCTACAAGGCAAGGACTATGCCTTGTCTCTGCTTTTCAGAGTTAAATGTTTGCCAAATGAGTGAAGAGATGAACGTATAAAATTAACACGCAATCATTAAAACAAAAAAATTTTTATATCTTTCTGAGTTGCAAGTAAGAAGCATATAGCCAAATTGAATCCAACAGTAATGTAACAATAGTGTTTTTTGAGTGTCAGGCACTGTTCTAGGTGCTTCATATGTACTAGTTGATGTAATCATCAAAATAAGTCTATGAACTAAGGATTATTGTTAGTGCTATCTCACAGATGAAAATATCTGGTACAGTGTGATCAAGTCACTTACTTATTGTCTCACAGCTAGTAAAGGGAGGGAGAAGGATTTGAATCCAAACCTAATGCTGCTGCTATTTACTTACAGTTTGGTACACAAATAGCCATGGCAAATGCCCATCAGAGCATGAGGGTCTCAGCTGAAGTGCTTTACACTGGTTACTAAGTAGGTATACACTTTACCTGGACTATCCACATCATGTCATGAAGCCCCCCGTTTTTCTTCTCCCCAGAGGGACCTCTGGAAAAATGAAATCCATCAGTTTGATTTCATTCAAGACATGGAAAAACATTTACTGAAAAGTCAACAAGTAAGCAGCTTGTAGATAAATTATAGAATTTCAGAGAAAACTTTGTAAAAGTGAGCATTTCAATGTCACTTCCAGCTTCTGGAGAAAATGTAGTTCACATTTTCTTGGGTAGTTCAGGGACAGGGCAGCACTGTGGGAGACTCAGACTTGGGTTCTTTATAAAATGAGACCCCTCCCATGTTTTCTTTTTTTCTGAATGACTGTTTGCCTTGGCCTACAGGAGAGCCCCCAGATCTCTGTATAATATCATCCTGACATTGGAATCATTTTTATCTCTCAATAGCAAGTTGGAGAGCCTTTCTGTAAGGACTTCTTTTTACACTGGATCAGTGAGACACATTACTTGTGTCCACTTCTCCCCATCACCTACTTCTATTTGAAATAAATACTAGACAGGGAGAGTCCAATAACCTAGGTTCACAGTGAAATGAAAGGTCATCTATGTTTCCCTTTTCCCATTACTGCTGAAGTGGCGTTCTCTGCACTGAAGTTTGCTTGTTCTGGAGCCTGCCTTCATGCTGCTAGGGGTGAGCTCTGGCAGAAGAAAGGACATTAAAGAACACAGAATCTTGGTTTTCACTAACAAGATACTAAGAAAAGCAAAAGAGATAAATCTGTAGTTTGATTTAATTTGGCTTTTGTTCCCTGAAGGTTTGTTTTCTTTTTGCACCTTTTTATTGTCAATGCATGTGAGAACCTATTCTGAAAACTATTAGGCAAACTTACTTGGTCCTAGAAACTCTGATCCAGGAGAAAAATCCCAAGAAAATGTCACTGTGTGACAAGACATGGTATGATGAGGGCGCTAGAATCAAGGGGTGCAGAGGTGCTTTGGAACACCTAGGGAGGGAGGATGACACAAGAGCAAAGATGAGCCGGTAGGTCTTAGAGACTGGTGGTGCGGTGTCTTAATTCTGCTCCAGTGTACAGTCCTTTGGGGAAGTCACAATCTGGATGAAAATCGACACTGTCCATTTCTACCATCTTGTATTTAAGGAAGAAGGGAAATAAAACGGGCCCTCAAGCTCCACCATGACTACTTCCCACAGAGCACCACACACCCCATTATTAGTACAATTCCAGAAATATGTGTGATGCTTTTCGTTGCATCTAACTTGACAAGTGTGATTCGCAAATCTCTAAAGAATTCTATTCTGCTAAATATTCAGGACGGTGTCTGACAGAGTGAAAGAAGGAAAATTAAGCAGAGGAAAAAAAAGGGCCAGGCAAGACACATAAAACATACAGTTATTGGAATTTATAAAATAGGAGATAATGTTATTCATACCAAAGATTTTATCATATTGGGAAAAAATAAATCTACCATATCAATTAACATTTTGTCATTTTTTTCATCAAACTTAATATTTCAGGAAAAAGGATTAATCAACTTATGACAGCATGATTCCTTTAGAAGTCCTTTAATTTAATTTTATTTAGAACATTTTTGGGATAAGTTATTTCGAGAAAGTATTTCTGTTTCCTAGTGAGAGGAAAACTCCACCTCTTTTTTCATGGTGTGATGATTCTAGTCCAAACGCAATGAGTTTCTGGAAATGGCAAGTGAGACACTTGTTGCCATGGTGATTGTTAATAGTTCTGACTCAGATATAGTGTTGCCATAGCAACTGCATTGAAGCCCTTGGGAGGTGGTGCGGTCTTTTTTTTTTTTTTTTTTTTTTTTTTTAATCAGCAGAAAGAGGCTAGGAAGAACCATTTTAGTAGCTTCTTGCTGCACTGCGGTGACGAAGCTTTCAAGGCTATTTCATCCGGATGAAAGATCATCCTGTTCCTGCACTGATGAAACAGATATGTTACACTGTACAGGATAAATATAGTCCCATATATCATAGTAGCAAGCACATTATCTTCCTGTTAATGAATTCTAATTTTCTGACTGTGATGGTTTCTAATAACACAGGTAGCCTCAAGTGAATATCTTGAAGAATCCTTAATGTCACTGCCAATACAAAAAAAACTAAAGGTCAATGACTGAATAGGCCCAAATCATTGAGATGTAGACAGTTTTAGCTTTAATGCATCCCTATAAGGACAAGGCACATGGCTGACAAAGCATTTTGAAGGTCCTTTTGGAATGGTTGGAGTTTGGTCATCTAGATTGAATGCTTATATACCGTTTTACATATATACCCAGTTCTTTCTCTTTTTTATTATTTTTTCTTTTTTTTTTTTTGAGACAGAGTCTCGCTCTGTCGCCCAGGCTGGAGTGCAGTGGCGCGATCTCAGCTCACTGCAAGGTCCACCTCCCAGGTTCACTCCATTCTCCTGCCTCAGCCTCCCAAGTAGCTGGGACTACAGGCGCCCGCCACCATGCCCGGCTAATTTTTTTGTATTTTTAGTAGAGACGGGGTTTCACCATGTCAGCCAGGATGGTCTCGATCTCCTGACCTCGTGATCTGCCCGCCTCGGCCTCTCAAAGTGCTGGGATTACAGGCATGAGCCACCGTGCCCGGCCAGGAAGATCTTCCTTTTCTTTACTTTCAGTTCTCATGGTCTGTCCCTTGATTCATAAAAGCTAGCTCTGTTTCAGATAAAAAATTGGGTGACCCCTTCAACACCTATTTGTTGCTTTTTTATGGTAGCCATCATTCTGTCTTCTCTTTTCTCTTTCCTTTTTCCCAATCAATACCAGTCTCTTTTTGAAAAATTTTTTTTTTAAAAATTGTCATTTAAAACACGTAAATTTACCATCTCAAACACTTTTAAGTGTACATTTTAGTAGCGTTAAGTATATTCACATTGTTGTGAAGACTTCTCTCTTTTTTTCTAATTTTTATTTTTAAGTTCTGGGGTACATGTGCAGGATGTGCAGGTTTGTTAAAGAGGTAAACGTGTGTCATGGTAGTTTCCTGAACCTATCAACCCATCACCTAGGTATTAAGCCCAGCATGCATGAGCTATTTTTCCTAATGCTCTCCCTCCGCACCCCACCCCATACAGGCCCCAGTGTGTATTGTTTCTCTCCCTGTGTCCATGTGTTCTTGTTGTTCAGCTTCCACTTATACCTGGTTAAAAACTTGTAACACAAGAAAAGAAGGTGGAAGTAATGAGGAGGTGGGAATGGGAATTGTACGTGTAGTCTCTACAAGTGAAATGTGGTTGAGAAAAGAGGCAGTGTGAGTAGAGTGCTGGCTATAGTGTATATGAACTCCATCTGTTCAGAGTGTCAGAAAGCCGGGAATGGGCCATTTTAGCACAGTAGAAGTTCATAGAAATCCAAGTAAAACAGTTGCAGACATCAACCCAAATCAGTTGTATATTTGAGAAGAGGATTCAGCCAGTGCTTGAGTACAGGAAGTGGGAGGCAACATGGTGACTCTGAAGGAATATTCAGCACAAAGGAAATGACAATACTTTGAAGTCTTAAAAGAAAAGACAGGCATACCTTTGAAAATAATTTAGTAACATTCAGAAGAAAATTTTAGAAAACTGACTTTTTTTTTTTTTTTTTTAAGACAGAGTCTCAATCTGTTGCCCAGGCTGGAGTGCAATGGCGCAATCTCGGTTCACTGTAACCTCCACCTCCTGGGTTCAAGCGATTCTCCTGCCTCAGCCTCCTGAGTAGCTGGGATTACAGGCACATGCCACCATGCCTGGCTAATTTTTGTATTTTTAGTAGAGATGGTGTTTCACCATGTTGGTCAGTCTGGTCTCGAACTCCTGACCTTGTGATCTGCCCACCTTGGGTTCCCAAAGTGCTGGGATTACAGGTGTGAGCCACTGTGCCTGGCTGAAAATTGACTTTTCTTAGAAAATACAAGACTACCTTTAGGAAAGAGCGTAAATCTGAAAGGATTGTAGGATAAGCTGCAAAGGCAGATGGATGAAATAACACTTAACATGTCTAACACTGTGCCTATCTCTATGGATTTGAATAAATCACCTTTAAGAAGCCGTTGAATATTAACACATAAAAATGCATAGAAATCAAGACAGTATGCGATTACCTGTTAATTAGGGGACTATATAAATGATACAGATTGTTTGTGCTCTGGGCAGTTGGGAAAAGGTTAGGTCATTTTGTCTGAAATTATCAGAGAGAGCTATAGAGTTTGGCTCAATAGGAGAGACTTGGGGAAATAGAAAGGGACAGGGGCACAGGCAAAAGCTTTTATTTGTTCTGAGCAAATGGCATGCTCCTCAAACTATCCTCAGATAATCTTATTCTTACAATCTTATTCTCACAATCTTATTCTCATAAATGTTAACATTTCAAAATCTGACAGCACTTTCTGCTCATTATAATCTTACCTGGACTGCTTCTGATCCTTTTAGATTAGGTTCAGTTCACCTATCTCCTGTTCACAGACTCCTCTCAGGCAGGATTGTAAAACATTTAATGTCTCAATCATACATTTGGTTTTCTAACTGAAGTCCAATCAGGCATTTTTTCTGGCAATCTCCTATCATAATAACTTTGTATGGTAGTCAGGGTTGATGATAATCATTCCATTTCATAGGCAAGAATGCTAAAATGTTAAAGAATTTTCTTAGACTTGCCTTCCAAATAGCAAGAAAATTTAAGAGTTTAGACTTATATCTAGAGTTTTTGATTCCCAGTCTCATGCTCTTTTGACAACATTATTGACTGAGTAGTAAGAGTAAGGGAAGATAAAGGAGGTAGAAATGGGCAAGTAAATATGTTTAATTATTTTTTTAAAGATGGGGATAGGACTATGAATGTTTAAAGATACCGAGAAAAAACTTGTCCCCCTGCCTTCAAAAGACATATCTACCTCAATTATTTATTCAGCTATGGATAAAGGATGTTAACATTAGAGTGTCTTCTTTTTTTTTTTTTTTTTTTTTTTTTTTTTTTAAGGAAAAAAGAATGCCACATAGTAGAATTGTGACACAGATTTGACAATCACAGTTATGGCAATGGACAGTCAAGAAAGTCACCTCATATTCACTTACAAGGCAGAATAGCATGCTCCTTATGGCTGCCTTCACAGTGCTACTAACCATGGTTGATGTAAGGCAGTTGTAGCCACATCTTATTGATAGTAGAGAACTGCTATGGGAAAGCAAGATTCTGGGATGACCAGGGGATGGTTTGAAGTTTTCACGTAACAATATAATAGTTCAATGTAGTCAATCTGGCTAACAATCTGATGGAACATTTCCCAATTCATTTTATTCACATGTATAAAAGGGTTCTTGTACTTTCTTGATACATACACTTTTGATGATTGAATACATTTTTCATTGCTTCAATCTGAAGTCTTCCTGTCTTATTTTTAATATTTTCTAGCTTTAGAAATCATTGTATGCTCTTTGTATGTCATGGACTTTTATACACGCTTGATTTTTTAAAAAATCTATAATTTCAATAATTCCATTGTCTCTTCTCTCTGTTTGAAAGGTGTGGGAGGAGGACTCATATATGGGTGTATAAAGGACATTGGTTCTGTGAGAGCAAACATGGTAACTCTTCATTACACGTGAAAACTTAGCTAAACTTGATCACATTTTCAGAGTGAACAGTTAAAAAAAAACATGCATTTTAATTTTGTTTTCTTGTACACAGAGAATTACCATTCAAACTTCAGGAACTCACATTATTGACAGCATTTTAGACTTAAAGAGAACAAGGCTGCTGGATGAGCCTGATTTTTAGGGCTTATCTCATATTCCACCTTGAATGACCTCTCACTGTCAGAAATATAATTCTGAACCCTAGAAGCAGTTGTCAACCCTCTTATTATTTTAATGTGCTTTGGATATACGTAATAAAATATCTGATTATCCTCCTTTCTTTTCCATTGAATTGACACTAATTGGCCGTTGCTGTCTAGCTACTGATTCCATGCTGGCCCTGTAACCCCTAATTCTCTTCAATATTTAGGCTCTTAGCAGAGAGAGCCATCTTACCTGATACACAGACATGGGCCCATCTCCTTGAGGACAACTGCAACTGCCTCAGAATTATATTTGTTTCATAAGGCTGCTGTAACAAAGTACCACAAACTAGGAGGTATAAACAGCAGAAATTTATTGTCTCATAGTTCTGAAGGCTATAGATATTCAAGATCACAGAGTCAGCAGGGTTGGTTCTAAGGGCTGTGAGGCAGCCTTTAATTTTTAATTTTTGTTGGTACATAGTAGTTGTATATATTTATGGGGTACATAAGGTATTTTGATACAGGCATGTAATACATAATAATCACATCAGGGTAAATGGGGTATTCATCCCCTCAAGTGTTTATCTTTTGTGTTATAAATAATCCAGTTATACACTTATAATTATTTTTAAATGGACAATTAAATTATTTTTGACTCTAGTCATCCTGTTGTGCCAGCAAATACTAGGTCTTATTCACTCTTTCTATTTTTTTGTACCCATTAAGCATCCCCACTATCTCCCCACCCCCACTACCCTTCCCAGCCTCTGGTAACCATCTTTCTACCTGTTATCTCCATGAGTTCAATTATTTTAACTTTTAGCTACCACAAATAAATGAGAACATGCAACGTTTGTCTTTCTATGCCTGGTTTATTTCACTTAACATAGAGACCTGCAGTTTCATCCATGTTGTTGCAAATGACAGGATCTCATTCTTTTTGATGGCTAAATAGTACTCCATTGTGCATATGTACCATGTTTTCTTTAGACATTCATCTGTTGATAGACACTTAGATTGCTTCTAAATCTTGGCTATTGTGAGTAGTCCTTCAATAAATGTGGGAGTGCAGATATCTCTTTGATATACTGATTTTCTTTCTTTTGGGTACATACCTAGGAGTGAGATTGCTGGGTCTTATAGTAGTTCTATTTATAATTTTCTGTAGAACCTCCAAACTGTTCTCCATAGTGGCTGTATTAATTTATATTCCCACCAACAATGTACAAGTGTTCACTTTTCTCCACATCCTCGCCAGCATTTGTCATTGCCTGACTTTCGGATAAAAACCGTTTTAACTTGAGTGAGATGATACTTCATTGTAGTTTTAATTTGCATTTCTCTGATGAACACTGATATGGAACACATTTTCATGTACCTGTTTGCCATTTGTTTGTCTTCTTTTGACAAATGTCTATTCAAGTCTTTTGCCCCCTTTAAATCAGATTATTAGTTGTTTTTCCTATAGAGTTGTTTGAGGTCCTTATATATTCTGGCTATTAATCCCTTGTCAGATGGGTAGTTTGCAAATATTTTCTCCCATTCTGTGACTTTTCTCTTTACTTCCATTTCCCCCATTCTGTAGATTGTCTCTTCACTTTGATTGTTTCATTTGCTGTGCAGAAGCTTTTTAACTTGATGTGATCCCATTTGTCCACTTTTGCATTGGTTGCCTGTGATTATAGGGTATTACTCAAGAAATCTTTGCCCACTGCAATATCCTAGAGAGTTTCCCCAGTGTTTACTTTTAGTAGTTTAATAGTTTGAGGTCTTAGATTTAAGTCTCTACACCATTGTGGTTTGATTTTTGTATATAGCAAGAGATAAGTGTGCGGTTTCATTCTTTTGGAAAAGGCTTTTATTTAACTAATTAATAAATGAGAAAACCAGTAAGATGTGACAACCAGTTCCCAAAATGATTTAAACACCACACATATCTAGGTAATAAGAAGTAAGTTTACGGACACATGCAAACTGGTCAATATCCATTAGGCAACATTTTACCAGAAGTAAAAATCATTTGCTTTTCTATGGGCAAGAATCATTTGCATTACTTACAGAGTTGTAAAATACCTTAAAGGCAATAAAAGGTGTGGACTTCTCTGAATGAAATAAATGGAAAGAGGTGCTTTACAGAATGGCAAGTAGTCTATTTTTGTCCATTTCAATATCCTTTTCGGTTTTTCTGACATAAATATTGGAGTCCTTTGTCTCAAACAGAATGTTCTATGGAAACTCAATTTATAGCCCGTAGGAAAAGCAGAAGTGAGGCAGTGGCGATAGTAGTGGCAAGAGGATGAACAACAAGTTTGATGCTTTGAAAGATGATGACAATGGGGACCATGATCAGAATGAAGAAAGCAGCACACAGAAAGATACTGAGAAAGAAAAAAACAGAATGGGACAAGAATAAGAGCAGTAACAAGAGGAAGGCTGTTGTCCCTGGACAGGCAGAGCATCCCCTCCAGTACAACTACACTTTCTGGTACTCCAGGAGAACCTCTGGCTGTCCCACCAGCTCACAGAGTTATGAACAGAATTATCAAACAGATTGGTGCCTTTGCCTCTGTGGAGCAGTTCTGGAGGTTTTATAGCCACATGATATGTCCAAAGGATCTGACAGGCCACAGTGACTTCCATCTCTTCAAAGAAGGAATTAAACCCACGTGGGAGGATAATGCAAATAAAAATGGTGACAAGAGGATTATTTGGCTGCCGAAGGGCTTGATCTCCCATTGCTGGGAGAATCTCATTTGGCCATGATAGGGGAACAGTTCATGGTTGGGGAGGAGATCTGTGGGGCTGTGGTCTCTCTTCACTTTCAAGAGGACATTATTTCAATATGGAAAAGACTGCCAGTGACCAAGCAACCACAGCCCAAATCCGGAATACACTTTGGCGAGTGCTTAACCTATCTCCCAACACCATTGTGAAATACAAAACTCACACTGACAGCATCAAAATGCCAGGCATACTGGGCCCCCAAGGGCTCCTTTTCAAAGCCTCTGGAAGGTGTGGCTGAAAGTGCCATGACCCTCTCCCTCTCCGGATGGCACTATCCTTGAAGCTGGTGTCATTAGAGTCTCTTGTTCTGTTGGTGTGCTACCTGGAAGATCCTTCTGTCCTGGACAAGATCATTAAAAGAGCATTTTATGTTTTAAGAACAGGCTGACACAGAGCAGCTACAACAACAGCTGAGATTGCTCAATAAACGGTACTAAATTTAAAAAAAAAAAAAAAGAGAGAGAGAAGAAATGCAGAGTCACTTTGGTTGAAATGAATATAGAGGCTTCTGACTAAGCTTTCTTGGACTCCAGAGTTTTGGGGATCTGTATAAATCACAGTTAGGAAACTACTAGATGATTTCTATAACTACTGATGGGCCTTACTGATTAAACTTGGTCCCTCAATATTCCTTTAGTTGTTCCCACACCCTAACATTGTCTACATGCTTCTACCCGCTCCCCACTCCCTGCCCGCCATATGGATGCTCTGCTGTATCAAGAAACCAAGACATCCCTTTCAGAAGACTTTTTCATCCTTACAAATTTGAAATTTCCACAGTATTTGACTGTAGAACTTTCTAGCTCTAAATTCCATAGAATAACTGAAGTTACTTGAAAATATACTTCCTATTTGATGAAACCTGCAACTAAGGGGCATTAGAGTAATCTTGAAAAAAAATTACAAATATATCAGCTAGGTTTTCAATATGATACCATCTTTATCTTTAATGTATTCTGTTTATTTTCTTGATTTTGAAAACCAAGGCTGTATTTTTAAATGCCTCTGGGCACATGTACCAAAATATCTCTGTAAATTCTGCACTCATGTTTCCCTATTTTTTTTAATGTATGTTTCAAGTTATATGGATTATGAAAGCCTGTAAATACTGTGAAGAGCCTCCTTCACAAACAGGGTGCTGTTTCCTCCTTCTGGCCTAAAATCTCCCCGCACGGTCCTGCTGTGTACTTTGCAGTACTCTGGCTTCAGTCCTAGTCCTGTACAGGAAATGTGTGAAATCCTTGCCTCAGTGGCAATGGTGAATTCATTTCTTAGAAGATAAGCCCCTTGCCAGTAATTCCCATTTATGATCCTATGTCTTATTGTCGCATCTCCTTAGAGTGGGATTCAGATTCTTAAAGTATTTCCTGATCCTTACTACTCGTTATTGCAATGGATCCTCCATTGTCTTGAACTATATCAACTGCCCAGCTGATCTCCTAACCTTGATCCTTTCCCTGCCTGAACCCAGGATGCTTTCACAATTCCTTTTTCTTACCTTATCTAAGTATATTTATATTCCTTCTACTACAGTCTCATTTTATGAGTCTTTCCTGTTCCACCCTATCCTTTTGCTGCCCCAAATCTAACTCAACCTCTTTTCCACACAGCGTTTTAAGAGATCAAGATACTGATGCAAATTTCAACATTAGCTTGCAAAATCTCAAAGGTTGCTTTTCTTATCCTGAAACTACCATCCTCCTTTCCTTGTTCTTAAAGTCCTTTACAGCGATATGGGGTATTTTCATTAAAAAAAAGTATTTTCTTAAGCAGCATTAAATGAAATCCCTCTTTCAATACTGCTGGTTCTTCTGTTTGCAGAGTTCTCTGTTCTGGTTTCCTTTCCTAAATCCTTTCTTTTGACGACTGCGAAAGTATAGACCAAAGAGGCAACCTAATAAAACAGCCAAGACAAGACTACTAGCTGTCTTTGCTGAGTAAAGGCTACTAGCTATTTTGCTAAATGTTTTCGAAATCTGATTTATTCTGCACAATATCCCTCTGAAAGAGATACTATTATTATCCACATTTAATAGGTGAGGAAATTCTGAGTAAGTTGCCAAGGTCACCCAGCTAATACTTTTGAAACCAGGACTCAAATTTGAACCTTTCTGAATCCAAACCTCACTAAGCTCTCTATCGTCTCTGACAACAATCTACTACCAAATAGATGGTGACCTTGACTTACTTGCATTCCAAAAACACTTATTAGTGGTAGAAATATTTATAGACAAATCACTAACCAGAAGGAAATCTGAGAAAAAGAGAAGCATCAGAAAACAGTGTCAAGGGCACCAGTAAGTAGATAAGAGGCTAAGGTTTTAGTTTCAGCTCTTGGGCCAAAAGCTCTCAGGGCTTCTGTTATTTTATTTGTAAAATTAAACTGTTTACTAGATAGGTTCTTAGGATTCATCTAAAAAATACAAGTGTTTGCTTCCTGAGGGAACTAAAAAATTCAGACAGTGTGATCAGTCTCTGCAATTCAATGAGAGCTATAGCAACATTGTACATGGGTTAGGCTGGTAAGTAGAGATTAATAATTCAAGTCAGTCCAGCTCACTTGTTTGTCCTGTCTTCTTGCTGCTGTGTCAGGGCACCTGCTGAGGGAGTCAACTAAGAACCAGGCAAATGTGGGCAGCAGTGTTACTTCCTAGGACTAGTATCACCAAAGAGGCAGATGAAATCATCCACTGAAGAGTCAAATGCATTCCAGTCTCTCAGCATGGGAGAGTCGATTCAACCCAAACACACTGGGTTGGGCTCCTGTGGAAAAAACAGGAGGTTAAGAGAAGTATCCATAGAAGCTGCTATATTTAAGTGAAAGCGTAAAATTGCAAGATGGAAATCTGGAAAACATGCTGTAAAGATTCCTTGGAACACAGCTTGAAGGAAGAGCCCTGGCTGGGTATTGTTGAGCAACAAGAGCAGCAGACAGACCATGATATGCAGTAATCAAGAATGAGGATGTCAGGACATCTGTTATTTTGTCTGCTTGGCTCTCCTTCCTTTTGGAATTTGCTTCTCTACTGCACCAAGTGATTCCGATGTGGCCGTCCCTCCTGCCACCGGCGTGGGCAAAAGACTCAAGGTGGCCAGTCAGAGTATCTCTTTCTCCAGGGCCCGGATATTGATTGTGTAGAGGGAGGTATGAGATCTAAGCAGGGTTTACCAATGCCCTTTGAGGGAAACTGCTATTGTTGCATGAAGAAAGAGAGGATCTTTTTCTGAGTTTATGAACTGTAAAACTCATTGCAAGCAGGAAGTAATGATGGACACCATTACCTGGAAAGAATAAGCCAACATGAAGGATAAAAGGGCAAGAGTAGAACACGTGACTAAGAATGTGTTTATGCACTCGGCCTCAGATGTGCCTGAAACCAGAAAATACCCAAAGTTTTCAAACAGATGAGCCAAAATATACCTCTGCCCCTTATAGGATGGGTTTTTTTTTTTTTTTTTTGAGATCTATTTACATGCACTAAAATTTACTCCGTTAAGGTGACTAGTCCTGTGAATTTTGATCAGTGCATAAAGGTTGCGTAACTACTACCTTAATCAAGACATGGGTTACTTCTGTCATCCCAGAAAGTTCCCTCATGCCCCTCTGTTATTTATCCCCTTCTCCTGCTCTATCCACTGGCAAACACTAATCTGTTTTTCTGTTCCTGTAATTTTGCCTTTTACTGAATGTTCTGTAAATGGAAACACAAAGTATATACCCTTTGGAGTATATCACTTTTATCACTTAGCATAATGCATTTGAGATCTATCTGTGTTGTTACTAGTATCAGTATTTTGTTCCTTTTTATTGCTAAGTCATATTTCATTGCGTGGCTATACCACAGTGTGTTTATGCATTCACCGGTTCATGGGCATTTGTATTGTTTCCAGATTTTGGTAGTTATGAAGAAAACCACAGTAAATAATTGCATACAGATTTTTGTGTGGTCACATTTCCATTTCCCTTGGGTAAATATCTAAGAGTAGGATTGCTGGGTTATACAGTAAACATACTTTTAATGTTATAAGAAACTTCCAAACTGTATCCCAAAGTGGCTGTACCGTTTTGCATTTCTGCCAGCAGTAATTCCCATTGCTCTTCTTTCTCACCAGTATTTGGTGGTTTCGTGTTTTTTAAAAATGAATAATTCTAATAGGTATTCAATGATACCTTATTTTGGTTTCAATGAAAAATGGTGTTAAACATCTTTTCATATGCTTATTTGCCATCCACATATCTTTACTGATGTGTCTGATCAAATCTTTTGCTAGTTTTTTATTGTGTGTTTTCTTTCCCATTATTACATTGTGAGAATACTTTACATATTCTGGACACAAGTCTTTTATAAAATTTATGTTTTGCAAATATTTGCTCTCAGTCTGTGACTTGTCTTTTCATTTTCTTAGCAGTGTCTTTCAAAGAGCAGAAGTTTTTAATTTTGAAGTCCTATTTATCTTATTTTATAGGTTTTGGTTTTTGTATCCTATCTGTCTAAAAAATTTTTACTAAATTCAAGGACATAGAGTTAAAATTTTTTTCTTTATAGTTTTAGATTTCACATGTAGAATCATGATCAATTTGGAGTTAATTCTTGTACACAGTGCTTCCCTCTTTTAAAGATCATTTAAATTGAGTTTCTGTTCCTGGTAACCAATGAGTTTTGACTTATGTAGATGGAGTCCTTCACATACGTTGAATGAGAAACATTTTAAGAAAGGACTGCTAGTGTAGATGTATTTCTAAAGGGTATGTCAATTCCTCCCCAAGTTAATTTAATTTCAATGGAAACCTCATTGTGATTTATTTGCTTGAACTTAACAAAGTGAATTTGTAACTGGAATAATATATGGGAAAGAATAACATGAATATTTTAAAAACTAATAGGAATAAAGACACTGGTCCTGTAAGATATTAAAACATAAAGTAACCTACAATAATCAAATCAGTGCGGTCCTGATGCAGGGATCAACAAGAACAGCCTAGATGCAGGTAACATATATGTTTTATATATGTGTTTAAAAAAAGAATTATGCAATAAATTTTGTTGGTAAAATTAGTTTAAAAGAAAATGAAATTATATCCTTACCTAACATCAAAATTCCAGGCGAATTAGATTTAAGTCTGAAAAATGAAAAAAAAGAAAACATTTAGGGGCATATAGTCTGAAATGGAGATACTGAGCTGGCGCCTTCTTGATCTTTTCTCAAATTACTTTGCTCTTTTGGGGTGATTTAACTGGATTACATTATTGCTCATATAATCTGCATCTTAATGTATTGCACCTAGGTCATGCAGAAATATAGATTATATTTGCCTTCTTTGTTGACAGCAGAAGTACTTTGCTTTGATGCACAAATTTATTTATGTTTTCTTATTTTTTACTCCTCAGAAGCATTTGTATTCAGCAAGATTTGTGAGAATATTTTCTCCAACAAATTAAACACAGCTTATAATATATTCCAGAGGGAGAATTTTCTAATTAACTCCAAGTGTGTGAGGTCTGGAGGCAACATAGAGGGCCTAGATTGGCTGCAGTGTTTCCTGTGAGGTGAAGACACATTTTTCTTCTCTTCATAGATGCTCCAGCCTGGGGGATTAATGTTTACCTTGATTTAATGTCTCATCAGAAGCATGACATCCACAGCAGTCTGGCTGCAGCAGGATTAAATGAAGCATGGCCGTTTCTTCAAGAGAGACTTAAACTTCAAGCCTTTAGCCCTAGAGGGAATGGGCAGGAGATGAAGAGAGAGTAAAAATGTATTGAACTACCGATGATAGAGGGAAATGAAAAATTTAACCCCCTTTACCACAGGAACAATTTAGGGGCAGAGATGAGGTTTGTATTCAAGAAATCTGGGGGTTAGGCCCAAGTTAAGAGGCACCTCTGGGTTTACAACGAATCTGCTGTAGGAGACATGCCCCTGGCATACCACTACCCCACTCCACACCATTCAGGTGACCTCAAGACAAAGACACAAGCTTTGTCTTTAAGGGAGAAATAAGCTGGATTATGTTCAGTTTTGGGAAACTGAATCCAAAGCCTTTTCCAGACAGATTTTGCCAGTGCAGCATCTTCTTTCTCTGAGAAGCAAGCAAATGCATATAAGAAGTGTTAAACTAGGGTAGGATGAGAGTCAGCCCACCTAGAACTCTGTGCCTGGCAGAGGACCACAGAAGGGCTTTGGGATTTTAGCATCATGGGTTATTCTTTCCACCCCAACCCCAAATTTTCTTGGTTTTCTCACCAAACCATTAAGGGTCTGGTGCTGATGAAACAATTTACAAATTTCTTATAACTCTTTGTGTTTTTAGTGAGTACTATCTCTATGGGATAATGAGTTCTTTAAAGCCACTCAATACTGTGAAAATCATACTTCTTATTCTTAAAATTCTTATTCTTAAAATTAACCCCTTTGAAGTTTCGGGAGGTGGAGGCAAATTCTTACATATCAGAGTTTTGAGAACCTCGTGTTCATTCTCTTCAAATTTTATGACTTCCTGGGCTTCTATCCAGCCTTTTATGTGGTCACCACTCCTTCCTTCTTCCTCCGTGGAGTTGATTATTTTAATTATTTCTTTTTTTTCCCTTTAATTTCTGGCATACTCTCTTTCTTACTTAGTTGTGTCAAACAAAATTATGCATGGTAGGAATTTAGACCATGACCCTTCAAACAGTTGTGTTTTATTCCCTTCTATTTCAGTCAATGCTTAGCTCCATAAGAGACAGTGAACCCGCAGAAAAAACATGAGCTTAAGAGTCATCAAGATTTAGGATTAAATCATCCATTGACTACCTATATGACCTTGAGTAACTAAACTTCAGTTTATTTTTTTTTAACCTGGGATATTATATTCATCTTGATGAGTCATTGTGAACATTACATTATTTGAAAAACATTGGGTATGTAGTTTAATATCATTATAATAATAAGATGAACTAATCTAGTTTTTAAAACAAATCAATGGAAGTGTCAAGACAGGGTCTGATTTGTTATAATGTCTATCCTGTACTTTTATAAGAAGTTAAAAAGTCCAGAGAGGCTAGGTAAGTGGTGAGCACAGACTTAGCTTGACCATCAGGAACATGGTAGAGTCACTGACTGATAACAGACATAGCTCATTACTTCCCCATAACTGACAGTAACAGTCTTCAGGAAACATAATGATGGGAATCTTCATCAGAATGAACCTAGAAGGTTGCCTAGGACAGCTTATTTACATGGGCTGATGCTTCCCATCGTAACCTACAACCCCAAGGAAACTGTCCCTAGCATAACCATTTCTATTAATTTATTAAGAAGGCTTGACCAACCTAGTAGAGAGCTCTTGAGCAAGAATTGCACATAAGCATGTTACCATTTGGACTGAAATTGCTGGGACTTTCTATCCTCACCTCACTTAGTCACTAAATATGGCACGATCTTGGGAGAGGCAATTCTTGGCACCCGAGATATAAAACCTAAAGGAGCTAACAGTTGAGGCTGTGTGTTAGCTGCATTCTCCATAGCTGGGCAAGCAAGTCATTCCTTGAAGGAGGTCCAGGTAGCACATCTTCTTGTCTACCACAATAAGATGCTATCTACAAAATATGGTCTAGTGATTTCTATGTCTTTATTCCTACTTCTATAAAATCTCTGGCCAAGTTTCAACATGCATTACTCATTGCTATGTAATAAAACACTCCAACATTTAGTGTCTTACAGTGGTAATAATTTAGTATTTCTCATGATTTTCTGTGTTGACTGCAATCAACTGAATAATTCTTCTGTTGGTCTTGCCAGAGACCATTCATATGGTTGTAGTCCTGCTCCCTCTTAGTCATGGATAGAGAGTCTAAGATGGCCTTATTTACATGTCTTGGTCCTTAATGCTGGCCGTTGACCCAGTCTCTCTCTATCTCTCCATGTTACCTCTCATTCAGTAGTTTAGCTGCTTTTTTACATGGCAGCAGTAGTGTTCCAAGAGGTGATGAATCTGGAAACTGTGGCCCAGACTCCAGCATTGGCTACATTCTGTCAGTCAAAGCAGATTATTAGACTACTAAGATCCAAGGGGTAGGGGAAAATAAACTATCACTTAATGGTAAGAACTGTAAAATATTGTGGTTCAATTTTTCAGTCTATCACCATCTGTTCTCTGGTTTTCAAATGCAAAATATGTCCTCTCACCCAGCTGCAGAGTTACTCCCATTACAGCACAACGATCAAGTTTAAAGTCCACAATCTCAATGTAGCTTAGAATAGAACTTGATTGTTTCCTTTGCTATAGATATGGTTGTACCAAAGACATCTGCCATCTAAGAATTGCCATTCTTAAGATACAAACTCTTCTGATGTCCTCAGTGACAAAAGTTACTGCCTAGTTTCTGTATAGAATATGACTGATTTTTCTGGGTGACTTTTATATTTGAAGATACCTATCAAGGAAACATTTTTAGATTTGCTGTAAAGACTATAGGCACAACTCACATCTTACATTATTAAACACCCCAGGGCTTACATTATAGAAAATCCCAGGCCTGCTAATGTCAAATAAAATTGTGAATTTGATCAGTTGGTGTGGCAATTAGCTCTTTCAGATAGTTTATTCCATGAATAAATCTTATTTGAGCCAAAAATTTAAAAAAGAATTGTTTGCTAAGTATACATTGAAAGCTAGCTATTAAAAAGCTAGCTAGCTATTCAAGAAAAGTTAAGAAGAGGGGTTTAGTTTTAAACCAAATAAACCAAAGCGTGTTGGATGATTCAAAACTTACTGTATTGTCTACATCAATGGTGGGAAAGTATGTTCATGGGAGAACCATTTAAAATTTCTGGTTCCATTGACTTTTTGGGAGTCATGAACCCGTGAAGAATCTCATGACAGCCATGAATGCTTTTCCCAGAAAAACTCTCATAAATTCAGGATTTGGGGATTCATGGATCTCTTAAAGTATTTCATAAGAATGCTATAGTTCTTCTTCTTCTTTTTTTTTTTCTGAGATGGAATCTTGCTCTTGTCACCCACCCTGGAGTGCAATGGCGCTATCTTGGCTCACTGCAGCCTCCGCCTCCCAGGTTCAAGTGATTCTCCTGCCTCAGCCTCCTGAGTAGCTAGGTCTATAGGGGCGCACTACAATGCCCGGCTAATTTTTGTATTTTTAGTGGAGACTGGGTTTCACCATGTTGGCCAGGCTGGTCTCGAACTCCTGACCTCGGGTGATCCGCCTGCCTCAGCCTCCCAAAATGTTGGGATTATAGGCCTGAGTCACCATGCCCAACCCGCCATAGTTCTTAAAATTTAGGATTCCTTTAGAGTGTCAGGCTTCAGGCTTTAGTTCTTGTAATTGGAATAAGCTTTTGTGAGGACCAGAAAAATGCATATTTAACAAAAATGCTAGGTGCAGATTAGTTTTAGTTGCATTTTGAGAAACGTAGGAGCTCATAAAACCCCCAATTAAAACATTTGATATTTCTGGATATATATTGATGAGACTAAAAATGGCACATGAATTATCTTTTTCCTTTCCTTTGATCTTAGTCTGCTTTACATGAGTCTCAGGGATTCAGCTATTACATCTGGCTGAGCTAATGATGACACTGAAGTAGACTTCAATTGGATAAAGTTGTCTCTGTGTACATATGTAAATATAATATGGACTACTTACTTAGTTGCAGTTTTAAAATCTTGATTTCTTGATACCTCAAACTGCTATTGAAGATACAACTATTTACTTTCTCCAAATGATCTTCTAATGGCTGTTAATTTATATGTATTCATTTCACATAGTTGGAATCAATGTGTTGGTTTCCTTCTTTCTTGTAACATTTCCCCATATGCAAATACCATCCTGGACTCGATTTTAACTAAGAAGGAAAAACTGATTATTAAGGAAACAGTAAATGTCTAATATAAAGAAAGGGAATGCTGGTTTGTTTATTCTTGTGCCATAGACTTTGGCAGTCAGTTGCTAAAAACTTTCCCTGAGACTCTAGAAGGGAAATAGATGATGAAGGGTGGAAAGTTCTGTAAGTATATATCTGACTGTACAAACATTTTGAATAGTTCAATGAGAAGGGCAAAAGAAAGACATCTAAGGAAAATAATGTGGTTGCATAGGTATTTCATTCTAAGTCCAGGTTCATAAAAGACTTTTATAAAAGATATAAAGAGCGACATAATAATGAAAGAAAAATATAAAAATGTGACAGGAATATGAGAAAAACACCAAGAATATTAAAGCACAAGTGAGGCGAATGAGGTAAGCTATAGAGAAAAAAAAGGATGACAAAAATGATTATTTTAACTATGTAGAATAAGAAGAAATTGTAGGTTTATGGCTTCTAAGAAAGGTGCAGGAAAACACAAGACTTACAGATGATATTTTCAGTCCTTTAAGGGAGATGATGGTAATGCCAGAAAATGTGAACTAAACAATTTTAATTCTTATCAGCATTTGGGATTGGATTTTTTAAATAGAAGGCTTGTGAACCTTTGGAAAAGAATGCGATGATCACTAGCAATCAATATACATTCACCAAGAACTAGTGAAGCCATATTGATTTCATATCACTTTAAAATAGTGATTGACTGGTGGTAATTCAGGAAAGAGTAATTGCCTTAGCACCTCTTGATTTCAGCGAAGGGTTTGATAATTTTTTGATGTTATTTAGAGTATAATGGTAAAACATTTCATAGATTAGTAAGTGAATTAATAACCTGTAGTCTAACAGTTGCTATTCAATATTTAAGGAGGGAAGTCTTCATTTTACTAGGAAATGGCTGTGTCTTTGACATTATCCAGTTCGAAATTTATACTAGTGACTTGAATGAAGGAATATATTGTGTACTACATAGCACACATGGGTTATATATAAAACGAAATCCCCCTTAGACAATTTTGTGTAGGATGTTGCTTACTCAGATTTGACTCCTGGGTGCCACAGATGAGTCTGAGTCAGGTGGAGACACACTAAACTATAAAGAGGACATGAAGGATTTGTGGACTATTCCTAACACTCAATTGGTGAAAAGAACTGCTGAGAGTTTAACCCCATGTTAGGCTGAATAACAGCCCCTCAAAGATGTCTACATCTGAATCCTTGGAACCTGTGAGTTTGTTACCTTACATGGAAAAGGCACTTTGCAGATGTGACTATGTTAAGCACCTTGAGATGGGGAAATTATCCTGCACTATCTGGGTGTACCCAGTGTAATCTCAAGCATTCTTATAAGAGAGACCCAGGAGAGTCATAATCAGACAGGAAGATGTGGAGAGTGAAACAGAGGTTGGGGGAATGTGGGCAGCCTCCAGAAGCTGCAATTGAACAGGAAGGAGAGTCCTTCCCACAGTTTCTAGAAGGAACAAAGCCATGGACTTTCAATCTCCAGAGCTGTTCCACAACAAAATTATGTTGTTTTAAGCAATCCAGCTTGTGGTAATTTATGACAGCATCAAATGGAAACGAACATACCCATATACAAAAAACTAAAGGACATATGCTAAGAGCTGATATAAATTTCCAGTTTCTCCTCAGAGGGGAACAGGTGATAACCATTAACTAGTGGGGCTAAAAGCACTGTCTTCTAGCTTAAACCCACCTCTACATATCTTATGTTGCTCTTGTTCCATTTTGTTCTACCATGGCATAGCTGATTCTTGCGTCAGTGCCCTTATTACTGGCACTATGCTAAATTTTACTTGGTGGAAATACAGCTTTTCAGTGTTGGCATTTCATCAGATGGTTTTTGCCAAAGGATTTGTTTCCTCCAAATGCTAGAACTACCTATAGGGTTTTGTAGCTCTCTGTCTCCCCAGTACAAATACGTTCTACATTTTAAAAAATTGTGCTAAGAGCCCTGTGCTCTGGCACCATAGTTCTTGGTGCGCTATGTCAATAGGAGGAAAATTTTAAATCCCCTTGGGAAAATAAGGCACTCAGTTGAAAAAGAAACCCAATCAGAGTGATTTCAGGGTAAGTCTGGATGGGGAAAATTTTACCAGTAAAATGTGATGTGTCGAGCCAGTGGATGATAGAGGAGAGGTAATGGAAGGAACACTAAGAACCAATTCTTTTCACGATAAATCACCCAAACAACCAAGGCCATTTTTAATACTTCAAATGAAGGGATAACAGTCATCTCCACAGAGAAAAAAAGGGGGGTGTCCTGTTGTAGAACCACCTCCATCATTGAATACTTTATGTGGTTAGTAATTTATTCAAAAATTCATTGTCAAGTTTAACTACCTTGGTCCAGCCCTTCGAGTTTGAATCAAAAGATGACACCTTCACAAAAGCCAGAAGTCATAATAAAGGCATGTTTTACATTCAGACAGCAAGCCAGTGGGTAATCACCACCCATATTCCCATAAAAAAGGAGATAATGCCCTCTTTGTGAGCAAGGGAATAAAACTGTCAGATTTCTACCAACACCACACTCTCGAGAATTCTCAATACAACATAAACTGCTCATGAAAGGGCGATAGAACCACACACCATCATAAAAAAAATATTTAATTTGGAAGACCACCATATAACATAAAACCCAGACATAATGCAAAATAAACTTTGGTTATATAGAAATTTAGTCACTGTACAGACAATTTTACAACAATGGCTGGCTTTTTGCAGCATGAAAGGTATGTCTAGTTTAAGTTGAAGAATCATCCAATCGTTTTTTCAAAGTATTCAAAAATAAGTTTGGGGCAAAGATACAAAAGTAGTATTAATATTTTACCCAAATAAATATTCAGCTCAATTAATAGCACCAAGGATACAAGCCCAGGCAGCAGCTTTCCAAGTAATAGGATGAAGTGGCTAAATTGGAAGTAAAAAATACCTGATCAGCCAACAGCATCAGAATTAGCCAGTTTGAGGCCTAGTCCCTATGGCTGCCAAAACTCATGGCTGAATCTATTTAGTCTCCATCAGCATTCTTAGCTCTGCCCTAGTTAGGTTTCTATTATTAGTGAAGGGAATTATAAGAAACTATAGGCCAGTTACTTAGAAGCATGTATCAAGATAAATGTCAAAGCCAGTTCTGTAGTGAAAAACTTGCCTGATCTTACCAAGCAAAGATAGTTTCAAAAAGGCCTTTCCAACCTAGCCAATTGAGATTTTTTTTTACTCCCCATTCAGTGCTCCAATTAGAATATAAAGAAGGCATTTCCTTAGCATGCCAACAAACAGTGATCAAATACTGATAATATGGAATGTAAAAAAGAGACCACTAAGCACAGTCAGCCCTCTGTAGATATGGGTTCTGCATCTGTGGATTCAACCAACTGGGTATCAAAAATATTTTTTAAAATTTCACAAATTTCCAAAAACCAAAATTTGAATTTGCCGTGCATGAAGAACTACTTTGAATCCAAGCAAATGAAGTGATGTGTAGGCATTGTATTAGGTATTATAAGCAATCTAGAGATAATTTAAAGTATATGGGAAAATGGCATAGATTTTACGCAAATATATTTGACATAAGATGAGCATCCACAGATTTGGTATCTGCAGGGGTCCTGGAACCCCGGGGATACTGAGGGGACAATTGTACTTTTTATTGTCAGGGAGGATGGGCAAGAGGATCCTTTTAAAATTTGTAGCAGATATTATTTGAATGCCCTGCAATTGATAGACACAAGCCACAGTGTTCTCACATGGGACTGCCCCGAAACCCACATTAACTGCTGATCTTGATAGTTATCTGCCCTAATGTCTCTCTGACCTCTCCCTCACAAATCTTGTTAGTTATTAAGACTCAGCTTAGATGTTATTAACTCTGAGAAGACAAGACTTCCTGCCTTGGGCTGGATGCTGTCTTGAGGAGCTCCTATAGAATGCTGGACTCTTTCTGTTCTCTTTCTGGTATCGTTGCCAGTTTATTGTTTCACCTGCTGGATTAAACCATTTAAGGGAATGTCATTTTGATAAATGCATTTATAACAATCCTGACACATTGTAGATGCACAATGATTTGTTGAGTGAATTAAACAAATGAGTGCATGTTGGACTTCCCCATAAACCAGAATAAAACAGACATCTGAAAGGGTAAGTTTCTTAGCAATAGCCTCTAAAGATAGGACTTTAGCACTTAATGGTCTGTACTAGAACATAGGTGCCATTAAGGCAATGACTTAGTTGCTTTATTCATTATTGTGTTACCCTAGTGCAAAGAAAAGCATCTGATATCTAGTAGCTACTCTGTAGATGTTAAATGAATGATTAAGTATAAATTAATAAACAGAGACATTTGAAATAACACCCTGTTTCAAAAAATCTATGAGGAGCATCTCAGATGGCCGTAATTATAACTTGAATGGTATTTTACAGTTCCAAAAATATACTTACTTACTTTAATTGTATTAACAACTTTGTTTTGTGGGTTTTATTATAACAACTCCCATTTTGCAGATAAAGGCATTGAGCTGAGGGAATGGCAGAGTCGGAACAGAAATCCTGGTTCTATAATTACAAATTTTGGGATCTTTTCACTAAACTGAACTTTCTCAATCCATGACATTAAACCTAATGATCAGGTCTTAAAAAGAGACTCTTTTCAACTGTTGTCTTTCAAATATGGGCATCTGAAAAATCTGGTCACAAAATGACTAGAAATAAAAATAAATCACTATAGTTCCCTGAATATCATAAAAGAAAGGTGGTATAAGAAACCATATCTGGAGTACAAGTCAACAAAAAAGATCAACTGTGAGACATTCCTTTGAAAAGACAAATACGATTTTTAACTAATTGGGTGAAACTGTCAAATGCATGCCTTCAGTGACAAGCAGCTGACAAGTCTTGGAATAATCCAAGTTTTGGAATAATCCAGAAGGAATAAATTATTTGTAGGTATTAATATAGCCACTAATTATTTGTAACTGTCTTGTAGGTAGTAATAAATAGTGATGACAGGTTGGGAAAAAAATTGTAAGGATTTTATTCTTATTTACTATTTAGGAGAAGGTGGCATCAGTTCAACTTCTAGATGTGCAAATAAATGACTGGAATTGGATTTGTAATCAGATCCTGTGTCTCTTCATCCAATCAGTGATACATTTAAAGTCATTGTCTGAAATACATACTGTGTGATTTTGGTAGGCTGAAGATGTCCACATCCTAATACCTGGAACAGATAAGTGTTACATTATATGGCATTTTGTGGGTGTGATTAAAGTAAGGATTTTGAGATGCAGAGATTGTTTTGGATTATCTGAGTGGGCACTAGATGCAATCAAAAGTATCCTTATAAAAGGGCATAAAGAAACACTTCCATCCAGTGGGAGATTTGACACAGACAGATGAGGGGAAAGCAATGGTAACAATAGAGGCAGAGACTACAGTGAAGCATTCACTCCAAATGTGAAGCGTTTACATGCCAAAGAACACCTGCAACTCCCAGAAGCTGGAGGAGGCAAGAAACAGGTTTCCCGCTAGAGCATCTGAAGAGAGGGTGGCCTTGCTGACATGTGGATTTTGGCCGAGTAAAACTTATTTTAGACTTCTGGGCTATACAATTGTGAAATAGTAAATTTCTATTGTTTAAGCTACCAAGTTTGTGCTACTAAAGTAATGCCTTGACTTAGCTAAGGGAGTTTAATAGAATTAATGGGGGACAAGAGCCTTTAAACCTGACTGTGGTCTTGAAAATGGGAAATCATCTCCTCGTTATTAGAAGAGGACTCACTCTGTTGTTACCCAATTCAATAAAGAATTCAAATTGGATTTGAACATTTTTAGGGTTAACAAATGAGGCAACTGAGTGCCAAGCATGATGCAGAGAATAGTTTTATGTTGAATTGTGTCCGCTATAAAGTTGAGAGATTACTCTTAGATTTTTAGCTTGGGCAAGTAGGGGCCATAGAGGAGACTGTTGGAGAAACCAATTGAGTTAGTGTGAGCAGGAGTAGAAACTGAGTTTCATTTTGGACACATTAAATTCAGGGTCTCTGTTAGATACCTAAGTACTCATACCAAGTAGGCATATGAACATATAAATTTGAAACTCAGGGAAGATATCGAGACAGGAGACAAACATTTGAAAATAATAAGCACAGAGTTGAAACAGGGTAAATGCTGGAAATCTGATTTACATTTTTCTTCTGACTATCTAATATACTGATGCTAATTTTATTGATCAGAGCCTTATTTTAAAACAGTATTACTGTTCTGTGCCATTTTTGCAACACTCTTTTGCCAAATTAAGATTATACAAAACATCATTGAATCCCTTTTTCCATTCATCTTTTAAAAACTGTGATGCTCAATGAAGTCATTTACACACAAGTGAAATGTGAGAAAATCTATCCACGCTAGGTAGCTTTTTCTCACTAAAGTTGACAGGGATCTGAGCATTAAGTTTTAGCAGCGTTTTTAAAGAAAAAATGAGCAGGGAGTACAGACAGACCCATTGCTAAAATAACCACAGAAATTAAAAAATAGAATACCATGAGAAGCATCATTGTACTGCATGTAATTATATATATTTTTTACTTTAGAAAGTTAGATATTTCAGAAAGCTAGCTCTTAATAACTTTCTGTAGTGAACTACTAAAGATAGTATAGAATTTGTGTGTTAACTGAATGATTTGTTTTTTTTTTTTTTGAGGCAAGGTCTAACTCTGTCACTGAGGCTGGATTGCCATGGCGTGACCCTAGCTCACTGCAGCCTCGAACTCTTGACCTCAAGAGGTCCTCCTGCTTCAGCCTCCCGCAGCTGGGACTACAGGCCTGCACCATTATGCCCAGCTAATTTTTTTGTATTAACTTGCCATGCTGCCCAGGAATGTCTCAAACTCCTGGTTTTAAGCAATCATCCTGCCTTGGTCTCCCAAAGTGCTGGGATTACAGGCATGAGCCACTGCGGTCAGGTGATTTTTCTTTAAGTAGATAAAAATACACTAGAGAAACTCTTTCCTTATGACATCCTCATTAAAATTACTCAAGTCTATAGGTAATATGATAGGTGCTGTAGTTGTGGTACACAAATATGGCCATATAATTTTATATTTTGAATTAACCACTGGAGCCTCTACTTCTGTTATTAGCAGCAAATCAAGACTTCCTGAAGAATCACAAGACTTACTGTTATAATTTAGTTACACAGTTCCACAGAGGGATTTGCGTAGCATTCTCCTGTGGAAAGAGAATTGGAGTCCGGTTAATTTATATCTATTGTGGGTTCTTGCTGCTAAATGGAGGCACAGATGAAGGCTGTCTGGCTATACTTATCCAATGCTCAGAGTAGGGAGTCCCATGCTTGAGGGTCTGAGGCTTCAGCCTTAGCACTCAGCTTAAAGTTATATTCCAGGGATTGCCTGGTGCTGGAATTCTCTTTCTGTTCCTTACCAGTGGATCAGAATGCTTTTCTTTCTAAATATTTCAAATTAAGTGATTTTATATCAATTTGCCACTTGATGGCACGGTTATTTAACCGTCCTCAGTGAGGCTATTCTTAATGACTCTATGGTTGTCTTAGTCCTTTTGCTGTTGCTTATAATAAAATACCTGAAACTAATAATTTGTAAAGAAAACAAATGTGTTTCTTATAGTTATGTAGGCTGAGAAGTCCAAGGTTGAGTGGCTGCGTTCGGTGAGGTCCTTCTTGCTGGGAGGAACTCTGGAGAGTCTTGAAGTGGGATAGGGCATCACATGGTGAAAGGATTGAGCATGCTAGCTCAGGTCTATCTTCCACGTTTTATAAAGCTACCAGCCCACTCTAAGGTAACCCATTAATTCATTAACCCATTAATCCATGAACTGATTAATCCATTCATGAGGGCAGAGCCCTCACACCACTTCGTCATCTCTTAAAGGCCCTACATCTCACTACTGCCATGTTGAAGATTAAGTTTCAACCTGAGTTTTAGAGAGGAAAAACATTCAAAACATAGCAATGGTTCTGAAGGTGGCCATTGTCAGAGAGTCAAAAATGCTTTATCCCTCAAAGGGAGACTTTACAAGTGATTTTTGAAGTTTTTTTTTTTTTTTTTCTCCTTGCCCATTGTAAGAAAGTCACAGTTTAACCCCTTTTGGATCATTCCATTTCGTGAAGAATTTGAAATAAATTCTAGCTTTAAAAAGTAAAATACGAACTATAGTTTCTTGAAGAAATTTTCATGATTTTCTAAATCTGGCAGTGATTTCAAAAGTGTTCTGGGTATAATCTAGAAAAGAATGACTTTTAATAAGGACGTTCCATCTCACCAT
This sequence comes from Macaca fascicularis, assembly GCF_037993035.2. NCBI lineage: Eukaryota > Metazoa > Chordata > Mammalia > Primates > Cercopithecidae > Macaca > Macaca fascicularis. The sequence goes on along the minus strand of NC_088376.1, from coordinate 167,874,131 downwards.
ATTAATCAGTCAATGCCACATTACTCTATGTACATTTAAAAATTAATAGCAAATTGAAGAAACACCTGTCTGTGCCATGCCAGAGAAACTGATTTCAGACTTGCCCTCACACTGTAATCAAACAGACAATTGGGGGGTGAAAAAAGGACATACACACCATTTAGAAAAAAGATGCTGAAATAAAAAAAAATAAAGGTCAAATCTGGGCTAGAATGATAATTTCGATTAACTGAAAGCCACAGATACAAGAGAAGTCTATACACATTTACAAGCTCTTTCCCATGGGCCTGCACTGAATTCTCATGGAAAACACTGGGAGCAAGGCAGGTGAGCAGAGAGAGATCCTTTATATATAAAACCCACCCATTTGCCTGGACCTTTCTCTTTTATGAAGCAAAGGCTGCTTGGTGAGGAGCAGAAAACTGCCCTTCTCCAAGGGACCAGGTAAAGATCCACTGTTTCTGGTGGGGAGTGTAAATGACAAGACTGCCTGCTCTGGGGGAGGGTAGAAAATTATTTCACCCTGGACTCAGGTAAAGAGACACTGCTTGTGAAGGAGGCATAGGAACAAAATTTCCTAGCCACATGATTCTACACTGATACCACAGGGGATCAATAGAAAACACTCTTAAAGATACAAATTAGAGTTTGCATGAAGATAGCAGAGAAAGTTTGACATCACAGTCCCAGGCAAACAAAGCCTGCCTAAGACATAGTCTGGACTCTGATAATGGAGAAAAAAAATCCTGCCTTTAATACAAGTCCAATACTGAGTAATGATCAATAGGTTTCTAATTCTGGGGTTGAGGCAAGGGCTTTGAAAGAGACCCCTGTGTTGTTCAGGTGAACTGGGACTACCAAAAGTTGATATGAAGCAGGAACACTGAGAAAAACCCTTGAGCACCTTAGATCCCACATTAAGCACTAAGTAATATCATTCTTTGTTGGAGGAATTTGAAGTCTGTGTTTTACTGAAGGTGTCTCCAACAATGAGAAAGAATTGAAAGTTCAGCCCAGTGCCTGATTAACCCCAGACTAAATGCCTGACAAAAAAGAGGCACGCCCATTTCCAGGTTAAATACTAATTTACGCAGTCTGTTTTTCTCCTACATGTGATGGATTCCATTCAAATTATGAAATAAACACAACTGTCAATACATAAGGCAATCAACAGAACGAGACTCAGAGATGGCTCAGATGTTTCTGTTATTATATAGCAACTTAAAAAACTATAACTAATATATTAAAAGATATAGTAGAAAAGGTAAGCAACATGCATGATGGGGAATTTCGCAGAGAGACAGAAAGTACAAAAAGGAGTTAAATAAGATGCTTGAAATAAAAAAAAAATCAGATAAAAAGGATTAGTATTAGAAGCTCATGGATCTCTATCCAAAATTTTGTTCGGATGTCCTGACTGATGATGATACCATGCACATGCAAAGAGAGCATAAAATGTTTATTACTTACACAATGAGAAGGATTTATGGTGAGTAAGTTTTCCTGATGGATTTTATTTTATAGTAGTTTTTACTTTGTAACAATAAGTTTATTTTATGTTGGATAAGTGGCAGGAGCAACGTGATGGTTTCTGCCCTTGGGCTGTGCTTTGTGTGTTATACATGAACCTCCCATCAGCACCAAAGGAAAGAGCGCTTGTGCTTTCCTCTCAGCCTGCACAGATGTGGGGCAGAAGGAAAAGGAAGGTATGAAGCTCAAAAGTTGTCAACAATCAAACATCAAAAAAATAGAGTATGTTGTTTTTGTTTTTGTTTTCGAGATGGGGGTCTCTCTCTGTCACTCACACTGGAGTACAGTGATGTGATCATGGCTCATTGCAGCCTTGGCCTCCCAGGCTCAGATGATCCTCCTACCTCAGCCTCCCGAGTACCTGGGACTACAGGCAAGTACCACCATGCCTGATTAATTATTAATTTTTTTTTTTGCCCAGGCTGGTCTTGCACTCCTGGGCTCAAGCAATCCACCTGCCTCAGCTTCCCAAGGTGCTGGGATTACAGGTGTGAGCCACTGCTCCTGGCCCAACATTCTTTATTACAGAAGTTTATCAAAAGAGTTGACACAGAAGATAAAGTAACTGGTAAACTTAAAAATAGGACAACTAAAATTATCTGAAGTGAAGCATAAACAGAAAAAAATGTGAAAAGAAAGAATAGATTATCCAAGAATTAGATAATATCAAATGGTCTAATGTTCATGTGATCTGATTTCCACAGAGAGGAGAGAAAGAGTCAAGAAGGAGAAAATAATAATGGCTGAGAATTTTCCCAAAATAATGAAATGCAATATATTACAGATGAAGGGGCTCAGTGAATACCAATAAGGATAAATACAACAACAAATCTTTCTTTCTCTCTCTCTCTCTCTCTCTCTCACACACACACACACACACACCCCTACACCTAGACTCATCACAGTAAAAATAATAAGAATGAAACATAAGGAGAAATCTTAAAGACAGGCAGAGAAGCCACTAACAGTGCATTCAGAGGAACAAAGACAAGAATTTCAACACACTTCTCATAACAAATATGCAAACCGAAAGACAATGGAGAGGTATAATAGAAGTACCAAAAGACAATGGAGAGGTATAATAGAAGTACCAAAAGACAATGGAGAGGTGTAATAGAAGTACCAAAAGGAAAAAACTGATCAATAGAGTTCTATGTCCAGAGGGAAAAAAATTTTTTTTTTTTGAGTTGAGGTTTCACTCTGTTGCCCAGGCTGGAATGCGGTGGCATGATCACAGCTCACTGCAGACTGGGCTGCAGCGATCCTTCCACCTCACCCACATCAGTAGCTGGGACTACAGGTGTGTGCCACTGTGCCTGGCCAATTTTTAAATTTTTTGTAGAGGCAGGGTCTTGCCATGTTGCCCAGGCTCCTCCTACCTTGGCCTCTCAAAGTGTTGAGATTACAGGCGTTAGTCACTGTGCCTGGCCCCAGAGAATACATGTTTAAAAAATAATGTTAAATAAAAATATGTTTAGAGTAAAAACAAAAAAAAAAGTGAAAATTTATTGTCAGCAGACCTGTGCACCAAGAAATATTAGAGAAATTTCTTTATACAGAAAGAGTATGATACCAGATGGAAAGCTGAATCTGTACAAAAATAGAAGAGCCCTGGAAATTGTAAAGCTGATAATAAACAAAAGAAAATGTTCCTTAGTTTGTAAGAACTTTAAAAGATGAATGTCTAAATAAAAATAGTAACAATGTATTCTGAGGCTTCTATGATGTAGAAATGAATTGAATGACAGCAATAGTATAAAGTCTGGAGGAGAGGAAATGGAGTTATACTGTTTTAAGTTTCTTACTCTATACATGAAATGTTATCATAGTATTTGAAAGTAGATTATGATAAATAAAAGAAGTGTTATGTAAATCTTAGAGCAACCACAAAAGGTTAACAGAGAAGTTAAGCTGAAATAAAGCATCTAACTCCATTTTAAAATATTTGTTGACAGATTTTAAGCCTCATTCCCTCATCTTCCTCTTCTGCCCACCTTTGGGAAAGCTAATAAGAAATTCTAGGTGCTCCTTCCTTTGGCACTTTGCGAAGTTCAAACCACACAAGCCCTGCCCACTGTGCAGGAACCATTACCCCAACACCACCACCTAACCACCACAAAAACTCCAAGCTAATCTCCTTTCTCTGCTCTTTAATGCCACTTTCAGACTTTCTGGGGAGCTTCCCTGCTCTCTGCAGATAGCCTTAAATATGAATAATAATATTTTCTTACCTTTTTGGTGTCTGTGTGCCACTGTTAGTCTTGACATCTGAAACAACTTTTGGTTGGGTGTCCATCATATTTCTGCAGGTTGGTCAAAAGATAAGCCAATAGAGGAGATAATATGCTATAAAAAGAATACATAATTGATCCAAAAGAAGGCAATGAAAGAGGAATAAAGAAAGGAGGAGTAGATGGAACAAGTGGAAAACAGAAAGATTATAGATTCAAATACAACATATCAATAATTACATTAAATGAAAATGGTTTAAAAACTCCAATAAAAAAGCAAGACATTATTATAGGTTGTATGCAAAGAATCTGCTTTAAATATACAGCCATGATTAGGTTAAAAGTAAAAAGATGAAAAAATATATACCATGGAAACCCTAATGAAAAGAGGGTGGAGTGGCTGTATTAATAAAAAACGAAGTGCACTTTGGAACAAGAAATATTACCAGGGATAAAAATGGACACTCCACAATAATAAAGTAATTAATTCATAAAAACAATTCTAAATGTGTATGTATAAACAACCATGCTTCAAAATACTTCAGGGGAAAACTGATAGAACTGAAAGAAGAAATGTATAAATTCACAACGATAGAGCATGTAGACAGAAAATCAATAAGGATGTGAAAGACCAGGACAACACTGTCAACCAATTTGAACTAAATGACATTTATGGAATAACAGTAGCAGAATCACAATGTTTTCATGTGCACCTGGAACATTTGCCAAGATAAATCATATTTGAGGCCGTAAAACAAATCTGAACAAATTTAAAAGGCTTCACATTATACAAGACATATTTCTGGACCATAACATTCGACAACAGGAAGGTACCTAGAAAATTCTCAAATACTTGGAAATTAAGCAATCGTTTTCTAAATAATCTGTGGGTTATACAATAAACCTTAAGGCGAATTAGAAACTAATTTTAGTGAAATAAAAATTAAAACAGCAAATAGAAATGTGTGAAAGGGGTGGATCATGGTGGCTGACTCCTCTAATCCCAGAACTTTGGAAGGCCAAGGTAAGAGGATCACTTGAGATCTAGAATCTGGGCAACATAGCAAGACCCCATCTCTAAAAAAAAAAAAATTAGCCAGGAGTGGTGGTGTACACCAGTAGCTTGGGAGGCTGAGGTGGAGGACTGCTTGAGCCCAGGAGTTGGAGATTGCAGTGAGCAGTGATAACACCACTGCATTCCAGCCTGGGTGACAAAGAGAGACTGTCTCTGAACGAAAAAATGTGTGAAAGGCAAGTAAAGAGAATGTATTGAGGTACTTAGAGTATGAAATATTTGTATTAGAAAGAAGAAATGTTTTAAATCAGTCATCTAAAGCTCCACCTTTAGGTACAAGAAAAAAGAGAACAAATTAAGCCCAAAGCAAGCAGAAGGAAGACAATAATAAACAATAAAGAAATAAATAAAATGGAAGACAGTTGAAAATCAATGAGACCAAAAGCTTATTCCTTGAAACTATTTAAAAATTAATAAACTTTGAGGCCAGACACGGTAATCCCAGCACTCTAGGAGGCTGAGGCAGGCAGATCACGAGGTCAGGAGATAAAGACCATCCTGGCTAACATAGTGAAACCCTGTCTCTACTGAAAATACAAAAAATTAGCCGGGCGTGGTGGTGGGCTCCTGTAGTCCCAGCTACTTGGGAGGCTGAGGCAGGAGAATGGTGTGAACCTGGGAGACAGAGCTTGCAGTGAGCCCAGATTGGGCCACTGCACTCCAGCCTGGGCGACAGAGCGAGACTCCATCTGAAAAAAAAAAAAAAAAAAAAAATTAATTAACTTTGAGTCAGACTGAAGCAAAACCACCAGTATTGAGAATGAGTGAAGGAATATCACTTGGATTCTTTAGAGAGTAAAACAATAACAAGGGAATAATATGAACAAATTTATGCCAAAAATTCTACATTTTAGATGAAGTAGACAAATTCCATGTAAGATACAAGCTGTGAAAACTCACTCAAGAATAAATGAACTAAATCAAGATATGTCTTTTACATAAATTGAATTTATATTTAAAAACCTTCCCATACAGAAAACACAAATCCAAATGGATTTGCTGGTACATTCTACCAAAAATTTAAGAAAGAAATAATGCCAATTCCAAAATAAAATTCAGAAAATAGAGAACACTTTTCTGATACCATCATCATATTATAAGAAAATAATTACATGACAATATTTCTCATGATTGCAGATGCAGAAAATGTCACATATGCAAGTATAATAGACTTGATGACCAGAGAGAGTTTATCTCAGGAATGCACATTTGTTTAGCATTTGAAAAATCCATCAATGTAATTCACCCTATAAACTAAATAAATTAGAAAAACACATGTTTACAATAGTTACAGAAAAATAATCTGAAAAAATTCAACATGTAGACATGGTTTTTTAAAAACCCTAATTAAACTGGGAAAAAGTCTTAAAAAAAAGAGACACAGTGACAGGGCTTTCACTTTTTGATTTCAATGAAAAACTTAAGATCAAGCAACAGTAATTAACACTGTGTGGTATTGTGTGCAGATAAATATACAGATTAGAAGACTAGAAATAGACTCACATATATATGCTCAATAGATTTTCCACAAAGATGGTGAAGCAGTTCACTTGAAGAAAGGACACTTCTAAACAGATTGTGCTGGAAAAACTGGATATTCATTTGGAAATAAAATTGATTCTCACCTCAGACAATATACAAAAAATAATACAAATTGATCAGGGATCTAAATATAAAGACAAACCCATAAAACTTCTAGAACACATAAATCTGTAACACTACTAAAATATAAAAGAAAATCTTCATGACATGACAGTGTACAAAGACTTCTTAGGGCATGACAGCATGAACCAAAAGAGTGATAACTGGACATAACCAAAATTTAAAATTCCTGCTTTTAATAAAAAATTAAAGAGTCAAGCCACAGAGTGGCAGAAAATATTTACATAAATTAAATGTGCATAATATATATTAAGAATGAGTTCCACAGATATTTCACAGAAGAAGATATGTGAATCTTTAAACATGTGAAATGTTTAATATCATTTGCCATCCGGAAACGCAAATTGAAACCACTACATATACATTAGCATGGCCAAAAATTTTAAGAGTGGCAGTAACAAGTGCTGTGGGGAATGTAGCAATTGGAACTCAAATTGATGTTAGTGGGAATATAAAATGCTACAACCAACTTGCAAAAACAATGTGCTAGTTTCTTATAAATTTGTGGATACATTTACAATGCAACTTAGCAATTCTACTCCTAGATGTTTACCCATGAGAATGAAAACATATGTCCACACAAAGATTTATATACAAACATTCGCACAGATTTATACACAGAGTAGCCTTATTTGTAATGGCACAAAGCTGGAAACAATTCAACATTTATGAAGATGTCAATAGATAAGTTAATGGTACACACATGCACACAAACAATGGAACACTACTATGCAGTAACGAAATGGATGGAGCCACTGATGTACACGCCAATGTGGGTCAATCTCAAAAACGTTGCATGAAAGAGGCTGGGTAGAAAAGCACATACTGTATTATTTCATTTGTGGGATAACTTAGAGTAGGCATATCTCATTCATAGTGAGCGAAAGCAGATCAATGGCTCTCTGGTACCATGAGTGTGGTAATTCACATTAAAGGGCACAAGGAATTTTCTGGGTCATAGAAGTGTTCTATTTCTTGATTGTGGTGGTTGTATTTGATGACATTCGTGACTAGACACTTAAAATAGATGCATTTTATTATATGCAAATTGTATCTTAATGAAGTTGACTTTAAAAAACTCAGTAAGTCTAGAGAAGGGATGCTGAATTGATCAAAAGGACTTGGGATGATGATAAATCTTGGGACTTCTACTTGGAAAGATGATAAATCTGAAATAAGATAAAAGGCTTTAAAATTTGAAGAACAGAAGTAGATGTACATATACTTTCTCTCTAAGATTTAATATTTTAAGAGGAAATGTGTGTTATGAGCTGAAGTTTGTGTCCCACCAAAATCCATGTCTTGAAGCCTTAACTCCCAGGGTGGCTGTATTTGGAGATGGGGCCTCTAAGGAAATAATTAAGGTTAAAAGAGGTTATAAGGGTGGGGCCCTGATCTGACAGGATTAGTATCCTTATAAGAGGAGACACCAGAGTGTGCTCTCCCATGCACTCTGTCATCCCTCCCTCTCTCCCTCAATGCATGAACCAAGGAAAGACCATGTGAGGACAAAGAGAAAAGCTACCTAGCTTTTTCAAACCAGGAAAAGCACCACCACCAGACGCTGAATTTGCTGGCCTCTTGACCATGGACTTCTAGCCTCCAGAACTATGAGAAAATAAATTTCTGTTGTTTAAGTCATCCTGTCTTTGGTATTTTGTTATGACAACCCTTGCAGACTAAGACAGTATCTTTTAAACTTAAAATGGTAAGTTTAAATAAATAGTAGCTTCTAATATGTCATAGAAAGTGTAGCAATATTATAAAACTCAAAAGTCCAAGAAAGCAGAGTTTGAATTAAAAAGAAGCAAGTTTAATAGTAGACCATGAAAAGCAAAGTCATACGTTGTTAGTAGGTAGAACGTCAATAGAGTTTTAATTTTATAGTTCTTTTTGTAGTGGTAGGTCAGGAATGGAAATTCTGTCCTTCCACAAAGGGGTTAGGTGTAAGGTACTTTATCTCTCTCTGTCTTGCACAAAAATAGTCTTTCTACACATATTTCATTGGCTTATCTTTTGTTTCTTAACTACTCTTTGAATATTCTGTATATGTTAATGCCACTTGTCATTGAGTCCACGCCTCCTTACTTCTGTCATAACACATATTCAGTTGGATAAGAAAATCTAAAAGCATATTTTTGTGGCTTTCCTAGCACCCAGCACAGAGCCTAATGAATCACAGGGACTCTATACCATGTACCTGAATGTAATCTCTAGGTTTTGTTTTTCAAGCCTAATATTCTTAGCAGTTTGGCATCCCTTCCATTTTACACAGTTCTGCAGCTTAACAATGGAAAATAAAAACTAGAAAAAGCTCCAAGGAAAGAGTGAGGAAACTTGAGTTCCGGTTCTGTGAGTGAGTTTTTAATCTTGTAAAATTTATCTAATCTCTCTGGTTTTAGCTTTTTCACCTGTAGAGTGGGGATAAAACCTCACTTCATTACTCCAGAGGATGTTATGAGAATGAAATGAGGTAATGTATGTGAAAATGACTTCTTAACTTGCAAATTCAATATAAATGTGTTATCATCATAGTGCTTACCTTGACATTATCAGACGTTATAAATTGTACCTGCCTTTGGGCCTAATATATAGAATTCACAATGTCCCTGTCATGGCTTAGTTATATTCCCACTGCCGAAATGACTTTTGAAGAGAAGGAGTAATTCAGTTTCCTTATATCCATTCTTTTTAATAGTTGGTATAAAAAACAATTATCAAATTCTTATTTTAAAATAAAAACAAGAAAAATTAATGTTATTACTATTCTTAATTTTGATTTCTCCTATATTAATCAAAACCTTATTTTCCATATACCCAACCACTCATGAAGACTTTATTATTTATATCTTGAAAGATTTTCATTTAAGTCAGTTGAAATATGTGTTAATATGTTATCCGTCATCATTTACCTAAAATTGGGAAAAAATGACATATAAATATAAAAATGCAGTGACACAAAAGCAATGAGTTTTACATTATCAGCTGTCATACCAAAAATGTATGTAGTGTACATTCTTTTCCTGAAAGATGCAGCAAGCTTAATGCAACACTAAAGAAGTGCATTAAATTTTGTATGATATGGAAGCATAGAAATACCCATTTATTTGAACTTAAGGTTATGGCAGAGCAACATGTGATCAGGAGTTGTTCCATCAGCATCTGCAGGAACCAAAAGAGAGTGATGGAACAAATCTTTTGAAAATACATGTCATTTGCCAATTTTTTGTGTCCTAGCTTTCCAGCACTTCTTTCAGCGTATACACAATTCTCTCCGCTCAGTGGCATATGCACTTTCTCCATGGAGTGCATGATGTTTTCATAAAATCAAGTAGTCTCTGACAAATTTGTGTCCAATCCCTCCATTAAAGCTCATTCTCCCTGTTCTTATTATGGAGGTAAGGCACCATTGTATCATGAAATGATCATCTGTAGCCACCATCAATAAATGCCAAACACCGTGGCATTTCATTTCATTTTAAACACGTCATTAGTTTTTAAATGGTGGACTTCGAATACACTTTTTTTTAATCCCAATATTTGTTTTACTACCACGGGAAACATTTCCTAGTATTCTTAGAAATAACCTAAGTGCTCAGCAATATGTGAAATATACACCAGGCGCACAAATTGGAGAATAATCAAAAGTGCTGATTGGGGAAGTCGACAGGAATTGACCCCTGAGCTTGGTATGAAAGAACGAGCATGAACTTCCAGGAAGATAAGAAAAGGAGTACCTTCTATTAAAAGAAAATAGATGAGAATATCGAAGTGGTGGGGAACAGGGTTGGAAAAATAAGTAATTAGATTAAAGAGGTCCAAGGAAGAAGCCTGGACTTAACTCTGCATGCAAAAGGGAGATGCTTCATCTTTTAAAAGTAAATTGCGATTTATTGATAATTAATCTTCAGTGCTCATTCAGTGGTTTTTACTGTACTCACAGAGTTATGCAATGGTCACCATAATGTGATTTCAGAATATTTTTATTATTCCCCCCCAAAACACTCTGTACCCATTAATAGTTGCCAATCGTTTACCCCCTCCCCATCCCCTAGCCATCACCAATCTACTTCTATCTGTATGGAACATATTCACTATGTTTTATGTAAATGGAATTTCACAATATATGAGATTTTGTGACTAGCTTCTTTTACTCAACATAATGTTTTCAAGGTTCATCCATGCTGTAGCATGTATCAGCACTTCATTTCTTTTATGGCTGAATAATATTACATTTTATGGATGTACTACATCTTTTACATTTTATCAATTGCTGGATATTTGAGTTTGGCTTTTTGGTTATTATGAATTCTGCTATTATGAACATCTGTGTACAAGTTTTGTGTGAGCCTACATTTATATTTCTTTTGGGTATATAGCTAGAAGAGGAATTACTAGGTTTTACGGATAACTTTATGTTTAATTTTTTGAGGAACTGCCACACTGGTTTTCAAAGAGGCTGCACTATTTTATGTTTCCACCAGCAGTACATGAGGGTTCCAATTTCTCCATATTTTTAGAAACACATGTTAGTGTCTATTTTTTATTTCAACCATCCCAGTGAGTGTGAAGTGGTATTTTATTGTGGTTGTGATTTGTGCTCCCCTGATTACTGATCTTGAGATTTTTACATACTTATTGGTCATTTGTATGTCATTTGTATATTTATTCAAATTCATTTGTGTTAGTCAGCCAGATACATCATAAAAAAACACAGACTGGGTGGCTTAAATAACAGAAATTTATCTTCTCACTGTTCTGGATGCTGGAAGTCCAAGATTGAGGTGTTGGCAGGTTTTGTTTCTCCTGAGACCTTTCTCTTTGGCTTGTGGATAACTGCGTGTCACCACGGGCCCTCATTTAGCCTCTGTGCATGCATCTCAAAACTCTTCCTGTAAGGAAACCATATTGGATTAGGACTCCACCCTTGTGAGATCATTTAACCTTAATTATCTAATTATGCTACATATCTCCAAATAAAATGACATAAGACATTAAGGCTTCAGAATATAAAATTGGGGGGTACACAATTTGGTCCGTAACAAAATTTTTAATGGAGTTATATGTCTTTTTTTTTTTTTTTTTGAGGCAAAGTCTCACTCTGTCACGCAGGCTGCAGTGGCTGGAGTGCAGTGATGCGATCATGGCTCACTGCAGCCTTGACCTCCCTGAGCTCAGACAATCCTCCCACCTCAGTCTACCAAGTAGCTGGGACTACAGGTGTCAGCCACCACATACCCAGTTAATTTTGTATTTTTTATAGAGATGGGGTTTTTCTATATTGCCCAGGATGCTCTTAAATTCCTGAGCTCACGCGTTCTGCCCACCTTGACCTCCCAAAGTGCTGGGATTACAGGCGTGAGCCACCATGCCTGGCTTATATGTCATTTTAATTCCAGAGTTGTAGAATAATTACTTACTCTGGATGCAAGTCCCTTATCAGATGTGTGAATTTACAAATATTTTCTCCCATTTCATGAGTTGATCTTTTGCTTTCTTGAGGGTGTCCTTTGAAACAGAAAAGATTTAAATTCTGATGAAGTCCAATTTATCTGTTTTTTCTTTTACCATTTGTACTTTAAGTGTCATATCCATGAAATCATTGCCTAACCCAAGGTCACAAAGAGTTACTCCTATGTTTTCTTCTGAGTAGTTTTAGATTTTACATTTAGGTCTTTCACTCATTTTGAATTGATTTTGTAGATGGAACGAGGTAGGGTTTCAACTTCATTCTTTTGTAATTAGATATTCAGTTGTTCCAATACTATTTGTTGAAGGCTATTCTTCTGCTATTGAATGATCTTTGCACCCTTATTAAAAAATCATTTGGCCATAAATTAAAGGCTTTCTAATATGAAATCTGAATTCAATTCCATTGATCTATATATCTCACATTATTTCAATAGCACATTGTCTTGTTTATTATAACTTTATAGTAAGTTTTGAAATTGGAAGTGTGAGTCCTCTAATTGTTCCTTTTAAAAATTCTTACTTGCATTTCAATATGAATTTTAGGATCCATGTGTCAATTTATGCATAAAAGACAGCTGAATTTTTATTGGTATTATGTTGAATCTGTGGATCAGTTTGGAAACTTTATTGCCATTTTAACAATATCAAGTCTTTTGATCCATTGGCTATCTACACATATATTTAGTTTTTCTTTAATTTTTTTCACAATGTTGTGTAGTTTTCAGTGTAGAAGTCCTGTACTTCTTTTGTTAAATTTCTTCCCAAGTATTTTATTTTTTGATGCCATTTCAAAACTGGTTCTCTTATTTCTTTTCAGATTTCTCATTGCTAGTGTATGAATATACACTTAATTTTTACATATTTATCTTACATAGTTTTTGATGGATTCCTTAGAATGTTCTATATACAAGAACATGTCATCTAAAAACATGGTTTAACTTCTTTCTTTCCAGTCTGGATGCCTCTTCCTTTTCATGCCTAGTTTCCCTAGCTAAAATCTCCAATACAATGTTGAATAGGAGTAGCAAGAGTGCGTAACCCTGTCTTCCTTATATTAGAGTAAGACATTCAGTCTTTCACCATCAGGTATGATATTAGCTGTGAGTGTTTCATAGGTGTCCTTTATCAAGTTAAAGTCCTCTTCTATTCCTAGTTTAAGGGTTTTTATTATGCAAAGTTGTTGAACTTTGACACATGCTTTTTTGTTGTCTATTGAGATAATAGACATGCTCTACTGCGCGTGAAGACTTAAAGAAAGTACTAAGTACAAAACATATTGAGGAGGTATATGACACATCTTATTCCTATCTTCTTTAACCTGTCTTTTCTTGGCTTTCAAAGGATAGATATATAGGTCCTTGAGGTTCTTTTATTTTTATTTCTTTTGGTGCTGCTGCTCTCCCTTTCTTTATGACACAAGTATTAGGGAAATTATTCTCTTTGCCTTTATGTTTTTTGTCCATTATTTGATTCATGTGCTGTATTGATTGCTTTTTATATGTGGAAGCAACCTTTCTTCTGGGGTAAACCCATATTGTGGTGTATAATCCTGTTTACATGTTGTTGGACTCAGTTGGCTAGTAATATTTTGTTACAGGTGATGTTTGCGTCTATATTTATGAGGGATATTGATCTGTGCTTTCATTTCTTGTGATATATTTGCCTGGTTTTGATATCAGGGTAATATTGGCCTCATAGAAAATGTTAAAAGATTGTTTTGATAGTGTTTGAGTTGCTGTTTTAACATTAAATATTTTAAGTAAGACAATGCTGCTGAAGCTTAACTTGGTCAGTGGTAAAATAATTTTTCAGCGAGATCATTCCAAAGCATGGTGAATGGATTAGAAAATGCAGGTGAGACGTGGAGTCTGGGAGACCAGTGAGGAGATAATGAAATGACTCAAATTGAAAAAGATAAGGTTCTGAATTGAGGTTGTGAGCATGAAGATTTAAAGAAAGTACTAAATACAAAACATATTGAGGAGGTATGTGATACATCTTGTTTCTATCTTCTTTAACCTGTCTTTTCTTGGTTTTCAAAGGATAGGTATACAGGCCTTGAGGTTCTTTTATTTTTATTTCTTTTGGTGCTGCTGCTCTCCCTTTCTTTATGACACAAGTATTAGGGAAATTATTCTCTTTGCCCTTTATAAAGCTGAAACCAGGTGAAGTTTAGAAAGTAAACTTTGCTAAAGAACCTAGAGAAAAACAAAAGAGAAATAAGAAAATAAAGCATGCACAAAATGCCTCAAAACACTATTGGTCAAACATATTACAAGTTTCTGACTCCCTGTCAGAATAACTAATTCTTAGCAGGCAAGTAAGTCCAGTACAAGGGCCTACCCTATACAAGGGTCAAACCCAGGAAATTCTTTTTTTTTCCTCTTTCCTCTTACGCCTCTTGTACCAGAGTTCACCTCCAAACAAAAGAGATTATCTATAAAAAACAATGAGTATTGCAGATGTTTGATGAGCCATTCTTGGTAAAACAATTGCACTTCCATTGAGAGTCTATCATCATAGAAAGAAATTGTCTGGGAACAGAGAGTCACTTTCTACAACCCTCAAAGAATAAGGTCACTTAGGAAGTGACCTTCTTTAATCTATTGATTACTTTTACCTTTCTTTCCTATGTGGCAGTGTTCAGTCTCAGATATTCTGCATCTTGTTAGAGATATCAGCTGTCTCTTCTGTCTCCCAAATAGGACAGAGAGTGATGTACTCATTTATTCATTAAACTAACTCTTTTTTTATGACAGCTTGCTATGTATCTGTCAGTAACTTGCTGGGCCCTAGGTTACAATAAGAAGGTCCATTCATTGTCTTTAAAAGGCAGGAGTTGAGGGGACCAGAGCCAACAGCTAGAGGGTCATTGTAGTACAGTATGATGAGAAAGATGATAAAAGTAGGTGTAGAATGCACAAAGGAAATACATCTCAGTTGAACATAATGTGAAGAAAGAGTGTCTTGCAAGGCTTCATGGAAGGAGTAGCGGTTTGTCTTTGAATAATCTGTAGTGGTTAGTCAGGAGAAAAAAAAAGGAGGAAATCACTATTGGAGAAAAGCATTGAGTCAATAAACTAAAAACTACCTGGATTTTGCATTTATTTGCCTTTGTGGTACACTAAAATTCTCTTTGAAGTGTCCAAAATAGTAAACCAACTAGTCAACTGATAGAACACTGGAATGAGGCTCACAGATTGCTTGGTAGAAAAACCCTTCCACAAATTGCTTTATCTTACTAAGTCTTAATTATCTTAACCTTAAAACAAAGGATCTGAACTCTATGACCTTTTCTGTGCTTGCATTGTATGCTCTTTCTAAGAGGAATAATCACTTCTCTGGAAATGTGGAGATATCCAGAAGGGGTTTTTGGAGTATAACTGTAATCCTGGGATAGTTGGAGAGTTTTTTGGTGTGTGGTAATTGAGTGGACTGGAACTGTAGGTACCTTCAAATGCAGTTCTGTGGCTTCAGCACCACTTATTTGGGAGTTGATCAGAGGAGGGAAAGAAGGTAGAGATGGTTGTAATGACTTGGGTTGTAGGTGATTCAGAAAGGAATTTGAAAAGCTTAGTTGTAGAGGATGCTTTTAATCTATTGATTTACTTTTACCTGCTCTACACATAGTTTTTTTCTGCCATTCTGGAATTCAGAAACTGTGGTCATATATAGCAACAGTGGGGGTGTGTGCATCTACTCAAAGGACTTATGGGCCAGAAATTCCATTAATTTGTTTTTTTATCCCTAAGGAACCCTTTATCTTGTTATTCCTGAGTTTTCCAGAAAGGATATGCAGAAAGTGTTAACTGCAAAGATATTCTTGTGGAAGATCCCTATAAAGGTGAACTGTATACCAGAAACACAAACTAGTGTCCTGGGCTTAGTATAGGAAATGTTTGACTACATATGGCTAATATATTTAAAGATTACAAGTCATAATCTTAAACTAAGATTTAAAACACAAATTTGAATTCCTACCTTCTCTGTAAAATCAGAAGATTTGACAACATTGGATCCCTGATCTTAATGGCAACAGTTAGTTGGACTTGACTAGTAGATGCCTCATTTATATGAGGGATGTGCTCATAATTTGAATTCATTGTGTTTCAGTTTTTCTACTTTTAAATTAGAGGATAATAAGGGAACTGTGTCATACTTTTTTTTTGTGGATTAAATAAATAAATATCTCTAAATCTCCTCAAATCAGGCCTAGTACAAAATAGGTGCTATATCAATGTTTGCTCTGCTAGTGATAATTATCTCTTCCCAATTAAATGTAGTCTTCACAACTCTCTATTGTCTTGCATCCATCTTGAGTTACTCATTTCCTGCCTGGCTCCCATAAACATTTGTGTTTTCATCCCTGCTGTTGGTTTTTAACATTTGTGAATTTGACATCTGTGATTTTAAGTACTCTAAAGCCACCCAGATATCCATGACTCATTGAGATTTGTGATTTTTGTTGAGCAATAATTAGAATCACTCATCTTGAAAGCCTGGTCAGCAGAAACAAACCACTTAGCCAGTGAGTGGGCCCAGCTCAGCATCCGCTTCTCATGTGGTGCCGTTGTTCTCCTGTTTTATGCAATAACTCTCCTGAAGGGGTACCTAGAAGGGGATGTCTATTGTAGTACTCATTTGGCCATCAATCCACTCCCTCTGTGCACCTCAGGATCTATAGTGTATCTTTTCACTGTGATATAATGTTATCCTTGCTTCCACAATAAACACTCTAATAAAATGCTATTCTGTAGCTCAAAAAGTTGGAACATTTGAAAAATAAATATAATTCCAAATGCAATTCACAATTAGAAAAGAAGGAAAATAGGGATCTAGTTGGAAACTAAAGTGGCTGCACAGGGAGAACCCAAAAACTCAGTTTTTTAATAGAACCACACTGAAGATAGCAAGAAGAGCATCAAAAATGAATATAAAAAGAATGTCAGGCACCTGGAAAAATAGTCAAGGACAGCAAAAGTCCAGCAGGAGTGCACTTAAAAAAGTGAAACCAAGAATAATACAAAGGGCTTGGGCCAAAGGAAGAAGAATATAAAGTACAGGTGAGGTCTGCTGCGGCAGAAAGATTAGCGGAGTGATAGAGAGAAGGTAGAACTTCCTGAATCAGGTCTTGTGATCATCTTTTCTGGTAACTGAAGATGTCCAGCATTGAAATGGGTTGCCTAGTAAAGTTGTGATGTTTTGACCATTGTAAGAACTTCAGCAATGTCTAGAAAATTACTGGTCAGGGATGTGGTGCCACATAGCCTTGCTCTTAGATCTCCCTCTGCTCAGGTGGATGAGGACAATGAGCTCTGCAGGAAGGCCCTGAATCCCCCTCTTGTACCCAGGAAGTATCCTAGGATGGACCCTACTTTCTTTTTCCTATTGCTTCCTCTCTTATGTATGCCTCTCTTCCTACCTCCTTGAGATTAAGGTTTTGTTTGGCTGTAAGCTTTAGTTTCACCATGGGATGTGATTTTTTTCAGAGATCTCTTGGGTCTGTTTTACTCGCCCAAAGTAAAACCACTCATCTGGAAGAATTAGCATATATGTTATCATAAATCTAATGACCAAATGAAGGAATATCATTTTTTTTCTTTATGTCAATGGGCATATTTTTCTCTTCTATTTGATTAGATTTCACTGTACGTAGGATCTGAGGCCAAACTGCCCTTGTAGATAGGTTCATATAACTGGAAGACTATGACTTTATAATATTTGGAGAAAGCTGACACACTTTCCCAATAAGGGCTTGGGAGAGGAGGTGACTACAGAAATCGCAATAAGAAGGGGAAAATGTTACTTTTCTGTTGCCCCTCTCTCTTTATACTGGAGTAAGTTTCTTCTTGTTAGCAAGAAGGCATGCTGCTTGGTCTCCACCTCCCTGGTGGCAGGTCTTCAAAGACCAGAAAGGACTCTTAGGTTTGACCACGGCAGTATGCTGTGGCAGCTTTCAGGAGTCCTGCTGCTGCTACTGTTACATTGCTTGTTGGCTTTAGAGACTGGGCTGGAAATGTAAAGTAGAAATGGGCTATTAGCTAAATGTAGCCACAGATACTGCCTGCCCAGCTCTTGGCTATTTTAATAGGGATCATTGCTTGATCACAGGAGTATAATTAATGTGCCTGTCTTACCATTTGGCTTGTTGCCTTTAAATAATTGGCTAAATATTTTCCTCTACAATTCTCAATTTCCTTGTCAGAAAATCATGAAATTCTTAAAATATATTGGAATGATCATAATAGGTTACTTATTACGTATATACTTTCAAGATACAGAGGAGTATTGCTGAAACCTCACATTGGAAAGGTGAGGTAGAAGGAAAGATAGCAGTTTTTTCTTTGCCTGAAAAAATATTTTTAGGGCATGGCATTCCGTAGAATATACTGAATGGACAGTCTTGTGAAACTCAAGGGCAAACAGTGAAGTTCTACTCTACCGAGCTGGCATTGTGAGTAATCTGTTAATCTCTGCCTGGTATCCTTACCTCTTTCTCTGTTTTTGAGCCTCTGCTAACATCTACTTCTTGAATTCTGTTTATTGCTCTTTCTCCTTCTGTATTCTGTAACTTAGCATCTGCACTTCAGTTTGTCTCTCTTCTATTCATTTTCACACTGGTCCCTTTTCCTCTGTCTTCTCTGTGCATATACCCACCTTCTCTGTGTCCATACTGTCCCCAGGCATTGATGCGCCATGTTGATATATTTCACCACACACCTATGCCCATATACTTCCTGCACATGATGACTTCCGTTGTGCCTTTGTTGGTCCTTGTTTCCCAGTGCTGACTCAGTGTGGCTCCCTCTATAATTCTGTGTTGGTGTCTGCTTGGATCAATGCTATCCGAAGCTAACATGTAAACAAAGCACCACTCAAAGTTGATCCCATAGAGCATAAAACATGGAAAAAGATCTGGGGAAAAAGAGGCAATGCCATGTGACTCCAAACTCAGTAACAATGACTCTTTACCCTCAGTGTTCTTCATGAGTTACTTGGCGCAGAAAGTCTTTTTAGTGAACTCTGAGTTCTTCCCCCACATTAAATGTCTCAGTTCAGAAATTTTTGGTTTTTGTTTTCTGTTTTGTTGTATTTGTACAATGATCTAAATGTTTTAACTTCTGTTTGCATGACTTTCCAATTTGTTCTGGCATTTATCTTCCAACTTAAAACTTTCCCCAGGGAGAGTTAGTTCCCTTTTCTCTGTTCTACCAAAGCAATTTGTTCATATTTTTATTGTGTCACTTTCTCATGTTTTATTGTTATTATATGTTTACATATATCACTTTCTTTCAAAGACAATTTTCTATTTATTTTCTTTTGGTCAATGCCCAGAAGATTATACAGTCACAAAAGAATTGACTTCTTTAAATATGTGGTAGAGTGTAGTCACCACTGCCCGTCAAAAACCCCTAAATTGATGGAAATAGAAAATCCCTAGTTCCTGCAGTGCAAGTTTAGACGTTTTTTTAAAAGCTGCACAATCTGAAATAAAGGAATCGCATAAGCAAGACTTTTGGTGCCCAGAACCCTTGCAATGAGTCTGTATAATGCTCCTTGCCAAGAAGCATAATTACTGCCCTACATGGAAGCATCGGTTATTTCTAGGCACTTATGTGGCCCTTCCTACATGGCAGTAGATAAAATCTTTGGAGACTCTTGTTTTGGATACTTTGATCTGTTGGTTCCTTTCCCCATGCTGACTGCTGGCCAACACACTACTCTAATATAGGAGGGTCCTCAGGAGCTTTGTCCCCTGAGAAACAGAAAGGGTCCTCAGGTAGCTTTGTTGTCTCTGATATAAACCTTTGTCTCCATAGTTCTCATATCATTTTGATTTTGAGAAAGCTTGGGCATAGAACTGGTTACTGTCCATGAGTTTCATCCCCTTATTTCCTCAAATCTAGGCTTCATCTTTTTAGACCTGGTCTAAGATAAAATTAAATAAATGAATTTGCCATAAAATCAGTTTGGTGTTTTAATTTTTATTGTATTCCCAGGTTCTGCTCACATTCAGGGGTAGATGATTCTTATATGGGTAGTATGCACCAGAGGGTGAAAATCTATTCTCATCAATTTTTAAAGTATTTTTCTCCGAGACTAAAGTTGGTGATATTTTGCATGGCCTCTTCAACCAATACAAATGTATTGATCCATACTTACTGCTGTACTAATGTACAAAATATAATTCCTTCACTTAAGGAGTTAATCATAATCATGTTAGAAAGAAAGAACATTAGATAGGAAGAGGGGAGTTAGGTAATCTATATGAGCTGCGTGAAGCATATACAAATACTGTAAAACCTTGTATGTTAGAGGAATTAGGCAGTCTGGAATAGTATAGATAACTTCCTGGAAAAAGGGGATATAAATGAGGGACAGAAGCAAACATCGACCTGTGTAGAATTTTTATTCCTCCACTGGTTACTGACTCTAGGTACTCAGGAAATAGAGCCCAAAACAGGAATAATGACAGACAAAATAATTGAATTCATGTGGTCAAGGGTGCGTTGACAAGATAGTCACGGTGGAGAGCACAGGTGTGGAGGGAGCGATCACTAGGCAGTATGGGGAGAACTGCTGTCCGAGGTTCTGAACTAGAGTTGGTTGGTTCTCCTGTCCTTGCCTATTTGTCCAAACTCTCTGGAATGCTGAACCAGGTTTGGGCAGAGATGTTGATAGGAGAAATGGGAGAAAGGGAAAGAAGGTAGGGAGCCGGGAGTAAGAGATTTTTTCCAGTGAAATAACCACTAAGAGCTATGACAATTTGCAAATAATGGCAAAGATGGGGGGGGAAGTCATAAGTAATCTCAGACAAAATGTTAGATAACTCTATCAATTTTTCATCACTGCATAACAAACTTCCACAAACTGGGTGGCTTAAAACAACACAAGTTTGTTATCATAGTTTTCATAAGTCAAGAATGTAGGCACAGGTTAGCTGGGTCTTTTTTCAGGGTCTCATGAGGTATAAACCAATATGTTAACTGAATTGCTTTCCTTCCTAGAGTCTGGAGTCTTCTATGAAGCTCAGGTGGTTGTTGGCAGAGCTCTGTTCTTATAGTTTAGGACTGAGGTCCCCACATTCCTGCTGGCTCCTAGCCAGGGACCACTCTCAGATTATAGGGGCTGCCCACAGTTCCTTGTCACATGGTTCTCCAAATCTTTATAACTTCAAGAAGGATCTAGTCATCTTTAGGAGCTCACCTAATTGAGTTAGGCCCACCCAAACAATCTTCTTTTTTATTAATTTGAAGTCAACCGATTAGTAACCTGTAACCTAATCATAGAGGTGATATTCCTTTATATTCACAGGTTCTTCCTCCACTCAAGGGGAAGGAATTATATAGGTTGTGCACATTAAGGAGTAGCATCTTGTGGGTCATTTTAGAATTCTGTCTACTACAATGAGCAAAGGAAAAAGAAACTTGTGTAAGAATTGCCATATTAAAATTATTTTGATTGCAAGTGGCTAGGTCAATCACAAATAATAAGTTAAAAAGGAACTCATTGGACATACGCTAGACTATCTTATAGATTCCCAGGAAGAATTGAAAAACTAGCCTTTGGGAAGAGTAAATTCTGGAGAAACTCTAGAGACATCAATTAATAGAACGTTTTTCCACAGCATCAATGCTTGGCTTAAAGTAATTTGTGTCTCTCAGTTCAAAAATATAATTTTTTTCTTTTTTTTTTTTTTTTTTTTGAGGCGGAGTCTGGCTCTTTTGCCCAGGCTGGAGCGCAGTGGCCGGATCTCAGCTCAGTGCAAGCTCCGCCTCCTGGGTTCACGCCATTCTCCTGCCTCAGCCTCCCGAGTAGCTGGGATTATAGGCGCCCGTCACCTCACCCGGCTAGTTTTTTGTATTTTTTAGTAGAGACGGGGTTTCACCGTGTTAGCCAGGATGGTCTCGATCTCCTGACCTCGTGATCCGCCCGTCTCGGCCTCCCAAAGTGCTGGGATTACAGGCTTGAGCCACCGCACCCGGCCCAAAAATATAATTTTTTTCTAGGAGAGAATTTAAGAATAGTTATCCACCTTCAATCAAACAAATACAACTGAGGGAAGACTCTTAGACTATAGACATAACTTATGATCCATGCCTATATATTGGTTCTAGTTATCAGAGAAATTGTTATTATTGTGAAATGTCCAGATACCTTAAGATGACTCTATGTCACATGTGAGGCAAAATGAAGTGATGTTGGCAAGTATCAACAATTGTATATAGACAGCATGAGAAAGATCAGAGAGGTGGAAATGGAGTCATTAAAGCATTATTGTCAGTTGTTAAATTAACATACTAAAATTTTGGATTTTATTTTTTTCTATTTTCACTAGCTTTCTTAAAATTTTTAATTAATGTATCTATTTTATTTTTATTTTACATTTCAAATACCCCCATTTAAATACATTTACACACAACCTATATAGTTTTATTTACTTTCAATAGATTTAACATGTGTCCAATAATAGGATATTTACCCTTCCCACCTTGGAAATTTGGATGTGGGTAGGAGATATTCCCTGTTCTCCAAGTACTCTTATACTATGCCACACTTGTGAGATGGACAAAAATTGATAGGCCAGGAGAAAGTAATTTGGAAAAAGTTTTGGCATTTTGTGTTAATTATACCTGTCATTGGAACACCCTCTCTGCCATCATACTTTAGCTGTTTGACACAGGGGGATTTGACATTAGTTTCTGATGTTAACAAACAATACTGAAAAATCATATTTGTTGTGCTTTTGCTGAAGCATGAATTTGAGTCATGTATACTGAGAGGTTGATGGGTAGTGGTGAGACACTGTTGGTGAGTGAGCATAGTTGACCACACAGATTGTGAAAGCTTTATTTAAACGTTCATTTCGTCCTTACTTCTGTTATTGTTACTTAATGCTGTTGCAGATTTTATAAGGTAGGAGGAATTAATTGCAATAGTGATATTAACCTTGATTCATTAAAGTCCCAGAATGTATTTATTTTATAATATAATGCCTTTATGTATAGTTTAACATTCACGTAATAGTTAGGTTATAATGTACTTTTCTATACATGATCTCTCTTGATTCTCGCCATAATGCTTTGAAGCATTAGGGTAAACCTTGTTCAGAGAAAGGAACTCAAAGGAGGTTCAAACAGGATGTATCAGATTCTGGAGCAGAATTCTTGTCTTTTTGACTTCTACTCCTGCATCTTTTTCCTCACAAAAAAAAAAAAAAAAAAAAAAGGAGAGATGCCTTTGTATCTGTCTGAAGTGTGACTGCTGAGGAAAATAACAAAAGCCCACATTAACATACCTATGAGCTCTAAATAAATATTCATTGTGATGTTTAGCCTAGTTTTCTCAATTGGGAGTCCACAGATCTCTCAGTTAAATGTGGATCATCCTAGTAATGTTCTTTCTCTATGGGCTTTGTTCCATAGACTTTGAAGCACAACCAAAATAGACTCATCCATTATAATTATTCTTAAATTTATTTCCAGTATGGGCATTAGGGAGAAAAGATACTGAGCAGTAGAAGAGAAGTGATGAAGAGCTAGTGACAGGTTGGGCCTTGGGGGAATCCCTGGGGGTCCTACAATGCAAGACACCAGCCTTAATTAACAGAGAAGTAAATGGTATACAATTGTACAAATAGTTTGGTTATATCTTCTACTCCTTTGTTAAGTTAAACAAAAAATACTGGACATGAGTATGTGTGTGTGGGAGCGGTGTTGGTGACAAGGAGGGGTGGAAAGGTCAATGGTACATAACTGTTCCTATAGTCCTTGTTTAGCCTTAAACAATCTTATGAGCTAGTGGTTAGTCTGTTGACTCACAGCCATGTTCTTCTTCTAGTTGGTTGATGGGGCAGGGGTTGTTTTCTGTGAGTGAGAAACAAAAGAAATATGAATGCAATATCTCCATTTTGTACAGTTTATAGATACAGTAAAGACTACTTAAACATAATGTTGCCCTAGGGCTCTGTGTGCTCCTGAAAGTCCATTGAGTTTAATATGTATATAAAGCCTTAAGGCAATATTGCACCATCAGAGAAAACATTTTTGCCCAGGCGATAAATGTATTGCTTTAGTGTCCTTCCACATTGTCAAATCCTTTGTATTAATGTCCTTTCCCATACTTCTGTCTTTATCACCTGTGATGCAGATTTTAAAGAAAAGGATTCCCATCTTGAGATGATTTTGTGATTTAGTGAAACTGTATCTTTGGTCCTTTTCTTGCCCTCTTTTTACTTAGTATTTTAGTTTTGGGCCCTTCCTTCCTTCCTTCCTTCCTTCCTTCCTTCCTTCCTTCCTTCCTTCCTTCCTTCCTTCCTTCTTTCCTTCCTTCCCTCCCTCCCTCCCTCCCTCCCTCCCTCCTTCCTTCCTTCCTTCCCTCCTTCCTTCCTTTGCTTGCTTGCTTTCTTTCTTTCTTTCTTTCTTTCTTTCTTTCTTTCTTTCTTTCTTTCTTTCTTTCTTTCTTTCTTTCTTTCTTTCTTTCTTCTTTCTTTCTTTCTTTCTTCCTTCCTTCCTTCCTTCCCTCCTTCCTTCCTTTGCTTTCTTCTTTCTTTCTTTCTTTCTTTCTTTCTTTCTTTCTTTCTTTCTTCCTTCCTTCCTTCCTTCCTTCCTTCCTTCCTTCCTTCCTTCCTTCCTTCCTTTCTTCTTTTCTTTCCTTTCTTTCCTTTCGTTTCCAGCACAACCATTTTTCCAAGGTCTATTGAAGAGAAAGATTATTTTGTGAATAAAATCACAATAAAACGGTGGTGATTTGGGGTGAGTTTGCATTGAAAACTTGAAGTTTCATCAACCAACTGTTCCTGAGCACCAGGTTATCCTTTCACAGGTGAGGAAGTGGGCTCAAAGGAGGTCAGGAACTTAACCAACTAGTAAACGACATTAGTGAGATTTGTCTTTCTCACAATTCTGATCTAATTTCATTTCCTGGTAATGCTTGTCATTGAGAAAATAATTTTTATAGAGAGAAATTCTAATAATGGGATTTATGGAACTCTAATAGATGAGGGTTGAGAGACCTTGAAAAGAACTCTCAGATCAGATCGTGTTCACTTATTATGTTCAAGGAAACCCTACTGCCCAGAACAAACTTTGATAATAAGCAAATCCTGCTTCCCTCACTTCATTAGGGAGGGCTCATTGAGGAAAAAACAAAGTAGCAGTGAGCTAGAGGTACAGAAGCACCTCTTGTATGCAGTCTTGAAGTCTTTTGTTTTCTCCCTGCACTCATATATCCTTTGGATCTAAACTTACCACAGCCTGGAGAGAGGGTCTGGTCATGCTCAGCATGGGGAAGTATTAAAAAATCGATCTTTCATCTTTCTGAGGGAAGCAGAACCACTCTTTACCACCTGAGAGTATAATTAGGGGTCAGTTGGGAGGACTGTTGAGTTGAGGCTATGTACACAATGCTTAACAGTGTGGAGTCTGGTATCAAACAGATCCAGGTTCAAGTCCTGACTTTGCTATTTTTAACTATGGGACTTTAGGCCAATTACTTAATTCATCTTCACCTACAAGATGGAATAATATCAGAGCCTACCTCATGGCCTTGTTGGGTGGATTAAGTAAGATAATGAATGTAATGTGTCTGACATAGAAAAAGTGTTCAATAAATGTTAATAAATTTAAAAATGCTAATTTAAGTGACTCCTGTGTGTGCTCCATATGATTGTTCTTTTCAGCCATAGTGCTAGTGGTATGGCTTGCTTCTAAATTACTTTTCCCCATGAGAGAGTGAAAAAAGTTGTTGTGTGTGCATGGAGGAGAGAGCATATACCTGACTAAATAGTGTAGATACTAATATAACTAGTAGCCTGAGAAGAGCCCTGAGTATCGTTCTCTTGAGCCATAACCTATGAAGGAAGTCCTGCTTAGCTCTGCTCTGGGGAGGTAAATGTGCTATTTCCTGTAGTCCTGGCTGTGTGTTTTGTGTTCCAGGGTTAGCTCAGCCCCCTCCTTGCCTGTCTCTGCAGGGCTGTCATTGTGTGATTCATAACTCAATATTAACCACAGATGAGGGAGGAGTGGAAAGGGGAATTTTCTTTCATATGACATAAAGTAACTGGGATCAGGGTTTTTCTATAGAAGCATTAATTACCCTTGTCAGTCTAACCAAGAACAAATTTTACTTCAACCAAGGATCATGGTATTTCATTGGCATCCAGTGAATGTACAATGAAGGCTTTGCCATTTATCCACGGGTATAATAAATTTAGAGTCTTTTGTGATTTATGTTTTTCCCTCATTCTGTTTAAACTGGTATGGTATCTATTAATAATAAGCACACAATTCTGGAATGTGAGACAGAAGGAAGGTTATTGGTGACAAGACTAGATTACCAGTGTGTAAGGTTTTTTCAGACTTTTAAATTCATTGTATCTCGAATCCTTTTTTCTTCTTTCTGCTTTTCCCTTTATTGATTGTGGAAACTAATGGAATATAAGAGTTGGAAGGAGACTAAGAGATCATCCAATATTTTATAAAGAAAAACTGTGAAGGACAAAAAATTGGTGGGTGCCTGTGGTATTGTGAAATACATATTTTTCTTCAATCCTGTTTCCTGACATAAAACTTCTAACATCCTTAGAATCTTCAAAGTGATGTCTTTTTGTATACTAATGATTCACTGGTGGCTGGCAGTCCCTAGCAGCCTCAGAATAGGGGCTGGTACCCAGAAAGACCAAGGCAGAATTAGAGAGTTGGGGCTTTCTGCAACTCCTCCTTCAGGGGAGGGGGGTAAAAGTTAAGTTGATCATCAATGGCCAGTGGTTTAATCAGTCATGCCTAAAGCTTCCATAAAACTCCAAGAGGACTGAGTTTAGAGGGCTTCTGGATAGCTGACAAAAATGGGGGTTCCTGTAGAGTGGCATGGCTGGGGAGGGCATGAAAGCTCCATGCCCCTACTCACATACATCTCTTCATCTGTACTCTTTGTAAAATATTTTATAATAAACTGTAAGTGTTTCCTTGAGTTCTGTGAGCCACTGTAGCAAATTAATCAAACCCAAACTGGGAGTCATGGGAACCTCTACTTGAAGCTGGTTGGTCAGAAGTTCTGGAGGTCTGGACTTGCACCTGGTGTCTGAAACCGGGGAGAGGAGACAATCTTGGGGACTGGGCCCTCAACCTGTGGGATCTGACACTATCACCAGGTAGATAGTGTCAAAATTAAATTGGAGGACACCCAGTTGGTGTCTGCTACAGAGATGATTGCTCCCTTGATGGTGGGGAGAAATCCCTTAATATTTTGGGGTCATAGAAGTCTTCTGTGTTGACTATTGTTTTGTTGGTATGACAGCAGGGGAAAAATGGTTTGAGTTTTTCCTAATAGTGCCCTAACTAGCCCTTGTCTTTGATAATAATTCCTGTTCACAGAAATGCATCCAGTAAAATAAAGTGGATTATCACTCTGGATATAGGTCAATTTTACTAGTTTTGCATTGGTAAAT
This sequence comes from Macaca fascicularis, assembly GCF_037993035.2. Lineage (NCBI taxonomy): Eukaryota > Metazoa > Chordata > Mammalia > Primates > Cercopithecidae > Macaca > Macaca fascicularis. The sequence goes on along the minus strand of NC_088376.1, from coordinate 167,846,713 downwards.
TCCGCGTTCCTTATCTAACTACAATGTGGAACACATTGAGCTCTCTCTGCAACTGGTTGTTCATATTGGTTCCTTCATTAAAATTCTGAGCCCATTTTCATTTTATATATGCATGATTAATATGATCTTTCCTTTTAAAACAGTTTTAACACTATAGATGATAAAACAAAGAAGAAGAGAAAATGAATTATACAAACTTTGTGGCACATTTGGACTCAATTCTATGTTTTCTATGCCTATCTCCAGAAACTAATTTACATCATGTATTCTTCTGGACTATGTATCTGTACTCTATTCTTCCTAAATTTTCCTTAGTCCTTTAAAAGTAGGCCATGTCTCCAAAATACAATGAATTGATAGCTTTAATATAAGCTTAATATGTATCTTTTTTCCCTTCCTAATCAGATGTGTATGAATTACTTAGAAAGTGATGGTGGAGGTAACTAACTATGGTGTATGCTCTGAGGTACTATTGAGGTCCTCTCTGTCTCCTTCATGCTTCTTCCCCCATCTACCCAAAATATATCTCCTTATCTGACTGCCAATGACAATAGAACATCATTTATTTTGGCCAGAAGGTTCTAGCCCTAAATAGAATGCAAATACACTTGGGGGTAAATATAACACCTAATACAGATTGGCTGATAAACTGTTTCCAGTCTGAACTCTAGATGAAGGAAAGTTGGTAGAAGAGAAGACTGGCTAAAAAGGTATGGGCATCTGGTATTTTGGGGAAAAGCTTTTTCTGCTACACCCATTATCACATGGTATCCGCTTTGTAGTTTCAGTGTTTAAGATAACCAGCTTCTACTCTCATGTCTCTTAACCCCTTATTCATTGTGCCTTTATGTATATTTTTCTCTTTACACAGCCTAAACTTAATGGTGAGTGCTTTCTGAAGACTGAAGGTGATGGCTGTTGAAACCTCTCAGATTAATCTCTGGGAATTTTAATTTAGTTGGCAAAGTAATATTTTTCAACGAAATATCAGGGGCTTCAATTTTCAGAACGTTGTCTTTTTAAATCCATTTGGCATTAACAACCTTCTTATACTCATCTGTTTAATTTTGGTGCCCAGTCTTCTGTAAGTTTTCCTAGTAGATCAAACAATAATACATCATTCTTTTAGAATCCAAGTTTCTGTCTAGTCATTGAGACATCTATCTACCAGTTTACTTAAGCTCAGCTACAGTAATCTCTAGTCATAAGTAGGCAAATATTCACAAAGCCTTACATATTAAGATATTACACAACACACTTTGTAGGTACTTAATTTATGCAGATCCTGGCTTTCTACATATTCTTATACTCTAATGAATACCTACTCTTCTATATCCAAGGAGCATTTTTAAATATTCTGATTAACTTTCCTTTATCTCTTCCTCCTTTTTCCTTTCCTTTCCATTCCTTTTTTGTTCATTCCCTTTTTCCTTCATTGAGTAAGTAATTCCTAAGTTCCTAATGTGTATTTAGCATATTGCTAGGCTCCATGGAATATGCTGTATCATCTAAATTAAAAAAATTCAAGTCAAAGTTTTAGAGATTACATAGCCTTAGAATATACAAAAAATATCACAGTTTTTGGAGATTTTTGCTGGTTTGTTTTTGTAGGAAAACATATAGATCATTGTTTGAAATTTCAGAATTTCAGAAAATTTAAATACGAAGGCCATCTTTTGGTTACATAATGAAAGAAATGCAACCTTCCAGCACTGTAAATGATCAACAGTTTTTGGTGTATTTTGTGTATTAGTAAAAAATACTAATGACTGTAATAATTATGTACATTTTGAACATTTTCTATGTGCCAGTCCCTGAGTGAAGCACTCTACACTTGGTTGTTGTGATCACGCTTAGCCTGGGAACCGGAACTAATGTCCTTCTCTATACAAAAGGAAACCATATGATGTATTGATAGATGCATGAAATTCATTGAAATAGGCACTTCTAGTTGGTTATCTTCTGGAACTGAGAAAGAACCTGAGATTGGTATTCTCCAAGCCAAGAGACCAGGATGCAGACAGCCCAAATACCAGCTACAACGAACTCTTCTTTACCTGTCCCTTTTACATTCTAGAAAATTCAACAGCAACACAAATTAACCTTTGGAAAACATTTCCTGGGTTTTATGTTTGGGTGAAATGCCCCTTTACTAAGCTGGAAGATGTGTAAGATGGAAGAAGAGATTCTGCTGGATATGGAGAAATGGGAACCCTTGTACATGTGGAAATGTAAAATGGTGCATTAGGAAAACAGTTTCAATGGTCCTCAAAGTGTTAAACATAGGGTTACCATATGACTGAGAAATTTTACTCCCAGGTATATACCCAAGAGAAATAAAAACATATTCATATAAAACTCATATATGTATGTCCATGGCAGCTTTATTTATAGTTGCCAAAATGTCTCTTGTGACTGGCTTCTTTCACTCAACATGACGTGTTCAACGTTCATTAGTATTGGAATTTAACTCGTCTTCATTGTTAAATGATATTCCAGTGTATAGACATACCCTCATTTATTTACCCTTTCATCAGTTGATGGACATTTGGGGTTTTTCCATCTTTTGGCAGTGTGTGCATTGTGTGTGTTGTGTGAGGGAGGGGGAGAGAATGAAAGGGATATTAAGATTAAATGACATAATGTATGTCATATTTCTAGCAGAGTTCCTGGGACATGGCGGATATGTTATTATTTTATTACTATTGTTATGATTTCCTTTATCTAGGAGAGCACAACTTCATTGCCAGATGTAACTTTTATTTAGACTAAGGAATCGGTTAAGATAACCATAAGATACTCTTGGCCTTGAACTCTGCCATGCCTAGACACAAATTATCTTCTTTGCCTTGGAAAATTATTACTTTAGTGAAATAAATTGTTTTCTTTCTAAATTTACAAACTATAAATTTTTACACTATAATACTTTGCTATAAAAGAACTTTTTAAGGTAGACTTTTTAAAAAAAATGTGCAGACAACTGAGACAAAAATACAAAATTAATTGGCAATGATGTGGATTAAAAAGCAGTTTAATTAGTCATTTATTTATTTTGAGATGAAGTCTCACTGTGTTGCCCAGGCTAACCTGGAACTCCTAGGCTCAAGGGATACTCGTGTGCACCATTGTGCTCAGCTATTATTTTGAGAAAGAAAGAATTATCAACTTAGAAGTAAAGAACAAAGCTCTTATTAAATTATGCAGTTAATTGCAAAAATATACTTGTGTAAATGGAGGAAATTTAGGGACTTAGTGAAGGAGTCAGGTGTAAAAGGAGAGAATGAGAGATTTAAAAGGTTGAAGAGCAAGGCAGAGAATAACATCAGTGCTTCCCAAAATTCTGAGTTTGAAAAATCAAACACATTTAATAAAATGAACAATTTAAAACTTAAAAAGCCCATATATTTGAAATACATATAGTTTAAAAACTTTATTGTTTTTCAGAAAGGAACACATGCCTCTATTCAGGAATTTAGTAACTGTTGCAATTCATATTTTTAGATACAACAATAGACAAAAGTGGAATTGTCAGTTTTTCTGCATCAGAAGCCTGAGTAATTTTCTATCTTAAAATTATGATGCACATTTTTTTCATATCATGTTTCTGAAATTTAAAATGTCATATAGAAAAAAATAGAAAATTTCTTTCTTTTTTCTCCCCCTCCCCTTTTTTTTTGAAAAGCTGCTCTTAAATTAAGGGTGCTATTTGGAAAGAAAGTAAATTGGTATGGTACATTTAATGTTAAATTCTGGTTACAGAATGAAAATTTCCCATAATAAAGCCAGGCTTCGATTTACTCTTTGTCTACTTCTGTGTCATTGAGCAAAGAAACATACTAGAATATAGACCAAACATCACAAATCAGGAAACCAGGTTGTGTTACCAACTATGGTAACAAACTGGAGGTGTTTAATATACATTCATATTCTGAAACATATAGAACTGTGCTGTGCAATATGGTAATTTCTAGCCACATGTGGCTATTTAAACTTACATTAACTGCGATTAAATAAAATTCAACATTTAGTTTCTCAATCGTACTAGCTACATATAGCTACATATGTATTGGACAGTGCAGACCACATACATCATCACAGAAAGTTCTCTTGGACAATGCCAATATATAAAGCTACCAAAAAGATACTTGTTCTTGCTGATGGTCTTTTTAGATATCTAAGTTGGTTGGTTGGTTGGTTGGTTGAGGTTACTAATAAGGCAGAATTTTGACATCAGCCTAGGCCATTAATATCTTTACTTAGTGGCCAAAGAGATGTCCTTAAGTTTGTCTAGAGGCATCACAGACATATGTTAATAGACCTGGTGACTGGAAGAGACGATGTCAAAGCTTCATTTATTTATTCTTAAATATTCATTGAGTACCTACTATGTTCTGGGCAGTATGTTCACTCAGTCTAGGTCCACATGGCACAAACAAGAAGATACTGCTCTTAACCTTAAGAAACCATATCAGAGCAGACAGAATTAAATAAGGCTATTATGGAGCTAATTATAGAACCATGTTCTGTGTGAATGCTGTGAAAGGTGTGGCTTATTATGGAAACTGGTTAGAAAAGAAACATAACCGGGAATCCTACTTCATTTAAAAAAAGTTTCTGTGTTTGTGACACCTAAGAAGAAACTGGGTTCCTTGGTTATGAAGGAAAAGAATTGCTTGGAATACTTCTCTTTTGTTACCCACATTGTCTAGCAAATTCCTAAATTCATAATAGATGGTCAGTATGTCAACTGAATAATTTACCAATCACTTATCTGTTTTAGTTACAGATATTTAGAGGATTTTATCAAAATAGCCATATCTTTAAAAAAGAGTTTAAAAAAACAAAAACAAAACAAAGGAGGATGGCAGAATGACCCCTGTATGCGAGTAGTTGTATGAGCAGAAATTAAAGCAAAGATAATTTTCTCAACCTTTACTGTGTTTTAAGCTTACTCTTACTTTAGTGTCACAAAGGGGTCTGATAGATATCAAAGGTTCATTTTTTTCCTGCAAACTTTATGATGAACTAAGGTAATTGACAGAATAGAATAAGCAGTCTGGGCTCTACCTACTGGAGTGGGAGTAGTCTGGACTTGGTAATAACAGAGATTCTTCTCAAGTAAAGAGAAAAATGCATGAAATGGGAAGATGCAATGTAGATTTAGGCAGTTCAGGTGAATGATATGGCAGGCATCAGCTGTCCTGAACTTACTTATGGATTGGGCAGTTCCAAACCACTGTTTTATTCATATAGTTGTCAACAGATAGATGGTCCAGTTCCTCCTACTTTGTATTTAACATCATGTCTAATAAATATTCAACACTTAGCACATGCAGACTGCACTTGTTGAGCCTCCCCAACAGCTACTAATGAGGACATTAGCTTTTAATTAACTATATAAAGCTTTGGGTTTGGACTAGAACGTTCATTCAGCACAGGCATCAATTTGTAGATCATTATAGGACATTAGTTGGTTGCTAGACAACCACATGTTCCAGCAGATTTTAGGCTGAGCTCCAACGATAAGCAAGGATCAAACATTTCAACTCCCAAATTTGATCTTATTATCTCCTCAGCCTGGACTATTCTAACAACTATACAGGTCTTATCAGGCAGAGCTACTAAGTTCAAACTATGGAGTAAAGTTTTTAAAAATAGAATATTTATCTTGAATGCAGAGGAAGAAATGTTAGTACAGATTAAAGCTGTTAACAATCTCAGCCAAATTGCTAAGGGGATGTCCATGTGGGACATATAAATTTGCTCACAGGATATCAGATATTATTTTAGAGTTTCATTTTAGTGTCTTTTTAAACATTTACTAGAGTTTTATGATGATTTTGTTATTGTTTTAATACAAATTTTTCTGGGAAATATGTTTACAAATATTTTCTGTACTTTTTATTTATGCCTATGGTATTACAATAGAACCAATGTGAAAATTAGGGTATAATAGAAATTTTACTTTAATTAAAGCAAAGTACTCCACCTCAGTGACCTACTTCATTAAATATTTTTATAAGTAAGACTTAATAAATAGATGACCTAGACGGATAAAATGGCCACAAGACAGATTTGACAAAGCTGGAATGGAGCACATTTTCAGTTTTGCAAATTTTATGAGACTTCTCTATGGAGTATCAGTATTGGTTGGCTTCTGGGATTGTTCTACAGTAGATAATATGTTCATTCCATGAAACAGAATATAGGCCTTGTCTATTCCTTCCCAATTTTTATGAGTTGAATCACATCTCCCCCAAATTCATATGTTGAAGTTCTAACCCCCAGTACCTCAGAATGTGACCAAATGAGAACAGAGTCCTTGCAGATGTCATTAGTTAACATAAGTTTGGACTGTGGTAGGGTAGGCCCAAGGCAATAACCAGTCATTATACAAATGGGTAATGTTGACATAGACACGCACACAGAACACCATATGAAGGTAAAATCAGAGATCCAGGTGATGCTTCTACAAGCCAAGGAACACCAAAGGTAGGCAGCAAACCACCAGACATTGGGCAAGAGGCATGGAACAGATTCTCCCTCATAGCCATCAGAAGGAAGGGACCCTGACAACACGCTGATCTTGGACTTTTAGCCTCCAGAACTCCAGACAAGAGATTTCTGTTGTTTAAGCCACACTGCATGTGATATTTTCCTGTGGCAGCTGTAGGAAACTAATGTACTTGCAGTAGTAAAGTGAGCAAACGCACATTCATTTTCTGCAGCAGTCGGTTTTCTCCCAAATCCCTGCACAGAGACAAAGCCTTGGGCTACTGGCCATATAGCACTTTCAAAATGTACAGGAGATAGAATCAATAGACTTCGACGCTGCTACAAATTCATTTGTGTCATCCATCAATAACATAACCCTTGTGGGTGATCCATATCAAATTCATTCTAGCAAGTGATTTTCGATGATATCAAAAGAAGCCACCCCCTCTATTCATTTTCAAAAACATGTGTCAGCACTCCCTAAAACCCACAGATTCTCTTTCCAATAGCCGTCCCTGCTTCGAGGGAAGAACCTGATAAAAGCCCAATTAAAGAGGTTTGCCATTGACTGGGGCACTTTGCTGGACAAAACTGAAAGCAACGGATACTTCTTCAGTCCATTAGGGTAAGCCACACTTGCCAGAGGCTCACCAGCAATTAAAAGTTACAAGACGCTGCATGTCCCCAGTGGGTCCTGTATAGGTGAGAGATAAACACACATCGAGCTGAAGAAGTGCACTGCATTATGATGCTCTTCTCATCTGAATTAAGGCCCTGGTTGAGCTCTGTAGTCATTGACTGCCAGTGTTTTTCTATCTGTGACTGGTACCCTTTGAAATAGTTCCCTAGAACTGTTTACCACATTTAGTAAGTACTTAGTAACATTTGTTGATAGACTCAATGGATGAATAAATAAACAGAGCCAAGTCCCTAGAAGTAGGTTCTAGATTTATTCCTATCACTCCTAAGCTCTATCTTTTTAAATGCCCCTGACTGGGTGTTAGTGCAGGTCACTGATCTTAACTCTCTTACACACTCACAAAATAGAGTTTCTAGATATTCCAGTAAACAAATGCTCTCTTTGGAGCAGGTTTGACTTAATGATATATCTCTTATCTCTCATCTCTCATTTGGCATCAAATGTACCTCTTTTTCCAAAATGTGTTAAAATCTACCCAGCTCAATAGTCCATTTGACACATATTACTAATCCATGTGTTTACTCAGTTGCTGTAAAAATAAGTTTTACATATTGATCAAAATTTGGCAGCCAGAAAACAACGGCACAGATTGAGGGCCACTGATTTATTGTTTGTTGGATTTCAGACTCATTTTATCTCCCCTGGAGGGGCCCTAGAACCCCTTCAATTTATGTTATTAATTAACAACTCCAATCATTGCCATGTGTGCATCCAGGTATCAGAATAAACACACACAGCACATCATTTCTACAGCTAAAGCAGCAACGCTAAAGACCGGAGTTCAGGTCATAACTGTGATTCCCCAGTGAAAGGGAAGCAGTGAATTAGCAGACATGTAATTTTTGGCTGGTTATTCTTCCACTAAGAATGTTATGATTGGTCAAAATGCATGCTGCCATTTTCTCTCCTGATCTAGGCAGCTGGAATCCTTAACTCCCTTTCTTGACATGGTGGATGATAACGCCCTGTCGTTTAAAGGATGGGGAGTGACACAGATTTATGAGAAGAGAGGCCAGGTTGTTGGAGCCTTTGGAAACAACAGAGATGGCATTAATGGCCCATCATCAATAATACATGCGTTCAGCCTTGTTGATCTAGTGGTCAGGATGAGTTTCTACCCATCCAGTTTATACATTCTCTTCTGATATATTTTTTGATGATAGTTTTGATCTGTAAAGATCTATAATGGAGGGAGCAGACTATGGCCTGGATTAAAGCCAACACAAGGGGATGATTGGTCTCATGGACTTGGCCTCATCAGCATAATGCTCTTATCTGAGAGAAGCATGGACAAGTGGGAAAACCAAGGCTCTCAGAGTCAGACACACCTTGATTAGAATCCCATGTCTGCCACTCACAAGCTATGTCTCATCAAAACACTTATTCAAACTCTCAGTAACTAAATTTCATTTTATTTAAACTGAAGCTAGTAATACTACCTTCCTTCCACCTTTTTTGGGTGCATTTTATGAGACAGCATATGTTGAATAAGGTAATATATGAGAAAGTACCTGCTGCAGTACCTGGCATCAAGCATGGGTTCAGTTGCTCACCTCTTTTCCTTCTTTCTTTATAACCAAACCAAGATGCTAGAAGTGTTCTTTCTCACTCATACAGCTCTGTTTGCAAAATGCTGCCCTCTTTAAATTAGAAACACATGAACAAATAAAAAATGCAATTTGAACAAATCTGCATGTTCTTTTAAAATCAATAAAAATAAACTTTTCATTGCTCAACAACTAAAACCCAGTTGTTGTTTTAGCCGCCATATGATTGTTACAGTGTGATGTGGAAGAGTGGTGAGTATTTTGCTAAAATATGAATACAAATGCTTTGAGTACCTGAATAATGTATATCCATTTACTACCTGTTTACTAAAAAAGTCCTTTTTACCCAAATTTAGGAAATAATTAGAAGATGCAGGTATTGATAATGAATAAACCTTTTCCCGATTCAATGTTTATCATGTACATTCCCTTTTATTTGATCTTATGCATTGACTTTGTTAAATAGAGATTACTTCATAGATAGTAAGACATCATCACAGGCATTTGTGGAGGGAAGGGACTTGTTTGTCTCTTGTCTGGATTTAGACAGAAGGTTCTCAAGGGCCCTGTGCTGTTTTGAAATCTTTCCTCTCCCCTAGCATTGTGTTGGCCAAATAGGAAGTAAATCCTCATTGATTAGAATTGGGTGAGTCAGAACACAGAAATGTGACCAAGAAAAAAAGAGCAGGATGAGTCAGACAGGAGTGAGAGGAACCGAGGTTTGAATGGAGGAGTAGGAGGAAGAGAAAGGAGACTTCACTGTGTGGAGATGGCAACTGCCCTGGGGGTGGAGCTGCTTGGAGATGCAGGCCTGCTAGAATCCAACAAGCCTATGTCTGAAACAGCTGAGAAAGATCCCACTTTACATTGTCCTGTGAAAATAGAGAGGGATCTAATGATATTTGGCTATTCATATTAGCCTCCTCACCTCCTTCTTGTCTTTGTGTCAACTTTTTAATGAGATCTTCTTTGATAATCCTACTTAAAACCCACCACCACTGCCCCCCAACCTTCCCTCATTATTTTGTCTTTTAAAAATTATAACTTTAATTTTCTTTCTTAGCACCTATTATCATCCAACATTGTTTAAGTTACTCATATTTTCCTTATAATATTGGCTCTGTAATTGCAGGATTTGTTTCACTGTTATATCTCTGACACCCAAAACAGTCTGACATGTAGTAGATGCTCAATGTGTGTGGAGTAAGTAAATGAATAATTGGATGAACTGAGTATCTATTGCATCTGTAGTACTGTACCAAGCTGGGGATTTAAAGACAGGAAAGCAGAATCCCTACCCTTAAAGTGGTTGTAAAAGCAGACAAGTAAAATAAAAGTTGGCCAGGTACCATGGCTCCCGCCTGGAATTCCAGCACTTTGGGAGGCCGAGGCAGGCAGATCACTTGAGGTCAGGAGTTCGAGACCAGCCTGGCCAACATAGCAAAACCTCGTCTCTACTAATAATACAAAAATTAGCCAGGCATGGTGGGGAATGCCTGTAATCCCAGCTACTTGGGGGGCTGAGGTGGGAGAATTGCTTGAGCCCTAAAGGTGGAGGTTGCAAGTGATCCAAGATCATACCACTATACTCCAGCCTGGGCAACAGAGTGAAACTGTGTCTCAAAAAAAAAAAAAAAAAAAAAGAAAGAAAGAAAGAAAAAAAATTATGATCAGTGTCCTGCTCAGTGTTATGGCAAAGGTAAATGTGGGTTTCTGTGGGAACACAGAGAAGGGACTTCTAATCGGGGCTGCAGTAGGACATGAGAGGCTCAGAAGTCTTTTTTTGAGTGAGTGATGTCTGCATGGGGACACGGATAAGAATTAGCTGGATACTAAGGGGGACAAAAGACCCTAACCCAGCAACAGAGGTCTCGGGTATGCGCAGCCTTACTTTGAGAGATTAAATACAGTGATCAGTTACCCAAAAGTATAAACCTAACTGGTTTATATGTATCTCTGATTAGGGAGAGACCTCAACAGGCAAAAATAAACTCTCAGTGATAGCTGTGATTGAGTGAGGCTTCCACAACTGAACATTTAACAAGAGGCCCTAAATTAGGCCTTCAAAACTAAAGGCAGATGCTCCATGACAATGAGAATTCAAAGAAGTTAATATGAATTCCATTTCCCTTCCTCAACAGTACATTAGGAATATTTATCTTCAATGACAAGATTATCTAATTATTTTAGAAAAAGCAAGCCTGTGTAGTTTTTGATGTCAAGACTGTAAAGATATCAGCTATGTAAGAAGATAATAGTATCATCTACTTTGAGCCTGTGGTGTGCTAGAGTTTGCCGTTCAGCTCGTGAGAGTCAGTTCTTAAGCACTCAAAAATCCTGAGAGCTGATTGTTAAACATTCCTTATTAAAAATTAAATTGCATATTCCTTTACTATAGATTGATGTTTTTGTTCCTCACTCCCCAAATTCCTTTACTGAAACCTAATTGTCAATGTGAGAGTATTTAAAGGTGAGAGTATTTGTGGCCTTATAAAAGAGACTCCAGAGGCCGGGCGCAGTGGCTCACGCCTGTAATCCCAGCACTTTGGGAGGCCAAGGTGTGCAGATCACGAGATCAGGAGATCGAGACCATCCTGGCTAACCCGGTGAAACCCCGTCTCTACTAAAAATACAAAAAAATTAGCCAGGCGAGGTGGCGGGCGCCTGTAGTCCCAGCTACTCGGGAGGCTGAGGCAGGAGAATGGTGTAAACCCGGGAGGCGGAGCTTGCAGTGAGCCGAGATCACGCCACCGCACTCCAGCCTGGGCGACTGAGCAAGACTCCGTCTCAAAAAAAAAAAAAAAAGACTCCAGAAAACTTCCTTGTCCCTTCTGCCATGTGAGGACACAGCTAAATGCCCCATTTGTTAACCTGAAAGAAGGCCCTCAACAGATAATCTTCCAACACCTTGATCTTGGATTTCCCAGCACCCAAAACTATGAGATACATTTCTGTTGTTCATTAGCCAGTCTGTCTTTGGTATTTTGTTGTAGCAGTCTGAACAGATGAAGATCACTGTCAACTTTAAATAAATTGTACTAAAAGTTGATGAATCCTTCAAACTTATCAGTTCCTACTTGTTTTACAAGATTTTACCATTTGCTCTGCTTTTAAGGAAACTTATACTTATCTGTATGGTGGAGATACTACATGGGTTACTGTGCATCTCTGTGTTCAGTGATGCCATGTTGATAGCTACAGATCAGCCGTGGTGTGATTACTTACAACATGGAAACTGGCAAATGCTGGGAAACAGGTGTCCCCCCACCCAAAGATACAGTCATTAAGCATTTTCTAGGAAACCACTGCTTTAAGCCCCAGAGACCTAATAGCGTTGAAGGTCTTTGGAGTGAGTCTGACACAGAGCAGAACTGTGTCATAATTGTGGTTGCTTAATAGCTCTTAAATACCTTTTAAATATTTGGTAAGTCCTATATTAGAGTCTTGTAAATCTCTTCTACTAGCTCCCTTGCCTCTAGACACAGGCATAGGACCAAAGAAGAAGGTGCTGCTTGAAATCTCCCTCCCTGGCAGGGTGGGTGGAACATGAAGGAGGGGCAGGGTAGTCAGGGGTATTGGTGGGCTACTCCTGTGGTGGCTTTCTGGGTCTCCTGTGCTGTGAGAACTGTGCTGTCTCCGTGCACGCTGCGGTGGGTAGATCACATCTTCAGGGAAGTGACAGAGTGACCTGGCTCTTATTCTGGGCAAACCAACTTCAGAGCTGAGCTTCAGTCTGGTTTTCTGGCTGTGAGCTTTTGGGGATTCTATGATATTCCTCTTCAACCAATTTATCTTCTGCTTGAAATACATAGATGGGTTCTGAGATTTGCAACGAAAAATATGGGTTAATGCAGCAGCTTATTTCCATTATAGCACACATCAATGAAACTATGAGTTTAAAATTTGACATTGTATAAAAATACAATTATATGGCATAGATTAGAACTTTTACCGCTTATTTGTTTTTATTAAAAAGTTGGAAAATATAGGAGTGTGCATTACGCATAAGTCATCACTGGTAACATTTAATATTTCCTCCTTTCTGTTTTTCTGTTCAGTGTATATTTTAATAAGAGCAAGCTCACACTGTTTATATTGCATTGCACTTCACTACATTGGTGGTTTATCTTTCTGAATCAAAATTAATTCATTTCTAAATTTAGATATAGTTTACATGAGGACTTTCTTTTGAATCAGTTTCTTCTGAACCTTTGTTAAGATAAATTTTTGCTTATTGGAGATATAGTCTGATGTCCTGGAACAAGCATAGCATTTGTAATTCATTTACTTTTAAGTCATTTATTTAGTACATGATTATTAAATATCTACCATGTACAAGACACTGTTATAAGTGAATAGGGATATGGCAGTGGGTATACAGACAAAAATTAATGCCCTCGTGGAGTATATACTTTGAGGAGAGAGATAGACAGCACAGCTAATGAGTAAGTAAATTATGGAGTATGGTAAAGGTGATAAGGTACTGTAGAGGAAAAAAAGGTTGGGCAAAGAGGATGGAAAGTGCTTGGGTGGAGAATGCTTACAATTCTAAATAGGGTGGCAAGGGTAGGACTCACTGATGGTGTGACAATTGAGCCAGGGCTCAAATGAGAGGGAGCTCTCTGGAAAAGAACCTTCCAGGCAGAGAGAGGAGCTAGTATAAAGACCTATGTGAGGGACCCTGGCAAGGCCAGTTTGGCTGAAGGGGAGAATAGGAGAAGATGAAGGTGAAAGAGATAAAGGGAGAGTTTAGATCACTTGTCATTGTTGGAGCATTATGATTGTTGCAAGAAGTATGGCTTTTACATTGAGTGAAGTGGGTGCCACTGAATTATTTTGAGCAGAGGGGAAACATAATTTGATTTATGCTTTACAGGTATCACCTTTACTTCTAGAGAGCTCAGAATGCCAACTTATATAGAAAGATTTGCCAACAAACACACACAACTGAGATACTTCTTTTGAAACTATTTTTGTACAGCAAGTTTTAAAAAGGTGGTAATTAACAAAATTAAAGATGAAATCAAACTCAAAATAAAAGATATCACCCTGACTTCTGTATTCAGAGTGTTGTCTGTGAGCCAGGAGTATCAACATTTCCTAGAGCAATGTTAGAAATAAAGACCTTTAGGACCCATGTCAGATCTACTAAATTAGAATTTGCCTCTAATAAGATCCCACGGTAATTTATCAGCATAATACCACTTGACAAACAGTAATATATAGAAGAGAGGGATAAGAGAAAAAGGCCAGGGATAGTAAAGAGGCATTTGCTATAAAAGGCATTTGCTATATTCTGAGTAAGAGATAGTAATAGCATGCACCAGTGGTGGTTGTGAGAAGAAAAACTGGATGTGAGGTGTAAAAGAAAGGACAAACCAAGAATGACTCCATGGTTTTTGGACTGAGCAAGTGGAAAGTTCTCATTAACTAGATCAGGGAAAAACACAGGTGGAACATATATAGTCAAATTATATTTGAGATGTGTGATGATTAATCTCCCATGGCAACTTGGAGGGTGTTTTGGGATGAGAATAACATTTAAATCTGTGAACCTGGGGTAAAGTAGATTGGCCTCCAAATATGTGTGGCCCCATCCCATCAGTTGAAGGCCTGAATGGAACTAAAAGACTGTCCTCCTCAAGAAAAGGGGGCATTAATTCTCCAGAAGACTTCCTGCAGACTGCAATTGCGCCATCAGGTCTCCTGGGTCTGCTTCATTCTCTTTCTTTTCTCTCTTTCTCTCTTTCTTTCTTTCTTTCTCTCCTTCTTTCCTTCTCTCTCTCTCTCTCTCTCTTTCTGTTGTTTTTTTGAGATGGAGTCTCACTCTGTCACCCAGGCTGAAGTGCGGTGGCACGATCTCGGCTGACTGTAACCTCTGCCTCCCAGGTTCAAGTGATTCTACTGTCTCAGCCTCCCAAGTAGCCAGGACTGCAGGCATGAGCCACCACGCCCGGCTAATTTTTTGTATTTGTCGTAGAGACGGGGTTTCGCCATGTTGGCCAGGCTGGTCTCCAACTCCTGACCTCAGGTGATCCGTCTGCCTCAGTCTCCCAAAGAGCTGGGATTACAGGTGTGAGCTACCACGCCTGGCCTGCAAATTTCAATATAAAGTGATTTATTCCTACTGGTTGTTTCTCTGGAGAGGCCAGACTAATAGAAGATGTTAAGTAGTTATTTCAGTCTGAGTTTAGACTGAATCTAAAGATACAAAATTGACAGTCACCAGCATATAACTTAAATTTGAAGTCATCAGAGTAAATAAAATCACTAAAGAAATGAGGTGTATGAAGAGGGGATGTCAAAAAGCCTAACCTCTGGGGCCCTCCAACATTAAGAGGTCAGAGAGAAAAGAACCAGCAAAGGCTCAACAGAAGGGGCCAGAGCAGAGGGAGAAAAATCAGGTGAATGTGTTGGGGTAGAAGACAGGCAAAGGAGTATAGAATTAATGTGTCTAATGCTGTTGGTAAGTCAGGTAAGATGAGGATTGAGAATTAGACGTAACAAGACAGAGGTCTTAGGTGTCCTTGGTAAGGGCAATGTTGATAAGAGAGTTGGGGATTTGAAAATGAAACTGGAGTGAGTTTGGAAGAAGATGGGAAGAAATTGGGCATTTAAATTTGTCTTTGTGTGACCCTTATTTAAACAGTTTTTAAATTAGATTATTTTTGTAGCAATTTTAGATTTACCAGAAAATTGAGCAGAGAGTTTACATACAGTTCTCACCTCCCACAATTTCCCCATTGTTAACAACCTGAATCAATGTGTTGCATTTATTACAACTGATAAATGAACATTGATAAATTATTATTAACTGAAGCCCATAGTTTATGTTAAGATACATTCTTTGTGTTGTACAGTTCCATGAGTTTTGAAAAATCTATAATGTCACGTATCCACCATTACAGTTAAATTTTTAAATCACAGATCAATTGCTTACTAGCTGTGTGATGTTGAACAAATTACCTCAATCTGAGTCTCTATAAATTGTCATGGTTAAATAAAATAAAATAGATGAAAATGCCTAGAATGAATACTGGCACCTATTAAATGTTAATTTTCTTCCATTCTCTTTTGAATAAAAACCAAAAGATATAATGAAATACCTATAGTTTTCTTAAAGTGCAACTTTGCAATTTTACGATAAATTACATGTTTTCTGCTTATTGAGTCTTTAAAAAATTTCAGGACATATATCCTCCCGAAATAAATGTTTTACTATCATAATTTTTAGTATTTGGTCCAGATGACTCTTTTGGTTCAGGGTGATAAAGAGGCCAAGTCATCAGTTGATCTTTATATGGGTCAGTTAGTTCTACAATAAGAAAAATGGTTACATTGCCACAGATAGCACATCTCACCAACCCATCCATCTCTCAGATAGACTGAAAGAGGCCTCAGCCCGTGCACACAGATTTCCCAGTGCAATTTCATCACTTTTAGAGAAACAACAAATGCTATAAGGCTTTCAAGCAGTAGAACACATTCTTAAGTGAAAGCCATTTCCATGTAGTTTTTGGCAGAAGGAATTCAAACATTGCATGGGATGTTAATTAGATAAACTTTAAAGACCCCTTTAACCTGATACCTGCACAAAATTTATCTAAAAGCTAGCAAAATAAATGTGAGATTCCGGGGTCAGAAAACTGTATTCTTAAGGAAGAAAACTGACTTTGAGAAGAAATTGGTTTAAAATCTTTGAAGAAGTTTTGATGGGTTTGATAGAACAAAAGAAAAAGGAGATTTTTGGTTTGGTTTGGTTTTGGAAGCTGCAATGATCTTTTATTTCATGGAATGAAAACATATTTTGATAAGAAATACTGTATTTGGGGAAAGGATCCAATTTGTGGAATGATGCAGCTAATGATTAGGCTGAGTTGAACTGGATTGATTCAGTGAGAAAATAGAAAATAGAAACAAACATGCTTTTTCCAGCTTTTCTGAAAAATGCATATTAAAATTTGTCTTTTTGAATTGGAGTGGAAGTCTAATAATAGTTGTTGGTCTTGAATTGACAATAAATCTTGTCACGGGAGGTAGAGTTAACTGAGTCAATGTTACCAAAGGTGGCGTTAATGAGTATAATCCACCCTCCAGACAGAGAAAGTTAGATTAGCAGCAGTTTTTGGCGTCAGTGCGGGATTTGGAGGGACTGAGTTGGATAAGGGAGAATAGAGTGGTGGAGGTTTCACAGCAATATGAATTCGTGTTTCAGATAAAAACTAGACAAGATTTAGTGTCAGATTAGCTAGACTAGGGCAAGGGAAGTCCGGAAAAGTAAGCCAAAGAGATATTGAAGAGAATCCTTCTGGCTGCCCCAGATTGTCTCATTTGGACTGATTGCTCAGGTTTCCAGGGTAGAGCCCTCTACCAAGTCACTCTTTATAGCCCTCACAGAGGTAGGTTTCCATTTACTAGGTAATTTATTTAATACCTTCATGAGTTCTGGTATATTCATGTACCATCATATGATCGACTTATATTTTCTTATATCAATTGACTTTTTAAAGCCATAAATAAATTAGTCTTAAAAGGGAACTTTGTATTATTAATACTATTTTAAATGGAACGTCTTTCACTATAAAAGGCAGGTAACTATAAATATAAGTATAATGGAAACAAGGCAATGTTATTAATAATTAGTTGCTAATTATTATTAGGCAATGTTAATAATTAGTTACTAATTATTAACAACTAAAAGTAATGAGTAACTGATTACTCTTACACTTTTGTCAGGTTTTGATGTTTGATGTACACTTTCTCTTTATTAAATGGGATATTACCTAAGTGTTGGATAATTGATAAAGACTATTACCAAATCGAGTCTCCCTCTCCAATGAGAAGAGCTGAAAGAATATAGAAAAAAGATACAACTTTTTCATTATATGATTCAATGTTATTTATTGACTTGTGTAGCCATAATGTGAACACTTTTCACATACCATCTGGTTTGGATGCTGATTCCTTTCCACTCTCATGCTGAAATCTGCAGGGAATTTTGGATGTGGGGCCTAATGGGAAGTGTTTGGGTCATGGGTGTGGATTCCTCATGGATGAATAGATCAATGCCCTCCCTCAGAGGTGAGTGAGTTCTCACTCTATTATTTCCTGCTACAGTTGGTGGTTTAAAGAAGTCTGGCACTTTCCATGCTCTTTCTTGCTTCCTTTGTTGCCGTATGATCGCTGCACACATTGACTCCCCTTTACCTTATACCATGAGTGGGAACAGTCTGAGGAACAGTCTGGGAACTCTTCACCAGATGCAGATTTCCAATCTTGAACTTTCCAGCTACAGAATTATGAGCCAAAAATATATTTTTTTCTTTATAAATTACCCAGCCTCAGATATTCCTTTGTAGCAACACAAAATAAACTAAGACACCACCCAAGATCATTTCATGTACAACTCAAAATCATTTTGAGGAAATATTGCTCTAGAATAAAATTTCTAAAATCTGGAACAATCCCAACATTTATGTGTAAACTTCTGTTGATCTATGAAAGCATTGTTGCTGGGTCTGTATCAAAGTAAAAAATATGGATAATATGTGAATTTTTTTTGTAAAGTGAATCAATTTATGATTATTATGAGACTATGCCTTATTTTAATGTTAAAATGGTTTCTCATATGAAGTGGTGATGATGGAGGAGAAAATTCTAACTTTATATTGAAAACATATAAATACTTGTTCTCTATTTTGATAAGTCTTTTGTGATTGATTAACACCACAGTTTAGGAAACTACAGGTCTAGCCTTTTAATCTTGAAAGTTGCAGATTCTCTACTTATTCTTGTACTTCTTTCATATACTAGGATCTTATATGTAAGGATACCTCAGAGAAGTAAGCTCTAGCTTATCTGTAGGTCTACCTTATAGAGACTGTAAGATGAGGGAAAAAATGAGTTCATAAATTGTGAATGTCTTTGATGAGTGAGAACTCTTTTGTGTGAGATAGTTTGATCATCTTCCTGGAACTGGTGTTACCTGAGTCAGAGGAAATGTTACATCCTTGGATTTGGATTTTAAAGGGTCTGTGTTGTTCATAGCTTTTGAGACTCTGGTTGTTTCTTTACTTGCAGGGAAAAAACAAAACAAAACAAAACAAAACAAAACAAAAACAAGAAGAAAACAAGACTCTGATGCCCTAGTCTTTAGTCTTCCCATCACTTAAAGTGCAAGAGGCAGAGATCCTGCTAGGAGAAATGATGACCAAAAAACTTTAGATTCCTCAAATTGTATTTACGTGATATTAAAGACACATTGCTTGTTTAATTTAGAAATTAGAACTGAAATCCAAAGGCATTAAGTGAGGTAATGCCAGCTGTGTTTGCATTGGCATGCCTTTATACATGTCAGCATGAAGCTAGTTATAATATTCCCATCTCATCCTCTGAATTTCTATAGGTTCCCTAGTGTTGTTTCCTGTTTTTTCCCCCTGATTTTGGTCCTTTGTTTCTTTTTTCTGTTTTTCTTGTCAGAGTGGCTAAAGTTTTATTATCAATTTTGTTAATAAAAGAATAATATTATAGTTTGATTGTTTCCTTCCCTTTTTTTCCCTACATAATTGGTTTCTCTTCTGATCTCGATTATTTCCTACACTCTACTTAATTTTGATTTAATTTTTCTCTTGTTTTTCTATATTCTTAGAGTGAAAAATGTTAAAATCTTTCTTTCCAATATAAGGCTTTAACACTATACACTTTTCTTTAAGCAAAAAATTAGCTGCATGACTGTATAGTATATACTTTTAATTTTCTGTATATTATGATGCTTTCACATCTTAAAAAATCTTTGTAGTTGGGGAGATACTACTCCTCAACAGGGATAGCTTAGTTCTAGAGATAGCAAGGGTTCAGCTTGGAGTATGCCCTTAATATGCAAACTAACCAATCTGGAACCATATGCCCTCTAGCTGCCCTTGCATCTCAGGAGACAATATTTCTCTACTTTAATCATCCCAAGGCCAGGTACTGGGCAACCAGGGGCTATCTATGGTTAAGAGTTCACAAAACTATTGAAAGTTGATCATTCACCTTGCCTTGCCTTGCCTTTCCTGCAGAAACCCCAACAAAGGCTCTGGCCTAATGCCTTCCCCTCATTTCTGCTTCTGCTTCCTTACTAAAACTTGGTGTTCCTTCTGTAGCCATTTGTAGCAAGCCATGACTCTCATTTCTAGGGGAACTGTGAGTAACACTAAACTTTTCTTTCAGTGGCATTCATCTCTTCATGTACTTAGTCATCTTTAAAAATTAAGCCCTTGGCACAGAATAATTCCATAAGTTTTGTCATTTGTGTTTTTATTTCCATTCACTTCAAGAGATTTCCTAATTTCCCTTATGACTTCTTCTTTGACTTATTGACTACTTAGAAGTGTGCTAATTTTCAAATATTTGGGGGATATTCTAAATGTATTTATGTTGCTAATTTCTAATTTAAATTTATTACAGTAAAGAACATATTTTGTATGATTTCAATCCTTTAAATTAATTAAGATTTTTTTTATGGCCTAACATTTGACTGAGAGTGTTCTGTGTGGGTGGGACAATAATGTGTGCACTGCTGTTGTTGGATACAGAGTCTATAAAGGTTGGGTCAAGAAATCCGATACTATTATTCAAGTTTTCTATATCCTTATCGATTATATTTATAGTTGTTTTATGAATTATTGAAAGTAGTATAGAAATCTCCAACTATATAATTGTTGAATTGTCCATTTATTCATTTAATTCTGTTGTTTTTGCTTTGTAATCATGAGCTTCTTTTGTTAGGTACATTTATAATTTCAAGTATTACTGAAGTATTGATTCTTTTATTATTATTACATTTCCTTATTTGTCTGCCTTAAGTAATGTTTCTTGTCTTAAATTCTATTTTGTCTGTTATTAATTTAGCCATTGCAGCTTTATAATATTTATGGTTTGCATGGTATAAGTTTTTCCATCATTTAACTTTTTCTCTTTTGTCTTTAAATCTAAATATGCCTGTTATAGAAAATATTCACTTTGGTTTTAATTTTTTAACCCAGCCTAACAATTTCACCTTTTGATTGGGGTGTTCCATTCATTCATGTTTAATGTAGCTATGGAAATGTTATGTTTGCATCTACCATTTTTCTTTTCATTCCAAATGTCTTGTGTTTCTTTTAACCCTCTATTCTTCATTTTCTGCCTTCTTCTGTGTTAGATATTATTTGTGTGTACCATTAGATTCCTCTGTTCATTATTAACTATGTTTTACAAGTTATTTTCTTAGTAATTGTTCTAGGGAATACAATAGATTATCACAATCTATTTCAGGCCAATTCTGGTAAAATATAATAGTTTTGTTCCAGTATAGTCCTATATTATTCTCCCCTTTGATTGTTGTGTTATTGCTGTACATCTATATAAGCAATTTTATATTTATTGCTTTATTCAGTGTTATGCATTTGAGAGAAAGTAAGAGAATAGATAAAAACATTTTTATACTTAAAAAAACTTGCCCACATATTATATATGATGCTTCTTATTTCTTCCTGTGGATTCAAGTAACTGGTACAATTTTCTTTCAGCCTAAAACAATTTTAATTTTTTTCTTGTAGTAAAAATCTCCTAATAGCAAATTATTTTCAAAAAGCAAGTATCTAGAAATGTGTTCATTTTGCATTTATTTTTGAAGAATAGTTTTGCTGGATATAGAATTCTTGCCAGCAAGTGTTTTTGTTTGTTTTACCTTAAGCCTTTTGATATACAATTCCACTGTTTTCTGGCCTTCTTTCCAATGAGAGAGTGATCATTATGTCCTTGTCCCCTGTATGTAATAAACAATTTTTCCTCTTACTACTTTTAATATTTTCTCTCAGTCTCTCATAAGTTTAAGCATGTTATTTCAAGTTGCAGATTTCTCTGCCTTTACCCCTTTGGGATTGACTGTTCACATGTGTATTGATATGATTGATGTCATCCCACAGATTTTTGTATGCTGTTCATTTCCTTTCATTTTTTATTCACTGTTTTTTATATTAGATAGTTTCCATTAATTTCTCCTCAAAATCACTGTTTCTTTTGCCATCTCAGATTTTCTGTTAAGCCCATCTAATCAGTTTTCATTTCTTGTTGTACTTTTCAATTTTAGAATTTCCATTTGAGTCTTTGCTGGCAAGTTTGATTGAAATATAATTCACAAACCATAGCTCACTCATTTAAAGAGTACAATTCTATGGTATCTAATATAATCACAGTGTTGGACAGCCATTACTGCAATCAATTTTAGAAATTTTTATTATACCAAAAAAAAAAAATCCAATATCTTTAAGCAATTATTTCCTAACAGCTCTTCCGAACCCTATACAACCACAAATCTACTTTCAGTCTCTATAGATTGTTTGTTCTGGACATTTATCATTTGTTCATCCTGTTCATTCCATTCTATAAATGGAATTAACATGTTTCTTTTACGGGTGACTTCTTTTACTTAGCGTAATGTTTTCAAGGTTCGTCCATGTTACAGCATGTTTCAGTACTTAATTTCTTTTTATTGTTGAAAAATATTATATGGTATAAATATACCACATTTTTATCCATTAATCAATTAATAAATATTTGTATTGTTTCTACTTTTTAGCTATTATGAATAATGTTGTTAACAATATTTGTAAACAAGTTTTCGTGTAGACATGTGTTTTCAGTTATGTTGCATATATATCTAAGAATAGAAATGCTTAGTCATATGATAATTCATTTCACCTTTTGAGGAGTTTTAAGAAACTCCCAGACTGATTCTAAAATGGCCACACCATTTTACATGTCCACAAGCAGTCCTTGCTTCTTTTGTATCAACACTATGTTTCCGTACTGAATTCTCTATTTGTCAAGTCACTGTCATATATTTTGAATATAGTTCATTTTAATTCTTGGCATATATTTATAATAGCTTTTTGAAATGTGTTGTATGCTAGATCCTATATCTAGGTCTACTTAGAGTCTGTTTTTCATTGACTGCTTTTTCCCCTTGAGAAGTAAGCTTTGCTACTTTGAAAATATCATATACAGGCATATGCCTTGCAGATATTGCAGGATCAGTTCCAGACCACCACAATAAAGGGAATATCACAATAAAGTGAATCATACAAATAGTTTTTGCCTGTGTATATAAAAGTTATGTTTTAATGAAAGCCATATATGGCAGACCCACAGCTAGTATCATAATGAATGGGAAAAACTAAAGCCTTTCCTCTAAGATCTGGAACACAACACTGTCAGCACTGTTATTCAGCAGAGTAATGGAAGTTCTAGCTGGAGTAATCAGACCAGAGAATGATACAAAGGGCATCCAAATTGGAAAGGAATAAGTCAAATTATCCTTATTTTCAGATAACTTGATTTTATATTTGGAAAAACCTAAATACTTTACAAGAAAACTATTAGAACTGATAAACAAATTCAGCAAAGTTTCAGAATACAAAATCAATATACAAAAATCAGTAACATTTCTATATGCCAACAGTGAACAATGTAAAAAAGAAATTTAAAAAAGTAATCCCATTTACAATAGCCATACATAAAATTAAATACTTAGGAATTAACCAAAGAAGTGAAAGATCTCTATAATTAACGCTATAAAAACACTGATGAAAGAAATTGAAGAAGACACTAAGAAATGGAAAAATATTCTATGTTCATGAATTGGAAGAACCAATATTGTTAAAATATCCATGCTACCCAAAGCAATCTACAGATTCAATGCAATTTCTGTCAAAATACCAATGACATTCTTCACAAATGTAGAAGAAACAATCTTAAAATTTATATGGAACCACAAATGACCCAGAATAGCCAAAGCTACCCTAAACAAAAAGAACAAGACTGGAAAAATCACATTTCCTGACTTCAAATTATGCTACAGAGATATAATAACTAAAACAGCATAGTACTAGCATAAAAGCAGACACATAGACCAATGGAACAGAATAGAGAATGCAAAAAGAAATCCACACACCTACATTGAACTCATTTTTGACAAAGGTGACAAGAACATATTCTTGAGGAAAGACCTTCTTTTAAATAAATAGTGCTGGGAAAACGGAATATCCATATGCAGAAGGAATAAAGTAGACTCCTACCTCTTACCATATGCAAAAATCAAATCAAAATGAATGAAGAATTAAATCTAAGACCGCAAACCACGAACGGACTATAAGAAAACGTTTGGAAAAATCTCCAGGACATTGGTCTGGGCAAAAATGTCTTGAGGAACACCCCACAAGCACAGGCAACCAAAGTAAGAATGGAAAAGTAGGATCACATCAAGTTACAAAGCTTCTGCACAACAATGGATACAATCAACACAGTAAAGAAACAACCCACAGAATGGGAGAAAATATTTGCAAACTACCCACATGACAAAGGATTAATCACCAGAATATATAAGGAGCTCAAGCAACTTTATAGGAAAAAATCTAATAATCTGATCAAAAGATGGGCAAAAGATTTTAATAGACATTTCTCAAAAGAAGACATGCAAATGGAAAACTGGTATATGAAAAGGTGATCAACATCACTGATCATCAGAAAAATGCAAATTAAAACTACAGTGAAATATCATCTCACCCCAGTTAAAATGACTTATATTTAAAAAACAGGCAATAACAAATGCTGGGGAGGTTGTGGAAAAAAAGGAACCTTTGTACGCTGTTGGTGGGAACGTAAATTGGTACAACCATTATGGAGAACAGTTTGGAAGTTCCTCAGAAAAGTAAAAATTGAGCTACCATATGACCCAGCAATCCCACTACTGGGAATATATCCAAAAGAAAGGAAATCAGTATATTGAAGAGATAACTGCACTCTTATGTTTGTTGCAATGCTGTTCACAATAGCTAAGATTTGGAAGCAACCTAAGTGTCCATCAGCAAATAAATGGAGAAAGAAAATGTGGTATATATAAACAATGGAGGACTGTCCAGCAATAAAAAAGAATGAGATCCCATCATTTGCAACAGTACAGATGGAACTTGAGATCATCATGTTAAGTGAAATAAGCCAGATGCAGAAAGACAAACATTGCATTTTCTCACTTATTTGTGGGATCTAAAAATCAAAACACTGGAACTCATGGATATAGAGAGTAGAAGGATAGTTACTAGAGTCTAGGAAGGGTGGTGGGGATTTGGGGAGTATATGGAGATGGTTAAAGGGTACAAAATATAGAAAGAATGACTAAGACCCACCATTTGATAGCACAACAGGGGACTATAGTTAATAATAACTGTACATTTTAAAATAACTTTGAAAGTGCAATTGGATTGTTTGCAAATCAGTGGATAAATATTTGAAGGGATGGATAACCCATTCTTCATGATGTGTCTATTTCATATTGCACACCTGTATTTCATATTGCACACCTGATGGTAACATCAAAGATCTCTGATCTGAGCTTTCCTTAAACCTCATAAACCAACCTCTACAATTTGAAACATTTCTTCTGCAGCTTCCTCACCTCTTGCAGATGTATGCCTACTATGTTCCCACAAAAATTAAAGATAAAAAATTTTAAAAATTATGTTTATACTATAATGTAGTCTATTAAATGTACAATAGCATTACGTCTTTAAAAAAGAATGCACATACTTTAACTGAAAGTGCTTTATTGCTTAAAAATACTAATAGTCATCTAAGCCTTCAGAGATTAATAATATTTTTGCTGGTGGAGGGTCTTGTCTCGATGATAATGGCTGCTAACTGATCAGCGAGGTGGTTGCTGAATGTTGGAGTGACTGTGGAAGTTTCTTACGATAAGACAACAATGAAGTTTGCTTCCTCAATTGACTCCTGTTTTCACAAAAGATTTCTATATAACATGCAATGCTGTATGATAGCAGTTTACCCATAGAACTTTAATCAAAATTGGATTAAATACTACCACATTATCAACAAAGTTTATGTACTAGGTTGGTGCAAAAGTCACTGTGGGTTTTGCCATTGAATATAATGGCCAAACCGCAATTACTTTTGCACCAACCTAGTAAGCTTCTAAATCATTGGTTGTCATTTCAAAAATGTTTATAGTATCTTCACCAGGAGTAGATTTCATCTCAAAAAAACTAACTTCCATTGCTTATCCATAAGAAGCAAGTCTTCCATAGGAAACAAGTCATCATCTGTTCAAGCTTTATTAATATTATGAGAATGCAGCAATTCAGTTACACACCTTCAGGCTTCATATATCTAATTCTAGTTTTCTTACTATTTCTACTATATCTGCAGTTACTTCCTCCAATGAAGTCTCACATCCCTCAAAGTCATTCATGACAGCTAAAATCAACTTCTCCCAACCTTCTCTTAATTTTGATGTTTTGACCTTCTCTTATGAATTGCAAATGTTCTTAATGGTATCTACAATGGTGAATCCTTCTTAGAAAGTTTTCAATTTATGTTGCTCAGATCTATCAGAGGAATCACTATCTATGGTAGCTATGGCCTTACAAAATGTATTTCTTAAATAATATGTCTTGAGAGTCAAAATTACTCTTCGATCCAAGGGATGTGGAATGAATGTTGTGTTAGCAGGCATGAAATATTAATCATCTGTAAATCTCCAACAGAGCTCTTGGGTGACTAGGTGCATTTTCATTGAGCAGTAATATTTGGAAAGGAATTTTTTTCTACATAATAGTTCTCAACAGTGGTTTTTAAATATTCAGCAAACCATGCTGTAAACAGATGTACTGTCATCTCGGTTTTGTTCCATTTATAGAGCACAGAGTAGATGTAACGTTACTCTTAAGGGCTGCAGGATGTTCAGAATGGTAAGTGGACATTAGCTGCAAGTTACAGTCACCAGCTGCATTCGCATCTAACAAGAGAGTCAGCCTGTCCTTTAAAGCTTTGAAGTCGGGCAAATCTTTAGTAATGAAAGTCTTAGCTAGCACTTTCTTCAAATACGGTGTCAGACTGTTTTATCTACAATGAAAATGTGTTGTTTAGTGTAACTACCTTTATAAGTTATCTCAGGTAGATATTCTGGGTAACTAATATTGCAGTTTCTACATCAGCATTTGCTGCTTCCTCTTGTACTTTTATGTTATAGGGTGGCTTCTTTCCTTAAACCTCATAACCCAACCTCTACAATTTGAAACATTTCTTTTGCAGCTTCCTCACCTCTTTTAGCCTTCACCGAATTGAAGAGAGTTAAGGCCTTACTCTGAAGTGGGCTTTGGCTTAAGGAAGTGTGGCTAGTTTAATCTTCTATGCAGACTGCTAAAACCTTCTCCATAACAGCAACAAGCCCGTTTTGCTTTCTTATCATTCACGTGTTCACTGGAGTATCACTTTTAATTTCCTTCAAGAGCTTTTCCTTTGCATTCACAACTTAGCTCACGGTTGCGAGAGGCCTAGCTTTTGGTTTGTCTCAGCTTTTGACATGCCTTCCTCACTAAGCCTAATCATTTTCAGCTTTTTATTTAAAGTGAGAGATGCACAACTCTTCATTTCGGTTGGACACTTACATGCCATTGTAGGATTGTTATAGACCTAATTTCAATATGGTTACATCTCAAGGAATAAGAAAGCTTGGGGAGAGGGAGAGAGATAGGGGAACAGTCAGAATGCATACAACATTTATTAAGTTCCTTGTCTTATATGGGTGTGATTTGTGATGCCTCAGACATTACAATGGTAACATGAAAGACTGCTGATCAGAAATAAACATAACAGATAAGATAATAAAGAAAAAGTTTGAAATATTGAGAGAATTACCAGGATATGACATAGAGACACAAAGTGAGTACATGCTATGGAAGAAATGGGCCAATAGACTTGTTTGACTCAAAGTTGCCACAGACCTTCAATTTTTTAAAAATTGAATATCTGCCAAGTGCAATAAAGTGCAAAAAAAAAAAAAAAAAAAGGAGATGTGCTGGTATATTTTTGTTATTGTTTAGATTTGAAATGTTTACACAAGGCCTTCTAGCAACTTTGACTTTTTTTTTTCCGAGCATTCTTTTTTAATTGATTTTTTTTTTTTTTTTTTTTTTTTTAATGTTTAGAGATGGAGACTCACCATGTTGCCCAGGCTGGACTTAAATTCCTGGGCTCAAGCAGTCCTCTTGCCTCAGCCTCCCCAGTAGCTAAGACTACAGTTGCTTGCCACCATGCTGGGCCTGAGCATTTTATAGTAAGTAGTTTTTCAGGACTTAAAGTTTAGTGTTTTGTTGCTGATGTCTTTGCTGTTTTTGTTTGTTTACTGTTGTTGCATTAAACCTGGCTATTTTAGTGCTTGTTCCATTGTCTGCACAGCTTTGCATTCAGCTAATGTTTGCAACAGTATTTGTTCTTAAACAACTTGAGCTTCTGTGTGTGCTTGGGGGAGCATTACATGAACATGCAAAGTTCAGCTAGCTCTCAATTTTATCTTGGCTTTCACTTTCATCTTGGCTCCCTTAGATCTCCTCTTTGTGTGTGTATAGTATTTAATCAACCAGGGATGTGGAGAGCTTATCTAGCCCTTCTCTGGCTCTCTCGTGTTCATAATCTCCTCATTTTGTTTCTGGCTGGACATTGCTTATGTGAAATGGGATTGAAGCCTCAGGTTTTCAGAGCTATGGGTTTTCTTTGTTTTCTTTCAAGTTTGCTGCTTACTGTCAATGCTGTCATGGATTTTTGCCCACTCACCTAAATGAAGTCAGTTTCCTTTGGCAGAAAGGTTGATAGTTTCTCTGGCCAGCTCCATAGGGGTAAAAATAACATTCTTGTTGAAAAAAATAGGAGGTAGGGTGCGGGAAGGAGGGTACAAATGGTGGTGGAATGAGAATTTTGCCTAGAGTCGAAAGCTGCAGATCATCACTCTTTTTACCTTAATAAATAAGTTTTAAAACTCTTTGTAATAAATGACTCTCAATTAATTTTTTGTCAGTGGCTAATTTCCATTGCCTCCAAAATTATTGTTTTAGACACTTTTATTGAATTTTGTACTTTAGGGGCAAGCGTATTCGTAGATCTTTTCACCTTTCCATAGCCATAAAGTTTGCCTGCTCTTAGTTTTCTTCACTCTCCTAGAATGTGATTTCTATCCTCCAGATTACCATCTGATTAAAAATGGCCACTACAGCTCAGATATCACATTAAAGTTCCTGGTCAAAAAAAACAGAAAGGGTGAAAGTATAAAATTGGTGCCTCTGCCTGCGGATTCATGTCCTTTTAAGGAGGCTTTCTAGTTGTCCACACAACACTTTTGCTTACATATTATTGGTGAAAACCTAATCATATGGCCATAACTAGGTGTATGGCATATTGGGAAATGTTATTTTAAAATTTGTTTTCCATACAAATAGAATCAGAGTGGCCAGGTGCAGTGGCTCACACCTATCATCCCAGCACACTGGGAAGCTGAGGCAGGAGGCTACTTTGAGCCCAGCAGTTCATGACCAGCCTGGGCAACATAAGGAGACTCCATCTCCACTATGTGTATATGTACATAGATATATATATACACACACACATATACATACCTATATATATATAGAGAGAGAGAGAGAGAGAGAGACTGAGAGAGAGAAAGAGAGAAATGAGCTTTCTTAGGAAAAAGAAGAGAACAGCTATTGAGTGGAAACCAACATCTTTACCACACTATCTTTAAATTCCAGCTCAAGTACTATGGTTCTCTTCCTGAAATGCTCAATCTTCCATAAATTATCTCAGCCGATAAAACACTTACCTCTATTTTGTAGAGGTATTTCAAATTCATCTGGTATTTATCACATTCTTCTTTGCTTGCTTTCTTGTCTTTTTTATCCAACTATATAATAAGCCTTCTGAGTGTGGCATTTATTTTTATACCTTTTTAGAGTTCCATGAGGTGTCTAGCACACCTTGCATATAGTTGAAGCTTAATAAACTTTAAAAAATTATTTTATCACATTATCAAAAATGAGTAATGGCAAAATGGCAGAACTAGGAGGGAATCAAAGCAAACCTCACGTCTCCCTGCACCACTCTACCTTGTCTTTTCTAGAATTGACCCAGCTTGTCAAAGTCATCTGATAGTCCATATTTTGTAGACATGCCATTGGTAACTTTTTCCAGGAATACTTTACTTCATGTGAAGCTTTCTTTCAAACTTTACTTTGTGGGATTTATGACTGTATTAGGCCATTTTGCATTGCTATAAAGAAATGCATACAGCTGGGTAATTTATAAAGAAAAGAGGTTTATTTTGGCTTGCAGTATTGCAGGCTGTACAGGAAACGTGGTGCCAGCGTCTGCTTCTAGTGAGGGCCTCAGGGAGCTTACAGTCATGGTGGACAGTGGAGGAAGAGCTGGAGTGTCACATGGCGAGAGATGAAGCAAGTGAGAGGGAAGAGGTCCCAAACTCTTTTACACAATAAGATCTCATAGGAACTACTACAGTGAGAACTCACTCATTATTGTGAGGAAATCACCAAGCCATTTATGAGGGATCTTCCCCCAAGACTTAAACACCTCCCACTGGGCCTCACCCCCAACACCGGGGATCACATTTCCACATGAGATGAGGAGGGGCCAAGCATCCAAACTATATCAATGACTGAGCTACAGCTTCTCAGAACTGTAGATGGCTCTCTGTGAAGCAGAAGTTGGTAGCCATCCAGCTTTCCTGGGCAGAAGTCCATACTATAAACTGTGATTGCCAAAATTGGAAATAATTCTCTAGATTCAGTAGAAAAGAAACTACATGGACAGACAGCAGAATCTGAAGTTCAAATAGCCTTTCCTGGCTTGAGCAGCTTCCTGAAGCTCATTGCCAGTCAGGATGAGCTTTGTATATCCCAGTAACTCTGAACTTGATTTCCTGGGTTCTCTAATCTAGGAAGAGTCAGCCTGGATTCTTCTCCTCAGCCTACATTTTAAAAAAGAAGAAGAAAACTTAAAAATGGGCATTTGTTTCTCAATTACCTGTAAGTGTATTGCCACAGTCCAAGAGAAGAAGAATATGATTAAAATTATTTTTAAAAACTACATACATTGATTGCTGACCCCAACATATCCTTTGTTGAGATTGCAGCTGTTTCTTAGAAGTTATAGAAAGGCTATAACTTAGTTTTCTGAAAACTTTTTGCTAGAGTTAATTTCACTGTGGCCCTCACAGATTCATATGTTTATCTGCAAACTCCTTTTTTTTTTTGGCCATTCCTTCCAAATAAAAAAAGCTAACCAGGTTAAGGCATTGAAGGAAAAGACTCCCTCAAAGACAAGAAAAAGTACCATATATATTAGACATACTGATTTGCGTGCACACACACACACACACGTGTGAATACACATGGAACACCTCACTATTTAATCTGATAAATATATATAAATATAATATATAAATATATAATATATATATACATAAAGTTGTTATAGCTATTAAATGAAAATGGTGGCTTGGAAATGTAGCATTTGTGGTGTTGCCAAAGAAAACAGTGACTCCTGAGTTGAGAGGTTTTGTAAACTGGGATGTCCTATCTGGCTAAACTACGATCGAACTATTTGAAATGTAAAAAAATATTTTTTTGCTAATCTAGACCACAGAAGGAGAGCATGCAAAATAATTTTTGAATAAACACTTTTTAAGTATTTTTAGGCTTTGGTTTCCTCACCTGTAAAATGAGAGAGCTGGATCAGGATATCTCAGAAGCCTATTTCAGCTCCATGGTTTTAGAGCTTTATGGAATCAGCTGACTAAAATCAACACGGTAGACTGACATTATACTGAATGTAATGAAATTTCTGATATCCTCAGTAAGACTTTCCTGTCTAAACTAACACAAACACATTGAGCACTGATTACATTACTCTTCCTATCCCTCCCCATTTCCTCATAAATATGGGTTGTCGCAAATAATTTTCCTAAGGTTTGAACTGTGGTTTGGTTGAATTCTTAGTGACTCATTTGCATGCTGTATCATTATCTCATTTTGTTTATTGCTCACTTAATCAGGTGCCTCTATGGAATGGCAGTCTCCAGAATGTAAAAAGCAAATCGTTAGTCACGGCAGGAAGTGAAAAACAGGTGCATTGTGCACAGCTATGCCAACTTAACATAGCAGAAAACTATAGTCAGGTTTCTGGGGGGCACCTATCATAAATTGGGTAAAGTTATTGACTCTCCCTCATAACTTAATCACTTGCTTTCATTCTCAATATATATGAAGCAATAACAACATCAATATCATCTCCCCCTCAGGCTATAACGACATCCATGCCTTGCATTTTCTGATTGTTTCAGACCTTCCTCCTCCTTCACAAGAACATTGTGACTTCCTTTCTAATTAAAAAAGATAAGAAATCTTAAATGGCTTCATTTTCTCTGTCTACTTTTGCTCACATCTCCCACTGATATCAAACTATTCCCGAAAGTAGCATTTTTCCTTTTAAAAAGAAGAGCTATGTTCACAGTCTCCTTTAAAAACATCCTTCCAACTATCCAACAATTTGACAAATAAATATTTATTAAGTACCTACCATGTGCTAAGCACCAGGGATGCTAAAACAAATAAAACATGCTCCCATATAGAGCTCGCTATCTAGGGGAATTGATAGGCATGCAAACTGACAAAAACAAATAGCATGGTAAAAGGGATATATCAGAGGTAAATTGTATTACTCAGAGTTCTCCAGAAAAACAGAACCAACAAGATATATGCAGATATATAAGAGGAGATTTATTATGAAAATTGGCTCATGTGATTATAGAAGTCAACAATTCCCATGATATGGCTGTCTGCAAGCTTTAGAGCCAAAAATACCAGTGGTGTAATTCAGTCTGACTCTGAAAGGCTGAGAATGAGGAGAACTGAAAGCCTGAGAACCAGGAGGTGTGGGGGTTCCTGGTGAAAATCTGAGTTGAAAGGGCTTAGAACCAGGAACTCTAATATCCAAGAGCAGGAGAAAATGGATGACCCAGATCACGAAGAGAGAAAGAGAGAATTTGCCCTTTCTCAGACTTTTGTTCTGTTTGGGTGGGACCTCAATGGATTGAATGATGCTCGCCAACATTGGTGAGCGTGATCTTCTTTACTCAGTCTATCAATTTAAATGCTAATCTTTTCTTGAAATACCCTTAAATACACAACCAGAAATCGTGTTTTTCTAGCTATCTGGCATCCCTTAGCTCAGTCAAGTTGACACATGAGATCAACTACCACAAAATTACTGGACATGTGGGAGCAAGTAGACGAGAAGTGCCTAAGTCAGATAGGGCAGTAGGATAGAGTCAAAGAAAGATTTTCAGAGGAAAACATATCAGCAGTGAGTATTGAAGGGCAATTGTGTATTAGACATTGAAGCGGAAGAAATGGGCACTCTGGGCAGCAGCCAGAACTTATGCCAGGAGGTGAGCAGAACCTTGGAGCAGTGGGGTAACTGCAAATGGTTAAATATTGTGGAAAAACAGAGTTAGAATAGGGATAAAGGGGAATGTCAAAAAAATAACAATGACAAGATAGACAGGGGCCATGATACATAGGCCCAGTAAACTGTATTACGGAACTTCAATTTTATTCTAAGACTCTAGACACTGGAGAAACAAGAAAGTATTTGAAATAAGACAATCATTTGACTAAATTTGCATTTTAGTATGATCACACTGAATTCAATGTAAAGGTCAGAGTCAAGGGCAGAGTTAGGCACATAGCAGGCCCCTAGAAATTATATGTTGAACAAATGAATGGTGTCAGGACACGAATGGATTGGTACAGGCATGTCTGAAGGCAGAGAGTCCTAGTGATGACTGTTGCAATAATTATTTAAATTAATAATGCTGAGGATGGGGAGAAGAAAATGTATTTGAAAGCAATTAAGGAGGTATAGTTGATAGAGGTCTTGATGATTTTTTATATAGGTGGGAAAAAAGGAAATGAGGAATGCAAGATGAATACCAAGTTTTTACATTAAGCTACTAGATAGAGAAGGCTGGGACATTTCTTTAGGTAGAAGACACAGAAGGTGAAGCAAACAACGGAGAAGAGGATGGAGCTAAATCATTTAAATTTGGACAAGTTGGATTTGAGATGTGGTAGAAATATACAGTTCAATGTTCAAATCAGGAACTTAGGAGATAAGTATGGGTTGAAGATATAGATTTGAGAATCATCACTGAATAAATAATCAGGTCATCAGAGCAGATAAATTCAGTCATGTAACTTGAGTAGAATAAAAAGAAGATCTGAGTGGGAGTGACATCAGCAAGATGGCTGCCTCTACTATCCCTCACCGAAATACTAACTGGCAAATATCCACAGACAAGAATGCCTTTGTGAAAATCCCTCAGCCAAGGGTGAGGCGTAAGAATCCCATTGGCCCACTGACACCGAGGAAAGCTACATTACAGGGGCAAAGGAGAGTTTCACTTTGACCATGTTGCTCCTCCTCCAAGCTGACACAATGCCACAGCAAGAGGGTTTCCTTGGGCCTACTGTTTCATCATTAGGAAAAGGGGCCTAAGGCAGACATTAAGCTTCCCAAGCATTCCACGTCACTTCCAGGAGGCTCATTTATTTCTTGCCTCCTGGGCAACATGAAGAGAATTGGCAGGGCTAGACCACCCGAGGCCCATTATGAACACAAAAGAGGGGTAAAGCTCTGACCAGCACACAAATTTTGGCAGTGGCACCACATCCCTGCCAATGGCATTGCTCAAACACAGAGTTCAATCCACAGTGGCTGGTGAGATTGTGGAAAAAAGGGAATGTTTTTACATGGTTGGTGGGAGTGTAAATTAGTTCAACCATGGTGGAAGAGAGCATAGTGATTCTTCAAAGATCCAGCGGCAGAAATACCATTTGGCCCAGCAATCCCACCACTGAGTATATGCCCAAAGGGATATACATTATTTTATTATAAAGATACATGCATGTATATGTTCATTGCAACACTATTCACAATAGCAAAGACATGGAATCAACTCAAATTCCCATCAATGATAGACTAAATGGATAAAGAAAATGTGGTACACATACACGATGGAATACTATACAGCCATAAAAGGAACAAAATCATCTCCTTTGCAGGGACATGGATGAAACTGGAAGCCATTATCTTCAGCAAACTAGTGCAGGGACAGAGAATCAAACACTGCGTGTTCTCACTTATAAGTGGGAGCTGAAGAATGAGAAAACATGGACAAATGGTGGGAAAGTACACACACTGGGGCCTGACAGGGTGGGGTTAAGGGAAGAAAAGCATCGGGAAGGATAGCTAATGGATGTTGGGCTTAATACCTGGCTGAATGGTTGATCTGTGCAGCAAACCACTGTGGCGCATGTTAACCTATGTAACAAACCTGCAATCCTGCATATGTACCCTGGAACTTAAAATAAAAGTTGAAGAGAAAAAACATCCTAGAAGCAAGCCAAGAAAATAGTTGTCTTGACATTGGCCTTGGCAAAGAATTCATGGGTAAGTCCTCAAAAGTAATTTCAACAAAACCAAAAATTGGCAAGTGGGACCTAATTAAACTAAAGAGCTTCTGCACAGCAAAATAAACTATCAACAGAGTAAACAGATGGTGGATTGGATAAAGAAAAGGTTGTATATATACACCATGGAATACTACATGGCCATAAAAAAGAATGAAATAATGTCCTTTGCAGCAACATGAATACAGCTGGAGGCCATTATACTAAGTGAATTACCACAGAAACAGGAAACCAAATACCACATGTTCTCACTTATAAGTGGGAGCGAGCTAACCATTGGGTACATGTGGACATAAAGATGGGAGCAATAAACACTGAGGACTACAAGAGGGAAAAGGGGAGAGGGGGGCAAGTGTTGAAAAATACCTATTATTAGGTACTATGTCCACTACCTCTGTGACAGGTTCAATCCTACCCCAAACCTCAGCATGACACAATATACCCTTGTAACAAACCTACCTATGTATTCCCTGAATCTAACATAAAAGTGGAAAAAATGTGTCAGGTACAGAAAGATGAATACACATGTTCTCACTTATCTGCCAGACCTAAAAAAATGGATTTAATGAAGATAGAGAGTAAACTGCTGGTTACTAGAGGCCCGGAAAGAGAAGGGAGTCGAGGATGAAGGGAGAAAAAAGGGAATATAAATATATTTATTACCACTGAACTGTACAATTAAAAGGGTAAAGATGGTAAATTATATGTGTATATTTTACCTCAATGAAAAAATAAAAAATTTAAAAACTTTGTACAGCAAATAAAACCAAAATGAAAAGGCAACTTATGGATTGAGAGAAAATATTTGCAAACCATATATGTGATGAGAGACTAATATCCAAAATATGTAAGGAACTCATACAACTCAATAGTGATAATAGTAATGATAATAATTTGATTTAGAAATGGGCAAAAGACCTATGCAGACATTTTTCCAAAGAAGACGTACAAATGATCAACAGGTATGTGAACAGTTGCTCAAAATCACTAATCATCAGGAACATTTGAATCAAAGCCATCATGAGATAGCACCTCACACTTGTTGAAAAGTAAGAGATAAGATTTATTAGGAGGATATAGATAAAAGGGAACCTTTGTGCATTGATGATGGGAGTATAAGTTGGTACTGATGTTATTTATAACAGTGTAGGACTTCCTTCAATAATTAAAAACATAACTACCATATGATCCAGCAATTTCATTTCTTGGCATATATCTGAAGGAAACAAAATCCATATGTTGAAAAGATATCTTCACTCCCATGTTCACTGTAGCATTATTCAGAATAACCAAGACATGGAAACAACCAAAGTAACCATTGATGGATGGATGAATAAAGAAAATGTTATAAACATATGTACACACATATATAGTATTGTATTATTATATATAACATTATATATAATATTACTATCTATACTATATATAGAATGTAATGTTATATATAATATAAACATAATATATGTAGTAGTGTTATATATATACTATGTATAGTATGTGTGTGTGTATAATGTAATGTTATTCAGGCATGAAACAGAAGGAAATCCTGCCATTTGCAACAACACAGATGAACCTGGAGCACCTTATGCTAACTGAAATAAGTCAGCCAGAGCAAGACAAATACTGTATGATCTCACTTATATGTGAAATCTAAAAAGTGCAAACTCAGAAAAGAGAGAGTAGAATGGTGGTTGCCAGAGTCTAGAGGGTGAGAGAAATGAGGAGATGTTAGTCAAAATGTACAAATAGTCAATTATAAGAGAATAAGTTCCAGGAAGCTAATGCACAGCATGGTGACTATAGTTAATAAGGCTGTATTGTGTAATTGAATATTTAGAAGAGTACCTCTTAAATGCTGTCAATACAAAAGATAAAATTGGTAAAAATGTGAGGTGATGGATGTGTTAAATAACTTGAATGTGGTAATCATTTCATAATATATGCATGTATTAAAGTAGTACATACACCCCAAATGTGTGCAATTTTGTTTTGTCAATTAAATTA
The DNA here is from genome assembly GCF_037993035.2 of Macaca fascicularis. Lineage (NCBI taxonomy): Eukaryota > Metazoa > Chordata > Mammalia > Primates > Cercopithecidae > Macaca > Macaca fascicularis. Next base: position 167,809,550 of record NC_088376.1, on the reverse strand, counting down.
TACCTTATTAAATCTGGTAACAAACAAACAAATAGAAAACAAGAGGACCCAAGATGAAGACTTGAAGAATGCCAACCATTCTGATGAATTTTCCTACTTTCCCATTGATTGTAAGTTGTTCTCCTTTCTGTTGAATTATCTAAAGCATGCTGATAAAATCTGGGTTTCCGAATGTCAATTTCATAAGTCTATCCAGCATTAAGACACAAAAGAACAAAAGTAGATGAATATGATGATGATCTCTATGTGTGAGCAGGAAGATAATGACTGTGGTGGAAGATTCAAGTAAGAAAACTGACTGAAAGGAAGCTTGCTAAAAGATATCTTGGGTACAAAACTCAGGGGTACATGTAACTCAAGCTTCAGTTGTCAGTAATTCCAGTTGTCAGACTGGAATTATGCCTGGAACTTAGCAAGATAGAGTATCCTTGAGAACTTAGGCTATGAATTGGCTAACCAGCCTGAAAATGACAGAAATTGGATTTATAAAATTCACTGTTCCAAAATTATGCCTTTTTCAGCTGGATGCAATGACTTAGCTGGATACCAAGATTACTTTATCAAGACGACATTCCTCAGTCTATAGGAAGGCGAATTTATATATAACATGGCTAAATAAGAAAACCACAGGCTAGCACACTTTTTCAGAGGCTACAGAATACGAAAGTAAAATTGTGACTCAAAAGTAAGTTTAGTTCCTTGCACATTTGTGACACAATTTCACCAGAACATATCCTTTTATTTGAGACTGACCTGATGGCTTTGATATAGTAAAAAAAAAAAAAAAAAAAAAAAAAAAAAAAAATCAAGAGTGAAGATATTCCTTCAAATTTTTATCGTTTTGCTTGATACTAAAGATTATTACCACTTGTTATTTTCTTAATTGGAACAAAAAATAATTACCCACCATCAGTCCTACCTTATCCAGTAAAATCTGAAAGACTAAAATTTTCCTATGTGTTTCTTCCACTTTCTTTTTTAACACATATAACTTCAGCTACTTTGGAATGTCATATTTGTACTCATTCCACTATTTTGGAATCATTTTTGTTTCTGTCAACTTGAATTTCTCCAAGGACCCAATCCCACCGTGGCATCAAAATTTGAATGGTTCTTTACTACAGATTGACAAATATTAAAAATAGAAAAAACATTAAAATCAATTCAATGTACTATGTTTCAATCATCTAAAACCTAGTCCTTTTTAGCTCAGAGTATTTACTGCTGAATTGTGTTTAGCTTTGCTGACCATAATATTTCTTTTTTTTTGAGACAAAATCTTGCTCTGTTGCTCAGGCTGGAGTGCAGTGGCATGATCTCAGCTCACTATAACTTCTGCTGCCCAAGTTCAAGTGATTCTCCCCCCTCAGCATCCCGACTAGCTGGGACTACAGGTACACACCACTGCACCTGGCTAATCTTTATATTTTTAGTAAAGATGGGGTATCACCATGCTGGTCAGGCTGGTCTTGAACTCCTAACTTCAAGTGATCTGCCTGTCTTGGCCTCTCACAGTGCTGGGATTACAAGTGTGAGCCACCATGCCAGCCTGTGACATTTTAATCTAGTCAATCAGTCTTGGAAAATAAAGCCTTGTTTTCTGCAGCACCTAAACCAACTGATATGGTTTGGCTCTGTGTCCCCACCCAAATCTCTTCTTGAATTGTAATCCCCATAATCTCCATGTATTGAGGGAAGGACCTATGGGGAAGTGATTGGATCGTGGGGGCCATTCCCACATGCTGTTCTTGTGATAGTGAAGGAGTTCTCATGAGAGCTGATGGTTTTATAAGGGTTTGGAAGATATCCCTTCACAGCACTGTCCCTCCTGCTGTCTTGTGAGGAAAGTGCCTGGTTCCTCACCTTCCACCATGATTGTAAGTTTTCTGAGGCCTCTCCAGCCATGCGGAATAGTGAGTCATTTAAACCTCTTTCCTTTATGAATTACCCAGTCTCAGGTATTTATTTATAGCAGTGAAAAAACTGACTAATACACCAACCTCTTTGATAGCAGTTTTGTGTTAACAATAAGAAAAATAAGGAAGAAAATTGGGAGATAGACATATTGAAATTTAAAGAATAGAATTGGGTTTGAGAAAAATGTTTTAGGTAAAAATCTTTCTATGAAAAAAGTTTTCAAAATGAATATGGAGTGGTGGGGAAAATTTGAAGGTGTTGAGAAGTTGTTTAAAAAAAGGAAAAGTTGTAAGAGTGAAAAGAAATAGTGTGGTTCAATCCACCGGTTGAGAAATGTTGAGAGAGCAATTTTAATCACCCTTGTTCCATTGTCTCTTACTGCCATGTCTTTCTAAAAGACACAGTTCAAATCTTCAATTCCCTTTTATTCCATCCTCTTCCTTTCACATTCTCCTTTCCCTCTCTTTCTCCCCTCTACCTTTCTCCTTCCTTTTCTTCTTTCTCTTCTCCCTCATCACGGAGTTTTGCAATAAGGGATTCAAAAAACTCACCAGTATGCCTGCAAGTTTAAGAGATAAATAAAGGCAAGGGTAAATATGAGTTAGAATAACTGGGAACCATGCCAAATAAATTCCACTATTTAATGCAGTTTAATTCACTTCAACAATAATTTATAAAGTACCTCCTACATGCAAGACATCCTAGTAAGCACTAGGGACACAAAGATGGTATTTAACATATTGTATTAAAGGAGTTTATATTCAAGTATATTTAATTCAGGAATTCATTTACTGTTTTTACTGGAGAGAATTGTCATATTTTCCACTTTTCATCTAATGTTTGCTGAAGAGTGTATATAGCAGCATTTGAGGAGTAAATAACTAAGATCTAGCAAGGATGATTGTTTGCTATTCTATTGTCTGGGACAACAAGTATTTATCAGTAGAACTCTTTATGTACCTAGTACAACCTTGACATTTTAGACTCTAAAATTATACCATTATTTAATTTTATCCACCTACAAACAAGAACAGAATGATACAACTAAGTCAGGCAAAGTTTTTCCATCTTGTCTTTGTTGTGACCATGTTGGAAATATTTCACTGTGAAGCCCCATAACTGGAAGCTCCAGGATGATTTTGCTGTGTCTGGGTAGCTTTCCACTGAGCCATAAGGGTGAGTTAGTCATTATAGCAGTGCTAGTCAGGGTTTTCTATTCTAAGAGTTGTCTTTCCTCAGCTCTCTCTTCTTTCCTTCCCTCTTTCCATTTCTTTCTTAAGCATCTATTAACTCTGCTACAAACGAGGCACTACACTCTAGTAGTGCTCCCTTACTCTGCTCTTCCTATCAATGAGCAGACATTTCAAGGGCCACCCATGACATCTGAAGGCATAAAGTGTATGAATTATTTAAGTTTCATAGTGTCTGGTAGTTTCCATATACAAGTTTTAGATTTCATTTTTTAAATCAAAAAATGAACTTTGTTTGAGAAGTCAAAGTCTACAACATAAAAAAACTGACAATGTTCTACATCCATATCCCCACTTCCTGCTCTACAAAGACAAATTCTTTCCAATACCTTTATTTCTTTCTTTTGTAATTTATCTCTGTATCTCTAACATACCTATATTTTGCTTAAATAATCTTTTAATTACTTTTTTTTAGTCTTATGTCTTATCTATTGATCCAACATTATGGATGGCAAGTCATTGGTTCTCTTTTGTCCCTACTCCCTACCACTTTTGTAATTATGTAATGGGCCAAGGTGTAGACCTTACCAGTGGAGCCTGACTAAAAGTTGGCTCTGGGATGTGTTAGAAATCACAGACTTGCTTCTTATTCTCTCAGCCTCTCTTTGCTTTTGTCATTACTACAACAAATAAATATGTATCAAAGTGTAGCCCACTAAAGTTTGTTTCCATGCATTTATTGCTTTGTAGTTTAGACCATCTTTGCTGCTCTCTGTGGGACACCTTTGGAAATGTGCTCAGCCATATCATGCATCCATAATACTGGAAGTGCAAGAGTTAACTTCCCTAGGACAACCTTATCTAATGGAGGGCAGGACTGGCAGACAAATGTTCCTTTCTTCTGTTCCTTGGTCTGAACCAACCCTGAAGTCCAGTCTGCATGTTATTGTAGAAGATCTCTGTGGGACCAAGCCACAGTTCTCTAAGGTAGTAGCCAGCTTAATACTGCATTGCCTTTTCCTTCTCTCTGGTTTCCCTCAATCCAGTCTCCTTCTCACATTCCCCAAAATACCTCCATGCAGGTTCTTACTCTAAGCTCTGTTTTTTGGGGAAACCCGGGCTACCACAAAGGCTTTTGGGAAAGATGATCCCACCTGATTAAAAGGAGAGAGGTGTACGAGGAGAAAGGTCTGCCCTTTCTTGTCACTTTTGAACATTGTCTTGAGGATATCATGCTTGAAACTATGGAAAAAAGAGGCCAGAGAATCACAAAAGAGGGGACATCTGCAAAGAATCACAAAGAAGGATCACTGAAATTGCTAAACTGCCTAATGAAATAATTGTGGGATTGCCTCCTTTCAGGTTTCTTGTTATAAGAAGTAATAGTGCTTTAAAAATGTGATCTAGGAATTTCTATTGCAGCTGAAAGCATTCAGACACACATTGCAATCTTCCTTGGCTTTAGGCCTGTCCTGATGGGGATGGAAAACAACTTCTTCTCATGTCCTAACATTTGCACTTATTATCCCTTGTACTTGAAATGGCCTCCTGATTTCTTCCTTTTCTTCCTGATTGCTCCTCTTTTTCGCTGTCTAATTCTCATTTTTCTTCAAGATTCAACTCAAGGTCCACATTTAGTTTGAATTAAATGCCCCTTTTCCTGCTTGTCTCATATCCTTGCATACCTTCCTCAGAACACCTTACAGTGTCTTATAATCTGCCACGCGTCTTTTTGTTTCTGTTTAAATTGTAATATTTAAATTGTAATATTCCATCTAAATTGTAATAATCCTAAAGATAGAAACTCTGTTTCCAGGGCTTAGCACAATGCCTAACATTTAATGATATATTTACTGAATGATTACTTGTAACTGGGAGGGGAGATGTTGGCAGAATGGTGATATAGACAAACCATAGGTTGGACTCAGAGTCAAGGTCATTTGATCTAACATTCCTATTTTATAGAAAACAAAACAGGTTGGATATCAATAGTAAAGAATTTCTACTGTATAAAAATTACTAAAATGCTCTATAGAACAAATGGATGAGATTAAACAATCTTTATGATTCCTTCCAAACAATTAAAAAATTACTTACTTCTTAAAAAAATGTAATGCCAGATACTTGTAGAGAAAGCCCTAGAGTCAAGGTTTCTTGACAGTCTTTTTAAAATGTCTCCTTTGTCACATAGGTCCATGGATACATGAATAGACGTCGTTATTGAGGTTGAGCAAAACTCTTCTCTGTGAGCAAAATTTCTGAGTAAATAAATTTTATGAAAAACAAGTAGTGAGTTGGTTATCAAGCTATTATTTTTCAAACCTGCTGTTCTATACTCTGCTCTGTGATGCTGTGGCTGGGACCCTGTAGACCACATTGCTCCTTTGCTTGCCTGCTCCGTGAAAAGCTGCTGATAGAGGATACTAGAGAGTCTGAAAGGCAGAAGGAAAGGCAGGGTCATGCTCCTTTCTGTTGGTTTTCTGTTATGATCACTATCAGCAGTGGTTCTATGCCTCAGCAGCAGTGACTGGTTCCAGTAACCGTTTATTTCAGTTCCCAGTTTTTTCTTCATAATCTGATACTCAAGTCTTCTTTCTCACAGATGCCTGCACCAGCTCCACTGGTACTTTCCTTTGAGCTGCTGAGCCATCAGAACCAGCCAGACAACATCTCTTCCTCAGAATTCTGGGTCTCAGCTCTGTGGGATCATTCTTTCTCCAAGCTCTTTTTTCTAATAACCCCAGTCATTTCTCTTTGTTATCCCAGCCCTAGGGGCAGTAGCTGAATTCTGCAGTTGCTACTTCCATGTTACCACGGTGGTCTTTCTTTCCTTTTTCTAGTCCTCCACTACCTGCTTAACTAAATCCCTATATAAAATTGTCTCTGTTAAAATGACTGGCATGATGTTTATTTTCTTAACTAGAGTCATAGTGTGAGATATATGAATCTATTTTAAAACATATATACATATATAATTATTTAAGTTTATTTTTACATGTTAATAGAAAGCAAATGTCTTCATATCTGTCAGTAAGTTTTTCTTTGTGTTAAATCACTGTAAACTCTCATCAGCTACTTGAAAACCGGGATTGCTGTGGGTTGGATGTGGTTTGTCCACACCAAAACTCCTGTTGAAATTTGGTACCTAATATGGCAATGTTGGGGATTGGGAGCCAGGAGGAGGGGATTGGGCCGTGGTGGGTGGTTACATCCTAAATATGTTAATATCCTCCCTGGGGATGAGTGAGTTCTCACTCTCTCTTGACAATGGATTAGTTTCTATGAGAGCAGCCTGTTATAAAGTGTCTGGTTTCCTTGGTTTCTCTCTTGCTTCCTCTCTTGCCATGAAATCTTTTCACACACACTGACTCTGCTTTGCCATGAGTGGAAGCAGCATGAGGTACTTACCAGATGCAGCTACTCAATCTTAGACTTTCCAACTAGGTGTATTATGAGCCAAATAAACCTTATTTCTTTATAAATGATCCAGTCTCAGGTATTCTGTTTTAGCAACACAAAATGGACTAAGGGATAATTTTATTAATTCATATATTCCTTAACCATAGTAGGTTGTTGAATGAATTAATTAGAATTGCTGGATAAAATACCAAAGACAGACTAACACATGAAGCCGTGACTACGTCAGCAGCAATTTAGTCTTTTTGGTTGCAAAGCAGATGATCATTGCTGAAGAAAAGAAATTGTGGCATTTTCTGTAACATCATCATTTAAGCTTTAGAATTAATTTGGAAAATGTGTTTATTTATGACTCAAAGAAGCTGTACTTAGAAACAAATTTCTGGCCATCAGGGACTGAAATGTGCCATTATCATAAAAACCATTCATTACGTACCTACTGTGTGCCTGACATGGTGCTATTTTGCATCTATTATCTCTAAGTTTCCCCAAAATCTTATTTTTAGTAATACAGTATTTATTTTACAAATTAAGAAATAGGCTATGATAGTCTAAGTAAATTGCCCAGGATTGCATAGCTAGTTAGTAACTAAGCTGTGATTTAAAACCCAGGTTTTTTACTCCTAAGACCATTTTATTTTGCCATGTCTTCTTAGGGCTCAAGATTTGGCCTTGCTAATTGAGATAGAGATGCACAATCTTGTACTTTCTATTTTCATATCTAGTACAATGTGCTCTAATAAGCACTTGAACTTCTTATTGGGCAGTATGAGAAATAACAGCTTTAAAACAACTTGAAGCTTGAAGTCTTTTTATACAGAAATAAATGCTAGTAGAACAAAACAGTGCCTTTCTTACACTCTCTTAACTGTTGTTAAGTGTAGTTTAATCTACTCCTGACCCAGTGCAAAGGCTTTGATCTGATGGCTCTTCTGGATCTGAATCTAACTTACTGTTGAAATTTGATTGAGATTTAGCTTTGACTAGCTTAGTGTCAAAGGTAGGTGGGGCTTTTTCTTTTAGGGGCCTATAGTTTTATCTTCTCTATCACTATCTCTAAGATACTTCTTGATAAACTTTTTGTCAGCGTTAGAGAATTGTTTCTATTAGCCATTGGCCTTATTGTGCACTCACTGATCTTGGGTGTTTGTTTCCTTTTTTCTTTTCCAGTTCTTTTTTTTTTTTTTTTTTTGAGATGGAGTCTCACTCTGTCGCCCAGGCTGGAGTGCTGAGGTGCGATCTCGGCTCACTGCAAGCTCCGCCTCCGGGTTCACGCCATTCTCCTGCCTCAGCCTCCTGAGTAGCTGGGAGTACAGGCACCCGCCACCGCGCGTGGCTAATTTTTTTGTATTTTTAGTAGAGATGGGGTTTCACCGTGGTCTCAATCTCCTGACCTCGTGATCCTCCCGCCTCGGCCTCCCAAAGTGCTGGGATTACAGGCATGAGCCACCGCGCCCGGTCCAGTTCTCTCTCTCTTTCGGACCAAAGACCAAATCACCTTGTGAGATGGAGCAGGGACAACTATTGATCTTTTTAGGGCTAAATCTCCTATCTGGTCAATTCTAAGGGGATTTCCCAATGTACATTTCTGCTACATTTATTCCTTATCCCTTCTCAACCTTTGGAATTACAGAACAACAACTTTCTCCTTTATTAGTTAGAACATTTAAAAGTTGATACACATATAATAATAGAAAGACCATTAACCTACCAGATTGTTGCTACCAGCAGCTGGTTTCACATTGATACTGGTTCAAAGCCTTTATGTCTTACATGGAATATTTTGGACAAGAAAATTAAACACAATTTTGGAAATAAGATTTTCAGACAGAAGAAAAGTAAGTTTTGACACTTTGGTAGGTGGGGGAATACATGTTGAACACTATGGTCCAAGAGCTGGTTTGAATGAACCGAGAATGGTTAGAAGGGATTCAAAGAAGACAGAGATGGACAAGCTTACATTTCATATTTTCATATCTAGTGCAATGTGCTCTACTTGAACTTATTGTTGGCCAGTATGAGAAATATCAGTTGTAAAACGGCTCAAAACTTGAAGTCTTTTTAGGCAGGAATAAATGTAGAAGCACAAGGAAACGGCAACCTCCCTCAGCCCCAACTCCTTGGGAGCTGAGAAGGAAGCGGTATTGGAAAGGGAGATGAGGTTTGGATTCAAGGCAAGTTTTATTTACATCCCAGTTTTTCTTGGGACTAGCCCTGTTGGTAATCTGTCTTTCCCAGAAAATGCTAAGCATGAAGATTTTCTGGTCATGGAAAATATAGAAGAAAAGCTACATGGCATTCAGATATGCAGTGTTTTTCTTAATAGTTTGGGAAGTGAAAGGGGTGCTGGTGGTTTGTAGAGAAATTACAAGGTGAGAAAGAAGATTAAAAATAAGAATTCCTGCAAAAATCAAAAGAACCCTGCTGGGGAAGTTCCCATGATCTAGAAGTTGGTTATTATGATTTAGTGCACATTCTTTTAATTGCTATTGCTATTTTTCAAATCAGTCTCCTGGAGATGTGGGAGCATAACACCAATTTTACAATTTAGCTCAAAGCTAAACTCTATTTACTTTACAGACATATTTATGAGTGCCTACCCATAAACTGAAGAATACATGTAAGAAATTTTGTTGAAAGGAGACAAAGAATAAAGCAGGAAAGGAATACTTATTGAGCATCTACTATGTATCTGACATTGTACTAGGTTTTTTTAAATAGAAAACTTAATTTTGAGTTAATTGTAGGTTCATATGCAACTGTAGGAAAAAAATGCAGAGAGATCCCATGTACCTTTTACCCAGTTTTTTTTTTTTAACCCCAGTGATAACATCTTATAAAGATATAGTATAATATGAAAAACTTGCTTACTCTAGAAGTCCGATTCTATCCCATTTTAAATGGAAACATCTGGGGAGAGAGTTTAAAATAATGCTGAATTTTACCTAGTAAAATAAATCAAAGGCAAAATTGAATTGAATTTTTAAAATCAAATTTTAGCTACTTACACAAGCAAGGGATATCTGTGGAAAATAATGTACAAAAAGTAATATTGGTAATTGATATGGTTTGTCTGTGTCTCCACCCAAATCTCATCTTGAATTTCCACATGTTGTGGGAGGGACCCGGTGGGAGGTAATTAAATCATGGGGGCAGGTCTTTCCCATGCTATTCTCATGATAGTTAATAAGTCTCACGAGATCTGATGGTTTTAGAAAGGGGATGTTCCCTGGACAAGCTCTCTTCTCTTGCCTGCTACCATGTGAGACATGCCCTTCACCTTCTGTCATGATTATGAGGCCTCCCCAGCCATGTGGAACTCTAAGTTCAATAAATCTCTTTCTTTTGTAAATTGCCCAGTCTTGGTCTTGTATATGTCTTTATCAGCAGTGTAAAAATGGACTAATACAGTAATAAACATGAGTGAGTGACCAATCAGATCCTAAAGAAAGAAAATAATTTTGAAAGAGTTTAAAAAATTAGAGAGTTTAGTTCCTAGTAGCTATTAAAAGATTATGTATCCAAAATAATAAAACAGTTTGGTATCAGTGAAGAATACCAAGATAGATCAGTAGAAGAGACTATGAAGTCCGGAAATAGAGTCAAATAGATGTATGAGTTTTTAGTCTTTTATAAAAGGGAAATTCAAAGTTAGTGGGAAGTGATAGCATATTCAAAAGTGATGAGGACAATTTGGTCAGGGAAAAAAAACCCTGATATCCTACCCTTACGACATATATCAAAATAAATTTGCAGATGAAACCCAAATATTGGAGGAAAAAAGGAAGTATAGTTGTGAATAAGATGAGGGCTTACTTTGAAAACACTATGACTATCTGGGTGATGGGATCATTTGTATCCCAAACCTCATCATCATACAATATACCCAGGTAACAAACTTTCACATGTATCCCACCAAGCTAAAATAATAGTTGAAATAAAAAAAAAAATCCTTAGAGCTGAGAACTTCATAATCATGACACAAAACCCAGAAGCTTTATTGGAAAATATAGATAAATTTGACTACATGTAAATTAAAACTATTAAATAGGAAAATACTATTAAATTCTTTAAATCAAAACCACAAATAGAGACACATACTTGCAAAAATTGTTGAAAAGAGTTTGTTTCCTTCAGCAAATCAGTAAAAAAGACCAAATGCCTGGTAGTAAGATGGTGAAGAATACCAACAGGAAGTTTGTAGATAAATACAAGTGGTGAGTAAAGATACAAAATTATTCTGAACCTACTTGTAATAAGGCAATTAGAATATAAAATTTTTAATGAAGTGCCAATTTTCTTTGATCAGATTAACATAGATTACAAATTAGGTATTGAACATATTGGATCAAGAAAACGAGCGCTCACTCTTACATGAAGAGACATTTTTTTTTTTAACTTATTTTAAGTTTAGTGGTACAAGTGCAGGTTTGTTACATAGGTAAACTTATGTCATGGGGGTTTGTTGTACAGATTATTTCATCACCCAGGTATTAAAGAATCATTTTTTCCTGATCGTCTCCTTTCTCCCACCCTCTGGCCTCCAATAGGCCCCAATTTGTGTTGTTCTCTCTATGTGTCCATATGTTCTCATCATTTTGCTCCCACTTATGAGTGAGAACATGTGGTATTTGGTTTCCTGTTCCCGTGTTTGTTTTCTATGGAAAATGGCCTCCAGCTACATCCATGTCCCTGCAAAGAACATGATCTCATTCTTTTTTATGGCTGTATAGTATTCCCTGGTGCCTATATACCGCCTTTCCTTTATCCAGTCTATCATTGATGGGCATTTATGTTGATTCCATGTCTTTGCTATTGTGAATAGTGCTTCAATGAACATATGTGTGCAAAAGAACACTTATACTCTGTTGGTGGAAGTGTAAATTAGTTTAGTTAATGTGGAAGATAGTGTGGTGATTTCTCAAAGACCTAAGGACAGAAACACCATTCAACCAAGCAATCCCATTACTGGGTATATACCCAAAGGAATAGAAGTCATTCTATTATAAAGATATATGTTTAAAGATATTACTTGTTGCATTGTTTTTTGTAGTAAAACACCACAAAAACAGATGTGTATTTGTCCATTCTTGCATTTCTATAAAGAAATACCTGAGATGGGATAATATATAATAAGAGGTGTAATAAGCTCATGATAAGAGGCCTCTGGAAGCTACAGTCATCGTGGAAGGTGAATGCGGAGCAGGCATTTCACATGATGGGAGCAGGAGCGAGTAAGGGGAGGCACCACACATTTTTAAATAACCAGATCTTGTGAGAATTCACTCACTATTGCACAGATAGCAGTAAACCCGGAAGGATCCACTCCCACGATCCAATCATCTCCCACCAGGCCCCACCTCCAAAACTGGGGATTACAATTTAACATGCGATTTAAGTGAGGACAAATATTCAAACTATATCCTTCCATTCCTGCTCCTCCAAATTTCATGTCTTTCTCACATTGCAAAATACAGTTACACCTTCCCAAAACAATAATCCCCTAAAGTCTTAACTCATTCTAGCATTAATTCGAAAGTCTTAAGTGTAAGTCCAAAGTTTCATCTGAGACTTATCTCCTTCTATGTATGAGCTATAAAATCAAAATAAGTTATTTACTTCCAAGATACAATGGGAGTACAGGAATTGGGTAAACATTCCCATTCCAAAAGCAGTAATTGGCCGAAAGAAAGGGGGTACAGGCCCCAGGCAAGTTTAAAACCCAGCAGGATACAAAAATCAGCCAGGCGTAGTGGTGGGCACCTGTAATCCCAGCTATTCGGGAGGCTGAGGCAGGAGAATCGCTTGAGCCTGGTAGGCGGAGGTTGCAATGAGTCAAGATCCATGATTGCACTCCAGCCCAGGTGACAGAGATACTCCATCTCAAAAACAAAACAAACAAACAGACAAAAATAACACAAAACAACAACAACAATAACAAAACCCCAGCAGGGCAGTCATTAAATTTAAAAGCTCCAGAATTATCTTTGTTGACTCCATGTCCCACATCCAGGGCACAGTGGTGCAAGGGGTGGGCCCCTTAAGGCCTTGGGCAGCTCCACCCTTATGGCTTTGAAGAGTGTAGCCCCATGGCTGGTCTTGCGAGTTGCAGTTGAGTGCCTGCAGCTTTTCCAGGTGCAGAGTGCAAGCTGCTGGTGGATCTACCATTCTTGGGTCTGGAGGACGGTGGTCCGTTTCCCATAGCTCTACTAGGCAGTGCCCCAGTGGGGACTCTGTATGGAGGCTTCAACATACATTTTCCCCTCACACTACCCTAGTAAATATTCTCTCTGAGGGCTCTGCCCTAGCAGCGGCTTATATCTGGGCACTCAAGCTTTCTCATACATCTTCTGAAATCTAGGTGGAAGCTGTGAAGCCTCTTTCATTGTTGTACTCTGCATGTCCACAGGTTTAATACCATGTGAAAGCAACCAAGGCTTATGACTTGTACCCTCTGAAGCAGCAGCCCAAGCTATATCTGGGGCCCTTGAACTGAGGATGGAGCTGGAGCAGCCTGAATGCAGGGAGCAATATCCTGAGGCTGCACAGGGCAGTGGGGTAGGGGGACCTGAACCCTGGAAACATTCTTTCCCTCTAGACCTCAGGGCCTGTGATAGAAGGGGCTGCTTCTTAGATCATTTGTACCCTAAACCCCTCAGCAATATGCTATTTACCCATGTAAAAAACCTGCAGATGTACCCCCCTGAATCTAAAATAAAAGTTAAAAAAAAAAACAAAAATAAATAAAAGTAAGTATTTACAAGAAAACATAAGAAAATGGTTGAGTATTGCCTTGAATAGTAGAGTTCAGAGGTAGATATTACCTCTTTTATATGCTACCAAACTATAAAAAATGTTTTAGTAAGTGCATGTATTGCCTTTATAACTATTATCAAAAGTAGTTGATGGATTTAGAAATAGCTTCCAAGCATTAATGAGGCCCTCCTAGTCAGAGGTCATGTCTAGCACGCTCAGAATTACCTCTACTTACCTCTTCACCTATTCAGAGGTCTTCCCTCATCCTCCTTCCTTGGTTCCCCTGCTTTAAGTACTTTCCTCTGCCTCATCTTAATCATTGTGTACCAAATTACTCTGTTTTATTTTATACATAACAATTATCACTATCTAGGATTCTTATTTATTTGCTTGCATGTTAATTTCCTGCCTTCCTACAATATGTAATCAACTCCAAGAGGGAAGGATTTTGTATCTGTCTTGTTAAGTGCCGTATCCCCAGCTGCCAGTGTGGTGCCTGCTACATAGTAAGTGCTCAAAAAATATCTGTTGAATAACTGAATGAATTGCAAACAATATTAAAAAGAACCAGGGCTACTTATTGACCCGCTTCACTTGGGAGGCAAATTGGCTTCATTCTTTATTCTTCCTTTGATGTATCATGCAGTCAGTACCTGCTCTGTAGAAGAGTGATAAGCTGTGAAGAATACCACAATATAATAAAGTTTATCCTGTCCTCATCAGCTTACAATTGGGAAGAAGAGAAATACAAGTCATTACTAGTCAGTCCACTGCCGAATGAGGGGCCCTTGAACCAGGAGAGGTTACCCAGAGTAAGGTAGAGGGAAAGAGTAGTGGTTCTTGCCTCATTAGTCAGGTTGTGGGGGATGTAGTGTAGAAGAGTTTCTGTCCCTCTGTACTGGAAGACAGGAGTTCTGGAAACTACCATCACATTGCAGCTCTGGGGATTTACCCCCATGCACAGAGGATTCTGATATGCAATCCCTCTTCTGCCAGGGTTTCTCTCCCATATGGTTTCTATGGTTCCCCCGAATCTCTGCCGCATGGGAGGGACCTCTGCCATGCATGCCAGCTGGCTCGTGGGCCCTGTTTTCTCACCTTATTTCTGCCAACTCTGTTTCAGAGAGCTGGGCCTGGTTCCCACTTTATCCAACCTTATCTCAGAGAGCATTCTCTGAACACAATCATCCTTACATGGGAAAAGAAACATAATCAGAATACAGCATCTTTCCAACAATCACTGGCTCCTCTGCCTGGAAATTTCCACTTTAAAGACTCACTTCTTTGGTTAATACATTACCCTCTTTTGGATTTCAAATGCTACTGGGAATTTAAAAAGGCACATTATAATATTAAAACAATAAAGAGGGAGAAAACAAAAATATTTAATGCCTCAGTATGAAAATATGAATCAGGCATTTGGCTTTTGGATTATAGGCTATCAGGAAATGACAGAGACCTCAGAAATATATGTGTGTGTATGTAAGTTTTTATCCATTTCTGTTGTTTTTGCACAATGAGAATACTGATCTCTCAGAAAATACAGTGGCGTGGCTAAGATAATAAGCAAGTTTCCTGAATCCTTGCCTCTTTGGAATTCAAGGGATAGATCCTGTTGAGTGTTACATGGAGATTCTTGGGTGGACAGTCGACAGGCCAAGACACTGAGCACCTAGGTTGGTACTCAAAAAAAAAAAAAAAAAAAGTTTTTCTGGTTGTACAGGAATTAAGGGCTCAGATTCTGGTTAGAGCAACATGGATTTGACTCTTGCTTTGCTGTGTGAATTTGGCAAGTAACAACATCTTTAAATTGCAGTTTATTTACTTATAACAGACAGATGGTAAAAGTACCTGCTTCATGGAGTTGTTGTAAAGATCAAATGAGCTAAAGTAGGTAAAGCACATTGTAAAGTCCTTGCTTGTACTAGGTACTTGATAAACACTGGCTACTGCAAATGAGGAGGTTGTTAAAGGCAAGATTTACCTACTTCATATTGCTGTGAAGGGCCCTCCTAATGTCAAGGTGCTGATCCAGCCAGCTGTCCTCTCATCCCTACTGTTTCTCTGCATCTTAATGTTCACAGTTTCGAAGTGAACTAGATGATTTATTCTGCCTACCATCCTACCAAGAATATCTCGTGTGGTATTATAAAGAAATTAATTTTAGATGGGGCAGTATGTCCTGGGGCATCTTCAAATCACAATATCTTTGGAGTATATGAAAGAGTTAGGCAATATGGTAGAAGCAATGGAAACGTTAGGAATTTATGATTCTTAAAGTTACCTCTTCCTGCCTATTTTCCCAAGATGGCATGTGTTTTCATTGGTGAAAATGTAGCAACAATTGGTCTACTATGAACATTTGGAAGACTGTTGTGTTCCTTGGAAACTCTACCCTGATATTTGGAACATAGAGAAGGGACCACGTGGGTCTAATATGCCATGTAGCTGTTTGATTCATCTCAAAGATCTTAGACTGATAAAGAGTTTTTCCACCAGACTTACCCCAGCAGAGGACATGGGCTCAAAACTTATGATCAAAAATCCAAACTTTTTATTAAAAAACAAAAATCCATGCTCTCAGAGGAAAAGTATCTCAGCTCCTCAGGTTAAAAGAATTGATCATGGATAATAACTTACTGTTATGGCTTTCCCAGTTACTTATTCTACTTATAACAAGCTCCTCTGAAGGTCCATGGAATTATCTGAGTTTTAAAATGGAGATTCCCTAGCTACATCTACATGGTTGGGAGTGGGGTCTTAAAATAATAATTTTTAATGGCATCTTTATCTGAGTCAAGCTCATTTGAAACACACTTAGAAATATATTAATTGAGATATTGGCACATGAATCCCTGTGTCAGTTACAAAGCTAATGCAATCCACCTCT
Source organism: Macaca fascicularis (assembly GCF_037993035.2). Lineage (NCBI taxonomy): Eukaryota > Metazoa > Chordata > Mammalia > Primates > Cercopithecidae > Macaca > Macaca fascicularis. The sequence continues at coordinate 167,793,380 of NC_088376.1, read as the reverse complement.
TATTCGTATTCCTAACTCCTTTTCGTTTTTTTGCAATGACCACTCATTTTACCTAGAGATGAGATATGATTTGGTTGCCTAAGAAGTTGAATAAAATAGAACTAGAGGATTCAGAAAGCAGCTTCTATTATCAAAATATCTTACTGATTTAAAAAGCAAGGTGCAAATCGTATGGTATAATTTTTATAAGAAAGAAGAAGAAATAAGAATACACACATACATATACACAAACACAGAAACTAAAGAAATTGTTTTATTATTGAGGATGAGTAGATATAAAGTAGAAGCAATAATAAAGGGAATGATAATTTTCCAAGTTTACCTTTCAATATAGCTTTTGTTTTAAAACTATATTAATATTTCACATATTAAAAATTAATCTAGCAAGCATAAATTCCTAAAATTAAATAAAAACAGAAACACATGTATCAAACTTCCAATCAAATTGATAATATGAACACAAAGAAGCAAAACCAGAATTAATGCAAGTAAATTTTAAATACTGTACTATAACTGCATTTCACCCTCAGTGTGATATTTTCTAAAGACAAAAAGAAACTGTCATTGATAGTAAAATGGTTTTAAATTATTTTGTATGCATTGTAGGAAGTGAACGAATGAGCAGGTATGCTGTGTTTTGAGGGAATGGAGCTTTTATTTTAGGAGAGTGAAGGAACAAGTATGGAAAGGAGAAGGAGAACTCTGTTGTATTGGATGAGAATTGGAGGTATGCATATGAACTCATGACTTCACGAAAGCATATTTACTTGCTTGGTACAATGAAAAAGTTTAGAAGCAATCACACACAGTAGCAATGAATGTACCTATTATCCTGATCTTGGTTTCTAACTACCATTTTCCAAAGGAACCAGAGGCCCCTGGAAAACTATTTGATGTTAAGTCTGGGGCAATGAAGTACAAGGTGAGCCTGAGCATTGAGATGCACCAAAAAGTGAAGCTGTGCTCAAACAGTGATAGGAAAATGTCAAAAAACAAAGGAGCCAGATGAAGGAACTGCCACTGGTCAAATCTGAGAGAACCGCAATATCAAAACAAATAATGGCAGGAATGAATCCAGTGATTCATAGTAATAGATTTGTTTTTATAACTGTAAGTCCATCATGGTACCAAAAACAAAGGGGGTGAATGAAAAGAAGAACGTTCATCCCTATAGAAGCATAGCAAATTATAAATGTAGAAAGAATGTAAAATGATAATTTTCTAAGGCTGTCAATCACAGTTGTAATAATTCAAGCAAAAATCATCAAAGCATGCTAAAACTATTGTGTTAAATATTGGTCTTTATAATAATTTAATTAATGCTTTCTTAATTTCAGAAGGGACATGGTGTATTTACAATGGAGAAATCTGGCAGCATAACCTTAACTAAATGATTATGGTTACTATCACCAAGTTCGACAAACTGGCGACATATGCCTCCTGATGTGATGCACTAGAAAGGACATAACATCCTGCCAAAAGTGTTTAACTTCATTCTAGTTGTGAGGAAGCAGTTAGATAAATCCAAATTGAGAAACAGTCTGCAAAACAAATAGTAAGGTACAATTTTTGTAAGAAAGAAGAAGAAATAATACACACATACATACACACAAACATCTGTGAAAGGAAACAATATGGAGAACACAAAAGCTAAAGAAATTGTTTAAACAACAAAAGAAACTACACTAGTCAACTAAAGAAATTGATTCCTCAAAAGCATCAATGTCTTAAAAGTTTTTTTAAAAAAAATACTAGGCACAGTTCTAGATTTGAAATTACTAGAGACATGACAACTGAATGCAATGCATAATTCTTGATTGATCTTGGATTTTTAAAATTTACAATAGACATTATTGGGACAATTTGGGGAATTTGAATGTGGAATGTATATTACATGTCATGGTACAAATCAATGTTAAAATTTCCTGAAAATGATCAGTTCTGCTGTGGATATGTAGCAGAATGGCTTTGTTCTCAGGAGATGATGCCTGCCACTTAATAGTTCACCAAATGAGAGAAAGAAAATGTGACAGAATACTTACAATTTGTGAATCTAGGTAAATAGTGTCATATATTTATGGTATCACTAGTGCAACTTTTCTGTATGTTTTAAATTTTTCAAAATAAAAAGTTGGGTGGAGAAAGGAGAGTGCAAAAAATAGAGCAGTATTGGTTGCAAGCAGAACTGGTTGCCAGAATGGTGTGATAGACATCTTCACTTATCACTTACTGGGCTGGGCAAGAGCCTGCTAATAGGCACATTAATTAATTAATTAGCCTCTGCAGTTGGGCTTTCTTCCCATCCCCCAGCCCTCACCAGGATGTACTTAGGTACAATAATGGAGGAGGAAAATGGAGAGTGTTCTCTGTATTACCATCTCAGAGGGATATTCCCGCTTCAAGCACCTCTCCAGAGGGCTAATGGCCGACAAAGCCTTATTACCATCCTGGGATAAGTTCAATTTTTTTTTATGATAGTAATTTGTTACACCAGTTTGCCACTTGCCTGCTGCTTCCTTGTTAATCCAATAATCTATATGAGAAAAGCAATTTGATGTACCTCCTTCCCATCTGCCGCCCATCAGCCAATCTATATCTTAACTATCAGTGATTTATTAATGGCGTCTGCATTAAGCACATCTCTGCTCCATTGGCGCCCTCCTTCTTGGCCTCCTGCTTAGATACACTCCCTGGATGTGTTAGAAGGCAAACTCAACATGGAGATTAAAAGCAACAATGGAATAGCAAGCTGAATCACAGGTCCTGGATTTGCTCCTTTCAGACAATGAACATAAATGCACATGCACACACTAAGCAGCTCCACTTCAGAGCCGGCCATAAGAAATGTGAGAAATTAGGATATTTTTCATTATGCTTTGTATTCAGTGCTTAACCTTGTTTCTTTAGCTGGTTGAAGTTAGCCATTGACCATTGTGCCCTATCTGAATGTTGCACTTCTCACCCCAACCTCCTGGATGTCCATTCACATGAACCAAAGGCCTGCATGAGCCCTGGATCCTGATCTCTTTCCTGCAGAGACAAAAGGGGCAGGTAGCTATGGGCTGGATGAGCTGATGCAGCTCTCAAGAAAGGACTTTGTTCTTCTTGAAGGTATGAGTCTGGTCTCTGCACCTGTGATTGCTGAGTTTAATTTTCCTCAAGTCATTCTGGCCTACCTAGAAGAACAAAGGCTCTAGATGACACCCCCAGAGGAGAAACATAATGGAATTGGGTGGGGAGAAAATGATGGCACACAGCAGTGTTGCTGTCTGTTGTGGGTTAAATATACCATTCACTTAGATTCTGTGCTATTTATTGCCTGTAGAAACTTGATACACATGGCCCAACCTGAAACCTGGTAGGAGAAGAAACGTGGACATAGGATGGACATCTCAGGAACCCACTACTACTGTTATTTGCAGGTTCCATATAGTGGGAGTCCATGTTGCATAGTGGTTAGCTCAATGACCGATAAGTTTAAACTCTGGCTGTGCAATGTGCTCTCTCTCTGCTCTATAGTAAGTTTATGAACCTGTTCAAGTCTCAGTTACTTCTGTTAAATGGAACTACTATTGGCACCTCATAAGGTCATGATGAGCAGTAATAATGATGAAACTGTAAATGGTTAGTCTCCATTTCTCATCAAATGCAATCTTATTTTTACTTCTGTATTGACTCTCCCTTTTTTTTTTTCTTTTGAGATGGAGCCTTGCTCTGTCGCCCAGGCTGGAGTGCAGTAGCACGATCTACGCTCACTGCAAACTCCGCCTCCTGGGTTCATGCCATTCTCCTGCCTCAGCCTCCCGAGTAGCTTGGACTACTGGCACCTGCCACCATGCCCGGCTAATTTTTTGTATTTTTAGTAGAGACGGGATTTCACCGTGTTAGCCAGAATGGTCTCCATCCCCTGACCTCGTGATCTGCCCGCCTCGGCCTCCCAAAGTGCTGGGATTACAGGCATGAGCTAACATGCCCGGATGACTCTCCCTTTTTTAAAACAACTTTTTCTTTCACATTTGTGTCTTGGGTACCTTTGCCATGCTTTCTTGATTCTATTTGCTTTGAGTTGGCTTTTACCTGGCTTGTTTGGCTGTTTTCAAGTTTCCATCCCCTAAGGTTTCTGATATCTCCATTGCAGACAGTGGCTCTGAACTCTTTTCTCTCTGCTGGGTAAATAACATATAGCTTATGGTGGGAGTGAGCTGCCAATAAATTTAGAGGTGCTTTCCTTAGCTGTTAGGTTTTAAGGAGAGGAAAGTGAACAAAAGGCAATCATCCTGACTCTATAGTCTACATTCCTTTCCTTCCTTAAAATCAAGGGTGGCATTTTAAGTTGTCATCCTCTCAAGCTCACCTAGAAATGTACCTGGTAAGACAAGAGTTCTGAACCTGATGTACTGCAACTCATGATTTTGCACAGTCATGGTTGATATAAATATTTTCTCTTCACAACTAAATGCCAATTGCCTAAGGGTAGGAATTTTCTGATAATATTTCTATTCCCATCCATATAACTCAGCATGGTGCACTGTACTCAGTAAGTGCTCAATAAATGCTTGTGGAACAAGTGACTATAGTGTTAACTTTGTGAGCAGGATATTATATTTTGCTATGATTCTTGTCCTTGAGTTATTTTCCCTCAAAACTCTACTGTAAAACCTTTTCTGCTGTCCAAGAGCTTCATTTCTAAAGAAATCATCCCCCTCCATCTTTTCTTAATTAACAGCGTTTTCCAGTATTTTTTTCCCTTCTCTGTGACAGTTTCCCACTATTGTCTGTTTGCAGCTGTTACATGGTTAAGAAACTGAGTAGACATGCTAATGAGTGCTTGGTGTGTAGGAGGAGCACCTCTAAATTCTCCTGGACTGGCCAGGCAGCCTGTTCCCACTTACTCTTTCTAAAATAAGCTCTAGTTGGCAGCCAGGGATTGGATTATTTGCAGTTTCTTTCTGTGGAGGAAGTTCTTGCTTGGACTAGCTATCTGTGTTTCTATTTAGGAACAAATAAACATGCTGCTGCTCTCAAACTCTTCATGTCTACACTAAACTTCAACTTGCCTGCTCCACTCTTGCTCATAGACTTGTCCAAACCACTGGAAACCAGCTTTGGTTTATGTGTTTATTTCAATTAGTCAGTCAATTTAGCAAATTGTTGTGTGTGTGTGTTGGTGGCGGGGGTGCAGTGGGTAGTTGGTCCACATGCAGTCTCTTCTTACATTGATCTCAACTGTAATCTCTAAAACGTAAGATACATTGTGTGACTGAATGGATTTTGGTCCTTGCAATTGTCTTTACAACTCTCATGACTGAATCTGAACATGTCCATCAGGGAGTTTTTGAATACTTCATGATTGTTTTTTTGTTTTCTTCCCAAGAGCTTCAAAAAAATGATATTAATAGCCTGCTTTCCAAGAGAGGTTACAGAGGTATCTGAATTACCCAGTGTCTGGGATGATGATCTGTAATATTAATCTGGGATTCTCATTCTGAGTCATGAATTTGAGCCAGTAGGTTAGAATCAAGCCAGTTAATCCCCCTTCGGTATGTTTTGCGGCTGTTGGAATTTCATGACCTTTACACAAAGACATGGAGAATCTCACTGATCAGAGAGCAAGCTGGAGGGAACAGGTTGGAAGCCTGGAGAGAAGGCAGGTTTTGAACAAGACATAGGGTAGTTGCCAACCATCTCGCTAATGGGGACATGGTCTTAGTGATAAAGACACTTTGAGCTTTCCAATGTATCCTAAGAGTAGCCTTCTTTTCCCCTGGAACTTCTAAGGTGACTTTTTTTTTTTTTTTTTTTTTTTTTGAGAATCAAAGAATAGCTAGAAGGGGCCGTGCTGAAAGAAGTGGCCCACCTTAGACTTGGGATAGCAGGTTAAGTTCTTTCTATTTTGGTGGCTTTTCAGAACATAACTACTTTGTCCATTGAAGACAAGTAGACCATATGGAAGAAACTGGAACTGTGAGGTTTCTTTGACATATCATCTACCCCGCTGCTCTCTGTATAGAAGGTAACTATGGAAAAACACAAACAGCTCATCTATGTCACTCTCTTTCCCTAAGGAGCCTCCTGCACAAGAATGTATAAGCTAACACTGTCCTGTATTCCTGCTTTCCAAGAGAGGTTACAGAGGTATCAGAATTTCCTAGTGTATTTGCAGGACAGTGTTAGCTTATACATTCTTGTGCAGGAGGAATACAGGACAGTGTTAGCTTATACATTCTTGTGCAGGAGGAATACAGGACAGTGTTAGCTTATACATTCTTGTGCAGGAGGCTCATCTTATTCATTTTTGTATCCTACTTCCTTGCCAGCTTGCTGTTCTTATTTCTACCCCTCTAATAAAGACTTCCAAACACCAATAAATCTTTATTTAGGGGTAACATTTAGCATTTTCCCAAAGTAATTGCATCCATTTTCATATGAATATATTCCACAACAGGAATAGGATTCAATTTGAAACTAGCACCAATTGTATGTGCCTGGAGCTGTGGACTTCCTCAGAGCCTCAAAGTACAGCACCACAATATATTCCCTGAATTCTAATCCATGGCTCAGTTGTACCGCTTATGCTACTCTAAGTAAGTATTCAGGTTAAATTGCTGGTGGGCGATTATCGCTTTACTCGTCATTTTTCTCAGCTTGGGGAGTTCTTCACTGAAAGAGTCAACATAAAAAGTAACTCTCACAGCTGGGGAAGTTGAAAATATGTGATGAGATAATCAGACTAATTGGCCAGGTCTGGTAATCAGTAGGTAACCCAGTAATTTTGACATAGAAAACAAACAAGAGACTGAGTGGAGTAGGCTGATTTTTCCAACTAAGAAGAAAAATATCCCTTTATGATGGGGAGGCTGCTCTGGCTAGAGATACTAGAATATTTTAATTTCTTTGTATTATATATTGATTTCACTCACAGACTGTGAAACTGGGTACAGATGGTTGGCTGAATTGCAATACGTCTATAATGTAGGCTAACACACAGAAAATATGGAGGGAGAAAACTTGAGAATATGTATCAGACTAGCCTATAGTGGATGTTTGTGTTTCATCCAATGAGAGTGTGACTGCATTGGCACTGCTATCACCAACAATAAAATGAAGGTAGAACTATCAACAAACCCCTCCCCTCTTGATACCATGTCTCTCTAGCTGTAGTCCAGCCTTTTTTGATCTGTTATCAAAACAAGAAGTGGTAGCAGTGGTTCTCCATGTCTGGTCCCCCATCCAATAGCAGCCGCATCCCCTGGGACCTTTTTAGAAATGCAAATTCCCAGGTCCCACACCAATGGATCTACTTAACTAGACACTCTGGGAGGGGGATACAGAAATCTGGTGTAGTAAGTCTTCCAGGTGATCTTGATTCAAATTAATGTTACAGAATCACTGGCCCACAACCTTGCTACCCAGAATATGGTTTGCAGATCAGCGTCAGGGGAATCACTAAAAATGATTTAAAAATGAAGAATCTTGAGTCCCCTTTTTAGTCTGCATTTTAAACCAGATCCCTAGGAAATTAGCATGCCCACTGAAGTTTGCAAGTGCTGGTTTTAGTTATTATTCCCACCTCCTCAGGTCTGATTACACCCCATCTAGCTTCTGCCCGCTCCATTCCTGTGAAAATTCTCTCAATACTGCCCAGTGACTTCCAACTGTGACAATGTATGCCTAGTTTTCTGTCAGTGCTTGTATTTTATTGTACTTCTCTGCTTCATTTCACAGAGCTGCTCATTCTCTCCTTTGAATACATACAACTTATTTTCCTAAAAACTCTGATTATTGCTTCTTTGGTTCCTTCATAGATTCATTTCCTTGTAAATGTTGCTAACCTCTTCTCACCCTGCCCATCAACTAGGGTTCTATCCTTAGCTCACAGCTCTAATTCTCTACACTTTTTATTGGTAATCCCAGCTCATGCATTAATAATATCTAAATCTAAGTCATTGCCTGCTGTTTAATTGCTTGTGAGACATTTCTACTTGCATGTCTTTCGCTGCAAACTCAACATTCAAAAAATTAAACATCATTATTTCCCCTAAACTCCCTACTTTTACAGTCTTTCATTCACTTGGTGTCACTACCATCTATGCACTCACTCAAATTAGAAACTTGGAACTTATCTATGATTTTTACTTGTCTTTACTCCCTATCAAGAATTCTAGTTGCCATCCAATAGCTATTCTCCTCTTTTTTATAATAAAGAACCAAAATGTTTATTTGGGTACTTGGAATAAAGCCTACATTTCCTAGCCTGCCTCACAACTAGGCTTAACTATATGTCTCAGTTTTGGCCACTGAAATGCAGGCAGAAGTCTTCTAGGACATCTTCTCTAAAGACAAGGGGCACATAGTTTTGTCCTTCCTTCCTTCTTCTTCCTGTAACATGAAGGCAATTATTCAGACTCCAGCAGCCATTTTTGATAGTGAGGAGTGAGCTCCACGCCAGGGAAGACACAACAAAGAGATGGAAGGAGCTGCGTCCCTGATGAGAGTAAGAGCCAGTTCTAGACTGACTTCTTTTATGTAGGAGAGAAGTACACTTCCTTCTTGTGTACTAATTTTTTTTCAGGCCTCTGTTCTCACAGTTGAACTTATCCTGAACAATGTAAAACCCATATCTAAGTATCACCAAGACTTACTGATTTAACCTCAAACTATGTTCCAAATCTATCTCCTTTTCTCCATGTCTTTTAACCTAGGCTTTGTTTAGCCTCTAATCTCTGACTCAGATTGCTAAAATAATTCCTAACTGGTGTTCACATCTCCAGTTCTTTACCACTCAAATTCATCTGCTATTGAGGTGAATAATCTAAATGAAAATCTCATCTTGCCATTCCTTTACTTATAGCTCTATTGATAATTTCCCTTTTTCAAAAGAATTGCTCTTCAGCTTATTTCCTATTAATCCCTGTGCTCATTGTACTGCATAGGCATATGAGGCTTCCCAGTATTCCCTTGGATTTTTCACAGATGCATGCTGTTACCTTCACTGTAGGATGTCCCATCACACATCTGCCTGGAAGGGATAGTCTTAGTTATCCTTTAAGATGCAGTTTAAGGCTCTAGTTCCTTAGTCCAGCGGTGACTAATCATTTCAGTTCTGCACCCCATGAGCCAACAATTAAGAGTATGCAACCAAAATTTAGGTATGTTAATTTGTTTATTCAAAGTTATATACTTGTATTATTATACAAACCATTTATATACACATTATAAAATCTATACAAAAATAGAAATAGAAAATAACTACAAGTTTCCAAGTTTTATTTTCACTTCTATGGATTGGCTTGTGTCTCTTGGGGTAAGAGCACTAAATTTGGTAGACCAGTTTCTCTAATTTGCAATGTCTTCTAAGATAATCCCTACTGAGGCAGAATTGATTATGTTCTCTTTTGTGCCTCTATAGTAATATATATTTTTTGACCTCTTTCTTCTCCTAATTTACAAGATCCTTTAGGCAGGGGCTATATCTAATTTATTTATGTATCACAACCAACTGTTGTTTACCATTCTAGGTGCTGGGATTCAGCAGTGAATTAATCAAAGGTCCTGACCTCACTTAGCTTATATTTTGGTTGGGAGTGGGGTGGATGAGATGGGGAAACACAGGTGGGGGAAAAAAAATAAAGTAAATAAAATGCTAGATGTGTTAAGGTCAGTGAAGAAAAATATTATAGTGAACTAATTTGAAATAGACCTAAGGTGAAGCTCTGAACAGTTGTCCTGTTAACATAGCCATTTGAGACATCAAATAGCTGTGTGGTTCTCCTCAGATTCTTTAAAAAAAAAAAAAAAATGCGGGCAGATCGCGAGGTCAGGAGATCGAGACCATCCTGGCTAACACGGTGAAACCCCGTCTCTACTAAAAATACAAAAATTAGCGGGGCGAGGTGGCGGGCGCCTGTAGCCCCAGCTACTGGAAGGCTGAGTCAGGAGAATGGCGTGCACCAGGGAGGCGGGGCTTGCAGTGAACCAATTGCGCCACCGCACTCCAGCCTGGGCCACAGAGCGAGAATCCGTCTCAGAAAAAATCTTTCTCTCTCAGCAGGAAGTGTGAATTTCTATCATTGTGATGAACCAGTTAGAGAGGCAGGTTTATAAAACATCAATTCCCCTTTCCCCATTGCTTCACTTCTTTTATTAGAAAGCTGGGGCTACTTAGTTCTACAATTGCCTACATTAATCACTACCTACTTGGCACTTACCCTGCTCTGTTACTAAGAAGTTCCTCTCACCCACTTCCTAACCCTGTTCCTCTAATTTTTGTTCTGCACCAAGCCAGTATGCAAATCCTCCTTCCTAATATCTGCTTCCCTATTCAGTTCAGCAATGGGCATCTAAAGGGCTCTCTTAGGCCGGGTGCAGTGGCTCATATTTATAACCCCAGCACTTTGGGAGGCCGAGGTAGGAGAATCGCCTGAACCCAGGAGTTCAAGACCAGCCTGGGCAACATAGGGAGACCCTGTCTCTACAAAATATTTAAAAATTAGCTGGGCATGGTGGTGCTCACCTGTGGTCCCATGTACTTGGGAGGCTGAGGTGAGAGGATTGCTTAGCCCAGGAGTTCAAGGCTTCAGTGAGCTGTGATTGTGCCACCGCACACCAGCCTGGGAGACAGAGTGAGACCCTGTCTCTTAAAATAAAATAAATATATTCTATCCACCCCTCAACCAGTTCCTTCCCCTCTGTCTTATGTGGATAAATTTCTCTTTGTCTTCAAATCTTTCCTCAAAGATTTAGTTAGCCATTTGGCATTTTCTTCAGGGATACCCCTTCTCTTCCAACTCTCCCAGATCAAATCTCCCAGATTTAAAACCCCATCAGTTTTAAACTCCCTGTCTCTTATGACCAGGAGAAGAGATCAGTCAAGCCTAGCTTCCCTGTGGCTACTTTCAGTTCACTCTCCCATAGCAACATCTTCTTCATTAAGGTTCTTCCATTTGATTATATTATGTTCTTTCTTTCCTTTTAAGAAAACTACTCATATCTAGGAAACCTTTCACCTCCAAGTTCAATACATTAACCACACTTGCTATTTATTTATTTTTGTCTAGCACATTTCTCATGATTTAGTCCTTTGCAAGACTTAGCCATTCATATGGTTGGGACTTTATAATAAATGCCTTGGCACTGTACACCATACTTCTTGTATTTCTTCAAGTCTTGTTATTTCACTCAAAATTGTCACACACTTGTGATCTTGAGCTTCAGATTCCCAACTCTGATGCTTCCTTTCCTTTCATTTCATTTGCATGACCTATTCCTTGTCCTTACGACCTCCAGGCCCTCAACTCATTCTCTTGCCTATAAACTCTGCTCTGGCCTCACCTTCCTACCTCTCCAGCCTGTAAGGGATGGTGGGCTGTGTCAATTATGCAACAGCTGTCATTATAGAATGTCCTGCCTCCTGTGCTTTTTGCCACTTCTAATTTTTCTTCTTCTACTTTTCCAGTCAATTATTCTCAGCAGATGACTTTCTTTACTATGCATTTTACCATCTCCCTTTTTTTTTGTTTCCACTTTTGAGGAAGAGGGACTCTTTTTTCTCCCTGATGAAACTATTGAACCTAGTCCAAGGCCTCCTACCTCACAGTAGTGTCATGGTGTTATGGAGAAAAGATAGCCTTCCGCTCTAGCCTTCCAAGTGTTAGAATTTCAGGCTCTTTTCAGACTCATAGATGTCCTGGAGCAACTTGTTTAACCTTCCTGCACCTTAGATTTTCTTCTTTAATACAAAATGATAACACCTTTCTCACAATGTTAGTATGAGACCTAAGTGATGTGACATAAATGTATCTTGCACAGTGTTGTGACAAAATAGGCATTGGTTTTTATCATTCCCTTGGTGCTGTGTTAAGAATTCTTACCTGGGTTTCACATTTTATGTAAGCTCTCTAAGTTTTTTTTGCTTTGTGTATATGTGTGTCTGCACATGCTATACCCTAAAAAGCTTTTCTTCATCACTAAGTAGCAAGTCCCACTGTCTTTTCTCATTTCTGGGCTTCATTGATCTCAAGGTCACATCTGACACTAGTGACCACTCTTTTTGTGCGTGTGTGAAAGTGCCACCTCCCTTGGTTTCCATAAGTTGCTATGCCACTTTTAACTGCTTCTGATTTCTTTCCTTGTCTGGTTCTTTTTCCTGCTGCTCCTAACAAAAATATCCCCCTGAAATTAAATCCCACCTTTCTACTCTTTTCTTCTACAATTTTTTCAACATTCTGATTCCCTCCCAAGGCCACAACTCTCACCTCTGAAATGACTTCTTCTACCTAACTGTTCCCCAAGGTCCAATGCCAGATTTCCACCTGCTCATCTCCATCCGCATTTTCTAGAGATAACTTCATCTTTCTAAAACTGAACTCTTCATTTCTTCTTCTTAATAACTTCCTCCAAAAGATTCCATTATTTTCTCAAAACAACCTTTTACTCTTTTCTTCCTATCTTGCCTTACATTTAATTAGTTGCCAAAATATATTAATTGAATCATCATGACTTTGTCTTTCTCTTCAAAAATTATTGATCCCAATACCATCCTTCTACTTCAGACTTTTGTTACCTCTCCTTGGACCTTCAAAATACATTCCTAACTGGTCTCCCATCTCGTGTCTACTTCTTTCCCGTACAGAGTAGACACACTTAAAGACACACTGAAAAACACCTTGGTGGCTCTCTCTGCCTTCCGGCATGGCAGGTTCTCTATAACGTCCTAGCCTATTTATCACTACCTTATTTATTCTGCACTGCTTTCCTATTAATGACCTACATTTAAACCAAACCAGAGTATTTGCCCTTTTTTAAACATCCCTTATCTCTTTGTCCCTTCATTAATATATTCATAATATTCCTTTGGTCTGAAATGGCTTCTAGTTTGCGTTTCTAGTTTGAAATCCTACTCTGCTTTTAAGACTCATCTCAAATTTCACCTCCTCCCTGAAATTATGTTCCTTATCTACACCTCTTTCAACTTTAAGAAATTCTCTTTTCTTTGAGAGAAAAACTCAGTTCTTCCTCATATTGTAGTTATTTGTGTGTTTATCTACTGAGCTACATTGCATGTTGTCTAAGTGCAAGGATAGTGTTTTGTGAATCTTTTCCTCCCATTGGTGCTTAACACATTATTTTGCTAGTAGTATCTTACCACAGGTATTTTTGGATTGACTTAAATCTGTAGTACAAGCCGGTTTATTAAATGCAAATCAAGTCTGATTTAGAAAAAAATAGCAAAATTGTTGCTTGTTTAGGTTTTTTTCTATGTAAAACAATATGAAAATCCATAAAAAGTAGCTTTTGAAAACAAAAAGATAAGTAGCTGACCAAGAGCAGACAACCAGGTAACATGTTGTAGAGCAAGAGGGAGAAGAAGATTATTTAGCACTTGGTTTTCTAAAGGATTGTCATGGATGCAAAAAAAAAAAAAAAAAAAAATCACTGAATTTGGTAAACTCTCTCCATTTTGTAGTGGACTTAGTCTAGCATTTGAGAGACAATAATTATTTGTTTAGTCTTTTAGAGTCATTTTCAGGGTGAGTGAGGGTTGTAAAAATAGTCAACTTTAAAGTCTATGCTAGTAATATACATACACAAAAACTAAACAATTAAATTTCATTACTGTTTGGCCCTCAATGAATGTGGTAGTGTTTACTATAACTATGTTTGTGCTTCAATTCATTCATTTTTTAAAAAATGTCATCTTCTCAGAGAGGCCCTCATCCTCATTGACCACTCTACCTAAATAGCATGTACCTGTCATATTGCAACAGTCTTTTTATATTTCTTTGTTTTTCTTCGTAACACTTACAATCCCATCTATCTTCTTCCCTGGAATGTAATTACCATGAGGGCAGGGACTTTGTTATTTTGATCTTTGCAGTATCCCCTCTCTAATCTAGAATAGCTTGCTGCATGGTAAGAGCGCAATACATAAATATCTGTTAAATAAACTCAAATACCAAATGTATTTGACTCTTCTATGACATGTTTGTTATAAGACCCAGTTGTTTGGTAGGATGCTACTTTATTTGACATCCCTCCTATTTTGCTCATCTAGCTAGTATAATTGTAAAGCTCTCTCATCCTTTCTAGAAATCTTCTTGCATAAATTGACCAACCTACCCTTTTTCTTTCTCTTTCCATCTTTCCATGATTTACCCTGCTTATTTTATGAGAAAAGTTGGCTTAAATTTTCCCAGTAAGTGAAAATGGGTTTCTAATTCAGGTTTTGGCTTCTTATCAGTTCCTTTTAATTCACGGTCATTCTAGTTCCTAGCTGGTCTCTGTTGACCTACTCAGAAACATTACTGGGAACCAGAAGATGGTATGTAATTGAATTGGTATCGCTGCTGTCACCATCAATTTGTGCAGGAAAAAAGGCTGAGGAAACACAAAGGCAGAAACTATAATTGAATTTGGTTACTCCAAAGGTAAAACACAGTTGCAATTTTCAGAGAGCATGGCAGGTCAGATGGTGAATGGGGTAGTGGCTGAGTGAGATAGATTACCCCTGAGGGGATATGAAAGCTAAAGAGATGGACTTTGGCCAAAATTGATGTTTAGAAGTCACTAAACTCACAACTTTCTCAAGGTCAATTCTTTTTCTAGGCATTAAAATACAATTAACACTGGATTAAGAGAGAGGTGTCGGTGGGAAATCAAGAGACGTGGATTCTAGTTCCAATTTCTCCAGTAGAGGTAAAACAATAAACAAATTATTGAATTCCCCTGGGCCACAGGCATCTCATGTACAACATTAGGACAATAATATAATTCTTGCCTTTCAGGGCTGCTAAGAGGACCAACTGACATATCTTTGATTGCTTTTGTATAGTGCTTCATGTTGTATAAATGATGTTTGGAAGCCAAGTCTTATTATTATTATATGATCAATGCCTTATTTCTACAATGACTAATCCTTTCAGTTAGCTTTTACCCGTTACAGAAAGCATACCACAGAGAATTGGCTTACTCAAATTATGTTTATTTAACTTCCAACCTCCAATTAATATGCATTATCATGGCTGGGAATTTTACAGCCTTCAAGTGAGGAAATACAGAAGGAATATCTGCATAGCATCCTCATACTTCAGCATTTCTCTTACCACAGTGAAGAATGATGTTGACTTTGACAATACTTTATCAATGTTATTCCCCTGATCTGTGGGCCGGAGCTGTTATTTCTGTGACTTTGTTAGTGTAAACACTACTTCTTGAGGGGCTCATGTGACTGGACAGCTCACCCATCATAGATTGGTTCTTCTCCATCTTGCTCTCTTCCACCTGAAATGTTTCCCTACCACTGTTTTTTGCTTCTTTCAACTTTGCTGCATTTTATGATATCCTAGAGCTCATTTAATGTTCTATTCCAATTCTTGCCTCAATTAGTCATTTAACAGAAAGATTGTGAACTGCTAAAATTTTGTTCCTCTATTTCATACATCTCTTAAAATGTTGAAAAGACAAAAGATACTCACAGGGTAATATTATTTTGTTTTACTCTCAGAAATATTGGCATTTGAATATAAAGTTAAAAGTCTAAAATCCCAATGACGGTGTGGAAATCTATCATCTATTAAAGAGAGGCTTACCATATAACCCAGTGTGCACAGAGCGTTCCGTTTTATACCTGGCATCTGCAAATAATTTTGAGAAAAGAAAAATAACTCGGAACAGTCTGAGCTATGTGAGTATGTAGGCCCAGAAGGACTTGAGTATGGGACTTCAGTCATTGCCCTCCCACGCCTGGGGGCAATTTAAAAAATTCTTATTATTGTTATTTTGAAAAAGGGTCTCGCTTTATCTCCCAGGCTGGAGCACAGTGGTACGACTTCAGCTCACTGCAACTTTTGCCTCCTTGGCCCAAGCTATTCTCCTGCCTCATTCTTTCAAATAGCTGGGACTACAGATGTGTGCCACCATGACCAACTAATATTTTATTTTCTATAGAGACGGGTGTATTAGTCCATTGTCACGCTGCTGCAGAGAAATACCTGAGACTGGGTTATTTATAAATAAAAGAAAAGAGGTTTAACTGACTCACAGTTCTGTATGGCTAGGGAGGCCTCAGGAAACTTACAATCATGGCAGAAGGCACCTCTTCACAGGCAGCGGGGGAGACAATGAGTGCAAGCAGGTGAAATGCCAGATACTTATAAAACCATCAGATCTTGTGAGAACTCATTCACTATCACTAGAACAGCAAGGGGGAACCGCCCCATGATCCAATCATTTCCCACCAGGTCCCTCCCATGACATGTGGGGATTATGGGAACCACAATTCAAGACGATATTTGGGTGGGGACACAATTGAACCATATCAACAGGTTTTCACTGTGTCACATGGGTTTGTCTCAAATTCCTGGGCTCAAGCAATCCACCTGCCTCGGCCTCTCAAAGTGCTGGGATGACAGGCATGAACCACCACACCCAGTCCCTGGGGGCAACTTTTAGAGTCACTTTGTTTCTGCCTAGTTTCCTCACCATTATCTTAGGTTTCTGGAATTTGTGATGCAAGTAACAATGCATAGCCAATCAAAAGATTATGTTATTTTAATGTAAATTCTTGGTAAACAATTTAGAAACTGACTCTTTGTTTAAAAATCCACTTGTAACTGCAACTAATCAGCGTGTATATTTAGAGTAACTTAAATCTATCATCCCTGGTTGCAGTCCTCAAATTTGGCCCAAATGAACTCTCTATTTAATTAATTTTGCCTCAGCTTCCTCCTTTAGGTCGACATTGTCAATAGCACTCCCCTGTCATCTGCAGACATGTCTTACGCTTTTTAATAAATAACATGATCACTCTATTAAGGATGACATTTCCAAAGCACCTTCCAACTCTTAGAACCAGCTATTACAGCAGGAAGGGCCTTTAGAGTTATCTGCCGGCCTCTAACCATGTGGACACTGAGGAAAAGTTTCCGTAACTCCGATCAAGTAGGTAATTTAAGTTTGCCAAAAACTAGCCATGTTACTTGAACAAAATTATCCCTCTGACTTTGAGTTTTAATTATAAAATGCTAGCATCAACCTAGAACTGATAGCAGCAGGAGGCAGACAGGGGTGAGTCCCCAGTGAAACCTGGTCTTCATACCAAAGACAGCTTAAATCCTGAAAACCAAGCTACAAGTCTTAGATAAATCCACAGACTGGATTGGGAGCCTCTCTTCCCATTTGGTGAGCTTTCCTGTGATTGAGTCCCACCCTTCACCTATTTTACACATACCTACCTTTCCCTAATTGGTTTTTTACACTGTAGTGTCCATCTTTGAGTGGTGTCTTTTTTTAACCTTTTTTATGTACTCACAAATCAATCAGCACACACTCCCCCATTCTGAGCCCATAAAAAACCCGAACTCAGCCACACATTGGGCTATTCACCTTTGGGCCTCCTCTCACACAGAGGGCTACCCACATTGGGTCCCATCTCATTGTCAAGAGCTCTTCTGTTACTGAATAAACTTCTCCACCATGCTTACTCTTCAGTTGTCCATGTAACCTTATTCTTCTTGGATGTGGCACAAGAACCTGGGGCCTGCCAAATGCAGGTACAAAAAAGGCTATAACACTGTAGCCCTCTGCCTTCTGCTGGCACCAGGTAGCCACCCCACACAACGGGAAGCAGTGGTGGGGCTGGAGTGGGGCAACAGGACTGAATGAGCTGGGACATGCACCCATTTGCCAAAGTGTGCTGACAACAGGAACAAACTATAACACAAATGAACTGTGACCCTCCTGGGGCCCAGACCTCAGGGCTCCCAGAGCTAGAGCTGTAACCATGGTAACTCCCCCTTTGAAGCTCTGCAGTTTCTGATGTCTTCGAATTTTTCAGGCACGACCACTTTCCCCTTGTCTAGACACTGGCACCCAAGGTGGAAGCTGTGGGCTGAGTGTGGATCCCACGGTGAGTGTGGCATCTAGACTAGTAGCACAATCCAAGTACAGGCTGCTGGGCTGAGTGGGGAGAGCAAGCCTAGTGGACATGAATGAAACTGAAACAGAGGCCCCACCAGTCACAGGCGTCTCTGGCTTGTGAAGTGGCACCAAAAATATCCTGTGTCAGGACTTAGATGGTTTTTCTCTTTCTATTTAGGCTTTGTTGATATTTTCTGATTATAAAATTATACATAATTTTAAAAATGGAAACACTATGAACCATGTAATTATATTTTTTAAAGTGCCCTCATAACTATGCTCTCTAGTTATGAAATTTTATATTGATTAAATTTATCAGAAATTTCATATAAGAGTCCAAAGTGGGAGGATTACTTGAACCTAGGAGTTTGTGACCAGCCTGGGCAACACAGTGAGATTCCATCTCTATAAAAAGTTAAAAAGAAAAAAAGAAAAAAGAAAAATTACCTGGGTGTGGTGGCTCATGTCTGTAGTCCCAGCTGCTTCCAGAAGCCAAGGTGGGAGGACTGCTTGAGCCTAGGAGGTTGAGGCTACAGTGAGCCATGATCATACCACTGCACTCCAGCCTGGGCACAGAGTGAGACACTGTCAAAAAAAAAAAAAAAAGAAAAGAAAAAGAAAGAAATTTAATATTGATTAAATTTATAGAAGAGTTTCAAAGACTTTTTAAAAGAGATGGGATCTTGCTATGTTGCCCAGGCTGCAGGCTGGACTCAAAGTCCTGAGCTCAAGGGATTCTCCTGCCTCAGCCTTCTAATTATCTGGGACTCTCAAGGGATTCTCCTGCCTCAGCCTTCTAAGTATCTGGGACTATCGGCATATGCCACCATGCTCAGCAAGTTTTAGAGACCTTTCTAAAGGTAACAGGAGTCATATTGGGTGGTCTAAAGGCTGATGACCCTTTAAATTGATTGTTCTAGAAATTCATTCTATTTAATGGCACATAAAATAGAAATAGGGTGAGGGCACCTTTGTTTCTTCCCTTTGAAGCTCCCTTATCTTTTCATCAGGACCTGTCATTTGACTTTGCAAAAGCCCACTGATGAAGGCTAATGTGCTCCCTTTGGACTGATTCAACATGGTATGAATTTCCTTTGGTTGTATTGTAACTCCTGGACTGGAACACTCGTGATCCTCTTTGGCTCCTGTGGCTGTATTTTATTGCAGTGATCTTCCTGAACTGATCAATGGTGACAGTAGACAGATGTCCTGAGACTCCTTATTTCCCAGGATGAACTGTCATGGTGGACAGGCTCTCCATTGTTCATAGAATCTAGTTTGGATACCAGAAGCACATATCTAAAATATAATTCTGAACTTTCCATTATCATGAAACTAATTCCATAGAATAAATTGGCACATCTTGTTCCTAAACTTACCTAGTTTTTCTCACTAATTAATGTGACAATTAAGGGAAAAGAGGTAAAATGGCAAAATGAACCTAATAATACTGCCATACTTGTCTTAGTTACTGCAAGATCAAGGAGTTCACAAAGTCATTTTGAAGAATATAAAGGATCACTGAGACGCTAGGCATAACTGTTTATTATATTTGCTTTGTATTATTTAGGTGTATGTTCTGGAAACTTCTCATTTCACATCCTGCCTAAGTAGAAATTATTGTAGTTTATGACATTTGGGTTTCATAGGTGAATACAGTTAAGGTGTACTTTGCAGCTCTAGGCTATCCCAGGCACAGGGATTTTTAACACTGGTCTCTCCAGTTTTATTATTAGATATACATTTGGCCTGGTATGCATAATGTTCATCTCTTGGATTTAATAACCAGGTAATCAAGTTATGCCACTTAATTCTTTATCAAATGACAATCTGAGTACAAATCACTTCTAAATCATTTCTCACATTAAATTAATCCAAAAGTAGGCTTGTTGATAATTCTCTATTACTTCTCACTTATTTTCCAGTTTAGTAATTCCTAATTTTTCTAATTCTGAGGGCTCATGCTCCCTTGGGGTGCCTGGCCTCTGCTGTATATTAAGTCTGCCTTTGTTCTGAGCTTTACCTTCAGTAACCTGCTGCTAATTCTATGCTTTGAGCTCCTCAGAAGTATCTCATTAATCCTAGCAATAAAAAATATTTTCATGCAAAGCACATTTCTGGAAACTAGTAACAATACAAAAATAATAATACAACAATAATGATGATATTTCTGATTATCCAGTGCCTCCCTGCTTGGATTTGATAGCCTGTTTAATAAGCAGCATCAGAAGCAACAACAGTAGATAATAGAGGTGTTTTTAAAAAATCGCATAGGATTACCCCAGCTACTCCTGGCCTAGCTCTTTCTGCTAATCAAATCGGTGATGCAATCTTTCCCATTTCCCAGGAGGCCCCTCTCTCTCCATAGTGATGGAGAATACATTTGATGCTTCTTACCCTGCCCTAGATCCCCCCTATCCCTTTGAACAGCCACTCCTGCTAAGGAACACAGTGACCCCACGGCATTTAGCTTTAGCCTGGTAGGCCGTTCCATCTTCTTTTTTCTCTTTCTGAATTGAATTGCAAATGTAGGCATGTCTCAGTAAAAGCACTTATGCTGTATTTCTGATCTGCGTCTTGACTCCTCTCCTCCTCAGGGACAGCAAAAACCCTGAGGAAATATAGTTGGCCTCAGTTAAGCTGGGCCTCTGATCAGATTAGCTCCCAGTTTAATAAGACTTGAGGTAGGCATCCCAGCTGTGCTCGCTCCCATTTCACGTACATAGAAGGATCAGTGGCTAAAGGCCCTTATTTTGTAGATTGGGGACTATGCATGTGATTTGGGGCTCTGTTTATCCTGAGGTTTAGACCTGAAGGAATATTTGTAGGTTTCAAAGGAAGAGGTTTAAAACATAAGAACAGAGAATGCTTACCTAGGGAAGGTGAGACAACTGTGGACTCACATACTTTGAGATCCTGCTCGCAGCTCTGAAGCATTGAC
This sequence comes from Macaca fascicularis, assembly GCF_037993035.2. Classification (NCBI taxonomy): domain Eukaryota; kingdom Metazoa; phylum Chordata; class Mammalia; order Primates; family Cercopithecidae; genus Macaca; species Macaca fascicularis. The sequence goes on along the minus strand of NC_088376.1, from coordinate 167,772,523 downwards.
CCCACACAAAACACAATTATTTTGATAGCATAAGGTCAAAATCCTTCTATCTCTTCAGTCCTCTGGCTTCTTTTCCTAATAGGTAAAATGTGTTGCAATAACATAAAATAATTCTTAACATTCCTCTCTGCTCCTGACTCCCATGAGGTCCTCAGGCCCCCTATAAAGGCCTCTATGGGCAAGATATTTTGAGGAAAGAATGAGGAGGAGACCACAACATTGGTCATTCATTCAACTATTCATGCATTTGACAAACATTCAGTCAGTGCTAATCAGACTTAGGCACTCGAGTTGTTACAGGAAGGGGCTGTCTCCTGTACCCCACTAGGAATGTCGGGTGATGATTCAGCAATTACAGCATTGCCTCTCTAAAAATTATAATTTGGCAGCAACAGGGAGAGGCCATTTCCTCATGGTCCATACCTGTGAACATCAAAATGTTAATTGAATGCAGGCCCTAGGGAAAAGCAACTTCCTGAGCATGCGCATTAAGAGACAAAAGTTGCAAGGTACGATGTTCCTGGAACACACCACCAGAAAAGGGAAGAAAGCCTTAGGTGAGCATGAGTATAATGTCCTAAACACACTACCTGTGCTCAGTTCCAAAAGGTAAGGAAAGCACCGCGCCAGCAGGAAGACCACCCTAAGGGAAGAATCATGGGAAAGAGGTGAGCCTATAAAGTCCTAGGATCAAGCTTAAAGCCCCCCGACTTTTTTTTTTTTTTGCTTCTTTTTCTATCTTTGACCTTTGGGTGCCCACTTGGATCTCTTCCAAGGGTTCTTTCCTTTCTTTCCTGTTCTAAAGACTTTTTGATAAACTTCCATTCCTGTTCTGAAACTTGTCTCAGTCTCTTTTTCTGCTTTCTCAGCCGAATTCTTTCTTCTGAGGAGGCAAGGACTGAAGTTGCTACAGACCTGGACGAATATGTTGCCAGTAACTTGGGATAACTCGATCTCTTCCAGCCATAACAGAGTGACTAAGCACAGTGCCTGACTGCGAAGAACTCTTAGTTTAGTGAGGGAGATAAAGGATAATCATAATCCATGTGGTCAGAAAATCAAGATCCATACAAGGTATTATGGGAATAATAAGATTTATTACAAGAAGAAAAGTTGTCATGCCCTATTTATAAGCTAAGAAGAACAGTAAGTGTCTCCACTATTCCTCATCTCCTCCTTGGAACCTTCATTGTTAATCTTCCTGGTCTGCTCTGTGTCTTAACTCAGGATCTGAATTATGATCATTTTGCCTAGGATGAGGATGATAATTTATAGAAATTATCTGAAGCATTTTAAAGTTTGTGTTTAATTACAGCAGGCCCTCCAGGATGCCAGCACAGATCCTGTTGAATCTGCTCCTTAAGATATTTTCCAACTCAAGTGTATCATCAAAAATGGAGGTTGGCCCAACCAAGCTGATGTATCTGTTTATTTATATTAATGAAGAATAGAAAACCAGCAATATTTCAAAATATTAGACATATCTGCCTTTGAAAATAAACCAAAAACCATGGTAGGAGGATTGCTTTTTATTGAATGATTTCTTGCTCTTTGTAAGTTGATGTTTAGGGTGTTACATTCTTCTTCAAGTGTGCCCAAAGACCCTTTGTTTTTCTGAGAAATTATCATTGTGTAATAGAAAAAATACTGGATTATGAATCAGGAGATCTGGAGTTTGGTTTTTGCTCTGCCATTAACTATGAAAGTGATCTTGGGTAAATTACTTAAATTAAGAATATTTTCTATTAAATGAAGTGGTTGAATAAAATGCTCCCTAAGTTCGTTCCCTTCCAGCCCCAATAGTCTTTGCTCCTCTGTGAGTCACCGTGAGGGTGTTCAAGGAATGCATGTGGTTGACAAGAGAGGCATGTCACACAAAAAATTCATATAAGGATATGTCGTAGGATGGTTTCCTGGGAAGCAAGCTCTAAGATGAAGACTAGCAAGCAGGTAGTTTATTAGAAAGTGCTTCTGGGATCAATCCCTATGAAATAGAAGGGAATGAAGCAGGATTGAGCAGAGGAACAAGTAAAGCTATGATACAGTCTCAGTGGAAGACACAGATGAATCTTCAGAGGTGTCCTGAGCTGAGAAAGTGGGCTGGGCTTTAATACCTTTCTGTGGAGCAGTCATTGGATGAAGCCTGGAATGAAGTGGCTCTCTTTAGCTTAAGGAATCTCCAATGGAGGCTGACAATTGAGGGCTTTATTCAGTATAACTTCCAACAGCTGGAAGAATACATCCTTCATTTCTGAAGGATAATAATTGGTTTCTACCACAGGATGTCTGTGTGCTGTCATACTCTATCGGGCATCAGTGGAATGTATGTGAAAACAACACAGTGTTCATGCCCATAAAATGTTTATTTGTCCATCTCTCCATCCACCCATTCTTTTATGACCATTTTTTCCTTTTTGGCAATCATAGAACTGAGTTGGTGATTTCTCTTCCTAGCAAAAAGGAATCCTTAGTTAAGGAAGGAGATGAATTTATTAATTCCCTTCCAGTCTGAAGCTACCTCTATTCTATAAACCAAAGAAAATGATTGAGGCAAGTCTCAATCAATTTAGAAGTTTATTTTGCTAAAATTGAGGATGTGCCTGGAAAAAAGAGACACAAGCCACAGTAGTATCTGGGGCTCATGTTTTTTTACAAAGAGGATTTTGAGGACTTCAATATTTAAAGGGTAAAGATTAGGCAAGAGGGGAAAAGGGAAAGGGAAAAAAGGGAGGGTAGGTTGTGAGATAAGTGGTCACATTCCTGTGAGGCTTTGATTAGCACTCACTGAATCAACATGTTACCTGTGAAAGGAGCGAGTAGAAGAACAGTCAATTAAACATTTTTCCTGGATGGGAGGAAGGATGATTTCTTGTCTTTGTCCCAGAACTGTGAAGATAAGGTGTTAATTTACATTGTCAGGGTGAAGGAGGCCACCTGGGAAGACATGTGGCCTTCTATCTTGTAGCTGTCTGTTTAGGTACAAAAGGAAAGGCAATTTTTGCATGACTCAGTTTCTAAGCTTAACTTTTCCCATTGGCATAGTGAGTTTGGGTTCCCAAGATTTTATTCTCCTTTCACAATTCTACAATGCTCTGCCAATTAACAATAATAAATGTCAGTTGAAGACTGTTGACCGTGGTTTGTGTAGTGTTTTAAATGTGATTTTGTTTGATTCTCACAACTAGCTTATGCAGTTGGCTAAGCTTATATTAAGTCTTACTGCAGAGATGAGGAGCCTGAGGGTTGGTTTAGTAACTCGTCCAAAGTCATGGAGTCGGGATGAGATGAAAGGTAGACTTCGAGTACAGGTCTGTTGCTTTCTGGTCCAGGATGTTTCCATCATGTCAGAGCCAGCAGGAGCGTAAGGGCTATCTTGGAGCAGCTAAGAAGATCCAGGCCTGAGGCAGCCTGTCTTCCTGGAGAGTCCTTTCTCAACCGAAGCTGAGTCATTAGACAGCACTGACTTCTAGGGGCAGAGGGCCTATGGTCTCTCCCAGTGTTTCAATTCTTTATATTTCAGCCTCCAGGAGCTCACTAAGCCCGTGCATAATCCTGTGCATATACCATCACTGGACCCCCTGAACTTGGTAATTTTACACACACAGTAGCAGAGGTTGTTCCATCTGACTTAATGAACGGGAAAAGTCTTGGCAGGTGAATGTAATGTTTCACCATACCATAGGCCCGTGCTTCTCAAATCTTAACTTTTATTTTAATCACCTGGAAATCTTGTTAAAATGCAGACCCTGGTTCAATATGCCTAGGGTGGGGCCTGAGATTCTTCATTTTAAGCAAGTGCCCAGGTGATGCCAATACTGTTGGCTCATGGACCAGTTTCCCACTCTCCCAGGGACAGAAATGCACAACCTTTCACAAAGGGAACTCAAGATTGACCTTTGCTTTAAAGGCTAAGTGGAGCCAATGATCTGAAAGAAACAAGTCATAACTACAGTGTCGTTACACTTTCTCATCTCTTCCACCACTTCCTAACTTCCACCTTTTCCAAGGAAGAAAAGAAAGGAGGGTGGCAAAGAAGAGAGAAAGGAATAAAAGAACAACAAGGAACGAAAAAAGAATACCAGATAGGCAACGTAGTATGTGGTCAGAACCAAGCTATAGCTGTATACGATGCTAATAGCATGTGCCCAACACCGGTTTGGAACCTCTCTTATTTAGCAGGGTCAACATCATCCATTTTGTGAAAGAGGACAGGAAACCCTATACACGAAATTGGCAGATATTATGCTGCAGACTGGCAATGAGAATAAAGGCAGCCCTTGGGGTTAGAAGTCCAGAGGAAAGCCCTGTGATCTGGTTAAACCAGCTGCATTGAGCAGGCTGTGGCTAGGTATTTAGGCAAAAGAGTGCCCCTTGCTGCAGTCGCTGGGGTGCTGATTTACTCCTTGATGGTGTCTGTACTGTAGAATATGGCTTCATTTTCTGGCTTCTCAGGCTGGTGGAGAGGGTGGGTGGAAACAGATGCTTTTGAAGTGATTTCCCTGCTAAATCATTCAAATTGCCTTTTCCTAAGGGGCATGAAATATTTTCTGAGTTTTCACTGTATAGTTTTTCCAAGCAATAGAAGAGAGGGCAGAAAATGAAGGTTGGAAACAGCTTTAGTTAGTAATACCATACGGGGTGGGGGAGGGGTACTTTTTCCTACAAGGCAAGCTCTCTAAATACAAGGAGAAGACATAAGAAAATCAGGGTCTGCTCGCAAAGGAAAAACTGTCAATGCAGTGGTGGAATATCCATGTGAATGGAATACTTAAAACAGGCACGGTCAAAGCCCCATGAGGTATTCTGTGCACTACAGGGTGGTTGCCAGTCATCCACTGCTTCCTGTCTCCATCCTGGTCTCAGAGTGGTGGTGCAGGGCTAGGTGGGATTGATGCTGACAGCGGCTGTCCATGTTCTCAGGGGTGTGTGTGTGTGTGTGTGTGTGTGTGTGTGTGTGTGTGTGTTTGTGTACACGTGCGCGGCGGGGGGAAGGGCGATGGATTAGACTTTCCAGGAGCATATGTCCCTGGAGACTTGGGGGAGAGCTGAGTTCAGGCCCTGGCGCCAGCCTTCCAGAGGGAAATCAGAAAGATGGTAATTAGGCATCTCCTCCCTCAGGCAAATGGAGAAGAGTTTGCTTTTCCTTAATGCCAGCCTGCAGAGATGAAAACCAGAAAGAAACAGCAGGATTTGCCTGCCATCCAGCTCAGGATTCCTGAAGCCCACAGTGAGAAGGTGCTGCTCTGAGTGTCAGTCACACATGCCGTGAGCTGTTGACTTGAGCATCCTGGTCTCCTTTTCATGAAACTTTTCTTGAATGATTTATCACAAATAAATCATATTTGATTCTCAAACACTGAAAACTGTAGCTTTCTGAGAAAATGGCACAGTGTAAGACAGGGAGATATACAGAATAGGGATGTGTAATTTTACTTAAAGGAGATCTCCATGGAATTGGAAATAACTTAAAGCTTAGAATAGCCTATTTTGCAAGAGCATTTGCAGTTTTTTAATTGATTTGCGTTTGTAATTCTATTGAGTTCTACAACAGGCCTTGAGGCAGGCATTGTGATGACCATTTCACAGATGACAAGACAGATTCTGAAAGACGTTGACTTGTCCAAGGTCACATGATTAGTAAGTGGCAGATTTGAAACTCAATAAACCGTGTTCTGCTGCCTTTCACTGTGCTGTGACAACTATCTAAAATTCTATATTATTTTCCAGATGGCAACCTTACCTGCTTCAGGGATCTATTTTACTATTTCCTGTAGAACACAGACTTTCATCCTCTTTGCAATTCTTGGCAATACTCTTACTTATCATTTCACTTGATATATTAAAGACCAACATTTCCCCTAGTTGATGATAAGAGAGTGATGGAGAAACAGGTTGTCCCACCTATCCTCCTACCCACTGTGATTTTAGAGGAAGAACAGGGTGTCTGCTTTGCACCATTGTTGCAGAGGTGATCCTAGATACCAGCTTTCATCACATTCTAGTAGCAAGTGGGAGATGGTAGAGAGAAGTAGGTATTGACATGGGCTTTGGATTCAGACCTCACTATGAGTGCCAGCCTTGCCACTGCTTATTTAATCTTTTGAGGGCTCAATTTACCCATCTCTGAAACAGGGGTAACAATGCCTCTCTCTAAGGGTTAAGGTAAAGAATACATGTGGACCAAATGGTCCCAGAATGTTAGTGCCTGCTATTTTTAGGTGCATAGATTTTGCAGTGGAATATTTGAAAAGAGATTGCCTTTGAAAGACTTGCAAAAATTCAAAATAATTTTGATGCAATTCAACTGAAAGGCCTTTACTTTCAGCTCTGTGACTCTCTGAGTCTAGGAAATACTGCTAAAATGTAAGCCTCCTAAGAGCTAAAGCTGTCTCATGGACCTTTGCATTCCTCACAGTTGCCAAGCACAAAGCCTTATGTTGAAAATGTACTCAATGAATTCCAGTTGACTAGGGTGGGATGGATGTAGGGAGTGAGTGTGTATGAAGGATGAGAAGATGGGGGTAAAGCTAAAGGCAAAGCTATTAAGGACTCAAAGACCTTGAATTATTGTAGTCCTCTTCTTTCTCTTGTACTTTTACCAGAGTACATTGTCAACAGAGTACACTGTCCACTCTCATGTTTATTGTCTTGGATACAATAAACTCTGCTTTACTAAAGATGTGAGAGTCTAGATTCACCAATAAAGGGATAACCTAAACAGACTGAACTTCCAACTTTTTCAGCTTTGCAGATAAGATTAAACATTTCTGAATACACTGCTGTGCTATTCTTGATCCACATCTTTTTCTTCTTGAGTATTCACAGAGACTACATTCTTACCTATCTTGTCCTTCTTTTCTCAGTAGACCAAGCTGGGCTTTCTGGGGTTCCATGGCCACTGCCATGATCACAGAAAGCTTCACCTTTCACCCAACAGTGGTCTTTAGCTTCAATTGAACTCTCCCTCTCAACTCCCTCCTAAAAGGCTCCTGTTTTACGAACTGTCTTTTGAAATCCCCACTTCTGTGGATCAGCTGAGGTCAGCAGTTCAAGACCAGTCTGGCCAACATGGTGCAACCCCACATCTACTAAAAATACAAAAATTAGCTGGGTGTGGTGGTGGGAGCCTGTAATCCTAGCTACTCAGGAGGCTGAGGCAGTAGAATCACTTGAACCCGGGAGACAGAAGTTGCAGTGAGCTGAGATCATGCCATTGCACAACAAGAGCAAAACTCCATCTCAGGAAAAAGGAAATCCCCACTTCTGAACTGGAGAAAGCAGAAAGAAAAGAGGCCCTGCAAGAATTGAGATCAAAAGACTTCTTTAGATAAGCTTACTTTGGGATGGATGATCAGTAAAATGATCAGGATCTTTCTGGTGGGCAGAGCTGCCTATATGCATTGGTGAAGAAAGGAAACTATGACTAGGTGTGACATGAAGGTCATTGACAGCCCCATTTAAACACAAATGGCTCTCCTGTTATGGTATTGAAAGTGCTCTGTGATTGTTCTGTATTATGTTTAGGACTTAGTCCTGCATTAGAGATGCACAATCAGAGTCAACCAGATAGGCCCAGTATCATATTCTAGCTTTGTCCATTAGTGAATCTAGGACCTTAGGAAGATTGCTTCAGTTTCCTCATCGTGCAAAATTGCAAATACTATATCCCTTGTATGATTGTGGTAAGGAATACAAATAATGATTATAAACTGCTTCTTGGAGCCTGCTGTGTAGCAGAGGCACAGTAAGTAGGAACTATTTATTATTTTAGTATTCAAAGGCTATTCTTCCATAAGCCACTCACAAAAATATGAGTATACGTCCTGGGAGGAGAAATACCTTTTGCTTGTCAGTTTAACTAGTTTTACCTTGAAAACCAGATAGTGAGGTTCCAGGGAATGGAAAAAAGAAAGAAGGATGGTGGAAGTGGCCTAGAAAAATGGACAGGTATAACAGGAGGGTTGAATGGAGGTGGATACCTGTGTTGGGTAGTCAGAGGACATTAGAGCAGCCTTGAGAGCCCGAGAAGGGCAGGTGACCAAACTAGAAGGCAGTGTTGCCCACAAACCTCCTGGAAAAATATACTTATTGCTAAGATTGGACTAGTTGTACCCCTGATCATTGTACCAGGTCACTATAGTTTGAGAATGCCCTTCATCACTGCAGCAGCCCATGAAGGCTTCCAAATAATTCTGTTCTCTGCTGCCTCCAGCTACAGCAGAAAGGCACTAGGTTAGAGACAACTTGAACATTTCATAAAACATTGTTATGAAGACAAAATGAAAACCAGGCAATGAGTGTATTCTCTTAGCTTGTCTGTTGGCCAATTGTTGGCCAATTCTGCCATAACAGAATGACTTTTGAAGAATTGATCTAGAGGTGGAATCCACAATCTTCTTTCTCATTTCATCCAGATTGAGTCTGCTGTTCTGTGCTTTATTTATAGAATAGTCAGACTCCTTTCTTCCTTGAAGCCTACCTGGTACCTAGGGCACTAAGATTGTTAGGAGGCTTTTGTGTGCTAATTCAAGGCTGATGGAAGTGAATTTTTTTTTTTATCATAATGACAGGAAGAAAATACATTTTGCTGAAAAGATTGACCTTCTACTGGTATATGATTGGGTTTTATGAGCTATACTCTTGAGTCCAGGCTGCTAGAAGCCCTATGTCCCTTACCTACCTACCTACCCATGCCCTGAAGTTTCCATCCAGATGTCATAAAAAAAATTCCCTGAAATTGGCCTTGAGTAAAGAACTAGAGGATTTGTTGGTTGTATGGAGTATTCATCATGGAGGGTGGGAGTGGCAACATTGGTATACCTTCATAAGTCAAAACAAAAAAACTGTTGAACAGTTTGGAGTTTGCTGGGCCTAGTGAGCAATTTGTGGGTAAATTTTCTGTGCTATAATTCTTGTTATTGTAAGAAGAAACAAGTTTCTTCTTGAGTTGTACCCACAAGCAGATTTATTTGTCTCCTATGCATTTTTTAACGAAGTGATAAATTTAAAGAACGTTTTAAAGAACACCTGCCATGTTGCATCAAGGGTCTTTGATGCCTCTTAAAAAATAATCTCAAAAAAAGCAAAAAACAAAACCTCAATTTCAGAAAAACCTGAAGCACAGGAACAGCCAAGGGAATGCAGCAGCCATCTGGAAAGCCTGACCAAAGTAGGAGATATGCCCAGTTGTAGTACAGTAAGTGTGAAATCTTTTTTTCTTACTTGGCCTGTGATGTTGATTTAATTACATTTTTAACAAGAGAAAAAAGTGCTTTAAGAAGCAACATTCTCCCCATGTAATTGAGGGAAATGGGCTATTTTAAGGATGCATCTGGTCAAGGCAGTTCAGAGAGGTAACCTGGTCCACTGGAGGGAAACAAACAGAATCACCATGGGTATAAATAGAAGCACTAGGATTCTACTAATAATTTTATTATTTTTTGAGCTGTTCCAGGCATTGCTATGTTTAATTTTTGCACAAAGTATCAAGTAGGTTCCTATTATTTCAGTGAAAAGGAAAAGATTAACTATATCAAGTATCAACCTAGGTTTTTAAAACTGATCAACGAGAAAGCTCATATTTAAACCCAAAGTCTGTTCTCATTTCACAGAATAACACTTCCTTGTTTCTTGCTTATTGTTTATTATACCACACGTGAATTAATGTCTTCTTATTAACCATGTATTCCAGTTGTTTATTCAACATTCATTTAAGCAACATTTGTTGAAAACCTCCTATTTTCCAGGAATTATAGGAGATACAACAATTAATAAGGCAAAGTCCCTATTCTTGAGAAGCATATAGTCCATTTGCAATATAATTGCAATAATTACAGTAGAAGGCAGAATGTAAAATGTGCCAAAAGAGAAGTATGTATCTTTACTTCCCCATTTCTCATTCTCACAGATAATCAATAATTAATCCTACTTTGTATTTTGCTCATACCTGTCTTCCAAGGAAACCGAATGCTTTGCATATATTATCTTGTCAACACTCCCAATACTAGAACAGCATCATATTTGAGTTCCAAAAACGTATCAGCTTGTACAACCATTTCAGCCAATCTCACACTTTCTCATGTCGTAGCAGTGACACAATATACTGCAATCAGCATTGATGATCTGAAGTACACAGCACCTGCACTGGGGTCACACACCTCAGTTTTATTTAGATCTTCATGGGCACACAGCCCAATGTTTTGTGTGTGTGTGTGTGTGTGTGTGTGTGTGTGTGTGTATGATGATTTTTATATATCTATGATGGATTAAGAAGCTAGTCAGTAGGGCAGCAGTGAAAGTTGGGATGGAAAGGGAGGTGGAGAATGAAGCAATTTAATTTCATTTGGCCAGCCACAGAAGACAAATGCTAAAAGGAAGTTACGGCAATATTGAAACATGGAGTTGTAATCAAGTCTGCGTTTTATGGAAGACTGACTATGTGCCAAGCATGGTGCAGAGTGCCTTACTTTCATGATCTCATTTAAGTGCTCCCCCAGCTTAGGAAGATGGCACTTGCTTTTTCTATTTCTTTCCAGGTGAAGAAACAGGGATTCAGACTGATTTGGCTTAGGCTGGTAGTTAGACTGAAGTGAGCTGGAGTTTGGCCATAAATCTGCTTCTTTAAACTCAGGTCCTTAATGACTATGCCATTTCCCTTCCCAATACTGCGAGAACCAAGAGGTATGTAGATAGATGCTAGGTATCTGAGGAGACTGTAGGCAAGAACCAGGGAGGAAGACAGGAATTGGGAAGCACTTGGGTTTAAGATGGAGATGTGAACTGTGTAACAGTGAGGACTTGGTGAAATGACAGAAGTCCGACTCAAGCTACCTTAAACCATAGAGGATTTTGGGGGGTTAGGGAACCAAACTGTGAGAGCTGTAGGAGTAGAGATGATCCCGCAGCCTTGACCTAGGAAAATGAAAGCCTCAGGTCTATTTGTCTGTCTCTATCTCCCAATCTTTTATCTCTGCTTCTTTTTTCTTTTTCACTATTTGAGACCTGCTCTCCCCATAAGCCTGAACCCATGGTTACAAGTTGCCTCAGAATTTTAACTTTATATATTTTATTTTTAAAAAAATTTTTGAGATGGAATCTCACTCTGTTGCCCAGGCTGGAGCGCAGTGGTATAATCTCAGCTCACCGCAACCTCCGCCTCCCGGGTTCAAGTGATTCTCCTGCCTCAGTCTCACAAGTAGATGGGACTACAGGAGCCCGCCACCACACCTGACTAATTTGTGTGTGTGTGTGTGTGTGTGTGTGTGTGTGTGTGTGTGTGTGTGTGTTTTCAGTAGAGACGGGGTTTTACCATGTTGGCCAGGCAGGTCTCGATCTCCTGACCTCATGATCTGCCTGCTTCGGCCTCCCAAAGTGCTCGGGTGACAGAGAACTTTATCTTTAAAGTGTCATCACTTGTAATGAAAAAGAGATTTTCCCTATAAATTTCAGTTAGAAAGTTCCCAGGAAGAGTTTCTGATTGGTTTTGCCTAGATTATTTATCCTCTCTTTGGCTACAGGAACACTGATTAGAACCTCACTCCAGTCAACCAAATAGTGACAATCAGAAGAGCATTCTTTTCTCTTCTAGAAGAAAAGGAAAAGGGGATGTTAGACTCACAATAACAACAAATGTCTGCTATAAGCAGAAGCCAGATTGGATATCAGAATAACAGACTTAAGAAACTAACCATGCATGAGAAATGCACCTTAAAATCAGTTTTTTTTTTCTTTCTGCCTTATAAGGCTTTCCACTCAGTCAGAATCTAGGAACCAAGCCAACCCAAGTTTATACCATCATAGATCATAGAATCCTGCTGTCTCACATCCTCCTCACTGCTGTCTATGATCCAGCCCCATTGTCCTTCCTTTGACTACTCTTTTTATGTACCAAGCTCATGCCTTCTTAGCTTATATGAGCTGTTCCTCTGTTTGCAATAATTTCTCCCCAGTTATTCAGATCCCAACTCAAACGTCACCTCCTTATAGAGGACTTCTCTGAACACCTGTTTTTGTTTTTTATTTTTTGAGAACACCTGTCTTGTTCTGTTGCCCAGGCTGGAGTGTAGTGGCATGATCACAGCTCACTGTAGCCTCAGTCTCCCAGGCCCAGGAAACACTGCCACCTCAGCCTCTGGAGTAGCTTGGAGTACAGGTGTATACTGCCATGCCTGGCTAATTTTTCCTTTTTTTTTTTTTTTTTTGTAGAGATGGGGGTCTCATTATGTTGCTCAGGCTGGTCTTGAACTTCTGGGCTTAAGCAATCCTTCTCCTGCTTCAGCCTCCCAAAGTGCTGATTTTGATTCTAGGTGTGTGCCACTGCACCTGGCCATCTGTTTAATATAAAGTAATCCCCTGCCAGTTTTATTTTGTAACAGTAATTGTCAGTACGGAAATTTTCATTCTCCTCTTTTCTCCCCTCCACATATCTTCCTTTCCATTTCATATTCCTGAAACATACATTTTGTGAAAACAGACATCTTTTCTCTTTTCTTACCTGCTGCAATGCCAGTATCTACAATAATGTCTGACACACTGTGTAGGTCCTTAATACATACTTGTGAAACAAATAATTAAGTGAATGAATCCTAGATTTAAAAGAGAACATGGCATTTCACTTGGACATATTTGTACACAAGGGGTGCTTCCAACATGTTTATGAATTTTTTAAAAGTCGGGAGAATCCAGGAAATTGGTACAATTAGCATCTACAGAGATACTGCTGAGCTTGGATGTTATGAGCAAAACCTCACATCAAGGTTGAAAGGCAAACATCCACCTTTCTCTTCCATATTCTCATTAGATTGTAAGAGCTGTGTGAGTGATATTTTGAAAAGACCTGGCTTCATGCATGGCTGTCATTTATTGAGCATATATCCTATGCCAGATACCATGCAAGGTACTTTACATGGATTAGTTCCAGTTCTGAGACTTGACACAGTAGTAACTTGCCCAGGGGCCCAAAACTTGTAGAAGGCAGGAATGGGATTAGAACCCTTACCAAATGTTCTAGCAGATGTTGGGGGAGATTTCACAGTATGTTCTTTACCACAGTATGGTTGAGGTCTGATAAGTGGTATTTGGCCACAAACCTCTCATTTTTACCTATGTCTGGGATATAGATGAACAGGTGAAATTCTATTCAATGCTGTCCCAGAGGTTTTTGTCTCTAGGACAGTGGTTTAAAAGTATGGTCCCCAGACCAGCACATCAGCATCTCCTGAGGACATGTTAGAAATGCACATTCTTATGCTTTATTCCTAACCTCCTGCATGAGAAACCTGGGGATAGACCCAACAATCTGTTTTTATTTTTATTATTATATTTTCTGAGACGGAGTCTCACTCTGTTGCCCAGGCTGGAGTGCAGTGGCACGATCTTGGTTCACTGCAGCCTCCACCTCCCGTGATTCTCCCGCCTCAGCCTCCTCAGTAGCTGGGATTACAGGCTTGCGCCACCACACCCAGCTAATTTTTGTATTTTTAGTAGAGACGGGGTCTCTCCATGTAAGTCAGGCTGGTCTCGAACTTCTGACCTCAGGTGATCCACCCGCCTCCGCCTCCCAAAGTGCTGGGATTACGGGCGTTAGCCACCACGCCCAGCCAAATGTTCTCCAATTTTAAGGACCTGTGTGATTGTATAGGACCCAGGATAATCCAGGATAATCTTTCCATCTAAAGATTCTTAATATAATCGCGTTTGCAAAGTCTCTTTTGCCATTTAAGGTAATAAGTACGCTGGTCCTGAGATTAGGACATGGACATCTTTGGGGAGCCATTGTTCTGCCTACTACAGTTACCATAACTGCCTATTACAGTTACCATGTGGGACTTCCTGTACTAAAACTAGCAAAGTCCTGGGTAAAACAGAGACAAGTTGGTTCCTTAATTGAGGTGTCAATGTACAGAGAAGAGCAATATTGCTTTGGTGGAGGCTGCATCCTGCAGTAGTGAAAGAGACTCTGGAAACAAGCTTCAGAACTGGGCATAGGTCAAAGGAAGGCAAATGTGTCTTCTTGAGTTGTCCATTTAGTGATTTTGTGTAACCTGATTCAAACTTTCTGTTTTTCATGCTATAATATGATCTACTATTTGTAGACCTTCTTTTTGTGACGAGTATAATCGTGCTAATTTATTATTAGTCACTAACTGTGGGTAATTCACTGTTGCTTATAAAATACTACATTAACGAATGCTACCATTGACTTACCAAGTTCTGATGCTAGCAAAAGCAAATCACAGCTTTAATTGTGTGAATCTGGCTCTGTGTGTGTGATCAGCATGTGATCAGGGTCTTGCTGAGTCTAAAGAGAACTGGTGGAGCACATTCACAGGAATCCAGGCTGCAATAGTAGCTCTTGCAGGGAAGTAATGTTCCATGAGTATTTTATTATATATAGTATATATTAAGGACTTATTTTTCCTGTGTAAATACCTGGCTCTCTCTAGTTTTAACATCTTTTCAGATGAGGTGCCCCAGAACAAAATGCCTCCTCCTATAAAAAAGATAGGAATGGGTACACACATAAAGTATTGATTATGTAGCTAAATTTTTGTGAATGTAATATAAACGTGGATATATGAAACCAGGAGCCTGGAAATCGAAGTTGAGTGAGGGCTTTTCCCATATGAGATCAGAAATGCTGTTTTCCATTATGACACAGCAGCTTCCCCATAAAGGAGAGAGCACGGTCCTTGGAATGAAGACAGACATGACAGAATTCAAATCCGAAATCCACTCCTTATTAACTGTGTAACCCGGGAATATTTCTTATTTTTTAGAGCCTTATTTTCCCCTCTTTTAAAAACAGTATAATACCTTGTTTTTGTTCTGAACATTAAATAATAACATATATTAAGTATCAAGTGTCTGGTAAAGAGTTGGCACAAGTAAATGTCAGTTGTTAACATTATGGGTTCATTTTTCAAATATGTCTTCAATAATAAGGATATGTCAAGGTGCTTCAGCACAGTAGTAGCTATTTCCACTCCTTGAAAGGCCATTCATTCAACAACTTTTATATTCTGTGTCTGCTGAAACTGAAAGTATAGCAATTAAGAAATGAGGAATTCCCATCCTCTAGGAGCTCACAAGCTTCCCGGAGAGATGACACTCGCTTGCACTGGAGGAACCAGTGAGTGACATTTGGAGGAGCACGGTACGCACCACACTTTGGCAGCAGCATGAGTTGAGCTAAAGCACAGCGGTGAGATGTAGTCTGGTCTGTGTTGGGAATTAAATGTAGTTTGGTACTGCTGCAATATATCAGAAAGGAAGTCGTCAGAATTGAGACTGAAATACCAGCTGTAGCATGAAAGACCTATCTCATGGTAGAGAACGTGGACATTATCTGTGCATGATGGGAATTCACTGACGGATTTTAGGTAGGGAGTGAGGTTACCTAATTAAGATTTTAAAAATATCACTCCTGCTACCTTATGACGAACGGATTGATGGGAAGCAAGAGTGACATTGGGGATGCCATTTAGAGGGCCTTCTCAGTCATGATATCTACATGCAATAAAAACCAACTAAAGTATCTCATGAGACTTTAATTAAAGAACTACTTACAAAGTAAGTGTGAGTGGGATAAAGGGAACCGTCAAGACTAGTAACACAATGGGAAAAGAGCAACAGTGGGAATTGTTACCAATCCCAGGCAAGAAGGGTTAAGGGGAGGAAATAGTGAAAGCTGGGGCGAGGAAGAAAGGGCACCCTGAGGCTGTATCCCTTCTTAAGTCAGGTTCTTCAGAAGCAAACTGAGAGAAGGACTCATGGGCAAGTGGTTTATTTAGAAAATGTCCCTAGGAGAAACTTGTAAAGACGTAGGGGAAACAGGGAAGGGGAAGAAGCCATGGGTGAGTACCACTGCATCAGTGCCTGGTGAAAGGAAGGTGCTGTGCAATGAACTAGGGATTACTGGGAGTCAGAAGGCCTGGAGCCAGGTCCTGTCCCACCTAAGTCACTCAAATTCCCTGAGTTTCAGTTTGATCACCTATAAAATGTGGAAAATACATTCTTACAGAACCATTGTGGGGACGAAATAAGGAGATATGAGGGGTTTTTAAGGTATTATGCCAATGTCAGGTTCTAGGATATTAGGAAAACTGTAAACTTTTGAACCTGACTGGTCTGGGGAATGAGTGCAGAACTAGGGCCATGCATGAAGGCTGGCCATAGGCCCTCTGAGCCCCATGTGTGTGCTCCAAGCCTGCAGTCAGGCAGTCTTTGAATTAATCCTGAACACTAATGGCTGTATTTTTATGGTGAACAAAAAAGATCTTGCCAAATGAAGTTTTAATTTTGTATGGTGATGAGAATAATGTAGAGAAACTTTATAAAATATTTTCACCTTTTAAATTAGGCATCCACCTAAGTGATGAAGGCATATAGGTACTGTTAAAAGAAAAACTTCAGCCAAATTAAACTTAAAGGAGTCGAATTGAGCAATGAACGATTTGTGGATTGGGCAGCTCCCATAATCACAGCAGATTCGGAGAGACTCCAGGGATGCCTTGTGGTCTGAAGAAATTCATAGACAAAAAAAGGGAAGTGACGTACAGAAATCAGAAGTGAGCTACAGAAACAACTGGATTGGTTACAGCTTGGCATTTGCCTTATTTGAACACAATTTGAACACTTGGTAGTGTCTAAGTGGTTCAAGTAAAGCTGCTGGGATTGGCCAAGACTCAGCTATTGTTACAGGGGCATATTTCTAAGTTAGGTTTTCAATCTTGTTGGACTATTAAGTTAGGTGGTAGTTCATCCACAAGGACTCAAATATAGAAGTATGGAGCCCTTCTCAGGCCATATTTAGTTTGCTTTAACAGTACAAATTTCTATGGCTGTTGTATTTTTAAAGGGCAAATGTATCTGATATTGAGTATTATGATAGTATGTATGGGTTGTGCTGGTCAACCACATGGCTGTTTATCTATTGTTATTGGAAATCTGACAGTATATCAAAATGAATAGAATCACTGCCCAATGAAATGATGTCAACATCCAATTATTGTCATGATTGCCATTTTATATTTCCCTTAATTTTTCTATAAGCATCTGGGCTACAGAGTTGTTTCTCACTTAATGATAACTCTATGACACCATGAGACAGTTCAGTCAAACTTTTTGATGTGAAAGGCTCATTACCTCCTGATGCTGAGCAGAAAAGTAGCTAAGGATAGTGTCTCTCATAGCATGTGATTGCATTGTGATCAACTCACAGGTTACTTCCTTTAGTGGCAGCAGGAAATACTGGTAACCTTGGCAACACTGGTGGCCCTTCCCATCCTCTTTTAATTGAAATGGTTGTTGCTAGGATACAGCCTAAAGCTAAATGGAGAGAAAAAAGAGGAAGCAAGAGAATGAAAGAAAGAGAACCAGAAGGGGAGAAAAGATGAAAGAGAAGAAGAGAAAAGGAGAAGGGAGAGAATGAGAATACGAAAGGAAGATAAAATGAAAGTATTGGATGGTATTTGAAGGGCAGACTTATGGGCATGAAAGAGGCTATTAAATTATAGTTGAAATTAGAGAGCATGGGGTGGGGGTAAAAGCGGAATGTTAGTTCTTGCCTTACTAAAAATCAATTATTCATACTTCATTTTGACTTTATGTTTTCTCAAGCAAGTGACTTCTCTTTAATGTGGGTGTTTTTATATTGCCTTGGAAGGGAAATGTTTATTAGCTACCTTTCTCTTACTTTTAATCAACCCCAAAACCCCGTCAGCATTCTTTCTTCTGATGCTTTATTTGTCTACTGTAGCCTGAAAATGAAGTATCTGCAGAGAGCACTATATTAAAATGCAGTAAATACTCTTCTGTCAGAAGGGCATGAGCTGAGTTTTTCTGGTGTCTGGGGGAAACTATGACCCCGTCATCCATGCTTCTGCCCTCAATCTCCTTTTGATGCATGCATATGCTTGGATATGGGACGTAGACAAACAGTTTCAGCAGCTGACATCCTCTGAGTTCAGGGGGATAGTTATGATTATTCTGGGTGATTGTAGCTTTTTGAAGCAGAAGAGTCACATCATGCAAAACTTACAAATGAAGAGAACTGGCAGTTGTGCTGAGTGGTTCTTCTCTTCTGTGGTATGAAAAGGAGTCAACCTGGGTACATCCCCTATTTCCAGAAGACAGGTATATTACTCAAAATAGAGTCATAAATTAATTATGTGGCTTTTAAATCTGGGCTTTTTTGTTACAATGAAAGGGATTGTGTACATGTTGTTTACTATGGTATTTTCAGCACCTACAAGAGCACCAGGAAAATGGTAAGTGCTCAGTGAGTTATGATGAATCAATGAGAAAAAAGTCACTTTAACTTTCTGGGCAATGGTCACCTCATTGTTCCCAATCTTAGTTTAGAGGGTGCCCAGCCGTGGCCTCTAGATGTGGAGCACCTAGGACTCAGCTTATTAGCAGAGCAACTTCCCTCTGACCATGGTAATTGATTCAAGAATGAGTTCAAGGGTGTGGCAATTCCACGTACTTCTGGAAAGTGAGAAAAGTGGTCTAGGGCTAGGATTTGGTATTACACCTGTAATAGGGTATAGACTAAATTGTAGTATTTTTGAAGGTTAAAAAAATAAAACCTCACATTAAAAAAAGTTACCAGCAGTTCTGTCTTCCAGGGTATAACTTTGAAGTAGACTATCCTCTGTTTCAAGAAGAGCCGTTTAGCATGCATTTCCGGTTTATGTCAATGTGAATATTTTGTGTAATAAGGGAAGATCTGAAATGATAAGATTTCTGTACAGTAATGTAAACTGAGGACATCTTTTAGTAGAAGTCACTCCTCCAGATAATTTCAATTACAGAAATTTTCCTTAAACTTCCCTATGTCTATGCATTATCACATGTTCTCATGGAATTGCATGTGTCTGTCCTTCAGCAGTTGCTTAGAACAGGAGGACTAGAGGGATATGTGGCCTGAATTATCCATCACTTCTTCCACACTCCCTAAGGAAACACTGTGAAAGAATAGGATTGTGATTGGCATATAAACCCTGGATTATAGCATTAGTGCCTTAGCATTATTTTATCTAATACTAAATGATCCAGACAAGAAACATGTTATCAGATTATTGAGGCATTTTTTTCCTTTTGGGGAATATGAAGTTGGACTCTATCCCTAGACTTAGAAGAAGATGTTTCCCTGAGAGAAATGGATATGCACTCTTTCAGTTATCTTGGGGTAAAGCTAATCTAGAGATGGATTTAGAGAGGAAATCTTGGAATTGGATGATGAACTAATTTTCCCCTATTTCTGAGTCTAGGGAGTTGGCCATGAGCTTGAAAGATGGAAATACCTGCGCTGTGGTCAGTTGGGCCATGTAACGTAAAGATTACCCAGGACGTAGGCAGAAGGGACCCTGAGGTTCAGTGTGAGTGTCTGGCGTTAAGACACTGCGGTAGCAAGTTTATAGTCTCTTCATTATCCCCAGGTCTTCAGTCAAGTCTTGTTAAAAGTTACAAGACTTGGTCTCAGCTGTGCTATGGGTGGAAGGACAATAGAGTGGGGTGGAGGAGTTATCATTCCTTTATTTCTTTATTAATTATAGAGTACTATTGTGATTTGGGCATGCTCCTATGCACTAGGAATGAACAAACTTTCAAGTTTCAACAAACTTGAAAAAGCCCCTTATTGTCACCTTATATATTATTTATTTGTTTGATTATTTCATTTTATTAAATGTCTTCCTTTATTAGATTGCATGTTCCATGATATAAGTACAGAGAAGAAAATAACAAAGGAGGATGAGGGGTAGAGAGTGATTGGTGAGTATGGAAGACCCTTGAATGAGTGATTTCTAATTGGAGCACTGAAGGAAGTGAGGGAGCAAGCTATGTGGATATCTGATGGAGAGCATCTCAGACAGAGACCAGCAATTGCTAAGACCCTAAAGAAGAGGCACTATTATTGTGTGTCTCAGTTCATTCATGCTGCTATAAGAAAATATCATAAACTGTATAAATTACAAATAATAGAAAATTACTTCTTGCAGTGCTGGAGTCTGGGAGGTCCGAGATCAAGGTTTTGGCAAGTTCAGTGTCTGGTGAGGGTCTGGTCTCTGCTCCTAAGATGGTGCCTTGTTGCTGCATCCTCCTGAGGGAAAGACAGTTGTGTCTTACATGGCAGGATGGACAGAAGGGCAAAGGGGCCTAGCTAATCCTCTCTGGCCCTCATATAAGGGCACTAATCTCATTCATGAGGGCAGAGCCCTCATGACTTAATCAGCTGCTAAAGACCCCACCTCTTAATACTATCATATCAGGGTTTAAGTTCCAGCACATTAATTTTGGAGAAACACATGCATTCAAATCATAGTGCTTCGTTTGAGGAACCTCAGTAACAAATCCAAAAGACCAAGAGCACAGTTAGTGAAGGGGAGGCTAGTAGGAGAGGAAATCAGCAAGGTAAGGAGTTTTTTAGGTCATCACAAAGACTTTGGATGTTTCTCTGAATAAGATGGAAAGCTCTCAGAGTGCTTTTGACAGAACTGACATAATCTAACTTACATTTTAAAAGGATAACTCTGGCTGATGAGTGGAAAATGGACTCTAGAGAATAATAGCAAAGCCGGGAGACCACTTGGGTAGTTTTTGCAATAATCCAGGTAAGGGCTGGCTTTAGGTCAACAACTTCATTCTCAGTCCACACTCAGTCTGATTCTCTCTGTCTTGAAATTTGGTTTATTCCTTTATGCTAGCACTCTTCACGTCTGTCTCTATCAGTGGATAGAGACAAGCTATCAAGCTTGCAGCTAACATTTATATTTAGCAAGCTCTCTTTATACCTAATAGATGTTCAATACAGTTCTGTTAAAATAAGTATAAATATGTCTGGCTATGGAAAAAGGGAGTATAATCCCTTGATACTTATTAAGACATTGAGATAGATAATTTTCAGTTAGGGTGAATTCAGAACCTAAAGCAGACAGGTGCTTAGCAGAACAGGGATCTATAGATAGGGCCAATCAGAGAAAGAAAGGCTTTATAATAATAAGTATAACTCTTCCAGGAACCAGTTGGCTCCTAAGATATTATTTTCCGCTTAAAACCCTCTCACCACAGCGTGAAATAGGCATCCATTGGTTGGGGTGGGTTGGGGTTGGGTGTGTGAGTCGTACCTCTTGAAATTTCCATATTGCTTGGATTTGTACAATAGGCATGAGAAACAGAAATAGATATAGCAAGTGCAATAGAAAGGATTACTTCACTTTGAATGATTGAGGCAGATATTGTGTACATCAGGGACTCGATTTTGAGAAATTGTGTCTAGACAGTAAGTGGCCTGCAAAAAGTCTATCAGCTCTGGTACTAGGTAGCAGAATAATAACCCGCATTTATTGAGTGCTTATAGCCTGGGCCAATAACTTAATATTAATTATTATCCTTAGATCATTTCTTTAAAAATGTTACCATCTTAAGAAGAAACGAAGGCCAAAAGACAGTATGTAGCTTTCCTAATTTTAGGAAATTAATTTCCTAAAATCCTTAATGATTATTAAGCCATGAAGGCAGAATTCAATACCATGTCAGTCTGGCTCCTTAATTTATACTTCGTATAGCACTTGGCTTCAGACGTCAATAACAAGGTCAGAGATAAGACTTCATACAAAGAAATATCATAAGATTAAAAGAGATTTTATACTAGAACCTTCAGAGGATACTGCTCCAACCACCTCTCTTTAAGGATTCAAGTATTCTTAATGAGTGGGATATGAGTAGTAAGCACATAAACCATATAGTAGTTGAATTTGATGTATTATTTGTAACTGACATTTATATCTAACAGGTAGTAAGCTATATATACTTAATTCTACAATGTGCAACACTTTTTAAATAACTCTTTTGCTGTCTTCTGTAGATTCCTAGGTTAGAAGAAACTCTCAAGGGAACAGGAGTGTCTATACTGATAATACTGTTATTATCTCAGTTTCTTATTTGGATCCGCAAACAAACAGCTACTTATTAAATTGGTACAAAAGTGATTGTGGTTTTGGCATTGAAAGTAATGGTAAAAACCACAATCACTTTTGCATCAGCCTAATATTTGCCCTGAAGATGCCCCTGGGTGCTAGATTAAAGTTAGGATGAGCACTGACCATGTCGAATGGTGTTTCTCAAAGTACAATCCTGGTACCACTCACAATAGTATCACATAGGGAGTCAGTTGAAAATGTGTAGTCCTAGATCTCACTTCAGACCTATTAGATTAGAATCTTTGATAGAATCTTAGATAGGCCTACAAATCAATAAACTCTCCAAAGGTTTCTTATCAGTGGTATGCTCCTAAATGTTTAACACTTGGATCTTGGGGGAGGGAAGAAAACCCTGACTTACAGCATTTACCAAATTTTATTAGGGACTATTTTCACTACTCTATAGTTCAAGTTTGCAGCTAACATTTATATTTAGCAAGCTCTGGTTTACCTTACCTCCTTCCCCCTTCTCAGCAAACAGATAAATCTTTCTGTTTGATAGTTGCTGCCAGTCACACCTCTCCTCCTTCCCTGCTTCTCCCCTTCCCCCTGCAGCCAATCCTCCTATTTTTGGTGAGTGTATTCCTTCCTCCCACAGCACTAGGGGGATGTCCACTAATTCTCATTTGTGTTCTACATGTAGCTTCATTTTGCATGTGGCTAACAAAGCTGGAAATTTCAGTGCAGCTTCTCCACCCTTTCTTCTGAAATAACATTTGTATAAAAAGAGGCTACAAGAATAAAGGAAACTTAAGGAACTGATCAGACCTGGGAAAGGAAGGCTGCTGCCTTAGACTGGAAGCTGATTCGCTGTCATCTCTTCACTCCAAAGAGAAGTGACCGAGAGTTCTCCACCCCAACCACAGAGTCAAACATATTGCCTCCTTCACCCTGAGGCTGACCTCAGAGGCAGGTGCAG
This sequence comes from Macaca fascicularis, assembly GCF_037993035.2. Classification (NCBI taxonomy): domain Eukaryota; kingdom Metazoa; phylum Chordata; class Mammalia; order Primates; family Cercopithecidae; genus Macaca; species Macaca fascicularis. The sequence goes on along the minus strand of NC_088376.1, from coordinate 167,749,621 downwards.
TCCTGTCTTCCACCTCATCATGCTGTCACCTGGTAATGCATCCCTGACATATTCTTCTCAATAAACCTTTTAATGCCTGCTCTTCTCAACACCTGGGGCCTGACCCCTGAGCGACGGTCTCAGAAAGAGACCCTGAAGTTACTTTCGTCTGTTGCAGGATTATCATTATACATCAGCGGGCTTTTCTTTTCCCAGTAGGTAATCAGTTTGGTGACTACAGAGCCCCGTGGCATGAGCAGTGTAAGGATCTGAATTGTATGCCCTGGCTTATCCTGCTGTGGAACTTCAGTTGAGGAGTTCACAGTGCAGCCTTCCATTTTCCAGCCATAAAAGACAAATAGTGATGTCATAAAAGCTCACACCCAGACACACACACACACATATTTCATGGGCATATTTAAAAGATAAATAGGGATATTCATGTTGTCAGTCTGGACCAATCCTTTAGTTGGCTGGATAACAATCTTGGAATTGTTTGGCATGCCATGTAAAGGTGTAGGATTTTTCAGAGACCTTAGAATGGGCACCTGGTCTTTTCACCACCAGAAGGGGGTGGTGACTGCTGAAACTGTCCAAAACAAAATCTTCTCAAGCACACTGTTCGGGCAATGAGGACATTGTTTTATCCCAACCAAGTTCTTCAAGCAATCCCATGTTTTCTTGGTTTGTCCTCACAATAGATGAAAGACAATTGGCCATGATTTCTGGTATAAATGTCTGTCTCATAGGGCAGAGACCATGATTAAGTTATTCCTTGGTCTTTTCCCATTCCGTGAGCATGACCTAAGTACTGAATGCCAAGTGAATACTCAGGTGAATAAAGCAAAACTCTATCCACAAGAATAACAATACAGGCACCAAAATACATAAAATATGGGGTGAAAAATTATAAGAAAGGAGAAGATGGATGCCAAGATAGGAATGCATGTGATGGAGTAGCATAAAAATTCCTTTTTTTTTTTTTTTGAAGACAGAGTCTCGCTCTTGTTGCTCAGGCTGCAGTGCAGTACAGTGGTGCGATCTCAGCTCACTGCAACCTCTGCCTCCTGGATTCAAGTGATTCTCGTGCCTCAGCCTCGCAAGTAGCTGGAATTACAGGCATGCACCACCACACCCAGCTAATTTTATGTATTTTTAGTAGAGATGGGGTTTCACCATGTTGGCCAGACTGGTCTTGAACTCCCAGCTTCAAGTGATCCACCCGCCTTGGCCTTCCAAAGTGCTGGGATTACAGGCATGAACCACTGTGCCCAATCAAACAGTTCCTCTTTTTCTTTCGCATTTTTTTAACAGATAGCTTAATAATCAAAGTATGTCTCTCTTAAATTTTTTTCAAATTGCTTCCATATCATTTTTGTTGGAGAGCTCTCCTTTGAATCTGTTACCAGATAAAGAACTTAACCCAGAGTTCCCAAACTCTCTTGTGTCTTACTATGTTTTTCATGATATCCCTTGCCAATATTAGAATGGTTTTCATGATGCCCCTTGCCAATAAAAATTTGTTTGTTAACTAATTGGACCAAAACAACTTAAAAAGTCTTTATGTCCTAGCAACTTCATGGCTGCTTAAAAATTAATACACACAAATTGAAAAAAAGTTTTTAAAAATTTATTTCTTAAGTAAACACAATTACTTACCAATGGGATGTGTGATTCTACTGCACAGCTTTGCAATCCTGGCATTCATATTGGACATGAATACCCTCATGTCCTATTCCACATTGGTTTTTACATGGCCTTGCTTTTCATCACCTAGCTTTGCAAAGCAATGATATCATTGAAAAGATAAAATGTCTCTCAGTGCTGATATGAGTTTATGAGTGTGCCCCCAGAGAACCTCACCACATAGTTAGGAAACTGTGAGCCTAACTGATGTCAAATAAAATGGCAAATAAGGGTATTCAGTTAGGAAAAGAAGAAGCCAAATTGTCCCTCTTTGCAGATGACATGATTGTATATTTAGAAAACCCCCTTGTCTCAGCCCCAAATCTCCTTAAGCTGATAAGCAACTTCAGCAAAGTCTCAGGATACAAAATTAATGTGCAAAAATCACAAGCATTCTTATACACCAGTAACAGACAAACAGAGCCAAATCATGAATGAACTTCCATTCACAATTGCTTCAAAGAGAATGAAATACCTACGAATCCAACTTACAAGGGATGTAAAGGACCTCTTCAAGGAGAACTACAAACCACTGCTCAGTGAAATAAAAGAGGACACAAACAAATGGAAGAACATACCATGCTCATGGATAGAAAGAATCAATATCGTGAAAATGGCCATACTGCCCAAGGTTATTTATAGATTCAATGCCATCCCCATCAAGCTACCAATGAGTTTCTTCACAGAATTGGAAAAAAAACTGCTTTAAAGTTCATATGGAACCAAAAAAGAGCCCGCATCTCCAAGACAATCCTAAGTCAAAAGAACAAAGCTGGAGGCATCACACTACCTGACTTCAAACTATACTACAAGGCTACAGTAACCAAAACAGCATGGTACTGGTACCAAAACAGAGATATAGACCAATGGAACAGAACCGAGTCCTCAGAAATAATACCACACATCTACGGCCATCTGATCTTTGACAAACCTGAGAGAAACAAGAAATGGGGAAAGGATTCCCTGTTTAATAAATGGTGCTGGGAAAATTGGCTAGCCATAAGTAGAAAGCTGAAACTGGATCCTTTCCTTACTCCTTATACGAAAATTAATTCAAGATGGATTAGAGACTTAAATGTTAGACCTAATACCATAAAAACCCTAGAGGAAAACCTAGGTAGTACCATTCAGGACATAGGCATGGGCAAAGACTTCATGTCTAAAACACCAAAAGCAACGGCAGCAAAAGCCAAAATTGACAAATGGGATCTCATTAAACTAAAGAGCTTCTGCACAGCAAAAGAAACTACCATCAGAGTGAACAGGCAACCTACAGAATGGGAGAAAATTTTTGCAATCTACTCATCAGACAAAGGGCTAATATCCAGAACCTACAAAGAACTCAAACAAATTTACAAGAAAAAAACAAACAACCCCATCGAAAAGTGGGCAAAGGATATGAACAGACATTTCTCAAAAGAAGACATTCATACAGCCAACAGACACATGAAAAAATGCTCATCATCACTGGTCATCAGAGAAATGCAAATCAAAACCACAATGAGATACCATCTCACACCGGTTAGAATGGCGATCATTAAAAAGTCAGGAAACAACAGGTGCTGGAGAGGATGTGGAGAAATAGGAACACTTTTATACTGTTGGTGGGATTGTAAACTAGTTCAACCATTATGGAAAACAGTATGGCGATTCCTCAAGGATCTAGAACTAGATGTACCATATGACCCAGCCATCCCATTACTGGGTATATACTCAAAGGATTATAAATCATGCTGCTATAAAGACACATGCACACGTATGTTTATTGTGGCACTATTCACAATAGCAAAGACTTGGAATCAACCCAAATGTCCATCAGTGACAGACTGGATTAAGAAAATGTGGCACATATACACCATGGAATACTATACAGCCATAAAAAAGGATGAGTTTGTGTCCTTTGTAGGGACATGGATGCAGCTGGAAACCATCATTCTTAGCAAACTATCACAAGAACAGAAAACCAAACACCACATGTTCTCACTCATAGGTGGGAACTGAACAATGAGATCACTTGGACTCGGGAAGGGGAACATCACACACCGGGGCCTATCATGGGGAGGGGGGAGGGGGGAGGGATTGCATTGGGAGTTATACCTGATGTAAATGACGAGTTGATGGGTGCTGACGAGTTGATGGGTGCAGCACAGCAACATGGCACAAGTATACATATGTAACGAACCTGCACGTTATGCACATATACCCTAGAACTTAAAGTATAATAATAATAAAAATAAATAAATAAATAAATAAAAATAAAGATATTAAGATTTAAAAAAAAAAAGAATATTCATGTTAATAATGTGGGGGGTTATGCGTGTATGGGGGCAGAGGTCACACAGGATGTCTCTTTATCTTCCTGTCAATTTTATGTGTGAATCTAAAACAGCTCAAAAGAAGTCTTTTTTAGAAAAGAATATTTACTAACATAGTAATCACCTTGTATGATGAACAAATTGACTGATTATCAGACTGCACAAGTTTGACCTTGTGTAATTATTCCTCTACACCACTATACCAACCCTTCTCAGATAAGCTCACCCTGCACACACACTCATTCAACTCTTTTTTTAGAGTGCAAGTTACTCCACCACAGTGAGATAATGCCATGGTAAAAACAGAATACAGCTAGTTAAATTACAGGTTTATATCTCAAACTTTAATCCAGGGTATCATGGCTTAATCCAAAACCATCTCTCTTTCTTCCTCTTTCATGTCCTTCCTCTCTCTTACCCCTTCCTCTCTTTATCTTCACGTGTTTCCTTCATTCATTCACTTTTTTACCAATTATATTGAGCACCTATAATGTGTTGTGCAACTGTGCAAAGTACTGGGATCCTGTGCTAAGCAAGGAGGACTTGGTCCCTCTCACATAAGACTTAAAATCCACTTAATGGTATACTTATTTATTCATTCAAGCAATGCATACTCATGTCATACCCACTCTGTTTTGGGATCTTAGCAATCATTGGGGTCACAGTGCTGAGTCACCAGTAAATTGCCCTTGAAATGTTCCAGGCACAGGCTCTTGATTTCCTATTGAAACTCTCTTATTTTCATCACCCAAACCTCTTTGCTCTCCCTGAGATATGCTGCAAGCTCTTTTTTATTTGGTGGTGGTGGTGGGAGGGGGTGGGGTTCCTCTCCATAGGAACTCAACTCTCAATGAAATTACTTTTCTCCTAATTTAATGCCATTGCTCAGCTCCAATAGAGATGATATACATTGTTTTCCAGTTCGGCACCTATCAATTTACTTTTCCTATAAGCTTCTACTGTTTGTCAGACAATTATTGGTATAACTGTGATACCTATACTTACACAGTACAGCAATATGCTTAAGGGAAACATTATTCTTTAAATAAAAATTTGTCTTAATCACAATACACAGGATTGGAAGCCTCTTCATCATAATAATAATAGTATTTAACATATATGATCAAATTGTAATTACGTGATATTCTTGCAATGTAGTCATTGATTTGTTAATTCATTCTTTCATTTATTGTACATTTATTGGAATATGCTTCAGATATACAAGTAAACAAGACAATTCCTGCCCAATGGGCTCATAGTCTAGTCAGGAAGATAGAAAATGAAGCATATACAGTACAATAAGTGGCCGCATGGAAACATTTTTAGAAACTATAGTCACTGGTTAAATACAAAGCATGCAGTTACATACTATTGTTACCCAAGATTTTGTAATGACATAGAAAGACACTAGATCATGTATGAAGTAGAAAAGTATTAAACAGTCTGTACAATATAACAACCACCAAAAATCTACTGGAAATACATATACCACAATCTCAATAGTAATTACTCCTAAGTAGTAGAATTGTAAATTATATTCATCCTATATTTTAATCTTGTAGATCAGCACTGCCCAATAGAAATATAATGTAAGCTATGTAAAATAAGTTAACATTTTCTAGTAGCTACATTTTAAAAGTAAAAATATATTAATTTTTATATTTTATTTAACCCAGGATATCAAAAAATATTATTTAAACATGTAGTCAATATAAACTCTAGTAATGAGGTGTTTACATTCCTCTTGTTCATAAGTCTTTGAAATCAGATACCGTACCACTTATGAATCATAATCAATGGTTATGATCATTTGAGATCATGTGAGATCACTTATGATCTCATAAGTGAGACACCATTTCACGCCAGTCAGAATGGCAACTATTAAAAAGTCAGGAAACAATAGATGCTGGCAAGGCTGTGGAGAAATAGGAACGCTTTTACACTGTTGGTGGGAGTGTAGTTCAACCATTATGGCAGACAGTGTGGTGATTCCTCAAGGATCTAGAACTAGAAATACCATTTGACCCAGCAATCCCAATACTGAGCATATACCCAAAGGATTATAAATCATTCTACTGTAAAGACACATGCACACGTATGTTCATTGCAACACTATTTACAATAGCAAAGACTTGGAACCAACCCAAATGCCCATCAGTGATAGATTGGATAAAGAAAATGTGGCACATCTACACCATGGAATACTATGCAGCCATAAACATGGATAAGCTGGAAGTCATCATTCTCAGCAAACTAACACAGGAACAGAAAACCAAACACCACATGTTCTCCCTCATAAGTGGGAGTTGAACAATGAGAACACATGGACACAGGAATGGAAACATCATGCACCAGGGCCTGTCGGGGAATGGGGGGCAAGGGGAAAGAGAGAATTAGGACAAATACCTAATGCATGCAGGTCTTAAAACCTAGCTGGCAGGTTGATAGGTGCAGCAAACCACCATGGGACATGTATACCTGTGTAACAAGCCTGCATGTTCTGCACATGTATCCAAGAACTTAGAGTAAAATTAAAAAAAAAAAATCAGATGTGTATTTTCAATTCAGAGTAGCTGCATTTTAAGAGCTTAGTAGCCACAAATGGCTAATGGCTATTGTTTAGACAGAAAGTTCTAAATGTTCTACAATGAACTCCTATTCCGTTTGTTATAAGGAAAAACAAACAGTTTTTTTAAAAACTGCTGTTGGAAAAGGAAAAAATTAAGTGACAAATGTACTATGTGTGTAATAAGGGAAATGCAAGTCTATCTGTCTGTTTGGAAGTTAAGTTGAAGCAGACATTGAAAAGATGAGTAAGATTTTGCCAAATAGATAAGAGGGTAAAAAGAGTGTTGCACGTATAGGGAATGTAGCCTCTTCAAGGCTAGAGATGAGATCAAGATTGAGGGACTGTAACTTGTTTGGGGACCTGCAGTAGTTCCATGTGTCTGGAACATTTGGTGATGGAGTGATGGCAAGAATGAAGCTTCATAGACGTGTGTGGCAAATCATCAAGGACTTTGCAAGTCACAAGGAAATTAGACTCAATGGAAAGCCACTGAAGGGCTTTGAGCATGGGCATGACACAATTATGCATACATATATAACTTGTACGTTTTTTAAAAACATATAATATTGGACAAGATAAAGGTGGAAATGCGGAGGAAAAGAAACTAGCTAATGCCCAATGTTAACATTGGTGACAGAGAGTAAGGTATTGTGGAGGTGGGATAACATGCATTGGTGGTTAATCAAGAGAGAAAAAAATAACTTATAAGATAATTCTTAGGTTCTAGGGAAAGCACTAAATCTATGTTTGGAGCTGGCCTGAGTGCCAGGAGGGTAGTGGTGTGTTCATTCACCAAGCATGAGAATACCAGGGAAGTAATACATTTCTGGGGAAAGGCAATGAATTCAGATTTTTGATGAATGAGGTTCAGGTGCCTCTTAGACATCGAGGTGGATGCATTCAGGAAAAGGATAAAAAGGGATCAGGAGACGGGAAGAAGTCTTGTCTCTAGTTTTTTTGTTGTTGTTGTTTTGTTGTTGTTTTCCATTTTCCATTCATTTTTCCAGATCTCTAGTCCACTCTTATTCCCTGACATATTGCTAATGACACCCTGCCATCCTTTTCCTTTTTCTCTTACAAATTCTCCATAATTCTTACATTTGCTGTTCAATCCCCATTTTTATACCAGTGATAATAATACATAACATTTATTGGATGCTTACAATGTGCCATGCTGTATTTAAGTGCATTGTATGAATCATCTCATTTGTTCCTCATAACAGCCCTTTACAGGGCTGTACAGATGAAGAAACTGAGGTTCAAAGAACTCAAAGTAGTTTGGCATGGTCCCGTCTCTGGTATGGGTGGAGCTGGAATTCAAACTCAGGTGACTTGGCTTTCCGTAATGACTCTCAACTTTATGTCTTAGGCCTAAGGTAATTCCGTATCAAGTGCTTCTCTTTAACTCCATATTTGTATGTTGAAGTTCTTATTGGGTATTACCACCCTTTGGAGGTTGCCATTGTAAGCAAAACCCCTTCCTGATCTCGCCTTACCCATCTGGTCTTATCCTGTACCTCTCTCCTTTTCACACTCTACACTTGGGCTCTGCTGAACTACTGGCAGCTGAGCAAAAACATATACAGTAATAGATCTCATAGTACCCCACATATATCCATCCTTTGAGATCGAGGCATACATTTCCACAGCTGCCAGGACTGGTGGTTGTTGCCCACTTATAGCTGAGAATTTCTGGGAGAATTGCCCTCCACTGGAAGGAGGTACCAGGCACAAAGTTACACCCTCAACCCATGGGAGCAGCCTGTATTACATGACTGATTGGTGCAGGGGTATAAGGCCCAGTCATTTTTCTTCCAAGAGGGACTACTCTGAGGCTACTACAGGTCAAGAGCTTCTCCCATAGAAGTGGCTGAGTCCTCTGTTGGAACTCCACTGCTGTTTTAACTTCTTCCTCCACCTTATCATGCTCCCTTCACTCTCTGACAAGTGGTTTTCTTTCCAAGAGCCCTCTCCATAAATACACATTCAAATATATACCCCACAGTCTGTTTCCTGAGAAGTCTGACCTAAAACAGTTGGTACCAGAGTGGTGCTAGGCAGTGACTCTAAAATGAGATTTTGGAGCTATATTACTCTTTGGCTGGCTGACGGTGAGGACCTCATTACTGGTGGTAGGTGAATTTTGATAGCTCATGGAATGCTGTAGCAAATGTTAAATCTTTCATCAGTAGCAAACTGAGATGGAATGCTGAAAGGGAATGTACTGATGGGTGTACTGCCTCAGACATTTGAAAAATTCTAGGAAAGAAGTAATTATAAAGACTGTGGATTCAGATGGCTTTGGCTGAGTGCTGTCATGTCATTAGAGAAAAGCAATGAAGAACTGAGATTGATTAATCTACCATGTAGAGCAAAGAATGAAAGCCAGAGGCCTGAGCATAGAAACCCTGAGGACCAAACCCAGAAAAGATTTTAAAGTATAGCAGAGCTCCAGAGAAGAAGGATATGTCAACCCTGACAAATCTGCTTCATCAAGGTCAGGACCTTAATTGGAAAGGAGTGAAGCTCTGAGACTTGGGATGGGGTCAACTGGGTTTGTGCACTTGAAAATCTTGAATCCTTAGTTTCCTCTGAACTCACAGGAGTACCTTATTCTTTCTTGCTAAAAGCTATCTCTTCCCCTTTTCTTGCAATATTATACGATAACATATGCTACGTTTCCCTTTTCCCACTACCTATCTCCACTTTTCCTCCTGGCTATCAAACCAGTAACTAGTCACCACATAATTGGCTAAGTGTTTGGTTGTCTCCTAGGGGAGGAAAGGAGCTACATCCTAAAGCTGCAGGACCTAGCCAACATGTATCAGCAGAAACTGGGAGAGAATATATAAGAATATATATTGATCCTGAGGTCCTAGATCAAGGCGGGGTGGGGTTACAACATAAATTTCGATAAAGGAGAATAAATTTATTTGATAACTCTCTATTGACAGAGCATTTTAATACCTTGTCAAGGATCCAGTGGACAGTGCTAACAGGCTGTTGGAGTGACTCTTAGAAGCTTGGAAAAAGATATGACTCATACTTACTACACACAACTAAAACTGTCAGAACGTCCATAGCCCACAGTAAAAGAAAGGATCCAAATGTTCAGGGGAATGGTTATGCTAGAGTAGCTCTACTATGTAAAACAGTAAACCCATCTGCTAACCACATTTCACTTAACGGTCCACATGGTACTCCATTTACCAGAGTGATAAAGAATGTACAGACGAGGCCACGCACAGTCGTTCACACCTGTAATCTAGTGCTTTGGAGGCTGAGGTAGGAGGATCACTTGAGGCCAGGAGTTTAAGACCAGCCTTAGAAACATAAGGAGACCCCATCTCTACAAACAAAACAAAACAAAACAAAAAACAAACAAACATAAAAACCAAAAACATAAAAATTAGCCAGGTATAGTGGTGCATGCCTATAGTCCTAGCTAGTTGGGAGGTTGAGGCAGGAGGATCACTTGAGCCTAAGGGTTCAAGACTACAGTGAGCCATAATTGCACCACTGCACTCCAGCCTGGGTAACAGAGTGAGACTCTGTCTCAGGAAAAAAAAATACAGTGTACTGCTGAGAGGGGAACCAGCATATGTGAGAAACTCAGTGGTGGCCATCCTCTGTAGACCAGAGCTGACAGTAGAAGATGCTTTTATAGAACTGGGCCGGGTGCGGTGGCTCACGCCTGTAATCCCAGCACTTTGGGAGGCCGAGGCAGGCAGATCACAAGGTCAGGAGATCGAGACCATCCTGGTCAACACAGTGAAACCCTGTCTCTACTAAAAATACAAAAAAATTAGCCAGGCGTGGTGGCAGGTGCCTGTAGTCGCAGCTACTTGGGAGGCTGAGGCAGAAGAATGGCGTGAACCTAGGAGATGGAGCTTGCAGTGAGCTGAGATTGCGCCACTGCACTCCAGCCTGGGTGAGAGAGCGAGACTCTGTCTCAAAAAAAAAAACCAAAACAAAACAAAACAAAAAAAAAAAACTGGGAATCCTGATAGCAATAAAGAGGATGCCAGAATAACAGAGGTCAGGTAGTAACATTTAACTAGGTGATCACCATTATGATAATAATTGACCATGTAGCCAGAACTGCCTGTCCTAACTTAGGTATTTCCAACCTCCATCAAATCATAAGGTTGAGCTAAACCAATAGCAATCCACTGTAAGATTGAAGTGATATATCTGGAATTGGGAATCGGCAGAGCCAAAAGATACAAGTAAGTTTCAGAGGGCATGGACCTCCAGATAACCTACCACTGTTATGCTATCACCTTTCCCTAAGTTTACACCTGTTAAACTGTCACCTTTCCCTAAGCTCACCACTGTTATACTGTCACCTTCCCCTAAGCTCACTGTTATACTGTTGCCTTTCCCTATAGCCACATAGAGGTCCCTTTTGACTGACTGACAAAGGAAGAAAAAGTTACGTCTGGTTCATGAATGGGTTGGCTGTCTATGGGGGTCCAAGCTGAGAAAGCACTGCTGCTACTCTACAGTTCCACTTTTGGTGCGAGTAGATGTTCTATAATATTTCTGTAAACCTTCTGATGGTGTCCCTGAGAGACAGTAATGAGGAGTACCCCTCTCAATGTTTAGAAGGTCAGATGGTCACAGCCATTTTTTATGGCTGGAGGTAAGAATAAATAGGAACTTACAGGAAGTGACCTCTTTTTTGGCTGATTGGATGGGGGCTTGGAAGAAGAGAGATGGAAAGATCATAGATAAAAAGATCTTGGAAAGAGGCATGTGCCTCTGCCTGTGGCTGTAGATTGGAAGTTTGAATATCTTTGCATCTCATGGCATTGCCCACTAGGAAACATTCACCAAGAATGAGGCATTAAACAGCCATGTAGACAATGTGACTCAGCCAGTTGATGTCATCAGCATTTCATTGGCCACCACAATGCTGGCCTGATGGATGCATGAAGAAACTCATCATTGCTGAGGGATGGGCTCAGTGGCACTCATCCTCATTAACCAAGGCTGATTTAGGTATTGTTCTCCAACTCCATCTAGCTGCTGATTCCCCAACTTGCTAGCAAAAGAGAGCATTACTGAGTCTCTGATGCAGCAAAAACCCTCAGGGAAACCAACCAGCCACTCAGTGGCAAGTTGATTGCACTGGAAACTTTCTATCCTGGAAAAGGTAGTGATTAATCTCGACTGGAAAAGTCACATATTGTGGTATGAGTTTCCTTTTCCTACCACAAGGCCTCAGCTAGCAACATCAGAAGGTTTACAGAAATATTACGGAATATCTACCCATACCATATATGGTGTAACATAGCCTCAGACCAAACAACAATGTTGTAGCAGTGTACACATAACCATGTATCTATTGGGTCTGTTACATTCTGCACCACTTTGAAGTTGCAGGTCTGAAAGATGATGGAATTGAGTTTTGAAGGAGCAACTTAAATACTGGCTTGCAGATGATACCTTGCACAGATAGGGCATTATCTTTCAGGATATAATATATGCCCTAAATCAAAGACCCTTTTACAGTTCTATTCTCCAATGGGTCCAGGATGTCTCTACTTATCACTCCCAGTGAATGACTAAGTTGAGAAATGTTTCCTCAACAATGCGTGTTTTGGTTCTGTGGATTCTAAACTAGGTTCTGGATTCTAAAGTGGAAATTGTTTTAGCAGGGGACCCAGTAAGAGTACCATTAAACTTTAAGCTATGGCTACTGTAGGGTCATTTAAGTTTCTTCATGTCAAGAGTCCAGTAAGCAATAAAAGAAAACAATATTGGTAGAGGTAATTGGTAGAGGCCATCCTCCTAATGGGGTACACAGTGGGATCTGGAAAGCATAAGTTTGGTTGTCAGGTTATCTACTGGATCATCTCTTGATATTTTCCTGATTTTTTCAAGAAATGGACAAGTATAGCAGCCACAGTATGGTGTGGTTACCAGAAGCCTAGGCACTCAGGGATGACTGTCTGGGTAACCCCACCAGGTAAGCCATCTAGACCACCAGAAGTGCTAAATTCGGGTGAAAACAATCTGGAATAGGTTGTAGAGGAGGAAGAAAATGAGTTTCAGTTTCAGCTGTAGAACCAGCTATATTGGCAAAAGCTATATAGTTCATGCTACTCATCTTTCTTTTGTAAAGTTTCCCAGAAAAAGAGACCAACCAGAAACTTGAAGGAGCTCTTCCCAGATGGAATAAACTTACTGTGTGAATCATGTGAATCCAAGGGATGCAATGATTGGCCTATATTTGATTGGATGCTCTGGTATACTACTCGGATTTCCTCTTCAGAACTAATGCATTCATCCCCCAGCTACCAAACTGTTGGCTGCTGGCAGTCTATAGCTAATGTAGTCATTGGAAATTATCCTTGGTTAAAGGAACCTAACTTGTCCAAGTCTACACCTATTTCCAGGAATAGTGCAATCCAATGACTTGTTGATGCAGGACTACACAGGTCAAGCCTTCTTGTTTTGATGTGAACAAATCTGAAGGAGTATCCCAGCTCCAGACCTTGCATAGGTCTGAGCTCCAGAGACCTCATAAATCCGTCAATTTCTGTCTTTACCCAGTCCTGCTTCTCTCATTCCTTTATAGGTGTTGTTCTGGAACTTCCTAGTAAATGAACTGCATGCAAATATCTGTCTCAGAGTTTGTTTTCTAAACAGATTTCTCCTAAGGTAAAAGGAAAACTCTCCCTGCTTCCAGGCTTCTGAACATGGTGACTACTTGGAGTAGCCTCATCCATCCTCCTCAGCTTTACCTAGTGCAGTGACTTCTTTTGATTACAGAGTTCTTCCCAGGAGTTTCTAAAAGAGAATAAAAACCAGGATGTAACCCTTGGAATATTGATACATAAGAGTAGGTGGGAAAAGAAGTAGCTACAAGGATAGAGGGAAAGATAGGCTGGAGATCAGAAAAGTTCCCTTAAAATGTTGCAGAACGAAGAGAGGCAGGCATGTCAAGGTGCTGATGCACAGAAAGGTTAGATAACAGTAGCTTTTGACTATGGGTGTCACATTTTAGCTGTCCTCCTTCCTCTACTTCAACCACAGCCTTTGTGGATGGCCAATAACCTATGTTATGACCTTTCGCAATTAACCTTTAACAACCACTCTTTTTGTAGTTGGAACAATCAGATTTTCTCTCTTCCTTTTCTTGACAATTTGATTTAGGAAATGTGAAAATGGCCGAGTTAGCAGTGGAAGAGGAGTTGAAAGAGACTATGTAGTCAACCATGCATGAGGTTGAGCCTAAGCAATGAAAGCAGAGGTTAGTTTAAACTCAGGTTCAACAAATGCAGGTGGCTTGGAGAGGAGGTTGAAGTGGATGGGCAAAGAAGTGGAGGCCAAGTGAGAAAGAGATTCGTATAGTCCACGATAAGGTAGCAGGTATGAAGCGGAGGCTCCCTGAAGCTGCCCTCTTTCTAGTTCCACTTCCAGCTCCAATCAATGTCTCGGTTGTTATAACAAACTTCCTTCTTCTTCAGATAACCTGAATGAGACATTGTTCTTTGTGACTAAGAGAACGTAACTAAAACAGAAACAAGGGGAAGAACCCAAGTTTTCTTTCTCCCAATCAATGCTCTCTCTACTGAATCCTGTGGCCATTGTACCTGCATAGGTCTCCTCCTCTACTTCCTGACCAATATTCCCCAGACAGCCTACATTGTGGGCGGAGGGAGGCAAGTGGTCCATGAGACATAGTTCATAAAATCTATACTAAGTATGCCATCTATTATTAAGGTGACTGTCGCAAACACAACCAGACTAACTAATTGCTAGTTTTTAAAAATGTATTCTAATCCTATGGTGACTCTGTTATTGAATAAACATATTACCAATCATCCTATTTGTATGGGTAGGGCTAAATTTTCTGTCCAACTGTATGTTTCATATATGTCTAAACAAAGGAGTAGACCACAAGAATTAGAGCTCTAACAGGTGACTAATAACTTGTTTCCTTTTGGTAGCTTAAACTGGAAGAATTTAACTCGGTTCTGCATCAGCCAGGGTTCAAACAGAGGAATAGAACCAGTAGGATATTACATTAAGAGATTTATTTCAAAAAGAATTGGCTTATGTGATTGGGGAGGCTGGCTCAGCAAGTCTGAAATCTATAGGGCCAGACATTAGGAAGAACAGGCTGAGAACCCTCAGGTATGTGTTGAAGCTGCTGTCCACAGGCAGAATACCTTCTTCATCAGGGAAGATGCTCAGCTCTGCCCTTGAGGCCTTTCAACTAATAGTCATGGCTAGGCGCAGTGGTTCATGCCTGTAATCCCAGTACTTTGGGAGGCCGAGGCAGATGGATCACCTGAGGTCAGGAGTTAGAGACCAGCCTATCCAACATGGCAAAACCCTGTCTCTACAAAACAAAAACAAAAACAAAAACAAAAACAAAACCACACACACACACACAAAAATTAGCTGGGCTTGGTGGCATGTGCCTGTAGTCCCAGATACTCATGAGGCTAAGGCATGAGAATTGCTTGAACCTGGCAGGCAGAGGTTGCAGTGAGCGGAGATTATGCCATTGCACTTCAGCCTGGGCGAGAGAGCTAGACTTTGTCTCAAAACAAACCAACAAACCAAAAGCAAACCAAAAACTAATAGAGTCAGGCCTACCCAAATTACCTAGGATAATCTCCCTTATTTAAAGTCAATTTATTATGGGCTTTAATCACATCTGCAAGATACCTTCACAGCAACACTTAGATTACTGCTTAACAGAATAACTGGAGACTGTAGCCTAGACATGTTGACGTATCAAAAGATCATCAAAAACACCATAGGACCAAGTGTGATAGCTCATGCCTATAATACCAGCATTTTGGGAGGTCAAGGTGGGAGGATGGCTTGAGCCTGGAAGGTTGAGGCTGCAGTGAGCTGTGATTGTGCCACTGCATCCCAGCCTGAGTGACAGAGTAAGACCTTGCCTCAACAAGCAAACAAAGACAAATGAACAAACAAACCAACAACAAAACCACCACGGAAGGGGCTACTATGTAAATTCAAAATGTTATCATTGTTAGGAAAAGAAGTAGTACCTTTACTTCTCTAAATTGCAAATTTCTCTGGAAAAAAAAAACAAGCAAAATGGATCTGACTGATTGTTTCATTTGATTAATATTTACTTATTCATATGCCAATAATGCACTATACTAGCCACTCTCATTCATCTCATCAGCAAATCCTGTCAGGACTGCCTTCAAAATATATTGAAAAGCAACCAACCTTCCTTCCTTCCTTCCTTCCTTCCTTCCTTCCTTCCTTCCTTCCTTCCTTCCTTCCTTCCTTCCTTCCTTCCTTCCCTTCTTCTTTATTTTTATTATTTCCATCCTGGCCCAAGTCATTATCTTCTCCTTTCTGAATTATCATAATAGTCTCCTTAATTGGTCTCCCTGCTTTTCATGTAATCCCCAATACAATTTCATGTCCATAATGCAGCTTGTGTAATCCTTCTAAAACTCAAGACAAATCACACTATTCCTCTGGTGAAGACCTCCAAAGGATTCCTTTATCATTCCAACTACAAGTCCTTCTGTAGACCATGCATCCCTTCATGTTCTGAGCCCACTACCCAACACTTGTCACCCAGCTCTCTCACCCTCCTTTACTCTATTTCAGTAATCTTCACTTTTGCTCCATCGCCCAAAACATATTCCCACTGCAGGGCCTTTGCACAGGCTAGTCCCTTGTTCCGTATGAGAAATCTGCTCTGTTTCCTCACTTCCTTCAGGTCTCAGCACAATTGTCACCTTTTCATGGAGGTCTTTCTTGGTCATAATAAATTTCATTCTCTTGACATTTATTATCATCATGCGCTATCTCCTTTCCCCATTTTATTCTCCTTTACATCTAACACTTTTTTACATATTAGGTGTTTTTATTATTTGTGTTTCCCCATTAGACGACAGAAACTCAGTCTGCTTTGTTTACCGCAGTGCCTAGAACAGTACCTGGAATGTGACTGACATTCAA
The DNA here is from genome assembly GCF_037993035.2 of Macaca fascicularis. Taxonomy (NCBI): domain Eukaryota; kingdom Metazoa; phylum Chordata; class Mammalia; order Primates; family Cercopithecidae; genus Macaca; species Macaca fascicularis. The sequence goes on along the minus strand of NC_088376.1, from coordinate 167,733,100 downwards.
AAAATATTTGATGAATGAACAAAAGAGAGAAAACGTATACTTGTAGAGAGAGTTAGAAAAAAACATCAAAATCTTCTTTTCTGAGCACTTTGTAGGACTTTTGTGTTGAGAAAAAAATCCTTCTCCTTATCAAATTTGGCAGGAATGCTCCTTTTTTTTCCTTTTAAAATGGCATTGTGCTGTCATTTCTCCCATGACCATTCATTGAATGGGCGTTTCTATGGTTACAATGTTATTTCTAGTCAGAATCCTGTTAAGGAGAAACCTGAATTTGGTATTTCAGTAAGTCAAGATTCCCTTGACATAGTATTAAGATACATATGGACTTTCACAAATCAGCTTCCTGCCTCATTTAGCAAATTAGCTGGAGAGGTGGAAAAGACATATTTAGGGTTCAACTCCAGAGTTCTGAAAAATGTTGCTACCTGAAATAGACAAAATGAGTTACCAACAGGTTTGCTCAGCAGTGATGGTCCCAGGGAAATCAATCTGGCTTTACCTTGCCTCGCACCAATGGGCATTCTAGTTGTCATCATGGTCTCCTCTTTATATCCAATCAAACTGGATTATTTAGGCTGCTCATTCTTTCTGTTCTATTCTGGAGATAGGAATAAAATTATAGGCAAGTGTATCTCTACAGACTAATTTGTGAGTTCACCCCAGAAAATAAATGAAGTATGCCTAATGTTGACATTCAATGGGTACAGGGGGATCTGGCTGCGTTAGTACAGCACAAAGGAGTTAACCATATGATGGAGACACACTCCAGAGTTCCTTATGATCAATTTTTGTATGCATAGCTAGCATGAAGAACCACTGAGAAGACAGAAAATTTATTTCCATGTTTGTCTCAGTGTGTGTGTGTGTGTGTATCCATTTTGTGTTGCTGTAAAGAAATACCTGAGACTGCAGAAACTATAAAGAAAGGAGATTAATTTGGCTTTTAGTTCTGCAGGCTGCACAAGTATGGCACCAGCATCTTCTTGGCTTCTGGTAAGGCCTCAGGAAGCTTTTGCTCATGGCAGAAGGTAAAGGGGTAGCAGGCCATGTCACAGGGTGAGAGAGGGAGGAAGAGAGAGAGGAAGAGGTACCAGATTATTTTCTGTTTTTGTTTTTGATATAGGGTCTAGCTCTGTTGCCCAGGTTGAAGTACAGTGTCATGATCTCAGCTCACGGCAACCTCTGCCTCCCAGGCTCAAGAGACCCTCCCATCTCAGCCTCCTGAGTAACAGTACACCAGTAGTCCATTGGTGTGTGCCAAAACACCAGCTAATTGTTGTATATTTTGTAGAAATGGGGTTTTTCCATGTTGTTCAGGCTGGTCTTAAACTCCTAAGCCCAAGCGATTCTCTCACCTCAGTCTCCCAAAGTGCTAGGATTACTGGCGGGAGCCACTGCACCTGGCCGCCAAGCTCTTTTAAGCTATTAGCTCTTGCTTAAACTAAGAGAACAAGATCTCACTCATCACTGCGATGTGGGTTCCAACCCATTCATGTGGGACCTCCCTCTTCCATTACCCAAACATCTCCTCCTAGGCCCCCACCTCTAACATTGTGGATCACATTTTAACATGAGAATTGTAAAGGACAAACACCCAAACCATGTGAGTGTGTGTCCCTTCTTCCATCCTGGTTCCTCTGCTTCTCACTCATCTCCATTATGGCTCTTATTGCTCATAATCTTACCAGGGTTAACCATATACAGTCCTATCCTTATCAAAGCATGAAAATGTGGAAACATTTTAGCTATATAGGTGTCTTTACATAATCTTTAAAATAAGGAACATTGCAAAATGCCAATTAATTTGCATGTATCTGACCTAAATAAAACAACTTTTTTTATGTCCAATGCCAGCTTTTTGTAAGGAACTCAAAGCCAGTGTCAACATAATTACTAAAAATTAATTTAGATCTTTCAAAATATGGCAAGAGAAGTTACAATTTTAAGGCATAGAGTGACATATTCTTTTTCTAGTGTAATTGTCTTTTTTTATTATACTTTATGTTCTGGGATACATCTGCAGAATGTGCAGGTTTGTTACATAGGTATAAACGTGCCATGGTGGTTTGCTGCACCCATCAACCCATCGTCTACATTAGGTGTTTTTCCTAATATTGTCCCTTCCCTAGCCCTCCACTCCCCGGAGACCCCAGTGTGTGATGTTCCCCTCCCTGTGTCCATGTGTTCTCACTGTTCAACTCCCACTTATGAGTGAGAACATGCAGTGTTTGGTTTCCTGTTCCTGTGTTAGTTTGCTGAGAATGAGAGTTTGCAGCTTCATCCATGTCCCTGCAAAGGACATGAACTCATCCTTTTTTGTGGCTGCATAGTATCCCATGGTGTATATGTGCCACATTTTCTTTATCCAGTCTATAATTGATAGGCATTTAGGTTGGTTCCAAGTCTTTGCTATTGTGAACAGTGCTGCAATAAACATACGTGTGCATCTTTATAGTAGAATGATTTATAATCCTTTGGGTATATATCCAGTAATGGGATTGCTGGGCCAAATAGTATTTCTGGTTCTAGATCCTTGAGGAATCACCACACTGTCTTCCACAATGGTTGAACTAATTTGCACTCCCACCAACAGTGTAAAAGTGTTCCTATTTCTCCACATCCTCTCCAGCACCTGTTGTTTCCAGACTTTTTAATGATGGCCATTCTAACTGGTGTGAGATGGTATCTCATTGTGGTTTTGATTTGCATTTCTCTAATGACCAGTAATGATGAGCCTTTTTTCATATATTTGTTGGCCACATAAATGGCTTCTTTTGAGAAGTGTCTTTTCATATCCTTCATCCACTTTTTGATGTTTTTTTCATGTAATTTTTTTAAAGTTCTTTGTAGATTCTGGATATTAGCCCTTTTTCAGATGGATAGATTGCAAAAATTTTCTCCCATTCTGTAGGTTGTCTGTTCACTCTGATGATAGTTTCTTTGGCTGTGCAGAAGCTCTTTAGTTTAATGAGATCCCATTTGTCAATTTTGGCTTTTGTTATCATTGCTTTTGGTGTTTTAGTCATGAAATATTTGCCCATCCCTATATCCTGAAAGGTATTGCCTAGGTTTTCTTCTAGGGTTTTTATGGTTTTAGGTCTTACATTAAGTCTTTAATCAATCTTGAGTTAATTTTTGTATAAGGTATAAAGAAAGGGTCCGGTTTCAGTTTTCTGCATATGGCTAGCCAGTTTTCCCATCAAGCTACCATTGACTTTCTTCACAGAATTAGAAAAAACTACTTTAAATTTCATATGGAACTGAAGAAGAGCCCGTATAGCCAAGACAATCCTAAGCAAAAAAAACCAAAAACAAACAAAAAAACAAAAACAAACAACAAAACAAAACAAAACAAAACACAGCTAGAGGCATCATGCTACCTGACTTCAAACTATACTACTAGGCTACAGTAACCCAAACAGGATGGTACTGGTACCAAAACAGATATATAGACCAATGGAACAGAACAGAGGCCTCAGAAATAATGCCACACATCTACAACCATCTGATCTTTGACAAACCTGACAAAAACAAGCAATGGGAAAGGATTCCCTATTTTTTAAATGGTGTTGGCAACATATTCTTACACTGTGCTTTATGGGGCTCTGTTTGTTAGCTTTTTTTTCATAGGCTATCTAACTCCTCTTGCTCAAACTCATCTCCTTACCAAAATGTTTTTTAATTTTTCAGGACTTGCCATGTCTCTCTGAATATGTATTATCCTCAAAATTACTAAGCTTTCATTCATTTATTCACTTAACAAGAATTTACTGAGCATATGCTATGTACCATATACTCTGATGGGAATAAGCACTGGTCCTTGATTTTAAGAAAATCCACATATAATGTGTTTCCTTGAAGCAGGGTAGGGAAATATGACATAATCACCATATGTCATAAATACTTCAAATCAAATAAATGCATAAAGTCATAAAATAATTTCCAATTTTTCTGGAGAACTCAATTTCTCACTTCCTTGGCAAATAGCCTCATTGATTCTTTATCATTAAAATGTTTCCTCCGCTACCCTTTACAAATTGAAAAGAATCCAAGGCACCATTCCATCCTAAGTTTTAAGATCCATCTTTTTGCAGGTGTATTTTATGACTGAATTGCTCTATCTGTCTGACATAGGTTATTAGCTTCTTGACTAAGATCTGTACTTTTTATTTTTTTTATTTTATTTTTTTTCTTTTTTTTTAAATTTATTTATTATTATTATACTTTAAGTTGTAGGGTACATGTGCATAACGTGCAGGTTTGTTACATATGTATACTTGTGCCATGTTGGTGTGCTGCACCCATCAACTCATCATCTACATCAGGTATAACTCCCAATGCAATCCCTCCCCCCTCCCCCCTCCCCATGACAGGCCCCTGTGTGTGATAGATCTGTACCTTTTTAAAAGTCTATCCCTGCACTAGGCACCAGATGTTTCACAAATAATAAATAAAAAATGGTGATGACTGCCTGAGTCTTCATGATCTACTCACCAGCTTCTAAAATACATCTCTCTTCTGCTAGAGAATATTGCAAATACTTCTTAGAGCAATTGAAAAAGTTAGTTTGGCAGTTCCAACCAACATTTTTAAAAGGCTGAATGAAAGTAGATGGAATCAATGATTAGGTAAAGTGATTTCCTGGGACTGTGGAGATTGAGTATAAAGAAATATGGCACCTTATCTGTGCCAACGAAGGGTACAGCTGTTTGGATTCTTATTTAATCAAATATAGATGAAAGGGAAATTTTGCTTAATAAAATGGACTGAGTCATACACAGTTGGCCCTTGGGCTTTCTCTTCCAGAACGCAATGTAGGAGCTGCATTTGCAATTTTTCTCAGTCAAAATGACCTCAGATTCCCAAACTCTCCATAGGATCTCATCTATTTCCCTGAGATTGAAATAAGAATGCTTAAAGCACTACAGGTTTCATGACAAAGTGTCACATGTGGCTTGGGAGCTTAGATGGGAGGAACTGTACTGAGATCTCATCGGGTGGGCTGAACAAGGATAAACCTACACCCTGTAATCAGTTTCCTCTGAATTCACTTGGGCTTTAATGTTATGGTTCCTTAATTTTGGAGTCTTCACTCTTGCTTAGACCATTTCCACATAAAGCTAGCCATGGCTATTAAAATGCTAATATGCAGTCAGGAAGCCAAATGTTTGGATTCATAGATGCAAATTTTAAGTTATCAGAAAAAATTTAGACAAATATCTAGTTGCTTCTAAATTGCTGTTTGGCATCAAATAAACAAGCATTTAACTTTTTCAGTGAATTTATCAGTTTTATTTAATCAGCCTCTTTACAATTAAACACTTTACATTAGGACACCTCCTTAATCTGTTTTTTTTCTGTTGCTGGAAATTTGGCTATCTTAAACTCTGTAAACCTAAACAGGCCTATATCTAAACTTTTTGACCAACTTAATATATAAATAGAAAGGTGATAGAATTTTAAAAATAATTCTTGTTTCCATATTACATTATCAGATAATATTCAGATCTGATGATATTCTATGTTGATTTTGAAGGTCATAAAGCCATAACTCTATTATATATACTCCTTATTTATGTACAGTAATTTTTACAGAGTAAAGAGAACTTAGATGTACAGGCCATCAGTAATGATGACAAATAAATTTATGCATATTGGTTTAGCAAGAAAGCATTTAGACTGCCACCAATTCAGTTTGTGGCATGACATTTGAAACTGGCGCAAGAGAGCACATGCAGACCTACATATTACTGAGGGTTCATTTTCCACCAGGATGTCCCCAGCAGTATGGAACCCTCATGAGTCACAGGTTATGCTTGAAAGAACAAATGTCTGGAAGATCAGTTCTCCTTGAAATGAGGTGTGATTGCTAGTGATTTAACATGGTGTTTTTGTGTCACTTGGCTAGATTACTATGGGCTGGTATATTTTAGGTCACAAAAGTTTGTTTTCAGGATGCTTTAAGGTTCTTCACATGTGGTTTATGGACAATCAAAGGTTGTCATTGGAATAGTGTGTCTGTTTCCAGATGAAAACATGACAGCCTCTCAGGTTGAGAACAGCCACAGGGTAACCTTGAGAAGAATTCAGGGGCTAGCTGAACAATAGAAAAATTTCAATAAAAAAAGAACATCAGATAGACAAAATGGCTAACTATGATAATAGTTTATATTTGGAAAATCAGTCCCAAAAAAGTTTTCTCCGTTCAGTTACACAGCTGTATGTTCTGTGTTAGTGACATTTGATTTTGTTTGAATTTGACCCAGCCTGTTGCAATTTTAGTAAAAGTGGTCTCTAACAATGGTTAAAAATATTCTTTACAAGGGAAGTTTGGACAAGCAGTAAAGCAAATGCTTCATTAAAACCATCTCTACTGTTTATATTTGATAATGTTTGTCAAGTAAAAACAACTGAATTAATTTTCATATGCCTTGCTCTTCCTTATTACTTGCTAAATTTTACCCTTTTAGTTCTTGGGTCTAGCTAAAAGACAAAGAGAACAGAAATGTTATATGGACTACAATTTCATAATGTATTAAATGTACAGTTTATTATTTCCAAGGACCTGTAATATTGGTGCAGTATTCTTAATAATGGCTGCAACGGACCCTATAACTAGTGTTGCACCCACCAACATTCCCCTTCCAATTCAGCCGCTTCAGGGTGTTGGGGCCTTTTCAGAATTCCCAGAAAACCTGAGATGTAGTGAAATATTCTGGTAGACTCTAAGAAAGTTCACAGGATTTATTCATTTGTTGAACAAACATTCATTAAGCATAAGACATGGGGAATACAGTACTGGACAAAGTATAAAATTCCCTGCTCTCCTGGAGCATTCATCCTAGTGGGAATTTGAATGAAATCAGACTCCATGGACTTCCCAGGACTGACAGCATCCTGCAGAGGCCTAAACAAAATTCTTCACCAGGTTCAATAATCTGCAAAAACAGCTGATCCAAATTGCAATTCAGATTCTATTTTCTTAGAGAGTTGGAAATCTGGAATGGACTAGAGATTGGAAATCTTATCTTTCAATGGGACCACAGGGGTGGAAGATATAATATAGTCTCCCCATCTCACTGTCACTTAGGTTGCTGAAGTGGGCCCTGAGGGATGTGTAGAATTGTTTATCCAAGATAAAATAATAAAACAAAAACAACAAAAAAAGCAAAAACAAAATCAAAACGAACTTTGTTAAATATCTATTTCTCATTACAGTTCTAAGTGCCATACCAGAGTATCGTGTAGACTTTGTCCTTGCCTTGCAGGATCTTAGGAATTATTATTATACTTTGGCTGACAGCACAGCCCCTCTTTACTTAGGGATGTGAGATTTAGAAAATTATAAAGAGATTTGGGTGTGAAATACAATGACTTATGCAATTTTCTTGTGCAATCTTTATCCCTACACTGGCTAAAGTTGATCATTGCTTGTAGGTTTTTTGCACTTGGTGCCCTTGTCAGATGTTTGTATAATAATACCAAGTAAGACTTCTGTCTAGATTTCCCTCTGTAATTTTCTCTGGTTTGAATTCATAGAAAATATTCATTACTTATGCTGATAAGAGTTTCTTTATGTTTTATTTTAATATTACAAAGCAGACTGTCAAAGGATTTGAGATTTTAAAGTGTTGGTTTTGAATTATTATTATTTTTTGAGACAGAGTCTCACTTTGTCACCCAGGCTGGAATGCAGTGGCTCCATCTCGGCTCACTGCAAGCTCCGCTTTCTAGGTTCAAGTGATTCTTCTGTCTCAGCCTCCAGAGCAGCTGGGATTACAAGTGCCTGTCACCATGCCCGACTAATTTTTGTGTTTTTAGTAGAGACAGGGTTTCACCATGTTGGCCAGGCTGGTCTCGAACTCCTGATCTCAAGTGATCCACTCACCTCGGCCTCCCAAAATGCTGGGATTACAAGCATGAGCCACTGCACCCTGCGATTTTGAATTATTTTTATAAATTCCTAGCAATTATATAAAATGTTATAGCAAGGTTTGCTTTTATTGGTTCTTAATATTCTATATTTATGAAAAGATTAATCTTTACCTATAAAAATATGAGAAAGAGACATGTTAAAATAGATTTAGAAACAGCTTGAGATAAAATTGTGAGCATAATTTGCTAAATTGATGGCAATGGCAAGATAGTGCCAATGGATGAAAAGATGAAAGCAGACCAATCTGTACACACTTCTATAAAGATTCAGGAATGGAAGTAGCCACCACACTTTAACCCATGGAAGGTCCGAGGAATCCACGAAAGTCATAAATGGGAAGAACATTTTTGACACATCAGAAATGGAAGGACACTGAACATAATTTTGTAAAGTTTGAGAGTGCCTAAGTTTTAAGTTTATGGACCTTGATCAACAAACTTGAAATTTGTATGATATAAAGAAATTTAAATCCTAGATGAACTGTCCTTAACCACTTCTAACTGTATACCCTGCCTGATCTTAAGGACCAGTGTGTGCTGCATCAACTGATGTCATTGACGATTGAAGGTTTCTGTTAGACAATGGCTTTACAAAGAACCTTTCTCTATTTATCTGGCTATGTGTGACACAGAGCCACCTGAAGTCTCTTGCCTGTTCAGTCTTTCCTTTCCTCATTTCTCTTCCTCGGAGACATAGAGAACACCTGTTACTGTGTTGGTGCAAGACATCTGTCTCTAATGACCTTCTATAGAGCCAGGAAGCTGTACGTCTGTGGCTAGCCCAATTATATCACAGGCTAGACAGGGCACTTTATGCTGGCCCTGGCGAATGGGCCAGGAAGCAAAATGATAAATCTTTATGATAAATCCTGATTGTCGGACAGGAGGGAAAAAGACCCCTAACCTTACCCCAATTTTCTTTTTCATTAGTCTCCTGATACTATCTCCTGAATAACATTGAATGTAAGCAGCCTATAAATATTGCACAAGTTTCCAATACTAAAAGCTGATAAAGTTTATTGTACTTATAAAATAAATAGAAGGAAATGCTTTCAGTTTCCTATTTACAGGTCTCTAGGGAAATCCCAGGTAATTTATTGCTTCAATTTAAAAAATGTATTCTCCCTTCACGCATGCTCTTTTCTTACTCTCTCTTTTTTCCCTCTGGTATTTTATGTCTCAAGCACAACATGTATGGGATCATACACTCAGACAATGTCAAGCCTTCTGTTACATATTCTTATTGTGGCATTTTAAAAATTGGCTCTAAAAATAATTATTTTATGTTTCCATTTTTTTATTTATTTCTTTCCCTCCTAATATTCCTTTAGTTAACATAGGACTCATTCTTCTATTATGTTTAAGCTTTCTTCCTTTTCTATGTTTGTATTCTGGAATCATCACCTGTAGAGCCATGATCTCATAAATTTATAAGATTAATGTATGACTGGTACTCTGCAACTAAAAATTTAAATGTCCATTTCCAGTGATGCTCACACAAGCGTTGTCATTGCTTTAGATGGAGAAAAGTCTTCTGAGTCTTTGATAAATAGAATCTGAATTTCAGATGCTCCAAAAAAGGCATGCAGATTGAGAGGGCTTAGATAAACCTCTGGTCTCACAGCTGCTGCTCTTATTAGTTAGCCATTATTGTTCACAGGTTCTGGAAACTTGGTCTTTCACTGGAAATTTTTTTAAAAAGGCAAAGACTGTGGGGATCATCTGATCTGATATTCCTCTCATTTGCACTGCTCATGATTTCATTATTTCTGAGGTGCCACAGTTTGAAAACAAGTTTGGGCTTGAATTATCACCCTATATTTTTGGAATCAATGTGCATTTAAACTTCCCTTCATTAATTGCACTTCACACCACCCAATATCCTGCAATTCGGAGGCAGCAGCAGCATCTTAGTTTTAGGGTGAGATGGGAAAGAATAGTGTTTGTATGCTTTTATTTATCATAGTGACCACCTGAAAGTGAGGTTTTCCAAGAATGCTGGATAGACTTTAGAAATTTAGCATTAGGAGATATACCTAATAGAAATGACGAGTTAATGGGTGCAGCACACCAACATGGCACATGTATACATATGTAACAAACCTGCACATTGTGCACATGTACCCTAGAACTTAAAGTATAAAAAAAAAAAAGAAGAAGAAATGTAGAGCTTTACCAAGTGAGGCTTTTAAGACCTAAACGTGTCTTTATCCATTCCATTTTCAAGAAGGTTATTTATACTTATGTATAGAAGAATATGGTGGAAAATGATAAATACTATTTTAGAACATTAATGAAGGGCCTTGTTAATTATTATTTTAAAATAATAATACCTTCCATTTATTGGGGCTTACTATGTGCAAGAGGTTGAGATGTGTTACATACCTATTTTCCTATTTAAATGTAATGAGAAAACTGAGAAAAAGCTGTTGTTACCAATTTACAGAAGAGAAAATGGGGTTCAAATATGTGACATAACTCACTTGAGGCCACATAGGTAGTAGCTGACAGGGCCAAGTTTGAGACTTAGCGCTTTTTGACTCCAAATAAATGTTTTATCCGAATGTAATATTGAATGTCCTGTTTTGAGTCACTGTATAGTTACCTCTGTGATAACTTTTTAAAGATATTATGTAAACATTTTAAAATTGATTGCTTTTTTATTTTCTGATTTTTGTTGGAGTAAGAGAAATCTGGATAACACTTTGCTATGCTTGATTTTTCATTAGAAAAAGCATCATGCTCTTATAACAGAGTAATAACATAAATAAGAGAAATATTACTAACCAAACACCTTACACACTTTTGTATTAGCATGCAAAATTTATTTTTTAGCTCTAAAACTTAAGAAACAATTTTTTACCTGTAACTATGGATATGGAAGAAATCTCTGTAAATTATTCAAAAATATTTCATTTATCTTGTCTAATCCAAGGTGTAACTCTCTGCTCAGTAAGTTCTTACGTAAGTCCCAAATTTGAGTAAAAAATAAAATGATTTAAACTGTTAGTCGCAAATAGCATTGATATGTAGTATAAATACAGTACCTTTTGATAAAGTAGCAAACTTCTAAATTAGTTACTCAAAGATTTGTGTAGTTGTGTCCAAATTTATTTCCTTTTTCCTTATTGTATAGCACTATTTTTCAGTCAAGTTGGTCTCCAGATCAGGTTTCTGTGTTGTATTCAATCTGAAATGTCTTTTATCCTGCTCATTCCCTTCCGTTCTTCACATCTTCTTGTGTTGTTTTTGACTCTCCATATACAGAACTATCTTGTTCTATCATTGTCCAACATCTTTTTCTCAGTGGTTATAAACATCTTTAGCAAAACTAGATTTCTTCCTTTTTTTTTGCCAACAAAATGTTTTATTCATCATTTTTTTCCCATTCTATGTCATCCATATTGGAATAGATTTAGTTCTCAAACCAGATTTTTAGAGTATAGTTTAGTTTGAAGAACAGTTTTAGATATACAGAGAAATTAAGAAGATAGTACAAAGATTTCCCATGCATCCTGCACTCAGATTTCTCCTATTAGCATTTCACATGATTAGTATGGCACTTTTGTCACAATTAATAAACCAGTACTGATACATTGTTATTGCCTAAAGTCCTAAAGTCCATAGTTTACTCAGCTTTCCTTAGTTTTTACCGAATGTCTTTTTCTGTTCCAGGATCGCATCCGCGATTCCATATCACAGTTTTCATGTCTCCCCAGGCTCCTCTTGGCTGCAACAGTTTCCCAGATTTTCTTAGGTTTTTGTTGTTGTTGTTGTTGTTGTTTTGACATTGACAGTTTTTGAGAACTGGGTAAGTGTTTTATGGGATTCCTCCATACTGGAATTTGTCTGGTGTTTTATTAATGGTTAGACTGGGATTACCGGTCTTCGGGGAAAAACCTCAGAGAAAAAGTACCATTTTCATTGCATCATATCAAAGGTGAATAGAGTCAGTATGATTTATGGTTGTTGATATTGACCTTGTTCTCCTAGCTGAGGTAGTGTTTTTCAGGTTTGTCTACTGTAAAGTTGCCTCCCACTTCTTTCCCATACTGTACTATTTGGAAAGAAGTCACATGTGCAGCCCACACTTAGGGAGTGAGGATTTATGGGGCCCCTCCTTGAGGGCAGAGTATTGACATCAATTATTTTGAGTTCTTTTACAAGGGATATTTGCTCCTTCTCCCCTATTTATTAAGTTATTCAATAATTTATTCATACCACTAAGGACTTATGGATATTTGTTTTACACTTTGTGTTGTAGTCCAATATTACTTTATTTTATTCTTCAAATTGTTCCAGCTTTGGCTGTTGGGAGCTTTCAGTTGGCTCCTGAGTTGTCTCTTTGACATACCCTCATCAATGTATGGATTTTTTGTTCGTTTAGTTTTGTTTTGTTTTTTAAGCACTTCCTCACTTCCTAGCACTATAAAATGCTCCAGGCTCATCGTACACATTTCCTGTCCCAGTGATAAAATCAGCCTTTTCTCCAAAGAGTCCTGGTTCCTGTTACTGAAAAATGGTATTAGAATCCAAGATCTTGGTGGTAGATGTACTCATTGTTACCGGGATATTGCTGCTTCTAGGCCCTGTCAGCTGACATAGCAAAGAAATATAGACATGTATATATTATCTTATGTATATACACATATCTATGAATATTTCTCTACATAACCATCTGTATCTTTATTAAGCAAAAACATGAGTTCATACTTACGTCTCCAGCTCTGACCCATTATCACATGAATCATTCTAGCCTCCTCTTGTTTATCTATTTGCAAATTCTCACTTCATTAGTATGAAACCTGGTTGCTACTTCAGTTGAGTCACAAAAGAAAAATGAAAACAACAAAAAGAAACCTGGTTGCCACCATCCACCATCCACTTAAGCAGACAATGTTTCCAGAATTATTAACCCATACCTCCGTGGGCACAACTTAATTAACTAGAGTATAGTGCTTATGTGCAGTTTCTTTTGCCTATAGTCTTAGTGACTCCACTCATTTTCAAAGTTGCTTCCTCTCCCCCATCCCTACCCTGTCTCCTTCAGTATGATACTTTCATACATTTGTACAGTTAGGTCCTCTTTCACAATCTGCATTGCTTTATGAGATCTTCTGACCTTGTAAATAGTGTTTAATTTGCATAACATTCACTCTTTGTGCTATAAAGTTATAAAGGTTTTGAAAGAGTATCTGGCGTCGGCCGGGCGCGGTGGCTCAAGCCTGTAATCCCAGCACTTTGGGAGGCCGAGACGGGCGGATCACGAGGTCAGGAGATCGAGACCATCCTGGCTAACACGGTGAAACCCCGTCTCTACTAAAATATATAAAAAACTAGCCGGGCGAGGTGGCAGGCGCCTGTAGTCCCAGCTACTCGGGAGGCTGAGGCAGGAGAATGGCGTGAACCTGGGTGGCGGAGCTTGCAGTGAGCCCAGATCGCGCCACTGCACTCCAGCCTGGGCCACAGAGCGAGACTCCGTCTCAAAAAAAAAAAAAAAAAAAAAAAAAAGAGAGTATCTGGTATCATACAGAATAGTTTCACGCTGTAAAAATCCCCTCTCCTTTATCTATTCAGTCCTTTCCTCCTTTCCCCAAACTCCTGAAAACCAATGGTCTTTTTACTGTCTCTAAGGTTTTGCCTTTTAAAGAATGCTGTACAATTGGAATCTTAAATATGTAACCTTTTCAAACTGGCTGTCTTCACTTAGCCATATATTTAGGGTTTTCCCATGTCTTTTTATGTCTTGATAGCTCACTCTTTTTTACTGCTGAATCTATAATATTCTGTTGTACAGATATACAGTAGTTTGCTTTTGTGTCCGTTCACCAATTAAAGGACATCTTAGTTACTTCTGGGTTTTGGTACTTAGGAATAAAGTTGCCATATTTGCAGGCAGATTTTTGTGTGACCATAAGTTTTCAAATCAGTTGAATAAATATCTAGGGGTGCAATTGTTGGATCTTATGGTAAGATTAAGTTAAACTTTGTAAGAAACTGCCAAACTATCTTTTAAAGTGGCTGTGTCATTTTGCATTTCCATCAGCAATGAATAAAAGTTCCTGTTGCTGCACATCCTCACTAGCATTTGGTGTTGTCAGTGTTTTGTCATTTTATCCATTCTAATAAGTGTGTAGCAGTGATTCATTAATGTTTTAATTTGCAATTCCCTCATATACAATGTTGAACATCTTTCTACATGCTTATTTGCTCTCTACATCTGTTCTTTTGTAAAGTGTCTGTTCAGATCTTTTGCCCATTTTTAATTGGGTTGTTTGTTTTTTTATTGTTGAATTTTAATATTTTTATTTTTATTTCAGATATAAGACCTTTTCCAGATATGTGTTTTATGAACATTTTCTCCTAGTGGCTTGTCTTTTCATTCTTTTAACAGTATTTTTCATGGAGTAGAAGTTTTTGGTTTTAATGAAGTCCAACTTATTATTTGTTTTTCTTTAGTGGATCATGCTTTTGATATTGTGTCTAAAAATTCATCGCCAATCCCAGAGTTACCTACATTGTCTGTATGTTTCTTCTATAAGTTTTACAAGACTGCATTTTACATTTCGGTGTATGATCCACTTTGAGTTAATTTTTATGAAAGGTATAAACTCTGTGTAGATTACTATATATATATTTGCAAATGGACATTTAATTGTTCAGCATCATTTGTTGAATAGGCCTTATTTTCTCAATTGAAATAGCTTCCTGGCTTTGTCAAAGTTCAGTTCACTATATTTGTGGGGTCTAATTCTGTAATCTCTATTCTTTTCCACTTATCTATGCCCCTATTCTTTCAATGGTGTAAACTGTATTAATCACTGTAACTTTTATATTGAGTCTTGACATTGGTTAGTGTCAGCCCTCCAACTCTGTCCTTCTGATTCTGTTGGGTATTGTGGGTCTTTTCCCTTTCCACATAAACTTAATAATCAGTGTGTTAATATCTACAAAATAGCTTGCTAAGATTTGATTGGGATCACACTGAATATGTAGGTGAGTTGGAAGAATTGATATCTTAATAATATTGAGTCTTTCAATATGCAAACATGGAATACCCCTCTATATGTTTAAAGCTCCTTTGATTTCTTTCATCAGAATTGTATAGTTTCCTATATATAAATATTGTACATATTTCGTTATATTTATACCTAAGAATTTCAGTCTTTTGTTACTATTTTAAATGGTATTGTGTTCTTAATTTCAAATTACAATTGTTCACTGCTAGTACATAGGAAATTTGTGTATACTAAATTTGTATTACAAGATCTTATTATTAGTTCCAGGTATGTTTGTTTTTTTAAATTCTTTGGGATTTTCTACATTGAAAATCATGTCATCTGGAGGCAATAACATTATTATTTCTTCCCAATTTGTATACCTTTGGTTTCCTTTTCTTGTATTATTGGACTGTCTAGAAATTCCAGTATAATGCTGAGTGAGAGTAGTGAGAAGGAACATCCTTGCCTTTTCCCAATAAGGGAGAAAGCCTTCAGTTTCTCATCATTAAGTTTGACGTTACCTGTAGATTTTTGGTAGATGCTCTGTATCAAGTTGAGGAAGTTCTTATCTATTCCTAGTTTGCTAAGAGTTTGCATAATGAATAGATGTTGAATTTTTGTCAAATGCTTTTTCTAGGTGAATCAATGTGATCATATGTGTTGTTTTCTGTAGCATGTTGATGTGGCAGATCACACTAATTTTCCACGTAATTTTACCAATATACAATTTTCAGATGCTGACCAGCATTCCATACCTAAAGTAAACTTCTCTTGGTGATAGTGGAAAATTGTTTTTTATTCATTGCTGAATTTGATTTGCTAATATTTTGTTGAGGACTTTTGCATCTATATTGCTCTATAGTTTTCTATTTGTGTCATGTCTTTATCTGGTTTGAGTGTTAATGTAATGTTTGCCTCATAGAATGAAATAGGAGTGTTCCCTCTGTTTCTAATTTCTGAAATAGATTGTAGAGATTTGGTATCATTTCTTCCTTAAACCTTTGGTAGAATCCACCACTGAAGACATCTGGGCCTAGTCCTTACTGTTTAGGAAGATTATTATTTATTGATTCAATATTTTTAATAGATACCTTCTTATATCTATTATGACAATCTGTTTCTCCTTCTTTTCGTTTTGTAGTTTGTGTCTTTCAAGGAATTGGTCCATTTCATCTAAGGTATCGAATGTGTGGTTGTAAAATAATTCATAGTATTTATTTTCAATCCTTTTAATGTCCATGGGATCAATACTGATGGCCACTCTTTAATTTCTGACAGTAATAATTTATGTCTTCTCTCCTTTTTTCTTGGTTAGCCTTACTAGATGTTAAAAAACAAATTTTATTTTGTTGATTTTGTCTGTTGTTTTTCTGTTTTCAATTTCCTTGATTTCTGCTTTAATTTTTTTCTTCTGATTTTTTTGGGCTTAAGATACTCTTTTTTCTTTATTCTTAAAATGGAAACTCAAACTATTAATTTGTTATTTCTTTTCAAATGTTTTCATTTAATGCTATACATTTTCCTCTATGTACTGCCTTCATTGCATCCCACACATTTTAATGTTTTATTTTCATTTACTTCAAAATGTTTTCTAAGTCTCTTTTGAGATTTTTTTTCCATTGATCTATGTGTTATTTAAAAGTATATAATATAATTTCCAAATATGTTGGGATTTTTCAGCTATCTTTCTATTACTGATTTCTATGTTAATTCAGTTAAGGTCTGAGAGCATACTTGTATGATATCTAATTCATTTTAATTTGTTAAGGTGTGTTTTATAGCTCAGAATGTGGTCTATCTTGGTGAATTTTCTATGTGAGCGTAAGAAGAATGCATATTCTGTTGTTGGATGGAGAATTCTATAAAAATGTCTGTTAGATCAAGTTGATTGATAGCGCTGTTTGGGTTAACTTTGTCTTTACTGATTTTCTGCCTGCTTGATCTATTAATTACTGTAAGAGGAGTGTTGACTCTGTAGCTATGAGAGTGGATTTGTCTATTTCTCCTTGTAGTTTGGTCTGTATTTTCCTTGTGTATTTTGATGTTCTGTTGGGTATATACACATTAAAGATTGTATGTCTTCTTAGGGAATTGACCCCTTTATCATAAGTAATGCCTCTCTTTATGATAGTTTTCCTTTTTCTGAAGTCTGCTTCATCTAAAATTAATATAGGTAATCTCATTGTCTTATATCTTTCTCCACCCCTTTATTTTTAACGTATTTGTGTGTTTATATTTAAAGTGAATTTCTTGTAGACAGCATGTATAGTTGTAGCTTGTTTTTTATCCACTCTGACAATCTCTGTCTTTAAGTGATATACTTAGACCATTCACATTTATAGTGATTATTGATATATTTAGATTAATATTTGCCATGTTTATTACTATTCTCTGTTGTTTGCACTTTTTTTCTTTTGTTTTTTCCACCTTCTCTCATTTTAATTAAGCATTTTATATTATTCCATTTTCCTCTTTCTCTTAGCATACAAATTATATTTGTTTCAAAAAATTTTAGGGCCAGGTGCAGTGGCTCATGCCTGTAATCCCAGCGCTTTGGGAGGCCAAGGCGGCGGATCATCTGAGGCCAGGAGTTTGAGACCAGCCTGGCCAACATGGTGAAACCTCGTCTTTACTAGATACACGAAAATAATTGGCCGACTGTGGTGGAGCATGCCTTTAATCCCAGCTACTCAGGAGGCTGAAACTGAGAGGGAATGGTTGCAGTGAGCCGAGATCACACCACTGCGTGCAACAGAGTGAGACTCCATCTCAAAAAAAAAAAAAAAAAAAAAAAAAAAAAAAAATTAGTGTTGCCCAAGAGTTTGTAATGTGCATTTACAACTACTCTAAATAAACCTTAAAGTAACACTATCCTGCTTCACAGATTATGCAGGTACCTTTTAATGAAGTAGTCCCAATTCTTCTCTCCCATCCCTTATGAAATTACTACAATTATTTTTACTTATCAATGTACTATAATTAGACAATACATTGTTATTATTTTTAACAGTTATCCATTAGATTAATGAAAGATAAGAAAAATAAAAGCTTTTAATCTACTTTTATTTCTTCTCTGAGGCTTTTTTTTTTTAATGTTGATCCAGGTTCCTGACCTATATCATTTTCCTTCTCCCCGAAGAGCTTCTTTAAACATTTCATTCAGGGTAGGTATGCTATCAGTGAATTCCCTCAGTTTTTATTTGTTTGAGAAACTCTTTATTTCTCTTTCACTCTTAAGGGATAGTTTTACTGGATAGAATTTTAAATTATTGGTTTGATTATTTTAACTCTTTAAATTTATTCTACTCTCTTCTTGCTTGCATGGTTTCTGATAAGAAGTCTGATGTAATATTTAACTTCTTTCCCTCTAGAAGGAAGGTGTTCTCCCTATTCTCTTGGTTGCTTTTAAGATAGCCTCTTTTCTTTGATTTGTCTGCAGTCTGCTATATGTTTGGGTGTAGACTTTTTGGTATGCATTCTCTGTGTTGTTCTTTGAGCTTCCTGGCTCTGTGGTTTGATGTCTGTCATGAGTTTGCTAAAATTCTAAGCAATTATTGCTTCAATATTTCCTCTTTTCCACTGGTATTCCAATTATGCAGTTTGATATCTTTTGAAATTGTCCCATGGTTCTTGGATCTTCTGTTCTATTTTTGTAAAATTACTTTTTCCTTTTTTATTTTAGCTTCAGAAGTTTCTATCAACATATTTTCAAGTTCACTGATTCATTACCAGGCTATTCCAGGCTACTAATAATCCCATCAAAGACATTCTTCATTTTTGTTACAAAGCTTTCTCTTCCTCCTCCTTCTCTTCTTCCCCCTCCTCTTCCTCCTCTTCTTCTTCTCCCTCCTCCTACTCCACCTTCTTCTTCTTACTATTATTATTATTATTTCTAGTGTCCTTTTGATACTTTCTTAGAATTTCCATCTCCATTATGGTATTATCAATCTGTTTCTGCCTGTTGTCTACTTTTTCCATTAAAGCCCTTAACATATTAATCATACTTATATTAAATTTACTGTCTGATAATTGCAAAACCTGCATGAATCTGGGTCTGGTTCTGATGCTTCCTTTCTCTCTTCAGACTGTACTTTTTCTTGGTTTTTAGTATGCTGTATAATTTTTTTGTTTAAAGGCAGACATGAAATATGGGGTAATAGCACAGGAACTGAGGTAAATAGGCCTATAGTGTGAAGCTTTATGTTAATTTGGTCAGCAGGTAGACTGTTTTAATATCTGCCATAGCTGTAGGTTTTAGGAGCTTCAAATTTTTCTAGTGTCCTTATTTTTTCTTCCGTGTTGTCTTTAGATTTACCTAGGAATTCCCTCTTAAACATAGTCTGAGCCTTGCAGCTCTTTCAGCTATAATCCATTTTATTACACTAGAGCCCTGTTGATGAGGTGGTAAGGAGTGAAGAAGAGGAATTATCCTACATCTTATTAAATTTCAGTCTTATAGGGTGTCTGTGCCAATGGGCTGTAACCTTCAAAAATATATTTTTTCACCCTCAACCCTTTATATAAGACAAGAGGGATAGATGAAGTTGAATTTTGGGGAAAAGTCTCTCCTTCGGCAGATAGGCTTCTGATAAAGTCTTTTTCACTGCAAAGTAGGTTCTGTGATGGAGAATGCCCTTTTCCCTTCCCCTTACCAGAGAAATGGTAATTTTTTTTTCTTGGCTCATCACCATGAGAACATGATAAGGTCCCTTGAGGTATAAGCCCATTAAAGTATGGGAGCCTCCCTAAGACTGAAGCGTCTAGGAATTTCTCATTTTCAGGATAGTCTACTCTCAGCCTCCAGCAATTCATCAAAATTACAATTTAAGCATTTCTACCAGTGAATGGCTCCAGTGACTCCTACTCCAGATAAAATAATCTTGGCTGTAATTCTCCGTAATTTCCTGTCTCCCCAGATTTCAGGATGACAACTTGCCCAGTGACTTGTGTTGGGGCTCAGAAGATAATACCCCATAATAAAGGCCTCAGAAGCAAAAATTTTTCTCTAACCTTCTCCTGTCCTGTTGTCTCTAGGCCCTATTCTCCTCCAAGGCTAGCCATAGAAACTAGAATCCTCTTCTCCAAGACAGAGCATAGAAACCAGAACCCCCTTTCCCTATGGCCAGCCATAAAACCTATAAGTATTACTCTAATTTTTCCTCTGCCTTTCTCTGTAAAAACTGGTCATAAAGAAATTATCTGACCTACCTTATTTGACTATAGGTCTAAGACCCTCATTCCAGAGAGGGTCTTGCCTCATAGCCAGAAGGAAGGAACGCATGCTCAGAGAGGCCAGGAAGAATCAGGATAGTCAGGCCTTGCTGAGTGTCCCATTCAGTCTATTAGCATTACAGCACACCCTTTTTGTCCAATCATATTTCTACATACTGTCTATACTTTGTTGAACCTAAGCATAAAAATGGACAATTTCCCCTGTATCTTTAGGTTGTCATTCTGAAGGCTCCCACATATGCACGTTAAATAAATTTGTATGCCTTTTCTCCACTTTCATGAGTTGAGTGTACAACCACCCTTCACAGGGCCAAGTCTTGGCTCCTACGCTTCAATTCTTTGATAGGCCTGCCCAAGTATAGTTATTGATTTTCAGCTGTTTCAGCTTTTCTCATGTTGCAAGGACAGAAGTAACAATTTCTAAGCTACTTATGTGTCAGAGCTTTACTCCATTTGTTATCTCTCCAAGACTTCAGCACAGTGTCAAGTGTTAGCAAGGGTTTGTTGAATGTTTAAGTTAGTGGATAAAATAACAGAAAGAAAGGATAAATGCTTGAGGTTATGGGTACCCCATTTACCCTGAGGTGATTATTATGCATTATATGCCTGTATCAAAGTATCTCATGTATCCTATAGATATGTAACCTATTGAAAATGTAAAAGAACTAACTATAGTTCTCTATTATTTTCAAAACTTATTTTGTGTGATTTGAATTAGAAAACAATTACAACAGGTAAAAACTAGATCAGATTTTAAGAATAATTTTTTTTCAAAATATTTCCATGTCATTACATACAAGACTCCTTTAACTACTCTTTCACTTGTCAAATATTTATTGTATGTGCATTATATATCAGTATTGTTCTAGGTGCTAGGGATGCAGCAGTGGACAAGGCAAAGTTCCTACCTTTACAAACCTTATAGGCCACTGGGAGATACAAATAATAAAAAAAAATAAGTGAATATATAATATAATTGCAGAAAGTGATCATTTTAATGAAGAAGTTAAAGAAAGAATGGTCAGAAAACTAAACATCCAACCAAATATGACCCAGCAATTGCCCACGTGAGTATCCTAGAGAAATGAAGACATATTCATATAAAAACCTGTATACGAATGTTTATTGTAGCTTTATTCATAATAGCCAAAATTGGAAACAACCCAGATAGTGAATGGTTAAACAAACTGTGGTAAATTCATATCATGGAATACTACTCAGCAATAAAAAAGAATTGAGATGTCTATATCTTAACCATATCAATGCCAATACCTTGGTTGTAATATTTTACTATAGTTTTGCAATATGTTAACATTGGGAAAAACCAGGTCAAGAGCACACAGAATCTCTCTGAATTATTTTTTATAACTGCCTTTGAATTCATAATTATCTCAGAATTGAAAAGCGTTTCTTTAAAAAATTATTGCTTTAATACATGGGATACTATATAGCCAACTCTCTCTCTAAATCCCTAAAATGTTAAGTAGACAGAGCTTATTTTGATTATGTTGTTACCTGATATAATAGGTTCTGTCTTCCAGTCCCAATCATAATGTATACTTTTTGAGAGGATACATGAAGTTATGAGTAGCACAATACTGAGTCCTTGGTAGGCATTCAATAAATGCTTTGTAAATTATCCAGATGTTTGCTCCAACAATGACTCTTGGTGTATTAGCATAAAATCCCACAACAGCAGACTATTTACATTCAATTCCTTTAGTGTTTTTGTAGCTCTGCAGCATTTGATATTATTGGCCTCTTCCTTTTCTTTAAAATTTCCTATTTTTCTTGACTTCTGAGACAAAATACTCTTTTGATTCCCCTAGTTCTTTCATCTATCATATGACTCATTCCCTTCATCTTTCCAAACTCTAAATATAAATATTCCTTAAATTATTTTATTTGGCTTCTTCCTTTTTCTTCTATCTAGTTTCATTGATAATCTCAACGATAATGCTGACTTTTTAAAATTAAGACATCTTTGCAAATGGCCTTTCATTTTCAGTTCCAAGCCACATCTGAGCTCTTAAGCTTTTATTTCTAACTGTCTAATGAACATTGCCATCTTAACTTCTCTGTGGCACTTCTAACTCAACAGCCCCCAAACAGAACTTATCATCTTTTCTCCTCTCATTACCCATATCTCTTTCTTGTTTTGTGCTTCCTATTTTTTTTATCAGGACCCCACCAGCATCAATAATGTGAACATCAAATTTTTTATCCTCTTGCCTATTGACAAACCTGAACATACGGAACATGTTCTGTGTTCTGTTTGTTCCGTTTTGTCATTAGGCAAGAAAACTTTTCAAATTTTGCCCCAGGAAAGTGGAAATCATTTTTCTGTGCTGGAAAGGACCTCTCCGGTGGCTTCATCTGTGGTCTCTGTGCAGATTACAAATATGGGCTGTAGAGATACATAACTCTGATTTCAAGGCAAAGCCTGTGTTTCTTCCCACTTGTACTGCATACCCCTAATACCCCACTTCACATCTTAATGGTCCACCTGTGTACTCTAGTCATTGCTACAGCAACCAGCTGCACAAAGTTACAACCTGAAGACACCTTAAATTAGCTGCACCACATTTCTGTCACTTCCTGATCTGGGGTTCCTAGGCTTTACAGGACTTCTACAGAACCTGCTCAGCCATTCTGACACAAGTATACGGGGCAACCTTTGACAAGTAGGAAATGGGGAGTTGGGAGCTTATGGATAAATGCTCATTTATTTTGCCTATAAGGTAGACATTTCTAGGGCCTGTTCTCCATGGACATTCTCAGAGTCCTCAAGAGGACTGGATCAAGCCCCAGTTACCCACAGCAGTAAGTAACCTGCTCGATAACACAATTTGAATTGGCATTTCCTCTTTTCTGGTTTC
The DNA here is from genome assembly GCF_037993035.2 of Macaca fascicularis. Lineage (NCBI taxonomy): Eukaryota > Metazoa > Chordata > Mammalia > Primates > Cercopithecidae > Macaca > Macaca fascicularis. Next base: position 167,710,053 of record NC_088376.1, on the reverse strand, counting down.
ATCCTTCTTAGATCACAGTTATGTTCTTTAAGATATCTTCCAAAAATAATTTACATAAATTCTAGTCCTTGTCTCAGGCTTTTCTTTTCAGGAGAGCCAAGACCAATCAACGTCTGAATACCAAGGTAAACCACTTTCATTTTATCCATAGGTAATAAAGAGTAACTGAAAGTTTACAATTTGTAATTTAGGAGGATCAATACATTTCCAAGATGTAGGAATACTATAGACTGTTAGCCATCCACCAAGAGCCAGGAGACAAGCATGGAACAGATTTCTCCCTCATAGCCCTCAGAAGGAACCAACAGTACTGACACCTTGATCTTGGATTCTAGCTTCTATAACTATGAGAAAATAAACTTCTATTGTTTAAGCCACCTAGTTTATGATATTTTGTTATGGCAGACTCGGGAAACTAATACACTAGGCAACTAAATGCCATCAATAAATGTAAGGAAGCCAAGAGTGGGAACCCAACTGATGTGAAGAGAAGAGGAGAGATGGAAGACAGTGCTTCAATTTCTGGCATAACTGATTCATTAAAATGAAGCATAAGAGACATGTGTGCAAATTGAAATTTTTGTGTGATATAGCAGGGAACATTGTCCTCATTAATTTAGTTGGAAAGGAAAGCATTATGTAAAAATGGGAGAACTTATCCTCTGCTTGTAACTAATGAATCTGTACTTGAAAAGCACACTGACTCCCTTAAGCTTTAGATGGATAGAGAGGAACCAATTAGGTAAATTGGGTGAAATTCAGATAAGGAATTTATGAGAATGGAGGGTTGGCTTTGAGTAAAGATGAAAGGAAAGAAATGTACATAGCTAGACTAAGTGATAATTAAGTGGAATTTGATAAGGGACAATATTTTAAAGGTGAAGCTTCAAAGAAGAAGTAAGGTAATACAAAGAGAAAGATGCATGTATTGTACCGGTTTTATAATAAAAACAGGAAAATATTTTTGTAATATGGAAATGGGATAGAACTTTATTAACATGGCAACAAAATGAGAAGCCATAAGAGTAAAATGAACAAATTAGATAACAGAGACATTTTAGAGTCTTAACTTTAAATGTTTTGCATTAAAAACACTAAAGGAGAAATAAAAATAGAAAAATGTTATATCGTATATGAACAATAAAGGGTTAATATCCAAAATGTATAAAGTTCTTCTATTAGAAAAAAGTTTTCAGCATAATTTTAAATAGAAAAATTACATGAAAAATAACATATTAAGGTAGACATATTAATGACCAACAAACAGTTGAAAAGATGCTCAAAGTCACTAATTATCAAAACATGCAAATTAGAACTATATTTTTCTTACATGGTTACAAAAGTTTTTAGAGACCTAAAATATGTTTAATGTTCATGAAAGTACAGGGAAACTGGTACTCTGATATACTACTCAGGGGATTCAAATAGGTCTGGTCTCTTTTGAATCAATTTAAATATTAGTTTTAAAAATTTTAAAGTACATGGTTTTGATTTAGCCAATCAACTTGTAGAAATTTGCCCTACAGTAACCTCTCACAAATTTATAAATAAATATGTACCATGATGTTTTACTGCGTGGTTGTTTGAATGGTAAAAAATCTGAAACAACCTACATGCCACAATTAATTGAGAAATAATTAAATGAATAATGATGATGGTCATAACTTGGAATACTATGTGGTCATCATAAAAAAATGAAGTGGATTTCTATGTAAGTAGTATGACATAGGCAGGTACTTGTGACATATTTTTAGCTGTAAAAAAGTGAATCACAGGATGGTGCTAGTAGTATGATTCTTTCTTTCTAAGCAAATACATATTCACTAAAAAGCCTTAACAATGCTTATCTCTGGCAGGTGAGATTATGAATGACTTTTGTTTTTCATTTGCACATATCTGTATCTTTTGAAATGTTTTCAATGTGAATGTATTTCTTTTATAATTAGATTTTTTTCAAAAAAGGATAAAAGAAATCCTAGTTATGAAAAAGCAAAACAAAAGGCAGATGCTCCAGGAGGGAATTGTTGAAGGATAGGAGAGAAACACCTACTGAGAAAATGCTTATGGATTTGGGATGCATGAGGCATGTGTGAACTCCACCTCCTGAGGATTTTTTTTTTCCTAACACAAATATTAGTAAATTCATAATGAAATTTTAGCTTGATAAATTAAATATTTGTATTTTATGGGTTTAACATTCAGAATTTTCACTGAAATTTTGTGATGCAAATAATTGATCATTTTTCCCAGTTGAGTTAGGTGCTAAAAAGCTGGTATATGGGAAGCAAGTCACTTAGCTATTAGCAAGGTTTGCAAGAGGCCTTGATTTCATTTCAATAAGGCTTTAGTTTTTTTAAAAAAATTTCATATACTGTAGTCTTTGTGAAATAATACAATCCCACTTTGTGAAAAAGAAAAAGAAGCCAATAAGGGAGAAGAAAGGTATTAATTATCATGTGAGACTATTCACTTGAGAATATTATGTTGTGTTAGCCAATAAGCCATTATATTTTGGAACATGACCATATTGCCTGTGGTTTAGCTATTATTTATGTTAGTCCAGCACTTGCCCTTCCTTCCCCCACCTTCTGGTGAAAGGTCCTTTTCTTCCTGGCTACAGTTATGAGCATATGGCAAAGATTCAGGCAGTCATAGGACCTCATTTTCTTGATCACAGTAATTAGTTAAGACTTGGGACAATCAGAATTAATCTTAGACGTGGTTCCCAGAAAGTGGATGTTAAGATGGGGAGTCATGTAAAAGTGATTTAATAGGAAAAGTTCTCAAGAAAAATCTAGAGAAAAGTTGGGGAGGAAGGAAGTGGTCCTGGGAAAGCCGTGAAAGGGTGCAGTGTTAAGAAGTGGCCTATGATGGGTGCTGTGTTGGGGGAGCCCCTCAAAGTACCCCTAGGTTCAGTGATTCACTAGGAGGACTCACAGGATTCAGCATATAGTTGTACTTACAACTATGATTTATTAAAGTGAAAGGATACAAAGCAAAATCAGCAAAGAGAAAGGGCGCATAGAGTGAAGCTCACAGGAAACAAGGCATAAGCTTTCAAGGACCCTCCTCCTGTGGAGTCACACAGGACACTCTTAATTTTTCCAGTAAACAAATTGTGACTACTTATGAAATGTTGCCAAAAAGGGAAGCTCATCAGAGGTTGAGAGTCAAGGCTTTTATTGAGGTCACATAGGGGCCGCTTTGCCAAGCACGTACAAGAATTTCAAGCTCCCTAAAAGAAAGCAGGTGTTAGCATAAATCACATTATTTGTACAAATAATTTAGGAAAAGTGACTTTTATCAGAGAATGGTGGAAATCCTCCTGAAATAAAAGTTCCCAGATGCCAGCCAAGGGCTAACCTTGCAAGCAGGCCTCCCTAAGGCTAGCATTTTCAGCCTTGCTAACTCTTTTCTGCACAGGTACTTTTGGCTCAATACCATAGGAAAGCTCTGAAAACTGTGTAGCTTATACCTCACTTTTGGATGCAGGAGGTGGAATGTGTTTCCCTGTCAGTCATTGTTTAAAGGCTACCTGCCAGGGACATAGATCTTCAGGAACTTCTAGCAATCTGTATGTGCAGGCTCAGCTGGTTCCAGCTGCCTGAGGGCAAGTCCTCCAACAAAGTGATGCAGGTGCTGGCTGTTGGGAGTGATGGTTCAGTGGGAGACATGTGCATTGAAAATGGACGTAACCTTGAGGAAGTATGGGTGAGGTGCTGACAGCACTTGCTACACCTATCCTGCATGGGACTTGATATACTGAAGCAGAGATGGAAAAACCATCCTCTTGAGATGGGTTGAGTTTGCATAATGTGAGCCTAAAGTTGCCTGTAGCTGTATTCTCCACTGTGTAGAGGAGACCTTTTTGCAGTGGCAGAGAATGAAATCTGTACTCAGAGAAAAGCTGAGAGGACAGGGATAGAAAATCCTGACAATGAGTGCCTCAGGTTCACTTGAAATCATCCCTAACATCAGCTCCACCACAGCTCCTTTTATTTTAGCCAGTATACGTCCCTTTTTTTTGCTTCTGCTGATTTAATTTAGCCTTTTGTTATTTGCAACCATTAAAGAGGACCCTAACCAATATACCATGTAAATTATTTACTGAAACTAGCATATCACAGGTGCCCAATTCTAAGATATTTGGTGGTAAATTATATTTCTTTCAGAACCTGGATTAATAAATTTGGGCAACCTAAAGCATTCCCTAAAGCAGACTTTGACAAACTGTGGCCAAATTCACCACTCCTACCACCCTGCCCCACTCCCATTCACCCTTTCCAGTCTGTTTTTGTACAGTGCACAAGCTAAGAATGGGTTTTACATTTTCATATGATTGGGAAAAAAGAATATTTTGTGGCACATAATATCATCACTGAAATTCACATTTCAGTGTTCATAAATAAAGTTTTTAATTTCATGAATAAAATATGTGCAAAAATTTGTTTTCTCTCTTGTTATGTAAGTACCTACATAATATCCTTGATTTTGCCTCTTGGCCAATAATGACTGAAATATTTGTAATCTGGACCTTTTCAAATTGTGTTTTCTAATCCCCATCCTAGAACAATTAGAATGAAAAACTGACTAATCTTTCCTGAGAAAAAGAGATTCTGTCTTATTACTATTTTTAGTAATCATGTAGGACAGTACCTTGAAAAAATCTCTGTAAATGGAAGCACCTAGGAAACTGAACCGACAAAAATAGGATGGCATGTAGGAGGAGGGGTAGCTTACTGATAGTGACCACCCATCACAAATGGATCACTACAATGACTCTGAGAACAGTTAATCAGCTTGCGCTTAATAGCATTGTCAGTGATAAACTCCCTCCTTGCAATAAAGTTTCAAAGAGTCATTTGTCTATTGAGGATTACGTGAAATATCCAAATCTAAGATTCTAACCACTCAAAAGTTAGAGATTCAAGTGTGTTAATTGGCTCATATTTTAAAAGCTTCTCTCAGAGTGCTGAGCCTCTCACTCATTTATACCTCAGTAGTTTTTACTATGATAATCAGATAACTCTTTTTGTTCAGCTCTTGCTGAACATGGGAGATGTCAGCAAAGGAAGAATAGGAGAGTAAAAAAGAAAGCGTGATATTGAACCCTTAAAAACGTTGGCCAAATGTCCATCAGTGACAGATTGGATTAAGAAAATGTGGCACATATACACCATGGAATACTATGCAGCCATAAGAAAGGATGAGTTTGTGTCCTTTGTAGGGACATGGATGCAGCTGGAAACCATCATTCTTAGCAAACTATCACAAGAACAGAAAACCAAACACCGCATGTTCTCACTCATAGGTGGGAACTGAACAATGAGATCACTTGGACTCAGGAAGGGGAACATCACACACTGGGGCCTATATTGGGGAGGGGGGAGGGGGGAGGGGGGAGGGATTGCATTGGGAGTTATACCTGATGTAAATGACGAGTTGATGGGTGCAGCACACCAACAAGGCACAAGTATACATATGTAACAAACCTGCACGTTATGCACATGTACCCTACAACTTAAAGTATAATAATAATAAATAAATTAAAAAAAAAAAAAAAGTTGGACAAGGGCAATATCATGTGTGGCTTTTATTTTTGTCAGTCTGAGAACTGTGTTTAAGAGTGAAACAGATAAAAAATAGTTACCTTTAAGATGTGGAAGAAGCATCCAGAAAGATATGTAGAGGATCCTAAGAAAGTACTGCTTCCATGTAATTAGAAAAGCAATGAGAATATCTTGTTATCTTAATTTTGATGTTGAAGATACTTTGATGGAAAGAACTGTTACAGAATCCTTTAAGATTTATTACATACATTTCTGTGGTTGCATCATGTTCTTTCCTAAGAAACTACTTGAAACTAGTAATCATTTATGAAGCATTACTGCTGGACTATTTTCAAGCAGTACCTCTTAACAATATGCAACGGAAGTCAGAAGCCAAGCTAGTGAATGAAGATCCCGAACATAAACCCAGTGACTCCTCCCATCCTCAGTCACCCAATGGGAGAAGCTCTTTATGATCCACAATGAGAAAGAACTCTAGACCACTTTCTCAAGGGCTCCCTTGGCTTAGCAGAAACGCCTTAATTAGAAGCCCTCACTTGAGGAATTCATTAAGTTTTAAATTCAAATTTCAGATTTGGGGATTATTTGTAGTTCATTCAATACATATGTATGAGGAGCTAAACATTTTTGAATCACTGTACCCACCTTAGATACAATGACCAACAAAGCAGAGACAGAGCCTACCGTTCTGGTGCCAGCATCTGCCTGCCATCCTGCACCTGAATGACCTTTCAGTCGCCAGCAACTCATTAACATCCAGCGTTTGTACATTTTCAGTCTCCAAAGAATGCTTATTGTTATGTTCAGTCCCACATAGAATTGATCTGTTAAATAAACAAATTATAAAATTGGGTGAAGCAGAGTGAAGACAGATACATTTAAGATAATTGCTATAAAAAAGAATGAGTTTGTGTCCTTTGCAGGAACATGGATGACATTGGAAACCATCATTCTTAGCAAACTAATACAAGAACAGAAAACCAAATACCACATGTTCTCACTCATAAGTGGGAGTTGATCAACGAGAACACATGGACGCAGGGAGGGGAACATCACACATGGGAGCCTGTCAGCGGGTGGCGGGCTAGGGGAGGGAGAGCATTAGGATAAATACCTAATGTAGATCATGGGTTGATGGGTGCAGCAAACCACCATGGCACATGTATACCTATAGAACAAACTTGCACATTCTGCACATGTACCCCGGAACTTAAAGTAAAAAAAAATGACAATTGCTAACTTTATTTAGCACTTATTGAGGGGTGGGCCCTGTGCTAAAGGGTCACATCTAAGAGGAATATATGCATTGTTTCATGTATTCCTCCCAATAACCTGTGTGGTAGGTAGTATATTATTCTCATTTTACAAATGAGAAAACAGGGGCCTAGACAGGTTAAGTAACTTGCCCAACATCACATCATAAGTAAATAACAGAACAGGGGTTCCAACACAACCCTGACTCACTCTTAAGGCTAAGTTCTTAACGCTAGTAAACAATGCGTCTCCAGAAAACCACTGATTATTGCCAGGTGATACTTGGGTATCACACAACTGTCTGTCTTATAAGAAATTAGAATCAGCCAATAGATATATTGACTAGACAAAGTAGTTTCACCTAGAAGGAAAGAAGAAAAGCTGGAGAATCAGAACTGATGTAGAGGTTGGTGGAGTAGCCTTACCAAGTCTCTTCAATATGCCTATTGAAGAGACTTTCTTGGTCAACGATGATGGCCCATATTGAAGAGTCATGGAAATCAAGATTAGATAGATTAACATCATATGTTGAAAGCCTTAGAAGTCACCCGAAAGAGTTTGAATTTATGAAGCTGGCATTAAAGTGTCAGAGAATTCCTTAAACTAAGGCAGCAGTTTGCAGGATGTAGTAAAGATTATTTGGTAGGTTGCCTTTGACTAATGGTGTCTGGGAGAGACATATATGTGCATGTGTCACTCAGGGTTCTCCAGAGAAGCAGAGCCAATAAGAGATACAGATATATACAGGAAGAGATTTATTATGAGAGATTGGCTTATGTGATGACAGAGCCTGAGAAGTCCTACTATCTGCTGCCTGAAACTGGAGGATCAGGAAAGCTGGGGATAGTTCCAGAGCAAGCCCAAAGACCTGAGAACCAGGGAAACCAAGAGGGCAAATCTGAGTCCAAGTCCTAAGGCCCAATTGCCAGGAAGACCAATATCCCAGGGAAGGAGAAGACAGATATCCTAGCTCCAGAAAAGAGCAAAGTCACTCTTCCTCTGCCTTTTTGTTCTACTCAGATCCTCAACAGATTGGACAATGCCCACCCATATTTGGTGAGGCTGATCTTCTTCACTCAATGTACTGATTCAAATGATAATCTCTTCTGAAACATTCTCACAGACATACAGCAAAATAATATTTTACTAGCTCTCTGGGTGTCCCTAAGCCCAGTCAATGTAAAACATAAAATTAAACATTACAGTACACCAAATGGGAGAAGAGAAGGGAAAATAAGCAGGGAAACTTTAAGAACATTGACATTAAGTTGAATTTAAGATGTTAGTGGCTCTATATCCAAGTAAATATGCTCTGTTAGTTTGAATTAAGATATTGTAGTTCAGATGAGCAGCACTGGAATTGGTGATTGGTGGGGTCTATATACTCCAGTGCGGGTGTATATACATACACACACACACACACACACACTTTCTCTCTCTCTCCCTCATATATATACACACACACACACACACACACAAAATCCCAACTCCAGTGCTTGGAGTGCAATATATATATAAATATAATAAATGTAATTTATATATTATATTATATAATATTTATTATATTTATATATATATATATAATATTGGCCTAGAGAGGCTAACTAACTTGCCCAACATCACACACTATATATGTATATATATGGATGGATTTTGAAGATGGGAAGATGGAATAACTGTTGATGAGGAAGAGTAGAAAGCCAAGATCATAGCTTTGGAGGAAATCTATAGTTGTGGGAGGAGGGAGAAGAGCCAGCAACAAAGACAAGGAAGAACTATTCGCCAAGGTTGGAGGACAAAGGAGTGCAGTGTCACGGAAACCAAGAGAAGACTAAGAAAGAAGGAGCAGGTGCTCAACAGTGTCAAAAACCATAAAGAGGTCAGGAGGATGAAAACTGAGGAGAGACTGCATCTGATAAATAGGAGGTCATTGGTGACACTTGAGAAAGAATTCAATAACACAAAAGGGGTAAGAACACAGCAGGGAGTATTCAGGCAGGAATGCGAGGGCAATTAACATGGGTCCCTAGCTTAAGAACTTTGGCACTGAAAAGAGAAATCAAAGTGTCGTAGTATAACACACCAGCTATTTCATAATCAAAGACAATAGAAAGGTGAGATATTGCTGGAACTTCTATAATCTGTGGGAGAGAAACTAGCGTAGAAATGTGTCCTTTTGCTCCTGAAAACTGAGCTGTATAATTCTCTGTTTCTAAGTTGCCTTTCCATCAGCATTAACTTTACATTTTCCTTAACTTGTCATCTTTTCGTGCTGACAGTAGGAAGAAAAAAAAAAACATGCTAATCGACTGAGATAAAAGTGGAATTTCTAAGACTGTAGATCTACATGATTTCTCTGGCGGCTTTTCATTGGCAACAGAGTGTCTAATGTTCAGGGACAAGAGGAATCAGACCGCAGGGTGCCTGCCAGCTCTCCAGAGGACAGAAACCCTCTTTTGCATGCATATAAATGAGCCCAGAAATAGGTTGTGAGATAAGAAGTGTTGTAATGTCATAGAGCTCTATACTACGTGAAGGGGCCTGGGCTCTCCTGACGGAGGAGGTATTTGGATGCTGTGTGGCTGGAGTAGATAATGACATTAGAAAAGAACTATTCAGAGGTATGATATATTTTCCTGGTGTACTGTGCCAAGGTGGCAGATTGTTTAATTGTGTAAAATGTAAGACTGAACAGTTCTTTCCTCTCACCTTTCCAAAATGCTTATGTTTGCAAAGGAAAAGTTTGGCATCAGTTTCCATTCATTTTGAAGGATAAAAAGTGGCTAATGTAGAGATGTATTGATCCTTGAAAGGTCAGGAGAAGATTCATAGGTCAAGGTGTTATTTCTGAATAGCTAAGACACTATGTTAGGGGAGGGACCACAGGAAGAAACAATATGGAAAAAAAAAAAAAAACACAAAGGAATGCCCCGTACATAAAATAACTCCATTTTGTTGCCTTTGTTTTTAGAGAAAAACATAACATTTTATATACACAGTCGTGCACTGCATAATGATGCTTCAGTCTATGACAGACTGCACATATGATGGCGGTCTCATAAGATTACAGTACGGTATTTTCCCTATACCTTTTCTATGTTTACATTCTATGTATCTAAACATAGAATTGTAACTGCATTACAGTTCCTTACAGTATTCAGCACAGTAACATGCTGTGTATGTTTTGTAGACTAGGAGCAATAGGTTATACCATATAGCCTAGGTGTATAGTAGAGTATGCCATCTAGGTCTCTGTAAGTACACTCTATGATGTTCACAAAATGACAAAATCACCTAATGATGCATCCTTCAGAATGTATCCCTGTTGCTAAGCAACACATATAATGTGAACACATATAACATTAAATGACATAGGTAATGACTATATATGTGGTTTTGTCTGTAGGTATGTATATATGTGTATATACACACACACTAATATCATTTACTTCAAAATTAGAAACCGAGTTCACACAGTAAATTCAGTATCTGTAAGAAGGAATTAGAAATATAGTTTAGTTTCTTTGTTTAGCCTTAAAGTTAGGAAAAAAAGAAAGACATACAGATAAGAGCAAGGGAGATGGAAAAATGAGCAGCTGTAGTCCCAGCTGAGGTGGGAAAATTGCTTGAGCCCAGGAGGTGAAGGCTGCAGTGGGTCATGATCATGCCACTGCACTCCAGTCTCAACAAAACAAAACAAAACAAAACAAAACCCAGAAATAAAGTAGAAATTGAAAGGGAAAATGAGGAAGAGGGAGAAAGAGAGAGAAAGGAGGTGTGGAGGGAAGTACCAAGGCAGATGTTGAATACATATTCAGTGAACAACTATTATGTTTCCAAAACAGTACAAAGAGCTGAACAAGAGCAAACATAAGCAAAGCCATGGAAAAGAAGGCCTGCCAAATCAAGTGTTCTATGGTTGGTTCTTTCAAAAAAGGTTATATTCAGGCTGACCACAAATTGCTGAAGTATTAAATATATGTTTATATATTTGAATATGTTATCCCCATTTTTAAAGGCTGCTGTATTACAAGTTCCTTCCATGAGTATAAAGATTCTGTTCTCTATTAGATAAGTTTCACAAAGTATAATATATATGTTCCTTTTACCTCTGCACAGTGCTGATCTAACACTATATGTTTCTGAAATAATTTCCAATAAAATTGGCACATATGTAATAATTTACTCAGCACAGTGCACATATTTATATAAACATATATGCTTCATGGCTTCATTCTCTCTTGGCCACTGAGGGCTAGCATAGCAGTCTTGTTCTGTATACTCTTGGCTAATGAAGTTACCACATTGCATTGCAAACATTCTTAATTGATGAAGACGCTTGTCTATTATTCTAAGGTAAATTTTTTTTAAAAGGCTGTTTTCTCAGTTGTGGCCTCTCCCTCTGCTGTTATTTTGTCTTCTAGGAAATAATTTTAGACTCTCATTACTTATAAAAATATTTGCCCTAGATGGACTTCCTTTGCAACAACTCTAGTATGATTACACTGAATTGTAACATACAGGTTTTACAGGGGCTCGTCATCTTCAAGGAAATGGTCACGAACAAAGAGTAAAGGACACAGGCATTTCTGTTAGGAGAACTTTGACGTTATGGAAAATATGGGGAGAACTCAATAGATTGAGTTCTAATGAACTAATAGGTCCAGTTTACTCATACAATGATATTACTAAAATTCCAAAGTCAGTCTCTACAATGTGGCCATTTCATCACATTTAAGAAGAAACCTCGAATGTCCCAAAGAAACTAAAACTTTTTAAAATTGCTTTGCACTTTGAAAATAAAGCAAGAAAACAGATTTCAAACCCTGGAAGGACTGTTACAAACTGCTAACTAGTCCTAATTTTAAAAAATAATAATGTGGAAGCAAGCTTATACTGGTGCCTTTATCCAGGTAAAGAACAGTATATAAAAGGGCAACAGATCTCCAACCAGAGTTGAGTAGTTTTGCAGAGACTGTATGGCACACAAAGCCTAAAATATTTACTCTCTGGACCTTGCAAAAGAAAAAAATTAATTCAGCCCAATTAAATTTAAAGGAGTTTAATTGAGCAATGAATGATTCGCGAATCAGGGAGCCCGCAGAGTTACAGCAGATTCAGAGAGACTCCAGGGATGCCTTGTGGTCAGAACAAATTTATGGACAAAAAAGGCAGGTGACGTACAGAACTCGGAAGTGAGGTACAGGAACAGTTGGATTGGTTAGAAGTTGGCATTTGCTTTATTTGAACACAGTTTGAACACTCAGCAGTGTTATCAGTGGTTGAAGTATCGCGGGTGTGATTGGCCAAGACTCAGCTATTGTTACAGGCACATACTCCTAAGTTAGGTTTTCAACCTTTACTCCTAAGTTAGGTTTTCAATCTTGTTTACCCGTTGAGTTAGATTGCAGTTCATCCACAAGGCATCAAGCACAGAGTCCTTCTCAGGCCATATTTAGTTTGCTTTAACAACTTTTATTTTAAAAGTTTCCTAACCTTTGTTCTGAAGGGCACAAATAGGTGCTGAAGAAATGTTTAGTGATAGCAAATACGGAAGAATGTTTTAACTCAGATTGTGAGTACCAGTAGAAATTCATTAATTTGCTGCCCCGTACCTTCAGTGTCTCAGCGTTAGGAGGGCTCTTAGAAGTCATTAAGTCACACTCTCTATGAACTGGACTGCAGCTAGGAAAATTTGTCTTTCTTCTTCATAAAGAGAGTAAGCTGGGGAGTAAAGTGACAAAAGTAAACACTCAGCTGAAAAGATGATTTACCCATTTAAGAGAACTGAGAGGGCAGCTTACTTATAAATGAATGTAATTGAGAAATAAAGAGAAACTAAAGCTGTGTGTGCTGGGGTTTGATATTTTCATCATAAAGCATTCTCCAATTTTAATTTATTCATCTCAGTGGGGCCAGTGCTTGGCAATATGTTCCTAAATTACAGATTCACTGGACAATTGAGATCAATAAAACTTAGTTTCTTTATATGCTACAATTCAACAATGTATACTAATTCGTGTTCTCTTCCCCCCAGACACTTTGAATCAGAAAGATTTTGCTGTCTTTTTTTTAAAATAAAAAAGATGACTTTCTCTTCCTTGTAGTATATATCTAGAAGTCATTCTATAATTTGTGTGAGGAAACTTGAAGTCTTCACTGGTTGAAAAGTAAGAAGGATCATGACATAATTCAGTCTCAATTGCTAAAAACGATAAGTAGAGATCAGTATAAAAGTCCTGGAGTCATGAAATATGTGTAGTTTTGGGGAAAATATTGAAATATGGAGAAATATGGAATGCAAGGCTCCTTCTGTGGCTTCTGTTCACTGCCATTTACAGGTCATTTAAATTGTTTAGGAACATAAGATATAGATATAAATGTACACCCCCCTCGATAGCTTCTAAAATATTTTTGAGCCTAACTTTAAGAGAAAAAGTTATTTTTTATAATTACAAGCTCACTAATTTAGTCTATTTTTGTTAGTTTTCCATTTTTATTATTAAATAGAATTATGAAGTGACAATCTCTAAGCTAATGAGCATCTCTTAGTAGGGTGGTAAGTAATTCACAGTAAAGGAGTTAGAAAAAAAGAATAAAAACAAAATGCCTAAATTTATTAATTAAAACCCATGAAGTATAGAGCAGTCAGTCCCGTTCTGGGGTTGGTCATTCTCTTTAGTTGGTGCTTCTGTCCAATCTTTATTATATAGCCTTATTGAGCTCAGAAAAGTCAGCCTTCCTCAATCATTCAACGTATTTTTCTCAATTTCAGGTATCATCACCAAATAGACCAGTTTCTTCCCTGGCCTAACTAAGATGGAAGACTCTATGGTAAATGAGGGGCAGAAGAGACAGAGTTTATTTTGTGCAGAGACCGGTACTTTGAAGGTGCCCTGTGTTTGCATCACAAGTCCTGAACATGCCATTTCTTCTGAAATCCAGGTAAAGGTAGTCTTAGTGCTGTCATTACTTAATTTAAAACTCTTTTCAAAAAACCAAGATGCCATGAGGTGAAAGAGAGTATCTACTGTAATCTTTCAGAAGATGGAACAAGGACTAGTGGTAGGTACCGTCATCAAGTAAATGAAGAATTTTCTAGGAATTGGACCTCAGACTGTCTTGTGAATTAATACACTCTTTAATCTAGCAAATGTCGAAGCTTGATAGTTTTTGCAAGAGATGTACAGAGAGATGATCCTTGCCTAAACTGAGTAACATACTGGGCAGATGACCTACTGCCTTTCAGCTAATTCTAATACTCCATAGTTTTATGTTATGGATTTTTAATTCTTGAGACAAATGCATTTTCAGCCATATGTTTTTCCTTTCAAGTATAGAATCATAGAGAGTAAATATCTTATGAAACACAAATAATTTGGTTGTCAGCAGAGATACAGATTCTCCAAATGAGTTGGTTTTATCTTGATTTGTCAATACAAATGTCTGAGAATAATGCACTGTCTGATTTAGATGTTATAAAAAATGTGGTTATAATATTAAGGAAGGTAAACCTAGATAACATAGTCACCATTAAATATTCATTTAATAAATAATTATTGATGTCTGCTATATGCCACATGTTGTGCTAAGCTCTGGGAATTCAATGGTAAATGAGAAAGACACAGTCTTATGGGGCATATAGTCTACTAGGACATTACATATGACAAAGAAATTAACAAATAAATGACAAAAATTGCAAATTGGGATAAATGTCAAAAAGGAGAGCAATATTTTGTTAATATTAAAAATGAATGAGTGCTGGGTTGCTACTTCAGATAGAGTAGTTTGAAAGACCTCTCTTAGGAAGTGAGATCTGAAAGAGCTAATCATAGAAAGTGTAGGGAGGAACAAGCAGTCCAGGCTGAAGAACAGAAAGTGCAAACGACCCAAGGTGTTGAGATACTGAAAGAAGGCCAGCACGGCTGGAGTCTGGAGAGCAAAGTGAGAGGGGCAAGAGAGGCAAAAGATGAGATTGGGAGCATGGACCAGATGGCATAGAGCCTTAGAAAAGATGTAAAGTACAAGAGCATAGAAAGATTTCAAGCAGAGACTCTACATGATCTGGCTTACATTTTAAGAAGAATACTCTTGGGCGGGGTGTGGTGGCTTATGCCTGTAAACACTTTGGGAGGCTGAGGCAGGAGGATCGCTTGGGTTCGGGAATTTGAGACCAGCCTGGGCAACAAAGGGAGACCTTGTCTCTATTAAAAATTAATTAATTAATTAATTAACCAGGTGTGGTGGTGCATGCCTATAGTCCCACCTACTCAGGAGGCTGAGGTGGGAGGATGGCTTGAGCCCAAGAGATCAAGGCTGTAGTGAGCTATGATTGCACCACTGCACTCCAACTTGGGCAACAGAGTGACCTGTCTTAAAACAACAACAACAACAGCAAAAAACAAAACAAAACAAAAAATCGTAAAAACTCTCGCTACTGTGAAATGGAATATGAGGCAACAGTGGATGCAAGGAGGCAAGGAGGTGGGTAAGCAGCTGTTGCTGTAATCCAGGTGAGCATAGATGGCGTCCCAGACTAAGGTGAAAAGAAAAAGACAGAAAGAAATAGAAAGATGAAATATTTTCTATTTAGAGGTGGACTCAGCACAACATATGTATAGAGGGTGGTAGAAAGGAAAGCATGTTCAATGTTTTTGAATATGTTAATGTACTTCTAAAGAGTTTGTGTGTGTGTGTGTGTGTAATGGGGTTATTCATCAGTTATTCAGCCATTTTGTTTTTGCTACTTTATGCTTTTTTGTTTTTGGTAAATAACCTTTTATTTTATGAGAGTGAAAGCCTCCTTGTTTTATTAATTTATTTCACTGTCTTATTGAAGACATTATATAAATATAAAATATCTACAAGTATATTGACTCTGGGGTTTTATTATATTTAGGTCTTCTTAAACTACTTAACTGCATATCATTAAAAATGGTTGCACATTCTGATTATTATGAAAGCTTTGTTCATGATGGTCTACTTTTATCTGACGTATCTACTCAGGAAACTATATTTTATATATTTTCTTTATCTTTTATAGTATTTCACATGTTTTGCAATTGCAATGTTTTATTTTTTATAATTTCACCCTTTTGGTAAAAACTCTGGCAGATATCACAAAGTTTATAATGACGTTTTCTTATGCTTTCATCTATCCATTTGCAGGTACTATAGCATACAGCAATTTATTGATGATTCTGGTACAGACTTTGTCACTTTCTTCTCTAGATTTTAGAAAAGCTTTCCTCAAAGAGTCTGTGATAATATCAATCTAAGATGTGTTTAAACTATATCCTTGCAGGTATTAAGTCCTGAGAAGCATGAGATATTTGAATGTTTGTGTATATTATGGCCTAAAATCCATGTCCTTATGAAAATTATATGACTAGCACAGTTCTCGACATATTATAGATATTTGACAGACGTCTGTTGAATGAATGAGTGGTTTTCTTGCAGTAGTGGTCACATGAGGATGTTCAGTGGCCATCTTTTTGTGTTAACAGTAACACTATAAAAGGCATTCTAATTTTAAAAGACTAGAAATTGAGAACAAAATGTGATAAATCTATACAATGGAATACTACTCTGCAATAAAAGGAATGAACTACCAGATAACTCATAAGACACAACAACAACAACAAAAACCCAGTTCAAAAGAAATTGGGACCCTAGTGCATTGTTGATAAAACCATAAAATGGTATAGCTACTGTGAAAAACAGTTTTGCAGTTCCTCAAAAAATAAAAAAAAAATAGAAACCATATGATTCAGCAATTCCATTTCAGGGCATATACTGAAAAGAATTGAAAACAGGGTCTCAAAGAGTTATTCATACACCCATATGCAAAGCAGCATTATTCACAATAGCTAAAATGTGAAGCAACTCAAGTGCCCATTGATGGATGAATGAATAAGCAAAATATGCTATAAACACACATTGGAATATTATTCAGCCTTTAAAAGGAGAAAATTCAGATGTACACTGCAACATGGATAATCTTGAGGACATTATGCTAAGTGAAGTAAGTCATTTGGGAAAAGGCAAACACTGTACAATTCCACTTACATGAGGTACACAGAGTGGTCAAATTCGTAGAGACAGAAAATAGAATGGTGATCACCAGGGACTTATGGGAAAGAAGAAATGGGTACTTATTATTTCATGGATATGAAGCTTTAGATTTGCAAGATTAAAAAGTTCTAGAGATATATGTTGGTAATGGTTGCACAACAATATGGATGTACTTAATACCACTGAACTGTATTTTTAAATATGGCTAAAACATTCAAGTTTATGTCATGGGTATTTTACTATGATTTTTAAAATAATTTGAAAAAAAGAAGTACTGATACCTGCTACAATATAAACAAACTTAAAAAAACAAACAATAACAACAAAAACAAAAAACATTACTCTAAAATGAAAGAAGCCAGTCACAGAAAACGACATAACCACAATACGTCCAGAATAGGTAAATATAGAGACAGAAAGTACACTAGTGCTCTCCTGGGGCTGGAAGTAGGATGGTGGGACTAGAACATTACCGCTCACGGGCACGGAGTGTCCTGGGGGTGATTAAAATGTTCTAAGTATAGATTTTGGTGATAATTATATAACCCTGTAATTATATTGGAAAATTCTACAACATGTAAATTCTATCTCAGTTAAACTACCGAAGAAAAAGACTGGAAAGAATGACTCACACTATTTCAACATATTACTTCTCTCTCTTAGTAACACTAATTTATTCTACATAAAATTTATAGTCTGTTGCACACAGCACTTACATATAATTGATTTTATTTTCACATTTTAGGTAAAGGAGGTAGAAACTATTATCTTACCCCATGAGGCTCAGGGAAAAAATATGATTAAGCCAAGATCCTGTAGTAAATGAGAAAGCCTAAATTGAAATCCAGTTCTGACTTCAAAGTCATTGAATTTTCTACTACATCATGCTTCTTCTTAATGGAGAATGGTTTAAGTTCTGTGAGGCACTCTTTACCTAAAATAATTTCTCTAGTCAAAATGAAAGTATTTGGGATTAATATGTTTTCAATAGTGTTGTGAAATGAATTGCTTTATTTCTCTGAATAATTTGCAATGTATGAATGACCACACACCCTAGAAGCTTGGTGATTTTTTGGCTGGGCAATCTAGGGAGAGCTTCAGCTGGAGAGAACATTAGGGGCAGATGGTTAGTGGTCTAACAGCTGACAGCAAGGAGAGGGCATAGGCAGAGCAGAAGTCACTGGAAAGAACCAGCCATGAGGACTAGGGACTTACCCTGCATTAGAGTCTAGGGTAAGGATTCCAGGCTCCCAAATGCCCTCTGGTAGCTAACAGGAACTATTACTTTGCTGGAAGACTGAAGATGGGAACTCAACAGTAAAGAGGGTGAGGCAAGAAAGGGGACAAGTTCCTTGAATACAAAGGAGGGCCTGGGTCACAGTAGAACTAGTAAACCTCATTTCATTGAAATTAGGTTGAGATTAAGAGAGGGAGCTGTGGTGGGACTGCTTTTATGTTTAGATTCAGATGTGGGATGCCCATAAAAAACTGAATTTACAGACAAAAGTTAAGTGGTCTCTACCATAGAGAGAAATGCATTAAAGCAGATCATTATGCAAGCGAACACTAAACTATAAGCTCAATTAATAACAGTTTTTCTTTCTGAGTTAGTGGTGACGTTTTACCAATAATAATTTCTGTGGGTTAAGGACAAATGAGAACAAATCTAAATATTGTTTGCTATCTTTTATTTCAATTTCCTGAAATTATTGCTTTAATAAAGAGTTATTCTCTTTATCCCTCAGTTCTCTTGAGGCTTCCATGGTCATGGGGGTGAGATAAGAAGCCACTGGAACTCAATTTCTTTTTAACTTATTTTTCTCTACCCTGAAGCTTCTAAGAAAACTACAGGTGATAGACACGTTGTTTCTAATCTCCATACAGGAAGAAAAGATTTCATTTTTACTGCCCACTTCCTTTCCAGTCCTTTGAAGCTTTGTTAAAAAAAAAAAAAAAAAAAAAAAGAGTAGACACCATCCCAACCAGCTGGGTTTCAAAATTTAATAAAAGAGAGACTGTCCATGATATAGCCCCATTCTCAGAAGGAACATTTATAAGTAGGAAAATTCCATATGCTAAATCAACGCAAAGATATGCATTTATAAGTCATATATTTGGTATTAATAGTAAAAGTCCTGTCTAAAGGTTCCTGTAGAAGTTCAGAATAGTGTAGTCCAGAATAAGGTACAACTCTCTGCTTGGGAACACAGTCTAGTTGCCAATACTTATCAACTCTTCCTGTGGCTCCTTTGCCTGAAGAGTATTGAACTGGCAATATTAATCACCCATTGTTATGTGATAATATTACAACAATCTACATCCAGTGAAGCTGAAGCAATGTACATTTATCATCTCACAGATTCTGTGGGTTGGGAATCCAGCTATGGCTTAGCAGGATTCTATGGAAGGATGCCATCAAGGTGTCAGCCAGGCTGTGGTCTCATATCTGGGACTCAACCTAGGAAGGGTCTACTTGCTTGCTTATTTGTGGACAGCATTCAGTGACTCATGGACTGCTAGGCTGAGGGTCCCAGGGAGCTGCTTACAACATGGTAGTTTGCTTCTTGAAAGCAAGGGTAAAGTGAGTCTTCCAGCAAGACAGGCATACTAATCTTACGTAACATAATTACATACTTCCCATTACCTTTTCTGTATTCTATCAATCAGAAAAAAAGTCACAGTCTTACCTACACTCAAGGAATAGGAGATTACATACAGAAAAACATGACTACCATGAAGTGGAGATCACAGGGGCTACACGGGTTTACTCTTATCCTGGAGATGCTGATAGTGCTGCCTAAGTTCTCATTTCTTTCCTTCTACAGAATGAAGCTTGAATGCAGTTTAGACCATCTTTTTGACTCCAAAACCTAAAAGTACAACAGTAGCCACATGAATCATGATTTAATGACAATGACCTGCTGTAGTTTAATCTTAGCTTCAATGCATGGTATTGTTATGCATGCTGATTATATATTTTCCTATCTCTCCAATTAGATTCCAAGCATTATTTTCTGCATCCTTCATTCTAGAAACAGCTTCCTTTCTTCCAGTTTATATTTAAAAGAATACCACTTTGCTCATGTGTTTTATTGTAATTTCTCTTCATTTGGAAATCGACTTAGTCTTCCACTCCCTCTCCCCCCATCAGGCATCTTTCCTAGCTCTTCCTTTCAAAGTTAGATCTACCTGAGAAAGGACCTCACAATCCTTCCTTAATAGTGACAGTCCCACCACTTTGCTATTTTGCGTTGACTTTTCTCTCCAAGGTTGTTTGGGTTGTTCCCCTGGGAAAGAAGGAAAGAAGGATTGTGATTGTTCTGTGTAGCTCCAGAAGACAGAGTGAAGATCAATAATAGGAAGTGAGAGGGAAAAATTGTAACTCCGTTTCTGGAGGAGTTTTCTAACAACAACAACAACAACAACAATGTGACAGTCCCTGGAAATGCCAACGTGGGAACTGTCCATTCGTCAGCAGTCCTGGAGAAAGAATGCCAAGGCTGCAGTGTCACAGCCTAAAGGACTGACTCCTCCCAGATCCCTCCCAACCCTCAGAGGGCATCACTCTGAAAGGATGTTTTCAAATTTTCTTTTCATCTCCTTCTCCAAAGTCTAAGCAAAAATAGTGAAATTAAATTAAAAACTAAATGAAATGAAATGAAATAAAACTTCCCTAGCATAGCCACCAAATTAACCTCTTCAGGATGGTCACATTTCTCCTTTCCTACCCCCACCCATTATGACTTTGCACTTTGCAGTGCTGGACTTTTGTTTCCACCTTTCCAATGCATACATTTCTTTCTGTTATTAGTAGTGCTATGAGCTCTCAGGACTATGATTAGTCTTAGCTGCATCCCCAAATCTCATTTTTTTCCCCACAATTTTTTTCACTTAGCATGAACTGACATCAAAAAATTAAGGACAACATTGGCATTAAAAGGAACTAAAAGGAAGTCTTGCCTTATTCCCGTAATTCCTCAAATTTCTTTTCCCATCTACCAAGTTATCAAGTTGAAACACAATTTCTCACAGATCTCTACAACCCAACACAAAATTGGGTCACGCTTTTGTTTTGGAGAAAAGAATCCTAGTTTGTCAGGTTAAAGGCTCTTCCTTGATTTCAGTCATGTGAATACTTCCTACTTGCCATTTCTGCTATGTTCAGCTTCCACGTGTTGGCCATTTTCCATCCCTCTGAGACTGCTCCACTGTGCTCAGTGTCTTCACATAAATTCTGCTGTTCTAGCCAAACTTTAAACTATGTGTAATTGTATTTTTAATCTGACACCTAATATCACATGACAAAAAGACAGTAGAAATTATACCCAAATCGTAGAAAATGTGGGAGTGAGACGAAAGCTGGTTTAAGATTGCCTACCTTTGAGAGAAGCATTGTTACTGTGTTGATTTTAAATAAATGTAAAGGTTTCAAAGGTGGAAATTATGTGCTCTTGCAAAGATTTAATGCATGGTGTGAGACAGCATATATGACCTAGGATAATCCTGATGAGCTGTGAGAAGGCACTTGCCCACACAGTGTCAGAATGACCTTAGTTGTTAATTAGCCACACAGGACCTGCCCTGGATGTTAAATGTTAAAATCATAAAGGCTTTCATTGCTAATGTCACTTCTAGATTGTTGTTGCTAGCACATAGTTTGTTGAATCATTCATGCTCTTTATCAGCCTAGTAATTCCAGGATAAAGGATAACATGCATGCAAAATACCAATGTAGTAACTGGTTCACTATAGGCACTCAAAACAAGTGAGGCCCTTCTCCCTCTCACCCCCTAACTCACTCTCTTTTTATTTTTGCATAAGTCTTTAGCGGCAAATAATATCCATGAGATAAAATAGAAATGACAATCCTGCCATTTCCATTCTTTTAAGGTAGAAATCTGGAATTGAGCCTCTTTTTTGATAGGTTTATCCTGTATTATTTGTTTGGAGGCCCTAAAGGGGGCTTGCAAGACAAAAATGCCATATCAGCATTTTATATGGTCCTCTAAAATAATTAAACCTGGAAAAAAATCTGTTTTGTTTATCAAATTTGTGTTTGTCTCACTCCAAATTTTCAGGGTTGCTTTCGTTTCCAGAAGTCAAATTTACTTTCCTCTATCCCCTTAATGTTTCTATTAAATGAAAAATACAACAAACATACAGAACTCCACCCTTCATCCCCACTGCCCCAGACACATTCAGACACACATTTGCCCATCTATCCGTAGATTCAAAAAGATTATTTCATACTTGATTTCTTTTATGCCCCTGGTAAATCAGCAAGTTAATTTATTTTCAAGGCTACTAATATGATTGATTAGATGAAAGCTTAAGAAAAAGTTGTGATTTGTGTATATGTGTTGGGTGGCCAGGGGAGGGCAGGAGGTGAGATGGGAGCCGGAATGGTTTTATAATCAGCTTTGAAGGAAGCTAATTTTACAATACATACTAGCTCCCCACAAGCTCCAATAATCCATTAAATTTCTAGCTTCATGATGGCTGCAAATGGTGAAGCTTAATCTTTTTCTTCTCCTAGTAGAGAGAAAATTTGAAAGTAAACTCCCAAACTGAGTGGATAAATGGCTGCCAAATTATCTCAGGAAATGAAGGAATATAACAACAGGTGCCTACTGTTCAATTATTTTGAATAAGCTGTTTTATCTTCTCACTTTAATGCAGTGGGGTAGGGGTGTAACAGATTGGAAAAGGAGATTCGGAATACAGTTCAGTTCATTCTTGAAAGTATTCAATTATGCTAATTCACATTAAATTATTAAAAACCGGGATTTAACAACTCCTGAAATTATTTGCACTTTTTAACCTAAGTGAAACACTAGTTGATGGTCTAGATTTAAGATAGATGCTGGGAGGAAAGCCTTTTCCCAAGGTTCAGACATCTCCCCACCTCTACTCTTCCTTTAATAAACCAGCTTCACAATGGGTCAGCTTTGCTTGATATGCCTACTGCTTGGGACCCCTGTAAATATTTCTGTATTCCATGGGACTTAAAGACAAGTTGTAGGGGTAGACCCACTATCCAATATGTATACCACAAATCAAAAAATGAAAATTTCCTGTATTTATATCAATTCTTTACTTTTAATATACTCACACAATTATAGACCTCAGCTTTTGTAATGGTAGGGACTCTACCATACCTATTTAGTTAATACTCTTTATTTATGGTGATAATAAAAATGCAGAAAAGAACTTAACAAATTTTAAAATAACAGTTAAATAAAAATAACCAGAAGCCATCGTCTTCTCCTTTGTACCTTGTTTTAAAAATGTCTCATTATATTTTCATCTTTTAAATGTACTTTTAATTATAAAACTGTAATCATATAGTAAATGATACCAAATACACACAAACACGTTATATAAATTAATGTATTGGACACTGCACCCATTATTTATGTTATGAGATGACCTGGCTTTTATGCAAATCCTCAGAATGATGATTTTGTCATTACTCTGCATACATTTGAGCTTTGCGTAACATGCCACAGATTAAGAAAACTAATATTTTATTAACCTTTTAAAAAAACTACACCTGCACATCTTTGCTGCCCATGTCTACAGAGCTCATTCAAAGGCCAAGCAAGGCTCAGGCACATTGCTTCGGTGCAGGCTTTACTTCTGGTTTAGAAGTCACATGGGTACAAACTAGTGATTATGGAAAACATCACATACTATTTGTGTATTTAGAAATCATTATAGAAAAAACCTTTACATATAGCAATATGTTAAAATGAATCTCTTTTAAACTCATTGTTTACACTGAACCCCCAAAAGGTCAGGAGCAAAACAAAGTTGCCAAATTCCAAATTCATAGCTCAAAGTGAGAGGATGAACCATACTTGAAGGGTTTGCAAAGGCAGCTTGAAAATACTGGTCTTATGATCCTTAGCTGACTATATACTTTTAGCTTATAAAAGAAAATACAGAAAAGGGAAGTTGGGAGCTTGAGAAAGGTTTTCCCTAGAGAGTTGTTCAAGTTGTGTCAATTCACCACCCCTACCCTGCCGAAGGTGGAAGATGGGGCTTTGTCCCCTAATTACAAGTGCAAGAGACTTCAATGGAACCAACCAAACAGCTTAAAACTGTGGTTTGAAGAACAGTGAACTTGTGTTTGACACAAGCAAGAAGCCACGTCTGGAACTTCTTCCTCTCACAACAGGCAAATAGAGGTACCTGTGTCTGGGAGAGACTGCATGCTGAGTTCGATGAGCCAAAGATATGCAGCTATTTTCCATAGACTGGTGCGTACGGTCTAGGGAAATTTGCCTAGAGTTCTCACCAATGCTGCCTGCAAGGGTTGTTTGTAAAAGCTAGGAGACATCAGCCAATAGGCCTAGGGTTAATGGCAAAAAAAGAGACCAGCTTGGGCAGATACATTTGTACTGTCAAGGGAACTTCAGGTAGAAGATTCCCCAGTACTTAAGAGGAGGGAGTGTCTGCACAATCCATAACACTTCTGATTTTAGGAGTCAGCACTGAACTTCCACAGCCAATGAAACCCAAGGCAGATTACAAGGGTGACAATAAAGTAACACCTTTTCTATACAACCACATCCCTATGGGTACACACACACAAACACACACACTTCTGCTCCCAGAGCCAGGAGCCACAGGTAATAACTTTTGAATTCATAAGGTAATATAGTATATAAGATATAATAAGAAATGAATGAGTTTAAAAAGAATATTTGTCTTAGAAACCTGTAACTTAATGTAGGCAAATCATGTAAATTATTTAGAAAACAATTGAAACAACTGTTGTCCTTTCACATTCATCACAAGTATCTAGGATGTTTGTGAAGACAGAAAACTATACGATATCTTAAATATTTAATGATGGGAATATAATAGCATTTTTTGTTAATCAATTTTTCTTCCCAAAGTATGAATTTGCAATGCCCATTCATTTCCTCAATCATCATAAAAGTATCATGAAATAAGTTT
Organism: Macaca fascicularis; assembly: GCF_037993035.2. Classification (NCBI taxonomy): domain Eukaryota; kingdom Metazoa; phylum Chordata; class Mammalia; order Primates; family Cercopithecidae; genus Macaca; species Macaca fascicularis. The sequence continues at coordinate 167,685,190 of NC_088376.1, read as the reverse complement.
TTAATGGAACTTCTATTTGCTGAGAAATTCTTGGTCTGTAGATGGAAGTACAGCAAAACCATTTACACTGAGATCTGTTTTTATACCTTCAGCAGAAACAAAAAGAGAAGATGATGTAAACGCCCTTTGGAAAAGGTCAGATAGAGCACATCATGTGCTTGTTCTTGCTCGAGCTTTCCTTGTTGTGCCTACCTTTTAGTTGCATAAGAGCACTATCTCCTCCCCAGCAGTTAATGACTTTTGTTCCATAAAATGCCAAGTGATTTTCACTGCCTCTGAGAGACTAATTTTTTGATTCAATCATTACAGATTTGGACCATTCAATTCAATTATGTTTGATTGGGCCCTCCTCACTGATGGTCAGTTTCAGTCAGACTTACACCCTCAATATGTGCCTGTATTTTAGCAAATGGTTTTTAAAGTTGTTACAATAGTAGGATTATTAGGAGTGAATGATCATTCAAATAATTTCAGAATAATCCTGTTGTTTGGTTGATATTAGTGTTATATTCCTACATAAAAGATCTTCTCACCTGCTCCCTTTTCAAGTTTCTTACTGGGTTTAATTGAGAAATATCCTGATGAAGAAGCAACAATCCTTAAGAAAATATTTTATTGTTCATTGTTACTTCTTAGCCTGTGAGTCAGATTTTCCCTACTACCACATACCCAAAATAAAGTATGGAAGTAAACTCTATTGTTGAGACTAAGATTTTATGGTTACTAATTTTAATTTTTTGTCTCCATAAAATGGTTTGGTCTTATTAATGGAATTTATAAGTTAGTGATGTGAATTTGATGCTATGAAATCCTTTCACATTAATGACATACATTTGTCAGTTTTACTTGAAAGGATTTGTATACATTTTATTTGGAAAAGCTCCCACTGCTCTCAAAAACTCTTTGAAAATTTCTGGTCTATGTTAAAAGTTGAGTATACGTCTTGTTTCTTATAATGCTCTGGACTTGGGATCAATTATTTATATTTCAGTAAAAGTAGTTAATTCTGACACTTCTAATTTATAATGTATTAATTTGAACACAAGGATTTAGGAATTTAGGGTTTTATTAACAGTATCTGCCAGAGTATGTTTGCTAAACACTTTGATAAAGTAAACAATGTTACATAAGAGAAAGTATTTTCAAGGCCTTTGCTACTTAATGTCTGTTGACATATAAACAGAAAATGTTTATAGAAATGAGTCTCATTTGTTCATTAAAGCTGTTTATAAGTTTGATATTCAGACATAATATTGTGAACAAATCAAAGAATCACCAGAGTGATAAAATCAGAATTTCTGGGTTGTTAGATAACTGATAGGTCAGCCAATCGAAGCACTCATTTAGTGGTTGAGCACCTATTGCTGCAAGGTATGGAGCTCTTTGTACAATACAAGAAAGTGTAAGTGGCCTTTGCTCTCAGTGAACTTAGATAGGGGAAGTGAGGTATAAACGTGTAATATTTAACTAAAAAGCTTTAAATCATAGTGAAAAAGACTACGAAAAATGATGGCCTAAAACAGCATGATATTAACTGCCAAAACAATTAACCAATCTAACTGATCTTTTCAGAGGAAGCTATCCAATCTATCCCACAGATTGTTATATGGAAGAGAGTTGTCTGTACATTATTTAAAACCTGCAGCACATCCTTTTTGATAATTCAACTCAGGTCTCTCTTAATGTAGAGGTTTTGGTGACATTTCTATATAGGGCATTCCTTGACATACAATATAGAGTTTATTATATTACATTAGAATTTACACATTGTAACATTATTTATAATTTTGTAACATAATTTATAACATTAGACAGGTGTAAGATCTTTTTTGGTTCATGTGGCAAGAAGAGCCAGGGAAATGTAACTAATATAGGAGAAGAAATAGGAAACAGAGAGAGAGAGATTTCAACTGAAGCTTTCTAAAATTTTTATGGATTGCAGGTTAAGTCTAATGTTAAAGTACTGTGTTGTAGTAAATAATTAGCAATGAGGCTATAGTAGTGGTGTTGGGGCCAGGTAGATAATGATTCTTCTAGTCAGAGGTTTTGAGCTCAAAATCTTCCATCCTCTTTGCTCTCTTTTTCTAATTAATAAATTAAGATGAAACAGCTTCCCTTTCTCTTTCTGTTCTGCTTTTCCCATCATTCACTCTGCCAAAAAGAAATCTCCCGAGATTCTTGGTGTAAGTTTTTATTGCCACTACTTTCTGTACTGTGTTAAGTTCTCCTCCAAAGAATGTGACACTGAGACTCAAGGTCTTTCCCCTTTTTATATCTTTTCAAACATCACTATCTTGTGTTGTTTCCTGCAGTATGCTATTGTAATGGGCATGACTATTTCACTTTACTGCAAAGGAATATGAGGGTTGAAACTATAATTGGATTAAGTAAGTTACAGTTATGCATTATTCAATTACTGATTCTATCTTCTTAGCTTTGCAAGCTAAACCTGCAATCACAACTATGTCTTCCTCTCTATTTTGTTCATTAAATAACTCTATGGTGAATTCACTTTTACCCCACACTTCCAACATTTCAGCTCTCTGCATTAAAAGATTTAATAAATTATCCTTCAAAGCGCACACACACACACACACACACACACACTACTATGTATTCTTAGGTATGTAAAGAAAGACACTGCCTAGTCCATCTTTTTAAATATAACATTGAATGAGAAAATTTAGACTCAGAGAGACAATGATTATAGAGACTCGTAGTACTGAGATTAAGCAAAAGCCACCTGGCTCTAAATTTAGTGCTCATCCTTATTGTTCCTTTTGTCATCAAAAGAATTTTCCTTTCCCTATAGTATTAAATTGTACAAACTCCAATAATTATTATAGAAAAATTTCACCACTCTAGCCTGAAATAAGATTTTCCGGAGCCTGGTATCAACTCTAATAGTCTGATATTTGGGGATTTTTCAGAGTAATAGAAAATTAAAACCAGATATAAATAGCCATTCTTTAATCATTAAACAACAAATTTACTTGATCCCATAGTAGGTTGTTTTGAGATTAAACCTCAAAACTTCTGAATCATTAATAACTAGAAGCAGGGATAAAAAACATTTTTCTAAAATTTCCACATACTTTTCTTCCCTGGTTCTGGGGTGGAGGCAGGAAGTTGGTAAATACAAATATATTCTTGCTGCAGGTGTATTCACCATTGGGCCAGGCACACTTTCCCTCATTCCTTTCTCATAGTACATAAGACAGTTTTCAGAAAAACAAATCCTCCTTTCATTTTCTTCCTTATTATAGCTTCCTTTACCCACCAGCGTTTGCTCTTGCACCTGCCCTGCCATTTCTTAAATGCCAGCGTGATTAATGAGTGCCAGAGGCAGCAGATGGGAAGGTACACTTTCCCTGTCTGCACTCTTACATTAGCCAGTAGGAATTCTTGTTCCTTCCCGTAACACTCCATTCAGTTGATCACCAGACCGTCAGATACAATGTGAGAGGCATTTGGTACTTGTTCAATACAGAGATCTGAATCAGCAATTACCGAAAGTTCAGCTGAAAACAGTGTTTGTGAATTTACTTACCAATCTCCCACCTCTGTCATGAAAGTACATTTGAGCCCCACCCATGATGAAATGCACCCATAGCTCACCTCCTAAGTTTTGCCCCAGACTTGGCCATTGGAATTTTATTAGAGACGATAATAAAATTTTGTAGTAAATCTACCCTAATCCTGACCTTAAAATATCTTCATCATGCTATAGACCATATTAACTTCCTACTGGATTCGTAAAGGAATCCATCCTTGTGTGAAGGAGCTCTGAATTATGGTAGGCATGCCTTCCCTGATGCAGTTCCCACTTATTCAGGGACTTATTTTCAAGTCAGAGAATCAGTGAGGTCTTTAGATTTTTTTTCCCCTTTCTACAGTAGCTTTGCTTTTGATCTTTTTGCTGCTCATTAGAACCCCCCAGTATGTGGCCAGGGAAAAAGATGTAAAAATCAATTCTGTCTATTTTACTGGTAATGGATAAGAAAATAAACTATTGTGACAGTGGAGAGAATGTGGAAGCTACTGGCTATAATGAGGCTTATGGAGTATCCACACATTGGTTATCTAGGCTCATCTTACAACTGTGGAAACTGGGCGTAGTCTATGTAGAAAAAAATTTTCACTTTTCTAGCCCATCTTGACTGGTTTCTTAAGTCATAAAAGCAGTGGTAATAAAAATCCAAGAATCATATATAGGCATGAAATAAGAATAAACTCTCTCCCTCTCCCATAGTGTTACTTCAAAGACACTTGTGGACACTTTTGTTTTTAGATTTCTGTTGGTAAGCTACATTACTACAAATAATATATCTCTGCTATTTTATTTAGCAACTCTAAACAGTTATATCTCACCTATCAACTATGAAAGATGAATAATTTATCCCCTTGACACTATCCTGTTCCCTCCCCTCTTCATGTACAATTTAATTTTTTTAGCTCTTCCATTGGTTACCTTTATAACTTTAAACAGTAGATTTAAAGCCATATCAATTCAATCTATCTATCTATCTATCTATCATATCTGTCTATCATCTATCTATTACTTATCAAATTATCTACCCATCTGCCTATCTAATACCTACCTACCTACGTAGGTCTACTATAGACACTATTTTTGACTCTTTACCATGCAAGGTAAAATGTAAGTGTCTATTATATATCTATACTTTGGTTATGAAGGTGATTGATTGTAAAAATTAGAATTATATAAATTGTGGAAATGTTATTCGCTGAAGATGAATGACCTATGAAGAAGGTGATGTTTTCTTTGGGTCAAAAGCCAAAGAAAGTCCTCCTGGAGAAGAATATCTTTTGGAGGAATATCAATTGCTCAAAATCCTGCCTCATTTTTATTTGCTTCAGATATGTACTATGACTTTTATACTCTCACATATGCTTCTCTTAAAACTTCTAGTTGTTTTTACTTTTCATTGTAGTTAAAATACTCATATAAACTTACTTTATCCTCACATTTCCTATGTATACTGCTTGTTACAAAGAATATATTTTCTTTGTGAAAACATATTTTTCAGAATCCTCTAACTACCTGTTCTGATATGTCTAACCTGCTTTTCAGCCTTATTTCTCAGTAGCCATGCCAGGATTTTCCCATTACCAATCTACATTATTATTGTATTATCTCAGAATTTGATCTTTTATTCATCAAGCTTACTATAATTGTCTCCTAGATTTTCGCACCTTTCATCTTATTTCTTCCAATCCACTCTTCACAATAGAATTCTTTGCAAAACTCATGTGAAATGAAATGTTTATCTGTTTTTAAAGTGAAGATTAAACCTGTTTTCTCTTTTGCTTTATACCACTATAAAAAGTGATTTGACCCATTCTGTAGGAAAGGATGAAACCATTTCATCTGCTAGGGAATGGAGGCCAAGCAGTTTTGTTTTTTTGAAGATACAGTCCATCATGCACTGAAGGAAAGAAAGCCAACTTTCCTCATGCTAATGGTTTGGACTGTTTAACTATAGTTTTAACCCATCAAGGTAGCTATTGTGACAGAATAGAAAAGAATGTCATTTTCAGGAGAATAGAAATTTGTCTGCATCTTTTTTCCTTCTTTGTAGTAGCTAGAACAATGGTTCTCAAGGTATGCTCCAGACCAGCATGTTTATCATTTGGGAACTCATCAGGAACACAGATTATTGGTTCTCACCCCCATCTACTGAATTAGAGATTCTGGCAGCAAGACTCTGGCAATTTGTGTTTTAAGAAGCCCCCCAGGCAATTCTGGTGCAAGTTAATGTTTGAGAACCACTGGCCTAGAATTATTCCTTCCATATACTGGGTGTTAAATCATTATTTATTGAGAACATACATAAACATTGATAAAAAGGGATAGAAGAGCCTTGAAGTTGCTGAGTTGCTATGAAAGGCACTGTGGAAACCCCAAGGAATCTTGTTGAATTAGAATTCTTTCCAGTAAAAGACTGTCTTCCTGTAGGAGGGACTTTCAGGTTGCATTCATCTAGGACTTGAGTACTTCAATTATCTGGTCTTTAAAAGAGAGGACCTGTCTCTTCATCTGCACCCAGCACTTTTCTTTGCAGAGTCTTCTGGGACAGCCGTATTCCGGTAATAGCCCCTGGATACCAATCAAGGAATTTGCAAGGAATTTTGGCTTGGGAATAGCCGTGAAGAGACTGAGCTGGGCCAGTAGGGGATGGATACTGTTATTGTATGTAGCCATCATTCATGATAATATTAACATGTCAGTCTGGCTGAGGCTTAAGTTACATCAACGGCATACTAGCACAGATAGACTAGAACAAAGTATTTTTTCCAACACCACTCTTAATACTATATAAGACTCTCTTGTCAACAGAATGGTTTAGGAGGACAGAAAGAAACTCTTCCTAGGTGTTTGGATGTCAGAGTAATCTTCGATTAATGATTAAGACTAGAAGATAACAGGCATCATAAGGTCAGAATTAAAATCATGCAAGAAATATGTTTCTTGTGGCTACTATATGAGAAGGATAGTGATTTTGATGTAATTTTTATAAGGTACCCCAGTCTATTGACCCTAATTGATTTCTCTAAGCGGGCCATGAAACATGATCCACAAATTCATCCCTCTTCATCCATCTTAAAAAAGAATGAGCTCATTTTTGAAGGGAGAGCTCTGGACCTTAGATGACATAGCAAATATAGTTAGGGAGAAGGACATTATTGCAAGTAGCAAGTTAAGATTTGGTGAGGAGGAGTGCTTTTCTGGTGCTGGTGAGAAAGCATGTAAACCTTAACTAGAGAATAGCATTATAATGCTTCAAAAATACCAGATTCATGAGCTTAAGAAATGCTGAAGGCAAATGACATGTCTCAGAGCCATCAGCCTCCCACTCTCAGGGGTTGAGGTCATCAACTTTCCCAAACTGAATTAACATTTTGGTCTTTGGTCTTAATGCCTAAGCATTGTTGAGCAAATCTTTGGACAAGAAGAGAACTGAAAAGCTGGGTAAGTCACCCTCTGGAATGTCTGTGAGGTTAGTAGGAGGTGACCTTCATATACCCTGCACTGGAGAACTGGCTCAGAGAATACTGGTGCAATTAGCTTTAAGCATAGGAATTGTAAATTATTCTACCTGGGATTAACGTGGGCTGGGATTTCTCAGTGAACTTTCCATTCTAAACGAACTCAGTTGAAAACTAAACAGTCCCCCAGTGATTGAAGACTGCTCAAGGAAAGAGAAAAGAATAAAGTGTGGCTATTTCCTGCAAAATATTTCCTTCTGCCCACCTATCCACAGGAACTGGTGTGAAAGGAAAATACAACAAGAACTAAAAAGGCCTAGAACACAGATATATAGGCTCTCTTGGAGTCAGCTGCTGGTGTACTTGGCTGCAGGCTGTTAGACAGCTGCTGAGGACAGTGGATTCTGATATCCTCTGAGAGGAAACCAACCCAGCCAGTTCTCACTGGCGTGGTTCAGAACACCTGTAGAGGGAGTGTGACAAGGGAGGTCCTCCAGACCCAATATCACTGGAAGACTTGGGGATTTGAGAGCAGATCATGGACCTTTCCTGGACAGCAAGGAAAAGAGGTCCATGCTAGGCTGTCTTGTAAGCTTTAATTTTTTCCAGGACTACTGGGGCCTCTGAGTAGAGGTAGCAAGGAGAGAAGGGCAAGGGCAAGGAGAAGGCAGTGGGCATTCTTAGTGGGTGACAACAAATCACTATATTCCAGACATTGTGTGGAAAACATATGCTTCCTAAAGACTGACTTACCTAGGCCAGAATTAGGTGACTATTGAGCCAGAATTTCTTGAGATGAGAGTGGCTGGTGGTCAGTGGTTGAAGTCAGTAGGTTATAACCAGAACTTGAAAGCAAGCAGGGAGTCCCACTGTGGTTGGAACTAAGTGTAACCTGTTTAGAATGCTAGGCCCATGCTCTTGGAAGCATGCAAAATAAAGGCCTTCCACGCCTTCCCTTTTCATGTTCTACGTTTTGATGTCTGCAGAGAATCCAAGGCACATGCCATGACATCCTATCTCTTTTGTAGGGGGTTATACTTCCCAGATGTCTCAAATTAAGCACCAAGAGCTTTGATTTCAGAGATTTCACAATACCCAAGGAGTGAAAAGAAATGAAGAATAGAACTTTCAGCCAACCGTAATGTTTTCGCTCACCATAATTAAAATGTGGAATGTGTTCAGGGTGAGAACACAAATAGAAGTGAATAACCCTGACTATGTGAAATGTCTCATTTTATGAAGTTAAGGACCCAAGAGTGAACAAATGAAAGAGTTGCCAAATACTGACATAACCTCTGAATCTATGTAATTCTTTTGTGTTCCCCACCATGACAGCGAGTAAGAAAGGAGTTCTGAGAAACCCATCCTGTGATTCTCTACTCAGAAAATCTTTAGATATGAAGGCCAGAATTCATACACAATATATAAGGCCTTCTAAAATTGAAAGCCTAACAACCTCTGTGGTCTTAGGTCTCATCACATTTGTAGTTTCCCAAACAATGTAGCCAGACCAGGAAGAGCACTCAGTACAAAGTTATGTAGGATAAAGTCTCCTGTCTGGAAAATACCACATCTTTAAAGACCATTCAGGGCTACAAACATTCAGCATTCTCCTCCTTCCCCAGACATTACAATTACTATTGTATGCTTCTGTAATAGCACCCATGAAGCTCCTTATGCAAAAACAAGATCATTCCACTTTGTATCCCTAGAATTTTAGCATAGTCTCAGGTACTCATAAAATAAACAATAAATATTGAATGCGTGAGTAATAGATACAAGCATGTATAGTGCCTTAACTAAGGGAACTTTGTAGAACCGAGACCAAGACCAAAAATTAAATACAGATATTTAAGCCCCTGCTTTCCTCAAAACCCCACCACAAATGCTGTGTTACGTGAATCCATTTATTCTTTGTTTTGCATTGAATATCTATAGCTATATATAAAGTGAACGCCTGGTGAGTGGGTGGGTGGTGGTGTTCACTCTTATTTAGTGGAATGTGAATATGTCAGAATCACAGAAAATAGAAAGAAAGAGGTTTATTCAAAGCTGTCAGTTCTCATGCCTGCTTTTAAAATCTGAGATGGTGCCTAGATGGTTCAAATTTAATATTCACATCCACTTTATCACATCAAATATGATCATTAGCAAACAGTGTTTGAATGGTAGCTATTTCCTGACTGACAATAGCCATCCGGTGGTACCCACTTTCCCATATGCCTGGGACTGATACAATTCAGATAGTCTGGAAAACAGTGGGAGGAAGGAAGTAATTAAAAATGAGGGGGAAGCTTGGGGCAGGGGATAAGCATCAATTTTATCTCCCACAAGAATATCCCTATATTTATTCTCTTAAAAGTTATAGATGGGGACAGAAAGACTATTTTTACACCTATTTTATATCCTCAAATGGACATGCAGTCTTGCCCATAGAGTGTCAGGAAATCCTGAGGATGGGCACTGGTATTCAAAATAAGCTTACACTGTAGGCTAAGAAAACAGAAAGAAATTAGCTCTGGAATACCATGGAAGTGGATGAAGCTGGAAAAGTGGACAGTGGTACTATTATAAATTCAGAGGCCCAAGCAACATTTTATAGTAGGTTGACTGCCCCACACCTACTCAAAGAAGCACTTTACTGTCATCAGCAATACCTTTACCATGTGGGGCTTGGGACAGGGGTGAGTGAGTAGGGGAGAGAACTGGCCTTCTGGGGTCTGTAAGCACTGTAGAATCTTCTCAGGCAGCAGCTTTACCCAGAAAGATGGAGGAAAAGGTGTTTAGCGATAATTTGTAAACACTGAAGAACTAAAGTAAGAATGCTTTCATTGCATTCTTAATTTTAGGACTAACTGGTTGCAAAAACTGTCCTGTTCATTACAGTCCTATCCTGTTTATTTTGAGCATTCACCTAAATTATGTTTCCCAGCCATCCCCTGCCTCCAGTTAGGTGGGGTCATGCAGTGAGATGTGGCCAATGGAATATGGGAAGAAGTGATTGATGCAATTTTCCAGGCCTGACTCAGGATCCCTTTCTGTCTCTTTCCTTATCCATAGACTGAGTGGGGAGGAATCTGAGACTCTAGAGAAGGAAAGTGCCCCAAGACATATAGAGTCTATGTCCCCTTATATGAACTACTTAAGCAGTCTACCAAACAAGAGGGTCCCTCCCCTGCAACCATTTGGATTTTATGCCCTTCTATAAAGCCACTGCGGTCTGGAGTTTATCCATTACAGTGGAGATAAAGCTGCTGCTTCCAACCATTTCACGAAAGTGACTCAGATGGTCTCATGCACCATGTCCTCCCATGCTCTCTGTCACTCTCAGGAGCTTCTTCTTGACATTCCTCCTCCCATTTGGAGCATGCAAGCCAACTGTTTATTCAGAATGTCAAAACTCATTTGTGGCTAGAATGACAATGACATTTAAATAGTCAAAGAATCAACAGAGTAATTTTTTGGAGAAAAGGTAAAAAGAATTGAGGGATCATGATGAGCAATGCTTTTAGTCACCATGGAGTTCTTTTATTCATTGATGCACACAAGTAATTTCAATTAAAGTGCCAGGTCCAATTGCATGTTACTGAAAACACTAGGATTTTACTAGCATAATGGGTCTATTTAAACAGCTTTGGGCTCTCAATTTAAAGCCAGGATGTTGAAATGAGGTTAATAAACAAATAAATAGACGAATAATGAACCTCTGTATGTTTGGAATATAATCATGGGAAACTGAAAGTTAGTTAGAGACTGGGGAACAAATAAAACTGGGACTCTGGTGCGTAAAGAATTTCCTCAAGATCTTGTTTCATATTTGAATCTTAATCTAGCTGCACATTCCTCTTGTTTACCCATATGATGAGTTAGGTTGTAGGACTCCAGTCCAGAGAAAGAGTAACCTCTAAAAGACTGACGGCTTCCTCAGGTACCTTCTGCCTATCACTTGCTGTCAGTCTAACTTTTTCTATTGCTTCTACCTAAAAATAAAGGAGAAATTCTTTCTTCAAAAACGATGATTCTCTGGCTTACTGCATTTCCTTATTTTTCTAATTCTACTGTGGCAACTCTGCCCATTTAATAAATATAAAGAGAAAAGTTCATTTAAAAGCAGAACCACTCAGGATTACAGAGTAAAGGAAATAGGTGTACCTTCCCGTGAAGTTGAGAGAACCAGAAGGATGGGTTTCAACTAGAGATCCCCACTGAACAACTTGAGTCAAGGAAAAGGAACTCTGTCTACTGAATCTTGCCTGGGATAGCTGGTGAACTGTTAGAAACAGAAAAACATATTGCAAAACATATTGCAGGTGCCTCTTCCCTGTCTAGTATTTAGAAAAGTTCCTCTGAGTGTCCTGAGTGACCCAACCCTCAGGGCACCATGGTAATGGTCAGTAATTGCTAAGCTATGTTTCGACTGGTACCTCTTCCCTCCTTTCATATATATTTTTTTGAACTTCCTTTTGGATTAGGACCCTCCCTTCCCACCATACACACAGCTCATGTCTATTGTTTTCTAGAAGGTTTCCTACTCATTATTTGTATCTTTTTCTCAGAGAGACCCTAGACAATGGTTTTACCCTAAGATGGAGGAAAGATCCCCGGGTGACAGTTTGAAGAAATGTTTTCCAAGACAAAAATCCATCATAAGTTATATTATCACTCACAGGTATATTCACTTCCCTGGAAGAACCCCTACCTATTGATGTCAAGCTCAGCTGTGCTATGTGCTTGAGCTAATGCAATGTGAGCATACATGATACATGCTACTACTTTCTGGAAGCTTTCGGAGGCACTGTGAAATTCTGCCAGTTCTTTTGCTTCTGCCTCCTGCTATGAAAATGGTACATCCCACAGAGAGATTTCTTCTTTATTCTGGACCCAGGAATAAAAAGACACTTGGAGCAGAGCCAAATGGAATCAAGCAGAGACAAAACATCTGCAGCCACCACCACTATATAATGTGGACTATTGTTGTAAGTCACTAGGATTTTGAGTTTCTTTACGAATGCAGCAAAATGGACTAAAATATCACCTGACTAGGGGCATTAGAAATGGATTTTGTGAATGACAAATGAACTTTAAGCCCTTAAGGTTTTTGAGTTATTTGTTACAATTACCTTCATATAATAATTCCTCCCCACTTTCAATACCTTAGCCCCTCAAACTGAAGGGCTATGATGCCATGAAAGGGAAAGTCCCAAGCTCCTCAAACTGGGTAGGATTAAAAGGATCCAGTTTGAAATTTCTCCAAAAAGATGGACAGTAGTGACCATCCACCACCCCCATTTTCTGTAAGTCAGCACATTATAAGCAGAGAATAGTAGCTTTAGACTATATCTTTGTAACAGCCACATAGATAAACCTGGATTTTCTTTTTACCTTTACCCTAATTTATTCCCAGATTTGCTAGGTATTATTTCTTAGAAACATAATTTTAAAAGGAATAATGTCCTTTCAAGCTGCCACTGCAACCTGAAGATGCCCTTTCAGATAACCTCTATATTCTCTAAAAAATTTCTTATACTTTCTGTTTCCCACAGAAAGCTTTTGAGTTATTTTCTCTCCATGATTTAAGCATAGGTCAACTGTTCTACCTGCATTTCTCTAGCTCCTGCTCTTGCTTAATGAGACCTAGGATTTCTTATTTTAGCTGTGTTTATTTTTTGGTATCTGCTTTTCTCAAATTACTCTTCCTTTTAATGTCCTCCTCTTTATATATCAAAGTTAACAGTATCCTTTATCATTATACTATTGGAAGACAGTTCTTCATGAATCCCTCGAGTTTCTGCACATCTTGAGTGCAGAAGAGCTGACAGTTTTTTTTTCTAGACTATCTTTTTCAAGGATGTTTATATAGCAGTCTTGGAAAATATAGTGTCATGCTCCAGACAAAGAGCAAAAATTGTTTGCTGTCCATTATAATAAAAATAATACCTCTAATATGGTTTGGCTGTGTCCCCACCCAAATCTAACCTTGAATTGTAATAATTCCATCTGTCAAGGGCAGAGACATGTGGAGATAATTGAATCATGGGGGTGGTTTCCCCCCATACTGTTCTCATGGTAGTGAATACGTCTCCTGAGATCTGAAGGTTTTATAAGGGACAGTTTCCCTGCAGAAGCTCTCCTGCCTGCAACCATGTAAGGTGTGCCTTTCTCCTCCTTTGCATCCTGCCATGATTCTGAGGCCTCCCTAGCCACATGGAACTGTGAGTCCATTAAACCCCTTGTTCTTTATAAATTACTCAGTCTCATATATGTCTTTATAGCAGCATGAGAACAGACTAATACAGAAAATTGGTACTGGTAGAGTGGGGTGCTGCTGTAAAGATACCCAAAAATGTGGAAGTGAATTTGGAACGGAGTAACAGGCAGAGCTTGGGACAGTTTGGAGGGCTCAGAAGAAGACAGGAAAATGTGGGAAAGTTTGGAACTTCCTACAGACTTGGAGAACTCAGAAGACAGGAAGATGTGGGAAAGCTTGGAACTCCCTAGAGACTTGTTGATTGGCTTTCACCAAAATGCTCATGGTGATATGAAATATAAAGTCCAGGCTGAAGTAGTCTCAGATGAAGATGAGGAACTTGTTGGGAACTGGAGTAAAGGTGACTCTTGCTATGCAAAGTGACTGGTAGCATTTTGCCCCTGCCCTAGAGATGTGTGGAACTTTGAACTTAAGAGATGATTTAGGGTATCTGGCAGAAGAAATTTCTAAGCAGCAAAGCATTTGAGAGGAAGCAGAGCATAAAAATTTCAAAAATTTGCAGCCTGATGATGCAGTAGAAAAGAAAAACCCATTTTCTGGGGATAAATTCAAGCCAGCTGCATAAATTTGCGTAAGTAACAAGGAGCTGAATTTTAATCACCAAGACAATGGGGAAAATGTCTCCTGGACGTGTCAGAGACCTTCACAGCAGGCCCTCCCATCACAGGTCCATAAGCCTAGAAGGAAGACCTGGTTTCCTGGGCTGGGGGGTCCAGGGCACCCCTGCTATATGCAGCCTTGAGACTTGGTGCTCTGCATCCCAGCTGCTCCAGCCATGCCTAAAAGGGGCCAACATGCAGTCATGCCATGGCTTCAGAGGGTGCAAGCCTCAACCCTTGGCAGCTTCTATGTGGTGCTGGTTCTGTGGATATGCAGAAGACAAAATTTGAGGTTTTGGAAACCTCCCCCTAGATTTTAGAGGACATATAGAAACACCTGGATGTCCAGGCAGAGGTGTGCTACAGGGATGGAGCACTTAGGGAGAACATTTACTAGGGCAGTGCAGAAGGGAAATATGATGTTGGACCCCCCACACAGAGTCCCCACTGAGACACTGCCTAGTAGAGCTGTGAGAAGAGGGCCACCATCCTCCAGACCCCAGAATGGTTGATCCACTGACAGCTTGCACCGTACACCTGGAAAAGCTGCAGGCACTCAACGCCAGCCTGTGAAATCAGCCAGGGATGGGGGAATGTGGAGGGTGTACCCTGCAAAGCCACAGGGGTGGAGCTGCCCAAGGTCATGGGAGCCCACCTCTTGCATCAGCATGACCTGGATATAAGACACGGAGTCAGAAGAGATCATTTTGGAACTTTAAGATTTAATGACTGCCCTGTTAGATTTCATACTTGCATGGCACCCGTAGCCCCTTTGTTTTGGCCAATTTCTCCCATTTGGAATAACTGTATTTACCCAATGCCTGTACCCCCATTGTATCTAGGAAGTAACTAACTTGTTTTCAATTTTATAGGCTCATAGGCTGAAGGGACTTGCCTTGTCTAAGATGAGGCTGGGCTGTGGCCTTTTAGTTAATACTGAAATAAGTTAAGACTTTGGGGGACTGTTGGGAAGGCATGATTCATTTTGAAATGTGAGGACATGAGATTTGGGAGTGGCCAGGTGCAGAATAATATGGTATGACTGTGTCCCTACTCAAATCTCACCTTGAATTGTAATAATCCCCACATGTCAAGGATGGGGCTGGGTGGAGATCATTGAATCATGGGGGTGGTTTCCCCCATACTGTTCTTGTGGTAGTGAATAAGTCTCACAAGATTGGATGGTTTTACAAAGGGCAATTCTCCTGCACAAGCTCTCTTGCCTGCTACCGTGTAAGATGTATCTTTCTCCTCCTTTGCCTGCTGCCATGATTGTAAGGCCTCCCTAGCCATGTGGAACTGTGAGTCCATTAAATCTCCTTTTTTTGTATACATTACCAGCCTCAGGTATGTCTTTATTAGCAGCATGAGAACAAACTAATACAGCCTCCCTCTAGGGCAAAGGTTGGGTAGATTTTCTTGCAGCCCACTATAAAAAAATGTGGTTTTGTAAGCTCAGATTTTGTCAGCCGTTCCGAAAACCAACCGTGTCTAACCAACAGCATTTATGTATAACTACCTATGTCACCTTTGGGAGTCTTAGAGGATGTGGAGAGCTGACACAAACATGAACCTCATGCTACCTGCTGTACTGTTAGTAATAAAGTCCTTTCTCTCTGAACCAGGAGTTTCATATCTTTTGTCAGCATCCATACTCGGGAGGCTGAGGCAGGAGAATGGCGTGAACCCAGGAGGCGGAGCTTGCAGTGAGCTGAGATCTGGCCACTGCACTCCAGCCTGGGTGACAGAGCGAGACTCCGTCTCAAAAAAAAAAAAAAAAAAACAAAACAAAACTATGCAGACTAACATATTATTTTGTAAGTAGGGCAAAATCATGGATCATTCACAGTACTTGACATATACCACCTCCTGTAAGGTATATTTGTTGTAAATTAATATCTGTAAATACTCATGTTTACATGTATCATACACAATAGTCCCTCATTTTAAAAAGGTTATAAAATCACACCCTATCCACAACACACACAAACACAATTATCACTTTATTCTCAAATGTTTAGCACAGTTCCTTGCTCAAATAAAATGTTTGTTTAATGACTGAATGAATTTAAAATTGGAAAAATGATGGTACATTATTTACTACAAAATTATCAACTCATTGATACCTCTAGTTACTACTGACATTCTTGATAGAATGAAAGAAAGTTAACATTGACTTCAGGTCTCCAAAACAGTAACCCAAATCTAGTCAGTGTCTTCCAGAAGTTGGCATGTTGGTTTTAATAAAAATGTATAGAAGCATCTCATTCTTACATGCCAAGGATTACAGTTGGGGTGTTTTTGTTCCCTGTAAATATTTTTGACTTTTGACCTTCAGTTGTTGCCACACTATCATGTCCAGCACCGAAAGCATTGATTATTAAATAGCTCATTCAACCTTTTCTTTTTGACAACCTACTCTTGGCAAGGAAGTATTAGCCCCTTGTGATTAAAACAAATAAATGAGCAAATTACAATTCAAAAACTAGTACCCTATATAATACTATTAAAAACAGTGCAGCATTAGAGAGAGGAATCACTAAGCCTAAGGATTGGGGTATGTGGAATGTACAATATTGATAGTGACATCCTAACTCACTTTGAGGGCCTCGTTCATTTTTGGTTCTATTTTTGGCTTCTTAGACCTTGATTTCACAATATTGATAAAATAATCCAGTCCCTTTTTCTCTGTCCTGACATCCTACTTCAGTTTTTCCAACCAGCCTTTGATTTGGTTTTTATCCCTCAAAGAATTTCGTTCCAGGCACTTTATTTCTTTGTCTGTTTTTTTCTGGTGCTGACCATTCAGGGTCACCTCCTGTTTAGATATAGTGCATTCTGGAGCAGGGTATCTGTGTTTCTAAAAGCCTGTGATGTAGGTTCTGACATGCAGACCTGTTTGAGAACTTCTGCTCTAGGGTCTTCTATGACCCCACCCATTTTGAATTGAAATGGATTATACATACCAGTAAGCTCACCCTAATACTTGGCATTTACCCAGTTAGTTTCTCTCCACCATAGCCTAGACCCCTTTACTCCCATTCTCCACGTTGACTAGAAAAGCCAGGGCTAGAACGGTGTGTTGTTCCGATTAAGAGTTCACATCATCATTCTAGAGAAAAAACTAGAATCCAGGTGTTTTTTGTCTCTATCACTGACGTTTGCACAGACACAGACTCATAAGGAATGAACAATCACAAGCAGAATTTAGTGTTAACCTCTTGCCATCCTGGACCAAGTACAGAAGAAAGGAGAGGAGCAAAAGGGAAGTGAAAAAGATTGTAGCTTTCTACCTCTCCTGGTAAAATAGCACACATAAAGAGTAAAGAAAGGACTGGGAGTTGCCATGGCAGCCTGAAGCTCCTCGTGGAAACCAAGAACTGCCTTGTCCAGACATGGGAGGAAAAGCACTTTTCTCTGTGAGTCTCAGTAGATCCCATGGTGGCTTCATAGACCAGGGGTGTACTCTGCTTCAGAGAGATAGCTGTAGTGACAGGCCTCTTTATGCAGAAAGCCACACCTTCCTGAGTGTGTACAGGCAACCAGTGGTTAGGATGCTCAATCACAAGAAATCCACCCACCACTTTCTTAAAAGCATGTAACTATAAATTGTGCACATTGTTACATTTTAAACATGTTTACATGTAAAGTCAAGGTGCTGAATTATAATCACATTGCAGCACTCATTTATATTTATGTCCTTTAGTCTTCCAGCTAATTTAAGAGAAAATCCAACAACCAGACAAAGTATCATTATACAGTGGAATTTATTTCGCCATCCAGGCACTCTCTAAAGCACTGGCTTGAGGCTCTCTTTCATTTTAAGTTGCTAGTGGAAAGCTGAGTGGGGTGAGTGGGTTCAGGGGTTCTTACTTTCATGCCTCTGTAATCTGAGACCCACGGGCTGCTGTTAGACTAATTGATTAATTGATTAATTGATTTTATTCATTAATTCATAAAACATGTACTGAGTGCCTATTATTTGCTAAGCATTATGCAAAGTGGTAAAGATAAGAAAAAAAATCACCATCTCAGTGAAATTTTGCTGTAGACAAGGAAACATGTAGTTACAGTTTCAAAACATTGCTGTAAGTGTTGTAAACAACAGAGAAGTATATCTATGTATTTATAAAGAAGAAGTACAGTATGTGTATAAAAGAATGAATACTCCTTTCTATGAGAAGAAGGAGAGATTAAGTCAGAAAAAGATATGGTGCCTCAGTTTTGAAGGGCTTTATAAGGATTTTGTAATATCAGTTGCAAAATGTTAGGGAGCTTGTGTCAAGTGGCAGGAATTACACGGGCTGGAGAAGTATAAAGTTATGTGGTCAAATAATGCACACAGTTCAGAATACCTGTGTGGCAAGGGGACCGCTGGTGAGAAAGAGAGTTAGGGGCCAAATCAAGGGGTCCTTCGTCACCATGCTGAAAAGTTGGGACATTAGTCTGCACACGATAGGAAAGTTATAAAACCACAGACTGCTTGGATCAAATGTGTGTGTGTGTGTGTGTGTGTGTGTGTGTGTGTGTGTGTGTGTATGTGTGTTAGGAATCTTTCAAACACTTGGGAGTGGTAGTAGTCAAGAGGCTCTTGTATTATTGCAGAAAAATACACCAATTCAAAGGTGATGGATGATGCCACTATGACATAGATCACTGGCGATGGTTGAAGATGAGAGAAGGCATTTCTGAAAATTAACATGACAAGATGATTGTGAGGATGTAGGAATGAAGAAAGGAAGGGTTTTTTAATATCCTGGCTTGGATATTTAGGTGAAAACGTTGTTGTTTACTAAAATAGAACATTGGGAGTTGGAGATGATGAGCTCATTTTGAATAGGGTGAATTTGAAGTGCTTTAGGAACATCTGGAGAAAGATGTCTGATGGCTAGTTCAATATACAAGTTAAATCTGAAAAGGTTATATAGGCTGAAGATATAAATTTGAGGCTTATGGCCAGACATGGAATGGTAGATCAGCTCTTTCAGGGAGTATATTAAAGGATCAAGTATGAAATTCAAGACAGTGTTTCTCAAGCTTTAGTGTGTGTGCAAGTCACCTGAGGATCCTGTCAAAATACAAGTTCTGGTTCAGTAGCCCTGGAGTGGGGTCTAATCGCCATAATTTCCAGCAAGCTTCCAGGTGATGTTGATTCTGCAAGTATGCAGACCACACTTTGAGTAGCAATATTGTAGAAAACACTAGTGTTTAAGGACAGGAAGATGAAGAGAAGTCCACAAAAAGGATTGAGTAGAAGTCAAAGATTTAAGAAGAGAGTTGGTGGGGCCGGGGGTGGGTGGGTGTGGAGAGGGCAGTGGGGCACAGTAAATAGGAGTATTGTCTTGGAATCCAAGAAAAGAGAGAATTTCATAAAGAAGAAAATGTTCAACAAAGTCAAAGGTTACTAACAAATAGAGTAAGAAGGGACTGGTAAATGTCTACGAAATTGGCAATTTGAAAGTAATTTTGAACTTTGACAGAAGAGTTTTTGTACTATGGAGAGAGAAGTAAATTATAGTGGGGAGCTAATTAACAGTAAGGAAATAAATGGTAGTTAAGGAAATAGACATAGAATGGATTTTGTTTGTTTGTTTATAAACAACAACAGCAACAAAACACTTGACTGTATTAGGAAACAGACAAATTGGGTGACAATTCAGGAGAGACAAAGATTTTTAAAGTGTCATTATTTTTAAGATTATAAAAGACATGATGTTTGTGGTAGGTAGAATAATTCCTTCTTTCCTAATCCCCTGGAACTGTAAATATAGTTTCTTTCATGGCAAACAGTACTTGGCAGCTGTGTTTAAATTAAGAATTTTGAGATGGAGAGATTATCCTTGGATTATCCAGGTGTGCCGTGTGTAATCACAAAGATCCTTCAAAGAAGGAGGCTGGAGGGTCAGGACCAGAGAAGGAAATGTGACAACAGAGGTTGGAGGGATGCTATTGCTGGTTTTGAAGAAGAAAGAGTGCTGTGAGCCAAGAAATGCCAGCAGCCCCCAAGAGCCAGAAAAGGCAAGAAACTGATTCTTATATTAGAGCATCCAAAAGGAACACAGCACTGCAGACACCTTGGTTTTAGACCAGTGAGACTTCTGACATCCTTTCAGAACTGTGAGATAAAGATAAATTTGTGTTGTTTTCAGCCAAAAACTTTGTGATAATTTGTTATAGCACCAATAGGAAACTAGTACAAGAATCTTTAATATGTGAAGCAAAAAAAAAAAAAAAATGTAAGGGACAGCAGGTAATATATTTTCTTCAACCATCAAAGGTTCACAGCTGACACTCCCATAACAGAGACAGATTAACAAGAGAAAAGCGTAACAAATTTATTTGACCAAAGTTTTATGTGACATGGCAGGCATCATAAATGAAGACCCAAAGACTCCAGGGAAAACTGATATTTTTATGGACAGCCATACAGAAGTGTGATTGGAGAACAAAACCCTATGTTCTAGTGGTAATAAAATGGGGGAATTCAGCAAGTCCTGTTTATTCAAATTCTTCTTTGCTTCCAGGAATAGGGCCAGACCCCTCTTCTGGAATGGGGCCTTATGATCTACTTTCAGAGGAATTTTTTTATGACCATGGGTGAGAGGAGAAAGATGGGAGAAGGTCAGAGGAGTGACCGCCAAAGAAGAATGAGGATGAGAAGGGAAAATAAAGACTTTTCTACTCTGGAGGTGCAATGTCTTCAAGACATTAGATGTAAGGCTATGGACAGAATAACTATAAACCACCCTCTCATGTGCATCCTTGTCTATGAAATGGGGGTCATAACGCCACCTTCGTGAGGATAAAATGAGGTACCATGTAAAATGTCTAGGCAAAAAAGATGAGGGCAAATGTGTCGTTCTCTTGCCCATTTTAAGTGCTTTCAGGAAGAATGTTTTGCTGCAGTCCAGGACGTGGCAGCTGTTTCATTGTAACTAAACACTGGAAACTGGCTCCCCCAAATAATCTCCACATTAAGCTGAGATCTGTTGAGTACATGAAAAATTGAGAGGAGGAGGACTCTGATCCTGGGGTGTCTTGGACTACTTCTCTGAATGTTCCTAGGCTAAAACCAAACATTTTTAACAGATAATCTGTTCCCTTAGCCCCTTCTGTTTCTACCTCGTCTCGTGCCCTCTCTGCCTAAACGCTGTCTCCTCCTCCCCAGGTTCACATTAATAAGGAGAAGGTCTCCCCGCAGCCCCTCTGGACCCAGCCACACCTCTGCCTGGGAATCCGGTGCTGGGGCTGCAGAAGCCCGCTGCGCGCCTCCTGGTTTCCATGGAGACCCTGCTTGGTGTCAATGGCGGCTGCGGAGCGCAAGGGAAACCTAAGCGTTTGTATTTAAATGAGGGAAAGTGGGGGAAGGGGAAGTAAAAGAGGAAGGGAACAGAAGAGAGGATGGTGGAGGTGAGCCGCGGGTGTTCATGAACTCAGAGGACTAGAAAAATCCAGCTGGGTTACTCAGTCATCTCACGCTTGGGGAGAAATCAGAGGAAGCAGCAGGGGGCAGAGGGGTGTTTATTTCTTGCGTGAGAAATATCCGACTTCTTTCTGACATCCGGAGTAAAGGACAGGCAACTAGGGATCCCTTTTCATGTGGCTGGCTCCTGGCTGATAGTGCTGCTCGGTTTCATTTCCAAGAAGCAAGGGAGAGTTCTCGCTCTGCCCAGAGTCTCAAGTCTTAAAGATTCATTGCTGCTATGGGAGGGGCCACACCTCTGTCTTTCACTCTCGACCCTTTCCCTGCAACATATCTAAATAGAAGCTCTGGAAAGACGGATTCCAAAAGCTCTGGGGTCTGGATTAACTGTTGTTTATTGGCTGACACCCTAGCAAGAGCCTGGGGGAGGAATAGGAGGAGGTTGGGCAGAATGTACGCTAGGATTGAATTGCACTAGGGTTCAGATGACGTCAGCTTGAATAAAGGTCTGACCTAGTGAATGCTAAATGTGGCTGAGTGACTGAATCCTCAGAAGGGATCGATGGCAGAAACCTCCCTGAAAGGACCATGCCACTTCTTTAAAACATTAAGCATGTGATTCTGCTGATCTCCCCTGCAACTCCCAGAGCTCTGGTGGAATCTAAGCTTTCTGCTATAATCACTTGAACATTACTTACTGCCCTAGATAACTGCAGGTCACGTGGAGTTTGCACCAAAAAAAGGAAGTCTTTGAAAAAAGAAAAAGCCATTAATCAAAGTGCCTGCTAATCTTACAAAGTGAAAGCAATTCAATTTAATAAACACTTTCAGAGGTCTACTTGGAGCTAAGTGTATGAAAAAAGAGTGAGATGTTCTTTGCCTTCAAGGTGCATACACTCTGACTGGGGAGGGGGATATGTTCACAGATGACTCATGGTGCCTGGCAGCAGGTAATATATACCATGGGCACTCCAAGGAAAGTGAAATTAATTAGATACAAGGCTGTTGGGGGAAGCAGTTTATATTAGATGCTTCTGAGGTCCAGACTTTTATAACAGATGCAGAAGAGAGAAGTACAGGGAAAAGTTCTGCAGGGGTAGAATAGAAAAAGTTTAACCCAATTGCCCATTCCATATAAAATTCCAATTCTGTAAAATTGTCTGTCAAGTGACATAGAAAGCTAATTTTCCTATTTTTTCCCTCTCTGATGATGTATTGCTATTGCTGCAACTTATAGGAAACTTTGGCTTGGCCTCTATTCCATTTTTACCACTTGCCTAACCCATTTTATTTTGATATTAGAGGTTCAAGCTTTAATGGTTTCATTTAAAAATAAACCCAGAAGGTAGAATTGTGAGAAAGAATGCTTTAAAATGTATTTGGGTTTAGGCTGAGTAAGAACCATAGGTATGTGAAGGGCATTGAGATTCTTTTGTAGTTGAGACAGGACTGAAATAAGGAAGGTATTTGTGCCATTTGGGGCTCATTTTCAGAGTCATGGCACATAGGAATTAAGAGATGACTGGCAGCTCCATCACAAATGGTTTTTAGAATATGTGACACTTATGGTCTGAACTTAGTGCATGTTGCTCAGTCATGAACTATCAAGTTTTCATTAGAAAATAAGAAGATATTCAGGAATACATTAAAGGACACAGAAGCCAAAGGCTAAGTCTTGGCCTTTGGATGGAAGATACCAGGCAGAAATGAAATTAAAGGAGGGCAATTATTTCTAGAAAGGACAGGAAAAAGAAGCCATATGTGCTCAAACTAGTCATAGTTTCTGTGTCATTGAGGTATTAGTTACTAAGGGCTTGTTTTTAAGGTCCTACTCTCAGTTGGCTGAGGAATATACCTATAATAAAAAACATCTTCCCAGAGTTTTGGCAATGAAGCAGAATATTAGCAATTTTTTAATGAAAAAAGGCAGAAAGCCGAGAGTCAAATTATTTTATTTTTATTGTTTCGTTCTTCTCACATGGTTCACTACAGAATCTTTGGACTCTTAATTTACTTTCTTTAATGCCATTCTGCCAAGTTTCGGGATAACTGAAGATAACCCTCTAGCTTCTTTACTTCAAATAAACACCCATAGTCATGTGGGCACCTCAGTCATCTGAACACAGTCAAATGTATTTACATGAGACACTTTTTAATGGTAGTCAATATGGCATGACAATTCCTAAAAATGAGTTTAGTAATTTAAAGAACGACCACTTGACATCACTAATAGCTTAAAGAAGAGGCAGAAGGGATAAAATAAACACATAAAAAAGAAATTGGGTCATAAATAGTAGAAAAGATGGAGGGGGAAAAATAAGTAGTGAAACAAGACATTAAGGGAAAAAATGATATAGAACAGGACGTCTTAATCCCTTGAAGAGGTTAGGATCCTTGTATTAGTCCGTTCTCACACTGCTATAAAGAAATACCTGAGACTGGGTAATTTATAAGGAAAAGAAGTTCAATTGCCTCATGGTTCCACAGGCTGTACCTGAGGCATAGCAGCTTCTGTTTCTGGGTAGACCTCAGGAAGCTTACAATCATGACATAAGGCAAAGGGAGAGTGAGGCACTTCACCCAGCCAGAGCAGAAGGAAGCGAGAGAGGTGGGGAAGGTGCCACACACTTTTAAACAACCAGATCTCAGGAGAACTCTCTCACTATGGCAACACAGTACCAAGGCGGAAATCCGCTCCCATGAACCAGTTATCTCCCACCAGGCTCTACCTCCAACATTGGGGATTACAGCTCCACATTTGCAATTTCCTAGAGACTTGTTGAATAGTTGTAAACCCAATGCTGATAGTGATATGGTCAATGAAGTACAGGCTGAGGAGGTTTCATATGGAAATGAGGAACTTATTGGGAACTGGAGTAGAGATTACTTTTGCTATGCTTTAGCAAAAAGCCTGGCTGCATTGTGCCCCTACTCTAGGGATCTGTGAAACTTTGCACTTAAGAGTGATGATTTAGGGTATGTGGCAGAGAAGTTTCCAAGCAGCAAAGTGTTCAAGATATGACATGGCTAATAGCCTATGCTCATATGTGTGAGCCAAGAAATGATCTAAAGTTGGAACTTAGGATGAGATTTGGGTGGGAATACAGATCTGAACTATATCATTCTCCCCCTGGTCCCTCCCAAATCTCATGTCTTTCTCACATTGCAAAACCCAATCATGCCTTCCCAACAGTCCCCCAAAATCTTAACTCTTTCCAGCATTAACTCAAAAGTCCACAGCTCAAAGTCTCATGTGAGACAAGGCTAGGCACTTCTGCCTATGAGCATGTAAAATAAAAAACAGGTTAGTTACTCCTAAGATACAGTGTGGGTATAGGCATTGGGTAAATACTCCCATTTCAAAAGGGAGCCAAAAGAAGGGGACTACAGGCCCCATGCAAGTTTGAAACCCAGCAGGGCAGTCATTAAATTTTAAAGCTCCAAAATAATCTTCCTTGACTCCATATTCCAAATCCAGGACACACTGGTATAAGAGGTGGGCTCCCAAGGCCTTGGGCATCTTCACCCCTGTGGCTTTACAGGGAACCGCCCCTGTAGTTGCTCTCATGGGCTGGTGTTGAGTGCCTGTGGCTTTTCTAGGTTCAGGGTGCCAGCTGCTGGTGGATCTACTATTCTGGGTCGGGGGTCTTACAGTTCCATTAGTGGGGACTCTGCGTGGGGGCTCCAACCCCCACATTTTCCCTCTGCATTGAGCTAGCAGAGGTTCTCTGTGAGGACTCTGCCACTGCAGCAGGTTTCTGCCTGGACATCCAGGCTTTTCTGTACATCCTCTGAAATATAGGTGGAGGCTCCAAAGCCTCAACTCTTACATTCTGAGCACCTGCATGCTTAACACCACATGGAAGACACCAAGGCCTATGACTTGCACCCACTGAAGCAGAAGCTTGAGCTATACCTGGGCCCCTTTTAGCCATGGTTGGAGCTGGAGTGGCTAGGATTTAGGGAGCAGTATCCTGAGGCTATGTAGGCCAGCGGGGCCCTAGGCTTGGCCTATGAAACCATTCTTCCTTCCCAGGCCTCTGAGCATGTTACAGGAGGGGCTGCTGTGAAGGTCTCCTGAATGTCTTTGTGGCCTTTTCCCCATAGTCTTAGCTATTAGTACTTGGTTCCATTTTACTTATGCAAATTTCTGCAACTTGCTGGAATTCCTCCCCTGAAAATGGGCTTTTCTTTTCTACCACATGGCTAGGCTGCAAATTTTCTAAACTTTTATGCTCTGCTTCCCTTTTAATGTAAGTTTCAACTTTAGGTCATTTATTGACTCACACATATGAGCATAGGTTGTTAGCGAGGTCACATCTTGAACACTTTGCTGCTTAGAAATTTCTTCGGCCACATACCCTAAATCATCACTCTCAAGTGCAAAGTTCCACAGATCCCTAGGGCAGGGGCACAATGCAACCAGGCTGTTTGCTAAAGCGCATCAAAAGTGACCTTTACTCCAGTTCCCAATAAGTTTCTCATTTCCATCTGAGACCTCCTTAGCCTGGACTTCATTATCCATATCACTATCAGCATTTGGGTCACAACCATTCAACAAGTCTCTAGGAAGTTCCAAATTTTCCCTCATCTTCCTTTCTTCTGAGCTTTTCACACTCTTCCAACCTCTGCTCATTACCCAGCTCCAAAATCACTTTCACATTTTCAGGTATCTTTATAGCAATGCCTCACTCATGGTACCACTTTTCTGTATTAGTTCATTCTTGCACTGCTATAAATAAATACTTGAGACTGGGTAATTTATAAAGAAAAGAGGTTTAATTGGCTCAGAGTTCCACAGGCTGTGTGGGACGCATAGCAGCTTCTGCTTCTGCGGAGGCCTCAGGAAGCTTACAATCATGGTGGAAGGCAAAGGGGGAGTGAGACACTTAATATGGCTGGAGCAGGAGGAAGACAGGAAGGTCAGGGGGAGGTGCTACACACTTTCAAACAACTACATCTCACGAGAACACAGTCACTATCACAACACATTACCAAGGGGGAAATCCCCTCCCATGATCTAATCATTTCCCACCAGGCCCCACCTCCAACACTGGGGATTGCAATTTGACATGAGATTTGGATGCAGACGTAGTTCCAAACCATATTGATCCTCTAGTTTACTCTCATTTTAATTTGAGATGGAAATCTTTTCATTTCACAGATGAGAAAGCAAGAGCCAGGAGGAAATGAGGGACTTTTCTAATATCACAGTCATTTAGAGACAAAGGCAAGGTTAGAGCCCAGGTTTCCTTACTGCTAGTCCAGTGATAGTTCTGCTACATCATTTCTTATACCTATAAAGGCTGACTGAATCCAAAGTTCCTTTGAAATGTAAATAGTTTTCCATTTGTACTTTAACATCTAACTGTATTGTATTTTTCCATTTCTATTGTTTATTTGCAGCATGCAAAGTGTTTTATCTAATTTAACCCTTGTATCAATCTGCAATAAGTAAATACCAGCTAAAAAATGGCCTACATGGGACTTATCTACTTTTTATATATGATATATTTTTCCCACAAATACCCATTTCTTATTTGTGAATACTAGGTGAATTAAAAATAAGATAAATAGACCATGCTCTTTCTACTCTTCTCCACCATACTATCAACTAGGAACTCGTTATGCTTTAAGAAAATAAAACAGAAGTGGGAGGAATGGAGAGCCTGACAATTAAAGCAAGCAAGAGAGAACAAATGGTGTGGACAGCTTTTGCAAGTTTGTGCCATAGATGATAGTGGTTAAATTTGCTTGTTATTCTAGACATCTGTAATAGAGGAGGTATTACCTCCAGTTGTTTCTGCAGTAGTGATCCTTGTTATCTTGAGAAAGTTCTCTTTGAAGCTGATGAATTCGGTTCCCAGAAAAAGACATAGGACTGATGTTGGGCAATAGGAGTACCTCCTCCCTACCACGAACTGCACTCTCAGAGGCCCAGCCATCCCTGGCAGGATGGTTTCAATCACTCCTGCCATCCAGTCATCGCTGACACTTCTTGGCAGGCAGTCTGCCTCTAATGGAACATGTCCTGCAGCTGGGAATTAGGTCATCAGTAATTTACTTAATAGCATTTTATGAGCTGGGCTCTGACAAAAGAGAGTGATCTGGCCTTACCAGCGGGAGCTTTCCTTGATGTGAGGGGAAGGAGGGAAGAGAGTATAGCATTGTGAATAATCAGACATTACATTTCCTGAAAGTAATGGGTGAGGGTAAGAAAATCTGGGTGTTTCTTCAGACTTCCTATGTGATCAGGTAAGATACATACCTTGGGCAAGGTACTTCTCGTTTCTGGACTTTAGTTCCTCTAAAGTCCTATGCGACTCTAATACCATATACTTCTGACTCTAAAGAACGCTTTATGAAAATGAGAAGATACAGAATTTGACAGGTCATCACTGCCTCTTCCCTGATGGTGCTCTATGGAAGGAGAGACGGATAACCCCACTCTTCTGCCATTAGCGTGCTTTGAAAAGAAGAGCACTGTGTTGTAGAGTTTGCTAATTTTCCTGGTGTAAGTATTCTCAACATGGC
This sequence comes from Macaca fascicularis, assembly GCF_037993035.2. NCBI lineage: Eukaryota > Metazoa > Chordata > Mammalia > Primates > Cercopithecidae > Macaca > Macaca fascicularis. The sequence goes on along the minus strand of NC_088376.1, from coordinate 167,657,355 downwards.
TGATTTCAAGCTGTCAATGCTTTAACAATTAGCAAAACTTTTGAAAATTGAACAATTAGCTTCTATGGGCTAGTATGAGTTGCTCCAGTACACCACTAGTTCTCTCCCATCTAGATAAAGCTGCATCAATGAATAGTCTCCCGTATGTAGACACATAACTGGATTGTTCACACACTAAGATATGTGCCATATATATCTTTGTTTTGGTTATGGATGAAAAGATATTCACAACTTCTCTTTGATTCTATTCCAGTTGCTATTCTTAATTTATGTGAAACCCTCTCAGAAAACATGTGAATTCTTATTAGCAAACTGTCCAGTTTATATAGCTCTTCATATGAATTCCCATTTCTTCCACCACTGCTCTGATGCTCCCAGGGATGTTCAGGGAGCCATTTGACCCTTCGTATTTTCTTCTGACCCCTAGGACCCCATATTCTTTCTGTTGGAAAAACCAATATGCATCTCATGAATGTTCGGAAGATTCGCTTTTGCTATACAGGGTTTAAAATTTGAAAAAGAATCACTGGAATCCTTCCTCCTTTTCACTGGGTGTGAAAGAAACCCTTTTGGATTCTGAAATTTTAATGTGCAAAATCTTCCAATTTCAAGAAAATTAGGGCTGGGTGCAGTGGCTCAGCCTGTAATCCCAACAGTCTGGGAGGCTGAGGTGGGTGGATCACTTAAGGTTGGGAGTTCCAGACCAGCATGGCCAATGTGGTGAAATACCCATGTCTACTAAAAAAATTCAAAAAAAAATTAGCCAGGAGTGGTGGTGGGCACCTGTAATTTCAGCTACTCGGGAGGCTGAGGCAGGAGAATCGCTTCAGCCCAGGAGGCGGAGGTTGCAGTCAGCTGATATCATGCTACTGCACTCCAACCTGCGTGAAAGAGCAAGACTCCATCTAAAGAAAAAAATAATAAATGCACTTTTTAAAAAAGAAAATTGGGATGATCAGAGGTAAAATCGGTACCCAGAATGGCGATGGATACAATTATGAGTCAGTTCTATTTTATCCCTTCAATTGAATAGTATGTATAGAAAATATTCAATTACCAACTATCTACTGAGCATTTACTACATGAACTCAGCACTGCAAACTATCGTGAAATATAAGAGAAAGCATATGCTATAATACTAGCCTTCAAATTTATCATTTTGTTGGAGAGATAAGATTAACATGCACAAATTAATGGAAATCAGTTAAAAACATGTTATAATCAAGTGTTTAATGATGTGGCACAAATTCTAAATGAAGCAGGAGTTTACAGAAAAGTAAAATTTCTTGAAGCAAATGTTGCCCAAGGAAACTTAATGACAGAAATGGAGCATAAGCTGCCTATGATGTGAGGATAGTGTTTACGTAGTCAGGTGAAGGTACCAGACTAGCCAGGCTTGGGGGATTGCATGTCAAACGCTGATGGCAAGAAATAGGGAGGAGGTAGAAACAGTAAGTAGTGGAAGGTGAAGAAAAAATAAAACCTCTGGCCTAAAACTGGGTTTTAGTATATTTGTGTGAGAGATAATGTAGAGGAGGGGTGAGAGGCCATATACAAATAAACAATGGGCAGATCACATATGACAATAGAACTCTGATCTACAACCTCTGCAGCAACCAGTGTGCAGGAAGCCAAACCACAGCCTCTGCAGCAAACAACCCAGAACAGGCAGCAAGTGGTGAATGACCACCAGCTTCCCTATTTTTTGCCTCCCTTCCCCTCCCCTCAACCGACTCCCACCACTTCCAACTCAGGACCAAGGAGAGAAAGCCAAATATGCTCCCCAAACCAATCACATAGAACACCCCACTTCTAGTTAGGCTGCATCCAGCTTCCCATGCCAATAGCCTCAAATCAGAGCATACTTATCACCTTCCCTTTTTCTCATTATAAACCTTTCTTACTCCTCTGCCTGCTTTTGAGTCTCTGCCAAACACCAGTGATGGTGGCTGAATCTCTTGTTATATAGCAAGCTCTAAGTAAATGGCCTCTGCTTGTTCTCATCTGGGGGGTCTGGGTGGTCTTAATTTGTTTCCACAGTGGGAAAGGCACACACCCATGACAGTCTGTTTCTCTTTTGCTATTACACAACTACACACACACACACACACACACACACACGCACACACACAGAGTTCTCTTTCTCCCTACCACTGTTCCTCCTTCCTTCCCAGTATCTACTTTTCTGTAGGCTTTCTTACCAGTCTCCCAAGAATGCTCTTAAAAAAGACAGGTGTTGAGGAAGCTATCACTTCCATTTCAAAGGTGAATAGAATGAGGTATTCAAGGTAGTCTATGCTGAGGACATTTATAAATTTTCTTTGAATCTAAAGTGGCAGCTGAGCCAGGTGCGGTGGCTCATACCTGTAACTCCAGCATTTTGGGAGGCTGAGGTGGGTGGATCAGTTGAGCTCGGGAATTCAACACCAGCCTGGGCAATGTGGTGAAACCCTATCTCTACTAAAAATACAAAATTTAGCCAGGTATGGTGGCACACGCTTACAATCCCAGCTACTTGGGAGGTTGAGGCAGAAGGATGGCTTGAACCCAGTAAGGGGAGGTTGCAGTGAGCCAAGATTGTGCCACTGCACTCCAGCCTGAGCAACAGAGTGACACTCTGTCTTGCAAAAATAAAAAACAAAAAAATAAAATAAAATGGCAGCTGAATGACTCAATTCTAACCTGATTTTGATTCTGGTATCCTTTTTCTCTACAAAAGGTCTTTTATTGTTGTTTTAAAAATAATGGTTCCATATTTTAAATGGTTTGATCTAACATTAGTTAAATAACAATTAATGTTTTTCTAGTATATTTTAAGACATCTAAAATGGTTTGTCTGATTCTCTGATTGATGTAAGATAACCAGCATTGTTGCCATGCTAGACAATATATTTCCTGTCAAATCAAAGAACACAAGTATTTCAAATAGTGACTGCTACACAATCTTCTATAGACATATGGATTTTATTAGGGCATTTTGAAATTCTGAAAATAGCTCATCAGCCCTCATCTCCATTTGACTTTTGAGAATTTATTATGGTGATCAGAATCCCAACTTGGAAACAACCCCTTAAATGATATTACAATTACAAGAATTTTGTTATGATTTTACCAGTTCCTGAAAGGCCAGCTCTTTACTCCATACTCCAAAACCCTAAAATAAAATAATTTTTGGGTTTTACAGGTAGATTATTTTTGAATATTTAAAGGAGTTGGTTCCCTACCTAATTTATACCAGTAGACTGGAAGTTGACCAGCAGTTAGCCATGATTTTTTTTCTGATATGACATCCTCCTCTTTGTGAACATCTGATATGATCAAAAGGCTAGAGGCAGATTTAGCTTGACTATGCTGAAATTCTCCATGTTTTGCTTTCCATTTAAACCCTGTGGTCTTATTCTTGGGTTTGTAGACTTAGAAACTCAGTTTTCCAGCTCATCCTGGAGCAATTACGCATTGGCAATATAATCACATCCCTGTTATATGTTCTTATCTTACCTTGAATGTTTCCTTCATTTCACTTACTCCTAGAGCCCTGATGATACCAGCAATGAGTCTCCAAAGTACTCATGTGAAGAGGGAATATAACTTTAGAAAATGACTCTTGTTGATGATGATCCTCTTTCATATCGTGTATGATCTTGTTAAATGAGGTCATAGGTCTTCCTTACCAAGGGTTTTGTCTCATTAAACTTTGCTCAATAATCTATTGTCATAAGTCTAGTGGGTGTATTTTAGGGTATATATTAGTTAAGATGACAGTGTTTGTTGTAACCAGCACATCTCAATTGTGTAGTGGCTTCACACAATGAAAGCATATTTCTTGTTCACCCAAAAGTTCAACATTGGTACTCCTTGTCAGCAAATGGCTTTCTCCTTGTGGTGATTCAGAGACCCAGGCTTCTTCTGTATTGTGGCTTTGCCATCCTTTAGGGATTTGCCATCTTCCATGGCTGAATACAAGTGGGAAAGAGAGGATAGAAGTAGTTCATTTGCTTGTTAAAATACCTTGGTTCTGGAAGTGGCAGATATCCCTTACATTCATACTGTTTGTGAGAACAAATGCAAGGAAGGCTAAGAAATGTAGTCTGTCTATGGACCAAGATCAAAAAGAAAATGACAATTTGGTGAACATTTAGCATTCTCTGTCTTAGGTATTTGTAGCCTCTGCCTACCTCTTGCTATCCACTAAAGATATTGGAATATGAATCGAGATGCAAAGAAACTGTTTAAAACATGATCTTCCTTCCTTTCCCTTGCCTCACTAACTTGCAGGAAATTGTCATTATCTTTTTTTTCTGAGAGAATTGCAGTTGATCAATTATCTCTTGTTTTCTCTACTTAGCTATGTTAAAAAAGAGGATGGGTATCTCTAGTGTAAAATGACGTCAGCCATTGTCTCCTGGGTGACCTCTCAGTGGCTGCTCTCTGCTTCTATGACAGCTGCTCTTGGCAGAAATTCCTTTTGGATCAACTTTGCTTGCTCAAAACCCATTGGCGGTGGAATAGCTCCAGGTTATGCTTTCAGCTCTACGTCTTGAGAACCAACTCACGCACTCCAGACCTTTAGATTCTCCCAGGACCAGCTCCAGCTTAGATGGTGCAGGCAGAGCATCTGTCCAATTTTTCTTGGAACCACAGAATTGCAGGCCTACCTCCCTGTCTCCCCTTGAACTCTCTGGCCATAGTCATGCCTCAGCTAGTAGCTTGGGCAGAAAGGAATTTGATAACCCGATTCTCTCTAAGCTCTAAATGATTGCCAAGAGCTTACTATGATTTTGCTGGTAGGCAGACATTTACTGTTTTAAAACAGACACTCTCTAATCATGGGATACAGGTAATGGGATGCAGGCAATGCTACAGGTATTTCTCTTTATTCCTCAGATTGGTAGCTTAAGATATCACCCATATTTTCTACATGTGACGAAGACCTTTCATGGAATCATTCATTTAATAAATTACTTATCCATTCTACACACATTTTTAACAACTACTGTGTTTCAAGCACTGGGGATGTAATAGTAAACAAGACAGATACTGTCCTACTTGTTAGGTAAGACGTTGTTTACAGGGCCCTCTGGGTCCTAACAAAATAGGAAGTTTCAGGGATGTGTGGATTATCTGGGGGCTTTTGAACAGCTCTATCTGTAAGCTGCACAGGTTGTCTCTGTCCTACCTTCTTTGATTCCCTCTATAGTCCATTGCACAGACTTTAGGGTAACCCAGGGAATTATTCAATAAGTCAATATATTTAAAGTATTTAGCAAGCTCCCCTCAAAAGTAGGTAAGACAAATAATAGCTGTTAGTGATAGTACCATTATGCTATTTAAGAAATCATGGGGAAAAATTGGCCCAGCTGACAATTTTGAATTATTTTTGGTGTTGGAAATATATGTTGGCTATCAGTAACTCTCATGTGAATCTGTTGATCTCTTCAAATCACTTTTCTAAGTCCTTACTTTAGGCAGTAGTCATCAGTTGCTTCTGGGAAGAGGCATGAGGTCAGCAGACTTGAATTGGTCAAATATCAGACTGCAGCTCAGTCATGGCTGAGTTATTTAACGAATTATATGGGAAGGAATAGTGAATATCTGTGGCAGGAGCACTGACAATATAGCTTAGGGATGCTCCAAGACTCTGGAAAACACAGCTAAGCACTGCTCCTTGGTATTCCCTATAATGACATCGCATGACATGAAAAAGGACAAAGATTCAGACTGGGAGGTGGTAAGTTTGGAGAATAAAACTGGTTGTTTAGCTACTATTATTACAATGCTCCATCTTCCCCTATGCTGTACCTGCCACTGTACCCAAGGAGGGAGGCTTCTAAATAAAAGATTCGTGAGGATTACAACCTCAGTGTGAAGATGCTATGCAATTATCACCAGGGATCAGAATCATTGATCAGTCTAAGTATTCAGTAAGGCCTCTTCAGTATCCAGAGCTGCATGAGATGCTGTGGAAGGAGGCAAGAGAAATGTATAACACCATCACTACCCTTAAAGAATTTATATCCTCTATGTGAAGACCTGGCAAACACAAAAACATTTACAGAACAATTCAACTCTAAACTGCTTGGCACTGACTAGAATGACAATTTTAAGCTCTGTGCTGGCTTCCTAACTGCCTGCAGGGAGGCACTCTGGTATGGTATAAGAGCACAGGTTTTAGTCCAGGAGACCCAGATTCCAAGTCTCACTCTGCTGTTTGATGAACTGTATGATTTTGAGCAATTTACTTAGTCTCAAAGCTTCAGAGCCTTTATCTGTAAAATGAAGAAAATGTTTTCTCCTACGGTTAAAGTGACCATTTAGTGAGTAAAATACATCAACTGCCTGACTCATAATAAACGTTAAAAAAAGAGGTATCTGCCCCACATCCACATACTTGTCCCATGAGAACCTCAGAGAATCTCAGAGACCAAGTGCTTACAATAGGCATATCGTCTTTCACACATAATTTATAATTATCTGAGTTAAAGAGTGGATGTTCAAGATAGATCTTTCCCAGATCACCCATGATTAAGAAAAAAAAAAAAAAAAAAGAAACGGTAATTTTTGTCACTGTTTCAACTCAAAATTCCCAAATATTTTTTTTTAAATCCAAGTTTTTGACCAAAACTCTCCTTTTTGCTGCAATTCCCTGCATTCTTTGAAGACTTGATAGCCTGTAGTAGATCATATTGGAGTGCCTGCTGAGTTCTAGAGCCACTCTCTCATTCTGAGGATGCCTGGCTAGCAGCCATATTGCACTGCAATATCACCTCCTTCCTGATCTTGGCTGATTGGAAAATGGTGATACCTGGCTCAACCTGGATCAATCACAGTTCCTTCTCACACATTTGGAATTGGAATAGAAAGATTGTGAGACAGCCATAATATGCAGCTGAAGCTCTTAGATGTAAATCCAAGAGCTGACAGGTGGATGAAAAAGCTGTTTTGCAGTGAGAAAGAACACAACAAATTATCTGAAAAAAGTAGAAATAAAAGAGAATGACAGTGTCTTCATGTCCTTTTAGGTCCTGATCTCAGATCTTCCAGGGATCTGGTTTGCTCTCTTAAGTTTTCTGAGAGATACTTTCCCACCTCTACAAATCTATACCCTTCCCCCTTTTCTTTAGTGCTTCCACTAATTTGATTTGGTATCTCACGCTGGCAATAAAAGAGAGTCCTAAATAATACAATAACTTGATTCCAGACTTAATATTCTTTTCAAAAAACTTTTAAGTTCAGGGGTACATGTGCAGGTTTGTTATATAGACAAGCCTGTGTCATGTGGTTTGTCGTACACATTATTTTTATCACCCAGGTATGAGGCCTAGTACCCCTTAGTTACTTTTCCTGATCCTCTCCCTCCTGTCACCCTCCACCCTCTAGTAGATACCAGTGTCTGTTGTTCCCCTCTGTGTGTCCATGTATTCTCATCATTTAGCTCCCAATTATAAGTGAGAGTATGTGATATTTGGTTTTCTTTTCCTGCATTAGTATGCTAAGAATAATGGCCTCCAATTCCATCCATGTTCCTGGAAAAGATACAATCTCATTCTTTTCTATGGCTGCATAGTATTCCATGGTGTATATGTACCATGTTTTCTTTATCCAGTCTGTCACTGATGAGCATTTAGGTTGATTCTATGTCTTTGCTATTGTGAATGGTGTTGCAATGAACATATGTGTGCATGTGTCTTTATGATAGAACAACTTATGTACCTTTGGGTATATACCCAATAATGGGACTGCTGGGTTAAATGGTAGTTCTATTTTTAGCTCTTTGAGGAATTGCCACACTGCTTTCCACAATGGTTGAACTAATTTCAACTCCTACCAATAGTGTATAGGCCATTCTCTTTTCTCTGAAACCTTGCCAGCATCTGTTATTTTTTGACATTTTAGTAATAGCTGTTCTGACTGGTATGAGATGGCACCTGATGTGGTTTGGCTGTGTCCTCACCCAAAACTCATCTTGAATTGTAGTTCCTATAATCCTCATGTGTCGTGGGAGGGACCTGGTGGGAAGTGATTAGATCAAGAGAGTAGTTTCCCCCATGCTGTTCTCATGGTAGTGACTGAGTTCTCACAAGATCTGATGGTTTTATAAACATCTCCCATTTCCCCTGCAGGCACTTCTCCTTCCTGTTGCCTTGTGAAGAAGGTGCCTTACTTCTCTCTCGCCTTCTGCCAAGATTGTAAGTTTCCGGAGGCTTCCTCAGTCATGCAGAACTATGAATCAATTAAACCTCTTTCCTTTACAAATACCCAGTCTCGGGGATGTCTTTATTAGTAGTGTGAAAATGGACTAATACTCGTTGTGGTTTTCATTTGCATTTCTCTAATGACCAGTGATGTTGAGCTTTCTTTCATATGCTTGCTGGCTGCATATATGTTTTCTTTTGAAAAGTATCTGTTTATGTCCTTTGCCCACTTTTTAACGGTTTTTTTCTTGTAAATTTGTTTAAGGGCCTTGTAGATATTGGATATTAGACTTTTGTCAGAGGCATAGTTTGCAAATATTTTCCTCCACTCTTCAGGTTGTCTGTTTACTCTATGGATAGTTACTTTGCTGTGCAGAAGCTCTTTATTTTAATTAGATCACATTTGTCAATTTTTGCTTTTGTTTCAATTGCTTTTGGCATCTTCATCATGACATCTTTCCTTGTCTCTATGTCCAGAATAGTATTGCCTAGATTGTCCTAGGGTTTTTATAGTTTTTGGTTTTACATTTAAGTACTTAATCCACTTGAGTAGATTTTTTATGATGTAAGGAAGAGATCCAGTTTCAATCCTTTGCATATGGCTACCCAGTTATCTCAGCACCATTTATTGAATAGGGAGTCCTTTCCACATTGCTTGTTTTTGTCTGCTTTGTTGAAGATCAGATGGTTGTAGGTGTATGGCCTTATTTCCGGGCTCTCTGTTCTGTTCATTGGGAGTCTATGTATCTATTTTTGTACCACTGCCATGTTATTTTGATTACTGTAGTCTTGTGTAGTTTGAAGTCAGGTAGTGTGATGCCTCCAGTTAATTTCTGTTTGGGCTTCTCTTGGTTCCAAATGAATTTTAAAATTTAAAATAGTTTTTTAAAATAGTTTTTTCTAGTTCTATAAAGAATATAATTGGTAGTTTGATAGCATTTAATCTATAAATTTATTTGGGCAGTATGGCCATTTTAATGATGTTGATTTTTCCTATCCATGAGCATGGCATGTTTTTCCACTTGTTTGCATTATCTCTGGTATCTTTGAACAGTGTTTTGTAGATCTAAATTGTAGAGATCTTTAACTTCCCTGGTTAACTGTATTTCTAGGTATTTATTCTTCTTGTGACAATTGTGAATGGGATTGAGTTTCACTATTGTTGGTGTATAGGAACACTAGTGATTTCTGTAGGTTGATTTTGTATCCTGAGACTTCGCTGAAGTTGTTTATCATCTGAAGGAACTTTTGGGTCAAGCCTATGGGACTTTGTAGATATGGAATCATGTTGTCTGCAAACAGGCATGGTTTGACTTCCTCTCTTCCTATTTGGATGCCCTTTATTTCTTTCTCTTGCCTGATCGCTCTGGCCAGGGATTCTATGTTGAATAAAAGTGGCGAGAGAGGGCATCCTTGTCTTGTGCCAGTTTTAAAGGAGAATTCTTCTAGCTTTTGTCCATTCAGCATGAGTTGGCTGTGGGTTTGCCATAGATGGCTGTTATTGTTTTGAGGTGTGTTCCTTCAATATCTAGTTTATTGAGAGTTTTTAACATGAAGGGGTGTTGAATTTTATGGAGAGCCTTTTCTGCACATGTTGAGATCACCACGTGGTTTTTCTCTTTAGTTCTGGTTATGTGATGAATCATATTTATTGATTTGCATATGTTGAACCAAAATTGCATCCTAGGGATTACAGCCTACTTTATAGTGGTGGATAAGCTGGATTTGGTTTTCAAATATTTTGTTGAGGATTTTTGCATCAATGTTTGTCAATAATACTGGCCTAAAGTTTTCTTTTTTTGTTGTGTCTCTCCCAGGTTTTGGTGTCAGGATGATGCTGGTTTCATTAAATGAGTTGAGAAGTCCTTCCTCTTTAATTTTTTGGAAGAGTTTCAGTAGGAATGGTAATGGTACCAACTCTTCCTCATAGTTCAAGTAGAATTTGGCTATGATTCCATCTGGTCCTGGGATTTTTGGTTTTGGTTTTTTGTTGTTATTGTTGGTAAGCTATTTATTACTGATTTAATTTCACAGCTTGTTATTGGTCTGTTCAGGGATTCAATTTATTCCTGGTTCAGTCTTGGGAATATGTATATGTCCAGGAATTTATCAATTTCTTCTAGATTTTCTAGCTTATGTGCATGGAGATGTTCTATGTGTATAATATTCTCTGATGATTGCTTGTATTGCTGTGGGGTCAATATCCTCTTTTTTGTTTCTAATTATGTTTATTTGGATCTTCTCTCTTTTCTTCTTTATTTGTCTAACTAGTGGCCTATCTATCTTATTGATTTTTTCAAACAACCAATTTCTGGATTTGTTGATCTATTGAATGCTTTTCATACTGTCTCAGTCTCCTTCAATTCAGCTCTGATTTTGGTTACTTGTTGTCTTCCGCTAATTTGAGATTAGTTTGTTCTTGGTTCCTTAGTTCTTTTAGTTGTTACATTAGGTTGTTAACTTGAGATCCTCCTAACTTTGTTATGTGGGCATTTAGTGCTATCAGTTTCTGTCTTATCACTGCCTTAGCTATGTCCCAGAGATTCTGGTATGTTGTATCTTTGTTCTCATTAGCTCCAAAGAACTTCTTAATTTCAACCTTAGTTTTATTATTTACCCAGGAGTCATTCAGGAACAGGTTATTCTATTTTCATGTAATTGTATGGTTTTTAGTATATGTCTTAGTCTTGATTTATAATCTGATTACACTGTGGTCCAAGAGACTGTTTGTTATGATTTCAGTTATTTTGCTTTACTGAGGAATGTTTTACTTTTGATTATGTGACTGATTGTAGAGTATGTGCCATGTGACTATGAGAAGAATGTATATTCTATTATTTTAATGTGGAGAGTTCTATAGATATCCATCAGGTCCATTTGATCCAGTGGTGAGTTCCGGTCCTGAATATCTTTAATTTTCTTTCTCAATGATGCATCTCATATTGTCAGTGGGCTGTTAAAGTCTCCCCTATTATTGTGTGTGAGTCTAAGTCTCTTTGAAGGTCTCTAAGAAAAAACTTGCTTTATGAATCTGGGTGCTCCTGTGTTGGTTACATATATATTTAGGATAGTTAGATCTTCTTGTTGAATTGAACCCTTTACCATAATGTAATGCCCTTCTTTGTCTTTTTTTTATCTTTGTTGGTTTAAAGTCTGTTTTGTCAGAAACTAGGATTGCAACCTCTGCTTTTTTTCCGTTTTTCATTTGCTTGGTAGATTTTTCTCCATCCCTTTATTTTGAGTCCATGTTTGTCATTGCATTGGAGGCTCTTGAAGACAGCATACCAATAGATCTTGGTTCTTTATCCAGCTTGCCACTCTGTGTCTTTTAATTGGGGCATTTAGCCCATTTACATTTAAGGTTAGTATTGATATGTGTGGATTTGATCCTGTCATCATGATGTTAACTGGTTATTTTGCAGACCTGTTTATGTGGTTGCTTTATAGTGTCACTGGTTTGTGTACTTCTGTGTGTTTTTATCATGGCTGGTAACGGTCGTTCTTTTCCATATTTAGTATTCCCTTGGGAGCTCTCATAAGGTAGGTCTGGTGATAGCAAATTCCCTCAGCATTTGCTTGTCTGAGAAGGATCTTATTTCTCCTTTGCTTGTGAAGCTTAGTTTGGCCAGATATTAAATTTGGCATTGGAATTTCTTTTCTTTGGAAGGGTTTTTTTTTTTCTTACTTCATTGTATTTTATTCCCTTGAGAGTTTGATTATAGTATAAGGTGGGTTCAGTCGACTGGATTCATTTCTGGGCAATTTTAGGGGGCCAAGGCTCAGCTCCCAACTGCTGGACTATATGCTCTAACTCTGGGGGACTTGTGTTGGCCCTGAATTTGTTCTCTGGTTCCTCAAGGTCAGGAACCCACTTCACTAGAGGAGCCTAGCTGCTCCAAGACCACTAGTCTCTACACTCCAGTGGGTGTTGCCAGCCAAAGCATTTTGTAGGGCAGTGGCAGCAGGATCCATCTTCGTTCACATGTTCCAGAGCGGCAGTGCTGCAGGGCATATGCTTGTCAGCTGTGGCAGAGTGAAAAACTGGCTTCAGGGTGCCAGCCTCTCTGTGGGCATTCACAACACTGGCAGAGGCAGTACAGTTGGGGGGTCAGGGGTCTCCCACTGGTGACTGTACACACAGTTGCTCTGGTGGTGTTGTTAGCACAGGGACAGGGTGCTGGCAGGAGTGGGTCTGAATGTGTAATTTCTGTATGTTAACCCAGCCCAGGTGGCTAGTCAGGGTGGAGGAGGGACTCTGTTCTCCTTGCCTACTTTCATTCTGGCAGCAGTGTTGGTGCAAGGGCAGGGCACAGGTGGGGATGGAGCTAGTGGGCTCTGTGCCCTCCAAGGCTTGAATGCAGTAGTGGTAAGGCGAGGGAGGGGGAGCAAAGTGCAATGGTGGTAAGGTAGCACACACACACATGCATGCTGGTGGGTCAGGGAAGGCAAAATCCACAGGTACACACACGTGCTGGCAGAGCAATATGTGGGGTGGCAGTGGGCCCAGGCAAGCTCCATGGGGGAGAGATCAGGTGAGTTGGTGCATTGCTCTGGGGACCACTCTGCTGGAGCTCTCTGCTGGTCAGGTGCAGTCTGCCTGTGTAGGAGCTACGGTGTGGGCCCCCAGGGCACCTGTGTCTGCACTGTCAGCAGGCTCGGCCAGACTGGGGCCCAGGGAGAGGTCAGCAGACCAAGAGGTGCTCAGGTCAGACCAGCCCCATCTGATGGGCAAGACTGCCCTGCAGAGTTCAGGTTGACAGTTCCCCTAGGGCTAAAGTCTCCTCTGGAAGCAAGTGGAGCCTGGAGGGATGGGCATCCCTCACCATGCTCCCTTACCGATACTCCTGCACCAAATCCCCTGAGCTCTGCAAAACCTGGCATGCTGCCCCTGCTACTTCTCTAAGCAGTTCTCCTCACCAACTCAAGTCTTCGTGGTGGGTGAAGAGTCTCCTCCTGCTGGGATTCTAGAGGCCTTTGGCAAAAGCAGGTTACTCCTTGCCAGTTGAACTCACTCCTTCCCCCAGAGTTGTCAGGGGCCAGGAATGAGTCCCGGTGGACAGTTGCTCTGTGCAGGGTTCCCAGCTTCCTCTCCCTTCAGCCCAGCTTCTGTTTCTTCCCTCCATCCACTTTCAGTGCCTTCCTTCTGAAGATCTATTAGGAGTGAGCCAGTCATCTCGATCCCTCAGTGGCAGCTGTTCCACCTGGGTGCATCTATATACTCGATATTCTATATTCCTTCTTCATTCATTCAACACATAGAGATTAACCATCTACTATATGCCAAATATTCCTCTGTTAGCCTCCCTGCAGTAGCTTATAAAGACAAAGAAGTAATTATAAGGGTGTCCTCTGTCAACATATGCACAAAATAGATACACATGGCAAATAAATGGAGGCCAAAAGGAAGAAACATAGTCATTTTGAAAGTATGTGGTGCCTTAACTAAGCTGAGCAAAGGTTTTATCAAGTGAAGGAAGGAAGGGTGCCCAGAAATTATATATATGATGTACATAATACATACAATAATATAATTAATATATGATATATCTTATGTATATACATTATATACTTCTCCATGTAGAGAAGGGTGGCAAGATATTAAGGCACCTGAGCTAGGTGTAGAGAGTGTTACTTTCCATATCATGAATTCTCTCTTTAGATGATAGGGGAAATCACTAAAAAATTTTAGCAGCAGATTTAAGACCTTATTTACAACATAGCTCAAGCACACCAACTTTGGATGGCATATCCCAATATCTTATCAAATAGAAGCAAAATAGCTCTTGTTATTAAATACATTAAGATTTAGATGAAATTATGCCTGTGCCTTTCTGGAGCAGTGACTTTTAATTCATAAGTAAAATTCTTGTTCTTCTATGTTTTACCAATTGCTTACTTTATGATTCTCTCTTTGACATATTCTAACTCCTAGTTTCTCTCAATATCTCTTCATACAAACCATTGTCTTTTCAGTAATTTTTATAATTCTGCATTTTATTATCCTTTGTGATTTATCTCTTAACATAAATCATTTTCTAATTCATTTTACAGTAATTATTATAATTAAATTTTAATAATAACCACATAACAACTAATCTCATTATAATTAAAAATGATATAAAGCTGGGAGGGATATAAAATATTTTGTATTTCAAGTCGGGACCCAAAAGGATCTCTGCAAGCTGGAGTGATTACTGGACTCCAAGAAAATTCAGGCAATAGTGATAAAATGTAAATTCCTACATTTGAGTTGTAAAAACCAAGTACCCCACAGTAATATGCAAGACAGCTCAAGCAAGAGAACTTTTAGCTATTGTTAAACTCAGTGGAAGAATTCTCCCAAAGCAGAATTCCTATCATCCTGGTCAGATGATATGAAGAATGTTGGACTCTTGTAGGCTCACCACATTCTAAGAAAGATATAGAAAAATCTTTACATGTTCAGAAAAGTAAGATTGAAAAGACTAAAAAAAGTGGGGATTTATGATATTTAGCTTAGGAAAGAGTCCATTGTTTTAAAATATGCAGAAAACCATCATGTGGAAGACAAACAGGGGTCAGACTTGTTCTTTATGGCCTTAAAGAGAAGCAGTATGACCAAAGGAGTGAAGGTGGAGGAATTTATGTAGATAGATTTTGTTTTAGAATAAAGAATAATTTTCTAAAAGTTAGACCTGTCTGATGACAGTATGAGCTTCCTCAGAGTAGGTAATGATTTTTTTTGTTTCTGGAAGTGTTCAAGCACGGGATGAGTGACTTCTTATGAAGTTGCTAGACAAGGAATTGGAGCTTTACCATGATTTTTATTTTAGGCTTCTGAAGTTTATTTAGGGATACTATTTTCACTGACATGAATAACCTCTTACACTATCTTCACTTTTAAAAATCATTCCTGGTTGGGCGCAGTGGCTCATGCCTGTAATCTCAGCACTTTGGGAGGCAGAAATGGGCCGATCACTTGAGGCTGGGAGTTTGAGACCAGCCTGGCCAACATGGCGAAACCCCGTCTCTACTAGAAATGCAAAAATTAGCCGGGCGTGGTGGTGCATGACTGTAATTACAGCTACTCAGGAGGCTGAGGCAGGAGAATCACTTGAAACTGGGAGGCAAAGTTTGCAGAGAGCTAAGATCCTGCCACTGCACTCCAGCCTGGGTGACAGAGCGAGATCCTGTCTCAAAATAAATAAATAAATTGAGTAAATAAAATAAAAATAAAAATGATTCTTACCCTTTGAGACAAAGATAAAATCTTCCAAATAAGCTTTCTCTTCATGCAATTTAGAATTTTCCTTATGTAATGTAAATTCTTATTGTATTTATTGCTCTTTTAATATTAGTCTTTTATGAACCATTTGAGAGTAAACTGCAAATAGTATTTCCTATCACCCCAGAATTCTCCCATTTACCAAAAACAAGGATACTTTCTTACGCTCGAAGTCAAGAAATAGTAATACCACACTTCTATCTAAAACACAGACGTTATTCAAACTGTTCCAGCGATGACTCTTTTTTCCTTCTGCTCCAGGATCTCATCCAGGAACTCAGTGCATTTACTTGTCATATCTCTTTGGTCTTTTCCAACCTGTGACCAGTTCTTCACTCTGCCCTTGTTTTTCGTCTTCTCATTAGATAGTTGAGGGTCTATAGCTGGGCCGTCTAATATGGTGGCCACTAAGTACATGTGGTTGTTAAAACTAATTAAAATAAAATTTAAAATTCCACCTCTCAGTCATACTAGCCATGTTTAAGTGTTCAATAGGCACATTTGACATGTGGTTATCAAATTTGACAGTGCAGCTAAAAACATAGGACATTTTCGTCATTGGAAAAAGTTCTATTGGACACTGATTAGTCTTCAGAATGATCCTCAACCTAGGTCTGCCTGATGTTTCCTCATGACCTGTTTCAAGTCACAGTCATGATTTCTTTGCAAGAATTCTATGGAAACACGTCATGTTCTTTTTAGTGCATCCGTAAGGAAATATTATTTTCCTTTAATATCACTGTTTGGTTTGACTTTATTCCACACTACCATCCACAGCATTTACTGAATTCTGCTCTGTGTATGACACTATGACCTCATTACAGAGTACATAATCTAGTCCTTGATATCAAGGAACTTCTCAACCAAGATGTTACCTGTGGGATAGATAGATAGATAGATAGATAGATAGATAGATACAGATAGAGAGAGTGTGTGTGTGTGTCTAAGCTTTAGCTACAGAGAGATCTATATTTGTGTTGTGGTACTGCCATTTTATAGAACAATTTCCCTGTTCAATCAACATGTATGTTTCAATTGCACGCTTTTGTACAAACCATTGCAGGATACGAGTTTATTGAAAGCAGGGACCATGACTTTCTCGGTATCTATTCTTTTACGGCACCCAAGTTAGGTAGGCCTCCCAATAGCGGTGGATTGATGGAACAGAAAAAACCATAAATGCTGTGATGATTCAAAGGCTATATAAAGTTTAGTCGCAAATAAAGTTTAGGAAAGCTGTGTCGTGTTAAACACTTTTGGTAATTTTAAATGAGAGTGGTGTATTAATGGAAAGGATTATATTGAATTCATCCATCCTGACTGTAGACCTATCCTTAAAGCTGACTAAGCCCACCCAGAGCTGCCCATATCTTAGTATGCAGTAAGTCTGATAAAAAGAACTAGAGGATTAAATATTTATGCCCTTTTAAAGTCTTGGGAAAAGGGAAGAGAAGGATATTATACAGTTACACAAATTAGATTTCCTGATAAGAAATCAATTATGTTATTTATCTGTCATGACTACTTGCATGCCACTGGCTAGATCATCATTTTCAGGTTGATGTAAATCCAGCCATCTTTTTGGGACTGTAATTATGTAGAGTACAAATCGAGTTGTGATTAAAAAGCTCAAACTCCTTAGTCAGACTAGTTTTATGAACTCATCCAAATTACTCATCTCCCTGTACCTCAACTTCTCCATGCATGAAATGGGGTTTCAATAGTTTCTGAATCCCAGGGCTGTTGTGAAGAGTAAATGAGAAAAATGAAAGTAAAGACCTTTCTCAGCACAGTTCCAGGTACATAGTAAGGATTGAATACAGCCTTACTGTTTTAGATTTTATTTCTTTATTGATCTGTCATGACCCTGCCTCTCTCTCGCTCCAATAGTCACACTTACATAAAATCATAGAACTTTAAAACCAAAAATATTACTAGAAGTCAACTATTGACCCACTCATTTTTTAGAAGAGTAGATTGAAACTGGATTTACTGTGACATGTGTTAGATGAATCTGCTTCTTAGGGACAGAGCCAAGAGTAGACCACTTTCTACTATATCATACTGACTTTGAATAAGAACTGTATTATTTCGTCTGCATATTTATTAAGTCCTATTTTCTGCATAGCACTAGGCAAACCATTGGGGATTAAAAACAAAAAATGATAATATATATTCTTGAGAAGCACTCTCAGGGGAGGTGGGGTGGGGATGGAGGAGTAAATCCATGAAACTGCAGTAAGATACAGTGGTGAATACAGAGTTCTGCAAAGGAAGCTGCGAGACCATTTGACTCCTTCAGGAAGTCAATGTTTTAACAAATCTTCTTTTTCATAGATCCCAGGAATTCTGTGAAAAGCCACTTACAATCATGGTTTTCAAGCAAAATATCCATCACCACCCAGGTAGTCAGTCCCTACCTTTGTGTGTGTCACTTAGGATTGGACTCAGTACTTCCAGCACCATATCCTCTCTTATCAGAGGTGTTTGGGTTGGAGATTACCAATATTCTTCTACTACCTCTTCTGTTTCAGCCTAAAGATGTTTTTTAATTTGAGAGAGGAAACAGGTTAAACCGTGGCTTTAGAGCACAGATCCATTTGTGTTCAATCCAGTAATGCTGTTGACATGTTGTTTGACTTGGTAGGAATCATGCTGCATTTATCTGGTTATCTCTATCAAAATCTCTTATTTCCCAGAGTTATTGTGGGAAAGATTTTGCCCAAGTTATGCATGATACTTGTAATTATAAAATATTTTGCACTAAAAATGGTAATTGCTTATGTCAGTTTATTCTGTTAGATTTAATCATGGTATTTGCAAATATACCAGGAAGGAAAGTAATGAAATATTATTTGAAGACACTTTAGGGTCTCCTTCGTGTCTGGATGAATATATTTAATCTGTCTACAGGTAGATTAAGAGTTTTTTTTAACAAATACTTGAAATTTGTGTTCAACATAATTGCAGCTTAATTTTTGAGGCAAGAAGAGTTGGTATTTTTTGAAAGTCCTCAGGATTATGAACAATACTGATTTGGTGGAGCTATCATCCTGAATCTTATCATAAATTGCTGAACTCAACATTATTCATTTATTCATACATTCATTCAAAAGCAGTGCATTGAATTCTTATATATCAGTGACCAGGTCAGGTACTAAAGATACGTGGTTGAATAAACACCTTGTCTAGTACTCACTTAATAAGTGAATGAATAAATGCATCTATGAATATCTATCTATCTCTGCCCTACAGAGGCCCTCACACTCTAATAGAGGAGACAAAATTATACATAGCTAACTATAATACAATATTTAAAAGGTGATAACAGAATGATATTCAAAGTGCCATGGAAGAAGGCACGTATTATTTCTCCCTAGCAGCAGTGTCAGGAAATGCTTCCTACAATGATGCTTAACTAGGATATCAAAGAACTAGCCAACTCAAACCTCAAAATCAATGTAGAAATTCCATCATATACTGACTAATTTTTTTTCAATATTTTAAAAATGTTGGCTTACTTACAGCACTGTGGTTAAAAATCCAATAGTCACAAAAGGGTACGTGTGAAAGGTTTTTATCCCAAATTTGTCACCTAGTTATCCATCATTCCCTTAGCTTGGAGAATCCAGTGTAATCAGCATCCAAAGATACTTTACACAAAGACAAACAAATACATATGGAGAGTCTGTGTGTACACTTCCAGTTACATCCACATGCATGTATGCACTGACAATTGTCCTGTTTTTTCTCCATAAATAGTAGTACAGGTATAGCTTAGACATATTGTAGGTTTGGTTCCATGGGTTTGGATCACTGCAACAAAGCAAATAAAGAGAGTCCTGTGAAGCTTTTGGTTTTCAAGTGCATTTAAAAGTTATGTTTACACTATAATGCAGTCTATTAAGTAAGTAAAGTACTATGTCTAAAAAAAGTATAAACCTTATTTAAAAATACTGCCCAAAATGCTCACATTCACCTGAACCTTTAGCAAGACATAATCTTTTTGCTGATGGAGGATCTTGTCTTGATGTTGATGGCTGCTGACTGATCAGGGTGGTGGTTGCTGAAGGTTGGATAAGAATAAAGGATAAAGTTTGTTACACCAATTGCCTCTTCCTTTCATTAAATATGTCTCTGTAGCATGCAATGCTGTTTGATAGCATTCTGCTTACAGAATTTATTTCAAATTTAGTTCAAATTTGGAGGCAATCCTCTCAAACCCTGTCACTGCCTAACCAACTAAACTTACGTAATATTCTGAATCTTTTGTGCCATTTCCAAATGTTCACAGCGTCTTCAACAGGAGCAGATTCTATTTCTAGAAACCATTTTCTTTGCTCAACAATAAGAAGCAATGCCTCATCTGTTTAAGTTGTTCATGAGATTGCAGCAATTCAGTCACATCTTCAGCCTCTGTTTTAATTCTAGTTCTCTTGCTATTTCCACCACATCTGCAGTTACTTTCTTCACTGAAGTCTTGAACTCCACATAGTTATCCATAAAAATTGGAATCAACTTCTTCCAGTCTCTTGCTCATGTTGTTATCTTGACCTTTTCTCGTGAATCACAAATGTTCTTAATAGGATTTAGAATGGTAAATCATTTCCAGAATATTTTCAATTTACTTTGTCCATATCCATTAGTGTAATCACTATCTATAGAGGCTATAGTCTTATGAAATGTATTTCTTTAATAAGACTTGAAGGTCCAAATGACTGCTTGATCCATGGACTGCAGAATGTGTGTTGCATTGGCAGCAATGAAAACAACATTAATCTCCATTAACATATCTATCAGAGCTCTTGGGTGACCAGGTGCATTGTCATTGAGCAGTAATACTTTGAAATAAATCTTTATTTTTTCCTGAAAAATAGATCTCAACAGTGGGTTTAAAATATTCAGTAAAACATGCTGTAAACAGATGTGCTGTTATCCGGGTTTTGTTGTTCAATTTATGGGACACAGACAGCAGATTTAACATCATTCTTAAGGGCTCTAGGATTTTCAGAATGGTGAATGAGCATTGGCTTCCACTTAAAGCTGCCAGCTACATTAGTCCCTAACATAAGGTAGCATGTCCTTTGAAGCCTTGAAGCCAGGTTTTGATTTCTCCTCTCTAGCTATGGAAGTCTTAGATGGCGTCTTCTTCCAGTGCTATATAAGATTCTTTTATGTACATTGAAAACCTGTTGTTTATTGTAGCCATCTTGATCAATGACATTAGATCTTCTGAATCAGCTAGATCCAGATAACTTGCTGTAGCTTCTCCAGTAGCCCTTGCTGCTTCCCTTTACACCTTTATGCTATGGAGGTGACTTTTTTCCTTAAATCTCATGGACCAATCTCTGCTAGCCTTATGTTTTTCTTCTGCAGCTTCCTCACTTTTCTCAGCCTTTATAGAATTGAAGAGAATCAGGGCCTTCCTCTAGGTTATTACGCTTTGGCTTAAGGAAATGTCATGGCTTATTTGATCTTCTATCCAGACCACTAAAACTTTCTTCATATTAACAAGAAGGCCATTTCACTTCTTTATCATTCCTGTGTTCACTGAAGTAGTGCTTTTAATTTCCTTTAAGAACTTTTCATTTACATTTATAACTTGGCTAACTGTTTGGTACAAGAGCCCTAGCTTTCAGGCTATTTGGCCTTTTGGTGTGCTTTGCTCACTAAGCTTAATCATGTCTAGCTTTTGATTTAAAGTGAGAGATGTGACTGTTCCTTACACTTGAACACTTAAAGGCTATTGTAGGGTTATTAATTGGCCTAACTTCAATATCATTGTGTCATAAGGAAAAGGGAGGCCTGAGGAGAGGGAGAGAGATGGAAGAACGGCAGGTCAATGGAGCAGTCAGAGCACACACCACAGTGCAGTTAAATTCAATGTCTTATATGGGCACTGTCCATGGTGCCCCAAAACAATTACAAAGTAACACGAAAGATCAGTGATCACAAGTCACCATAGCAGATATAACAACAATGAAAAAGTTTGAAATATTGCAAGAATTATTAAAATGTGACACAGAGACATGAGGTGAGTACACGCTGTTGAAAAAAAAATGGCGCCAATAGACTTGCTTGATGCAGGGTTGCCACAAACCTTCAATTTATAAAAAACCAAATAACTCTGAAGCGTAATAAAGTGAAGCACACAAAGCAATATATGCCTGTATGGTATAGATATTGTTCTGTACTTTGCTTTTTCACTTAAAAATATTTCTTAGAGATCACTTCCTATCAGATTTTTGTCACTTTAAGTCTTTTGCTGTAATAAAAAGGTCTTGCACCAATATTCCCATATATGTTATATTTTATAGTAATAATCCTGAGCAAAGACCATTGCAAGATCAAAGGGTAATTTGGATAGATATTGCCAAGTTGCAACACTGTCCCCACAGTGTACGAGAGTGTCTCTTTCTCTTTATTAGCATTAGCTATTCTTTAGCAGTTTGCTCTAAAATTCTTTTGATTTTTACTAATTTGGTTTGTCCCCTTCTGCTTTTAAACACCCCAATTATGAGTCATTTAATTCCCATATTTGACCCTGGGTTATTTTTTTGTGTGTTCGACGGATGCCAAAATCACTGAAACTTTATAGTAAATTTTTAAATTTTAGAGAGCAGGCACCCTGAATGCAATTCTCATGTATTTACTTTTTGGAAATTTAGTAACAACTGAAAAATTTGGGCGAGAAAACGAGACTCCGTCTCAAAAAAAAAAAAAAAATCACTTTGGCATTTTGTTTAGGATAGCATTGCACTTACAGATGCATTTGGGAAATGTATCTTCTGTATAAAACCCAGTCTCCTTATCAGGAACATGGCATACTTCTCCTTACTCAAGACATATTTTATTCTGTTCATAAGGTTTATTTGTTTGTTCATTCAAGTCTTGCACACTTCTTAATTTTGTTTAGTTCATATTTAGCATTTTTATTATTATGTCTATATAAATATGGCTTATAGTTGTGCTAACTAATAAACCATCACACTTTTATCTATATACAATGTTTTTGTTTTTCTGAAGCCATAAGTTACCTCATATATATATTTATATATGTGATTATACATAAATATATATATGTATATATAAAATGTATTTTATATGCTAAGATGTCTACTGGCTAAGTTTCCCCACACTCCCCCAGTGGCTCTATTAAGTATCTCTCAGTTGTCCATGTGTTTAAACCTGTCACATATCCCATCAGTTCTATTTTTTTTTTCTGGTGATATGTTTCCTAGAGTCCTCTGTCTTCCTACTCCAATTATACTTGTTGCTCCTAGGTCTTCTGCAAAATCACCACCCTGGGCATTCACTTCCCAGTTACCCTGGGGTTTGCCTTTGCCTCTATGCTATTGCATTTCTTGTCTCCTGTGTTTCATGTCTTCCTCATTCTTGGTTTTATCTACCATTTTTGGTGAAGTATGGACTCTGGAAGCTCTAGAAAGAATTCCGGGTCAAACATGTCTCACTCAAAATGTAGAAGGCAAGTCTCCATTATCTTCCAGATTCTTGCATGTGTCTGCTAAGAAGTTTGAAGTTTTTCTTTTCTATGTAATCTGTCTTTCTCTCTGGAAGCTTTGAAGATCTTGTTTTTACTCCTAATGTTTGGAATTTCCATGACAGAAATATCTTTTAAAAAATTGCTATGCCAGGAATTCAGTGGGCTTGAGATTCATGTCTTTTCATTCTAGAAAATGTTCTTGTATCACTTCTTTAAGAAATTGTTTCTTACCATCTCCTTTTTTGTTTTTCTGGGACTCCTACTAATTAGATTGTGGGTCTCCTGGAGAGATAAGATGAATGTAGACTCATTCACCAAATGCTAACCCAGATGAATTGCATTATTAAATTTGAAAGTACTCCCTTTATGAAAGACACACAGAAACAGTATATGCTATAGCCATAAAATGGAATTTAACATCAAGAAGTGGTTAAAACTGAAACTAATGATATGTATGTTTTAAGATATTTTAATGTGTGCATGTGATACGCATAATGATAAAACCATCTGTGGAGGCCTACTGACCTGGATTGAGTTTACTTTGCCCCTTAGTGCCTACTTAAACTCTCTAAATAGGTTTCCTCATCTGTAAAATTAGGAGGATTATGGTATTCATTATATTTAATTTTGGCAGTTAAATAAGAAAATGTATTTAAAGAAGCTTGCACAATGTCTGGCATACAGTAGTTACTCAATAAACATTATTTGTATATTGTTACTGATGGAATGAGTTACTAAGGGGAAGTTGAGAATGTTCAGAATATTTTACCCATTAGAATTTTACTTCATAGAGAGCTGCCATGTGTTTCTACAAACATCCTGCTGTGACTCTGTATGACATGAACATTGCACAAAATGGGCCATTTGTCTGACTTCAGAATAGCATACCTAATATTATATTCCAGAAAACCCTTTTTGTTGCCATGCTGATGAATAGCTCAAGAAATTATTTATCAAGCTATGTGATTTAGTTAACCCAGTCAGATACTCGTTTAATCTGTGAAGAAAGATAGGCAGTCAAATGAAGCAAGAAAGATGGGCACAAGCAGAAAGAGGTGGTGATGTCAGAGGAAGAAAAACAAATGTAGAGGGCACCAAAACCAAGAGCAGGCTATTAGAAGAAGGAGAGACCTCAAAAATCCATTGGGTTGAGATGTTGTTTGAGTAAAAAGGTTCTGTTAGTGTGCTAAGTGAAATTCCCTGGAATACTCCCAGAAACAGTCTAGTGGGTTAATCTCATCAGAGACACAAATGACAAGACCATTGGAGATGGAGACATAAATTCACTAGAATAGTTTTGGCTGTCAAAGTCATTCCATCATGCAGCTAAAACCAAGAGGGAGAAATGTTAGTTTTTATGCCTAGGGTTTATTCACTGAGTAATAGCAGAGGATCTTCAACTCTATTCATGTACTTGTATATCTGTGTAAGATTCCATGGGTCCCTGGTGCTTTGACTGTTGTCTCGTTATCTGATTGCTCTGGTTTATCATGCTCTTTCTGAAACAAAGACTAAGAAAAAGGAGAAACACAACCCATGGAATAACATCCTACTCCTAATTTAGAGTGATGTGATGTTAACAGTAGCTTACCTGATCACCCATGAGGCCTCTAAAGTCCTTAGTTTCTCCTAGGGTTTTGTGGCAAAAGTGATGAAGTGGGACTAGATAGAATTATTTTCTAGTCATGGTTCTGCCAATTGTTCTGAGGGAAAACCCCTAACTTCTCTAAGACTGCACTTTTCATGTCTATAAAATTATTTTATTCCTGTAGCTAGACGATTCTTAAGCCCTTTGGGTCAAGTGCCATTTGAGAATCTGATAAAAGCCACAACTTCTCTCCTTAGATTTATGCATGTTGCAATATTACAGATTAGCAAAAAGTGACCATACACAGGCAGGCATCCTCTGCAAAGTTAGATTGGATTTCTAACTTATTTTCCCAAAAATACAAAATATTTGAGAAATGAGGTGGCCACACAAACCAGAAATAGATGCAATCAATCCCAGTGTAGTTTCTCTTGGGCCTAAGGTGCCTAACAGGGGCCAATTACACTATTTGTGCAAACTAGAATCTCACCTGATCCAAGAGGGGGAATTCTTGCTGTGTCACTCTCCTTTATATTCAAGGCTTGTACCTCCATTGGTGAGCTTACACTAACAGCCTGTGAACTTCCAGTTAAGAAAATTTTTTACAGAAAATTGGTTCTTTATTCTGTAATCGAATGGTATCAGCTCAGCCACAGTCTTATCTAGGGAAAAAGCAAAATCAATGCCCTGATCGCTACATCAACTGTTTTAGACTTTCAATAGATAAATCATTTCTTTCCACACATACACACACACCCACACCCACACCCGCTTCCCCGCCCCCCCTACCACCACATACACACACTACACAGTGCACGGTTTGGCACATAATTTCAGAGAGTTCAGACACTCCCCCAAATTTATCCCATGCACTCCAGATTAAGAGTCTCTGATCTGGAGTATCTTTATGATGTTTCTGACATCTAAAATGTTATCATCTTTTTTTTTTTTTTTTAAAGACAAGGCCTTACTCCCATTGCCCGGGCTGGAGTGCAGTGGTGAACTCATGGCTCACTGCAGCCTCAAACTCCTGGACTCAATCAATCCTCATCCTTAGTCTTAACCTCCTGAGTGTCTGGGACTATAGGTATATGCCACCATGCCTGGCTAAATTTTTTTTTTTTTTTTTTTGTAGAGATGGGGTTTCGCCCTGTTGCCTAGGCTTGTCTCAAACTCCTGAGCTCAAGAGATCTGCCTGCCTCAGCCTCCCGAAGTGCTGGGAGATTACAGGCGTGAGCCATAATGCCTAGCTAAATGTTATCATTCTAAGCAAGCTATAATAGTTTTCTTATCACCAGTATTCCTTCAGACTACAGTGGGAGGATTTGGGGGTGGAATGAGTAACTTTCATGTTTACAGCTTTCAGACCAGCAATACAGCTTTTTCTTTTTAATTTATTATTTTTCTCTGTTTTAATGGTAAAGTTGATAGAGTGTTGAAGCTAACATGAAAAGTTCAGAACAATTTCATCTCTTACTCTTGTTCACATTAGAGATTATTATGTTCCAGAATCATATTTCTAAAATCCAAGATGAAATATTTTGGGGGAGTCTTTCTATATTGACTTCAGCTGTGAATGAAGTAAAAGTATTGTGGTTTCTGTCTCTACTTAATTTAATCTACCACTTTGTCTTGAGAGAAATGAGATATCTTACCTTTTATGTTTCATCTGAAATTTCATCTCGGCAAATTCCTGTTTAACCAGAAATTGGTTTCATACTCATGGTCACCATTA
Organism: Macaca fascicularis; assembly: GCF_037993035.2. Classification (NCBI taxonomy): domain Eukaryota; kingdom Metazoa; phylum Chordata; class Mammalia; order Primates; family Cercopithecidae; genus Macaca; species Macaca fascicularis. The sequence continues at coordinate 167,631,072 of NC_088376.1, read as the reverse complement.
TTATTTGTTCATTTAATACTGTTCAACTAAACATCTTGTGGTGCCCTTACTGACCTATTTAGCCATTCATTCCAAAAATAATCTATGGGAAGGGGTAACATTTACTGAGCATTTACTGTGTGCTGGGTACTGTGCTAAACACTTTGCAAATACCATCTCCTTTAATCCTATTTTGATTGCTTCTTTTCAGGGATCTGGAAGTTATATTCTGCTTTACCATGATTTGAACCAACAGGTTATAACTGTTTGTGAGAAAGAAATGCATTTCATTTCCCTGAAGCCTTGGGGTCACCCTGCTGTGCTACCTCGGTGGTTAGTAAGAAAGTGGAGATAAGGACAAAGGCCATGTAGCAGCTGTATGGAAGGGAAAATTGCTGGGTTTCTGAGTGGTACCAGGAATTGACTGCTTTAACCTCCAACTGAGGATCTTGGAAAACCCTGGAAGTGAAGAAGGATCAGGGAAATAAAACTTGTGAGTGCCTCCTAAGTATCATGCTTAGTAATATATGCTTTGCTATATTTCATCCTCACTTTACTATGTGAAATTGGTCTTATTACCTCTGTCTTCAGAGAAACCTGAGGCTCAGACAAGTCACATGGCTAATGCATGTTGCTATGGTTTGAATATTTGCGCCCTTCAAAAATCATGTTGAAATGTAATCTCCAATGTGGTGGTACTGAGAGGCGTGCCTTTAAGAGGTGATTGGGTCATGGGGGCTCTGCCCTCATGAATGGATTAATCCATTCATTAGTTAATGGATTAATGGGTTATCATGGGAATAAGATTAGTGGCTTTCTAAGAAGGGGAAGAGAGATCTGAGCTAGCACAATCAGCCCCCTTGCTATGTGATGTTCTTTGCTAACTCGGGAATCTGCATTGTCCCCACCATCAAGAAGGCCCTCACAAGATGCAGCCCTTTGACCATGGACTTCTCAGCCTCCATAACTGTAAGAAATAAATTGCTTTTCTTTATAAATTACCCAGTTTCAGGTACTCTATTACAAGCAGCAGAAAATGGACCAACATACGTGTGAAACTGGGGCTTGAACTAGTCCTGTTAGCCTTCAAAAAAAAAAAAAAAAAAAAAAAACAACCTTTTTCCTCGCTTCACAATGGAGAGGAAAGAAGAGAAAAAGGCATGGTGGGGAGGGGAATTGTGCATTTACAAAAGCAACGTGAACATCAGAAGTTAAGAGGTTAAGACTGACAGAACCTGATCAGAATTCCTGACTTAGATGCTGGATTGATAGGAGGCTGTGTTAACAACCTGAAGGTAGGAAAAATTAGATGTTGGGAAGCAAATAGAGAAATAAAAAATAATACATATACTCAATTTACAGCTGAAATAACCCTGTTTAAATTGATTGTTTTAGACTGTGAGCCACATTCTTTCATAATATATGCTATAAACTATTTTGAGCAGCTGATCTTTTTTTTTTTTCTTCAAAATGCATCTGAGGTTTTTTTCTAACTGACCTTAAAAGTTTAATCACATATATCCAAGGGATGGTAAAACGTGAGTAAGCCAGTTTCTGAAAATTATTTTGCCCTTTGCAAAACAAGTCTTTTTAGGGAGAGAGACTCCTCCTATCATAATTTAGGGTCTTCAAATTGGAGCAATGAGAAATCATCTTAATTAAGGAAAACCCTTAAGTCTTCCCCAACAGCTGGTTTGCTTGCAAGTAGGAAAGACTAAAAATGAATCAGAGAAAAAGGGTTTGCACAATTTCTAAAATAACTTGATATATTTAGAAGTGTGACTCTGTGTGTGTTTTCTTGTGCAAATCTAGAAAACCAGAGAGCTTGTGTGAGTTTTAACTATGTTGTAATTTTCAGAATCTTCAAGTATCACGTAAAATACACAGCAGAGTTCTGCAGTTCTATAATGTTCTGTTTTGCTTGGTTGTGAGATTCATATTGGCATAGCAATGTATGAGAGTAAACATTTAATATTTTAAATTTATAAAATGCAGTTGCTGTATGTACAAACATAGGAAAAAGGTATATGATAGTGTGTAAGATATTTTAGGTATATGATACCTTATGGCTATTAATGAGAAACAGTACACCAGAGAAGTGCTGTTTTAGACAGGTGTGTGCATCCCTTTTCCCCTCTGTAACCTGTGATGTTATTTGGAGGTTTGTCCATTGAACAACAGGTGGTGCCTAATGTTAAAGGCCAAAAAGCAGTTACTATGGAAACCAGATGCAAATTTAGATCTGCGTCCACTTTTTACCACGTACAGAAAAAAAAAATGTTATAATAGAAATAAAAAAACTGAAATATGATTCACATTCATGTCTTCTGAGTCTTAAATGTCTGCCAAATACGGAGATGTTCAATAAGCTACAACTTCTTAGCCTGAACTTCCAATAAAATCTTAAAAATGATGAAATTAGAGAACACTTCAAAATGTTCTTTTTATTTCTTCATTTGTCAAAATTCCCTTTTCTAAATATAGATCTAAAATAATAGCAAATCTATTTTTGGACTATGTAAAATCTATAAATGTATAGATAAATAGTATTTACAGTACTAAGTGCTTATTATATATAATTTTAAAATGCTGAAAAGTAAAATGAAAACAAATCATGCATAGTTCCAAGACACAGAGAAAACAGTCTTTTTAATATAATTATTTAATATATTTGAGATCATGCACACATACTATAAACACATGTGGTTTGTTCTGTTGCTTTTTTTCATTTAACATAACATCACAACATCATAAGCCAACACATTAAAAATAGTTACTGGACATAACTTTAACAACAGCACAATATATGATTCTATAGATAGACCTTAAAGTACTTCATCTTTCCTGGTTTTTCCAACAAATTAGGAGTTTGAGCTTTTTTGTTATTATATTTTAACACTACAATGACTGTCTTTGTGCATAAACATCATCCACATTTTACATATGTGCCTGTAAGTAGAATAGTAGGGTAAGAAATACAAATTTTAGATTAATGTATATTCCTTTCTTACATATATGTAATATATATAGTATCATATATACATTACATATATAAAGAGAGAGAGAAAAAAATTTTTTTTCCTTTACGAAAGACAGAAAACCAATTAAAACTGAGGGAATGAGGTAGGAGAAAGTTTTTGGTCCACATAACTCAAATAAGCCTGACTTTAGGTACGGTTTGACTCAAGGGTTTTAACAATGTTAATATCAATAACAGCGAATATTTCTTGAACAGTTTCTACATGTCAGGGACTGTTATGTACTTTATATAACTAACTCATTTAACTTTCACAGCATTCTATGAAGAAAATACAACTATGATTCCCATTTTACAGCTTTCTCTTGATCTCCTGTTTCTGCTCTCCTCTGTATGGCCTCATTCTTAGGCAGGTTCTCTCTCTCTAGCTGCTCCAGATTCATTCCCTCAGACCAAAGTCCACAAAATGACTCTTGCCTCTTTCCCACTTGCTCAGGCAAAAGTTTCACAGTTAACTCTGGTCCTGCGTCCTGGATTGGCCTTGACCCCATTCTTGGCCCCATTGCTAGGGGAACATTAGACCCTGATATGTCATTCCTGAGCTAAACTCTTACCCACCCCTGGAGCTGGGAATGGAGTTAGCTGCCTCAAAGTACATGACCTCAGAGTAAAGGATGGAATATTTCCCCAAAGATAAACCAAGTACTGTTTTCAAAAGCAGAGTAAATGGAAAGCAGATGGCCACTTCCACTACAGCATCAAATCCCACTACAATGAGGACTCAGAAATTTTTGGTTGCATTTAGAGAAGAGAACAGTGCATCAAGCTATTTGGACGAAACATATCTTTCTGGTTCAAGATTCTGAGGACTAGAAATTAATACATTTTCAGATTCACAATGCAAAGGAATAGTTTTAAATAGTCTGAAAGAACTATTTAGATGCCAGCCACAACTTAAATAAATGTGTTCATTTTACATGCAAATCTAAATATACATGTAAATGAAGAAATCTGAAGAAACCCTAGTGGATTCACTCTTTCCAGCTTAAAGCACACTCCATTATTTTCCTAAATATATGGGTGTGGTCCAAGAAAATATCTAGATAGAAGTCATTTTTCCCAACAATATGACAAAATATATGGTTTCTTTGCTGCTTCGTCAGTGATTGGGGTTTGATATAGACTGTAACTTTCTACAATTAGAAAATCAGCCACAAGAACAGTGGTTTCAGTGTCTTATTACATTCACCAATTATGTCTGTTTATTAATCTTGATGTTGTTTGCTATGTAATGGAGGTAATGCAGATAGGGAAAAAAAAATGTCTGAGCTGTACATGGATTGCTATGGAAACAGCAGCTGACCAATCAATGGAGAGTAGTCAGAACATATGCTTCCTCTCCTCTGCAGTCCTGATGAACTGCTGTCCTGCTCTTGCAATCCTTTTGGCTCTGTTGCCACTTGTAGCAATAGCTTTTTGACATCTAAATATATGACTCACACCTGTTATTTAAAAATCAGATGTATAAATGATTAGTCTTAAAATATTCAATCTCTCTGTACAAACATGTTCACAGGCAGTTATTTCTCCCTCCAAAGTATTTTCTAAATATCTTCTGCATCCGTCACTCCTAATCCTTTTACTCGCTGTTTCCTTACACCATCCAGCTCACTTGCTTTCCCTCCCCTTTGCTTTCCCAAACCTCCTTAGTCTATTAGCAGGTAGCATTTTCTTCAACATGGAGAAATATAAATCAACATGAGTCAATTTAAAACTTTGTCCAATTTTAGAGTTAATTTTTTTTAAGTACTTGAAAAACATATTCAGAACTACAAGAGGGTTCAACCACCAGACACATGAGAAAGGCAATTTCACATTTCTCTGTAAGTCCAGGAAATATAAACAGATCTGTTTCTTAGGAAAGCTCAAGAAAAATGTGAAGAAAGGAAATAGAGGCTTTAGAAGCATAGTCTAAGTTTAAAACTGAATAAATCACATTTGACAATAATCTGCCAATTGTGCGACTAGTCACATTGATTAGAAAAGGTGGTTGTAGATTTCTCTGGGGTAGTGAACCCTTGATCTGCATAAAACTTCAGTCTCTTTTGGCCTTAAATAAATTGGGAGAGTGGAGAGAGAGGGAGAAAATGTTATCTGCAATAGCTTCAGTGAGCAGGAAGCGATGTGTGCCATGATGATAAAGACAAAATAGGGCCCTCTGGTCTTTGCTATTGTCGTTGCATAAAAAGATTTAAAGGACTGACTTCCACTGAGCAGATTGAACAATAAATAATGGCTGCTGACATTTAAACCTATCTCCAGATCACACAGTAAATCTGTGGGGATGATTGAGCACAAGTCTTAGAATCATTTAATATTCAACTGATCCACTGGTAGAACAATGGGCTGATTTGATAATATGGTGATATTCTTATTATCTGGGCTCACTGAAGAAATAAGCATTCTTAAAAACAGTTATTTTTGTATATACACTGAGGCTTTAAAGAAAAGGTCGATACTCATCTCCATGCCTTTTTCGGAAATTATTCTGGGAGCTTGGTATCATCAGTAAACAATGAAAGATTTCCTGACTTCATGGGGTGTACATTCTAGAAGAGGAAGCAAACAATAGAAATAAATGGATTAAACAAATTCATTTTATAGTATGCTGGGAAGTAAATGTTCTTGTTAAGGTGGCCGGTAGCATCTTAATTACCAACACCTTACCTTTCTTGGTTTCCTCCGAGCATGAGGTATTGTTGCGCCTATTCTTATTTTATCTTTCATCTCATAGATGGGCAAATGTTTGGGGAGTACTTACTAAACTCCAGGCATTGTGCTGGGTGCTGGGGATTCAGCAGAGTATGTGGCGTGTTGTAGCTACCCCCTTATCTTCTCAGTCCTCTCTTTTCTCAAGCCACTGATGGCCTCCTCTCCCCCTTTAGCAAGCCCCTTCTTTTCTGTCTGCTCCATACTTATTAGGATTTTCCTTCTATATTTTGTCCACAATCCTCTTAGATCCACATGCTTTATTTGTGATCTCACTGACTTTCTGAGTCTCTAACTGTCATTAATGTGCTAATAACTCTATCTCTCCATCATATCACAATAATCCATTTATTTATTCCTTTAATAAATATATACAAGCATTTACTCTTTTCTAACCACTACCCTGGGAACATCAAGAATATGTAAAAAGGACATGATCTTTGCCCTCATGGAGATTACAGTCTAATGGAGGAGACAGACAAAAAACAACTGAACAACTGAACAAGAAAATGAATGAAAATAATAACACATTTTAACAATTTTCACAATTTAACAATTTTCATGCATGAAACAAACAAGGGGAGATGAATAAGAACATATGAAATCTGCTATCAGATAGGATGGTCAGGATGGTCTCTGTGGAAGGAACATTTGGGCATAAATTAAATGATACACATAAAACAGCTTAGCGAGAGTCTTCAGAGTTAAGACCATTCTAAGTGAAGGGAATAGCATAAGCTTATGCTAAGGTGCTGAGGGGGGAAAATGTTGCTGACCTCGGTAAATGGATGAAAATGAACTTGGGAGAGGGTATTGTAAGACTAGTTTGGAGAAAAACATAATAGTGAGATAATGCAGGATCTTGAAGTCCTGAAAAGTAATTTGGATTCCCTTTTGGGTAGATTTAAAAGGAACTGAATTATTCTAAGCAAAGGATTGATGCAATGTAATTCACTTCTTTATTATTACTCTTGCTACTAAGAAGAAAGTGGAATTAGTGATCCCTTAAGAGGCTGTTGGAGTTCAAATGAGGGATGCATAACTGAACTAGCTGATGGCAGCAGATGTGAATGGAAGCCAGTGGATTTAATATGAATGTTTCAGCATAAGCAATAGGACTCGATATTGTTGGATGGTGTGTGGTAGTTGGGAAAAATGGAGGAATCAGAAATGATTCATAAGTATCTTGCTTGAGAAAATGGGTGTGTGTTGGTGTCATTTCAGAGTTTGAAGGTAATCTACTTCATGAATTATTGCCACAGTTCTGTATTTTTCTACTGGTCACTAGGCTTTTATCTCTCCAGTCCATCTTTCATCATGCAGAAAGAGAGATTTGGCTCTCAGACATAATTTGATTCTTTCTGGCTCCTATTCAAAAGTCCCTTTTGATTACCCAATGCTTATAGTTTTAAATATACAAACATGTTGGATTGGGATTCAACCTATTTTCTGGCGTCACTCTGCTGCTGCCCTCCATACCCTGGGTTGTTCCTTTCACAATGAATGTCATGCCATTCTCTTGATGCCACCATCATATTTCCCATACTTTTTTTTTTTTTTTTTTTTTTTTTGCCCAAGACCTGGAATGTTCTTCATCTTCTTCTGCACCTGGAAAACTCTGATTCACCTTTCAGGACCCTGGTCCAATGTTTTCTTCTTAAGGGACCCTCCTTGACTTCTTTAGATAGGGTGACTTGATGGCCATCAATTACCATCTCTCTGCTAGAGCATTTACTGCATTTTGTAATTTGCCAGTTCATACATCTGTTTATCTTGTTAGACCTGCATTTCTCCAAGCATGATAATAAGACCACTTGCATTAGAATCTCCTGAGATATTTATTAAAAATGTAGATTCCTGGCTCATTCTCATTCTCTTTGCATCAGAATCTTTCTGAGTGGAGCCTGAGAATCTCTGCTTTAATCAACTCTTCAAGTGATTGTTATATATACTAAGCTCCAAGAATCACTGCAGTGGGTTTTTTCAAGGGCAGAGCCCTATCTAATGCTTCTCTTTCTCTACCACTTAACACACAGGACATGCTCAAAAGATGTGTTTGGAATGGATACTGATTTCAAACTAATATATATTATTTATCTAACATACCAATTATTCATTCAACACATAATTAACTCTGATTAGTACTATATTATTAGCAAGTTTCTAACATTCTGGTTTTTCATTCATACTGTGTGAAGGTCTTTTAAAAACCCACATGCTATAGCATTGCAAGAGAAAATTAGACATTTATTCCTTCACACAATCTTAAAAACAGGAAAAAAAATACAAATCTCAATTTCTCCTTAGAAATGATGTTTTCTATAATGTTAGCCAAGATATGCACAAACAAGAGAGATAGAAATAATTAGCTAAAATGTTTGTAAGAAGTACACATGTCCAGAAAATTCACTGAAAGCTAACCGTCCCATAGAAGTAGAGCACACCACAGTGAACCCTCAAGATTACAATTAAATAGGCAAGTGAAATTTAGTTTCTCTTCTCACTTGTTAGTGCCCATATATGTATGTTCCATAACACTTTTCTCTGAGAGCATTTTTTTGTTATTCATCATTTATTACTAAAAAATAATGACTCTCATAAACTTTGAAAGTATAAGTACTCATCTTACTTTTCTTGGATTACCTTTTGTTTGGACCAACTCTGCACCAGGATTCCTGCCCTAGTCTTCCTGCCCAGCCCAGTCTGCCATGCCTCCCCTGCCTCTCACCTCCTACCTGAGGCTATATTCGGCCACTTTTTCCCACAGGTATGCAGCTGAACTGCTGAACAATGCAGAGTGGCTGCGAAAGCTGAGGTTAAAGGCTATGGGGAAAAGTCTGATCCTTAGAGAGAAACTAGGGAATGCGAGATCCAAGTCCAAGATGGCCTAGGGGAGAGGACAGACCACAGTAAGAGTGGGAAGGATATCCTCTACCTCAGGACATCTTGAGGCAATGGTCAAACCCACAAGGAGCTAAGGTAAAGGAGAGATGGAGAGGGAGGACTTGGCCATCATGTTATTAACATGAAAATTCATTTTCTAGTTGATTGTACTAGAATCAATCAATTCTATACCAGGTGAAACACATAGCAGCCACTAAAAATACAAATATGTTGAGTTCCTCAAGAGAGAGATACCCATGAGCCCAAATTCTATTTGCATAAGAAGATAAATAGTGTTAATATCTCAATGAAATCTTCAGAATGATAAAACTGTCCTGAAAGACTCCAGCATCTCCTTTCCCTCTTCCCTTCCTTCCCTTCCTTTACATTCCATGTGAAGCTCTGTGAATCTAGGATTTTCCTGCTTTTTTTCATCCTAGGAAGGTTAAAAAGTAGGAAGATTACTGTTTGTTACCTTGGACAAATAAAGTAGTAACCAGGCCTCTTCTAGGTCACTAACATGAGTCTCCAAATCTGATATCAGCTTAGAGGCAAGAAGTAGCTTCCCATTGAAAACAACACAAACCAAAAGCCTCTCTCACCTGACTGATATTGGCTGAAATTCTGACAGAAAACACAGAACTACTTTGCTCCACAAGCAGTGTTAAAATCATTGCAAACAATAAAAATAGGAAGGAGGAAAGATAACCTAAATTCCTGACAGTGCATTAGGTATGCTTATAAATTATTCATACATTTTCAGTCAAAATACAATGTAAATATTTTCTACATAAATATCTACATAAATATTCCCAAATTTATGTAGAAGAAAGTGAGATTCAAATAGAAATTGAGCACATAGGTATTTCTTGTGTTGAGGGACTGAACCTATTTGTGTTTTTACTGACTACTATATATATAACCTGATAGGTAATTGATTGATTTCAATTGAGTACTGTTTACTCAATTGATTACAATTAACTGAAAGTGAATTTTAATCTTGGATCCCATTTTCTACTGGTTTCTACTTTTAAATGAAATCTTTGGTCTTATGATTTTTCAGCCTGTGCAGTGAAATTGTGACCCAGGCTTAGTTACCAGGAATCCAGTGATCCTAAAACCATTCTAGTAACTAAAGGGAGAGATTGGTTACTGTGAGCCATGAAAACAGCTGGATAACCAGCTGGATAGTTCTTATTTAATTAGGATGGTTTAGTGCTGTGTTAGATGAATAACCTTAGAATCTTCTTGCAAAAGTACCTGGGGTTAAGATTTTCCTTATACTATATGCTACTCACAAGGAAAAACACCAGAATTGTACTTTACTGGTTCATTTGATAAACATTCATTAGGGACCTAGAATTGTATTCCTGGGCTTACAATAGTTCACAAATAGAAAATACTTACATTCTAGAGGAGGGATAATAAACAAAGCAAATAATAACAAATAGTATCAGATGATGATAAATACCGTGAAGGAAAATAAAAGCAGGAGATGGAAATGGAGAGGTCAGGGGTTAGAATTTGAGATTGGTCAGAGAAGTCATAAGAAGGTGGCTTGGGAAATAAGATGAAAAAGAGGTGAAAAAGTAAATCATGTGGCTATCTAGAAGGAGGTCTATTCCATGCAGAAGAAACAAACAGTGTAAATGCCCTAAGGTGAGATAAGCCTGGAATATTCAAGGAATAATAGAGCAAAGCAATGCAGAAAATAGTAAGAAAGAAAGTCAAAGAAGTATTAAGGGGCCTTGTAAACATTATAGAATTTTTCTCTTATTTGGAATGAGATTAGAAGCAATCAGAAGGTTATGAACAGGGTAATATCACCTGATTTATATTTTTAAATAATAATTTTGCTGTTGAGGGTCAAACACAGTGGGAAAATGAATGAAACAGAGAGGTCAGAGTTAAGAGACTGTCTTGGTCTTTCAGGCTGTTGTAACAAAATACCATAAACTGGGTGGCTTAAAAAACAACAGAAATTTATTTTTCACAGTTCTGGAGGCTGGGAAGTCCAAGATCTAGGCACTGGCAGATTTGGTGTCTGGTGAGGACCCTCTTCTGGTTCAGAGTCAGCTGCCTTCCCTCTGTGACCTCACATAGTAGAGGAGCAAGGAAGCTCTCTGGGGTCTCTTTTATAAGAAAACTAATTTTACTTGGAATGAATTTAAGAGAGGAAGGTAGCTAGAGAGAGAAGCAAGGCCAAGAAATTTTTGTTGTTGTTTTTTTAATTGAAGGAATATCATCATTTTTCTAAGCTGGTAGGAATAATTTAATAGCAAGGAAAAATGAGATCTTGCATTAGAGAAGAAAATGGTGTATCTAAAGTACAAGTGGAAGGTTAATCTTAGGAATACGGACCACAGTTACGAAAAGAAAGGCAGCGTTTGTGGGCACAGGTTTTAGTAGGTTACTTAAACACAGTGATGCAAGCTTATGGAAGTTCTCTTCTGATTATTTCTATTTTCTCAGTGAATAGGGAAGCAAAGTCATGAGATGAGATGGAAGATTGGATAGGAGGTGACAGAAGTTTTAGATAGAGAAAAAGTAATGAAATGACCATCTTGGAGAGTGAAAGAATAAACAGATCAGGGAAATAGGGGCTGTTTGAGAATGATAATGAAGCTTTTGTGTATTTTTCTCTATTCACCTCAGGAGTGCAGATAAAGAGTAAGTGCAGAGTTAGAATTAACCAGAGATGAAGTTTTGTTAAATTACTAGTATTACAAAGAAAGAGAGGGAAAAGGGAATGAAGAATGCTTGCTAGTGTATGAATGTATTCTAACAATAGACAACGGAATTAAGCTGTATAAGGAGGCAACTATTGACTTGACAGAGGTAAAAGGCAGTGATGAAGTCACATGATCTGGTGATATCCAAGGAACCTTGCAGTCATGGTTCTAGCAGTATGAGCTGGAGAGATGATGATGACAGTCTAAGAGGAAGAGGCTTAAGACTGAAAAATGGTCAAGGCATGGGGGTGAAGGATTTGGAAGGATCGTCTACATAGATATTGAAATTGTCAAGAATTACAATACGAGTAGTGTCTAGGATAATGACTAATCCAATAACCAAAATCTCCATGGAACTTGTTTTTGAAGTTAAAGTGAGTGGAAGAGAATATAAGTTGCTATTGTGTGTGTTTTTTTTAATAAGTCTTAATCTGTCTTGAGATTTTTGGAATACACTAAAACTGGCTTTATTTCTTTCCTTATCCAGATTACTTTCTTTCCCCTACCCTTATTCTTCAAGGTCGAGATATCCTTCTCTCAAACCTTAAATTTCCCTACCTTTTGCTTTCCCCCTCACCTGCACTTTTCCTTTTGCCAGCATCTCTTCTAATACACTAATGCTGTCTTTGCTTCTTTTTATCCATAATCTCTCTCCCATAGCTCAAGTTTCATTAATGGGAGAGTGAAGTTTGGGATGATCAAGACCAGAAAGAGATTTAGGGCCAGAGACAAAAAATATGAGAGGAAAATGGGGCTGACATATCTAATTTATATCACCTCCTAAGATCTATTCTACTCAACTATCCATTAAACTCTGTTCCGACATGGTCTTGATATATTTACATCTTGGGCATGGTGTAAAGTTGCATGCATGAGACTCAATATCAAGGCATTACCTGAATAGATTCAAAATATTCTATGATATGTACAAATGAGTGAAGTAAATTTGATTGCACATTCTGAAAATGTACTCAGAGCTTCTCAAATGAATGTCTTTCTACAGAATAGTAGCAATAATGATGACTACTATGGTTTCTACTGCAATAACAACAAATAAAAAATCAGCTCCTTTTATGACCGAATTGAGCCCTTTGACTTTTGACTAAAACATAGCACTGCTTAATAACCAGCAGAACCTATTATTCTCTACCTTACCTTGCATACCATGGAGCTTGCCAACTTGCATTTAAAAATATTTAGAGGATAGACAGCAGCCCTAATTGTAAAAGATTGTTTTATGAGAGGAGATAAGAGGTCATCAAATGACAGCTAATAAATACACTTCTTTAAGTGCTGGGTGTGGTAAATTATAGACATTTGCACCTGAAATAAAGTATCTAAAAAACAAGATATATTTTTAAGTTGTTATCTACTCTGTAGCACAATTATGGCTAAACATTTACATTCAAATTCTTCTTGGTTCCAAGACTTTAACTCAATTCAATTAGTTTGACATTCTTTGGTATCAGGAGTAAGACAAATTCAAAAATGAATAATGAGCTGAGCTGATCTCTCACACAGCACTGGAAGATTTTTTTCTTTCCTTTTTCAATAGCTAGAAATCTTCATTCTCATTGATAATCTTCCTGTATAATTTCTCCCAGCATTGTTACTGTTTCTTTGTCATACACATAAAATTTGTGGCAACATCATTAGTTAGTCTTCAAATGTCAGCCTCTCTGGGCTTTCCCCTTACATTTATGGCTATATTTTCATCAGCCTAACACTGAGGAGAATTAAATTTGATCGATACTTATGTAGCAGATCTGGATGACTGGTTGTTGATGGTGATATTTCAATAACTGTATAATTCTCATCTTGGTGCATTCAGATTTAGTGCCCCAGAGTCTCTTTCCCAAGAGGCTGAAAAGTAAGGATCTTTAAACATATTTTATGAAATACATGTGCTGAATTTCAGTGATAGTGTTCAACTTAAATGTGGAAGGCTGCATCTTTTGGGAGCTTGTTGATATCCTTGCTACTGAAAATGTGATCTGTAGACTCCTGGGGCATCACCTGGGATCTAGTTAGAGATGCCTTGCCCACACTTATGAAATCCAGACTCATTCTACATCTACTAAGACAGAATCTGTGTTTTATCAAGCTCCCCAGGCGATTTGTATGCACACTAGAAATGGAGAAGCTTTGATCTATGAGATTTCCTTTGTAGCTATAGAGGAATGGAAAGGGAATGCAGGGAAACCATGCAATAAATATTCATAACATCTATTCATTTACTCAACTTGTATTTATTGGGTGCCTTCTATGGGCCATTCACTGTGCTAAGAGCTAGGGCACAGCAAAGAAAATTTAAGACTCTGTGTATATGGGGATTACAGTTGTGTAGATACTTTGCTATGGACCTAGCATTGTACCAAGCAATATGAGACTGCAAAAGAAGTAAAATTCATTTAGCCAAATATTTTTATGTAATTAGTACATGCACAAGTACTCTAGAGCTACAGGAATTTATAGAAGTAAAAGCTCTGCCCTTAAGAAGTTTACATCTAGTACCAAGACATGTTTCCAGCTCCTACAATTCAATGAGGCCAACAAGATTCACATACACCAAGCATTTTGGGAATTATACAAATATAATAGTGTTATGTGAAGTAGGAATAATGTTGCAATTGGAAAGAGGGAAAGAATATTACTTAAAGAACTCATTAGATTACATTTCAGAATGAGACCTGCAATGGCTATTGAAAAATACAAGGGAAATTCATGGTGGACTCAGGAACGAACTATTTCCAAATGGATTATGTAGAAAATAAAATTATAAAATAACATAATGAAGCTAGATTCAGAATTTGGGATCCATTGAGTTTCCTTATAAAAATATATACAGTTAGATCTATTAGAAAATGCACTGAGGAACGTGTACCCAGATTGTAGTTTCAAAGGAGTATACTGTAAAAGGGTTTAACATTTAAAGGAATATAAAATGGCCATTAAGCCACTTCTTCACACAGGCCATGCAGGTATCTGACCCACATCTCCAAGTGTAGGAAGGGCTAGTCCTTTGGAAAGGCAGGGGTTTAGAAGTCAAGAAACCTAAGGTTTTGCTTCTTAATACCTTGTCTAAGTTTTGATGTCATAATGTCCATCACAGCCCTCTCCTCCCTTACTGGTAAAAAAAACAAATAATGTTATTTCTGCCTCTGTTTCAGCAAGCATATGATGATTCCCAAACAGTGTCCCTTACTCCTCCATCCATTCCCAAAGAATTTCACACATCCAGTGTGACTGCCTCTCATAGAAGCAGGTAATCCAAGCAATGTAGTTCTCTAGTATGCTTGCTTATAAAGTTCCACAGAGTACCTACAACAACCACAAGGCCTGGATTTTTCAGGATAATTGTGTTTTAAATATTTCATCACAAAGTCTCCCTAAACACATTTTTTGCACTATGTAATGAAACAGGAAAAAACTGAGCTTCAAAACCAGATGAATGAAGTTCAAATCATCAGATAGTTCTTCTATCCTCTCTGAGACTTAATTTCTGGACTGTAAAATGAAGATAATACGTTATGAAAATTGTTATAAAGATTATGAATAATGTATGGAAAGTCTAACACAGTGCCACACAAGACTAAGCCTATATAGAAGGTAGATTGTATAGCCAGCTATTGCAACATATAATATATGATTCCTATATATGTATTCACATGTTTTTCCCTTTAATGCCTTAATCTACCTGATAATTTTCTATTTCATCGTGCTCAGTGCCCATTCACCTTCACTGAAGTTTCTCCTCCACTCTCTACACCCTTTTTCTCACCCCTATTTCATTCGGTACAATCATATTTCTCATGGACATCAAATCTGTCATGGAAAGGTCACACATAACCACAGAATAAAGCTAAAGACACCCTTGAAGCATATCTTTCCCTCTCCCCCACTCATTACCATATATGCCCCAAAGAAAGAAACTAAAGTCTAAGCATAATTAAATTAGCTTTATTCTTTCTCCAGTTCTCTTTTTTATGGAACAAGAGAGTAAAATGATATTTACAGCAGGTGCTCTATAAATTGAAAGGTGAATGATGAAATAAAAACATCGTCTTTATTTACTAATTACTAAAGGAAATTTGATCTCCTACTGTAATCAGTCATTGTAATATGCATAGGATGATAAAAAATTTAAGTCCCTTTGAAAGCTCACATTTCAATGTGAGAAACAGTTACAATAAAATGTAAAATCTATAAGAAAGATACACAATTTAAGCTAATTTTAGCTGCTGTAACCAAAAAATCACATAATGGTTCAAATATGATAGTAAATATTTCTCATTCATAATATTTCATACTTTAAAATGGATGATTGATCAGTGTGTAAATTTTCTCCAAGACAGAGTTCAGGGATCCAGGATCCTTCCCTCTTTTAGGCTATTCTACTCCTGGGTGTAGTGGTTAGAAACAGAAGAGGAAATAGATGTACACACATCACTTGTACTCACGTCCCATTGGCTGTAACTCCATCATATGGCCACATCGTACTGAAAGAGAAGCCAGGAAGTGTAGTTATGCTCTTTACTCAGACAGAGGATGGATGTGGTAATCAGTTAGCCAGATTCTACCACAAGAGGTACATCCAGAGTGCTATTGGACCATGAATTTCTCAAAGTGTGAAAGCTTTCCACCCCTTTCCAGGGGTAGCAATGAGAGTGAGATGGGGTCTGGAGGTATAATAAGGTTAACTTCATTCAGAAGAGATGTATTAAGTACATTCATCTTGGCAGTCATTGTATTAGACATCAACCAGAATCAGCTGCTATCTTCAGGAAATTTATGGTCTACTATCTTGAACCATCATCTACAGCATCACCTGGGAGATTATGGGAAACCCAGAACTACTGAATCAGAATCTAAATGATTTGTATGTAAGTGAAAGGTTAAGAAGCACTAGTGTAGGGCATTTCATAGCTACTACCTTCAAAGAACATTATTCTGAGCCCCATGAATTTGAGAGTCAAATTCTACAAGGACAAGCGCCTGAGGTCAGGAAGTTGGTAGGCATGGGTAAGTGCTGCTGGAGAGAACGAAGCTGACCAGAAGCCCAGGAGAGAACATTAAAAAGGGGCCAGTGTGGGTATCTGGGCAGGACATCAATATCCACTAGCTTACACAGTGATGAATTCATCAATGTCTTCACAAAGATGTATGTTACATATCTACACACTCTTCTACACAATTATATATATGTCCCCAAACATTGAAAGTTACAAGCATTAATGAAACTAATAAGTTAAATATACTGTTTTCTGTATATTGGGAAGAGAAGGGGACGCCTCTCATACAAAGCAGTAACATAAACATTCTGCCCTGTGTATTTTGTACCTGAATAAAAGTCAAAAACTCAAAATACTGGACCGGGTTTACACTTTCTAATATGGGCATAAACGTGTATAAAATTTCTCAACTGCTTTTACACAAATATACTTATGAATGCATTTAAAATCCTAAAAATATAGAGAAATTTATGCCAGCCCTACTTTGGTGAGGACTTACAACTTCACTTGCTTTGTAAGTGTGTCTTATACCATTTAACTGCTTTACTATTACCTGTTTGCCCCCTAGCTTCTCTCTCTTTTCTCCCTTTGCTTCTTCCTTTCTTTAGGAAATATCCTTGCTATTCTGAAGTCTGGAGTATATGACTTGGTAAATAGAGAATGACTGAAGGATTGAAATCTAAGCAAACAGCATACTTGATATAAGAGGAGATAGCTTAGAATTTATAATTAGAAGCTTATTTCAGCTTCCTTCATAGCACTACTGAAATCCTTTTCAGGGGTATCTTGACTGCCTTGAAAGTGAATGTCATTGAGGATTTTTTTGCCCTCTCTTGTTTCCTTGGCAACAGGTTGGTGATGCAGCAGCTGAAATCCACTGTGTCCCTGGAGATGCTGGTGTGGGCAGGTCACAAACCACTGGTAATGGCTGCAGTGGATACCGAACTTGACCAAATCTTTTCATTCTAATCCTTCTAAATGCATTATACAAAGAAATTGACTTAATAGAAGAATGCTTTGCAACATAATTATTGGCATGACTATCAGCAAGGAAAGTATTAATCCTTCTTTTAAAAATAGCTTACCTTTGCACACATAACTTAATAGTGAGTTTTAACATGTAGAAGTTTCAGGTTATTGTATACATTGATTCAGTGTCAGAGCAATACATTGAAAAAAGGCGTTCAGTGTTAATATAAAGTCTGAAAGAAAGGGGCAAGAGATCAAGAATCAGGACCCTTTCCTTTAGATTTATGTCAGGCACATGGTCCTCTTCGGGCAGCCACGTCCAACAGCTACTCTGTATCCCTTGAATGTTCTGAAACACATCATGCCTGTGATCTGCAGAGAAAACGTGGAGGGACTGTAAATGGATCTCATCTGTCAGTGTTCTTTTCTAGAAGACAAGGGAAAGGGGGCAACTAGGAAAGAAAGGTCAGCTGGGCTGGGAGCACCATTTAGGGAAAATGTACAAGATGGCTGCAGGGACAGACATAAATGGAAATGGCTATAACAGTCTTAGATGGACAAGGCAGCTGGAATACAGATGGGCCTACTGCCAAAGATGGGATGGCTTAGACACTCAGGAATTGGTGAAAGGGGCTTTATGTGAACATGATAAACAGAGGGAGATGCAGGTAACAAAACCATAAGGACCTATTAGTGGAACATGTGAGCAGAGAGGTCAGAATTTGACAAGGAAAAAAATTACAGTTTAATTCACTTAAAAAGTAGATTTTAGAACAAAATGGATTTCTTTTTAAGATAGTTGAATCCAACCATTTGTTGAATTTATGCTGAGAATAGATTCAGAAGAAAAGAAGGCATGAAAGAAAATGTGTTTAGCCTAAAAAGTATGCAGGGGAAACGAATGCTGAGAAAACATAGTGAGGGTGAGGGCTGGGTGGAGTCTGAGAGACAGATGAGCAAGATTATGTAAAGGTAAAACAGGAAAAGGAAAGACGAGGAAGTCAGACTAGATAAAGATGCTATTCCAAAACTATCAAAGGAAAGAGAGTGCCTACTATGGGTAATTCAACTGAAGAAAAATTACACTAAACATGTGTACTAAACATGTGATAGTTATCATGAAGCGTGCTGAGAAGTGTTATTTTAATATGATACATTTTGCAGTGGCCACATTATAGCTTGTGAACATTCTGAGTGATGAATTCCTTCTGAAGACTAGAAAAATGTACATGTAACTTGCTTTTTGTCCTCCAGTACTAATAGCCACTTCAGGTACTGAGGAATAAATATCTTGGGAAAAGACATTTTATTTATTTTAAGAACATGCTCACTGACCTAACCTTTTGCTCCCTCCATTGACATAAGCAGCATAGCCCAAATAAATCAAAAAGGTAGTTTTCCTTCATGTTAAGGTCAGAACACATAGCATAGGAACATGAAGAATAAAAAGGAACAATCAAAGAATTCTTGGGCCAGGCACTGTGGCTCATGTCTGTAATCCCAACACTTTGGGAGGCCAAGGCAGACAGATCACCTAAGGTTGGGAGTTCAAGACCAACCTGACCAACATGGAGAAACCACATCTCTACCAAAAATATAAAATTAGCCGAGTGTAGTGGCACATGCCTATAATCTGAGCTACTTGGGAGGCTGAGGCGGGAGAATTGCTTGAACCTGGGAGGCAGAGGTTGCGGTGAGCCAAGATCGCACCATTGCACTCTGGCTTGGGCAACAAGAGCAAAACCCTGTCTCAAAAACAAACAAACAAAAAAAGAATTCTCTCACTGTTGCACTTAGTGGTTAATTGCACTGATTCTGGAGTCAGGTAGCCTGTGCAGGAATCGCAAATCTAGTTTTTAACAGATGAGTGGCCTTGAGAGAGGAAATTAATTTGTCCAGGCAACAGCATTTCTGTCTTTAAAATGGTGATAAAAACAATACCCACCTCATATGGTTATTGTTAGAATTAAATCAGGAAATTCATGTGAAACTTTCAACACAGTTCTTGGCACATAAAGGAATCTTAGTTACTATATTTTATAATTGTCAAAATACTTGACTAATCAATCTAATTTTGAAACCCAATGGAATTCATTATTAGTTTAACGTCTAGATCGGGCAGCTATGTTGAACAAAATGGAGTAAATGTCTCATTCCAATTCTTTATCTGATAGTACATCTGATACTACCTCATATGTAAAACTAGGTTTGCTAATGCTTTCAGAATCAGTCTATTAATATTAAAGTGTTAGGCAATCATAGGCTTTAAATTATTTTTCTTCTATTTTCCCTTGGATGTTTCCCTTTTAAAAATAGTATTCAAATTTATTTAATTCCGTGAATTTAAGTTATGCTAGACTTAGAGAAACAGTATCTTTTTAATCAAACGATGGTTCATTACACATTCACTGAAAATTTTTGAATCACCTTAAAATGCTGCCTGTGATATTCCTTTGCTATTTTCTTTTCTGTCTCTTTTTTCTTTTTTTGTGGTAACCTATATGGATTTTATTGAAGTGGAAACAGAATAGAAAAAGGAATAGAATTGAATTCATCTTGGTCAAGTATCTTTTAATGCAGAGCAGAGGTCAGATACTTGATAAAATAGGAGTAAATGTTCTAGGTCATGCTGGCACCATCAACAGCAGTAGAGCCAGAGGATAAAGGAGGATATTTGAACAAGGAGAGCAGGGGACAGCCCACAGGATGGTGAACAGACCACAAGGGTAGTGATGTTTCTACATGACAATAGACCATCAGCAGTTGAGTGATGAAGGAGATGAAGGAGACTGGACCCTCAATACCAGAAAAGAAGGGCAGAGCATAATGATGGCTAGTAAATTAAATGAATCATAACCACATATTCAGGCAGGCAGGCAGCAGGTGTGAAGAATCCAAGAGAGAAGCAGGCTAAGAAGTGGGTAAAGAAGTCAAATAAGTGGCTGGGCACGGTGGCTTACACTTGTAATCCCAGCACTTTGGGAGGCCGAGGTGGGTGGATCACGAGGTCAGGGGATTGAGAACATCCTGGCTAACATGGAGAAACCCCATCTCTACTAAAAATACAAAAAAAAAAAAAAATTAGCCGGGCATAGTGGTGGGCACCTGTAGTCCCAGCTACTCAGGAGGCTGAGACAGGAGAATGGCGCGAACCCAGGAGGTGGAGCTTGCAGTGAGCCGAGATCGTGCCACTGCACTCCCGCCTGGGAGACTGAGCAAGACTCCATCTCAAAAAAAAAAAAAAAAAAGTAAAATAAGCAAAAAGCAATATTTACTATTGAATTCTATTAAATGTTTAATACCAATGTTTCTCAAACTATTCCAAAAAACTTAAAGCAGAGTGAATTTTTCTTAACTCATTCTATGAGGCCAGCATAACCCTGATACCAAAACCAAGCAAGTACCCAACCTTAAAAGAAAACTACAGGCCAATATCTTTGATGAACATAGACACAAAAATCTTCACAACCAAATACTAGCAAACTGAATCCACAACACATCAAAAAGATGATAAACCATGTCCAAATGAGATGTATCCCAGGAATTCAAAGATAGTCAATATATGTAAATCAATAAATGCTATATATCTCATCAATAGAATGAAGGACAAAAACCATGTGATCATTTCAATAGAGGCAGAAAAAGTATTTTATAAAATTCAGTATTACAAAATTCATGATAAAAACTCTCAATAGGTAGGGCACGGTGGCTCATGCCTGTAATCCCAACACTTTGGGAGGTTGAGGTGGGTGGATCACGAGGTCAGGAGTTCGAGACCAGCCTGGCCTACATGGTAAAACCCTGTCTCCACTAAAGATACAAAAATTAGCCGGGCATGGTGCCAGACACCTGTAATCCCAGCTACTAGGGAGGCTGAGGCAGGAGAATAGCTTGAAAGTGGAAGGCGGAGGTTGCAGTGAGCCGAGGTCATGCCACTGCACTCCAGCCTGGGTGAAAGAGCAAAACTCTGTCTCAAAAAACAAACAAACAAACAAAAAACTCTCAATAAATTAGGTATAGAAGGTAAGTACCTCAACACAATAAAGGCCATATATGACAAAGCCACAGCTAACATCTTACTGAAAGGGAAAGCTTTTCTCTAGGAACTAGAACAAGGTAAGGATGCCTACTCTCATTACGCCTATTCAGCATAAAACTGGAAGGGCTAGCCAGCACATTTAGGCAAAATAAAGAAATAAGGGACATTCAAATTGGAAAGGGGGAGTCAAACTCTTCCTGTTTGCAGATGATATGATCTTACATATAGAAGAAACTAAAGGCTTTACCAAAAAGTTCTTAGGACTGATAAACACATTCAGTGAAGTTGCAGAACACACAATTAACATGTATAAATCAGTAGTGCTTCTATACATGAACAACAATCAATAATAAATCAAGAAGGTAATTCAATTTATAATAGCTACCAAAAAAAAAAAAAAAAAAAAAAAAAAAAACAAAAAAAAAAAACAAGTACCCAACAATAAATGTAACCAAGGAAGTGAAAGACCTCTACAAGGAAAACTACAAAAACAGTGATGTCAGATGGTTTGGCTGTGTCACCACCCAAATTTCCTCTTGAATTGTAGTTCCCATAATTCTCATATGTTGTGGGAGGGAGCTGGTGGGAGATAATTAAATTATAGGGTCAGTTTCCCCCGTATTGTTCTCATAGTAGTGAATAAGTCTCATGAGATCTGATGGTTTTATAAAGGGAAACCCCTTGCACTTGATTCTCATTTTCTCTCTTGCCTGCCACCATGTAAGACATGCCTTTCACCTTCAGCCATGATTGTGAGGCTTCCCCAGCCACATGGAACTGTGAGTCCATTAAACTTCTTTTTCTTTATAAGTTACTCAGTCTCAGGTATGTTTTTATCAACAGTATGAAAACAGACTCATACAGATAAAGGAAATTAAAGAGAATACAAAACAAATGGAAAAAGCATCCCATGCTTACAGTTGGAAGAATTAATATTGTTAAAATGACAATACTACCCAAAGCTATCTATAGATTCAAGCCAATCTCTATCAAGATACCAATGACATTCCTCACAGAAATAGAAAAAAGTTATAAAATTTGTAGGAAATTACAAAAGACCCCAAAGAGCCAAAGCAATCCTGAGCAAAAATAACAAAGACCTCAAAATGTACTGCAAAGGTGTAGTAACCAAAATAGCAGGATACTGCCATAAAACAGACACATAGACCAATAGAACAGAATAGAGAACTCAGAAATCCACATATTTTCAACCATTTGATTTTTTACAAAGGTGCCAAGAATTCTCATTGGGGAAAGGATAGTCTGTTTAATAAATGATGCTGGGAAAACTGGATATCCATATGCAAGAAGAATAAAACTAGATCTCTACCTCTCACCCTAAACAAAAATCAACTCAAGTTGGATCAAAGGCTGAAATGTAAGACCTGAAGTGATAAAAGGAAGAAAATATACTAGAAGAAATAGAATGATACTAGAAGAAAATATAGGGGAAATGCTTCAGGATATTGGTGTGGGAAAATATTGCATGAATAAGATCTTAAAAGCACAGGCAAAAAAAGCAAAAATAAGGTAGGATTATATCAAACTAAAAAGCTTTTGCACAGCAAAGGAAATAATCAAAGGAGTGAAAAGATAACCTATAGAGTAGGAGGAAATATATGCAAACTACTCATCCAGTGGGGGATTAGTATCTAGAATAGACAAGTAACTCAAAATCTCAACAGTAAAAAAAACCCGATTTTAAAATGGGCAAATGATCTGAATAGATATTTCCCAAAAGAAGACATACGAATGGATAAGAAATATATTTTTAAATGCTCAACATCATTAATCATCAAGGACATGCAAATCAAAACCACAATGAGATATCATCTCACCTCGGTTAGGATGGCTATTTCCAAACAGACAACAACAACAAGAACAAATGCTGGTAAGGATGTGAAGAAAAGAGTATTTTTATAACACTGTTGGTGGGAATGTAAACTAGTACAGCTACTATGGAGAACAGTATGGAGGTTACTCAAAAAACTACAAATAGAATGACCACATAATCCAGCAATTCTACTACTGGGAATTTATCCAAAGGAAAGGAAATCATTCTGTCAGAAACATCTGCACCCCCATGTTTATTGCAATACTATTCACGATAGTCAAGATATGGAATCAGTCCAGGTGTCCAATAACATATGAATGGATAAAGAAAATGTGACATATATATACAATGGAATTCTATTAGGCCATAATAAAGAGTGAAATCCTGTCATTCATGGCAACATGGATGGAATTGAAAGATGTTATGTTAAGTGAAATAAGACAGGAACAAAGAGTTAACCACTGTATGTTCCCATTTATATGCAAAATCTAAAAAAACCGTGATCTCCCAGAGGTAAAAAGTAGAACAGAGGATATTAGAGGCTGGGAAGTATAGTGGGAAAGGAGGAATGGGGAGAAATTTGTTAAAGGATACAAAATTACAGCGAAATAGGAGGAACAGATTTTAGCGCTCCATGCTACCTTAAGATGACTGTAGTTAACAATAATACATAGTTTTGAATAACTAGAAGGAGGAAATGGAATGTTTCCAACACAAGGAAATGATAAATATTTGAGATGATGCATATGCCAATCACTTTGCTCTGATCACCGTATATTATATGTATCAAAACATTACTATGCACCCTGTGAATATGTACCGTTATTATTTGTCAATTTTAAAAATTAAAATAAAAAAATATATACCCAGCAACCAGGGAACTATTAGTCTTTTATTGGTGCAGCATCATTCTATCTCATCCAGAAATTTCTTGCAGATTTTTATTGGGAAAGAAATCCTTAATGTGAACAGCCTAGAACTCGCAGATTTGGGGAGAGAGGTCAGTCACCAGACTGAAAAGAAGAAAAGAAGAGGTAGCAGCTCAACGTAGATGTAGAACCAAAGCCTGTTTGATGATAAATTCAGATAAATCACCAAAATCAGATGGCATCCACCCAACAATCTTCAAAAATTTTGAGGTTGTGACTTTGGGAATCATGTTTAAACTGATATCCTGTCTCTGGAAATCATTGCTGTGAGGGGAATTTTCATTCTTTGTTTTTCTCCAAGACTCTCCCTACCTTGCACAAAATACCTGAAGGTTCAGTAGGCCATTTTCAAACCTGTATTTTTCAATCCTCAGGAAAATCTCCAGAGGAAGAAATGCTTGCCAACCAGAATTGCAGGGAGCCAACGTGGGCCATGTTCAGGTGGCTTTGAGGAAAGTAACACTGACCTCAAGCTGCAGGGTGGCACTGGTGCCACAGGAATGCAAAGATAAGGGAAAATTAAAGGAATGAGCCATCTAATGTGGGAGGAACACAAGTATAAAGCCTAAGAAACACATGACTAAATAGTTAAACTACCAGGTCTACTTATTAGTACATAGACTTTATATCCCCGATTTTCCTTCAATTATAGAAAAGTTGACTTTGCACTTTAAATGGCAGGATATGTGTATATATAAAAGTGTGTGTGTGTGAATGTAGGTGTGTGTGTGAATGTGTTCTTGGATTCCTGAGTCACTGAGCTGAGTCCCAGAAGCTAACAGAAGATCAGCATGTGGAATTTTTTACTTCTCACTGTAAGAACTATTTTAAGAAAGTAAATAATAATAGCGAACCAGTGTAAATTTTATTAGATTGTGCTCCTGTTGACCTATATTTTGAACAATTTAAAACAAATAAACCCAGTTACCAGTAATTGTTGGTAACACAGAGTTACCAATAATTCTTCTAATATACACCCAAGAAAAATAAAAACGTATAGCCAAACAAAACATTGTACATGAATGTTCACAGCAGTGTTATGCATAATACCCCTGTATTAGCTTGTTTTCACACTGCTATAAATAAATACCTGAGACTAGGTAATTTATAAAGGAAAGAGGTTTAATACAGTCACAGTTTAGCATGGCTGGGAGGCCTCAGGAAACTTACAATCATGACAGAAGGGGAAGCAAACACATCCTTCTTCACAAGGCAGCAGGAAAGAGAAATGCAGAGTAAAGGGGGAAGAGCCCCTTATAAAACCATCAAATCTTGTGAGAACTCACTCACTATTACAAGAACAGCATGGGGGAACCCTCTCCCCCATGCCTCATGATCCAATCACCTCCCACAGGGTCTGTCCCCTAACATGTGGGAATTACAATTCAGATTATAATTCAAGATAAGATTTTGGTGGAGACACAAAGCCTAATCATATCAACCTGAAAGTGGAAACAATCAGCATGTCCACCTGCTGATGAATGGATAAACAAAATGTGGCATATCAATACAGTGGAATATAATTTAGCAGTGAAAAATAATGAAGTTCTGATATCTGCTCAACATGGATAAATCTCGAAAATATTGTGGTATATGAATTAAGCCCATCCCAGAGGACCACATTGTGTATGTTTCCATTTATATGAAATATCCAGAATAAGGAAACCTACAGAGACAAAGTGATAGTTGCCACGGGGTATGTGAGGCAGAGGATAAATGAAGAATAACTGCTGATGGTTATGAGTGCTTTTGAGAGGGTGATGAAAATATTTTAGAATTAGATTGTGATGACGGTCATACAACTTTGAAAATATACCAAAAACCTCTTAACTAAACATTTTAAATGGATTAATCATAAGGTATGTGAATTAAATCTCAAGTTTAAAAAAATGAACCACTCAGAATTTAGGAAAAGTACTTCCCCTGGATGTAAGCTAGTATGATGCACCGGGTAACAGCATGGGTTCTGGAATCAGACTGCCTGGATTTGAGTACAACTTTGCCACTTACAAGCTATGTGATCTTGGGCAAGTTACTTGACTACTTTGTGCCCCAATTTCTTCATCTTTAAAAGGGGTGGATAATTGTACACACCTCTTGAGATATCCTTGAAGATTAATTAATAACATAAGTGCTCAGAACAGTACCCTGCACTTTGCACAATAAAACCATTTACTATTATTATCATTATCAGCTTTACTGATGTGTTACCTTGTTGGGACCTGAGAACAGGGTCACACCCCAGAGAGTAGAAGGTGATAATTCTCTTAGGGAAGGTCATTATTCCTATTGGCAATCAACCTGGCAAGCCACTGACCTTTGGAGAGGTAACGAGATCTTGGAATATATGACATAAACATATCACAAAGTCTAGGTTTTTATTTTTCTGAGCCTTCTGACCCTTGGAACCAGAATTCTAGAGATGCTTGAGTCGGTTTCTGGTGATAGGGTTATGCTGGTCTCTACCTCACAGGAAGGCTTAGAAGGCAGGGAGCCTCACAACTCATCAGGAACTATCTAAGGAATATTTGGGTGTGCAATGACTGGCCCTTGAGCTCTGAGTACAACCACATCCAGAAGCAGTTGTGTTACCCTATGAGTTGTGATTCCCTTTTGTCGATGAGGAACTTCAATAAAGTCCTATTAAAAGACACAGCCTGGGCTCTACTCTGCTATGGGAAGTGAAGAAAAGGGTGCATTCCGTCTATTCAATGAAATGTCATACAGGAAGGCAGCCTCTGGCCCCATCTCCATCTCACTCCAAGGTTAGTGGGATGGTTGCGGAATTCACCAGGGAGGTCAGGTTTCCCAGATCACAGGAGGAAATCAGCAGATGTGCAATAGGCCTATAGATAGAGTGGAATTGGTAAGTCCAGAGCACTAATGATTAGGAAAAGAGGCAGAGGCCCAGAATGACAAAGGATCCTGGTTGCACAGCACCATCCTGGACACTAGGGGAGGAGAGGACTAGGTGAGGAAGGGTAAGGACTGACATCCTTTTACACTGACAGGTGGTGCTGAGAACCATCATAATTGAGGTACTTAGGTTGCTATAAATGTGCCCATACTTTCAGACTAAGAGAAGAAGTTTAAAAAATTCCACAATCCTTATATTCAAGGAGCCTATGACCCAGTGTTTTTGGACTGTCAAGTAAATAGAACAATCATAAAGGCAAACACCAGATTTTCGGGTAGCTTGAGCCCTGAGAGATCCAGGAAGTTTTCTTCTTATGGAATATGTTGAAAGAAAGTCTGAAAGTAGAAATTTATAGTAACCTAAGTACCTCAATTATGATGATTCTCAGCCCCCCTGTCAGTGTAATAGGATGTCATTCCTTACCTTCTTTAGTACAGGTGAACTAGTCAAACTCTTTCAAAACCCAGGAAATGAAGCTAAAGCTTCCAAAATCAGTTCCACAACATCTTCCATAAAAAGAAAACTTCCTGGACCCCTCAGGTCTCTATCTACCCCCAAATCCTGTGTTTGTATTCATCATTGTTTTATGATAAAGTCGTAAAATAGTCCCAAACAACTGACAATCCCAAACACTGGGTTACAGGCTCCTTCATAGAAGGATTGTGGAATTTTTCATACTTCTCTTTTCTTCTGTTTTTTCATTTTCCTTTTAGATTTCTGGGTCACATTGCTTAACTGAACTTCCTATTCTTATGCCAAGCACACAGAAAGTACTCGTTGAATGAATGAATCACCAGTTGAGGATAATTTAATTATGGGAAGTAGTTAGAATGCAACCACACTTTTGTGTTAAGGTGGGATCCAGTCACAGTGCTTTTGTTCCTTTACTATCCCTGAGATGTACTGAGCTGTCTGTTCTGACTCTCCCATTTCTGCTCAGTTCAGCCCCTTCCTTTTTTGGGCCCATTTCCTCCTGTTCTCTATTCTTTGTGCCCTCTGAAGCTCCTGTTTTCTTACCAAGAACATTGCAGCTATGTTCAGATCTTTTCTGAAAAAGACCTTACACATTGTTGTTTAATGAATGCAGGACCTTTTACCTCTGGGGCTGCTTTATCTCAGTTCCACTGATTCCTCTTCTTTCAATTAACATTTAAATGTTGATGATTCTAGAATTAGACCATTTAATTTTATTCTTCTCAGTTTATATCATCTCTCCTGAGGGAACTGGAGACTAAGTATAAGGTGAACATTGGGAAGAATGAAGAGATAAGGCCAGAACATTTAAGTTGGAAGCTGATTGAGGAAAGATGTTAATGCTATGATATAGAGTCTAATTTGGAGGTCAGGGGTCATGGTGGGTATGGATGAAACGTTCTTAAGAACAGGAGTTGCATAAAGTTATGATTCTGAAAAATAATTGTTTGTGGGTTCTAAATGGACTAGTGACAGGAGAGCTTGAGTCAAGAAGATTGGGTGATTTGAGCTGACCCTGGGAATTGGCAGTGGTATAGGTGGGAGAGATGGATTTAACATATTTCCAAGGGAAAAAAAGTACAAGATGTAGTGACCTGTTAGACATAGCAGATAAAATAAAAGAAGTGAAAGGATCCTGGAGGTTTGGGCTTGGGTAATGCACAAATGGTGATAACATATTAACAAGATGAGAAGTAGAAGAGGACAAGAATAATTTGCCATAATCTGATGTGGTGGTATTATTAAAGTAATGTCTCTAGGTCTTTCGCAGTCAGTGTCTCATATGGATGAGTGGCAGCTAATTCATTCTATTAGAAGTGATATAGGCAGGGCCTCAGTTAACAGATGACAAAAATATTTCAACTTGAAACTTTATTTAACCAAGGCTTCATAGCTCTTTCCACATTAACCAGGATTACCACAAAGACATAGCGTAAGAGAACTAACATGAAAATCAAAATATTTACCTGAGTCCCAGTTATGCCACTTATCATCTGTGGAAGATAGAGTATTTCACTTGTTTGAGCTCATGTTTTTTCTCATCTGTAAAATGGAAAGATAATACCTCACAGGGTGGTGATAAAAGTTACATAAAACAATGTATAGAAAATTGATTTGTGAGCCGCCAACACATAGTTGGCTGGGGGAAATTTAATGCCAGTCTTAGGAATCATTTAGGCTGAGGGTTTGAAAAGGCAAGATTTAGAGTTAGAAGTATGCATCCAACATTCTGTTATAACTGCATGTCTATATTGTGATGAGACTTGGGAAGAAAATCCACCAAATAATCTAAATAGCTCCATGAGCGTGACGTTATACTCTTATACTTCACAGACAGATGGTGTGTCTAAGATGGAAGAGACCTCAAGGATCATATTGTTTTCTTTTCTAGATGATGAGTCTGAGGCAAGAGAGGTGATACAACTTATCTAAGATCACAGAAACCACTGATAGCCAGGATAAGACCCATGCTTCTCAACTAACTCCTGGCTCAGGGCTCCTCTGCTGTATTACAGAACATTCCCCTGCTACTGAAAAAAAGACATCTCATTCTGGCCAAGGAGTCATCATCTTTTTTTTTTTGTTGTTTAATTTCCGTTTCATAAAGCCGGAATAATTTCTGGTCCAAAACTATTCTTTGCTGGCCTGGCTGATTTACCCAAACTGTTTTTCATTTTATCTTGCCCTGAAAACTAACATTTTTCTTTCTTTGGGGGAAAAAAAAGAAAAATGGCAAAGCAATGGAAAACTTCTACTCATAACTTCAGCATTTCTAAACCCTGAGGCAAGGGAGAGGAGAGGTAGAAGTGGCTTCACACTGGCAAGGGAATGTTAGCTGGAGCACTCTGCAGCCTTGTAGCAATGGAGAACTCGTACTGTGTGAAGTCTGAGACTCAAAGTGACAGGAAATGTATGTTTTTTGCTTTTTATGCCACTGCTCCAACCTGCCATGGCACTTGTAGAAATCCCGTTTTGATCATCTGGTCCTTACCATCTCCATTCCCATAATAACCACTTCCCAATTCCTTATTGAGGAGACTCTTGACAGAGGTCACTCCGACACCAGGTTGGGCAAGGAAAGAAAGTGAAATGAGAAAGGACTTCTCTTGACTCCCATGGTGACTAGAGAAGCTGTTAGGTGATTCAGAGTGGGGGACCTTGTGTACCATCTTCAACATTGACTCATTCAGGTACATTCTCCTTTGAGTGCTGAAGCGTGCTCTAGGGATGTATTAAATGGAGAGTGAAGATATGAACAAAGCTCTGATGATCTCCCATTCACATCCAGGGGGCAGGAACTATGCTTTCTTTATCTTAATATCCTTTGCACTTATCTCAGTACTCTGCATATAGAAGAGTGCACAGTACAGTTCTGTGTTTGTGGTGTGTGTGTTTAACTTGTTGACATGTAGTTCATGTACCATATGCATGGTACAGTTTTGCTGAACAAATAGATCGGAAGGAAACAATAACTTCCTCAGGCATCCAGCAGCCAGATTATCAAATGCTAGCAGTGGCTCTGGGCATGATGGCCCACGACTATAATCCCCGCACTTTGGGAGGCCAAGGTGGGCAGATCACTGGAGGCCAGGAGTTCGAAACAAGCCTGGCCAACATAGAGAAACCCCATCTCTACTAAAAGTACCAAAAATTAGTTGGGCGTGGTGGTGCATGCCTGTAATCCCAGCTACTCAGGAGACTGAGGCAGGAGAATGGCTTGAACTCTAGAGGCAGAGGTTACAGTGAGCTGAGATTGCACCACTGCACTCCAGCCTGGGCTATGGAGCCAGACTCTGTCAAGAAAAAAAGAAAAAAGCTAACGGTATTATTTCAAGCAAGAACATTTATTGAGTCCCCTCACCCCCAACAAATACTCATCAATTTGCTTGTTGATAATCTTAATAAAGTTTTATTTTTCTTAAAGTTCTGATAATAAACACACAGATGTTCCCAAGACAAATAATAATTATTAAACCTTTAATGAATGCATATTATGAACCCATGCTATGTTAAGCATTTTGTGTGCCTTTCTCATTTATTCATTACAACACCCCTCTGAAGGAGGCACTATTATTAACCTCATTTTATAGCTGAAGAAACTGAGGCTAAGAGAGGCCACACAATTTGTCCAAGCTCAAGAGAAAAGCAGGGGAAAAAAGCAGGATCTAGAGGAAGGTCTATAGATTCTGAAACCTTTTTGCATTTATCAAGAACTTTCCAATTCTCCTCAAGTGATCATTTACATTTCACAAAGAAAACACAAAAATCTATGCTTTCATCAAGGTAGAGGATGCTGATGCTTGAGATAGACCAAAGGAATTGTTAACAGGGAAATACTTGCAGAGCTGAGAGGAAGAGGAGAAGCTGGAACCCACTAGAATGTTGGTGCTCTTCATGGTTTTACTGTGAACCAGTCTTGCAAGCAGAGATTATACAGATGAGGACACTTGGAGATTTTTTTTCCACTGCCTTTCTCCAGAGTTTTAGAATGCCTGACATGAGTTTGACATGGCCATCTACAAAGCATTTCTCTGACTGGGATGAGAGCCAGCAAATAAATCCTTGTGTTTCCATTACAAATTGTTTTGAGAAAAGCTTCATATAATCTTTGAAGTTGAAGGTGGAAAAGGGGTTGCAATAAAAGAACTGATGGCAAATGGACCTTTCAAAAGATTATTGAAATGTGTACCTATTATATATAGGTATATACATCTATTTAACATGTGCATACTTGGCCAGAAGCTGTGGCTCACGGCCATAATCCCAGCACTGTGGGAGGCCTAGGTGGGTGGTTCCCTTGAGTCCAGGAGTTTGAGACCACCCTGAGCAACATGGCAAAACTTTGTTTTGACAAAAAGTACAAAAATTATCCAGGCATGGTGGCATACAACTGTAGTTCTAGCTGCTCAGGAGGCCAAGGTGGGATGATCGTGTGAGCCCTGGAGGCAGAGGTTGCAGTTAGCTAGCAGTGATGGCACCACTGCACTCAAGCCTGGGTGACAGAGCAAGCTCCGATCTCAAAATGCGCGCGTGCACACACACACACACGTATATTTACACATATATGCATATTTACCTTATTTATAATTTTCTATACTCCCAAGTTTATCTTTTAATACCAGAATAATTTAGATTACACCAGAGAATCCACAGGTTTCATTCACACTAGAGATAAATGGACTTGGGCAATCACATATGGAAAGACCACAATCGTTGCTCCAAATAGACAGAGGTAATTGTGCCCTGAATATTTTTCTAAAGGGAAATAAAAACAAGAAAGCTTATTTCTAAAGGGAAGTAAAAACAACAAAAGGTTTAGGTTAAGGAGCCCAGAAAAGAATAAGAATAGACATGAGCACAAAAGTCAATGGCCACAAGTTGAACAGCATTGTGGGACTTGCAGGTGAGGAGACTCAACCTACTCTGTTCTGAACCCTCTATGCATTCCTCCTCCATAACCCTCTATACATTCCCAGCAGCATGCTTCACTGGAGACCTCCTAAAAATTTCAGATTCCTAGGCAACACCCATAGCTTGGTGAACCTGAGAAAGTCAAATTGTTTCTTATTTTTGCATCATTGACTAGTCAATGCACACAGGAGCTTAGGGTGGCCACTGTATTTTCTGAAGTTAAAAAAGAATGCTGTCTTGTTATGTTGTGAAGGTGGTGGGTTTACTTGCTGGAGACCTGAACTTGCTACAACTTGCTGTGCAATGGGGGTAGATCAAGTGATGGTTTGTAACTTCTTCCCTATCTCTAAAATAGAGACACACCATGCTCACTTCAGTGACAAAGGAAAGTAAAAGGATATAAAGCAATATGAGTATTTTGGAGGGAATAAACAATACAGATAGAACACAAGTTCCACATTGTATTTAGGAAAACCAAACAGAATGGCCATGTTTTGTCTATTGGTTTCCAGAACTGTGTACCTGAGAGTGGATAATGTAAGCTTGAAATACCTCTTTGACAGAGTTGTGTTTAAATATCCACAGGATCCCATGTCAGTTCTTTGGGGTGCTTATTCAAAACACCGATTCTCCAGCCTGGGCAATAGCGTAAGACCCCTTCCCTACAAAAAAATTTTAAAAATTAGCCCGGTGTGGTAGCCTGTGCCTGTAGTCCCAGCTACTTGTAGGACTGAGGTGGGAGGATCACTCCAGCGCAGGAGGTCAGGGCAGCAGTGAGCCTGTGATGGAGCCATTGCATTCCAGCCTGGACTCTGTTTCAAACAAAACAAAAGAAAACAGATTCTCAGGCCACCATCTACACCTTCTACACTGAGACAGTGCAATCATAATATCCGAGTTATGGAGCTTGAGTGTCTTGTTTTTGATAGGCTCTCCAGGTGATTCTTATGTACAATGAAGTTAAAGAACCACTGTACATCTTCTAAGGCAGGAACGAAAATACATTCATCACTGTAACCTTTTCAGTGTATTAAATATAGTAAGTGGCCAAGTAACATCCTTTGAGGAAACAAAGGCATAAAGAGAAAAATTATTTCATCCTTGATCCTTCTCATAGCATGTTTTTATAATCAGAGGCCTTGGTGAGCTGTGTCTAGGGTGAGTAAGCGGAGCTTTAGGCTATACCTCCTGATGGGGAGGGAGCTTTAGACACAGGAAATGCCCCTTTCAAAATGATCCAGAAAGACTTTCAAGAAAAGCCTCCCGGGAGCTAATTAAGGAGCCAGAGGCAGACAGTCTGCTGAATTAGATCTTTGGTAAGCCACTGAACTCAAAGATGAAAATCTTAGACCAGGAATAGCCATGAAAACCCCTGAGGCTGAAGGGATATAGGCTGATAGCCAAAGGTCAAACAGATCATGGTCAGTAAACTGGTAGCTAGAGGGGAAAAGGAAGCCACATGTCCAGCTTCTACAAAGCATTAAGCTTCTGTGCAAAGCATGAGAGAAAAATGGGACTTGAGACACTTCTGAGTCTAACTTTAGTGAACGCTGGGTGATGGGGGCCTGGGAAAGAGGGGGCAGGATGGGCGTTAACAGACAAGAAATGCCTGAGCAGTAAAGTGCAAAACTCAGTGCTGTTGGCTTCCCAGTTTTAAAAGGACTTTGGCCATTTGTGGGTTTGGTCCCTCGGAAAAAACACCTGAGGCTTCCACAGGGCGAGGTGGAAACAGGCCTCCCTGAAGAGTTAATTGTTACAAATTGCTTCTTATGATGATTGTATAATTACATTTTCTGTTCTATCCTTATGTATTTAAGGAGCATTATAGTACAACCCCTAGTAAACTATGTTTCACGCTGATTTCCCACATACCTCCGCATGCCGTAACATTTTCCAAACAATTTATTTTCTTTGTCAGCTTTTAGTTAGGTGAAAACTTTGAAAAATCAAATGTTAAAACTTCCTAGGACAGGAGCTGTGCAAATGGCAGGGGACCTGTGACAGCCTGATCACACTTATTGCTTCATCCACTGCTTCACTTGACAATATGGGAGCTGAGCCAGAGTGAGTGATGTAACTGCTCTGAAAAAGTGGTGGAGTCCCAGTTTCCTTCTGCATGCTAATGGATCATGCTTGACCTCAGTTCTCTAAAACCCTCGAAGAGCATCAAAGGAACCCCTGAAAGGGTAGGGAGTCCCCAGAATCCCTTTAAGATGCAAACAATCAAGCTTAGTGTTGCAGAAAGCATACAGATCATAGCCAACTACTGCCAAGTAAAGCAGCAAATCCCTCTAATTAGAAGGCCAATTAAAGAATTAAAAGGGAAATGGTGAATCTCTTACTATGGATGATAAAGAGTGTCTCTCTTCTTTCTTTGATGTTAATCATCTGTGTGGTATTGTCCTGGGTTAAGTACCCTCGGGACTGTTTATGAGTAGCACTATGACAGAGTGTGAGTCAGCCAGAGCGACACAACTTGAGAGAGAGACAGGGCAATCTAAACCCGAGAGAGACGGGGCAATCTAAACTTGTTGTGTATGTGCTCTTTTTTTCTTTTCTCTGCTTATCTGTGTCTCAAATATGTTTGCTTGGTCTTTTAAACCAATGGCTTCTGTGAATCATTGTTTTCCTATAGATGGGAGAGTAGTAGATGAGAACACAGGATAGGTTTGTCAGCCTAGGACCTGCTGCTGGTGAGTAAAACAAAGAGCTAGATAATTAAACCATCATAGGTGGGCGTACTTGTTCACCTTGGTGAGGCTTCCTAATTCATATTCCTGTCTTAGAACTTAAGAAGATTCTTCCTATTGAAACTGTTTTTGCAAAAATTATAACTGAGAAAACAATGACAGTGAAAGATATCTGACCTAACTGACTCCAACTTGCTTCTAACCTCCAAGCTACCCTTGTTTACACCTGGGCATAGGCCTAACTAACTTTGGGAGGAACTTAGTTTATAGTTGAACTTTGAAACAAAGATGATAACAGCCCTTTCCCAAAACAAACCCCCTTCCTGCCTAAGGACTAGACTGCCTTTGAAGGACTAACAAATTAGGCACGAGATTAGAAATTATGGTTTAGGAATCATGCAGCCGGAGGCTGCAAAATTCTGAACCTCTCCAAATTGCCCCTGTGGATAACATCACTATTGTAAAACCTAAGGTCAGTGAGTGAGTTATTTTGCAGACTCTGTACGCAGTGGATCAACTGGCACCACCCAGATCTGTAAACTGGCTGGTATTGTTGTCCCCACCTGGGAACTGACTCAGTGCAAGAGGACAGGTTCAACTCCCTGTGATTTCATCACCGACCCAACCAATCAGCACTCCCAACTCACCAGTCCTGTCCGCCTAATTATCCTTAAAAACTCTGATCCCTGAATTCCCTGGGAGACTGATTTGAGTAATAATAAAACTCCAGTCTCCTGTATAGCCAGCTCTGTGTGAATTAAACTCTCTATTGCAATTCCCCTGCTTTGATAAATTAGCTCTGTCTAGGCAGTAGGCAAGGAGAACCCGTTGGGCCATGACACTATTGACTCTACTTGGGTTCATAAATAGAAAAATGTACTAAATTGTCTTATAAGGGATGTAAAAAGAAAATTTTCATTTGAGATATTAGAATGATACAAACCTCTTATTTGAACTACTTTTCATTACCTAATATTGACTGAGAGGCTTACTGAATACCAACCACTGTACTAGTCTGTGCGTTTTCCCTGAATTGTCTCATTTTATCCTCACAATGACCTTTTAGGATATGTTTCCTTTAGGATATTATTTTCTTCTGACAGATGAGAAAACTGAGGCTTAGAAAGGATAAGTAATTTGCCTAAGGGTACAAATCTAGTAAGTAGCAGAGTAGGAACTTGTCCTAGGCAATAAAATTCTAGTTAGTTAATGCACTATGCTACCCTTAATACCATTGCCTTTGTAATGTGTTTAACATAAAGTCCTATTTATATGTAAAGTATTCTTGTTATTATTATTACTATACATTTAGTTTTCCAAGCCATTGAGATGATACAACAGACCCATTAAAATGTAGACACATGAGAATATATAAAACAAATCAACATGTTTCCAGTAATATCTTCTTTAAGATCAGTTATTGAGGGGTAGACCTGACTGTAGCTTCTTCTTATCTTTCATATATCTTTAAAAAATAAAATAGATTCTTTTGACCTATCCCCTAAATTTTTGTTACAACCTACCAAATATGAAAGAATGTACAGTTAAGGATAAAAGAGAAAGAATTAACATAAATAAATCTATTTATAATATTATTCAATGCTTTCCTTAAATCATTTGAATGATTCTACATGAAGCCATAATGATATGATTTTCTTTGAAACAAATTGCTTATTTTCTTGATTCTTAGATGCAAATTTCTTCACGTCCTGATGTTTTTGAAACCAGTAGATGCTTATAATCAATGTGAACCATTTAATGTAGAGTTTTTTTACCTTCCTTCCACCCTCCAAGAAGCTATTATTAAAACTATGGTGCATCTTAGTATCTTAAAATAGAAGAAATGCCATAGTATTTTACATTTTTGTTAAGATTTGTAATACTAGGTCTGCCAATATAGATCACCCACTGTTTGACTATATGGACAATTAAATTTGTCCAAACTGGCACTTAGCCACAACAGAAGAAACACTAAATATCTTTTAAAATCTAATTTTATGTCTAGATTTGGGTTTGTAAATACCATTCTCTCATTTAAAACACACATACACACACACACACACACACACACACACACACACACACGACTGTTTCTAGGGTTGGGGCAGAGAAAATACAAGATGAATTTAGAATATCTTACAGTGCTACAAAGTAAAGAAGTAATTTTTTTTAAATGAAAGATGTACACCTGTTAAAAGGACGCAATGACCAACTTGAAAGGGTTCTCTCTGATCAAATCTGTGATGATTTGTGCATTGAAAAGCATAATTATGGTAATTTATTATAGCCCATTGAATAAGAACCAATGAGTTCATATTGATAATAAGGAAATATATAAATAAACAAGAGGGGAGAAAGGAAAACCCTTATAATAGCATGTTACATCATAAATGTGGAAAGAATGATGGCATTTAAAAATCACCGTTTTTCAGTCATCCATGGAAATTAGGTAAGAATCATCAATGGGTGCTATAAAAATTGCTGAAAGTTTGATTAGAAAAAGGATATTTATATAATCTCAAAATATCTCTCCACAGACTTTGTTAACATGAAGGAGAAAACAGTAACCTTACAATGAAATAGCTGACACACAGCACCTCAACCAAGCAAGCACAGTTTACATCACCAGCAATGGGACAGTCTGACATCATGTCCCTCTTCATGTCATGCACTGGGAAGGACACAGCATTTCTTACACACTGTAGCTGCTGAAAATGCATCACCTGCATGAGAACATGAAGAAATATCAAGCTCCAAACAGCTAGCCTGTACTTTTCTAACAAAGCCAATATCATAAAAGACAAAGGCTGAAAAACTATTCCAGATTAAAGGAGACTAAAAACTTATGACAACTAATTGAAATGTATTATCTTGGATTGGATTCTAAATTGGGAATGAGACAGAAAGGATTACCCTAATAGTGAAAGTTCATACAGTGACTCTTATAACAGATAATAGTACTGAATAAATATCAAATGTTCTCAGTTAAATGTTTATGTAAAAGCATGTCCTTATTCTTAAGAGATATGGAAGTATCTAGGAGTAAAAGGCTTGATTTATGCAACTTATTTTCACATACTTTGAAAGAGAAAAGGGATATGTGGCAAAATGTTAACAATCAGTATATTTGAATTAATAAAATACCAGAGCTACTTTTATTATTTTTGAAACTTTTTTGTATTTGAAATTATTTCAAAATAATGAGTTAAAATTTTTTTAAAACCTAGGTGTACTCTGTTTGAATGTAATTTCAAAATAATTTTTGAAGCATTTTTGCCAATGGGTTTTGATAGAGGCCAACCTGGAAATTTGTAGTTAAGAAGTAATAAATAAATAAATTTAATTTCTAAGTTAAAGTTCAGTCCAAGGTTTCAAAAGAAGTTCTTATGTAGAGGAAAGTTGTTAGATGGAAATTATTTGGAAAAAGGATTTTACATATATCTTTGCAGTCATGTTGTATGACTATTTTATAATATTCTTTCAGAATTATGAACAAAAAAAATCACCATTTTGAAATTTAAAGAATTTGAAGAGAAAACAGAACAATGGAAATATTAAATAGTATGGGTGCCAAGCAAAATGGAGTAAAGTTTTTTCAAAGGTCTTTGATGGCAAGCCAAACATGGAAAAGCAGAAGCTGTATATAAATTTTATCCCTCAAAAAAATTTCAGGATGAATTGTTTTACAATTATCCAGGGCTAGAATCGGAATTAAATTAAACATACATCGATAATAGTTAAGAGTTACATATTGGTGTCTTATTATATCATGTATTTATATTTCTTTAGCATATATCTGTTTGTATTCCTTCAAGTAGTTTATTATTTTTGTATACCATCTTCTCATTAGTTGACTGTTCAACTTTGCTGTCATGCTAAAGTTCAATTTTAAAGTAAAGACAAGTTGACTATAGAATATACAATAACCCAGGCCTTCAGTTACTCATGATCATAGTCCAGAGAAAGTTACCTAATTTATTTGAAAGTTGCAAAGTGATTTGCTTTGGAATCCAAGTCCACGTAAGGGGAGAAATGCTACTGATACAGTTGCTTTTCCTTATAAACGTGTTCCTCACATCAGAGATGCCAAATAGATTTGATCTGACATGTCAGTTTCAGTTCATTTATTATGGCTGCTTAAGACTCTGTATTCCAAAAGATTGTGAGGCTACTTGAGTACTGCAGAGTAAAGAGCCCTGATGGAGCATGGCAGTGTGTCACCTCTTTGCAATCCCTGCCCTCACATGTAACAGATGATTTTCAGCTACCCCTAATTGAGGGTGTTCTTATTTTGTCTAGTACATGTCTCGGGGCACATTTTTAACTAATATCTTGAAAGATTAATGCTGGTATATACAGGAAAACTTTACTTTTGGTTCTTTTCACTAACAAGGATTATGATGGGTATCTCTGGGACCTGTGGAGCAGCTGACATTTTTTAAACAATATATTAGATTATAGAGATGTGTTCCCCTTCTACCCTTTTGGTAAAACCATTTTAGTTATCCATGGCAATCAGGTAAGAATCACCAATGGGTACTATAACAATTGCTGAGAGTTCGGTAAGAAACAGGATATTTATGTAACCTCAAAATCTCTCTTTACAGACTTTGTTAACACAAGGAGAAAATGGTAACTTCACAATCACACAGCCCCTCACACAACACCACACACAGCATTTAAAGCTACAGTTTTCAAACCGAAATGGTTAGAATCATAAGAATGCCAAATACTTGACGGGATAACGAGGCTGACCTTCACACAGGCATTAGTTAGTCCTGAATTAGAGCCCCAAATTACAAAATCATCAATCTACAAGTAGTTACTGAGTCCTAACTGTGTGGAAAGTATTGTGCTAGCTGCTTTAGGGGAAGCATAATTAAATAAAATTGTTCTGCTCTCCTGGAGCTCAGCTTTACTTGGGAAGATAATATATTCACAGAAGTAGCTACAATACAGGCTACATTCTCAGGGTCATGGGAGTGGTAGAGGATGGGGACCAGTGAGCGGTGGCTCTCTCTCCTTGCTGCTTATCTCTGGACCCAGCCCCATTATTAAGAGAGAGTTGAAGGCAACAGATTATCAGCCCTGGAAGGAGCCCTCTAACATCACAAATGCAAAAGCCAGACTCAGAGAGATTGTTATTTGATGAGAAGCACATGTTATAATTCAGGTCAACTGCTTTTTCTGATGTAAATAGTGAATTTCTCCTAGTCTGGTTTCTTAAGGCAGCTGTGAGGGGTGGAAAGGGCGTGAGACAGGAATGGATTCTCATTAATTACAGCTATGATACTTAATCCTGTGCTAACTTAATTTTCTAATTGTAAAAATGAGGATAATACTATGTACTTTGCATCTTATGCCCCATGGGTTGGTTAGGAGAGTCATGTGAGACTGCGTGAAAGTACTTTGAAAATAATTAAGTGCTATAAAGACGTAGAGGATTATTAATAGCATCTGACATTTATTAAGTACTTATGATGTGCCAGGCATTGTGCTGGCAGTTTATATTCATTAGCTTAGTTAACTCTTCTGCAACCCTCCAAGGTAGATGCTGCTATCAACATTTTATTGAGGAGGAAACTCAGCTTTACATCAATTATTTGCATAAAAGTAATTGTCCCAAAGAGATTTCAGACTTGAGCAACCATATTCTACAGTCCTCACATAATCATTTTTCTCATCAATTATTATGGAAGTTGCAAAATGGCTGAATGACCATTGTCTACAGATGGACAAGAACAAACCCTGCTCATTCTCCTAATGATGACCAGATTTACACTTGGGGTCAGCATGGAGTTAAAAACCAAGCACCTTGCTGGGGGTGGAGTCGGGCAGAAGTGGATGGAGAAGGTAAGCCTTGGAAAAAAGAGCATTTCTCAGAAGACTCACTAAATCCCTTTCCTTCATGTATGCATGAACATGCACATTCCTGCCTTGGGTATTTAACCAAGCTAATTTCACACTAATATTCAAGGCTTGCTACAAAGGCACTGATTAATCCATTAGCCACCCTTGGTAACAAGCTGAGGAATTATTACTTCAACTGCTCTCTTCCTGCTCAAAGCTCAAAGGGACTGCCTCACATTCTCTTCATTGCCATGGATTCAGTGGAAGTTCCCTGGTCAATGAACCAGGCCACTTGAGGACAAAGTTTGAAGCCAAAGCTGGGGAATCTGGGGAGCCAGCAGCTGATTCTGAGAATCTTGGCTTCTGTTTATAAAGGTGAATCCAAATTCTGCTCTCACTCTCCAAAATTGTCTAGCAAAAGCCTGAGGCTGAGAGCAAAAGGTGAAATGAGATTTAGAAATAGAACCCCAGAGAATGTGTGCCTGCATATTGTGCGGAAACAGGAAGAAGAAGAGAATAGACTGAAGGGGGAGGGGCGGTATAGTTGTTGTTGGAGTGTCAGCATTTCCCAGCTAGGAGAGAGCCTGGCTGGCCTTGAGAAAGCATCTCCCACAAGGCTGCCCTGTCCTCACCCTAACACCTCCTGGAGCGCAGGGCCCCAGGGAGAACTAGCAATCATGCTAATTGCATGCTGGCTGGAGAAGCAGTAGCTAGAGAAGAAAGTCACTGTGCGATGAAGTAAATGCCTCAGTGCTGCCCAGTTTGAAGAGAAATATTTGCAGATTCTGGTTAGGCCAGAATGAATAGCAGAGCAACATCATCTATTCTTTCTTGCCACCCCCTCCCTAATCCCTTCCAGTAAAATAATGCAACAGAGGCAATGGGAGGGACTTGGGGTCTTCTGACTTCTTTTCTAAAAGCC
Organism: Macaca fascicularis; assembly: GCF_037993035.2. Classification (NCBI taxonomy): domain Eukaryota; kingdom Metazoa; phylum Chordata; class Mammalia; order Primates; family Cercopithecidae; genus Macaca; species Macaca fascicularis. The sequence continues at coordinate 167,589,185 of NC_088376.1, read as the reverse complement.
AAGAGTCCTCCCAAATGTATACTGAAGCTCATTGCCCTTTAATTTGATTTATTATGTATTAGGCACTGTGGCAATCACTCAGTATACATCATCTTATTTAATCTTCACCACACTCCTAAGAAATAAGTGTTATTATCCCTTTTTGCAGATAAGGAAGTTAAGGGTCAGAAAGATTCAATAACTTGTAGCAGGTAATATAGATACAAAGAAATGAATTAGGGTGAGAACCCATTTTCTCTAACTCCAGAGCTCAAGCACTTATCCCTACAGCTTACTGTTGAACTGCCACACTTTGGGCATGTCAAGCAAGAATAGCAAAAGAGAAGTTTGGCTTTGGTGATCTCAGGTTGTGTGCATGTGTGTGTCTCTGTGAGTGAATGCATGCTTATTTTTATTCTATTTTCAATCTCTTGCTCCCAGTCCCCCAATTCTTTGCACTCATATACACCTTTTACCTATCCTGTTTTCTTATTCTTAATTCTCTTGTCACCAACCTGAGAAATTAATTCATGAGCATGTGTTAAGAATTTAATAATTTAACTTTCCTTAGACTATTTGCATTTTAAAAGGAAATAAAAATGTACCAGTCCTTCAAGCAGGAGTGGGTCAAGATATTTTCTGGAAGAAGACAAAATGATAATTCGGGAACCATAAATCCCAGTTCTTTTCACAGAACAGGTGAACAGAAAAACTCAAACGTTCAGAGTAATCTCAGATGCATATGCATCAGAGGAGGAAGGAGAGCCCAGGCTGATTCTGTTTGAGATTGCCCAAATAAGCATATCTGGGTCTCAAAATGGAAAATATTTCTGTTATTTGAGCAACAAAAACTTTTCTGTGTCACCAAGGCCCAGATAAGGCAGGGCTGGGCCCAGGAGAGGGTGTAAGATGAAGCATAGTCTTCCCCAGCAATGTCACCTCATGCACCCCACCAGCCCAGGATAAGCAGGCACAGCCTTTCTGTCTGCTCATGTCACCCATTCTACAGCAGACCCTGATATACAAGCTCAGGATTTCTGTAGCATTCAAAGCAGATCAACCTACACTACAAGCTTCATAGTGAACAGGAAACAGTCTTTCTACCCTTGCATTTTCAACATAGAAATGCAGGCTGCAAAGGAAGAGGGGTTGGGAAGACAGGAGGACGGGAAACTGGAGAGTATCACCATGGTAACTACCTTCGTGGCATCATTTTTTCCCTCAGACCAAGCCCATCCCCAAGAGCCCAGTCCTTTCTGGAGTGATAGCCCTGTGCAGAAGGGACCATGTACTGCACAACTCTCTCAGATATCATGCTCGAGTGGTTTTTTCCTCCCTCCTCAGTGCATAGTCTGAGTGTTGGTTCTTCTGTAGTTTTCTGTTAACCAGACTAGTCATGGTCTCTGTTTCCATTTCACTAACTGCTACCTCATTCCCATTCCCCAAATAGAATATAATAAACTCCATGAAAGCTAGGAATTTCGATTATTTTGTTAGTTGATGTATTCCCAGTGCATGGAACTGTGCCTGGTACATAGCAGGTGCTCAATAAACTTTTGTTTAATAAGGGAAAGAATAAATGTATACATTTATCAGAAAATGCATAGCTTAGCTTTAATACAGACACCCATCAGCATTTGGCCAAATATTCCTAGTGAAACAATTGAAATTCCCATTCCTTGGCCACACATTGGGTTACAGCTACAGCTTGTTGCTTACTGAGGTAAATGCATAGGGCAAGGGTTGCCCTGTCTAGAAGGTCAACTTTCCCTTCCCAGAACTTTAAATCCAGATCTGAGTTATTCTACCTTCTGAGTTTCTGGTGAGAGCCATAAAGTTAAAATGGGTTTGCTCATTCATTTATTCAATTAATATTTAGTGAGTCCTGATACACCAAACACTCTTCTGGGTGCTGGAGCCAGAATAATGACTGAAACATAAACATGGAGTTTATGCTGTTTGGAGTCATGTATGGACAAGACAGGGCTTCTGCAATAAGACTCCCTGTACTCATTTTTTTTTTCCTGGAGATATTTAGCTAGTTGTTTAACCAAAGAGGCTGCATTTGGCCTACAAACATTCCAGAAAGGGCTGAGGAGGGGAACCTCTAATCCTTTGGTATAAAGAATTGGGAAATATTTACACAAAAGAAACTGGAGAGAGGCTTAAAAAAAAAAGGAGAGAAAGGTACTTCTGAGGGGTGCTGCCTTTGAAGGTCCTGGTAAACAGGGGTTAGCCAGAGGGCAGATGGGGGGACACTCAAGGACCTGAAAACCTAATGCCACTAACACACTGATGTGAATTAGTTTCTCAAGCAGGTGACTAGGGAGCAGATTTCAGTTTAAATGCCAGCTCTACCTTTTCTTAGCTCCTGGTCTTAAACAAATGCTCAACTAGCCTCACTTGCAAAATGGAGGGATGACACTTGCTCATCCCACAGGATTTAGTGAAGCCCAAGACCCAGTGCCTACCTCATAGTGGAAGCAAGACAAATCATAGTACTGATGAACTGTTGAAAAATGAAAGGGAGCAAAGATGAAAGGGAGACGAGAAGGTCCCCATAGACAAATCTCAATTCTGGATTTTGCCAAAACCAGATCTTGTCCCTCCTCTCAGAGTCAAACATAGACATTACTTCACTCAGGTTGGGTTTCATGCTCTATTTTTGTCTTTTCCCTAAGAATGGTGATTCTTGAACTTTAGTATATATAAAAGCAAATATGGACACGTGTTAAAACACAGTTTACAGAATTCAAACCTAAGAGACTCTGATGTTGCGAATCTGAGGTAAGGCCCAGCGATCTATATTTTAAAATGGCAATTCAAGTAATTTTCATGCATGTTATTGCTAGATCCTACTTTGTAAAACTTGCAGAGGACTCCAAGACAGAGGTTATGTAAATTAATCTGAGACATAGAAGTGGCGATGCATCGTAAATAGAAGGTGTAAGCAGAGGTTAATGTACAGAGTATAGTAGTAATTATGTTTAAGAGAGGCCTGACTCAAGACTACCTCTGGAGTGAGTTGTCTGATGAACAGAGGCCCTGCTATTTTTCATCCTCTCAATAAAGCAGCTATCAGTTTGACTTTCACTATGTGACTAAAACCCTAAAGCTATCCCCAAGTATCTAGATGTTTGATAGTCAGATGGTAGCCTGGATTTTCCTCTATTCATCTCAATGATTCAGACTCATGTAGATGACCTTAATTGTCCAAGTCTTTACCACAATTCTAGGCTTAGGCAAGTTATTTCCGTAATCAAGTAACTCTTCATAAATAACCAACTTCACAAAATTAGCAAGACAGGAAACAAGCAAGAGCAGCCTGCCATAAGTAGTGCATGTTTCCATGTGGATAATTGCTGAGGCCTATCTCTTCTCAGAATGTCAATGTAACAAAAGGAATCTATGTAGGAAAGGGGAACAGAAACAAATGACAATAATGAAAAACATTTTTATAACTAGAAGGAAAACCTTTTAGTCCCAAATATAGTTAGCCACAGTAGGCCTATTTAATAGTGATGGGGATATCAATTAAATAAAAGCTTACTGGCAGTGCAATACCAATTACTCCTAAATGAAGGTACATTCTACCAAAATGCAAAGTTGTGTCTTTAGGATGCCAAAATGCCCAGTCGAGTAGTAAAAAACCAAGCCACTAGGGTTACTTTATCTACATCCTTATTTTACAGGTCTTTTGTCTTCACTACATCCTTGCGTGTATACATTTTCTGCTATTGTCCATGGGCTATCCCCCAAAGCAAAAAGAAACTTGGAATAGCATTATGTATAGCAGTGTGGTGGACTGTAACAACATTGGTGGGCCCCAAGGACCCACACCTCTTAATATTCAGCCCTTCAGTAGTTCCTGCCTACATGGAGTTGGAAACCCAACGGTTTAGAAAATGAGACATTAGCAAGCATGACTCAAGCAGAGGCCTAATATTTGCAGATTGAGCTTGTCTTTTGGAACATTTGCTTTTGAAAACCAGCTACCACATTTTAAAGAAGCTTGATTTTGACAATGAATAATGAGAAGACAAGCAGATAGGGGCCCTGAAGCACCACCTTGGACATCCAGCCAGAGCTGACTCCCAGCTGAATGCAGTCACTTAAGTGACCTAAGCTCTCTCCTACATGAAGCACAAGAATGCTCAGCTGAACCAGTCAACCCACAGAATTTTGAGAAATAATAAATCATTAATGTTTTAAGTCATTGGGTTTGGGACAATTGTTACGTAGCAACAAATAATTAACAGAGCAATTACCTACAAAAACCTAAAGCAAATGGCACTGAATTGTCTTTCAATATACTTTTGTTTGTTTGTTTCAAGATATGTTTTTTGTTTGTTTGTTTTGTAATTCAAGTCTAAATGAAAGACAACAGAGATGTCAGGAAAAGACAATTGGTTACCCACCGTTGTCAAGAGGAGATGGCATACCATGCTACCCAGGGCCACATGGGGAAGCACCAGGGTCTGTCAGGAAGCAAAAGAAGTGAGGGTAAAGCATGGGCAAAAGTCCTTATTACAGTTTTCATAGTACTCAATGAGTGAGGCAGGCTAATTAGGCTAAGCAGGTTTAGGATTGCAGAATTTGAAAGATTTTAGGGGGCTCTGGGGTATAGGAGCTGTCCTGAGTTGTCTCATATTTATCCCTGGGGCGATTAGGGCAGTGGATGACAGGTGAAATCTTCATAAAAGAGGTAATTGGGGAGTGGGCTCTAGACTGACTGGTATTTTAGGTTGAATGCTTGTGTCACACCCAGAATTCATATGTTGAAGCCCTGACCCACAATGTGAGGGAATTTGGAGTTTGGGCCTTTGGGAGGTAATTAGGTTTAGATGAGGTCATAAGTGTGGGGCCTCCCAGATGGAATTAGTGACCACTTAAGAAGAAGAAGAAGAGACCAGACCTTTCCCTGTCTCTGCCAAGACAGGCTGTGTGAGAAGACAGCCATCTGCAAGCCAGGAAGAGAAGACTTGCCAACAATCGGACCATGCTGGAACCCTGATCTTGGATTTCCCAGCCTCCCATGTGAAAAATAAATGTTTGTTGTTTTAGCCACTTAGTCTGTGATCTTTTGTTAGAGTAGCCCAAGCAGACGAAGAAAGTTCTTTTGCATAGAAAAAGTGTGCTCTTGGGGGAATTTCTTGCTATCTCTAGGAATTAGCTAGCTCTGGAAGGGGCGGTCTCTCCCATGTGAGCAAGTCCCTCAAGATGTCAAAGCATCATCAAATACAAAATATGAAAGACATGATTAATACAGGATTTGGGACTAGACAGAAGAAGGAGGCCTGAAAAATGAGAAAATGATGGGTAGAGGCTGGAAGAACAATAAAATTTCTACTGAAAGCTAGAGAAAAAGGAACCTGTGTTATATATTAGTAGAAAAATGAAGGAGATTGTCACCTGCAGTAACATAGAAGGCAAGATAAAAGAATATAACTAGTAACTTGAAACTTTAGCTAAAGAGATTTCCAAGCAAAACACTGAATGTGTCAACTGGTGTTTTAAGTTATCTGTGATAAGATATTGCAAGAAAAATGGAGAGAAGCTAGAGTACTATTGAGTTTTCTAACAGAATTTAAAGGAAATATTTCCAGCTCATGACTTTCTGGGTTAGACAATACAACTGTTTCTCATTTCTTATATCTCCAGCTAGCAAAATGTTTTAAAGTAAGAAATGTCCTCAGGTATAAATATCAACTCCATGGGGCTATCAGTAAAATGAGGCCTAAGAGTAAATATCAGGTCAAAGATTTACAACCTCTCAGCTAAAAAAAATATCTCTTCTGAAGATCTCACAGACATTTTACACAACATACTTGCTCTCTGCTCAAATTAGGGAGAGACCTATGTAAAGAGATTTGTGTGTGCAAGATTTTGTGTAATGCAATGCATTTTAAATTTTAAATTTGATATATAGAAAGCCCATACCATTTTTAAAGGAGTTGTATCAGCTTGGATAAAAGGGACAGGTCAAAATGAAAAGAAGCCTCTGAGTCATCAACTTACTCTCAGCAGGAAACGGCCTGAGAGTACTACTCAGCTGCAGGCATGAGCCGTTCTTTAGGGAAAGGAAAGCCATCTCACAAAGTGGAGCCAAGAACTCAGAAGATCAGAGTTGAGGAGAGCAATGGATTCAGAAACCACTCTCAGGAAGCACAACAACCATTTCCTTTCCCCAAGTGATATGTGCTCGGTGGATGACAGAATTGCTATGGGGGTAATAGTTGTATACCTCTGGCCCTCCTCCTCACTTACATTTTTGGAAATGAAATGTCTACTGCAGTGATTATTTCTCTTTTTTATCATTGAACGTTGGATGTGTGGGGGCAGATTTCTTGTTTTACTTCACATTTCTCTGTACCTGAGGAACAACACCCCAGGGCTGTCATCTATGCAAAACTGTAACTGTCACCTTGTGACAATCAAGTTGGAACTGAAACTGATTTATATGCCAAGAAGTTAGATGCCAAGCCTGAACCTGATGCTCAAGTAAAGACATTTTGTGGGTCCTGGAAAGAAGGTAAGTATATTTTGAATGTAGGAAAGACATGAATACTTGAGGGCCTGAAGGCTGACTGTGGTGGTCTGTCACATTGCTGGCCCCCAATGATCCATGCTTCCCAGGAGTCACACTCCCACATTGTCTTGGGGATTATCCATGTGACTTTTGTTAGCCAATGAGATTTTTAGGAAAATGATGGAAGAAGAGGTTTGATAAGCACTTGCAATGTGGGGCTTGAACTCTTGGTCCATTCCTTCCTGGAAGCCATATTCCATGAGATAAAGGAGCTCAGATCAGACTAATGAATCATCAGAAGCTATGTGGAGAGAGGCCTTGGAGGATAAGGAGCCACCTTTGATGTTCCATCTGTAGTTAAACTATCAGCTAAATGCAACCACATAAATGACCTCAGTTATGCTATGGAGCAGAAATACTGCTCTGCTGAGTCAATCAACTCCAAGAATTGTGAGAAATGATACAGCTATTGCTGTTTTAAGCCAGAAATTTACAAACGATAGCCTTGCAGGCCAAATTTGGCCTGCTACCTATTTGTAAATAAAGTTTTACTGAAACACTGGCAGGGTCATTTGTTTACATCGTATCTATGGCTGCTTTTGCATTACAATGGCAGAGACTACATGGCCCATAAACCTGAAAATGTCTACCATACAGTTTCTATAGAAAAAGTTAGCCAACCCCTGTCAAACTTCAGCAGTGGTTTGTTATACACAGTATATAAATGGAGCAAGTGGCTAGAGAAAAGTGTAAGTCTTCATTAAGTGGGCATAGGATACAATAAGAGAGGCAAAGGGAAGAAGAGAAATAAGAATACAAGAGAGAACAAGTGCCTAAAGGGGGAGATGAGATGCAGGAGGAGATGTGACCAAAAGAATGGGAAGATGAGGAGAAGGCAGAGGGAGAGAAATAAAAGGAAGAAGAACATCTCCTGTGGAATAGGTATAATAGTCAAATTGTGTTTGAAACTTGGAATTATTTGGTCAGTAACTATGAATTATGTTTTTGTTTTGTAGGTGGTCAGTGTTTATATTGTAGTTAGTAAAAGGATCAGTGCTATTGGTTAGCACAATATCCATTTTCCCTTAATCTGTTCCTCAGAGCTATGGGGTTGTTTTTTAAGTATAAAATATGCTCAGTTAAAATATGAATGACCCCATACTTCCTCCTGCTATGAGTGGCCACGTGACTGAGTTTCCCCCAAGATGTAAGCAGATCACTGGAAGGTCTTTATGGAAAGCCTTTTAAAAGTGGACAGGCAACTACTGGCTTTTCACTTCCTTTTGCCCTTAGCTTTTGTCATTTCACTTTCCTGCCTGGAACATTGATACGATTTGCAAAATTGTAACCGTCATCTTGTAACCACAAAGATGGAAGCCCTGGCTGGAGATGGAGAAAGAAGAAGATAGAATGAGCCTCAGTTTGTAAGAACACCTTTGAATGGCTACATCAGCCTTGAACTATATACCTTCATATTTTTTGTTACGTGAGATAAACGAGTCCAATCTCTGTTTATGCCACTATTTTTCAGGTTTTTGTTACTTACAGCAAAAATAAATCATAACTGATATGGATAACGCTCTTGCTTTTCCTGAGTTATCCAGCCCTATCTTCAGAGAGTTGGCAGACAGAAGGATGAAGAGTAGGAATACAACATGAGAGCTGCTCTCTTTTTCTCTCTAGCTGTAATTTACCGTTGATCAAGCAGCCCTTGCTTTCATCATTTTATAAGTGATAAAGAGTAAGTGCATTCTTCTGATACTTTGGCTTGTTGTGAGTGAGAAATAGAAATTAAACTTAATTGCTGACAAAATTACATTAGACTGCTTAAACTAATATACTGTAAATTGTCCCTAAATTGCATGTTTCTTATAATACACTACTCGGGTCGATAGAAGATTTTTCATGTTTCATTGTGGAAAGATCTATGGTACAATTAGATCAAGTACTCTCTCTCTGTCTTATCATTTTTAAAACCTGTGAATTGACTGACTGAATCTGTCAATGACTTTCAAACCAATATTCCCCTCTGGGGCGTTTTCTCTGACACCAACGAGCTTTCCAATTTTATAACACCAACTTGGTGTCCAACAGTTCAATTCTGACACTATCTCAGATCCCACAGTTTAATGACTCCGTCCCATAAGACTTCAGGCACCAATGGTAAGTTTCAGAGACCACCCATACTCTAACCAACTAGCTACGAATCGGAAGTTCCCATGACACCCTCCTGATGTTTGATAATTTACTAGGTTGGCTCACAAAACTCAAGAAAGCATTTTACTTACACCTACCAGTTTATTATAAAGGATACAACTCAGGAATAGCCAAATGGAAGAGATGCATAAGGCAAAGTACGAGGGGTGAGGCATGAAGCTTCCATGCCTTTTCTGAGCATGCCATCCTCTGAGCAAGTGGAAATGTTCACCAACCTGGAAGTTCTCCAAACCTCCTTCTTCAAGAGTTTTTGTAACCCATGGCAAGGCACAGTGGCTCACGCCTGTAATCCCAGTAGTTTGGGAGGCCAAGGTGGGTGCATCACCTGAGGTCAGGTGTTTGAGAACAGCCTGGCCAACATGGTGAAACCCCATCTTTACTAAAAATACAAAATTTAGCCAGGCATGGTGGCAGGCGCCTGTAATCCCAGCTACTCAGGAGGCTGAGGTAGGAGAATCACTTGAACTGGGGAAGCAGAGGTTGCAGTGAGCTGTAGTGCTCAAGCACTACAGCTTGGGCAACAAGAGCAAAACTCCATCTCAAAAAAAAAAAAGCGGGGAACAGAGGTGGGTGCATTTTCTAACCCAATCTCCAGCTCCTCCTTCCCTCCCCAGAGGTCAAGAGGCAGAGCTGAGAGTTCCCATTCGTTTAACACACATGTGGTCTTTCTAGTGACCAGCTCTTATCCTGAAGCTATCTAGAAGGCCCAACATAAATCACCTCATAAAAAGAGTTATCCAAAGGGGTTCTTTATGAATAACAATAGACATCCCTATCACTCAATAAACTCCTAGGGTTTTAGGCACTCTGCACCAAAAACAGGGGACAAAGTCTAGAGTATTTTCTCCAGCGGTTAATGAGATGAGTATGAAATTCATAAAATTCTCAACTCTTACATCTTGATATGGTTTGGCTGTGTCCTCAACCAAATCTCAACTTGAATTGTATCTTCCAGAATTCCCATGTGCTGTGGGAGGCACCCAGAGGGAGGTAATTGAATTATGGGGCTGGTCTTCCCCATGCTATTCTCATGATAGTGAATAAGTCTCAAGAGATCTGATGGGTTTATCAGGGGTTTTCACTTTTGCTTCTTCCTCACTTTCTCTTGATGCCACCATGTAAGAAGTGCCTTCGCCATGATTCTGGGGCCTCCCTAGCCATGTGGAACTGTAAGTCCAATTAAACTTCTTTTTCTTTCCAGTCTCGAGTGTGTCTTTATCAGCAGCAGGAAAAGGGACTAATACACATCTGTAAGAAGAAGCGATGGTAGCCAATTTAAAACTCTTCAGATAATCCTTGTATTATCATTATAAAATTCAGATAATCCATGCTATCCAAGACTGGGTAATTTATAAAGAAAAAGAGGTTTAATGGACTCAGTTCCACATGGCTGGAGAGGCCTCACAATCACGGTGAAAGGTAAAAAGGCACATCCTGCATTGGTGGCAGGCAAGAGAGAGAATGAAATCCAAGAGAAAGGGGTTTCCCCTTATAAAACCATCAGATCTCATGAGACTTATTCACTACCATGAGAACAGTATCGGGGACGGTCTTTTAGATTATGGAGATGATTTTTTAGTTAACGTATACTAATTAAAAGAGGAAATCTATAAGGGACAACAGTTTGGTTCAACTAAGCTAATTGGAGTTCTGCTCCCTAGAACAGGGGTCCTCAGCCCCAGGGCTGTGAATGGGTACTGGTCTGTGGCCTGTTAGGAACTCGCCACACAGCAGGAAGTGAGCAGTGGGGGAGCCAGCATTACCACCTCAGCTCTGCCTCCTGTCAAATCAGTGGCAGCATTAGATTCTCATAGGAGCACTAACCCTATTGTGAATTGAGCATGTGAGGGATCCAGATTGCACACTTCGTATGAGAATATAACTAATGCGTGATGATCTAAGGTGGAACAGTTTCATCCTGAAACCATACCCACCCCACCCTCTCCATGGAAAAAATGGTCTTCCACAAAACCTGTCCCTGCTGCCAAAAAAGGTTGGCAACCACTGTTCTAGAAGAAACAACGGAGAAGTCCGAGATTTTGAGACTAAAATCTTCTCAGGCTGTCAAATGTGTTAAAGCTACTTCCACGAAGCTGTTCAGACCATGGATAGATTCTGTCTGAAGTGCTCTCTTATATATCCAGAGCCACCCACCCATCTGACTGCCTTGCCTGGAACTTTGTCTCTCTGACTTCAAGCACCCTTAATAACAGCTGCCCACCCTGACCCCATCAGATCCACATCTGCCCATCATTAATCCTTATAATCAGTTTCCTGATCCAATTGGTTGTCCATGACTTTATCTGACCTCAACTATCATCCATTTCAGTAGCATAACATGAGGCAATTACACACAGCATCTGTACTAAAGTTGTTGCAGTGAGTCCCCTACTGCTACTATTTTAACTATAATAACTGCCATAAAAAATGCACCCACATATATGCATTCACACACATACACAAACACATACATACACACACCAATAATAGTGCAACACTTAAAAGTTATCAGGTTATAAGAAAGAAGATTAACAGAAAGTCAAGATAATTCTGATCCAGTTTTCTTTTTTAAAAAAGAAAGCTATATTTTTTATATAAAACATTCTCTTCAGTCAAAAGTCTTTTCAGGAAACAAAAGTCTTTTCAGGAAACAAAAGTTTTACAAAATTATTTTCTGTGACTACATGTACCAAGCATTTGATCAATTCTAATCATTTCATTTAAAAAATCAGAAAAAAAGTTAATTTTTCCCCAAATTCACACAAAAAGACAACTATTAGTTTACCGAACATTTAACTTCTGGCTAATGAAGTGTTGTGTATGCTCAGCCTAGAAAAGCTGAGAGCAAAACAGTGATAAAGCAGTGGAATCTGACCCCTATAAAAAGATATGCAGTATTAAAGCTGGATATACAGTTAAGTAGAATTCATGAGGGAAAAAACAGACCAATCCACTTGCAAGATATGAGATGGCATATCTAGAATAGATGGTTAAGTATTTGGACGTGGATTACAGCTAATCCAAAAATACATAGGTGGGTATATATTTAAGCTAAGCACATTTAGGTAAATGCAAAAATGTCAGATGCATTTATTATGTCTTTGCTAATATGTAAAATATTTAATTTATACTAGTGTTTTGCTTGAGTTAATGCTATCAAAGAGAAGTAAGCAAATCAGAAGGCTCATAGAAATGTAACAGAGAAAACTGAAACAGAAAAAAATAGGTTTTCTAACAAGACATAATAAATAAGTAGGGATATAAAATGAAAGCTGGCTAAAAAATAAAAAAGTACCAATTGCCTTAAAAATCTGTCCTAATAGAAGAAATGAAGAAAAGTAAAATCAACAGAAACTAATGGTAATAAGCAAAGTTGAAGATAAAAACTTGGTGAGTTGAGTATTTCTAAGCAATTGGAATGAGGGAAATGCATCTGAACCACAAAAGGCATAAAAGCTAGGAGCCAGTATACACTTGGCAATCTCGTCTGTGTAGCTTTACTGAACTGACCAAAACACTGCCAATTTGTTTTGTTTTGTTATCTGCCATTATAATGAATAGTTACTGAGCAATTGATTGTATCATTGTGCACTTGGTTGGATTTGGTCATTAAGATGGATGAAATGATTGGACCAAGTGTTTCATGGTCTGGCAATCTTAGTCACCTTAATGACCCAATTGCATTGACCGTGGAGAAGCCTGACTGCCATGCATTCTCTCCATCTTCAATGGATATATTCTTATCATCCATAAACTGTACTTCTAGCTGTTTTCATGTTGCCTCTATTTTTTAAAAAGTCTCTGAAAACTAAGTTGCCGCTAAAGAAGGTCTAAAATGAACATAAACTAATAACATAACTATATTAAGACACAAATCTGTAAGCATATTGTAGATAAAGAATTTAAAAATAGTACCTACAACTGAGATGCTTTAAAAAAAAAAAAAAAAAAAAAGGTACAAGATAAAACTTCCACTATGGAATCATTAAATTGAGATTTGTAGATCCTGACATGCCTTTTTCCATCCTCCACCCAGAGTATAATTTTATGTCATTAAGTATAAATTGGACTTTATCAACTTCAGGGTATGGTGTCCTGATCTCCCAGCTGCATTCAATAGAGCCTCAAGCCTGTAGGCTTAGCCCTGTCTCCCATCCTGAGGCAGTGCTTATTGAGGCTGGTGAGGTCTTGAAATAAATCTAGACACCTAGACTGGAGGCCTGAAAATTTATCTATGACTGTTAGGGGTTTTTTCATGACTTACAACTGTCTTTTCCTGCCCGTTTAACCCGAAAACTGTAATTGCAGGGTGAATCGTAGGTGTCCTTGTAGCCCATGTTAGAGCTCTCCCCCTGATAATTAGCCTTGGCTGTGTTATCTTACTTCTGCTTAACGTACTTCTTTTTGGTTTGTGACCAGTTATCATGAGACAGGCATCCATCTCCCTATTCCCAGAGCCCAATTCTGCACTGTAGTATATCTGGCTAGAGCCTGGACCCCACCTGGCACCTGTCAGCGCTCCACCCCAGGAACTGGAGCTTTGCCTGAACTCATCCTTCTGGAGGGGATTCTGCAACATATGGGCACATCTCCCAGAACCATGACTGCCACCTGCCTGGCTCCCAAGGGCTCACCCACTGCTGTGCTCTGTCCTACCACATTGGACCTAGTGTCCAAGATTGCCTGAACCATGCCTGAACTTCCTCCGTGTTTTTCAGCTGGGCTTTGTCCTTGCCATTTCGGGAACTAACATTACAGTTTCATCTCCTTGGCTTCTGCTCCACTAGTCTGATGCTTCTAATATCTGACATCTTTCCTATACCAAACCCCTTCATACCTCAACCTACTAGAAGTAACATCAAACTGGAGGCCCAGAAACCAGTTTCTAGCATTATTTCAGACACTAACTAGTTGTTTTTAATTTTCCAGTCTCAGTTATCTGAACTACAAAGTAAAAGCTGTTGGAGCACAATGCCAGAAGTTCCATTTGATTTTGATCTTCATTTATTCTACAGAAAGGCTTAATATTTGGTTTAGAAAAGTGAAGAAATTGTAAAATGAGCATTCATAAAGTTGGTGAGAAATGTTCCTGTTAGGATGACATAAAGGTCAATATTATACATTCTGATTTGGTTCTATTTAGTGTTATATTCATGATCTAGAAGGGAGTATGCAGCACACAGTGAAATTTGTAAATTATATTAAAATTTAACTTATTGAAGACAAAATAATATAAATGGACCTAAAGTGCTTAGAAGACAGGTAGAAAATATTAGTATTTGGACTATAAAAATGCCAGTGAATATATCAGGGATAATATTATTCAAATAGATGTTACACAGGTAAGAAAAATAGTAGAATCCATGTCCAAACTATTCAAAGACAAGTTCCATAAAAATTTTGAATTAAGAAAGCAGTAGAGTAATATAAGATGAAAATCAATTCTAACTTGGAAACAGAGCGATGATTAGAGAGTGACACCTGATCTTATCCCCTATGGCAACCAGGAGCTGTTTTCCAACCCCATCTCTCTTGCTTTCCTTCAGCTATGAACACAGTCGGGGGAAAAGCAAGATACTTACTTTTCCAACCTCCCTGCTGTCCAGGTATGATCATTCAACTCAATTCTGACCAATGCAGCACAGAGTAGACTGCTGGGAGGATTCTGGGGAAGTTGTTACTTTTTTACAAAAGGGCCATGTATTGGTACTCCCGCTTCCTCTCTTACCTGCCTAAAAAACATCTGTAATATCTGGAGCTGCAGCAGCCATTTCACCATCAGAGACAACACCCAAAGGATGGGAGGAAGGCAGAAAGGGGGAAGGCACACACACACACAAAATGGTTAAAGATGTCCCAGCATACAAAAGTAAAGAGCTTGGGTCCCTAATGATGCCATCCATGAGATGAATAAATGCAAGCAACTACTTACCGCCATGCTTCTTATTATGGAATAATGTTCAACTCTTATTTTTATTTATTTATTTATTTATCTCTAAGAAACAAGGTTTTGCTATGTTGCCCACACTGGACTCAAACTCCTGGGCTTAAATGATATTCCTGTCTCAGCCTCTTGAGTAGCAGAGACTACAGACGCACCCCATTGTGCCCTGCTTCAATTCTTAATTTTTTAAGTCATTATTAATTGGGTTCAGTTACTTATAGCTTTAAAGCCTTCCTGGTACATCCGTTCTATGCCTGGTTTTGCACATACACACATACACTCCAAAAAATTTTACCCAACAGTCATGAGTCTTATATAAATGGCAGAGTATAAGTAGCATTTCTGGTGCAAGGGAGTTGGGTTTAAGCAAATTTTATTTCTGTTTTCAAAAAATTAAAATGAGGAGAAAAATGTTTATTCATAAAACTAATGAATTTATTATTGGTTCACTAATCTAGAGTTGAATATTGCAGTTATGTTTTGAGAATAGATAAAAAAGTACTAATCCCAAAGAACCAGCCTCTGTTCACCAAGAGCAAATCATGCTAGTTTCTACATTTCTTTGAATGGGATATAATGTATTAAATAAAGGAAAGTCATTCATTCACTGAAGATTTACTGAGTGACTTAAGATGTGATGGGCCATGTGCTAAGAACTGGAGATACAAAGATAAATACAATTTAATTCCTTCCTTTCACAAATTTGTTACTTTTTTAGTTCCCCTCTAGTGATGAAAATAGGCAGGTAAATAAATACTGTCAACATGTGATAAATGCTTGACAGTGGCCTGTACAAGAAAGAATTGTAACATAAGAAATGGTGGTATGAGGAATGTCATTTTTCACAGAGGAGAGTCAGTTTTAGCTGTTACTCGGAAAAAAATGAGAATTCAATCACTAAACAATGGGGAAAATTATTCTGTGAATTGAAATCAGTGTGTATAAAGACATAGAAATAATTAAGCAGAGATATATTTAGAACATGCAGTAAATTAAATATTTAGGGATGTCATTGGAGAGGTAGGCAGACAGGTTACGTGATGATGAGGCATTTAGACATGTTTCTGACATGAACTGAGAGCCACTGCGGGGTATTAAGTAGAGGAGGACCATGATCTGGCAGGTTTGTTTCAGAAAACTGATTCTGGTTGTAAGTAGAGGAAAGATTATCAAAGTGAGACTACAGGCAGGGGAAGTAATTGGAAAACTACCATTAAAAAATCTGACAAAAAAATGAGAATTTAAAGTATTGACATCTAGAAGGTTTCGTGACTTATTGAACGTGGGTGAAGAGAAAGAGAGAGGTTTCCAGGATATTTCTGGCTTGGGCAAGTGGGTGAGTGGTAGTCCTATAAACAAGAATAGGGATTGCAGGAAGAGGTGCATATTTTGGTGAGAGGATGCAGGGGGAAGAAAAAAATGTTCATTTTGGGAGAATGAATCATGCATATGGAGATCTACATTTGAAGCAAAATTCCAACAAGGTCTAGGCTGAAAATAGAGAATTTAGAGTCATACCCAAAGATGTGGTGGTGGTGGAAGCTGTGGGGATTGCTGAGAATGCCCAGGCAAGTGGAGACTGAGGAAGAGAAACCTGACAAAAAGAAAGGGAAGGCATCCAGTGATGGAGAAAGAAAATTAGGAGAGTAAGGTGTCATTGAAACAAAGGTAAGAGAAAATTAAAGAAAAAGCCAAACAAAACAGGAGTGGTTAGTCTTGAAGCTTCAGAGAAGTCATATAAGGTAAGAAATAATAAGGGTCCATATGTATGTATTTGTGTGTGTGTTGCAACTATGAACTTCCTGGTGAACCAATGTAGTGGTGAACCCAAAAGGCAAATTGCTGAGAGCTGAGAGTTGAAGATGGGGTGAACAAGTGCAGATGGTGGGCAAAGGAGTACAGTAAGATGGAGAACTAGAGTTGAAGGATAATGTTTTACTTATAAAGAGAAGAAAGAGGCTAGAGCCATCTAAAGGATGAGGCTAAACATTCAGTTGAAAAGAGGGTGATGATATAAGAGATGGGATAGGAGAACCAATGTCTCTGAGGAATTACTGTGAGAAGATGATATTCCAAATATGGAGGGGAAACTTCCACCTCCACTTGGCCAGGTTCGGGTGCTGATAAGTCTGAAGGTGGCAAAGCAGCAAATGGGTGGAGTCCCTGCCTGAATGCATCTACTTTGTAAGTGGGAGCAGGGTCATGGTATTAGTCATCTGCTGAGAATAAAGGGGGACAGATGGAATAGTAAGCCCAAGGAGAGTGGAAAAAACTGAAATCTGCAATATGCCACATGGGATAAAAGACAGAGTGGAGAAAAAAAAAATTTTCAGACACAGCTTATATGTTATGTTTATATGCTAGAGAGTGGAGGTAGAAGGAGAGACAGGTTGAAAAGAGAGATGAGAGGAGGCGTAATTGATGCATCCTGGAGAGTGTGATCAGCTTTTCATAGGGGGAATGTAACCTTTTCCTCTGACATAAGAAGGAATTAAGTGAGGGATTTGGGACTCAGTTATTCATTTAATAAATAATGTTTCCAGAGTCTTATGCACAAGGTGAAGAAAGAAATTTGGACTAGATAAAAAGGCAATTCAGTAGGCAAAATACCTTGCTGAATCAATGTTGATTAATGATTTGATGTTTGTGTGGAGGGAGAATTCTATTTGCCTGGCCAAGGATTCTGTCCTTGGCTCTGTCCTGTAAGGTTTTTTTGTTTTTGTTTTTCGAAAAATTCAATACCTTGGGTCAGAAAATATAAGGCTTGCTCATTAAATGTGTACAAACAAGCCAGAAGGGACAAAGATGATGGAGATCTGGGATGACAGAATTAAGATTTAAAGAATATTGACAGAGTGAAATGATTGGTTTTATCTAAGAAGATAAAAATAAACAAGAATATATATCCAATATTCTACCCTGGTGAAAACAATGAAACAAAACTATAATAGAATTGAAAAGTTCAAGATGGTATAAAGAAATGTTTTGATATTCTAGTTGGAGTAAATTAGTGGTATTCTAGACATGGTAGTATGGGCTTTTGTGAGCCTATTTTTTCTTAAATTTATTTATTTCAGTAGGTTTTTGGGGAACAGGTGGTGTTTGCTAACATGAATAAGTTCTTTAGTGGTGATTTCTGAGATTTTGGTGCACCCATCACCCAAACAGTGTACACTGTACCCAAAGTGTAGCATTTTATCTCTCACCCCCCTCAACCTTCCCTCCAAGTCCCCAGAGTCCATTGTATCATTTTTATGCCTTTGCATCCTCATAGCTTAGCTCCCACTTATGAGTTAGAACGTACAATGTTTGGTTTCCATTCCTGAGTTACTTCACTTAGAATAATGGTCTCCAATTCCATCTAGGTTGCTGAAATTGCCATTATGTTTTTCCTTTTTATGGCTGAGTAGTATTCCATGGTATACCACATTTTCTTTACCCACTCATTGATTGATGGGCATTTGGACTGGTTCTATATTTTTGCAATTGCGAATTATGCTGCTATGGACATGCATGTGTGAGTATCTTTTTCGTATAATGACTTTTTTTCCTCTAGGTAGATACCCAGGAGCAGGATTGCTGGATCAAATGGTAGATCTACTTAAATAGTGTGGAATCTCCGCACTATTTCCCATAGTGATTGAACTAGTTTACTTTCCCACCAACACTGTAAAAGTGTTTCCTTTTCACTACATCCATGCCAACATCTCACTTTTTGATTTTTTTTTTATTATGACCATTCTTGGTAAGAGTGAGGTGGCATCACATTGTGGTTTTGATTTGCATTTCCTTGATAATCAGTGATGTTGAGCCTTTTTTCATATGTTTGTTGGCCATCTACTGATCTTGGTTTGAGAACTGTCTATTCAAGTCATTAGCCCACTTTCTGATGGGATTGTTTGTATTTTTCTTGCTGATTTGATTGAGTTGCTTGTAAATTCTGGATATTAGTCATTTGTCAGATGTGTAGATAGCAAAGATTTTCTCCCACTCTGTGGGTTATCTGTTTACTCCTTTGATTATTTCTTTTGTTCTGCAGAAGCTTTTTAGTTTAAGTCCCATCTATTTATCTTTGTTTTGGTTGCCTTTGCTTTTGAGTTCTTGGTCATGAAGTCTTTGCCTGAATCAATGTCTAGAAGGGTTTTTCCAATGTCATCTTCTAGAATTTTTATGGTTTCAGGTCTTAGATTTAAGTCTTTGATCCATCTTGAGTTGATTTTTATGTGAGGTGGGAGATGAGGATCCAGTTTCATTCTTCTACACGTGGCTTGCCAATTATCCTAGCACCATTTGTTAAATAGGGTGTCCTTTCCTCAGTTTATGTTTTTGTTTGCTTTGTCAAAGATCAGTTGACTGTGAATATTTGGCTTTATTTCTGGGTTATCTATTCTGTTCCATTGGTCTATGTGCCTATTTTTATACCAGTACTGTCCTATTTTGGTGACTATGACCTTATAGTATAGTTTGAAGTCGGGTAACATAATGTCTCCAGATTTGTTCTTTTTGCTTAGTCTTGCTTTGGCTATGTGGGCTCTTTTTTGGTTCCATAAGAATTTTAGGATTGTTTTCTCTAGTTCTGTGAAGAATGATGGTGGTATTTTGATGGGAATTGCATTGACTTTGTAGATTACCTTTGGCAATATGGTCATTTTTTTGTGAGCCAATTAAGTTTTTAAGAATTTTGAAAGCCAGTTGGTAAACAGTCATTATTACAAATTAAATTTTATGAACACAAAATTAAATAATTATATTAAAACAATGATAAATACTGAAAATGCATCACTTCTTAATTATTATTATCTATTCTCTCGAGATTATTTATGTCTGTTTTATCTGTATGGTAGACGTACTATATAACGTTATGCTGTGCATAATTTTCCAGCTCTGCATTTAATGATGCTCATTGGTGGCTTGAAATATGTCATGGTGGGAATGTTTACATCATGGAAATTGAAAAATGTTACAAATAATACCTTCTCCTTCCCCCTGAGAGCCAGTCGTTAAACATTTAGCAGCCCATACCACTTAATAATTTCACAATTAATTGGTATGATGGTGAGACACACACACAGAGAGAGAGAGAGAGAGAGAGAGAGAGAGACAGAACAGAGCTCTTAAAGTTCTGTGATATATTATTTAATATTTAATATTAATTATGGCAGTGATTTACTCACTTTTCCCATCTCATCCTTTGTCACCTCAAATATAATTATTAGTTATGGATCCTACATTTTCAAGGATATAGATAAATTATAGTGTGTTCAAAAAAGATAGGAGAGTATCCAAAATGAGGAGACTCAAAATCTTGTAAAATGAAGACTAGCTCAAGAGATGTGTAGCATACCGAAGACTTGGGGAGGATGCAGGATTTGTATTAAACCACTTGCTGAAATAATATGTGAAAGTAATATTATTGTTGGTGGCCCCAAGGCATCCAAACAGGACTAAACAGGTGAACCTTATATGGAGACAAACATCAGTTTTTATAGGAAAGAATCTCAACAGTTGTTAAAAGTTAAAAATGAAAAGCTTTGGAAGTAATATGCTTTCCTTCAAGCACAGGATGTTTTAACATTTGGTAACATCAAATGGGGAGCTGTGTGGATGATCTTATAGGTATTGTCTAACCTGGAATCTTTGAAGTTCAGCACATGCAATGCAAATGATTGAAGTTAAGCAGAGATAAATTTCTGTGAAGCTAATTTTTCAAAGCTTATTAAGAGGGAGCCCATATCCTCATTGTCATTCAGACCATTAAACACATCCACTCTGATGGAGGTCCAAAAGATGACAATTTGCTAACATGAAGGAAAGACACTCCTAATATATCAGATATTAGGAATGAGAATGACAAAACTAATGAGAGACTTCCTTGATTAAAAGAAAAAGTAAAACTTCAGAGTAACTAGTTAGTGGTAGGAAAATAGACAAGAAGATGTTTTTGAGCTCCAACTTCAAAAATTGTAACCTTCCAATGCTGTATAGTCTAAAGAAATGAATTAAAAATATAATTAATGTATGTATAAAATCACCCTTTTATACTCAACATTCATATGTGGATTAGGGAGACTATGGTATGGATCAAAATACAGTTCACCCTTGAACAACACGGGGATTAGGAGTGCTGACCTTCCACCCAGCTGAAAATTCTAGTATAACTTTTGGCTCCCCTAAACCTTAATTGCTAACACCATGCAGTTGACCAGAAGCTTTATCAATAACATAAACAATTAATTAACATATATTTTGCATATGTAGTATATATTGTAGTCTTAAAGTAAGCTAGAGAAAAGAAAATGTTATTTAAAAATCTTAAGAGAAAATATATTTACTTTTCATTAAGTGGAATTAATCATCATTATCCCCATCATCTTCATGTTGAATAGAATGAGGAAGATAAGGAAGAAGGAGCAACAGTCTTGCTCTCTCAGGGGTGGCTGGCAGAGGTGGAAGAAAATCTGTGTAAAGTGAATCTATACAGTTCAAACCCCTGTTGTTCAAGAATCAGCTGTATAATGCAGTGTAGATAGCTAACATTGTCTTAGAAGTTCAGTGAGGGACCTTTTTTATCAACAAAAAACTTTGAAAGGCCTTAATGGTGACGTGTTTGGTTGAATTTTAGAGAAGTTTGGGATTTTTAGATGAACAAAGGAATAGAGAACTTGATGTAGAGAACTTGGAAGTAAAGAACTGAAAACCAGCAAAATAATTTTGGAGTAACTAATAGGTACTAGAAGCAATTTAAAGGAAGATCGAATGAAGATTATTGCAAATGTTTATCCCAGCACTTTAAGGAGAGAAAATGGAGAAGTTTGTTCAAGAAAATTCTGTGGATGGGTTACATTAGACATTCTAGGTGCGTTTCTGATACCTCCACTATGAAGAATTTTAATTTAAAGGAGAAGGGTAGATGGATTTCAGGCATAAAAAGACCAAGGTTGTTAAGTTAAAAAGCTCAGTTTTTGGCTTGACAGAATTATAGAAGGGTGGGGAAAGGGAACAATAACCCAAAGGATTAAATTACAGAACGAACTTCCCTCTTTGAATGAGGGTTGAAATCAGTGAAATGTATCTGTGCCTCAAGGCAAGAAAGCAAATTAAGTAAAATGATGCTATATATCTGAAATTTATTTTACCGTACAACTGTAAATTTTGTAATATATGAAACCTCCCAACACTTCCCCAGTCTGTAGAAAATAGTGTATTTTAGAAAGAGGTATCATAAGGTGTTATAGTAAAAGAGGTATCATAAGACAAGAGAAGATAAAAGGTGATGCATTTAGGGATATGGGTTTTGAAGAAAAACACCTCTCTGATACCCTGTGTGATGACAGTTAGCATTTAATGGAACCCAAATGGAGAGCTTCATGTTTAAAGCCCACCAGAAAGGCTGTGTTTTATCATTTCTCCAAACCATGTGTATTCCAGAAGAAAATTTAGAGTGGGACAAATGCAGGATATGAGTGGACATGGTGAGAAATCTAGCCGAGTCTGTGCAGAACAAAATAACAACAACAGATTGAAACAATTTGGTATTCTGAAAACTAGTGTTTGAAATTTAGCTAAACCAGCCTTCCTCCCTCCTTTTTTTTACCTTATTCTCCAGTTTTCTTCATTATCTCTTCCTTTCTCCCTCCCTCCTGTTTTTCTTTAATAATGAATTGTTTCTTGACGATTCAATAGCTCTGTGTTCAATCCAAGAGGCCAGAATCACATTAACCAAGAAACTAATGTGGCCTAAGCTTCAGAGCTTCTCACTTGAATGGACCATGTGTCCATGGTTCTGCTTTTGTATAATATTTGAAATAGCAAAAATATTTTAATAGCAATCCATTAAGACTGCTATCTCTTTCTGTTTAAACTTCCCCTCTGCAATATATCCCCTCAGGTCAGGTTGTGTTGAGTGGCTGTAGGAAATTTAGGAAATCAGCTAAGATGAGGAATTGTATTGGTATTACATGCAGATTGGGTTTAATGGGATATATTTATGTTGCAACTAGGGACTTTTATGTAGAGTTAAGGTATTGCCAGTCATCCTGGTGTAGGAATGGCTTCAAGTAATGCAATATGCCAACTCATTGGGCATTGTGACCAGAAGGGCAGGACCAGAGGTTGAATTACAATATAAGCATGTCATATGTCACCTGGCACCTGAAATGCATAGTAAAGATGAGAATCAAAGTTTGAAATGTATGACGCCAGAAGCTGGTCTGGGAGAAATTCTTCTGATCATTACCTGTGTGAAATTGTGAGTGGGATAATTCAGTTCTTATCAAAACTTGATAAAAATCAAAGTTATTTTTATCAAAAATAAGTTTGATAATGCTGTGTATACAACTATAAACATACATATTTTCCTCTTTCAATAGCAATTGTTTGAAATAGAATTTCTCAGAATTCATGTGTTTTTGTATTACTGCTAGTGCCCTACACAACAAATACATCTGTACATGAAGTCTCCTGTTTTAAGAATCCCAACTCTCAACAGTAAAATCAAATCCAACTATTTTAGAGGAAATACTGGATTATCTTTCCATTCTCCCATAAAAAAATTATATTACAAAGTCATTTTCACATAAAGAGGTTGTTGACGAGCAGAGAGCTAAAAATGAAAAAAAAAAATTATTACAGAGATCTGCCAGGCAGTTATTAGAAAATATTACATTTCTTAAGTAAGGATCCCTTTCCCCATTGCTTGTTTTTGTCAGGTTTGTCAAAGATCAGATAGTTGTAGATGTGTGTTCTTATTTCTGAGATCTCTATTCTGTTCCATTGGTCTATGTGTTTGTTCTTCTACCAGCACCATGCTGTTTTGGTTACTGTAGCTTTGGAGTATAGTTTGAAGTCAGGTAGCATAATGCTCCAGCTTTGTTCTTTTTGCTTAAGGTTGTCTTGGCTATGTGGGCTCTTTTTCTGGTTCCATATGAATTTTAAAGTAGTTTCTTTCTAATTCTGTGAAAAATGTCAATGGTATTATAATTTAATGGGAATAGCATTGAATCTATAAATTACCTTGGGCAGTATGGCCATTTTACTTTGGGCAGTCTGGCCGTTTTCATCATATTGATTCTTTCTATACATGAGCATGGAATGTTTTGCATTTGTGTGTCCTCTCTGATTTCCTTGAGCAATGGTTTGTAGCTCTCCTTGAAGAGGTCTTTCACTTCCCTTGTTAGCTGTATTCCTAGGTATTTTATTCTCTTTGTAGCAATTGTGAATGGGAGTTCATTCGTGATTTGGCTCTCTGCTTGTCTATTGATGCTATATAGAAATGCTAGTGATTTTTGCACGTTGATTTTGTATCCTGAGACTTCACTGAAGTTGCTTATCAGCTTAAGAAGCTTTGGGCTGACAGGATGGGGTTTTCTAGATATAGGATCATGTCATTTGCAAACAGAGACAGTTAACAAATGGGGCTGGGAAAACTGGCTAGCCACATGCAGAAAATTGAAACTGGACCCCTTCCTTACACCATATACAAAAATTAACTCAAGACGGATTAAAGACTTAAAGTAAAACTAAAAACTATAAAAACCCTAGAAGATAATCTAAACAATATCATTCAGGATATAGGCAGAGGCAAATATTTCATGATGTAATTGCCAAAAGCAATTGTAATAAAAGCAAAAAATTGACAAATGGGATCTAATTAAACTAAAAAGCTGTTACACAGCAAAAGAAACTACCATAAAAGTGGACAGCCAACAGAATGGGAGAAAATTTTTGCAATCCACTCATCTAACAAAGGTCATCCAGAATCTACAAAGAACATAAATACATTCACAAGAAAAAAAAAAAAAACACTAAAAGTGGGCAAAATACATGAACAGACACTTCTCAAAAGAAGACATTTATGTGGCCCACAAACATATGAAAAAAACTCAACATCACTGATCATCAGAGAAATACAAATTAAAACCACAATGAGATACCATCACATGCCAGTCAGATTGGCGATTATTAAAAAGTCAAGAGGCTGGGCGTGGTTGCTCACACCTGTAATCCTAGCACCTAGGGAGGCCAAGGTGGGCGGATCATGAGGTCAGGAGATTGAGACCATCCTGGCTAACAGGATGAAACCCCGTCTCTAGTAAAAATACAAAAAATTAGCTGGACGTGGTGGCGGGCACCTGTAGTCCCACCTACTCAGGAGGCTGAGGCAGGAGAATGGCATGAACCCAGGAGGCAGAGCTTGCAGTGAGCCGAGATTATACCACTGTACTCCAGCATGGGCAACAGAGTGAGACTCTATCTCTTAAAAAAAAAAAAAAAAAGGTCAAGAAACAACAGATGCTGGTGAGGCTGTGGATAAATCGAAACACTTTTACACTGTTGGTGGGAATGTAAATTAGTTCAATTCAACCATTGTGGAAGATAGTGCGGTGATTCTTCAAAGACCTAGAACCAGAAATATCATTTGACCCAGCAGTCCCATTACTGGGCATATACCCAAAGGAATATAAATCATTCTATTATAAAGATACATGCATGCGTATGTTCATTGCAGCACTGTTCACAATAGCAAAAACATGGAATCAACCCAAATGCCCATCAATGATAGACTGGATAGAGAAAACATGATACATATACACTGTGGAATACTATGCATCCATATAAAGGAACAAGATCATGTCCTTTGCAGGGACATAGATGGAGCTGGAAGCCATTATCCTCAGCAAACTGATGCAGAAACAGAAAACAAAACACTGCATGTTCTCACTTATAATTTGGAGCTAAACAATGAGAACACATGGAAACAGGAAGGAGAAAACACATACTGGGGCTTGTTGGGAGAAGGGGAGTGGGAAAGAGAGGATCAGGATAAATAGTTAATGCATGCGGGCCTTAAAACCTAGGTGATGGATTGATAGGTGCAGCAAACCACCATGGCACACACCTTTACCTATGTAACAAACCTGCACATCCTGCACATGTATCCCAGAATGCAAAATTAAAATAAATTGAAAAAAGAAAATAATACATTTATTTTTCTGAATGTTGTGATGTTTGTGATAGATATCAATGTTTAAAAATATATAACTTGTGATTTCTTTCCTTATTCTACATAAGTATTAATTTCATACTTAACTCATATTCTTTTTCTTGAAGAAGGACCCCTCCAAATCATATACTCTTTAAGTCCGATAAGGTCCATATATCTCTCTGCTGGAAACACCAACATATTGGCGTTTAAATTGTTTAAATTAAAAACAAATGTAAAACAAATTTAAAAATTGAGACATGGTGCTTGCCATCGAGAAATGTGCATTTTAGGCAGGATACAGGCTTGTAAACAAATTGTCACAATACCGAAAGGGGAATACAAAAGAGGTATGCAAAAAGTTCTGTGGCTACTTCAATGACTAAGTCCAATGGAATGTTTTGATTTCAGCCTGTGATGGTGTGTTGGTGGTGGAAGTTGGTGTAATTTAATGGGATTTTTCACCTTACCTGCTTAATGCACTAGTAAGCCATGAGTTAGATTTGTTCACTCAATCATAAACTTCCTCTGGAGCTGAGTGACAGGTTAAGTCTTAACTTATGGGCTACATAGACAAAAATCTTCTCTTCCCATGCCACCAGCACAGGGCTCCCTCATTAAGATTTCTTTGTTCTGGAATATTGGCTATTGAGAAATTCAGGCAGCCTCCATGGTGTGCTGGAAGGAGGAACTTTGAAAGGACTTGAGACAAGTCTGGAAAGATGGGTGGAGATTTGGAGGGTCCCCTAAATCAGCCAGATCTTGGCTTCAGAAATCTTGTCTGCCTACAGGAAGCAGGGTGAATCCCGGCAGTGAGGACATACTGAAATGCTATCAACCTAATTAATATGGTGACATCATATCATAGAGGCAAGCCTCTCCTTGGAACCAGATGCAGCCATGTCTGCCTGAAAGCTTTTGGCAAGCTCTGCCTGGCAGCATCATCTCAGAACAACAATCCAGGTCCAGTCAGAAAATGTTTGCTGAGTACCTGTTATGTGCCAGCCACCAGACCAGGTGCTAGGAGTAAAAAGATGAATAAGAGAGGGCCCCTGCAAACAATGAACTTACATCTGAATGAGGACAGTAAATAATATTAGTGTGGTAAGTGCCAATAAAATACTGTATCCTGCATGTTATGGGACCCAGAGGAGGTGAGCAAGTCTCTTCTGGGCATTCAGTGAAGGCTGCTCAGGGAAATTTACTATTTGTCTGGTTACTGAGTTTTCAAGACTCATATGAAGTGGGTAAATTTTTCTAAGTATACGGAACAGAATGGCTTCAAGAATGGAAACAAGATGAGGTGTTCATTGAATGATTTCTTCATTACATTATAAAGTGTAAAATGGGGAGAGGTAGAAGATACTGTCAGAACAGTATCAGGAGTCATGAATTCGAGCTTAAGCTTTGTCCCTCAGACCATTCTTTCTCAAAGTGTGATCCAAGTATCACTGTTCTAACCTTATCCCAAAATGATAACTATACACATTGCAGATTCAGAGCACTTCCTCTCATCTACCGAGTCCAATGATCTGTTAAAGAGCTCCAGAGAATCTGCATTTTTAGCAAGTTCCTCAGGCAGTTCTTTTGTGCGCTGAAAGTTTGAGACAGACTAATTATGGCACAGGGATCCACAGAGGGATTTTAGGAAGGGGAAGGGTGTTGTTTGATTTTCATTTTAGATAGATCCATCTGGGTGCAGTGTTGAAGGTAGAACTAAATGGTGGGTAAATACAAAAATAGCAAAACCAATTAGAATGTTATTGCAATAATCTTGGCCAGAAATGCTGAAGGCCTGTGTTAGAGGAATTGAAGAAGAACGACTTAAAAAAGAATATTTCAGAGATAAAGATGGGCAGAACATTTAGGAGGAAATGAAAACTGGTTGGTTGTGGAGTGTGGTTGTCATGGAGTAGGAGGAGGTGATGCTGACTAGGGTGAATGATGAATCATGGGGCGCTTTACTAATACTGGGAATACAGGGAAAGGAACAAGCTGGCAGCCAAGAGGCCAAGTTGAGTTTTAGTTTGAGATTGGGGTATCTATGAGCCATCTGTGTGTATTCACAGCAAGTAGATGAATACCTAGTTCTAAAGTTCCTATCTGAGAGAGATTTTATTTAATGTTGTACCGCTGAATGCCAAGCCATGGAACAGGGCAAACATGAGTAATCCATATTTAGGGTGGTTTGGTGCTAACAGACCTTGAGAAATGTGCCCCAAACCAAGGTCATCTGAGCCCTGAATGCTGTTAAAAAGTATTTAAAAGTCCACAGGAGTATTGAAGATTTCCCAGTACACTCCTAGATATAATTATTGTTGCAGCTTGATCTGTATAGAGCAAGGATCTAATTTTGTGATTTCTGCTGCTGTTGCTTCTTCACCTGGTAAACACACATGAGGCATCTTCCGCTGTAGAAAATGCCCCACTATAACTGAGAAGGTGTGGAAACCAAGTGCTGTATGACTCTCACCACTGAAAAGTAAAGATTTTAATTTGGAGTTTTCTTTGTTTTGTTTTTTGTTTTGTTACTTTTTAGGTAAGAGGATGTTAGTTTAATGTCAGTGCACCTCCATGTTGTCCTACTTTACATCTTGGGTCTTGATGATATATTGTTTTCTGACCAGCTATTGTTATGGTTATGGTTTTTGAATTTCAATATTTCCATTCAGGATGTTTAAAAAATAACATCTTGAGACAGCACAATGTAGAACGATCCTTTCCTCTGGAAAGACGTGTGTCATTCCTTGAATAGTTCTCACTATGGATACTTATAAAATCACACCTGGTTTACTTACTTATGCAGGTATTTAAATGACAAGTCAATTGAATTTATAAATGACATTTTAAGAGGATAAAGGCAAGGAACTTTCTCAAGCATTTTTTAGGCTATTGTTACCTCTAGTTTACCCCCATGATGGCTTCTTTTCTTGATCCTGTCTTTGAGTTCCTGAATCCTGAACATTTCTCAAAGTTCATTCTTTGGTCCTCTGATTTCTATAGCACACTGTAGCTCACAAAATGAATTCCCTTTGATGGCTCCAACAATGACCCGTAGAAAGACAATTCTGACTTTTGTTTCTTACCATCTGATCCTGTATTACTCTTGAATGTGTCAATGCTTTCATAAAATGAACACTTTCAAGCTTGACTCATCACCTTTCTCACAAAACCAGGTCCCTTTCCGACTTTTTAAACTCTCATTTTCCAGGCTGTCTAGGTTCAATCTCTGCACAATTTTTGGTTCTTGCATTCTTCTCTCCCTCCTAGATATTCTCCTGTGAGATAAAAGAAACAAAATACGTAAAGCACAAAATATGTGGTATATGGAACACACTAGGCACTTAACAGGTGACAGTTCACTTTTTCTTCCACGGTTCCTCCCAGATATAGCATTAGAACAATTCTAAGTTTTTCTTAACAGGACCCCAGTTTATCTTTCTCACCATTTTATACTATACGTTACCAGAGGCATTCTTTAAAATGTCCCCATTCATAAATCTGAGGTCTAATACCTCGTAGTGGGGTGACTTGCGTCTCCCAAAAAGCTATGTCCAAGTCCTAATTCCTGGTACCACTGAATGTGAACTTACTTGGGAAAAAAAAAGTCTTTGCAGGTAATTTGTAATGAAGTTGAGGATATCAAGATGAGATCATCTTGGATTTAGGGAGGGCCCTAAATTTGATGACAGATGTCTTTCTGAAAAAGGGAAAGATGGGGCTGGGCACAGTAGTTCATGCCTGTAATCCAAGCACTTTGGGAGGCCAAAGCGGGTGGATCACCTGAGGTCAGGAGTTTGAGACCAGCCTGGCCAAGATGGCAAAACTAGTACTCTACTAAAAATACAAAAATTAGCCAGCCATGGTGGCACACGTCTGTAGTGTCAGCTACTCAGGAGGCTAGGGCAGGAAAATCACTTGAACCTGGGAAGCAGAAGTTGCAATGAACCAAGATCTCGCCATTGTACTCCAGCCCGAGTGACAGAGCAAGACTCTGTCTCAAAAAAAAAAAAAAAAAAAAAGAAGAAGAAGAAGAAGAAAAGGGAAAGACACAGGGACCCAGAGAGGGGAAGTTCTTATGGAGATGAAGGCAGAGATTGGAGTGATGTTTCTTCAAAACAAGCAACACCAAAGATTGACCACAGCCACTAGAAGCTAAGAGAAAGATCTGGAAGGTATCCTCCCTCAAAGCCTCCAGAGGGAACAAACCCTGCCAACTGATTTCAGCCTTCAGGTTTTCAGAAATGTGAGAAAGTAATTTTCTGCTGTTTTAAGCTACCAAATTTGTTACAGCAGGCCTAGGAAACCAACATATCCCCTTAGTCTGATCTTGAAGATCCCTGTTAATCTGGTTTTAACCTACGTTTTCAACATTGTCTCCTGCCAGTATCCTTTACAGCTTCCCCCACTTCTGTATCCTTCCAGTCCCTTGATCATGCAGTGAATATTTGTGCATTTTGTCTTTTCTAATGTGATCCCTTTCCCTTGTCTAAAACTCCTATGTCTTCTCTATTCTTTCAAATCCTAATCCTGAAACGAAAGGCCCATCATAGTCTACAGTGATTTGTTTCCTATTTTGAATGCTTATCAAACAATTTGACATTGAATCATATTTTGTACACACAGTGTTTGGTTTTCTTTTCACATATGTGTGACTTTCCTTGAGGGCAGAATGATTTTTGCAACATAGAAACTGTAGATTAAATGAGTGAAAACAGCAAGCATGGACAGAGAAAGCAGGTGTTTGGGATGAATTATGTCCCCCTTATTTGCAAATTCATATGTTGAAACCTAACTCCCAGTACCTTAAGATGTGACTGTATTTGGAGATCTTTAATGTGACCCTTTAAAGAGAAAATTAAGGTGAAATGAGGCCATAGGTGTGGGCCCTAATCCAATTTGATTGGTGTCCTTATGAAGGAGAGCTTAGGATACACAGGGACAGACAGTAGGGGTGCACATGCACACAGAGGGACAACCATACCATGGGCAGAGGCAGCAGAGGGCAGCCAGCTGCAAGTGCAGGAAAGTGGTTTGGAAAGAACATTCCTTTAGGACTCTCAGAGGAAACCAACTCTGCCAGCAGCCTGATCTTGGACTTCTAGCCTTCAGAACTGTGAGAAATTACATTTTGGTTGTTTAGACCACCCAGTCTGTGCTATTTTGTTACGGCAATGCTAGAAAACTAATGCAGCAAGTAAGAGGCTTAGATTAGGCACTGAAAAAATAAGAGGAGGCCGAGGTAAGAGGATTGCTTGAAGCCAGCAGTGTGAGACCAGTCTAAGCAACATAATGAGAACTCTGCAAAAATAAAAAATAAAAAAAATTAGCCAGGAGTGGTGATGTGTAGTTTTAGTTCTAGTTACTCAGAAGGCTGAGGTAGAAGATTGCTTGAGCCCAGGATTTCAAGGTTGTGGTGAGCTATGTTTGTACCACTGCACCGCAGCCTGGGTGACAGAGTGAAAACTTGTCTCAGAATAAAATAAAATTTGAAAAAAGGGAGAAATAAGACTAACATATTTTCTACCTGAATTGATGACATTATCTTCTCTCAAGTACCAGCCATAATCCTAAAATGGTAAACTATTTGACAGAACCCTTAGTAAAGACCAGTGATTTCTGGGTTCATTATACAAGCAGTATCACTTTAGTATAAATTTCAAAGAGATCTGAGCGTGGAACTGGGACCTGGCCTCTACCACTCTTTATCTTTTTCTAGACTGTTACTATTGTCTAACCTATAGTCAGGAAGTTAATTGATAGTCTTATGAGTTAATTTGCTAATCTAAAATTGTAAAAGGGTTAGTCATGGGGTTTAAGCCTATGCATTTTCTAGGATTAGTTATAAGAGTACAAGGATTAGTAGGTCTATTGTGTTGTTGCTTGGCAAAAATCGGGACATCGGTTATTTTATTTTTTATATATTTTTGCAAAGCTCAGAGCAGTTTGTGCTTTCTCTTCCTTATTCTTTTGCCACCCATAACCGTCAATGCTTAGAGAAAAAGATGCATTAGAATTGATTCCGTGTTATGCAAATTAAATTTGGAATCTTAGGCTCCCAAATTGGGAGGTAATTTTTCAAGGTTCCTTGATAGAATGTAGTACGTCCAGCGGAAGGCATCAAGAAATGGTGAGAACCTTACACACTGAGATACCTGAGGGTAGGTGAAGGAGCAGACATCTCGTCAGAAATACATGGAGGGCTCTCTATTGTATGAAAATATTAGCTTGTTCTCCATGGCTCTTGAGGTAAGAGTCGGGCCTAAAAGATGGATCTTGCTGATTTCATTTCAACATTGAATGCTGATTTCATTTCAGCATTAAAACTTCCACTATGTAGTTTAATCTCTTAAGGACCAGAAGTAATGATGAGTAGAGACCTATTGAGTGGTGACTGATGTAGCCTAGTGGTTAAGAGCCTTTTAGAGTCCTAGCTTTACTACTTATTAGTTCTGTGACTTAGTCAAGGCACTTAACTTTCCTTAGCTTTGGCATCCCCATCAAAATGGGGTTACTGCTTGTGCCTACCTCATTTTGAGTATTAGATAAAATAACGCATGTAAACTGATGAGGAAGCTGATCCTGAGCTGGGTGGTTTCACATATTTAGTCACAAATTTCATCAATGCTTGTGCCCAGTTTTAAGCCCCAGCTTGTTTAACTTCATTATGCCACTGTTTCCAAATTTCCTTCACATAAATAAAGGGGAAAAAGTATAAATGGGATGGCTGAGGTGAGTACATTGAAAGGGAAAGGAGTTAATCTCACTGTTTAAGTTTAGCCACACAGTTAATGAAATGGCCTTATCAATGAAGTTATCCTGTTTAAACACCAAAAGGAGCAATTTCTTCTCCATCATCCCAAATTCCCACCTTCTCTGCCTCCTCTCTTCATTACTCTTTAGTCACTAGCAGGCTAGGTAGGGTGTTCCTAATCTGCAATTGGAATGTTTCTGGTAGGAGCCATTTCTCACCTACTCTTTGTCCTCTTCTATCACTTAAAATCATGGAAGGCTGTTCTGAAAGCAGCTGGGCTTTCAAAACTGGGCTCATTGTAACATTAAAAAATTATTAAACTCAGAAACTAATTCTGTTTTTTAATCATAAAATATGAAAACTAGGAAGCAAACTGGAAGAATGAAAGACCAAGTCAGCTGGATCTGAAGCGGGCCATTCTCAGGAAGACTACTGAGGAATAATTAAGACTAATTTGAAGTATCACCTCCTGGGTATCACCATCATCATCCCCAGGTACCTGAGATAGTTCATTTTGAAATAGATACACCTGAAATTATGTTAAAATGTACTAAGCACTTATTGAGCTCAGCAATCCTGAAATATGCCTAATAGTAAGCTGCCTAGTTGCCACTTATTAACTAGGTTTATGTCTAGGAGGGACTGTGAAGAATAAGAGCTGTTTAATTAGGGGTACTTGTCATCACTAATGAACAACAAGAAATAGTTTTAAAACTTCTTCGAGATATTCGCTTGCAAATGTCACCCGAGTTTCAGAAAAGTACAGTCTCTGGAGTAAATCTCCTATACACTCAGAGAGACTCTGTTGTGCTTTGCATGCGTTATGTCGTTTAGTCCTCAAAACATGTTGGCAAGGTTTGCATTATTATCTCCATTTTAAAGATGAGAAAATTAGGTGCAAAGAGCTTCAGTAACACACTCAAACTCATTCAACAATAAATAACTAAAAATTGTGCTATACACACTTTAAGAGTCACATGTTCCTCCTCCAAAATTATGAAAGGCCATAGAACGAATTCAAGAAGTAGGCTTCATGACATATCGTTTCTTCTCATCTCAGATGGATTCACTTTAATCTATCATGCCCACATTGTAAAATATCATTTTGATCACCATCAATATTACACAGACCTGTTTCAATGTGCTCAGGTTTTTCAGTAAAATTAGAAGAAACCACAATTTACAAACAGGTATATGTGCATTAAGAAAAAAAAAAAAACTACCATGTGATTTTATATATGGATGCCAATTCTTAAACATTATTTATTATTTCTGAGCTCTAGTGCTTAGAATGTTTAAAATGCAATATATTTATGTGGATTTTTTCCAGGATATTGGAACATACATAAAATATGCTTGTGCATATCTAAGCTTTGTATTTATTTCAGGTTATATGTATACTGAGAAGAATATATAAACAGTGTATGATAGTTACATCTTATTTCATTTTTTGAGGGAAATTAACCTCCACAATTATTAACTATGCATAAAATGTAATGGCAGATATATTGTATAGGACTGACTGCAATTCCTCTTTAGAAATAGTTGTTCTTTGCTTTTATAATACTAGGAAAAGAGGAGAAGAGTTCTTAAAGAAATACAAGGATTCCTCAAGCCCCTCTTCCCTAAAACATGCTCTATCATATCTCCTGGATTGACTGGAATATCCTTCTCTGCCCCCACCCCATTACCCTCTCAATGCAGTGGAAAAGTCGGTGGGTAATTGGGTCCAGATTGGAGGTGTTTAAATATTCATGAGGCTGGCAGGGGACTGGGAGGGGGTGACTGTCTAGAATGGGGGTAGGGGCTGGGGGAAGTGATTAGTCACTGAAGGCTAGCGAACAATTCCGAGAAAGAGACGGAGAGAGAGGGAAGAAAAAGACAGAGAGACAGATACTGGGGGGGAGGAGAAAAAAGGAGAAGAGAGGGAAGAGAAGAGAGGACAGCAGAGAGAGAGCACCAGAGAGAGAGAGCGCGTGCTAGAGAGAGAGAGCGAGCATGTGCGATGAGCAATAGCTGTGGACCTTACAGTTGCTGCTAACTGCCCTGGTGTGTGTGAGGGAGAGAGAGGGAGGGAGGGAGAGAGAGCGCGCTAGCGCGAGAGAGCGAGTGAGCAAGCGAGCAGAAAAGAGGTGGAGAGGGGGGGAATAAGAAAGAGAGAGAAGGAAAGGAGAGAAGGCAGGAAGAAGGCAAGGGACGAGACAACCATGCTGTGCTGTATGAGAAGAACCAAACAGGTAGAGCTAAAGATTTTTACTTCTTGCTGTTGTGGAATAACCAGAGTACAGTATTTCCCTATAAAGGCAAACAATTTTTTTACTGCTTCTGCTCTGGCCATGGTGCTCGCGCTTCCTTAGCATATGGTAACTGATGGTTGCATCCCAGCTTTTATTCTTTTCTGTCTTTCATGCTCCGGTTTTGGAATGCTGCTACTAATTAGGGTGAGGGTAGAAAAAACATGCCTGTTTGGCTAGAAATTTTTTTTTTTTTTTTTTTTGCTTATTAGTGAATGCTCAGCGTTTGAGGTCTCTGGTCTTGAGGGTGTGGACGTAGAAAGGGGTGTGGGGGAGATTATGTGGGCTCTACCTACAAGATGGGGAGGCAATTCTTTATATTATTTGCAAAAAGCAGGGTTGAGGAAATAATATGCAGGACTGAGTATTACCTCTCTGTCATACAATTTTCTCACATGTGCTGCGGAAGATGCCTTATTTCGTACATGCATGAGCTTCGAAGGGGCGCAGGTATTTATGGAAAAACGTGCAGGTCTTATTTATTTATTTATTTTTCAATGAATGAATGAAACTATGATTTGATAGATTTTTTTTTTTTTTTTAAGAGAAGCTAAGACAACTGGGGCTGGGGGAGAAATTGGCCATGCAGAAGGGGAAAATCCCCTTCCTTAAGATCAGCAGCCGATTGTGCACCAGCTGGTCGGAGGAGAGGGTGGACCACGCCCCTAGGAGCTCGGATGGGATGGGAAAGACAGCCGGGTGTTACCTGTTGGAAACCAGGTCTTGTCTCTTCTCCCCTTCCCTTGCTTCTTTCCTGGGATTGTCAGTGACCAGAGACAGGCTAACATCCTGGATAATAAGTATGGTGACTCATTTTCATCAGGAAGAGGGACACATCCAAGATTAGGAAGAATCAGAGCCCCTCCTTCCCTCCCCCACTGCCCAGGTTTTACAGCCATTTCAATTGCTCGCTTATTTCTTGAAAGACATTTTAGAAACTTGACTGGGGTGAGAGTGGGAAGGAATGACGAGTGTGGTATTCCGCAGCAACCGACCATGCCATGACAGTCTCCAAAAGAAGCTTTCAAACATTTGTTGGAATGCATTTGAGTGATTTTGGCGAAGGTTAAGGAGAAAAATGGGTGTGGGATATGGGTGAGTGTGTGCGTGTGCTTGACTGGGGTGGGGGTGGGGGTGTGGTGGGAGCAATCTTGGTCAAAGAAGCCCTTTGCAGACTGATTGCCTTAGGGGTGGGGTGCAAGAGATGGAATTTGGGTATAATTTCCAGTGCAGGTATTGGAAATTGGGCAATTTGTAATACTCTCTGAATCCGAAGGGGGTGGAAGAGAGTGGAGAAGAAACAGCCTGCCAGCTTAGCACATTTAGCCAGCGCCCTGGAAGGAAGGGTGGGGAGTGAGGATGAAGGAGAAGGAGCAGGAAGAGGAAGGGAGACTGAAGCAGAATGAGCAGAATGTCAGAGCAATGGGAGTAGAGGTTTGGCATAAATAAATAAAGTAGCAGACATCCTGGATTGTGTGGGGCTATTTGGGGGAAACGTCGGATAGTGGGGGATTGAGTGGGGGGCAGTATTTGCAGCATCTCCTGAAACTGCCCTATGGTTACAGAGATTGATGCTTCCATTGGCTCATTTTATCAAACCAGGGCATTTTCTCTCCGTGTCCTCCTTCATTTTAATATATAAATGTAATAAATACAGGTGTCTGGGTTAAGAACACTGTCAAAGAAAAGTCCTGAGGTTATTTCACTGGTGAGCTGGGGAAATAAAATTTAGGAAGGTAGAGCACTAAGTAAGCCAAAGCTATCCACTTAAAAAGCTTTGATTTTGGAAAGAAAAATATTCAGGTTCAAAATTTGTTCTCACCCTATGTGTATGCATGCGAGTATACATACATCTCCTTTAATAAAGGAAATCATGTATGATTTTTAGAAAAGGAATTAGAGCTAAAGGAATTCCCTTCCCAAAATGAAGACAACTGCCTTCCCTGGGGCTCTATTTCAGCAACAGCCTCAAGCATTTACTCTGATGTGCAAAGTGATGAAGATGAAATTGTGTGTTTAGAGTTGCAGAAATTCTCATGTAAATGCATACAGCATCCACATACTTCATATGCTACAGTTGCATGTGTAAGTGTGGTTTCCACATGCCTCCCTGTGTTTTAGCATCATTTATATTCAAGAGAAAATTAAAGGTATAGAAATTGTCCTGTTTTGCTCATGCATTTTATAAATGTGTACTTCTGTGTGAAATGCTCATGTCTCTTATATACCACTGTTGTGTATCATTCACATTAGCCAGTATTTAGGATACCATTCAATCAGACTACAGGAAATGGTGTATTCAGGGCGTGGGCTCACACTACACTCACTGGCATTTATGTAGCATGAGTACTTAAGTCTCACGCAGGTTGCCTGCTTGTGGATGAAACTCTATATCATTTATGACAAAATCCAGTGGTGTCCATCCTTCTGCTGGCATCTATTCATCATCTTAGTACTTAACAGGGAATAAAACAAGGGCAAAAACCTGCAAAGGTCTAAGCTCTGCCACACCCATAAAATCCAGCAGAAACGTGGGAGGGGGCTGAAGGGCTTGCACTTCCTTCCTCTTCCACTTGAGCGGCATAAAGAAGCAACCTTGGATTTCTAAGTTGGAATACATTGCCAGTGGGTGAGAAGAAAGCATAAATGATCTATATTAGCCATTAGTTATCACTATAGATTATTATAGCAGGAAGAAGAGAATAAGAATGGGGTAGAGACGAGAATATGGTAAAGGAGTGGGCAAAGGAGGAATAAAATAAAAGAATCCCTAAGATTGTATTGCCTTATGATATTCAAATATCTTGGAGTTTACTTGAAATAGCTTAATTGCCACGTGTATTGCAGATGATTAAAAACTTGGCAAGGTGTGAGCTATGTCTACAAAGCAAGAAAACTACGAGGTGTTTCTTTTGTTGAAAAATAATGACTTTAGTTTGTAATTGAAGTGTAAAGAATTTCATGCAAGCAAGTAGTCCCTCTACTCCCCAGCCCCCCATCCATGCCAACATCTGCTTTTTCCCTTATGCAACAAATAAATCTTATCTCTGAGAGTGTGATCTGTGGTTTAGAATTCCGACCTCTCTGTGCCTTTTC
Organism: Macaca fascicularis; assembly: GCF_037993035.2. NCBI lineage: Eukaryota > Metazoa > Chordata > Mammalia > Primates > Cercopithecidae > Macaca > Macaca fascicularis. The sequence goes on along the minus strand of NC_088376.1, from coordinate 167,551,391 downwards.
CTTGCAGTGTTGGGAAGGTATGGAAGGATGCTGCCTTGCTGCTTGGTGCAGGAGATTCTTCCTAGTGATAAATTGGATTCCTCCCAAATCTCTCTGAGCCACACCCAGTGTCACCCAGGGACTTAGTGAATTAATTAAACTGAACCATTTTATTTAATATAATTGAAGCTTCTTGTTCTTTTTTTTTTTTTAATAGTGATTTTCACCACAGGTTTCCAAATTTAAACAGAAAAAACATTTGAAGGGCATTTCCTTTCTTTCTTTCTCTCTCTCTCTCTTTCTTTCTTCTTCTTTTTTTTTTTTTTTTTTTTTTTTTTTTTTGCCAAATTATCTGGACTTGCAGAGAACCTTAGAAAAATCATGGTGAGTCTAGAAAGTGTTCATTTCTGGTGACTCTATAATTCCTTCTAACCCAGGCCAGGGTGCATACACAATGAGCCCTGATCTCTCCTGCTGACAGAGTCTGTGTGACTCTCTTTCCCCACCCCCTCCCCTACCAACCCATGCTGAGGCAACTGGAATAAGAAAATGCAGAGTTAATTTTCTATCTTGCTGAGCTGGCAAAACTACAGAACCCTCCTTTGATGTTTCACGCTAAAGGGCAGTACTCCTGCTCACTGAGAGGGAGAGTGGTTTGGGGTCTCCTTTGCCTCTGTCAGTGAAATTGCCAGTGTTATGCCTGGGGCTGAATTAATCCACAGACTTCAGACTTTTACCTGGCCCCATGAGGAAGGGTACTGGTGTTCTTTCAGGCAAGAATAGAGCATACATATTAACCAATCATATTGATAAAGTAAGACAAGTCTTCTTCTATTAATAGTTCAAAGAATGCACATAACCAGGTCATCTCAAGAGAAGGTACAGCAGCATTTAACTATTCACTTCCCTATTAGTATTAATAAAGGCATTAGGGCAACCAAGCAGTGGCTGTTGCAAACCAAAGAAGTGATTTCATGCAGGAATTCTCCCTTTTGAATTTCTGAAGTTGCTTTTGTACCTTTGTAATAAATCTTCATAACATTTTCAGAAGTGTTGGGAAGAATATTATACTGTGAGTCCTTAGTGGAAGCCACTTACTGACTGTGATTTGAATGAATCACATCACCTTGGGCTTCAGTTTCCTTCTGTAGAATGAAGAGTAAAAATCAAAAACCAAACACACATGAACACCTTGCTTACCTTAAGGATTTTTGTAGGGCTTAAACATACTTGATGTGAAAACAAAGATCAATATAAGAAATTTTTTTGTCCCCAAGTTTTGCAGTGTGAGGCTTGTCTTAGCGCCCCCAGCTTTGCAGGATGATCCAGTGCCTGCTATGTCTACTTTTCTCTGTTAGAGATGAGTTCCTTCTAGTCTTAGTTGAGCCTTCTGCTTGTGCTGTTGCTCCTCCCCGCGCCGTGTTTTCCCTAGAACCCCACTCCTTCATGCCCTGCTCTCTCTTGAGATTTCATCTTCTCGTGCTGCACTGGCTCCTTTCCTTATAGCTTATGAATATGCTTTCGCCTCATCTATCTTAAAAGATCCTCTCCTGACTCTATGTACCCATCTCTATAGTGTTCTCACTCTCCCTTTAGAACAAAGTTCCAAGTACTCTCCACCCTCAGTTTCTCCTCTTGTTCACTCCCCATTCACTATTCCTTCTAGTTTAATTTGGCTTTGGTTTTCATAATTTCACTGAAAAACATATTCTGAAAGGATGCCAAATCCAGTGACCCTTCATTGCACATCTTATTTAATGTCTCTTTGGCATTTTGTGTTGCTGGCCATCCTTCTTCCTGAAACTGTCCCCTTACTGGGCCTGCATGATATGAATAGCTCTCCTTATTCTCCCTCTCAGATAAGACCCTGCTCAGTCTCCTTATAGGCTTCTCTTGCTCTCTTCACCCACCTCCCCAAATCTATGATCTCCTGGATCATAATCTTGATTCATTCCACTCTTCTCATTTGACTCACTAATCCTAGGTGATCTCATCGTGTCATCTACGTCCAAATCTTTAGCCACCTGTGTGATTTCCAGATCTGTAGACCAGATATCTGTTTTTAGCTTCTGATCCATAGTTATCTTGGTCTAAGTGCTTCATTTCAGAGACACTCAAGTTTATTAGGTACAAAACCAAACTCAGTGTCTTCTGTTTTGTATCACACTTGATCTTCCTCACTACACTTATTGCTCTGACACTGTCCATCCAGCCTCAGAGCTCTAGGAACCTGAGAGTAATACTGAGTATATTTTATTTCAACTCCTATATCCAGTTTCTAAATCCTTTGAATCTTGTTTAAAAGATTGAATAAATCCTCTGCTTTTCTACCCTGTTTATATAAATAACCTGGCTAAGACTTTTCATGACTACTCATCTAGACAAAAGCAATAACTTTCTACGTGGAGTTCTACCACCACATTGTTCTTTAGTTTACCTTGCAAATAACACCGCAGCTATCTTTACATGATGCAAATCTGGTTTTGTTATTTTCCTTGTTAAAATATAAACTCTTCAGCATGAATGACATAATCTAGTTTTGCCTGCTTTTCTAGTGCCAAACTCCAACCCTCACCCCTGCCTTTTTTGTTTTTTTACCTGATGATACCATGCCAAGATTTCAGGCCTTGGTGCTGTCGCTTGTACTCTACTCTCTGCCCACATTACACTTCCCTCTCCGCCTGAAATATTCCCACTTTCCCTGTAAGAGTTAGCTCTTTGAAGCCATTCTTAACCTTCCTAATTAAGTTTTCTTCTACCTTCTCTTTGCTCATGCTGTATTTTGTACTATCTCTATTATCACTTATTGCACTATTTGACATTTATTTTTCACATACTGGGGTCCACACTGTTAGCTTCTTGGGGAAAAGGATGAAAACATAATTATTGTTTTATCTCTACCATAATACATGGTACATAAAATAGCTCATGTTAACCATGAATAATCTGTTTGCTAAATCTATATGGAACCAGGTTTATAGTATTTTCACAAGCTATAGCATATCTAAATGGACAGAATCACTAGGAGATTTTTTTTTTAAATGTCTTGGCATGAAATTTTAAAGTGGAACTGATCATTAGTGATTCTTGTTATTCACTTATAGACATGACAGCCATCAGTTTTTAATAAAAGCAGCTACAAAATGAACCCATTTATAGACTGTATTTCTCTGAACTCTCATAGCTGGCACTGTCTCCCCTCCATGTCCTCCTCATCCAACAACCAGCATTATAGCCCCACCTTCTCTGGTTACCACAACCCTGGATCTTCACGTGCCCTTCCTTTGAGGCTCCAAGTACTTACACTCACTGCTTTGCTTCACAACTATTACAAATAGACCGTAAATCAATCTGTGTGATCCATGAAATAAATCAACTAAGAGTAGCAAGATTTTTTTTTCTTTAAATGCATGTAGTGCTGGCCTGTGCTTAGGTGTGTGTGCTCAAAAATTAATTTTACCTTCATTTGGATTTCTTTTCTTCCCTCTGAAGTATCCACATAATAATATTTCACAAAGAGAAATCATGATTGGAAGTACAGGGAGGGTGAATGGTAAGTAGTCCCTCAAATGACTGTTAAATGAATGTTAATATCAGATGAATTGGATTTTTCTTAGGCTTAAATAGACTGAAGGGACTTGGGTTCTGAAGTAGGCCTATTGTACCCAGCATGGAACATATCGCAACCACTGTTTTCCATGAAAACACTCTTGCCAGACACTAAGTAGTGTATTTTCTCTGACTGAATTGGCATGTCCTTGAGAACAGCAGAAAGACTAAATAATTTGTAAGTGAAGTTTGTCTTCAACTGGTAAGGTTCAGTAGTATTTGTCAATTGCCATACCCTCACTTGATATCTTGCTTACTGCTCCCAATCTCTTTGGCATTGAGTTTTTCTATTATTTTCTCCTCCTGTCAGACCCAGGTAGAGTTTTTCTGATTAAGTAATACCAGTTCATGCTAGTGTTTAGTGGGTGAGGCTATGGAAGGAGAACTTTAAGAAAAAGTGTGTTTCTTCAAACTTTCTAAAAAGTATTTATAGACAAAACAGGCATTTTAAGCTATGTCTGGCACATCTTAGATTCTCAATAAATATTTGTTGAAGGAATAAATGTAGGAAGGGTGGGAGCATCATGATGGGTCATTAGGGGAGATGTTTTGGGACAGATGACCATTTCTGTTTACCTGTTCAGAGTGGGCTTTGTGTAAATGCAAGTTCAGCTCTATTGGTCCCCCTCACAAGGTGGACATAGTCAAAGTTCAGTTCCCACTCCTGTTTGCTTAGATCAGAGAGACACACTTGCAGTCATTTCATTCAGGTTTAGCATGGGAATGTGATCTTCCAGATTTCCTATCCTTAATTATTTACAGATCTTATTTTCTTAGATGTTGTCTGTTTAATGTCCTGTTTCATGTCTTTGTAGTGGAATAAACCCTTTCCTTGGGTTCTAGACCTGGTTCTGCCAATTGCTTGTCATGTGATGTTGGGTAAGTAATTCAACCTTTCTGAGACTAGTCTATTCATCTGTGTAGTGGGTACATAAAAAGAACCCTCCAAATCCTGTCTTACCTGTTTTTCTTAAAAAAAAGTAGGTTGGTGTGAGTCTCAAATGAAGAGATTATAATAAAAGTGTTTTGCAAACAATGTGTTTTTGAAATATAAGCTATTATTAATTACAGAGTTTCACAGATCGAACACTAAAGTATTCATGGCTCTAAGCAAACAAGGAGTACTCTTGCTCTCTGTATAGAATACACACATTCCCCATTTCCACCTGACTCCCATACTCTACAAATTTTTTTTTTTTTTTTTTAAGACGGAGTCTTGCTGTCATCCAGACTGGAGTGCAATGGTGTGATCTCGACTCACTGCAACCTCCACCTCCCAGGTTCAAGCAATTCTCCTGTCTCAGCCTGTCAAGTAGCTGGGACTACAGGTGCATGCCACCACATCTGGCTTATTTTTGTATTTTTAGTAGAGACAAGGTTTCACCATGTTGCCCAGGCTGGTCTTGAACTCCTGAGCTCAAGTGATCCACCACCTTCGCCTCTCAAAGTGTTGGGATTACAGGCGTGAGCTACCACGCCCAGCTCAGAGTAAATATTAACCATGCTAATGGATGGGAACATAGTATCTCTTTATTATTTTCTTTGAAAACTTCAGTGACAGAATTTAGATAAGCCAATACTCAAAGTGTTATAAGACCCAAGGATTACTTCAAATGATTAGAAATACCCACTGTTTTTCTTTTTATCTTTCTCTGTTTTCATCTTTTCCTCATATTTAGATCTCTTTACTTCTTCATTTGCTAAGTTTGCTGCCTCCCCCTCTATACCCACCCCCACTTCACCTCTACACAGGGTTCTCTGCACTGGATGACCAGCCATGCTGTGCTCATATCCATCACATGAGGGCCCAATCAGGCAGAAGAGTGGAGAGAAAATGCAATGCTGGTTGGGAGACTGAAAACGTAGATACAGTTTGGTTGGGGGAAGCACATATGACTAACATTTAGAAATATTTTAAAGTATAATAACTGGATCAAATTACTCTAAGAGATTCTATTTTTCCTAGAAACCAAAGGTTTAGCATAAAAAATTTAGTATCGTACATATTTTGCCAAAATACTTGTATACAAAGGGCTCATGTAGACTGCAATAGAAAGGTGTGTTAACTAGAAATTTGAAAATAAACCTGTGTCCAGAAGAAAATAATGATTTATTTAATTATACTTATAGTTGGTTAACAGTGAGTATCACCTTTAATCTTTCACTCTAGCTACATCCCTTACTCCCTCTTTCTTTCTTCTTCTGTCTCAGAACACAATACTTCTATTATATATGGGTTTTTTGATTGAGAACAAGTATCCAAAACCAACTTTCAGAGTCTATAAAAGGAATTCATTGAAAAAAAAAAAAGTAGGGATCATAGGAAATTAATAAGTTGAACAACCATGCCTGTGGGAACCAGGGTAGAATTTCAATAACAGGAATTCATAAACTATTTATAGGGCCCTGCATCAAAAAAAGACTCAGTTATTAACAACCCCCACTATAATTCTAAATTCTAGATGAAGAGAGAGAAAAAGAGAGATAAGAAAGAGACAGACAAAGGGAGAGAGAGACAGGGAGAGAGACAGAGAGAGACAGAATGAGGATGAATGAATTTTATTGGTTCTGCTTGGGTCACCTAGTTACTGCCACAGGGCCAATATCTCTGATTGGAAAAAAGGCTGGGTGATAGGTAAGCCCACACTTGTAAATCTAGTGAGAGGGTAAGTTGGTTGAGAATTAGTCTTCTGCATATATACCTCTATGTTCACATAGTCCACATGTGGGTTAGCTACCCGAGTCAGGAGGAACTTATCTCAAATGTGGTGGACTATTCATTTTTCCTTTTAGTTATTTTCAATTTGGTCTGTATTACATATTATTCAATTTGGTCTGTATTACAATTTGGTCTGTATTACATAGGGTTATTGTCACTGATGGCTCTAAAAGGAAGTAGTAACCGCACAGATAACTGAACTTATGAGCTTACACACGTAAAAAAGAAAGGCCAGAGCAAATCTCCCTACTGGTTTCAGTTATGGAGATGACAGACACTGGGTTTTCACCATCCTCCTGAGGCTTAACTCTGGCAGGTGCCACCTGTCTAGGAGGAATACTAGCTACCATATATTCTTGCTAATTTGAAATGGTGTAAAATCTCTTTTTCAGGTTGTGAGATCTAATTTCTGCAAAAATATTGGACCATCATGGGTGTAAAACAGCTCAATTGGATTTATATTACAGGAATGCTACTCCTTGACATTAGTCATCTCATTTTGAATGTTCTTGAATTAATTCCAGCAATAATAACCACATTTATCTATTTTTAGCAAATTGGCACTTTGTAAAATATTGAGCCGTTGTCTCCATATGCACCAGTTTGCTCTAAATGTAGAATATTGGTAATTAGCCTTACATCCTTTATTTATAATTCCAGTTCCAATAACTATTCAAAAATGTTATTTTTAAATGAAAGTTGGAAAGACCCTAATATATTTTCATTAATGACTAGATAAAAGAGCTAGATAAGGCAAAGAAAAAAAATAAACAGGCCGGGCACGGTGGCTCACGCCCTGTAATCCCAGCACTCTGGGAGGCCAAGGCGGGTGGATCATGAGGTCAGGAGATCGAGATCATCCTGGCTAATACAATGAAACCCCATCTCTACTAAAAATACAAAAAAAAAAAAAAAAAAAAAAATTAGCCGGGCGCGGTGGCAGGCGCCTGTCGTCCCAGCTACTCTGGAGGCTGAGGCAGGAGAATGGCGTGAACCCGGGAGGCGGAGCTTGCAGTGAGCCGAGATCGCGACACTGCACTCCAGCCTGGGTGACAGAGCAAGACTCCATCTCAAAATAATAATAATAATAAATAATAATACACAAAATGATCTCCAAAGGTTAAGCAAACTCAGAAATCGGTTGCTTTTCTTAAGTGGCTGCAGAACTTCTTAGTCAGCATAACTAGGCTTGACTAGAACCTGTGAGGATGCATATCCTCTTCCTATTCTTACTTAGCTTTGATTCCAGAACCAATTTATCAGGTTGGAATATAAGCTGAGAATTAAATTCCTCTTAATGGCCAAACTAGTTCCGATAACAGCTATTTCCAAAGGATGTATTCTACAGGTCTACACAAATTTTAATAGAGGCAATTGTCTCATTATTTACCTAAAAAGGAAAGAAAGAAAAAAATTGACTGGATATAGTGGCGCATGCTTGTAATCCCAGGAATTCGGGAGGGTGAGACTGGAAGATTACTCAGGAGTTCGAGACCAGCCTGGGAAACATAGTGAAACCTTGTTTCTGCAAAAAATCAAAGAATTAGCTGGGTGAGTGGTGCATACCTGTGGTCCCAACTACTCTAAAGGCTGATGAAGAAGGATTGCTTCAGCCTGGGAGGTATAAGCTGCAGTGAGCTGGGATCACACCACTGCACTCCAGCTTGGGTGACAGAGTGAGACCCTGCCTCAAAAATAAATAAATAAAAATAAAAATTCCCCAGTTTCTAAATAATTAACTTGCGTCTAGATTTATAGGTCCATGTTGTACTGAGGGTAGCCCACTTTGGTTGTCCAGACTCTTACTAACATTCCAGTGGGGAAAGGAATAAGCATTGAGTTATATTTTGCGTGGACATTGCATTTCGGTCTTTTCTCTTTAAATCAATTTTAAAAAGTAATATTTTATTTGAGAGGTGGGAAGGACTAAGAGACTTCATAAGGGAGAATGATATTGTCTTACTTAAAAAATACCAATTCTTTCTTCAGTAAAATCCAAACTGGGAGTTTGATTTATTCAAACGTCATTTTTTTTTTTCCCTGAAATGCACCATTTGCAATATTTCCTTAACTCTCAGGGACTTGTTTATCCTAATGAAAGAGAAGGAAATTGTTTTCTCTATCACCTGGGAAAGTTACTCTGGAGAACTCAGGTTGGTATTAAATATTCATTTGAAAAAGTCTTTCACGATAATCCTCTTAATTCAGTGTGCCTCAGGGCTTTGATTGCCTTTGGTTGAAAGACACAGGGTGATAGCTTTTTGATAACTCAGCCAGATTTGTGCATCCATAATGATGGACAATTAACTGGAGAACTGTATAGAAAACCTAAGGACAAGACTTCTTGCTTACACATTCTTTCTTCCATCTTAAACTTTGTACCTTACACCTCTTGAGTGAAAACAGTATGGAGGAGGAAATGAGGATTTCTATAATTGAAAAGGGAGAAGGAGTCTAGAGTTATAAAATAAAATTACTCAGTTTGGAATTGGGCCATAACCTTCTAGTAAAAACTGTCCTGGGATCATTAATGATCACAGATGGTTCAGACCTCACTTCTGAACATCATCTGGAAAACACAATAAGCCCAAGAGAAACAATATTCAGAAAAGAATCCAAGAAATACTCTGCAGGATTAGGAATGAAAAGAGAAAAAAAAAAAGTATGAGCACTAGTATGCTTAAATATGCATAATCAAACTTAGGACCCAATTCAGTTTTTATCTTCACTTAGTGAAAGGAAACTATTGAATCTTAGCTAAAAAGAGAACTGCCAATTTTGTCGTCATAGTTACTGCCGTATCTTATGCTAGACCAAATCTTTCAGCAATGAATGGTTTTCCTGCAAGCTTCTACCGTTCTCCTGTGTTATCATTCCCGTGTCATTGGAAACTGATTGGTTTGTGTACAAACTTAAGTCTATTTTATTAATCATATCTTACCAAAATTGTTACTTTTGCTCAACTTGGGTATATAGTAAAACTCCATCTGTAAAGAATCAAACCATAAGAACCATAGGAATACCAATAGGAAAATTAACTTTCCCACTATTCGAGGTCTTCAAACATTAAAAATACTATTTTTCCTTTTGCTCTTTGTGGTTCCCTCAAAAAGTGTCATGTTAAACTAATTATCTTCTTTGCAAATTAGACTTTCTACTCCCCTACTCTTAACAATATCTTTTAGAGATCCCAGCATATTTTCAGTTTTCCAGCTCATAACAGAAATAACTAATTACTCTCCTTCCCTTATAAAAGTCCTACTATCAGTTACCAAATTCTTTTTGTAATGTATTTCACATATGCTCTTTTCATCTTCTGCCAGCCTTTCTTAACCAGCATTCCAGAAGACAGCCAAACGTAACCCTTAAAGCCCTAGGGCCCTAATGTCCATATGTATGTAAAGAATTAACCCCTCTCTTGTACACCTAGATGGGTACCAGTTATATACCATCCTTGGAAGAAGAGAAAATATCACTCATTTTCGTGTTCTGTGGTTCAGATGAGAAACTCCACGTGAAAACAGGGCTGGACAGTTACCAAAATTCTCTATTTTCAGTATCACCTCTACATATCGCCTGCTGGCTAATATTATGTTTAATTCCCCCTTTTCCCAAATTTCAATGCTTTCTCTTTATTTCCAAGGTTAATTCTAATTTATTTACTTACAGTTGTGTTTCAAGGCTCCTTAGGATCTATTACCAATCTCCTATTCTTGTCTTATCTCCTACTGGCTCTGGCATTGACTAGGCTTGTGAATTTAAATAAATTTAGTCTCTCTCAGTTGTCATTTCCTTTTACGTAAAACGAAAGTATTGAATGAAATCATCTCTAAGGCTTTCCAACTTTTAACGAACAGTTCTATAACAAAATGCATCTTTTACTTGGATATTCTGTCCCACCCAGACTTAGTATAAATTTAAGTATTAATTTTCCTATACTTTTATTCATTGTTACTGCCACTACTTGAAAAGTCCCCTTTTGGGCCTAGCTCAATCTCACCTAAACTCTGGGTCCTGAATCAAGACTTATCTCATTTGTAAGGGCTTTCCTGATTAACACAGTCTTCCATGACCCGTTCTGCCTCTTAGATCTTTTGCAGCACGTACTACCTGTCCCCTTGCTTTGACATTCACCAAACAGAGCCTTAGCCATCCGTTTGCGTTTTTACGTACCTGATTCCCCCAACTGGTTTGCAAACTGTTTAAGGGTAAGATATCCAGTATAGTGCATGACAATAAACATATTGTATCTACTCTGTGATAAGCTCTGTATTGGACTCTAAGGGAATGTACAAGTCAAATAATTTCTCAGAAAGACAAGTGGAACTATCTTACATTACCTCTCTGGGACATTTGACATCATGAAACACATGAAACATACCTTGCTTCTTGAATCTCTTTATTTTCTTGGCTTTCATAACATTTGTTTCTGCTGGCTTTTCCCATCTACACCTTTGGTTGCACTTTTTTCCCCTGCTTGGCTTCTCTTTTCTACCAACCTCTGAAAAGTTGGTGTTATTCAGCGTTTTGTCCTTATACCTGCACTTTCTTACTCAACACAAGCTCCATGAATAATCTAATTTGTGCCCATAAGTCTCACTTGGACTAGTGAATCTCAAATTCTCCAGGCTCTCCATCCAAACCTACTTCCTCAGCTCTAGAGCTTTATATCTTACTGTCTCTGGGAAATATTTTTCTGACCCACGGGAACCCCAATCTCAACAGGTCTTAAAAGTAAGTCACTATGTCGTGTTCCCAAATCTCTTCCCCTTTCTTATCCAGTCATGTAATTCAGAAACAGAACCCTTCATTTCTTCCTTGTATCTTCTTTTTTTCATTGGATGCTACTATTCTTTGGTTTCTATAAGTGAAAACCAAATAAATAAAAAAACCTTTTCATTCCTTCCTTTCTTTCCTCTTCTCAAAAATACGTCATTCATGCAAGATGGGAGCATAGTAAAAATATAAATAAACAAAAGAAAGAAATATGTCTTGACTCTATCCACCATCTCCAGTCAGCTGTAACACAGCCATTTTTCATGGAGACTAACGCAATATCCTCCCCCTATAATCACCTTCTTCTACCCTAAACCCTTGACAATCCTTCCCTCAGCAGCCAGAGTGGTCTTTTGAAAAGTGTCTATAAGATTGTGTATCTCCCCTATTTAAAAATCTTTGATGGCATCCCATTCCACTTAGAATCAAAACCATACTCATTACAAGGCCTAAGAAATCCTACATTATCCAGGCTTTGCCTCCCTTTCTAGCTTCTGCTTAACAACCATGCATCTCTTGGTCACAGAGTCTGTTGGCCTCTTTTTAGTTTTTAAAACACATAAAACATGTTCACTCTACAACGCCTTTACATGTGTTGCTCCCTGTCCACAGAATACTCTTTCTCTGGCTCTTTACTTGAGAAGCCTTCCCATCTGAATGGTGTCCAAGTCACTCTCTAACACATCACACTTTTTAAAAATCTTTTTGGGATTGCTCTCAATCTGATTTTTTTTTTTTTTAAGTATTTACTTTTCAATATTCTGGTCACTGCCTATCTCTTCAAGCTTTAAAACCTACCCCTCTTCACATTCCAGACTCTATTGCAATTGTGTTATTTCATGGAATGACCCATATTATTTCATCCTTTTTCCCTTTCTAAACACTGTTCCTTTTGTCTGTAATGTCTTCCTTCCTCTCCTTTTCTACATGACACGTTTCCTGTTTATTTCTATGATGTGGCTGCAGTTGTTTTCTTCTTTATGGAGACTCTCTGATCCTCCAGTCTGATACAATTATCCTTCCTTTCCTGCCTTCATTATGTCTAGTACATACCTCTATTACAACATTCAACAGACTTTATTATATGTATTCATGTATATGTCTATCTCTTCTGCTATACCAGGAGCTCCTTTCAGGGAGGCATTATGTCCGTGTATAGATCTAGTTGAATGTTTTGCACACTATGATTTCTCATTAAATTCGAGTTGAATAAATGCAGTCTACAAGAATGAACAAATACCAGTGTCCAGTGAGTAGTATGAGATGGCAAAATTTGGTTAGGACTAAGGCAAAGGTTGACCAGCTTACAATGATCAGTCATGGAAACTGTTCACTTCTGGCACAGCCCATAATTGGGCAGCTAATAGATATTTCACACAGAGCTAAGACCATACAGACTTGGATTTCACTCAACTGATACCAGCTGGTTACTTCAGCAAATAACAGTCACCATTTTATAGAGAGATACTTTAGTAGTCAGAAAGATAGCCATCCTTGACTCTATAAACTTCTTATTATCTAGGCTAAGGATGAGTATTCACTGTAAAATATACAGCTATATCATTTTAGCCAATTATTCTGTTTCCTAAACTTGGTGCTTAGGAAGCTTGGCCTTTCCTCACATTTAAAGCTTGTATCTTCTGGTACTCCTCCCACAGGAATCCTAGTGAGGTTTCAGATCTTCTCCTTTGTCAATAATATGATTTATAGTTGCATGTACACTGTCTCTTTCCTTCTCTAGTTAAAAAAAACTATGTATAATAACGCTTAGTTATTACTATTTTTTGTCCCCCTTTATTACGGGGGAAGTATCCATCTGTCTGATGTTATTATATCTATCCCCAAACCAATAAACAAAGGATAAATACTAGTAAATTTTCCCATAGGGAAATAAAAGAACAAACGACCAGAAAAATCAATGACTTCTCAACACCTAACTTATATCTCCTACACACAAAAATTGAATTACTGGGGGAGGGATCTCGGAAGGAATGGCCTTCCCCTTATAATTCTGGTGAGGGAAAAATATCTCCAATTAAGTCTGTTCCCTTTGCAAGAATATTTAAGAGAATCAAGAAGGGAAAAGAATGGTCCATGAACATTAGGTAGCTAGATCTTTTTGAAGTGAAGCTAAATAACATAGGAATTAAATATACCTCTTTGAAGTCTAGATGGGAAACTTAAACACTCTCTTGAATTTTTTTTTTTTTCCAGGAAATGTTAGTCTAAGTTTCAAACTGGTATCTTGGAAAATAAACTTTGGAAATACATCTCACTTGTAGGTTGGGATAGTTCTCACTCAAAAATAAAATTTAGGAAGGACCAAAAGAATATAATTTTTCTGTTTAGAGAATGGATGATCATAAGGAAAGCAAGGTGAAGTGCCCTTTAGCTGAAAAAAATATGTCACTTTTTTTCCATTGTACTTTAAAAATTTTAATTATGTCAAAAGTGAAGAAGATGCATGAGTAGTTTGGGTTGCCAAGAAAGCAGGTAAGACAGGCAAGTATTCAATATTGAAGACATTGATTTGATGGGATATGGTAGAATTTTGAGAGACCCATCAGTCATGGGTAAAACCACTTGGAGCCTTTTCTGGAAGATAATTCATTTTCTTTTTTCTTTTCTTTCTTTTCTTTTTTTTTTTAAACCACCGTGCCTGGCCCATTTATTCTTAACTATACTTCTATGAGGGGTGGTATTTTTAGTCTCATGAAGACATTACATTTTAAAGCCTATTTCTTTTCACTATACCAGTAATTTCCAAAATTGTCTGCACGTACCCTTTGGGGTACAGAATTGAGAAAAGAAAATTTTAGAAGCAAACTGTGAATGAGAGAGGTTAAGTAATTTGTCTGAGATCACACACTTTAGCTTTTACATTTTCTATTCCACTTATCTGGTCATACATTCCTTTGCTTCCAGTTTTCACTGGCTTTTCTATTAGGCTGTTTACTCAACAAACTATATGTTGACAGAGTGGAATACAATTTCCACCTGAAGGCTCTGGACTCCTCAATTGATGTATACCCAGAGACACTGCAGTGTCAGTCCACTGTAAATTCAAATTGCCAGTAATTATATGATATTCCAAGAATACTCAACAAGTCTGGGTTACTCTGATTAAACCAAATTTCTTCCAAATTCTCTGGAACTAAGAAGGGGGTTTCCCTTGGATTCCAGTGAAGGGTAAGAGGTCAGGTCTATGTTGGCACAAGAAGATCGGAGATTAAGGAATAATGATGTTTACTGGGCCCTCTCTCTATGTATGAACTTTTATTACCACCTAACAATAAAACTGGTACTATTTTCTCCACCTGAAATCTTTGCTTCACTTTTCTTTCTTGCTTGCTTGCTTGCTTTCTTGCTCTCTGCTTTCTTGCTTTCTGCTTTCTTGCTTTCTTTCTTGTCTGCCTGCCTCCCTCCCTCCCTCCTTTCTTTCCTCCCTTCCTCCCTTCCTTCCTTCCTCCCTTCCTTCCTTCCTTCCTTCCTTCCATTTCTCTTTCCCTCTCTTTCTTGCTTTATTCTGTTTCTTTAAAAAAAAAAAAAAAAAGAGAGAGAGAGATTTTACTACATTGCCCAGGCTGGTCTTGAGCTCCTGGGCTCAAGCAATCCTCTTGCCTTGGCCTTCCAAAGTGCTGGGATTACAAGCGAGAGCTACCACATCTGGCCCTGAAATGTTTTTTCTTCCATTCTACCAAACCACGTTCTGCCTTCAAAAATTCTGTTGAAAAATCACCTTCTTCATAAAATCATTTAAAACATTTCCTCATTCCCTACCTGGTTCCATATGGCATTCACTATAGTAACCTCCTTAGCAATTCCCCTTTTCTCATATTGTCTATGTGTGTGCGTGCGTGTGTGTGTGTATGTGTATACATATACACATAGGGGTGTGCATATATATACACACACATATATATAAAAACACACACATATATATACAGAGAGAGAGAAAGAGTGCATTTATATGTTTTGTGCATATATTATATATATATATACACACACACACACACACACAGCGCTTTCCTGTTTCCCTAGAGACTGCTAAAAGGCTCATTCCTGAGGTTTCCTCTGTTTTAGATTTCACAAGGCACTATGCAATGCTTGCACATACTGGGTCCACAGTTAAAGCTACTAAATTTTTATTCAAGCTCCAAAGGAAAAGTTGTCACCTTCTTTGTCTTTATACCTGATGGTGATAATTATCACTGACTAGTAGAGCTAAAGAAAGCTTAGGAATTACCTAGTTTGTCTTTCTTTTATCTTGTATTTATTTAACCACAGCATCTTTTTGACCCAGATTGAAATGTTTCTCAGAATCCAATAATGTAAAACAGATAAAAAGGTGTTGTTGCCACTAAAGCAGAGTTTGGTGGCCCAGAGATCTGTCTGGTCAGCTCCCTCCTCTCTCCTCTGAAACCCCCTGTTGAAGACTGGGGAGCAGTTTTGAAACACTGATGTACAGCCTGTCCTTCATGGTGTAGATGTTAGGAGGTTCTATGCTCAAGGCCATTCAACTCGAAAGGGCTAAGATGGAATTTCTTCCCATGTCAGTGCTACTCTTTTCAGAGGAGTGAAAGAAGACCATACTCCCAACTCCTAGATGTACATATGCCTAAATTTTCTAAAGTTAACTCAGCATTTATGTGATTCAGCAGTAAACAGGGTTCTTTTACAAATGAAGACTTGGAAGTTATTTTTTTGTTTTCTACCTTTTGACTCTTACTCATCTTATTTTTCAATTAGACTGTATCACCAAGACCAATTTTAGAGACAATATCTCCTGTAATATTATATGAAAATCCTTTATTCATTCAAAAAACATTTATTAGTAATCTACCATGAGCCAAGAACTATGCCGGGTACTGGAAATACAGAATTTTTTTTTTTTTTTTTAAAGAAACACTCTTTACCCTGAATTAGCTCATAGTATAGTGTGGTAGACATATGTGTGTCAATTTAAAAGTCTGTATTCTAGAATGTGCTCTTAAATAATTTTACTTAATCTCAGGTAGTATTTTCCTAATTGTTCAAGAATATTTCCCAGTATAGGCTTACACTAATGTTTCTTCTTGTGTAGATTCGACTATCAACAAGCCTCAGAGGTTTGGGGGATAAATTTTGTAAATAATAGAACATCCATAGATCTACAGACTTAAGTACCACTATTCCAAAAGATTTTTAAGAATTAAATGTGTTAATACACCTACAATACTTATAATTATGCCTGCCAAATAGTAAGCACTTAACATTAGTTATTACTCATTATCATTGATGCTATTGTTGAAGATGATATTTTATCTATATTAAGTGAATCATATATCTAAATAGCTTTTTGTGGTGATTCTTAAAGGACTAGTTTCTGGATTTTGGGGGTATATGTGTGTGTTCGTGTGAATGTATGCATACACATCTGAAGTTCAATGAACATACAATTGGTTAACTGACAAATGAGTTATTAATGCCACTGACTTAAACTTTGCATGTCCTATGCTCTCAACACTTTTTAATGCTAATATATGTTGTTTCTTGCAGTCTTAGAACTCAGAGACATAATTAGCCTTATCTTAAAGATGTGGCTGATAAAGGTTGAATAAAATTTTCAGGCTGCCTCTACTTAGAAACCAGAGAGGCTCATCATTTTCAAGGAGCTGAAATGTAGACATCTCAATACCTAGACTCAGCCACTTTGTATCTTCAAGGAATGACGTAAAGATGCAATTGGCAGTTACAAATTATCTTCAGTGATGGTGGTATCCACTGTCTGTGGCTATGGTATCTATGGACCCATGTTCTAATCAGTTGGTGGTTTTGCCTTGACTGTGTTTCCCGGGTCCACCTTCACTTGGTTCCTGC
Source organism: Macaca fascicularis (assembly GCF_037993035.2). Lineage (NCBI taxonomy): Eukaryota > Metazoa > Chordata > Mammalia > Primates > Cercopithecidae > Macaca > Macaca fascicularis. The sequence continues at coordinate 167,534,449 of NC_088376.1, read as the reverse complement.
CTAATTTTTGAGCCTGTTTCTCTAGCCTTGCCATTAATACTGTGAACTCTCTGATATTATCCTACTCCATTTCAAGTTCTATTGCTTGCACTGAAAAATCTTACTGATGTAACCCTGTACTCAGAAATCAGGTGCAAGCTGCTAATATTTTTCACCTGGATTATTGCAATAGTCTGGGAGCTTTGTACTCACTGTTCTGTCTCCCTGAAATACTTTGTTGCAACATATTCACATGAGTAGCTTCCTTACCTCTTCAGGATTCTACTCAAACTCACCTGTTTAAATCTTATCAAGGAGAAGTTCTCTCATTACCCTATGCAAAATGGCCACCCACCCTAACACTCCTTATCTGTCCTCTTTTGTTCTCTTTCATTTTATTTTCTACAACCCTTGTATCTACTCAAAATACTTATTATAATCTGCTGGCACCAGTGGTATGTAAACTCCGTGAGAACTCCAATACTCTTTTGGTGGCTTATATTTCCTGGAACCTAGTACAGTGCCTGGTATATATCAGGTACTCAACAAATATTTATTTTATGAATATATGAATGCACTTAAATTATGTTCAGATGTAATAATAATAATAAGCTAAACACGTGCTACAGCTAATGCATCCATTTCCACCTGCCTCCACATCCTTCCTGATTTCTGTTCCTTAATCTGAACCAGCAGTAACCCATATATTTCTTTCAGCCTAGCTGTCAGTCTAAGGTGTGTGATGCAGTGGATTTCCCAAGAGTGAGGAAAGAAGAATTTGGTCCTGCTCACCACTACAAAATGCCTATTTGTTTCTCCTTTTATATTTTAATTGTTCAACTATTTGGGGAGGATTGTCCTGCTGTGGTAAATTTATACTCATTAAATTGTCAAGTGTAACTGTATTATTTATTTATTGCAGGCACTGTAGGGGAAATGCTTGCTTTGCCACTGGCACCATCTGGCTTTGAGTGATTATTGTATTTTACCTGATAGTTTTTGGACAGGACTATCAGGGTGATGAATGGGTGAGAGTGGGAGGAGTTCAAACACTGGTTGAAAAAAGGATAAGAAACCTGTAGCAATAAGTCAGTTACCATGAGGCATTCTAAGCACTGAATAAGATAGAACATCCATTCCATGCCCTGTTTGCATTCCCGGTTAATCTTCAAAGAGTCAACATGGCAAAAAACATTCCAAGATAAAAATAGCAAGATCTTCTAGAAAAGATTTAAGTTTCAACGCAAAAAGAAAAATCCTTTATGGTTACTGAGTATTACTGAGTATGCTGTGAATCCACATAGTTGTGGTTGTAGCTAAAATGCTGCATATTTCTTTTCTCAGCATCAGTGATTTATAAATAGAGAAATTTTAAAAAATGAATCTCTGAAAACATTCCAGAAGAAAATTTGATTTGTGGGAACTGAAGGATAAAATGTGTAATGGCAAGTAGCACAATGTCAGACACTGGGTTCTGTGGTTATAACCTGATCTCAAATCAAAACCCAATGCCCCTGGCATTCTCAAAGCTGGATCATCAGAGGTTTTGTTCCAGATAGAAGTGAGGTCATAGCTCTGCTAATGTAAGGTAACTTCAGCATGTCTGAATCCATCTAACAGTCTTGTTGAGGCCAGGAGCCTAAAGAAGCTATTCGATCTTTTTTTTTTTTTTGAGACGGAGTCTCGCTCCATCACCCAGGCTAGAGTGCAGTGGCACGATCTCGGCTCACTGCCAGCTCTGCCTCCCAGGTTCACGCCATTCTCCTGCCTCAGCCTCCCAAGTAGCTGGGACTACAGGCACCTGCCACCAAGCCCGGCTAATTTTTTGTATTTTTAGTAAAGACGGGCTTTCACTGTGTTAGCCAGGATGGTCCAGATCTCCTGACCTTGTGATCCGCCCGCCTCGGCCTCCCAAAGTGCTGGGATTACAGGTGTGAGCCACCGTGCCCGGCCAAAGCTATTCAGTCTTTTATCTTTCCCCAAGGAGAAACGACTTTAAAGTGTATGTATTGTTGGCCCCTATATCATTTTTATCAACAGATCATCTATTGCTTTCATGGTATCTCAAGATTTAGAAGAAATTCAGAAGGCATCTTATCTATGAGTTATTCATTTATTCATTAGGAAATCTTTATTTAGTGCCTACTATAAATTAAAGGATGTAGATAAATATATGAATCAAATATGTCCATTCCCTTTACAGGATTCATTAATTATTTTCCATGACATCCTTGTTAGGTTGGAGTTCAGGCTTTGGTGCAGTATCTCCAATATTTTTTGTGTTGATGCTAGTCATTTAATACAACACTTCTCAAGTGAGTAAAAGCAAATTAGCCTTCACTCAAAGTAGTGAGGCCCAGTCAACTCTTGTCTACCCCTCATTCAAGAAGTCAGATGCAGGGATCGAAGAAGAATCAGAGTGGAAGTGCTGAACAGTTAACTTAGTGAACTCTTTCACCTTATCTTCTTGTTTTGGTTTCTGTCAGACTTCACTGTACCTGGTCATTCTTTGTGCTATCCAGAGATGGAAGCGAAATACTAAATTTTCATATTTGTAACCCAGTAAATACTAGTATCTTCATGACAGAAAAACAAAACAAAAATGATCTAAAAGTCCCCAAACCTCTTAATATATTTTAGAACACTCTTTCTTTTTATTGAATGAAAACTTAACTCAGTTTAGTTTTGTTTGCATACACAAATCAAGCATTGGAATAAATATTAAGAGAGAAAATGAAATGACTGTATCTGTAAAATGCTTAGAAATATCCCCAGAAAAATATTTCTTAAGGCTTTTCAGCATTGTCTGTGGCAAGATGTAAGGCATTTCAAGGTCTCATAAAATAAAAAGTAAAGTAGCATGCAAACATAGGCAGACACAAAACTCTAACTCCGGAATTTTAGGGATTTTTGAGATTTCTAGTTTGGGTTTAAGATAATGGTCAATTGTCACTTATTGGAACTTTGGTTTAATAATAATTTTAAAAAATTAAGTGTTGGACTAACTTTTAAAATTTTAAATTTACTCCTATAACTAAACCATATTGGATTATGCCTCTTGCCAAGATTATTCTTAAACCATGATCTAAGAACCTCCTATTATTCTTTCACTGTCAGGATCCAGAAACTCAGTGCCAAGGGTAAGTCAGCCTTAGATAAACAGATTGTCTGGCCTAGGCCACCAATCTGTCCAACATTTGTGACCTATAAAGATTTTTTTCCTGCAAGCAATTCTGCTTATGCCAACTGTTTATATGCACAGTGGAAACTTCCAAAGCTGTCATTTCCTAGGTTTGCTTTGCTTGTACAACTAATTACTACTGTGTTAGAAATTTTTCTCGATTTATTGGATCCCAGAAAGACTCAATTAACCAGTGCCTTTTGGTCAAGGATAGTAGCTGAAGAATAAGACCTCAAGATCACAGCATTTAAACTTTGCACAGTGCATCTTGGTGATATGACAAGGATTCAGGGATAAGCCTGATAGGCAAATATTGCCTTATAGGATAGGTGGGGGCTCAGAAGGGTTCTAATGAAAGAGAAAAAGAGAGAGAGAGAACTTCAAATCATACTGAAGAAATAGAGGAAAGCAGAAGTAATCTAAGACAAAAGAGGGAAAGCCCTTTGGATATCTTGAATTAAATATAAACCCTCAGAAATATTTGCAGTGCTCTAAGTTAGTAGATTGTCATTTCTTTTGGAGGCGACATAATTAGAATGGACCCCAACCACAAGAGACCTCTCCATTAAGACTCATTTGCGATTTGGCACCAGATTGCAAATGAGTCTTAATATAAAATATGTGTCAGAATCCCTCTTCTCACTCCACTTTATATGTTAAGTATCTCTTTTCAGGAAACTAAACAACCAACATGTATTTCCTGAACCCCTACAATGAACCAAAGTCTATTAGAGGTAGCATGGGGCATTGTGTTGGGGGCAGAGGCATACAAATCCCACCAACAAGGAGGGTGCTATGATTTGAATGTTTGTTCCCCTCACATTTCCTCTGTTGAAATCCTCATCCTCAGTGTGATAGTGTTAGGAGGTGAGGACTTTGGAAGGTGATTAGGTCAGGAGAGTGAAGCCCTCATGAATGGGATTAGTGCCGTTTTAAAGAGACCCCATAGAGCTTCCTTAACCCTTCTGCCATGTGAGAACATGAGAAGGCTCGGTCTATTACACAGAAGGCAGGCCCTCACTAGACACCAAATCTGCCAGCACTTTGATCTTGGACTTCCCATCCTCTGGAATGGTGAGAAATAAATTTCTGTCGTTAACTACTGTTACCCAGTTTATGTTTGTTTTGTTTTTTAATACCAGTGGGAACTAAAACAGAGAAGAAGGAAGGCTGATATTTAAGAAATATGTACAAATTAAGGAATAACACTCATAAAAATAACAAAACAAGGCAGTTTGTAATTAAAGTATACAAGTACTATAAAAGCTCAGGATTCACAGGAGGAGGCGGGGGAAAGTGAAAGCTTTAAAGAGGGAAAAAACTAGGAGAGTACCCAGTATGAAGGGAGAGGAGAAGGCATTCCAGAGAAGTGGGATAACATGGGGCATGGTCATGAAGCCTTGAGGAGACCATCCTAATAAACCATAGCCAAAAAAAGAAAAAAACAAAACAAAACCCAACATGATAGGGCAAGAAATTTGTGCCATTAGCAGCTTTTGGCTAGGGGAGCAAAGTGATGTAAAAAGCATTTATGGCACCTGTGCATGTAGGATTGCATGGGAGACTGGAGGCAGGAAGCAAGTTAAGAGGTTATCATTTGAAACATGTGTATGGAAGAGAAAATGAAACCATGGACTAGAGTGTTCATAATTGAAATATAAATGTGAAATGAATTGCAGATCTTTTGAAGAAAAATGGGTCATTTTCAGTGCCTATGACACATGAAGAAAAGTCTCTGCCAATACATGTGGTCCATGACCCTTTCAGTTTGGCTAACCAGTTGTCTTGTAGTCTAGGCTGTATGACGGTATGACAAGGCTCGTCATGGAAGTAATCCTTCTTTTACGCAATACACTGGGCCCTTCTGCAGATCTACTTGCATTCCATTTTTATTTCCCTAATTCTTGGACTGCTGGCTGTATACCGCAACCTTCTTTTCTGCTTCTGACTCCTTTAGGTAGACCCTATCTGATATGCTGTCCTTGCCTCTGAGACTGGGACTCCTCTATCCACTGGACTCTATCTCCTGCTCTGTTCTCTATCCTTGGACACCATCTTCAGCATTGAATTCCATTGTCCCATTTCCAACCTATTGCACCCTATAAACCAGGAGAATCCCCCTAACTTGCCCTATGATGGGTGGAGAAATAAATATGATTATAATATTTCTAGCTTAGATTTACTGGAATGGATGGGCTATTGGCAGAACTGATAAAAGAAAGAACTGATTTGGTGAGGAAGACAATGATTTTTATTTCCAGCATGGCTAGCATGAGGAAAACGTCCAGAAAGAAATGACTAACTGAAGGTCCGGAAGTGGAGGCAGAGGGTACAGGGGGCAAATGACTCAAAGGCTGATTGAGAACTTACTCATCTTCATGGCATTAGTTGAGGAAGGGTTAGAAAGAAAAGAGCTGAGAGAAGGGCTTACTCACCCTTCAATAGCAGAAGATACTTCATTAAGAGAAAAAGAGCAGTTAGTAAAAGCATATGGGATCAGGGAAGCCAACAAAAAGAAAGCTCTAAAATAAATGGTCAGTACTATTAAATCAGAGTGATTAAGAAGGATGAGAATGGAGAATAGACCATTGAATATAGGAATAAAGAGACCATTGATAACCTCCAAGTGGGTAGTTTTGTAGAGTAGTGAGGATGAAAGCCAGATTTTAAAGGCTTAGAAGAGGATTGAAGTGGAAGAAATACAGATAACTGGCATAGACCACAAATCTAGAAATTCGGTATTTCTCTCAGTCAATTCCTGCTGCTACAAAAATAATCACAGATTGGTTATTAGTAACAGAATTTTATTTCTCACAGTTCTGTATGCTGATCCAGGCACCGGCAGGTTTGGTGTCTAGTAAAGACCTGGTCTCTGTCTCCAAGATGGTGCTTTACTGCTGCATCCTCACATGGCAGAAGGACAACAAGGAATAAATTCACTTTCTCAATACTTTTAATGAGGACACTTGCTGAGACCTCTTGACCTAATCACCTCCGAAAGGCCCCACCTCTTAATACTATTGCATTAGGGATTAAGTTTCAACTTGAATTTTAAAAAGACACAAACATTCAAACCATATCAGTGTTGAATGGAGAAAGAGAAATGAGATTGTAATGAAAAGGTGCTATTTTTCAAGGTAGGGAGAAACCTGTGTTAAAGCAAAGGGAATAATAGAGAAGAGAAGACTGAATGGGTAACAGAAGAAATCAATGTGACATTAGAGAAGGGATAAGTTCAAATGTTTAGATCTCAGCAGAGTTCCTTGTGGAAAAATGATATAGCTTTGAAACAGAAAGGAAAAAGAAGAGGACAAGAAATGAGATGGTTTATATTCAGGGGATCCTGTCAAAATCCTGAATGTTGATGCTTCATGTGATGACTCCCACCTTTAATCCCAGCTGCTCGGTCGGGTGAAGCAGGAGAATTGCTTGAGGCCAGGAGTTCAAGACCAGTCTGAGCAACATAGTGAGACCCCGTCTCTAAATAAAAAAAAAAAAAAAAAAAAAGAAAAAGAAAATCCTGAAACCCTCCCCTCTTTTTCCCCTTAGTGAAGAACCTTGGTTGGCTGTTCAGAGTAAAAATGGGAAAGCAAAAACCTTCAGGGGAGTTTACTAACTGACAGGAATGAATTAGGCAACATTTTCCCAAGTGTTCTGTGGATCACCTGACAGTGTCTCCCGGAGAAGGTTTTTAAAATGATCTCGGAGGAGACACTTCATTCACAAGGTCCTCAGATGATTATGATGCTTGCAAACGTCCAGGAGTGAGTGCCTTGTTGGAGGTGGAGCCATCTTGAAAACACTGACTAATTTAGGAACCTAGCAGGAAGCTACATTGTCTCTCATCCTGTGGTTATTTTTCTCTTCACATCCCTCACAGGGCTCCCTTCACTGGGTGTATTTCTATGGTAAAGAGTGCAACTCATCCCAGCATACACCAGCATAAGCTCTTGGTTAGGTCCAAAATATCAGGGAGGGCATTATAGTATACCTACAACCCAAAAGAAAACCTCAGTACTTATTATGTGCACACATGAAGTTTCAGAGGAATGTAAACCATGTATTTTTTATACTGAAATTACCTTTCAGTCCATTAAGAGTTTATTTGGGGTAGCCATATGGGATCCCCTTCTCTCTGTGAGCCCTGTTTCTTTTCTCTTTCCCTCCCATACCATTTCCTATTCTTCTGTTCCTCCTTCTCCCCAATCCCACTTCCATCTTCGACTTGAGTGGGGACATTAGATCTTAATGGTTCTGCGCATTGCACTGAGCTCTACCCTAGAGACTCAGCACTAGACTCTGCAGACACTAGTCAGCACTAGAATCTGCACATGTAGAAGATCCACAGGTGCTTTCTTGCTAACATAACCATCTCTAGTAGCATAACTTTGATATGTAACTATTATTTTTACAAGTCACCATTTCTTACTCTAGTCTTACTCCTTCTAAAAATTAAAAGGGAAGGAAAAGGTGTGTGGAAGAAAGTAAAATCTGGACACGCATGGTGGCTCTCACCTGTAATCTCAGCACTATGGCAGGCCAAGGTGGGAGGATTTTTTTGAGCCCAGGAGTTCCATACCAGCCTCGATAGTGAGACCTTGTCTCTACAAAAAAAAAAAAAAAAAAAAATCAAAAAATTAGCTGGGCATTGTGGCATGCCTCTGTAGTTCCAGCTACTTGGGAGGCTGAGGTGGGAGGATTGTTTAAACCTAGGAGTTGGAGGCCACAGTGAGCTGTGATGGTACCATTGCACTCCACTCTGGGAGAGACCTTGTCTGGAAAAAAAAAATAACAATAATAATAATAAAGAAAGTAAAATCCAATTCTGTCACACCGAGAAACCTTTTATTGTTTGGAACCCATATGCCAGGAGGCCCTCAGTAAAGCACGGTCATTGGAGGTGGGGTTCTGTAACATTATGAGTTTCTTGCTAAATGAAGTCAAGTCTCCCTCTCTCTCTCTCTCTCTCTCTCACACACACACATATGCATGCAAACTCATGCACATACGAAAGACCTGTTGTTTGAAAAGTTAAGTGTTTGAAAAGTATATCATTTGTTTTTAATTTGTTGTATGAATTTTTTTGTTCATTTGGCAGGATAAATTTTACTACCAGTTATCTAGGATGAGAGCGAGCCAACTTTGAACCCTCACTTGTTGCCTAACCTTGGCATCAAGAGAAAAATCTATCCTAACTCAGTTCATATGTACATTTCTATATTTTTCTTTCCTCTTGCTGCATTCCATTTTATTTACCAACATAGAAATAGAAGGTTGTAGTTTCTCTATTTCCTTTTTCTGATAAACACCTCAAAAGAATATAGTAATTTCCTCCATTTTTATCTGGCCCATGCTTTTCTTAAACACATGTAATCTGTTCTTCCCTCCCTCCCCCACTGTTCGAAAATTGCTTTCCCTGAGGTCCCTGGTGGCCTTGTAATTTGCATTTGCAAATTCTCAGCCTTCACTTAACATTTTTGCATTGACTCTGCTGAACACCCCTTCTTAGGATCCTCTCTACTCTTGGCCCCTGTTCTGGTGCTCTTCAATTGTTACTCCCCTCGTCTAAGCTGGCTTTACTTTCTCCTCTGTCTTCTCAATAGAGGCGATACAAAAACACAATCTTAGTTTTTCTGATCTTTTATTTTTATTTCTCTCCATTAGAATTTTCTTCCACCTCCATAGCTTCAACTATCACCTTCTCATAAGACACTCAAGTTTATATTTCCTGTACTGAGATGCTTCTAGTTGCTTACCAGGTGTCTAGTTCCTTCCAAACCTTCACCATTGAAACTGAGTCCGTCACCTTTCCCCAAAATCCATCTTTCCCTTTGAATTCTCCACAAATAAACTGTGCCGCTCATTTAATTCTGAAGATACTATCTTTTGTATTATTTATTGAATTCTTTCATTTGTTGTTACCATATGTAAACAGTAATTATTTTGAGGGAAAGAATTGTATTTTCTACATCTCTGTATTCCTGTATTCCTGATGATTCTTATCCAGCACTCGTGTGTGTGTGTGTGTGTGACAGAGTCTTGCTTGTTGTCCAGGCTTAAGTGCAGTGGTGGCACCATCATAACTCACTGCAGCCTCAACTTCTGGGATCAAGCAATTCTCCCACTTCAGCTTCCCGAGTGACTGGGACTGCAGGCATGTGCCACCATGCCCAGATAATTTTACAAACTTTTTTGCAGAGACAGGCTCTCGCTCTTGCCCAGGCTGGTCTCAAACTCCTAAGCTCAAGTGATCCTCCCACGCCAGCCTCACAAAGCACTGGGATTACAGGCATGAGCCTCTGGGCCCAGCCTCCTATGTGGTGTTCAATAAATTATTTTTATTAAGATGTCTCAGCTAAGTTCCTAATATCTTCCATATACTTCTCACTGTGGTAATTTTTGAAAGGCTTGACAGATTTTGATGGAAATGAATAGATATGAAGTGTAATTTTGGTTCAGACCACCATCTTGAGACAAATAGTAGCTACTAAATGTACTGACAGGAGAATTTCTATAACTTATTAACAGTGGATTCTGTACAATTTTATACACCCCTGCAACTGAATGTGTTCTGCTATTCAGAACTTCTGAAAGAGGAAGTTACCAGCCAAAGAAATTGTAAGGCAAGTTGAAGGATCTAGTTAGGTTAGACTAAGCAGACACTCAAATGAGAGGTAAGGCTGAGCTAAAACTTCAAGACTGGGTTTCTATACCTCATCTGGGAGAATAATGACAACAGGGCATATAAATTTTTGTCTTTTTGCCCAAAATATGAGGTACTGGGCTGGGTGCAGTGGCTCATACCTGTAATCCCAGCACTTTGGGAGGCTGAGGGGGGCAGATGACTTGAAGTCAGGAGTTCAAGACCAGCTTGGCCAACATGGTGAAACCCTGTCTCTACTAAAATTACAAAAAAATTAGCCGGGTGTGGTGGTGCATGCCTGTAATCCCAGCTACTCGGGAGGATGAAGCATGAGAATCGCTTGAACCTAGGAGGCGGAGGTTGCAGTTGAGTTGAGCTCTTGCCACTGCACTCCAGCCTGGGTGACAGAGTGAGACTCTGTCTTAAAAATAAAATAAAATAAACAAAAGGGTAATTTTTCCCATGTCAAAGGAGACTAGAAAAAGTTTTTGAAGAATGGTGTCTGCCTCCACTTTGTGTGGCAGAGTGAAATACCACTATTTCACCAAGGGTAACCTCTGCCTCCTAAACTTTTATTTCTCCCAAGACTAAGTTTATAGATTCTTAGAATTAATGAGTTGAAAAAGACTTGGCCATCTGGTTCAAATCCCTTGTTTAGAGACTTGCCACCTGCTTCCTAATCCTGGTTGTATGTTAGGTTTACTAATCTTGCCTCTGGGCCTTATCTCTGAAGTCCCCACTCTGCACTGGCCCTAGAGTTTGAGTAATTCCATCCAAATGTAGATATTGCTATTATATTAAAAATAACACTTTGCCTTGTTCATGTTTAATGAATTTTCCTATGAAAGACAGATTCATGTATCACTTTTCAGATACTTAACATATGAAATTAAAAAAAAAAAAAATTGAGCCCTAATGAACATTTTCTACAATACGTGGATCAAGAGTAGGGAGAAAATACTGGTCTCCACATCTCCCCTTCCCACTCCCCCAACATCAAATCCACTGTCTATAGGCATTTATGCATTCCTTCTGTGATAGGATGATTTTGCCTCTTTTAAGGCTGAAAAATTCAATTCAGTTGACTCTCACAGATTTGAAGTTTTCTGCTGTGGTATAAAAAATACATCCATATTTCAATTGTTTTCACTTTAATTTATCAGTTGGCCACAATATGTATAAAACAGAATTGCCTGGTGCTCAGAATGAAGTACCAAGTGATTCAAATATTGACTATTCTATTCAATTTCAATATAAACTTAAGCAAGTCACATACTTGTCCACTTATCCAGTAGATGAAACAGCAAAGGAGGAGAGTTTATCTGAAAAGTTCTTCTCTGGAGAAAGATACTTAGAAAATACAAATGGTCCTTACTGAAGAGCCCAGCTCATCCCAGGAAGATCTGAGGAAAAGATGAGCAGACCCAATGCTACTTCTGCTCACCTCTCTTAGCAGTCTTTTTTTTTTAAAGCCCTGTTTTAATTGAACACTATGTTCCTGAGTCAAAAGAGTGCTTCAGTAAATCCGCCTTCCTGGGGCATAACGAATCACACACAGTCACACTTTCAGAAAGGCGAATCCTGCCAAACGTTGGCTGGACAAAAGATGGCTTTTTTTCCCCTCCAGCAAAAATTACTCCAATTGCTTGAGAAAGAAACACAGTATGTTTATCCCTGTTTACAGATGTTTAGCCAGTGCCCCTTCAGAGGGTCATGTTCCTATAAACAGCATCATGATAATTATATCCACTGCTGCAAAGAACAGATGTGTAAATTGGTGGTTTCTTGGGGGAAAATAATACCAAGTCCATTTTCCAGAAATGTACACAGTACAGTGCAGCTGTAACATTCTGTGCAGAGGTCTCATTAGTATCTATTGCTGAGTGAGGTGACATTTAAAGAATATGGAAATTCATGGGGTGGCATCTAGCAGGGAAGTCCAGAGACACCTAGGAAATGATTCAGATGTTTTGGTATATGTAAAAATTTCTAGTGATATTGGGCAAATCTCCACATCTAAAGAAAGTAGTAAAAATCTTCGATTATAAAGTTTTCCAGGAAAGAAATACGTATTGAGTAGAGGGAAGGATTAGGAAACTTCTCATGCCCCACATACCTCTGAGATCTGTGTAACTTAGATATGAACTAAACTTTAGTGAGGTCAGGTTGCATCAAGGTGGTCAAATTCTTGATCTGTGAACACCAGAATATTTCTAAACTCATTGCTGAAGGGTCTGGCAGGGATCAGGGTTCCTGAAACTAGAGTCAATGGTTCCTTATTTAAAAAGCCAATGTTACCTTGCACACAAGAATTAGATGAAATCCTTTCTACTAATGAATTTATTTTGTTGTAGATACTTGCTTTTCCCCAGAATATATATTTATGTGACTATACGGTAATCAGTATTATCCCTAAAAATTAAAACATAACACTAACGTCAGTTTATTGTATTAGAATAGCTATTGAACAGGTCTGTTATTGCAAATATGCCTATCACTATAAGCTTCGCTATCTTCTCTCTGTATAATTCTCTTAAATTATGTCAAATATGTGCAGAATATTATATACAGGGATCTAGTGTCTGCCTAAAGGATGGCATTTCTCCTGGACTGGGCTATCTGTACCTTCACATGTACCAAAACTTTGCATAAGACCAATATGTATTTCATAACTTAGTAAATGTGATAAAACACTGAAAGTTAATTTGCATTTACACTGAATATTATAATATTCAATGACATTATGCAAAACTGGGGGATTTTGCTTCTGGGACAGAAAAGCATAATCTAGTTTTTTCAAGCTATGCTTTTATAATTCCACACGAACTACCCAGGAGGACCAAGGCATGTTAGAATGATTGAAATACAACAGGAACAGTCTAGTCTGCTAATCTGGATTTTTCAGGCCTGGGATGGAAGGTTAATAAATTGAGACCTGCCACATGCCTTAGTCCAAAGCATGCCTTTGACACTAATGATCTAATTCAGTTATCTACTTTGTCCAAAATTCAGCCATCTCATACTCCATGCCCTGGGGACTTAAACAAAAACACAGGAGGTGGTGAGGGTAGCCCCAGATCTATCTGGGGCTCTACTGACTCACTCTCTTGGTCTCAGTTTCAATGGCTATGAAATGACATGGTGTGATGGTCTCTTCTAGGCCTTGTGTCTTATGTTCAGTGGGTCTGTGCATGCTGGAATTTAGAATAGCGTTTCTTGGTCATTTGTGTGGGATAGCGGCTGCTGGGTATCCACTTGACTTGAAAGTAAAGAGGTAATAGGGTAGAAATAGAAAATTCTGAACTGTTTGAAATAAGATCAAGGAAGCTGTTTCCAAACAGGACTGTGGTTCAGGTCTAAGGACCACAGATGCAGCCCACTAGCACATTTACTAAAATACAGTTTGGGCTCTTTATACCAGGCTCCCTCAATCAGCATCTCTGAAAGTTGAACCTATGAATCGGATTTAAACAAGCCTCTTTGGTGTAAATATGTATACTGAGAGTGGGGAACCCCTGATCTAGGTAAAAGAGGACTTTTTTCTGCTAATCCGAAATCTGGTTGGGAGAAAATTATGTAATCTACTTAAACTTTGATTCTGTAATAATAGTAATGTTATCTTTCCATCGTTCTCAGAAAGTAAAAGTGTGAGTATCAGTGGAACAGCCTCTTAGAGAAGTTTCTTAGAAAAACAAGCCATTCCCTAGTAAAAAATGGATTGTATTTTAAAAATAAATTGTTAAACTTGAAACATAAAACACTTTCCCTACAGAAATATCCTAAAATTTCCAGACCTGTCTGTAAAACTCAGATTGATCCAAAATGTAACTGAAATTCTATGTGTTTGTAATGGAAACATAGAAGAAAATAATGTTACTGGGCTTTGGAGTGTAATAGAACCATTTCTTCATATATAACTTCATTAAAAATGCAAATATATAAAAAACTATATACACACATATTTGTGTATATATATAATTTCCCTTTTCTAGTCTACAAGTATTGTGCTAGGCCCCCTCAACAGTACTGAGAATGAAAATTATAGCAAAACTCTTTTGTATTAGTTACTTTTGTGTCAGAATGAGATTCTCAAGATAAATGAAAAGAGGTATGGAGAAAATTATTTCTCATGATGGGCAAAGGTTGGAAGAAACACCATGTGGGGAAAGGGCAAAGATAAAACAGATAAAGAGAGAATAAAAGAGGAAATGAGTGGCTTATGTAAGCAGGTGATGAGCTAAAGTGGAAGTGTAGGAGAGGTGAGCTGCTTGGGTCTAAGGAGAAAGACTGCTTGGGTGTGTGTTCACCCACAGGCCGAAGAAAGGAACACTGGGTGAGAATGTGTCAACTACCCATAGTTACCACCAGATGGTGAAACTGATCCAGGGCCTCTTGGGTGTTGATCAGTTTATGGGGAGGTGGGGAGAAGACTGTCTTTCACTTGTTAATTCATTAATTTCTTTCACAAATATTTTTTCAGTACCTACTAAGTCCCACAGACTATGCTAGGAGCTGCTGTTAAAATGACAAACCAGATAAGGTCACTGCCCTCAATCAACTTACAGTTGGGTGAGAAGCTATCAGGTACAAGTATGGCCCTAGAACAAATTAGTCTTAGATTTCTAGTAAATAATCTTATGTAATGAGATTTGGCCTTGCTCCTTTGGTGACTTACCTCAAGGAGCCCCAGGCAAAACCAAAAGAAAGGCCCAGGAGTTCTTTTTCTCTACCATCCAGCCCATATCTCAGGGCAGCACCTGGCAGGCTTCTCTTCCCTACCCCTTGGTCTTTCATAATCCAATCTTCAGTCTTCCCTTAACTAAAAACGTATTTGCCTTTGGCCTCTTGCCTTCAAAATGTTTATCTCTGCTTGTCTGTTTTTTGAGACAGGGTCTCCACTCTGTCGCCCAGGCTGGAGTGCAGTGGCATCATCATGGCTCACTGCAGCATTGACCTCTGGGTTCAAGGGATCCTCCAACCTGTCAGCTTCCTGAGTAGATGGGACCACAGGTGTGCAACACCACACCTGGCTTTTATATATATATTTATATATACACATATTTATAACATATATAAAATAATATATTTTGTAGACACAATTGCCTTATGTTGTCCAGGTTAGTCTCGAACTCTTGAGCTCAAGCAATCCTCCCCACCCAACGTTCTGGGATTACAGACGTGAGTCACCGTACCCAGCCAAAAACGTTTATTTTGATTGGATGACTGGTATTAATCTGATTAACCAAAGAGACAAAGTATTACTAAATTCCTCATCCTTGGTAACATTTCCATGTTAGGTGTTTTCTATTTGTTTTTTCTTTTCCCTAGTGTGGCCGAGTAACAGTTAACCTTCTTTAGGGTATTACGTACCTTCGACATATAGAAAAGCTATGAACATTCAACACTGAAATAATCATATAAACTAAATATACTGCATACTACTTCAGGGATACTCTGAAGCTCATCCTTAGACCCAGACTCAAAACAAAATACGATTTAAAGAACTGACAGAAATCGTGGGAGTTTAGAGAACAACGTGACGGGCAGCAGAGGAGAGGACAGGGTTGAAGCAAACTTTTTTTTTCCCCCCTAAGTAGGGCTGGTTCTGGCTTGTCTTCCTTCTCCCCACTTTGCTTCTTACTCTTGGACTTACAAACTGTCTGGTTTCCCTTCTCCAAGTCAGGGCTTCGTTTCTCTGCCTTGGCCTTCCTGCCCCGCCTTCTGCGTTCTGACTCCATGAGCCCCTCTTCGCGTCTCATTTTCTGCCTTCTTTAGGCGTTCCCTCGGCGGCTCAGCAGTGTGATCTCATCTCTTTGTTTCTCCCAGGCTGCCGTCAGTCAGCGGCTCTCTGCGCCCCCGCCGCGCGGGCTCGGGGCCGTGCTGCGGGCGTGGCCTCGGCCGCAGAGACCCTGGGGACCGCAGGGCGTGGCGCGGCCTCCGCCCGCTGCCGGGAGCGACCCCCAGAGGCAGCCACCGGGCGCTCGCCGTCCGCGAGGCCCCTCCTCCAACTCTGCAGAACTCCGGGGAGGCCTCGTGCTCCCCGAACACTCGGGAGTTCGCTTTCATTTTAACGAACCTCCACAATCTCTTGTTTGGGAGATAATTGCTTCTTGGAGAACAAAAGCGTCAGCCCAGAGCCCCAGGTCTCTCCACGGGAGGAGGGCACCCAGGGGCAATGCACCGGGCTCTCGCCTTCGCCCTTCTTGGCCCGCTGGCCTTCACCTCCCACCCGCAGCAGCAACTGCAGCCGGCTTCCGCGGACTGAGCAGCCCTGGGTCAGCCAAGGTTAAGCAGCGGGTGGGGAAGAGGAGAGAAAGCTGGGTCAATTGGAAGTAACCTTCTCGTCCCGCCCAGTTTTTCCTTGCTTGGAGGCGGCAAAAAGCACTTTAGCATTCCTCGGACTGTGCGCCTCTTTCTCTAGCAGGGCCAAGGGAGAGGAAGAGCGGCCGGCAGGAAGGTTTCTTTGTCAGCAAAAGCGGACCTTTGGAAACTAAACAGCAATACCCTGTCTTTAGAAGACAGCGCAGGAAAGAAAAACAGCTAAGGAGTCAAGGTCAGAGACTCCATTTGGAAAACAATGGCCCTTCATGATTATTACAATTTTTGAAAAGTTTTCTAAGCTTTTTCATTTGAACTTTCCATTTCTCACTATGAAATGTAGGTTCTACAGACAATTACACACAAGTTTCTTTTTCAGGGGAAGAGGGTAAATGAAACAGGTGGAAAGAAGTGAAATGATTGTAGACGTGGCCAAATTTAGACTTGGTGTGAGATTTCCTCTTCGCTTGGAAACACATGGCACCAGCATGCATTTGTTCATTCAATAATGTGAATGAACCTTGAACACCACGATGTGATGGGCTTTGTCACAGGCTGTAAGTGGCTTCAGGTCCACATGAAAGGGGAGCCAAAAATTAAAATAAAACATTAGAGAGAGAGAGAAAAGGGAAGAGGGGCAAGGTGTCAGGCAGCAAGCTTCTTAGGGTCCGAATGGGTCGCCATCCCTAAAAGCTGATGACTGAACAGCTGAGACCAACGAATGTAGACGAGCAGTGGAGAGACAATACTGCATCTGCCAGTGATGAGTGAAGCTCATGAGGGTTAGAACCTTCCCTCTCAGTTTACTGACCTCTTTTCCTTTTTAAATAGGTTGAAGCCAACTGTGGTAGAGGATAACAGTGATTCGCCTATCTTATTTATTTATTTTTAGCAGCCCCCTCCCCCTCAACTAGGACAGTGAGTTCCATTCAGATTTTCAACACAGCTGAAAACTTGGCTTTAAAATTTGTGAAGGAAGGCATTTCTTTAGAATCTTTCACTTTTTCATCGCAGAGGCTTGGGGGAATGTTTAGCTTTTTGCTGAATCATGAAGGGTTTGTTACTGCATTCTGAGAGTGTAGGAATTAGGTGCCTAAAGAAAGGTGTTTGCTTTCCTGTCGAGGTGGTTTATTTAGCAGTTCATAGAAGCATGCGGGTCAAGTCATCCTGAACTGTGCGGAGTCAAGGGTCTTGCCGCATGGGAGGCTGGCCAGCGGAGAAGTTTTGTGCTCTCTCAGTTTGGTGATCCTCATGTTGTATACATATTCCAAAATTTCCAGTAATTATATACCTATAATTACTTATATATATATGTAATTTCACATATATATGTATAATTTTAGAAGATAAGTGACAATACAGGCCAAAGTGTCGGGGAGACACTGTCCATTCCAGATAATAGAATAAGATCACAGATAACTTCTTAGATGTTTCTTTTCTAGGGAAGGAGGGAAATGGAACATATATACATTTGCACACAATTCAAACTTACACTTTGAATGTCTGTCTTAAATCTCCTAGTCAACTCCCTTAATGTACAGACAAAGAAACAGGCCCAGAGAAGTGAAGAGACTTTCATAAAGTCGGAGTCAGGTTGGGATATGTCAGGCCTGGCCGCCTTGCTGCTAATTATTTCTTGCTGCTAATTATTTCTCTGAATTTTATAACAGAGGCACCTCTGAAACTGTCTGAAACTTTTCATTTAAAGAGATGTTCAAAAAGAACTGTAGATTTCTCAGAATGGGTGTGTTTAGTCTGAGTGTTGTGGGCCAGTGTATTTCATCTTTGAATGTGCAAAAGATTTATTAAAATGCAGATCCTGGTTCAGTGGGCCTGGGCGCGGCAACAGTCTGCATGGCCAGCCCAAACTGCCCTTAGTGGTGCAGATGTTGCTGGTCCACATGTGGAACGGCTAGGCTGTAGACAGCATCTTTCCTCCTTGCCTTTCTTTCTTGCTGAGGGAACAGCCCTGGGGATTTAAGAAGCCCTTTTTGTTTCTGTTATCAGGTCACTGTGCTCCCTTAGCTAATCTGGATACCTTTCACTGCCTTGTCTTCATCCAGATCTGAGATATTGTTAGAAATAGTCCCTAGAGACAGGTGTCTTGAGCTGGAGGGTGCGATCCTTTGTCTAGTGACTTAGCACCATTTAACTTGGTTCCACAAAATGTTTCTGTCACACATAAGCAATTTACTGAACTCAGATGGTTAAAAAAAACTCTTTTTCCCTCCACAAGTGTCCTCCCAGCTGCAGCTTATTGCACTCCCTTGCAGCTGGGAGTGCAGCTGGCATGCTGCTAGCTCACCAGCCTGGAGCTTCCACTGGAACCCAGCGAGTTTTTTGTGCTTTTTTTTCAACACTGTCTTCTGTCCTGCACTTCTGCATGTGATGTCTAGATTTAGCTCTAAGTGCCTTTGTGCAGCATCTGAGTTGAGCAAGCCACTAAGATATAACTGGGCAGAGGTTCTTCTAAGGCAGGCAAACTTAAGTGTCACCCATTTCTCGGTTTTCTGCAGCTTGCCTGCTTTGGAAGGGTGGTTTGACTTAGCTTTGGTTTGTCAAGCCCACTGAGCTTTGATATGACTTCGAATTGCAAGTTTGGCTTGGGGAGAAGCTAGGGCCTTTTTTTTTTTTTTTTTACCTAGGAGCTGTCAAATTGCAAACCACAGAGCGTGCTCACAAGAGAAGTGGCAAGGGCAGATTGGGACCATTTCATGAATTTCTCAAATGCCAAAGCAATGAATATCTTCTTAGCTTGATAAGCAATGGGAATGTCTAAAGTTTGTTTTTGGTGGGGGTTGGGGGGAAGGGGAAGGGCATATTGTAATGAAACCACAATTCTATTTTAGCTTACTCTGATAAAATATGTTGCACAGAGTGGAAGACAGACTAAGGAGGAGAGCTTCTTAGAGTGAATGTTATAGTGTTAGCTTTTCTTGTCAGTTTTAAACCTTAAAATATGAGAACAGTACTCCTAGGTAGAATTTCTGACATTTGGTAAAAGGAGAATCTTTGTCTAGGTCCTCCCTGCATACCCACTGCACTATCGCCACCAGCTACCTCTGTTATTGCCTTGATTCTCTGCAGTGATTTAAATCTTCTGTTGTATGTTTCTTGGGTGCTTCCATATCATGGCATAGTCACACAGATGCATACTCATTTACCAGAGGCTGCAGAGGTATCAGGCCACTTTGGTTCAGCTTACTGGGCTTTGATATGACTTTGAATTGCAAATTTGGCTTGGGGAGAAATTAGGGAATTTTCTACCTAGGAACTGGCAAATTGCAAACCACAGGGAGAGTTGGATACTGGATTTTTCTGGGAATCAACTTTCCTAGTCTTGGGTATAATTCTAAGCTGATACAGTAATATGGGGAATCCTTGGTTTCTGATGAGTAAATCAGAATCCCGGTAAGAGTGGCGACATCACCTCTTGAACTCAGGAGAGTCTCCACCATGCAGCAACACATCTGTAAAGTTCCCCATTGTTGGAGTTTCACTAATTTGGTGCTCTGTACATCCCTTTGGGCCGTGTGATGTCACTTATGAGAGGGTGATGGCACATCTCATAGTAGTGTATATATCAAGTGGAAAGTTATTTTCGTTTTGACCTCAAGACCGCAGAATTAGACAGTATCTCCCTATTTTTATCCAATTTAGCCAAATTCTTTCATTCAAAGATTAGATTATTATTAATCACTGAATTCAGGTTCATATAAATTAATTCAGGAGTTGTAAAATTTGCTTGCAGCTTTCCAAACCAAATAAAAGGGAATTTTCTTTCTTTGATGGCTCCAAAGGGTTTGGGAGGTGTGCTGGTGCTTTGTACCATGAACTACACAGTCATCGAACATATACAACATTTTCCCCACAACCTTTGCTGCATAAATAATATGATACTTTTTGAGTATCATTCGATTCAGAGCAATTTGTATGGCGTGCATGAAACAGCTCTAAATGGGATTTCCTTATATACCTCACTATGATTGTGAAAAAAGGAACAGGAATAGTTGGTTCAAGTAAAAAGCAATGTTTAATTCAGGAACTCAGGCTGAATTTAAATCCTCACACTCAGGAATAAATTGCAGAACCTTCTCTTTACCACCTGCTCAACCCCTTCCTTCTGATAAGAATGCATAAGTCTGACTCTAGTCCATTCATTTGCTTTTCTCATTTATTAAATAGCCATAGTTCCCGACCTGATGCCCTCTCCCTCCCTCTTCTCCCAGTATTGCTTTCCTTGCTCTCTGATATTTTTCTCTCTTGCTTTCAGAATTAAAAGGGAACCTGGTCTCTGGGATGTTTTCAACATCTCAAGTGTGAATTTTCCCTGTCAAAATCTTCACAAGGAAAATGAGTCACAGCATCACCTAGGTGACGAGGTCATAACACCTCGGCCCTTGCTTAAAAAATTTATTTCTACTTTTCTATTGTAAAGAGATCTCAAAACAGGAAGATAAAATTGGAGTGACAACTCTGCAGCCTAGTCTTTTAGACAGTGAACTAGGCCGGCATTGGCAGACACTGATGATGGCAAAGTCCTGCTCTGAATTATCCCACCCTGCACTCCACTTTTTACCTTGCCTGGGAGACTTGAGGAAAAACTTTCAGAGAGCAGATTGGCCTAGTCCTCATTCACTTGGCTTCTTGACTTTTTGGCTTTCCAGGGTAATTTTACCTCACATGTAACCTATACAAGTATTTTAGGTTCAAACCCTGACTCTGACACTTACTAGCTGTATGACTTTAAGCAAATTACTTAATTACTTAACTAATGTCCTTCTACTTAGTCTTTTCATTTATAAGATAATAGTACCCATTGCATAGTTTTGTTCTTAGAATTGAATTAGTTAATATAAAAACTATATGTTATAAATATGTTTAGGGGTGTGTCTATATCATATAAAAGTGCTTAGAAGGGTGCTTGACATATAATTTTAAAATTTGTTATCATTTTTATGTTCTCCAAGCATATGAAGGTATTTTATGTCATTACTTTTAAAGGTCACTTTTTTATATGTGTTGGTGGGAGGCATTTATTATTTTTTTAAGTGTGCATATCACTGAAACATCCCTCTATGGAGCTATAAAAGAAAACTATAAAATATTTACTATAAAATATATACGAACTATAAAATATTTACCATATAATTCACTCACTCTCCAGTCTCCAGAAAGTAGCAGTTTTTTACTTCACTTGTATTGTCTTCTTCCCGGCATTTTACAAATACTATTTTCTTTCAGCCTCAAAAAAATTCTGCACAATAGGTACTAGGATTCTAATACGGTGGATGAGAAAACTGAAATTTAGAGAAATTAAGTAATTTATCCCAGGTCATACATTTAAGCAATGAACGAGCCAGGATTCAAACTCTGATCTTTTGACCCCAAAACCATGCCAGGTAACAAGTAATCAATGAGTGTCAATGACTGATCATTGAGAGAGAATTCAGTGCCAAAAATCAAGAGGGTGTCAAGAAAATAAGAACAAGGACAATAGCAACATAAGCAACAAGAACAAACTTAGATCCAAAATTAATAGTTAAAGATTTTTCTAGAAGACTGTGTATTTTTCCTTAAACTGTCCAGCAGCTTGGGGACAGAAATCTAATTAAAATGGAAGTCTATGCATGCTCAAACTACATGCCTTGTACCTGATACAATCCGCTTCCACCCCAGTCCCGAAAAAAGGGCATTCAGTTATTTTCTTCTACAAGTGGAAGAATATAACAACATACCTTCTAGAATCAAGGGAAAATACAGAAATGTACTTGCTCTTTTTTTTTTTTTTTTAGATTTCTCAAATACTGTTCTACAAGGATAATTACTCACCTGGTGATTATTATAGAATGTTAAGGTGTGTACAAGTTGCTGCTGATAGATAGCACTGTCCCTGCAAAATCATCCCATGGGCCTGCCTCAAATAAATAGGTATACTTCAAAAAGCAGTATGCTTGCTATCCAAGTACAGTTTTAAGAAAAATCACTCAGCTCTCCCTTGCAAATGTGTTCTTTCCCCGAATGCCTCCTACACAGAGATTCTGGAGCCACCCCCTTCAGAATATCTGAAATATAGACCAATTTTGCTCATTAAAACTACTTCAAGTAGTCCTAGAGCTGATATTAGGGTTGCTACTTATTCAATAATACTTTTCAAGTATTTAGTGTTGAATTCTTAGATTGAATTTTCTATTAGCTTCCTTAAAATGTAAGAGAATGGAGGGCTAAGTTTAAGACCCATTCTACTAATTGTGAGGCTTTCCACAATCTGTGTTTCCTTATTTTTTTAAAGGGGATGGCACACTTGTTTAGCCTTCTTCATTATAGTTCTCAGAGGAACCATTTTAAGTTGAAAGTACTTCATAACCTATAATGCTTAAATTTAAACCACTGTCATTTCCCCCCACCACAGCCTTTGGCAAATGGGGTCTTAAATTCCTTCTATCTCCCACCAACCAGACTTTTAGCATGCATTCTGACACATTTGTATATCCTTACTAGATATGAGGTACATAATATTCAGGCTTTACTAACTATCCAATGGGGGTGCATTGGATATACGTGGCTTGGCAATTTCAAATTATAATGATATAATTAGTACCATATGTTCCTAAGCTAGTCCCCTACAAAATGTCTGGCAGCGTCATTTATAACTTTTATCAGGTTTTGAGTATTACCACACATAAGCACATAGAGTAGCTCTCAGAACCTGCAGAGGCAATTGTTTTACTAGATGTGTGAGGGATATAGTTGGATCAATGGGATAGATGCTGTATATGAAATAGTGGCTAAATGAGTTTGTGTGTGTGTGTGTGTATGTGTGTATGTGTGTGTGTGTATGGTTGGGGGATGTCAGGTGAAGGGGACATATTTTGGGAATGAAGAGATTTCTAGTTTCAGTGAATTTCTATCATCAAGCTGCTACACTAGGTGAAGATTTGGGGGATGGATAAGTTAGAGAAGACTGAGAAAGAATCAGTTGGTGTGTGTCAGGTGATAGTGGAGTGGGACTGTGATTTAACTTTGACAGTGTAAACAGATCTTCCCCCTTCCCAAGATAAGAAAGAACAGAGTTGAGTATTGTAGCACATTTTACATGGTTTTCTGCTTATCTCTTTGAGAATAGATAGCTCAGTAGTACTGTAGAGTTAAGAAACAGCTTTTCCACTCTCTGAGTGATGATACCTGCAACCATCGAGATGAATACAGTCTCGTGACCATATCTCCTCTGATATTTATCTCATCAACATGCCTTAACTTAGTGTCATGATGATGCAGAAATTACTCTGAGAGAATAATGGTGATGGCAATCACTATGATGAGAATGATGGTAGCAGCCACCCCTTTCTGAGTATGTGCAAAGTGTCAGAGACTGTGCTGGGTGCTTTATGTACATTAACTCATTTGATTCTCTTATCAGCCCAATGGGATAGTTTTATTATTCCCCCAGCCTACAGATGAGGAACCTAAAACTGACTTGCCCAAGGTCAGGATCTACCAAGTAACTGGCAGAGCAGGAATTTGAACTTACACATGTCTAACTCCACAGCCTATGCTCTTAAGCACCAGGGAATATTAACTTTTATGGGAGGAGGACTAAGCGTGGGCTTTGTCATTCAGAAGCTGGATGACACTGGGCTCCTTCCTGGTTCCTCATCTGTGTTGATTATAAAACAGGCACAGTGATGTGTTCCTCACATGATCGTGATAAGGATTGAATTGAAATACTAAATGTACATACTGTGCACTTATACATGTAAGAAGAGAAAGGAGAATGACAGCTGGAGAGTGGCTTGATGAAGGCTCCAGCATGAGTAACCTGGAGCGAGAACACCCAGCCAGTGAGCTGAGTGCTGCCCATTTATACTCTCTGAGCTCCAACGCAGTGTGGCATGTGGTCATGCAGCAACTAAAAATAACTTTTTTTTTTTTTTTTAGTATCAACTATGTGCCAGTAGTATTTTAGCCACTGAAGCTTCGAAGATTGTGAAAACCAGATAAAGTTCTGCTCTCAGATTGTTTATAGTCCAAGGGAAGATTCAGTTAGTAATAAAATAAAAACATATGGCAGATGATCATAAGAACTAAGAGGGAAAAGACAGAGAAGTGGACCAAGAGTGACAATATTTGAAGAAGGGTGTGTGGTAGAGTGGGTGAGAAAAGTCTCTCACTCATTTGTTCATTGAACAAAATGTCTCAAGTACCTACTGAGTCAGACTGTAACTTGTGAAGGGGGTTTAATTAAGAAAAAATAGATGAACAATCATTATTTGTTATAGTAGGAAGACTATAGTAATTTAAGTAAATACTTATCTTATTGCATCTCACATTTTTAAGTATCCAACAAAAGACACTTCACAGTGTCTTACCTGGAAGGAAGATTGTTTTATGCTAAGTTCCCTGGGCTCTGGGGCCGTCTTCCTGCTGGTGAGCTCTGACCATCTTCAGGAGCTTGGCATGTGCTTTGCTCTTGGGGTCTCTCAACTGGGAAAGATTTGCCGCTGGTGGTAGTACAGGAGTTTGTCTGCTGGTAGACTGCTTTTCTGTCTTTTTCTTGATGCATTGGCTTCCTGCAGCTCTTCTTCTGTCTTCAGTTGCTAGCAGAAGAGGCCTCACAGTCCCTCTCATGGACTGGTCTGTGATAGCCTTTTTGCCTGAGTGGTGGGGAGTTCCACCCTTTTGTTTCTAGCTCACAGTGGCTGCTAAAGGCATAGCAACCTCTCTGAGAGCAGAGTCTAGTGTCCCCCTCACTTTGCCAGCCCTTCTGTCCTTTGAGCCTGTCATTTCTTGAGGGAGTCAACATGTGCTTCTGCAATGGGCAGTGTTCATTAGAGGGTTTGCTCCCACTGCTCAAGAGTGAAGATGCTTCCTCCCAGGGCTGACTTCCCATAGGTATTTTCCTGAGTCTCAGAGATTTTGACCCTTGATTCAGTTACATGACTTATACCTATGTCTGCTATACCCCAAAGTTTTCTAGACGAGTTTAGTCAAGTTATTCTGTCTGGCTTGTGCCTTGGTACATGATCAGCATGATTAATGTGCCTCGTCGCAACAGTGGGCCCTTCCAACCCCAGTTTAAGGAAGGAGACTTCCTTTCTTGAATAACTAAGGGACTAGTTATTCCCAGCCCACTCCCCTTAAGCCTTGGAGAGCAATACACAGATTAAATGTAAATAGAGGGGAGCAGAGATTCTCCAGCAATCTCCCATGGATATTTTCATCAATTTTATTTATTTATTTGAGACAGAATTTTGCTCTTGTTGCCCAGGCTGGAGAGCAATGGCGTGATCTCAGCTCATAGCAACCTCTACCTCCTGGGTTCAAGCAATTCTCCTGCCTCAGCCTCCCGAGTAGCTGGGATTACAGGCATCCACCACCACACCTGGCTAATTTTGTATGTTTAATAGAGACAGAGTTTCTCCATGTTGGTCAGGCTGGTCTCAAACTCCCAGCCTCAGGTGATCTGCCCACCTTAGCCTCCCAAAGTGCT
The DNA here is from genome assembly GCF_037993035.2 of Macaca fascicularis. Taxonomy (NCBI): domain Eukaryota; kingdom Metazoa; phylum Chordata; class Mammalia; order Primates; family Cercopithecidae; genus Macaca; species Macaca fascicularis. The sequence goes on along the minus strand of NC_088376.1, from coordinate 167,508,838 downwards.
GTGATTAGGGGTATGAGCCACTGCACCCGGCCATTTTCACCAGTTTTGCTAGTGAAAAAGCATATAAGCAGGGAGCAGTGCCTCACACTGTAATCCCTCCCACTGTAATTTGGGAGGCTGAGGCAGGAAGATGGCTTGAGTCCAGGAGTTTGAGACCAGCCTGGGCAACATGGTGAAATGTTGTCCATCTTTACAAAAAATACAAAAATTAGCTGGGCATGGTGGCACATGCCTGTAGTCCCAGCTACTTGAGAGACTGAAGTGGAAGGATTGCTTGAGCTTGGGAGGTCGAGGCTGCAGCAGTCATCTGAGATAGTGCCACTGCACTCCAGTCTAGGTGACAGAGAGAGACCCTGTCTAAAAAGAAAGAAAGAAAGAAAAAGTAAACAGACACACAGGAAAAATAGTTTTATTGATATGACTCTAACAAGTCAATAGATAAATATAAATCAGTTGTCTTTATCTTAGATGTATTATTATTTTCAAGTGCTTGTTTATTATTATGATCAATGGCATTTCTACAGTTTTGCTATTTCTCTCCTTGTTAAACCTCTGCTTACTAATTTCTATAATTGGGGAATCATATACCTGTTGTAGTCAGATGCTCTTGAATTCCACCAGAGAAGTGAAGGATTTTAACAAAATTGACAAAATCGAATCCAGATTTCTTCACCTATCATTATCTTTCTGAAATGGCACTAATAGAGATGCTCAGATTTTGGATTCATCCAACAAGTATTAATTGAGCATCTACTTTGTGCCAGGCACCATTCTAGAAACTGGGCATTCAGCTGTAAGTAAAATAGGCAAGGTACTTCTCAAAGGCTGAGTTTTTTTCTGTTTGAAGACATAAATTGCAATATGTTATTTGCCTCTTCTATGTCTTTGTGGGACATAATAGGGTTATAGATATATAAAATAAAATAAAACATAACTTTTCAGAGTGGAAACTGAGTTCTACTCTGATAATGCTTTATACTATGTTGAAGATACAACCTCATATTATCTTGGAAGCAGGTGGATTGTACATGTTGAATAAATAATACATTAAAGTGGACTGAAGACCCAGCTTTTGATCACCAGCTCTTATCTGAAAAGTTAACATTACTACCGCAGTTTCCAATATGAGACATTTTGTTTCCTTTTACAGTTTCATTGCTTCTCTGTGCATCCTGCTCCCCATTCTGCTCATCCCTTAGTTAGATCTTCAAACCAGACTTCATGTTGAGGGATCCGGTGTATGCCCGCTGTGCCTTTTCATCTTTTTAAAGGACACTTTCTTCCTTACACCTGCACCGAAACCTGCAGTGACATTCCATCTATAGAACTGGAGGAGGCTGGCCCACCGTCCTCTCTCTCCTCCATAAGGGATATTTTACTGTGTTTTTGATCTTTGTCTAGGTTTAAAGAAAGTACAGAAGCTCCACTGTGAACTACTTTAATACTTGCACATTTTCCCTAAAGTCAATTGCCATGGTATCAATGATGCTTAAAAATAGAGTAAAATTTTGTTATGTGAATTTCACCTCAATAAATTATTAATAAAAAAATAGAGTGAGCCATAAGTAGGTACTTCCTAGATTTCATTTATATTTATCAGCACTTTATTCTGGTTCCTTTACAGGCTGTACAAGATTCTGATAGGCATGAAAACTAGAGGATGTTTAAAAAAATATTGCTTAGGATATCTCCGGCCTTTCAAGTTTGTTCTCAAAAATAACTTTGCTTGATCAAATGGTTATATTTTGGTTTACTAAAGATGTTCTCAGAAAGAAGAATTTGTGTACATCAATGATTTGTAATACACTTAAAATTCAATCCTGTTTTTTAAAAATTTAAGTATTATAATAGTACTATTTATAGCTAGCAGAAGTAGATACAGGGCCAAGTTTTAATTTGCTTGGAAGGTTGAGGCATTCCTATGATAATGGGGAAAAGTGAAATGCATTGAGGTATCCCAGATGAATGGATGATGTTATTTTTAGTTCTGAATGTTAGCCATTCATGGATTTTTGCCTAGAGCTCTTTTGTAACATGTTGAATGCAAACATTTGGACATTTTAGAATAAATCTTAAGTTGTCCATTCCTCCTTTCCCCAAAGGAAAAGAAGACCAGAGCAACAATGTTGGATATTTAAGTAATTACTTCTTATTTCTGGCTTTCTTATCTGTAATTTTTAAATATCAGTTAAAATTATTGTTTATTCATCTAATGGATTTAGAAATTTCATTAGTGTCAACAAGTTACTATAATGGTACTCTTCATTTTCCAACCAATATTCATCTGAGATTTTAATGTTTGTTTAAAAAGTAGGGATGTCCTATACCTTGGTTTCCTTTAAGACATCATAAATTGCAGAGCTCTCAAACAAATCAAAGAACTATTAAGCCATAACAATAAAGATTCCTGAAAAACTTACGGTAACTCATAATGACACCCTTCCTACCTCTAATGTACTGCATTGGAATGTCCTCTTTACTTAATTCGTAGATATCAACAATTCTGTGTAAAAATGAAATAACTTTGAAATTCCCTCAGAAACATTTGAGTTCATTACAAAGCTTATTTGTGGTAAGGCTTAGTTTAAAAAATAAATCTATCTTTAGTGACATTTATGAGCTGACTTTTTAGCCATTTAGATACCAGGATTCTTTTTCTGGACATTTCATCTGTAACTCACAGTTTTAGAGTGTTGTCCTCACTTGAAAAGATGAGTGTAAGATCAGGTGTCTACTGCAAATTCCTGGGAAGTAACTGATTGTTAAAGTACTATGGTGTGGTTTAAGTGTATTTTCAAAAGGATTCTATATGGGTAGACACAGTATCCTTCCATTCAGTAGCATTTGTACAGTGCTTCACAGAGGCACTGAATATTTTAAAATTAATAAATGAATGAAAATGCTGACGTGAAGCCTTGTGGATTATCTACTACAAGTAAGTCCAAGCTATTCCAGGTCAGTCATGCAATAAAATTGGACTTGAAGGTAGGTGGGAGGGGAGAAGAGTTGAGGTCGAATACAAGCTGGGCCGCTGCCTCCCTCACTTGCTCTGTGAATTTAGGCAAGTCACTTAACTTTTCAGAGCCAGGGCTGCCCCTTTTGGAAAGTGAAAGTATTGTGCTGAATGTGCTGAGTAGTCTCTGGTTTCTCTGGGCTTGAATGTCCTTCATCTTAAGTAAGCTCTTCTATTTCTAGTGGGGAAAGGGTCAAAGTGTTCTCAGAACCTGGGGCTACTCCACATAGCCAGTTTTGGGAAATGTTCTTTTTCTCCTTAACAAAATACACAACAAAATACACTCCCAGTCCACTTTCCTTTATACTGTACTGTGAAAAGAATTTTACCGGGAAATAACCTGTAATTTAAGGAGTATTAATAGAATCAATTAGAAATACAAAAGAAAGACACACAAACACAATCCAGTGCTGTCTAGCTTTGAACCCAGTTTTACCTTAAAGTATTTTTATTTATGGATGTCTCTGTTCCGTCACTGAAGTCTGCCCTCTTCTTAGCCTGGTTTCTTTCCTTCCCTTTCCTCCTCCCTCTTCTTTCATTTCTTCATCTCCTCCCCCCTTCCCTTTCTTCCTCTCTCCTGCCTTTCCTTTCCTTTCCCTGGGTCTGTTTCTTTACTGCTATCTGGAAAAACTTCTATTAATTGTCTTTTTTTCCCCCCCAACTAATCTGTAAAATTTAGTTTTCCTAAATCTCTAATGATGAAGTCCAGCAGTTTCTCCAGGATGAGCTACATGCCTGTGGAGTACTTTGAGCATCTTTTTGGGGATAGTCACTTATTTGCGTACCTGGCTGTTATAAGACTGTCTTCCCCTCTCTCTCCTAACTCTTGTTTTTCATGATTCTCCCCCATTCTGCTCACTCCTGCTTCCCTTGAATTTCTTATACTTCTGGGTTGTTTAGGTGAGGTTTGTCTCACAATCTTGTCACCCTAGTCATAGAATCTGTGTTCAGAAGCTTAAATTCTGATTTTTTAGAAAATCAGAGTTGCAGATGCTTTAAAAAATTGAGAGAGAGAAAGAGGAGGAGAGAGAAAATTGAGAGCCCTTTTTTTATCCATGTAATTTCTTTCTTTATATCATGTAGACTCTCAGCTTCCTTCTCTTTGTGATTTCCAGATTTTCAAGAGTTTCATCCCCCTATGCCTTATGTTCATAAAGAAAAGGCAGAGATCTAAAATTTTAGCTTTCTTGAGTCACTAGGGAGCCTTTTGTGGACACCTGCCCCTTCTGAAATAATTGACTTGTCTACTTTCACAAAGAACAGTATTTGTATTAAAGAACCAGTTGGCATCAATACCCAAGTGCAGGTGTCCTAACATATAAGATGGTGCTTCATTCAGAAAACTCAAGATAGAGTAAAATAAATTATCAACATCTTGGCTCCATGCTCCAATCACAACTGTTAATTTTACAGGGTTATGCTTCCATCTCTGAGCAGAGAGTTCCTGGCAGGGACAGCTGCTCCCGTGTCTCAGATTGGGCTGTGCTCATCCCAGTAGGTGTCATCAAGAGCAGCAGGGTAGCGAGAAGGTGATAGTACATCAGAGAACTGAGTAGTGGAGGAGGGAGCAGGACGGGCCTCTCCAAAGTGCTTTTCACTTACTCCTTTAATCTTCGTGTATATACATGCATGGTTAACTAAGGAAGAAGGAAAAGTTGACTTGAATTTGACTGAGAAAATTATCAAACCTGCTTTTACTCTTACATGTATCTCTTTTTCAAAAATACTTTTGTGTATCCACTGGTATGTTGATGGTCCTATGCAGCAACAGGTCTGTATGCTTGTCCAAAGAATGTCTAACAGTTCCACATCATGATTAGCAGGAGCTGGGTCAGTGGGGCAGAGCTGGTTTGACAGGTGGAAAACTTGTCCTGAGTTGTTCTGTATTAGCTTACCTCCTAAAATGGAGCAAAGGTCAAGGCCAATCCAAGATTGAGAACAGGCTCTGAACATGTTACATGATAAACACTCTTTTATTAGTGGTCTTTTGAGGGAAAGTTGCTATGCTGTTCTTTGCTATTATTTCTGCTAGAACAGTGTTCACAAAAGTGAACAAAAGTTCAATGCTCGAAAGTTAAAGAAATTTAAGAATGGAGACTATCAGTAGGCATGTTGGGGCACCATGGTAAACAATGGAACTGGATAGAATTTTGTGTACTTGCCTACACAATTCTTTCTATGACCATACCTGCTGTTCCTATCCTCTGATTTAATTTTCATGTGGAAAATAGTCATTTGCAGCATACATTAAGCTACAAATGTTGCCATCAAAAGGTAAAATTCTATATGCTAGTCTCTTAGTACTAAGATGGCTCTATTGATGATAATATGAACACATTTTAGGTTCCCAATTGCTTTGGGAATAAGGAATTGTGACTTAGTGAATATATGTTGCTTTTTCAAAAGGAGAAACAGTGTTTCCCATCATTTTTTAAAATTCAGGAATAACGGTCTTTTTTTATTCAGATTTTGAAGGTTTGATATGTTTATTATTAATGTTGGACCACATGCAAGAGAAAGTTAGACGTTATTTTGTGACCAGCATTGTAAGTTGTCACATTCTGAACAAATCCCCTAAAGACGTGGAACTCATTTGCATTTTGCATAAAATCCTGATGGAATTTATGGTTTAAACTTTTACTATACTCTTTGTCTTGAATTTATTAATTTCCTTATCAGGCTTAAAACTTGGGGGGAAAGTAGACTTTTGCATACTATTTTTTTAAGCCATAAAGTTTTATACAAAGTCCTTCTCAAAAACCCTGAAAACCCTGTATCTTTCAGAGGTCTGTGATAAAAACCTGGGGTGAATGTGATTCGTGTTTTGTTTTTGTTTCTGGTTTGTTTGCTTTTTGAGACAGGGTCTTACTCTGTTACCAAGGCTGAAGTGCAGTGACACAACAACAGCTCACGCAGCCTCTACCTTGCAGGCTCAAGTGAGCCTCCTGCCTCAGCCTCCTGAGTAGCCAGGACCACTGGTGTATGCCACCACACCCAGCTCTGTAGAGATGGGGTCTCACTATGTTGCCAGGGATGGTCTCGAACTCCTGGGCTCAAGTTCCTCCTGCCTTCACTTCTCAAGGTGCTTGGATTACAAGTGTGAACCACTGTACCCAGCCTGTAAATGTGATTTGAGTTGTCAAAGTACATCTAAAAAAAAAGGCTGGTTTAAGTTTGACGTGGAGCAACATTGAGCTGGGGAAAGGAAATACATAGACAATAATGCCAGTGGCCGGATGCAGTGGCTCACACCTGTAATTCTAGTACTTTGGGAGGCAGCGGTGGGTGGATCACCTGAGGTCAGGAGTTTGAGACCAGCTTGGCCAACATGGTGAAACCCTGTCTCTACAAAATACAAAACTTAGTTGGGTGTGGTGGCACATTCCTGTAATCCCAGCTATTTGGGAGGTCGAGGCAGGATAATTGCTTGAACCTGGGAGGCGGAGGTTATGGTGAGCCAAGATCATGCCATTGCACTCCAGCCTGGGTGACAGACTGAGACTCTATCTCAAAAAAAAAAAAAAAAAAAAAGTTGCCAGTGATTCTGGAAGGTCCAAAGAACATTACTTTTCCCATACAATACTGTGGGGAAAAGATGAGGCTTGACTTGAACTTCCAGAGTACTGTTGAATTCTTAACTCCACAAACAGTGCCTGGCACAAAATAAATCACTTAATAAATATTTGTTGAATGCTGAGATTTAAAGGAGAAGAACATCACTGGAGCCCTCTCCTTTTTTTCCCCTCTTTTCTCCACAAAGGTTGAAAAAAATGATGAGGACCAAAAGATTGAACAAGATGGTATCAAACCAGAAGATAAAGCTCATAAGGCCGCGACCAAAATTCAGGCTAGCTTCCGTGGACACATAACGAGGAAAAAGCTCAAAGGAGAGAAGAAGGATGATGCTCAAGCTGCTGAGGCTGAAGCCAATAAGAAGGATGAAGCCCCTGTTGCCGATGGGGTGGAGAAGAAGGGAGAAGGCACCACTGCTACCGAAGCAGCCCCAGCCACTGGCTCCAAGCCTGATGAACCCGGCAAAGCAGGAGAAACTCCTTCCGAGGAGAAGAAGGGAGAGGGTGATGCTGCCACAGAGCAGGCAGCCCCTCAGGCTCCTGCATCCTCAGAGGAGAAGGCCGGCTCAGCTGAGACAGAAAGTGCCACTAAAGCTTCCACTGATAACTCGCCGTCCTCCAAGGCCGAAGATGCCCCAGCCAAGGAGGAGCCTAAACAAGCCGATGTGCCTGCTGCTGTCACTGCTGCTGCTGCCACCACCCCTGCTGCAGAGGATGCTGCTGCCAAGGCAACAGCCCAGCCTCCAACGGAGACTGGGGAGAGCAGCCAAGCCGAAGAGAACATAGGTGAGCAACCGCGAGGGTCAGATGCAATGGGTGGATGGGGAGGGGAGTTGCTATTCGGAAGGCCAGGCCACCTGGGTCATCAAGGGAGAGGAAAAAGTCTAGAAGGTGTTTTCCAGAAATCAAGGGAAGCTGTGCTTAATTTCCCAAAGTGGCAGGACTAAGAGCTAAGGTTACATTCCCAAATATCTCCATGCCTGAGAGAGGACTCAGGCAGGTCTATGTAGCAGCCAGTACTAGAAAGATCTGGCAATTATCTTAATTGGATAGACATATGCAGTCAAACTAGATAAATCTGCTTTAAAAAAGTATTCTGTGTGCTGATAGACTTAGTTTAATAAGTAATTACTGAGGCTACATATATTATATGGATGGGAATTAGCTAATGTGATTATTTGGCTCTGGAAAGTGCCTGGTATAAATACAGCCATCCTCTTCTTGATCCAGATTATCTAGTGTGTGAATTGCTGGCAGCAAATGTATAATCTCAGACCACCCTTCCCTATCTCACATTATGTTTCTGGGCATTCTCTCCACCATCAGTTGGTGAGTAGTGTGTGTATATGTGGGTATGCTGAGAGAATGTTAATTGTAACATTAATTGGGGTCAAACATAATTGGGAAAATAAGTCTGTCGATGTTGCCAAAAACAAAAGAAAAACCCCAAATACAGAATATGTTGTGAAGTCAAACATAAATAATCATTTTATTATTGAAGACACAACTTTCTACAATATGCATAAATAATTGAGGGTTCCTATGATTACAAAAAGGTACTGGATTCTCTTCAGTTTGGAACTGTAACTTGAAAGTTGGAGTGTTTTCACTATTACTGCTCAATTGTGCAGAATTGGAATAGAATATTCCCAGAGCAAGATAAATTCAACAGAGCTTTGTCCCTGGAGACTAGATCCTTCCCTCATCTCCAACACATCCACAGTGGGTAAAGGAGGCCAACAGTTTCCACTATCTTTCTCTAGTCTAATATGACCCATAAATACTTTCCAGCCCCAAAGATCCTCAAAGATAAAGTTTCTTCTATGTCCATTTAAAAGATTGGGTTTACTCCTTTGGAAGCGCCTCGGTTTAACCAATGATGTTTGTCATCCAACAGTCCAAATACGGACTGAGCCACAGTGTGCTCCTTGGGAGAAAAACTATTCCATGGGAATGGTCTGAGAAATGTTTTGATATCTGACCATCAGATTGAGAAAGTAATGATTGGACATTTACTTTGATATACATTTCTCCAAAATCAGATACTACAATATGGTAGGTGGTATTCTAGATATTTTAGGTCTACACTTCTTTCATCTTATCCCTAAATTTCTGTGAATAAGATGCCAGATAATATTAATTAACATTGTTATTAGCATATTCCAGCTCTGGATAAATCATATGCTTCTTTTCATTTTGAATCTTTATTCTAACCACACAACTGTCCCAGGGGCCAGACATTGAGGTTTAGAAGATGGGAATTTTTCCCTGGAAAAGGTAAGGCATGTGATAAAAAGTGGGGTGTGAGTTTTAATTTACTCAGCAAAGCAAAACTTAACTACTTTTCTTTAGATTTAAGCTTTGAGCCTCAGATATAATGTCTGGAAATCACTTTGCATATAGACAAGTTACGTAATGTGTCGTTTTCATAAATCTTAGAAATTAATCATGCTTTTAAATACAGAACAGATCTGACATGGCACAGACCATATTTTTTAACTGGGATTTCTAAAGTTGTGAGAAACAGAGACATGATGTTATTTTAGGTATATGCTTATGATTTGGGTTGATAGAAGGATTTCTTGAATCAGTAAGAAGTCTAATATATATTTTAAAAGAAATTAAGTTTTATTATTTTTCAGGTTATGATAACTCCAAATGAATTAATGAAATATTTTATGTAGTAAGTTGTCAACAAATGTCAAATAGTGAATATAAATTGATGAAATTTAAATTATAGATAATAATTTGTTCACTCATTTATATATTTCTCTTGCATATTTGCTTATTCTGTTCATTTATTTGATTAAAAATGTGTCTGGCCAGTGAAAGCAAACAGCACTCTTCTCTGCCCTAAATGTTACAGTTTCTGACTGAAAAATATCTTAATTAATCAGACTTTATCGTGTGCATTCAAAGGTGATTGAAAAAATAGGTGAAGTTCAACTTGAAGGTAATCACAAAGGGCAATTTACATTATTTCTTAGAGTTGGGTAGGTATTGTCCTCTTGGTTAGATTCAGAAATGCTGCCTGTCATTTCTTTCTGGATTGAGGTATCTATTAGCCTTGCCTGCTCTGTGTGACAAGCACAAATTACCCGGCTGTGATGAATCTCATGGGATCACAGAAGGTAGAGATGACAAGGATATCTATCACATCATATCAGGTCCAAATTCCCAGGTGCCCTGTACTGCATTTCCTCTTTCTTCCACTGTATTTCATTTTAACCTGGGTTAAAGTAGCAGCATTTTCCACTGGGCTGTACTGTTTGGAAATGTGTGGCTACCATGGGTTACTTTAGGATTCTACAGCTGCCTGGAGGGGCATGGACGGACAGTCTAAGAGGGTGCAATAGGGTAAGGGGCAAAATAGGTACAAAGAGAGAATCCAAGAAAATAATTTCTGTCAGTATCAGGCTTAAAAATTTTAGATCAGATATGATTATTACTTTAATACCTATGGAAACGTTGCAGGAATTATAAATGTTATTTATTTTACTTCTTTTACTACTTACTACCAACCTGTTTGTTATGGGAGGATGTCATTTGTATTTTGATCTTTGAGGTTGGTTGATTATTGTCATTGTTTTAAATTCTCCAAGTATGTCCCCCTCGCCCTACTTTGCCACTCTGCCTGCCCGGCTCTTTATGTGCCTTGAACCAAAACATTTCAGTGCACCTCTGATAATGATTCCTTTAGAGGGAGAGGAGGATTTAAAACATCTGTGGGACACTGCCCTATTCAGCCATGAGTAGAGAACTTTCAAGCCCCCTTTAATGATTATGTCCTTGGGGTCTCCTGCCAAGCAGTGCCACTGTGCTCACTGGCTCTCAGTGAAGGAATTCTCTGTTATGTCTCCTCTTCTCCATGGTAGCCTATTGATTTTCCCCAACAGAGGACTCTACTGTGGTCATATTCAGTGATGTGGTACTACCAAGGTAACCTATCTAGAAGGCTATCAATCAGTGATATTGATTGGGTGACTGCCACAGGGTCCTTGACTGATGCTAGTTGGAAGTGGAGTTCTGAGTGACTTCATATGTTCTGCATGTTGATCTTGGCTGCATTGTATTTTCATGGTCTCAGTACATCTTGCAAATTGATGCCATCAGTAATGATCAAGAAAAGAGGGAGGAATTTCCTTTTGCCATTCCCTGAATAGAAAAATTAGCTTAGTGTCTCCCTACCTCTCTTCCTCCTCTTTTTTATCCTTCCTTCCTCCCTCCTTCCTTCCCATTCTCTCTCCTTTTATTCTATTCTTCCTTTCTTTTTCCCTTCTCTTTATGTTAACTTTCTTCTGTGCTAGGTATTCGGGTCACCAAGATGAGTAAGATATGATCCTTTGGCCTCATGCAGTGGCTCATGCCTGTAATCCTAGCACTTTGGGAGACCGAGGCAGGAGGACTTGAGTCCAGGAGTTTGAGACCAGCCTGGGCAACAGAAGGAGACCCCATCTCTACAGATGATAGAAAAAATTAGCAGAGTGTGATGGTGTAGTCCAAGCTACTCTGGAGGCTAAGGCAGGAAGATCACCAGAGCCCAGGAGATCAAGGCTGCAGTGAGCCATGACTGTGTGCCACTGCACTCCAACCTGGGTGACAGAGTGAGACCCTGTCTCAGAAAAACCAAAACAAAACAAAAACAAGATATAGTCTTTTGACCTTAATGAATTCTTACTTGATAGTGGGGGTAGTGTGAAATTCAGGGAATGACATTGAAAACAATCATATTTATAATCTCAATTAAATTCTGCAATTGGTATGGGGTATTCTCTCTACCAATGCACTTTGGACAAAATATGAATGAAGCAGTGCTTCAGGGGCCAAGATGCAGTCTACTACTTACTATAAAAATGTTTTATAGAATGTGTGTACTGATACTCAAATGATTAACGAAGAGAATGGAAGCAAAATTTATAATTTCTAGAATGATAATTATTTGTAAGAAAATGAGATACCCAGCTCATATTTCTGGATTAAAAATTATTTATGTTTCCCAGAGGTCCAAGTTTCCCTAAGGTCCAAGGTAACCATCTATTTTTCAGCTTTCCAAAAGATAGATCCACTTCTACCAAGCTGTGTGTTAGATGTGAGACTTTCCAAGGATATTTACACTTATTTGGCAGGGTGCTTCCTGAGCAGTTTTGATTTGAAATGTGGTTTCAACCACTTCCTGAATTTATACACAGCTCACAAAGAATGAAAATTTTGGTTGTGGAAGTCCATAAATGCTGTTTATAAAACATGGCACCCTGTCAGATACTCAGTGGTATACCTCTTAAATACTGTTGATTATTAAGCTTTCATGGAGCACTTTCATATTGCTAGAGTAATCATTTTTATTGGCTTTTCTTGACAACAGCCCAATGTCATTTGATAACATTTTTCTTTCTATTTTTATATTCTAAGAATAGGGACAAAGTAAGTGGGTATTCTGGCCACACATACAGCCAGTGACAAAACAAGGGTCAAACTGATAGAACTCTAAATCCTCACCTTCACTGTAGCCCTACAGTTCTTTCTATTAAGGTGTTATGCGTTATCTCAGTTTCTTCATTTTCTTTTTTTCTTAGCTGTTGTGATGATCTGATGCTATTGGGAAATACCAACAAGGACCTTACTAGGACATTCTCTGTCCTACCTGCCCTGTAATATAATAAGGGTAAAAGATCTTTGAACTGAAATAAAGAGACCAGGGTTCTAGTCTCAATATTTCTACCAACAAGATGAGAGATTTTAGGAGAGTTATTGCTTCTCTGGACCTCATTTGTGTCATCCTCAGGAAAAGGGACTACGATAGTTGGTTTTTGAGGTTTTCTTTCAAGAGTTAAAATATAAAAGTCTAATAATAGGTGGCACTTAATGAGCATTTATTAACTGCCAGGTACTGTGCTGAGTGCTATGTGGGGATTGTTGCATTTAATCATCATAACCACTCTGTGGTAGTAACGTAATAGTGTAATTTTCCCTTTCCTTTTTACAAGGAGAAATCTTAGCTTTAGAGAGACTATGGCACTTAATCATTGTTGACAGCTAGCAATGTTGAACTAGAAGCCTAACCCTGAGAGTCTGAGAGGTCACATGCTGAATGCTGACACTTATCCAAGTGATATTCTGGAAGAAACAAAGAGAAGAGAAATGTCTAAGGACCCCAGCAATGTGTTATAATATAAGAACATCTCTCTTCTTTGGATAATTGGATACTCCAGACTCTTGTCTGGGAATTATTAGGGATAGCATTTACAGATGGGTATCTAGTAACTACCAAAATTCCTGATCATAATTCCCTCACAGCCCTATCACCCCAGAATTATTGGGGATATTAAACTAGTTCTGAGTCTTAGATTCTTATTTCAAAAAACACTCCAAGGACTGTTTTATTAGACCTGAGAGAGCTATAAAGATCAGTTGAAATTGATTGTTCCTAACAGGTATATTACTGACTCCATCAAATACATCAGTTATTCCAGGAGGATCTGAAAATTAAAAATTGAAATTTTAATATCTTAATCAGATGAAAGTCATTTTATTTATTGTAGGCAATTGCTACCCTAAGTTTAGCTTATCAGAATTAGTATCATTTTTATATTCTTGTTTAGGTCTACCCCCCTTTGCAAGAGCATTTCCAAAGGATCTGGTACCTTTATAACTAAAATATTAAAGAATTTAATAGAAGAGACAAATTAGAGAGCAATCATTAACTTTTTTTTTTTTTTTTTTGAGACAGAGTCTCGCTCTGTTGCCTAGGCTGGAGTACAGTGGCACGATCTTGGCTCACTGTAACCTGTCTCCTGGGTTCTAGTGATTCTCCAGTCTCAGCCTCCCTAGTAGCTGGGATTACAGGTGCCCGCCACCATGCCCGGCTAATTTTTGTATTTTTAGTAGAGATGGGATTTCGCCATATTGGCCAGGCTGGTCTCTAACTCCTGACCTCAGGTGATCTGCCTGCCTAGGCCTCGCTGGGATTACAGGTGTGAGCCACTGCACCTGGCCCTTTCATTAACTCTTTAGTTAAAAAGAGTAAGTAGAAAAAAGACAAGATGAAGGAATGTGTTACAGAGTCACAGAACTCAAATTATTGAGGCCATTCCTTCATTCTTTCATAGCTTATATTAAATTGTTACTATCACCTCATAAAAGAAGCTGAAAAACAGAAAGACATGTTCCTCCCCCAGTTTTAAAGTTGTGAAACTATATTTGGAACTAAAAATTAATATTTCTTAAAATATAGACTATTATTCAGATATTAATACACATTCATAAAATATTGTTCATTTTTCTCTGCATACATGTGCACACACACACACACACACACACACACACACACGACAATCTTGCAATGGTAGACCAGGGAGGCATCTCTGAAGTGGGGGATATAGGGCTTCTTAGCCAACCATCCTCACTTTTCCATAGTCCTTTATTTTCTTAACTATTAGATAATGGGCTTAAGGGATGGGGTTGATAGTAGAGAGGTTTAGATAGAGGGGCAAAGAATCTAGGAAGAGTCAATTCTAAGAAAGTTTGTTATTAGACTAGAGACCCAGAAGACAGCAAGAATATCTCAGTAGAGGTTTGTAACCCCATCTTACACTTGAGATTGAATATAAAGAGTTGAAAATGATGTTTTCTGATATGACTGGACTCCTGATTTATAATCCTCCTAACCCTGTCTCTGGATGGAAAACTCTAGCTGTAATAGCTACAGTGGCTATAGCCTATAGACAGCCATCATTTGCTATCAGCAGTTTCACTTCCGTCTTACACTTAATTCAATATCAGTGTATTTCTATATGCTTTTATTTCATTAAAGTAATTAAACAGCTTCAAGGTTTAATAAAACCTTGGATGCTTATGTAGAGCAATGGATACATCTGATAGACATCTGATAAGCTTTTTAAAATTTCGTCAGTAGACTGTCATTAAAACATAAAGTATTATATAGACAAGCTAATACAAGCCTCTTCCAATTCTTCTTTTTTTTTTTTTAACTCTACATTCACAGTAGTTGGATCTTTGACGATTAGTGAAATTGGCTAACAGGCCTAAGTGTGTGAATTGGGCTATCAAATGTCCTGAGAAAAGGTAGTATGGAAGATATACAAGTTAGATGTGATTACTCAGCAATCCTCACACTAATTTGTAATCTCCAAATCACAAATTAGAGGATTATGAGAATTAAAATATTTCAGGTTGATCATCTCACACCCCTCTACTTGGAAGGGAAATTGTAGTTCTTAACATATCTTCAGGGGAAGAAAGTATTCTAGGAAGGTTTTTTGCCTTTCTTTGTAAATCATACTCAACATAAATGTTCTATCCTGGTGGCACATACACGTGAAATAACTTTTGAAGGCTACCCTGTTTTATTTTGTTTTTCCAGTATGAGTTAGTAGAATCTTTTGGAATTTAGAATAGAAACAAGAAGCCATTTACCTAAAATGATCCCTCCTTACTGGGGCATGATGAATGTGTGTGTCTCTCAGATAAAGTGGAGATGAACATTTCTGTAGCCTTGGAAAAAATGTTCTCTTCTATGGTGTGTGACAAAGTGAAGAATATAATTTAGGTATGTTTAAGCACTGTATCCATGCCTGTAGTATACCCTTCTGCCAATTTCCAGGCACTTATGTATACGCTCACATTCAATGTGTAGGGAAAGGGCTGCCCAAGAATTTAGACTGTAGGGAAAATCTGGAAGAATGGTAAGTTCCACATTTTCGTCACCCTTCAGGCCGAAAAGAAGTAGAGAATGGCTCCAGGAACACCCCTCGTCTCTCTGAGGGTGTGTGGGAAGAGTAATGGTCCTTTCTCGGCTGGTCATGTAATCAGGGTATGTTTGTGAACCTACAGTGGGTTGGGGAGAGCTAGGAGTTGGGACTAAAGTTATCTAAGATGAAATTTATAGTGCCTAAAAATTAAAACCCTGGTTTGGCTAATTAGGGGAACGTTATCCAGGAAGAGTTCTTGGTGTAGAGGTTGCCTCAGCTGAATCTTAAAGGATACATCCAATGAAAAGGGATATCGTTTATTTAAAAACTTCAGAAACCACCTTTCATTCAAATTAACACACACATATAAATAAATTGATTCAGGTCATAATTTTGCAGCAGCTTTTTAACCTTCAGTGGAAAAAGTAGCTTCATGTCTGTGTTATTATTGCATTTCCTGTTGTTTATTATTGCATTATGACAATAATTTGAATGAATAATATTATGCCGTAGAGAAAATCGTAAACTGACCCAGGAAAATGAATACAGAAGCTCACTGGAAAGTTCCATTGTTACTCAGGCCCATGTCATCCCTGAGGTTGCCAGAATTCAAACCATTTAGGGCTTCATAGACCAGTGTGAGCGTTTTGCATTATATTCAGAAACATATTGAGAACTAGAGGAAGTCAAGGCTGCTTCCTACTGAAAGCAGGTGATTAATTTCACTCCAGCCACATGAATGACCTGTGGGTGGCCCTTGCCAGTGTGTGACAGGAACACCCAGGGAAGAAATGATCTGCCAGGTTCCTTGGCTTCTTTTCCTCATCTGACACAATTAAGTAATCTTTGCAAGGTGTGTAAGAGTCTACTGAACCTGCTGTTGCTCCACTATAGGGTGAATTGTTAATGTGTTCCCAACCAACAGTGCTGGGACACAGACCAGTAAACAGGCTTTCCCACTCCTTAGTGCAAACGTAATTTGTGTACAGCCTGTGGGCTATTCAGATTACAGCCCATGAGGGATATTGCCGTGGGAGGCTGAAAGGATTCTTCCCCACACAAAAACTGCAACTTAAAGTCACCCTCATGTATCTGGTAAAAAGACAGAAAGTGCCCCACTTTGTGAAATTCTATTCCAGTTTAAAGGGCTAAGAAAGCACAGAGTTCAGTAATGTGGTTTCAGCATTCTCCCCATTGGTGTAATCAAATCCTTTTAGAAGGAAAACTAGTGGTGGAAGATTTTTGATTTCCTCCTTCCTCTTCTTTTGATACTGTGGTTTAATTATAATAGATTCATAAGAGAACCTGGCCCCTATGGGAAGATATGTTAGTTTTATTTTTCTTGCCATCAAGGTGTAAACCATTCATTATGATTTTATCAGATATCTGCAGCAGCGTGCTGGTAAACTGGCTCTCCAAAAAATAAAAGAAAACTCTAAAAGCTTTGATTTGTAGTTTTTGCCAATTTCTATGGTATAAATACTCCCATCCTAGCTGATTTCAGGCTACCAATGTGTTATTTCCAAATAAGCAGTTAGCAAGAGGTGCTAGTATCTTGCTCTCAGCAGCCAATGTTAGTCAGCTCCAGCATACCCCAAATAATTATATTTTAGCAATTTGATTAATTTTATTTTGATAATTCTAAAATACTAGGAATAGCAATTATCAACTTCCAAATAATGTATCAGTATAAAAGCATATAAATATCCATTTGTAAAACCACATAGTTATGTACATATATATGTGATCACATGAGAAGTATTTTCAACATTCAGTCTTTTCTGTTGAGCATTGTACATTTGTTAAAGGTTAAGGAAAAAAAGTAAAGTTTAGAATTGGTATTTTTATATTCAATTAGAAAAACAATTGCTACTGAAGGAATTCGTACATTGTCCTCAAAATTTGATCTGAGCTGTATCTTTTTAATGCATTGAAAGGCTTTTTATCTTTTTTAAAGGAAAGTGCATAATTTATTACATTTATGAGGTTATAATAAAATGGATACTTAGGAACTTTAAACATGAGTTAAAAGTAATCATCAGATATAAAATTCTCAAATCTTGGAACCCAAAATATTAAATTTTAGAATTTTCTTACAACCTCTTTCTCATGATTAACATAGTTTGAAAATTATTATGTTCTTTCATGAGAAAAGAAGGAAAATTTAAAAATAGACATGTTGATGGAAGCAATAGTTCTTCTCAGCTGGTTTCTCAGAGATGATTTCAGGGTTCAGATTGATTTACAACCATTTCACATTTAATGCAGAGGAAGAATTGACTATTTCCTTCCCTCATACTAATGTTTAGTGAGAAAGATGCTTTTAGTGCTAGGAGGAACATTGTGAAACAATGCCTTCACAGAGGTAGAATCAGATGAATGAGTAACTGCTGAAGGCAGACATTTTCAAAATTGTTAGCCTAGGCACTCTTTGCTCAAATGAGTTTAAAATATATACACTAAACCCCAAAGGAGAGCTGCTTTGGTTGAGAATGATAGGGGAAAGTGGAGATGACTGAAAATGCCCAGAAATCCCTATTTTTTTTTTTTTTTTGCATCTGTCCCTACCCTCTAAGTGGATCATTTCTGAGCCCTGAAGTACAGTTTGAAAAATGCACATTTAAGAAATTTCTCAGCTACTTATTGTCTACATGTGGACAGAAACAAAATAGTCAGTGCCAGTCGATCTCATTTACTGTACTGTAAGCTGATCTTTACAATGAGTATGGATAACTGCACCCATATTGATGATATAGTAGATTCCGTGTATTACTTATAAGGTCAACAGAAAATTGATTCATATTACAGTCCTATTTTTTAGTTGCAGATAGGACTGGTCTTAGGTAACTTCTAACCATGGTTTTAGGTAACTAAGCACTGTTCCATTTAATTTTAGTTCCATTGGTATTAAAACCATGCAGAATTTGTTCTCTAAATGATATTTTACAGATAGTAGTCCCAAAGAAAATTTATTTTCTAGAATCCTCAATCAGTGAACTTTGAGCTGTGTTGCTGGAGCCTGGAGTTCCATGGAGCAGCATCTCAGCAGTAGTTTCTGGGAATTTGGGTTGTTTTGCAGAGGCCAGGTTAACAAGGATTGGGGTCCTATCTCACAAGCCCCTACACCTCTACCAAACTATTTCTTGATCTTGGTTAAACTTTGATTTGACATTCTAACTAATAATAATTAAAAATCACTGTTTTAAGCTTAAGGCCAAATTCAAGAGGTCTTCAATCTTGGCAAGATTAAAACTCAACATAATTCAAAACTCATCTTTTCAGGCAGGCACCCACTCTGTATTTAGCTTGAATTGTTTATTTTATAAACAGATACTGCTCAAATTCTAAAATTTGACTTGTAGTATAAATCATAAACAAGTGGAATTTGAATGACTCACCCAGGGTTACTAACCAAATTATTTTATTATTTATTTATTTATTTTTGAGATGGAGTCTCACTCTATCACCCAGACTGGAGTGCAGTGGCGCAATCTTGGCTCACCGCAACCTCCGCCTCCCGGGTTCAACCGATTCTCCTGCCTCAGCCTTCCGAGTAGCTGGGATTACAGGAATGTGCCACCATGCCTGGCTAATTTTTTGGATTTTTGGTAGAGACGGGGTTTCGCCATGTTGGTTTCACCAGGTCTCAAACTCCTGGCCTCAAGTGATCCACCCTCCTCGGCCTCCCAAAGTGCTGGGATTATAGGCATAAGCCACTGCACCTGGCCCCAAATTATTAAAATTATTATATCCATGGGTACTGGGTCTTTAACTTAAAAAATAGGCTAATAATGCAGTAATACTTTTTAGTTCTACTCCAGTGTGCAACATAATTGTATAAATAATGCATTCCTTCTGATGGGATACAGCTTAAAAAATTCTATCTATACAATTTTGAAATACCCACAAAAATAAAATTTCTAGAAGGTTAAAGGCCAAAATCAGTCTCAAAAATTCTAAAAAACCTGTTGCCTTTCTTTCTCCCACTCCTTAGCCCTGGTGGACGATAGCTGTTGGTGCCTCTGTTGAAGCAAGTGCCCCAAAGGGAAACATGCATGGGCAATGGGGCCAATTCTTATTTAACTCCACGGACTGACATCCTCAATGCCTCTTCAGCGATTAACATCACAAGTGACACAACTCAACTGGGTAAAAGGGATAGGTCCCATGATGCCATGCTCACTGTAGGCTTAGGGTTTGAGGGGACTACTTGAAAAACCACTCATACAAAGCTATGAATTTATACCTGTCCATATCAAAGCCCCACATAAAACCTCCCAATGCTTGCCTGCTTTTTGCAACCTGAATACAATCTAACTTATTTCTACAGCCTAGGAGGCCTCATGTGATCTCATGTGTTAGCTTTCTGATCAGATGTCCTTCTACTCTGCCCTTCTTCCCCATTCTCTAGCCCTAATAGCTTTCTTAAGGTCTCTTGAGTGCATACAGCTTACTCCTGTCCCAGGGCCTTTGCACTTGTTTTCTCCCTTGAGCTTCCCATGGTTATCTCTTAGCCCTTGCCTCTTGGCATTCAGGTCTCCATTTGAATGTCCCTTACTCAGAGAAGACTTCCCTGATCATTTGGTCAGAACAGCACTACCCCTACCAGTGCCAACAGTTATATCACATTACCCAATTTATTTTCTCCATGGCATTCTTAGTGCCTAAGATGACTGTGTTTATCTGTGTTGTCCTCAGTTTCTCTCCCTCTCAGTAGACTTTTCATTTCTTGAAGGCTGCATGGTAGCCCCAGTGCTCAGAATAGAGCACAGCACATAGAAGGCTCTCAATAGACATCCACTGACTGGCCAATAATATGGATTGCACCTATGGAGAGATTTCTTTTCATAAACAGCTTGAAAAGGAAAGAACCATTTAATTTTTAAAATTTGAAGTCCCACAAGAAAAGCTAAGAGTTTTTCAGGCAAGTGTCCATTTTTATTACTTGCAGCCCAGTTCTTTGGAATTTTATACATCAGCAACTTCTTTTCCATGACCCATTTCTAAATATTTCCCAGGCACCCAGACACTCTGAGTTTGAATGAGCGTATTTGATTCAGAAGGAAAATTGGTCAGAATGTGAAAAAGGAAGATGGGCCCTTAGGAGGAAAAAGGTGGGGATGTGGATAGAAATTCTTCATTTCCTATAGAGAAAAGGGAGAATAAGAGGGAAGAATAATGGGATAGAAAATGGAGAAAAAAAATGGGAGGAAAAAAAGCAGAAGGGGACCAGAAATCGATCAGAGGAGGCAGAAAGAATAAGCAAGGGGAAAGTGGAGAAAGAATAGAGGGTAGAAAAGAGAAAGAAGGGGTAATAGGCGAGAAAGCAAGAGGCGTGGAAGAAACAGGACTAGAGGGGCGCTGAACAGCAGGGGAAGGCACTGATTGAGCTGAGTACCAAGAGGTGGCCATGGTTTTCTTGTAGCTCTGTTTCTGACAAGCTCTCTGGCCATGGCCAAGGCCAATTTACCTTCCTTGCTGGTAAAAGAAGATGGTTTTACAGGATCTTCCAGCACTAGCGCTCTCTGTTCTTGGCTTCACAAACAGCAGGCCCTAAAGGGTTCCTTGGCAAATGGATTTTCTGTCTTTGAGCAGATCTAAGTGGCAGATGGGGCACAGCTCCCCTAGGAGAGACCCCCTCCACCCCCTGCCCATCATTGTCTGAGCCCTTCTGCAGCTTCAGTCCCTAGCCAGCGCTGCCTCAACAAACCAGGAGATGTTGTCTCTGCTTGCTTCCAGAGAGGAAAAGAAAATGTCACGATTTTAAATGTAGGCCTATTTCGATGCGAAGTTTCAGATTACAAGGCATGTTTCAGAAACATTTTTAACTTTGAACACCTCATAGAGAAACAGTCTTGGAACTGGACAGTTCTGAGTTCAACCCCAGCTTCCTCACTGCATGGTTTTAATTATTTGTATAACCTTCAATGTCTTCATCTATAAGATGGAGATTAAAATGTTACCCTTAAACAGTTGTGGTGAGGATTTAATGAGGTAACATATTTAAAGAATCAGGTATAGAGTAGGTCCTCAATTAATATCATTTTGCCTTAGTTTTTTTCTGATAATCTGAAATAATCACTTCTCATCTTCATACTCTCCTCTGCCCATATGAAGATCCTCTGGGCAAATCTTAAAATTGAAGATGGTAAAAGCATGGATAATCTGTCATCTTCCTACAGGTAGAATAGTGGAAGGAAGTATTTTATCCAGCAAATAAAGAGAACAATGGTTTCTTCGTGACCCAAAGTAAAGTACTTCAAAGTATTATTTTGTATTCAAAGTAATACAAAAGACAAATGTATTATCCAATGGATACTGTAACAATAGACAAAATTGCAACAACCATGAATTTAGCCAAGTCTCTTGCTTGGAGGCCTGCAGTGCAGGAAAAATATCAGAGATGTCTTGGAATCAGACCTATCTATGTTTGAATCAAAGGTCCAGTCCCTAACCAGCTCTATGCCATTAACTCAACATCAGCTTTGTCATTGTGTCATATCTTCATTGCTGAACTTGGTGGTTGTCAGTATTAAATAGATCATGCATAAAAAGTGTCTATTATGGTATTTTATTGAACACATAGTAAGTGCCTAATAGAAAGTCACCATTGTTCCTGTTCCTTTCAGCTGAAGTTATTGGGAAACTTTTTTTTCTTTGGTACTACACTTGGTTTTATGAAGGAAATTAATGTGCAAATAGGACATGATTTATGGCCAGCAAGAGAGACACATAATGATTTGCAGTCTCCTCTGGGAGTCAGAGACTATTCTATTTGGCCTACCTTGTAGCTCAGCAACATTACCAAGTTCTTACCTTATCAGTAATGATTGAGCCTGGAAGTCAGCCAAGGCCACCAGGTAGTGATGTTGGGTTTAATTTGGGCTTCATGTAATTGGTCCCTCAGAAACTGCAATCTAGGGATTCAATAGAAAACGTTGGGATACCTTAAGGGAAATAGCTAACACACTCTTTCCAGGTAGATACCAGCTATAACTTGTCACACCTTGGATTTCAATCCTACAGTCTTAGACCTAAAAGGAAACTTAAAAATTGCCTAAGCCTGGGAACTGGATGGGCTTCAGGAGGGTTCTTTAATCTCCTAAGATTATTTGCAAAATATTATACTGTGTGTGCATATGGATGATATTCTTGGCGAAATGACCTTGTCTTTCGTCAGATACTTTACTGGGACCACTGCACAAAAATATGATCCACTATGCTCGAACAACCTCCAGGAGAAGTTGTGTGTGCCTGTGTTCTAATGAACAATGAAGCATGTTCTGGGATTCAGTTGCATGATCTGGCCATAGTCCCACAATGGGTTAACATCAGAATAGAGGAGATAAATAAACCCAGATGTCTCAAGGACTGTATTCTACTGTCATTCAATTAATTTGTACTTATTAATACGTATAAATTCCACACAGGCATTGTGAGGGATGTAGATTATAAAAGTGAATATCTGTTGTCATGAAAGTTACAGTCTGGATGGGGAGAAAAGTAAGGCTCTTAAAAGAAAACAAACAAAAAAGACTCCGGACCAGTACAGAACAAAGTAAGTTTGTGAGTGCTTGCAAACTGCAGTCTGTAGTTGTGGCAAAGGAACTCAGAGGCTACGATAGTGGGTAGGGTCTGAAGAAAAGAAGTGAGCATTATGATGAAGCATGGGTGAGGATACCAGCGGTAGTAGTTTGTGCCAGTGAGGAGAAGGTAGGGCATGTTGGACCTTGAAGTGGTCAGAAGTTTTCAGTCTTGGTCCAACAGCAAATAGAAGGTGGTTAAAGTTTTTACTTCACCATATTGTTTTTGCTCCCAGAATGACCCTGATGTCTCTATGAAGCGTACACAAAGCACAGTGCACCCTTAATGAATTCAGTTCAAAGACTATTAATATTATTTCAGCTTATTTGTTAAAATGACTTTATCTACTTCTAGACTGAGTTTTTGGTCATATATGAAGGACCAAAAAATCAAAATTGATGTAGGATTAACTTCAAAATAGGACCCAATCACAATAGTTGTTCCTGTTGCACTGCTATGCAGTTTGCCTGAGGTCATTTCTTTCCGGAGAGTGACGCCTGACGCGCCTGCCTTCCACTCAGCCTCCACAGCTGGGAACAGAATTACACTGGTGCCCTCTGCTGGGATGAAATGGGAAGCTCATCAGGAAACAATGGTGTCCTCGTCTTTTCAACGTAGAGACCGAGGTGGAGATTCTGGGTCCACCGCAGCCTCCAGGCTGGATTCATTTAGTGTTCTCTCCAGGCCTCCCTGTCAGGTGTCTTCTTTGCATCATGCCTGAATTTATTAACCAAAAGGAGTAATTGGGCTTTTATTGTAAGAAGGTTGTCAGCTAATTTTTAAAAGTAGTCCAAGAAAATGCCACCCCCTTTCCTCCCGCGGTTTGAGAGCTGGGCCCTGCTTTCAACACACGCAGGGACTCATCTCGGGTGGTGGCTTGGCCGTCTTGCTACAGAGCAATACATAGTAGGAGCCACGGGAGAATCTGGGGCCATTTAAAAAATCCTGTTGAATTATTATTATTATTATTTTAATGGTGAGGAAAGCACATTGATATTCATTGCTGATTTTCTTGGCTCAAATAAACAGCATTAATGCTATGGTGTTAAATTCGATTTAGAGTGTCTATTCTGGTGTGCCTTTGGTACCCTGCTCAGCTGATTTTTCTGCTAGAGGTGAAAAAACATTCAGTTGTTATTAAGAAAGGGGTTGGGGAGTGCTAAGAAGGAAACCAAACGAGAGAAGAGTTGTGAATTCTCATGTGTGCAAATTGGTAGTGAACTTCTAAAATAAAATGGTGGGGGCTGGGGCGGGGCAGGGGAGAGGATGGATTGAGACGATCCTTTCCAACTCCTCACTTTTATTTTATTTTATTTTGTTTAGGATCAATAATATGGACATGAAGGTCTGCCTTTGGTTTCCATAACAACCTGGCTTATTGAAAGACTGCAGGCTCCACGAATCCCCAATTATCAGCCTTCCAGGGCTTATTAATGGAGCTGAGCATCCCAGTGAGGCAGGCAGCTCATTGTTGGCACGTGCCCGGTGGGCTGGCGGAGGGTGGAGGAGATGGGAAGAGGAGATGTGTGGTGAGACAGCAGCCATTTGTCCCCCTGTCACTTGCAGGGGGGCGGGGGGAGCAGTCATTCAGGAGGCTGTGAGAGCGTCTCTTGAAGCCCTGAGTGGCTGCGGCTGCTGTTACAGGCAGCTTAGAAATCGAAGCAAAGCTTGTTTTTCCAGCTCCACCCCAAAGCCATCTATCTGGAATAAATCCATATGAATATATCACACACCCTGTATGTTTATTGAGCTTCTATAATTAATCGGGGCTTCCTCACAAAGACAATGGTGACTCTATATTTCTAATATTAACTCAAGCCTTAATTAAAATGTGAAGCCAACCTAATGCATATTTGATAGCTTTGAATTACTCAGTCTTTGGTTTGGCTTCACTTATTAGGCCCTCACCATAGAATAATCACAATAGCAACAATAATACCGATGATGATCAAAATACAGATAACATTTACTTATCTCGTGCCAGGCTTTCTGCTAAAAGCTCCACATGGAGTTTCTTGTTTAAGCTTCACAATGATCCTGTGATGAGGGGTATCACTGCTCCTTTTTTACAAATGAGGAAACAGAAGCAAGAGAACTTAAATGACTTATCTTAGGCCACGGGGCTAGTGAGTATATCAGAGTCTCATTTCTGCTCCCTTTATGTAATTATTTTTTATTATTCAACATGGGTATCCTCAAGATAGAAAAGGAACAGCACATTTACAGTAAATTTTGTGCTATCCGATGTTAACTGGGGAATGAAACATTCTGGTTTATCAAATATTTTGATTAATAATTGCTATCCATGTCATGATTGGATTTCCAATGGGAAAGATCTGGGATATAATAAAACATACACAACATTAGAAGTATAGTAATCACAGACATAAAATGCTTCAGGATCATTATACAAACGTGAATTTTTATTGTAGTGCAGAAGTGTTCGTTGATAAAGACTTCTGTTTGACAAAATGCCAGTTGAACTGTTTTTATAGCATGGAAATATCAGTGCCTTAACACTTTTGAATATTGTAGATTTCAAAGTGCTTTACATAAACTACCACAGAAGTTCAATGTGATCAGAAAAGAAAAATTTTAGGATCTTTCAGAGTTAAAGAATATTAGTGCTTGAAAAACCTTCAATGCATTAAATACTCTGGATCCTTAGACTATGCTTTGTAAAACTGGAACCTTAGACTAACTGGAAAATGGAATGTGACACACCCTTGAGGTGGTTCAATGCAAGTCTGTCATAAAGCACTGTTAAAATAGACCAACATTTCCAGAAGTTTCATCACAGTTTCTCAAATAACGTTTTTTATTATTTTAGTCTCCAGAAGTGAAAATAGAACTTGTTTCCAAGGACCCCCAACTTTTTAAGAATTAAGAGAAGTGACAATATGGATTGCTTTATTTAATACTTAGCGAGCATATAATCTAAGCATTTTACGTGTGTCATCCATACACAGCAACCCTAGGAGGTAAGTACACCCCAGTTTATAGATGGAGAACTCAACGTACAGAGAACACATAACATGCCTGAGGTATCACATTTGGGAAACACATTCAAACTCAGGCAGTCTAGCTCCTGAGTCCGTGTTCTCAACCGGAGTTGTCTATACTCCCTCCAATTTGTTTCTTCCTATTCTGCTTTTAATCCACAACAATCACATCTACCTCCTACCCACTTCCCCCACTCCCCATCCAGTGAAACAACTTTAGCCAAACTCACATATGACCTCCACATTGCCAAAACCTAATGGCCAATTCTAAGGCCTCATCTTTGACCTAATAACAGCATCACATAGTTGATCACTTTCCACTCTTTGAAACACTTTCATGACTGCTTTTCCAGGATTTTACCTATTCTGATTATTTTTGCCAACCCACTGGCTAATCCCGTTCAGTTTCCTGATTTCCTTCCTTTTTTATTTCCCTGATTTCTAAATGTTGAGTTACCCCACAGCTTAGTTCTTGGATGTCCTCTCCTCTTCTCTCTTCTACATTCTCTTTTTTTTCATTTACATTTATGTCTTTGGTGATCTCCCCGAGCCCATGGGTTTAAATACTGTCTACTATGTGATAAGCCCCAGTCTCCCATCTATAGCCCAGACCTCTCTCCCCACTTGAGACAACTGCTTACTCTAAATCTCAACTTGTATATCTAATCGATACCTCAAACTGAATCCTTGAAAACCAAACTTCTGTCTTTTTTCTCTGAACTTACTCCTTCTCCAGTCTTTCCCATCTCAGGAAATGACAAGTCCATCATTTCCTGATACTTAGGCCATATGTCTTAAAATTATTCCTTAATTTTCCCTTGACAACATTAAATCTATGAGCAAGTCTTATTGACTCCACCTTCAATGTATATCCAGAATCTCAGCACATCTCACTTTTTCTAGCACCCATCTCACTTCAGTAAAAGTCAAGTCCTTAAAGTGGCCTCAAAGCTCCGTGTCCAGGTCAGCACTTGGATTTCCTCTCCTGTTACTCTCCATTTTTTGGTCTTTTCTAGCAATACTGATTTCCTTGCTGCCCCCCACCCCCACCCCAACAAACAGGTATGCTCATGTCTAGGGAATTTGCAACTTACTGTTCCCTCTGCCTCAAAACCTCCCTACTCTAGAAATTTGTAGAGTTCACCCTCTAACCATCTTCAGCTATCTGTTCAGATATCACCTTCTCAAAGCAACTTTCTCTTTGTTTAATATTGTCACCCCACCCTTATCCCAGCATTTGCCCTTCTCTTTCCCAATGTTATTTTCAGGATTTTTTTTTGTTTGTTGGTTGGTTTTCGTTTTTTTTTTTTTTTTTTTAGACAAAGTCTCACCCTTGTTGCCCAGGCTAGAGTGTAGTGGTGCAATCTCAGCTCACTGCAACCTCCACCTCCTGGGTTCAAGTGATTCTCCTGCCTCAGCCTCCTGAGTAGCTGGGACTACAGGCACCCACCACACCCAGCTAATTTTTGTATTTTTAGTGGAGACGGGGTTCCACCATATTTGTCACGATGGTCTCGAACTCCCGACCTCAAGTGATCCACCCACCTCAGCCACCCAAAGTGCTGGGATTACAGTCGTGAGCCACCACACCCAGTCAATTTTGTTATTTTCATAGCGCTTACTGCCGTCTAATATATTATACATTACATTTATTTATTTATAATAATAATATAAGCTTCATGAAGACAGGGTATTTTGGGTTTTATTATTATTTCCTACATTATGGTATTCTCAGCAACTAGAACAAGCAGTAAATGCTCAATAAATATCAATTCTTTCGATGAGTGAAGATACCAAGCACATGTATTAGGCAGTTCTGAAGGAACTTCCTCTCCACCACCTAAGCACATGTTTCCTCACCTTCCTTTGTCCCTGTACATTCTTTGGTGACTCATAGAGTTCTTACATGTAATGCCATCCTCCTAATGACTGGAAGATGGTGGTCGCTGGACAGCAACTATAACTAGGTTGTGTCTGTGGCATCAGGGCACCAGCTCCTTGTTGTATCCTCACTGCTTCACAAGCCCTCCCTACACGGAGCCCAGGCCACAGGGAGGAAATTGTTTTATCTTTCAGTGCAAAGGATATATCTCTAAAAGCAGAGAACCATTTTAGCAAATTCAAAACCACTGGGAATTCTGCCCAGACTGGAAATAGATGGCAAAACACACTTTTGCTTAGCAGTGAGCTGCCTTTCTTTTATGTTGAATCATCAAATCAAAATCATAGAAACTTTAATGTCTAACAAAGACTCTCTGGCAGATTAAAATTTTCCACATATAAATTATAGTTAACTCAGCATTTACCTATTAGTAACCCTTTTTTAGTATGCTAAATTTGCTTACATATTGATTATAATTCAATGTGATTGGAGGGTTTTTCCATACTGGAGCATTTCTTCAAAGGAACCACTGCATAAAAATTCACAGAATATGTGTGTGTATGTGTGTGTGTGTGTGTGTGTGTGTGTGTGTGTGTGTATAAAATCAGTTCTGATGGTCATGATCAGAGTCCGAGGATTAAGTCCCATATCATCCATTAGCTTTGCACAATTAGAAAATAGTTTTCTGACTCAGATTACTCCAGTAAAACGGTCTTCTTTTAGATTCTAACTGTAGTTGGTAAGAATAAAGGCAGAAGACTGTGAGACAAACAAATTTAGTTCGTATAGCTGTAGACAATCTTTGGTGAGAAAAGACTGCTTCTTATGTCTTTGGGGCTATGTTTGTATGTGGTGGAATTTAGAAAGTGGAGTGGAAAAGTGTGGGTAGAGGGAGGAAATGAACACATAATTAGGTGACGAGAGAGGTGAGGATGTGGGAGTGTCTGTGCTACCTGAAAAATCCCAATCCCAAAGGAAAGTGGGAAGGGACCAGGGTGACAGCAAGCAACTATAAAACTTTAAAATCTACGGACCAGAACCCCTGATAATAGGAATCTGTTTGTAAGTAAGAGAACAAAATATGTTTGTACACATAATGACTTGGCCCTGAACTGGTAATCCTTCATGTCTTGCTCATAGCCTCAACATTCCCACCACCATCCTCCATTATTGGAACAGCTGCCCAACCCTTACCTATGACAAGAGAAAATGGGAGGAGCAGGAAGGCAGGACACCTTAGGCATAAAAGCCTGCGTTTCATCTTTACTGCTGAGTCCTTGTAAAAGTGGCAGCCATTCTCATGGATTGGAAATCCCTGCTCCTGATCTTAGGTGGACAATTGTTGATTGTGTCTGTCTACTGTGGAAAGATTTGGTTTACTGAGGAAGTACTTTGGCATTGGCAGGAGGTGGATGAGAATACAATCATTCTACCTCCGCTATTCATCTTCAGCATGCTGCATCCTGACACCTGCTGAGTAAGACAGATTTGTACCTTGTCACCACATGTGTGATGTGCATGTGAGAAACAGTAACAGGGTTAATGCCACTCTCTCACAAAGAGAATTTTGTTTTTACTTGTTCTCTCCCATATTGCTCTAATACCCTCTGTGCCATCACTCCCAACCTTCCTTCCTCTTCCCGTACCACTATGCGCCCACCCAGATCTCCTGAGAGTCGTTACTACTCAGCCCATCAGCCAAAGTTAGTGGGTTTCCATGGTAACCAGGCAGCTGGTGTCTAGACACTCTGAGAGATGCCTTGCAATTGAGCTGCAAATCTAGTTTCTATCAAACACCCCCTCTCTTCCCTCCTCCTCTTTCCTCCCATTTCCTTTTTATTTACAGCAGGCATTAATGCCAACACTGGATGGAGTTTCCTTTTGACAGGCCATTAAAGGAAGGAGGGGATGAGAGAGAGGGTGAAAACCCCCAACTTACTGTCTTGTCATATCAGTGCAGTGAGAAGACAACCGAGGTGACAGACTCTGATCTGGTTTGTTCTTTCTCCTTTAAGAAGGATTTTATTTAATTAAAATATTTTAAATTAGGAAACAGTGCCACTAGTCCATTGGGAGTCATATGCATCTTTAAGAGCCAGTAAAAGCATTTTCAGGATAGAGCTTGAGCTGATGGCACTGGGTTGAGGTAAAATTTTTTTCACTGTGTCTGGGCAATCAATGTAATTTCTCTTTCTATGATGCTCAGGGGAATTACATGCCTGTAGTATTACTAGATGGGAAACTATGCAATGGGATACAGGCAAGTATAAGAAAGGGCCTTAAATGACACCTCAGATCTGGAAAAGTCAAGTTTAACTGTTCCTTATTTGTCTCAAGAAAGAGAAAAGCAGCCTCCGACAGCCAGGAGCTGTCCTGGAGCTCACAAGTTAGCCTTAGTGTTCTCCTGTTAATATAAACAATTTTGCAGAACACCAGCATCAGACAAGGGCACTTTGTGTGATGGATCAGGACAAAACAAGACCACCATAGTAATCATGTCTGAACGCAGACTAAATATGCACATTGTCCAAACCATAAAATGTCTGAATATTTCCTCAGCCTGGCCAATATGAATAATGATGCTTACTTTATTCCTGCCTCTTCCTAGATGATATTTATTGAGATGCCTAAAAATAAAATTACTCCTGTTTTGTGACAGCATTCCAATCCAGAGCAAAGTTCTTTTTCCCTAAAACCACCTCCAAATCACCTAACACCTGCCCAAATAAAGCCCTTTCTAATCCCTTCTTGTGAGACACCTCATGATTCTCCATGGCATAGAGTCTTCCTAGCTGTAACATGTAAATAAGCCCACCTTTGCTCAACTCTATATGTGTTCCTTTCAGTCTTGGCTATAAGTGGTTGATGCTCCATAGAATTTCTCTCTGTATTATTATGTACACTGAAGTTAACTTCAGTGAAAAGGTCTTTTTCTCATTTTCTTCCACATCTAAATATTTTCTATACCATCTTTACCCCAAATTTATTGCTACACCTTCCTGAATTCACTAATTCTCCCTCTGAAATCTCATGAAAACCTAACACAGAAGACAAAATTAACTCTATTTTTTCTATCTCTAATATTTTCCCATTTTTGATCTCAATAATTACACAGGATGCCTCAGGGCACAGGTGAGTTTATAATTATCTTTACTACTCATTGAGAAATTTATTACCTGAATTAGCAGTGATGACAAGGACATGTAGATCAGACTGACGGCAGACATCAAACATGACCCAGTCAAATGACAGTAAGACTATGACAAAATGTTTAAATTTAGTACACTTTTCCTTAAATCCCAAAGAAAGTTATGTTCCCTGTTTCAGACTCAAGGGTGTCAGATAATTTGTTGGGGGAGCAACCATCTCCTCTCCCTTTCATATTATGATCTGTCGGCTTTAGGTGACTATTTTAGCTACCACTATCCACAACAGAGAAGAAGTTTGGAAGAAGTCCACCTTGGGAACAGAATGACATGTTAAGATATGACTCTACTTGTTCTGATATTAGTATCTTCTCTGCCACCCCCTGAAATGCCAGTTTGGTGTACTGTTATATATCCTCTCGGCCCCTCTGTAAGATCACTCACCACTCACCATCTCTTTCAGGTGAGTTCTTTACCTGGCTTTGGAATCAGTATCATTGTTATTCCTGGGGTAGGATCATTTAAAGAGCCCTACACACAATTGGCTCAACACCAAGTCAAATGGTACACACCAATAATTGGTTTCTTACTTGGGAACAGTTCCATTAACTAGACTTCTGCTTGGTTTACATTACCTATATTCCTATCTTATCTCTTTTAGATTCTGGTTTCTCCAAGACTAAGGCCTAGCCTTATTCTCATCCATTCTCTTGGAGATGGTAATCTTGTTCTTGGACCTGTAATTAGGAGGCTCTATTGTTGGCTGATAGATTTCCCCAAATGTCCATGGTTGATTTACATTGGACTTTTTTAGTTGCTGTGTTCTACCAACCTCCAATGTATGTTGACTACTTCTGCTGTTGACCTTCTATTTTACTATTTCCCATAATCATAAACCTCAGACATTCCCCACCCCACACCTGTCCTTCCTCCCATTGGCTATTACTGGTTCCATGCCCAAATTGTAGCAGTATTGCTAGACTCAATTCTCTTTGAGTCTGATATATTTAACATCAATTGTATTAGTGCAGTTCTTATTTTTAAATCTTTTCTTTCCATTTCTTGGCCTCAGTTAGAGAGATGTGCCTCTGACAAAGAAGAATCAACAGATATAGGTGCATTTGGGAGAGAGGGTTTTAAATTTGGACCACTGAGAGAATGTTAAGGCCAATCTGGTTACATTTGTAGTGATAATAGTCAGGTGATGTCTCAAATAAAGATACAGGATTGGAGCCAGGAGTGGAGTCAAGATTGTACATAAATATTCGGAAGTAGAATTTAGAATTTGATGGGTATGAGATAAGGAGTTAAGATTTCATGATAAAGAAAGTAATATGCTTACAGTGATGTTTAAGGATTAATGATAAGACAGTGGTAATATAAATCAGGTGGTTACCTGGATAGAGGTCAGGATTGAAGTCATTAGAGGGAATGAGTTTTCTGGTACAGAGTCTACAAGGATAATGTAGACTTGAATCTTGGATTGCGGTCATGTTAGGGGACAGAAAGAAAAAAACTAGACCCAGAATGGCAAAAGAAAATCTAGAAAACAGCAGAAATAAATCCAGAATATAGTGCTCATTGAAGTTAAGAAAAAGGAATATTTTAAGAAGGTGTCAAAGCCAAAATGCACCAACAGTTAAGGAGATGATTTTACTTAATCTTTTGCAAGAGACTCCAGGTCTCAAGATCATGTCTTGGCAGGGTGGTTTTCCATTAGACTTTTATAGGAAGGAGTAGACAAGTTATAGGTGAGGTGATTTTGTGTTGTTTTGCGATCAGGGGAAGTCCAGTCAACTAAACAGGATTTGTTTCTCTCTGTGTGTAGCTCATTTCAAAGGAAAAAGCAATTCTAATCTCAGCTAAACATCCATGAGACAAAGAATGGAAAGTTAGAGTATCTGTATCTATTTTTGTCATCAGGTTCAGGCAAAAGGGGAAAGGTCTATATTTGCACTTGTTACAGGTAAAGAAGGGGGTCATCCTTGAGTCTTACAGGAGTCCTGAGAAAGAGCTGAGGCAATTGGTATGGAGAAGAGTGTTCTTCAAGGTTAACCATTTCCTGGAGTACAAAACGATGTGGGAGATTTAAGAAAGCAAAAGGCTAAGGGACTTTCCTAATTGTTGCTGTTTTCTGGAGTACAGTGCTCAGGTAAAGGTCAACAGTCAAAATAAAGAGTACTTAAAGAAAGATAAAGAATAATGGTAAATGAGCAAAGGCCTTAGGATTGGGAATATATATATTTATGAAATCAAGGAGAACACTTATTAAAAACAGTAAAGCTAAAATTCAGTTCACAGAGAAATAAGGAAGGAGAGGTGAGGAAAAGATGGCACAATTCCAGTTTATTATTTAGTGAAGTTTGATGATTGAAGAGGAAAATAAGATGTTTGTAACTTTATGAGGAAAGAGGCTATTTTTGCCTTTTTGAAGGGCTATCATGTTCAAGAGAATATATTTGAGATATATTTGTTCTGTGTTATTCCAGACGACATAACCCCATAGAAACTTAGAGGGAGTAGATTTCAGCTGCGTATCTGAATAATTTACAGAAGAGCTGGAATGCCTGTTAAAGCAGAGGCTGTCCATCTGCCTGGGGTATCATAGGGGATTCCTGCATTAGGTGGGGAAATGCTAGAGGATCTCCACAACCTCTTTCTACTCTGAAGTTTCTGTACGTATTCTGATGGCTTTCAAATAAATAGGATTTTGAAATAAGGTAGATAATAGGAGGCAGTTTCTAGATGTAAAGTATGTCTTGGAAAATGGCTTTATTGGAGAGGGAATAAACATTGGGTTGAGAAAAGTGAAGGATGATTTTTCAAATGGCTGTATTATATGATAGGCAGAGCGTGCATGACTCTATAGTGCTATCCTCTAAAAACACGGACTCTCCATGACTCTTTGTTCTTTAACTGTTTATTGTTTCAGTGTTCCCAAATAGTCAAATCTATAACATTCTTTGCCACTAAAAATAAGTAAAGAGCTTGGAGATCTTTGACTAAAGAATGAAAAATCAGTACAAATACTAATATCACTTTTTCAATATAGTTCAGGTTGTGTTCCAGTGAGTGCTATTGATTCCTAAAGTGATTTTTTTACTCAAAAGCAGCGCCATAATTTGACAGGCCCCAGGAAGCCAAGGCACACAATGACTGCAAAATGAATTGTCCCAGTAAGAGATGGAGATTGCATTTATTTACACACATGCAAGCATATAATACAAGGCTTTTTTGTTATCATAATATTTTAAAAATTAACTCCCAAACTGAGTTAAACCTTCACAGTTGGCTTTTTAACATTCTGCTGGCACTGGAGGTGAAGGGGGTGGTAGATGGGAAGAATTAGCTACACTTTTATTTCCTCTTCCTCAGGATAGTGAAATGATCTCTTAAATTCTTAGATATGACAGCATTTGTAGTAATTTTAACTATCTCTGGATTTTCATTCTCCAGTAACTCTTAAGCCATTTAGTCTATGAAGCCTACCATAATCGAATGCTAACTATTCAACCTAAGTTACTAATTTTAGAGGTCTCCACTTATTTTCTTTCTGCATAAAATATCCACTTCACCTCCCACAATTTGAACATAACATGTTAGAATTTGATAAAACAGTAATCCTCAGCCATGATTCTGCAAGCTTCTGGAGTATCTAAAATTACTTTTGGTAGGCCTTAAAGCAAAATTATATTGAATTACCTTGCATTTTTCAAATGAAAATAGGAATGGAGGGAAGGAAGAAAGACGAGAGAGAGGAGTAGAGTAATACAGTACATTTAGGACTCTGGGAAGAGATACAAGTTAAAATCAAGCAGTGTAATATACTCATTCCCCAAGGCTATGAAAGGCAATACGATCTAATGGAGGATCGCTGAATTCTAATTAGCTGTGTGTCTTTGGACAAGTCACAAAAACTCTTCATCTTTAGCTTTTCTCATAGAGAATAAGGAACTGAAATCAGATAATCTCTAAGGTCTCCTTCAGCTTCCGTTACTTTGTAATTTCATGAACAACTACAAGCTGAGTCTGTGACAGTATATACAGATTTTGTATTTTTGTCCTGATTTATGTGGCTTAACCATTTGCTTTGATAAAATTAACAAGACAACTGCCAAGTCTCTAGTTTGCTTTGTGCTGTGTAGATACAGCCATAAGGGAAAATTAAACAACAAAGATAAATAATTGTCTGGCTAATCTCAAGTACTACCCAAACACATCATGCCGAACCATGGCAAGGCATGAGCTGAATGAATATGACTCATAAATGCAGTGCTTTTATTTAAAAATTTAAATGTTACCCAAGCAATAGATATAAATAGGAAATATTTTTAGGCAGCTGTAGTCACTATTGGTGTCATTCTTACAGAGCTAAAATTATGTCTGGCTTTAGTTTCTGTATTTTAACCCTGGTGTCAGATAATTAAATCATTTAATCAAATACCAGATCATGGGATTTGGCAAACCTAGGTCTGCTTTTGCTTTTAAAGGTAAATATTGGAAATACCAACTTTATAATAAAGAATATTAACTCATCATATATTAAAACATTTTAAATAATTTATTGAATTTTAAAATGGAAATCAGTATAACTGAAAGATAGTTCATTAACTTTCTCAAAGTCTGGCAGACACGAATTACTACAGTAACACTTTTATGACTGACTTCATTAGGTGAGATCTAGGGTGACACTGTGGAAAACAATGGATATAATAGAAATACCTAAACATAAAAAACCCAAATTTTTGAAAAGGCTGGTACAATGCCTAAGCAATCATTCAATGAATGTGAAAAACTGTGAGAAGGAAAAGCTAAGAAAGTGGATTCAATAAAAAGTTACCAACAAACATGATTAGCCTGTTTAATTTTTCCTCACCTCTCAAGTATGGACTGAAATAATTAACATCAAATACAGGAGGTATAATTTTTTGAAAATTATTAATTTCCTCCAGAATGCAGCAGGAGGAATTATAGAAAATCCTTTGTGGAGGGTGGGGGTCGGTGCTAACTTCAATCATGTTTGAACAAGATTCCAAAAGAAGTATGACATCTCTTTGCCTAGAAATCTTTCAAGAGAACAGCCACTTCCTATCCCATTCGGATTCTTTATTCTTCAAAGTCTTCTGGGATTCCCTATTTGAGAAGGTCCAGAAACGAGAGATTGTTTTGCATAAGTAGAAAGAGTAACTCCATCAGCGCAGTCTTCTCAAAGGATTTCTCCTTCATCATATGCCTGTCCCCAAATAACTTCAGTACTTCCTGGAAATGAGAAGAACTTTCTCACAAAAAAGCCGAAAAATCTCATTGCATCTTACCATTTTCCTGAAACTTAAGGGATCAATTATTAAAAAGAAATCTTAGGGTCCTTTTCAAGTATAGGATTCCAGCATTATGATTGAACAAGGGAATTTTTCTTGAAGTTGGATGGAATGTCTTAAGCCTGGAGAATTGCCATTGTCTCTGTAACTTGCCTATTGGATGCAAGATTTACTACCCAGCTGGGGGTAGACTGCGACTTGGCCTCTTACTCATTCAGTATGGTAAACATAGTTTTTCTACAAATGAAGCTAAGCTCAAAGATAAGGTTTTTGTTTGTTTAATCAACTGGCTGCTATTCTTTAGATGTGAAATAGAGAAGGTTGTTCTGCTTTTAAATACCATCGATGTCAGAAAAGTCTTTGCCCTTGAACGCATTACTGCTTAGTAGCTTTAATTCTTGTATCACTGAATCATGACTTTCTTCTTTGCTGCCCTTCAAGTTTGGCCAGTGGTCACCTTTGCCTTTGTGATCATTTTTGGACTTTGGTCCCTGACTTCAAAGCCTTTTTCAAAAAACTATTTTTTTTTCACTCCACAAGCAGAAACTTTACAAGTCAGAGAGACTCTTCTCTTTCTTTGTCAGGATATTTGAAGACAGTTTCTCTTTGGCTGTGAGTTATGATTGGATAAGCATAAATTAGAGGGGAAAATGTTGAAGATAACTCATTTATTAGGCATTCATGTGAGCAAAGAAGTGGCATTTTAAAAATTTTGTCATTTAATGTTCATCGCAAGTTTATGAGGTAGATATTTTTATTCCTATTTTACTTGTGAAGAAATGGGAAAGCAGCGAAGATGCATATTGATTACCTATATGTGAAACCTCTTAGCACAATGCTTGGCACATAGTAAACATTAACCAATGTTATATTCCTTCTAGTCATATTATAATGGCCAACACTTAGAAGCACTTACTTAAATATGTCATTTATTTATATGGAGTTTAAATGAACATGTTTAATTGTCATAACAACCCCATGTGAGGTGGGTACCAATATTATGAAAACTTAGGCAGTGAGAGGTTAAGTAATTTACTCAAGGTCATAGTGTCAGAAGTAGACTTTATTTATTTATTTGTTTGTTATTTATTTGTTTTTATTTGAGACAGGTTCTTGCTCTGTCACCAAGGCTGGAGTGCAGTGGCTCACTGCAGCCTTGACTGCCCAGGCTCAAGTGATCCTCTCACCTCAGCCTCCCAAATAGCTGGGACCACAGATACATGCCCAGCTAATTTTTAAATTATTTGTAGAGGCTGGGTCTCCCTATGTTGCCTAGGCTGGTCTTGAACTCCTGGGCTCAAGTGATCCTCTTGCCTCAGCCTCCCAAAGTGCTGAGATTACAGGCATGAGCCACTGCACTCAGCATGAGAGAATTTAAACGTAAACACACTGGCTCTAGAATCAACTCTCTTAACTACTACTCTGTACATCTAAAAATAGTTATGCTTATAGTAGATATCTATTTCTTATTTTGTTTTTATATATGAATACTTGGTTATAAAATTAGAAGATAGGTATAAAATTAAAGTTAGCAAAAAAATGGAGAATGATGGGATAATGATTTTCATGGCTATGAAACAGAATAGCATTGGGTTTCCTTTTTATAATCCAATATTTTTAAATTTACAAACTTTTGCTATTTCCTTTGATCATGGTAACATTGTAGGACCACAGGTGTTCTGCCTGAGGTAATTGAGGTTACTTCAATTACTTTGGTGACATCTACATGTCACAAAGCATTCAAGATATATATCTATATCTCTATCTGTCTGTCTATCTACATACACACACACGTGCACACACACACACACACATATATCCCAAGTACCTGGAAACATACTCTCCAGGCATGTTTCCAGGTATTTGTTATTCATTGGTGAACAAAATAAAAAAAAAAAAAATCTCTGCTTTCGTGGAGTTAAAACACCAACAAATGTATACTTTTCTTTTGAGAATTTAGTCCACAGTCAACTGAAGACTAAAAAGATACCGCAAACTGTGATATAGTGCAAGGCATACAACTTCCGTATGAGAATGAAGTGATGAATTCTGTTTAGTGTAAGCTTGGAGGTTGAAAATGTAGTTGAGCTGGGTCATAGGAATTATAAGCAGTATATCCAAATGAGTCAGCCTTGAAGATTTACTACATCCTTCTCTGAAATCATTGGCTGGTCTGCCTCCCAACTCCAGTTTTTAATTTTTGGTTAAAGAGATATCCTTGGTCCAGTTCTCCATAATCAAAGTCCAAGAAGGGAATTCTTGTGAATGTAATTTATTGGTGGTAACTTATAAGAGAGTGAGAAAAGAAGACAGGGCAGAGGAAGACACCAGGCAAAGATGAGAGTGGGGGGGAAATGTGGTCTCAGCCTGATCCAACAGAGAGCTCTGAAGCACAAATTGCACCACAGCAGTCGTTTTGTCCAAAAACAAGGGTACTGGAGTGGAGTCACAGTAGGCAGAGGGGCATGACCCCTCAGGAACAAGGTTGAGGTGGCTCCTATTTTCTATCCCTTACCCACGTGTTAGGTGGGGCTGTTAGCAGCCAACACCTCCGGCAGCTGGGGGATGAGAGCATGGACCTGGTAAAGAAGATCTGAGAGGGGCATCAACAGCATCTACTACAAGGAATGTTGAACATCTGAAAGGCATGTGGAGGGATGGATGTAGAGTTGTAGAATATTTGAGTGGCAAGTGAGGGGACAGATGATACTGACAACTGGCTTTTTTTTTTTTTTTTTCTATTTCTTTTTGCTTAGTGGGACATTTATAAAATCTGAAACAGGTATTATTTATTTTTACTTCACTGAAAAATCTTAAATGCCAGTAGTTTAAATTTAGTAAAATAGAAAAAGCAGCACTGTCATTCAGAACCCCAGATTTGCGGTTAATTCTTGGAGGCAAGTATGAGACTGTCTTTTATTTTGATTAATGGGAACCTCTTTCATTTTAAGTCAGAGTCCACAGATTTACATGTCTTACTCCAGACACCCTGCCTCCTCTTGCTGTTCCAAGGAGAGTTATTTAGCATTTTTTCATGCCTTTAGGCAAAACCTGCACTCTCCAGTTCCCCACAGACCCCACTGCCAATTTTACCCTTGGCCAGATTTTCACATTAATGTTGTCTGCCTGGCCTCTTAGGCAATTGAGTTTGTGAAGGCTGGAGACTGAAATCCCAGCTCAGATTTTTGCCTAGCTGGGATTCTTCTTAACTGGGATCCTGTGGAGTAAAACAGGGAGATGTAGAGTTGAAATTACTGATGTGTTTCTTGTAAACTTCTTTTCAGAGTGTTAAATACATTTAAGTACATACAATTAACATTGACCTCCTAGAATTAAAGGTTGGTAAATTGATCATGTTCTAAAACAATAGCATAAATGTGCTTATTTCACTCTAAGGCCTATGTCAAAGAATATATGCTAATGAACCAAATCATAAATCACTTTTTCATTTTCAAGGTGATGTACAAACATTGACTAAGTAGCTTTTTAAAATGCTAATATGAAAAAAGGTTATTACTGGATAATCAGTTATATTGTAACTGTCCTTTATAGCAGATTAAAGTCTCAAACAGAATTCTCAATTTTTACTGCATTTTTCAAGTATACATGAACATATACATATATATATGAGCAACTGATTTTAATGTTAATTTTAAATAGACGTTTTCAAACTTTTTCAGTTTATGGGTCGATAACTTTTTC
Organism: Macaca fascicularis; assembly: GCF_037993035.2. Classification (NCBI taxonomy): domain Eukaryota; kingdom Metazoa; phylum Chordata; class Mammalia; order Primates; family Cercopithecidae; genus Macaca; species Macaca fascicularis. The sequence continues at coordinate 167,468,911 of NC_088376.1, read as the reverse complement.
ACGGCACTCCTAAACCTCTGCTTATTAGGTAGTTAGGTTCAAGGAGCTTAATAATAGTATATTGCACAGTATCCAACAGATAGTTTCTCTCAAATTTAAAACTATATATTGGCACTCCTGTGAGTTCACTGTAGCGCCCACGGATTCATGTGTATGGTTTGAGAACTACAATTTAAAATGCTGATTCACTATAATGTGCCAAGCAATGTAGATAACTTATGGTTACCATATAAAATAAAAGTTTCCCAAAAGTTTGCTTTCTAGGAAATCACATTCTAAGTCAACCTAGAAAAATTATTCACCTACTCTTTTTTTTTTCTGTAGATATCATAGGCTATACCTTGACCCAGTTTTTGCTGTGAAAATTGAGAAGTTTGAACTGAGTGAAATAAGTGTTAAATTCAAATTTTGTTTGAAAATAATTTAGATATTTTAACTCAAATATTTAAAACATATTTGTTGGTTTTAAACCTGATTTAAACTGATTTGTGGAGTATTTAAAGAAAGAGAATAACAAAATCTTTTTCTGAGTCATTGATCAATATAAAAAAGCACTTCTATAGTTGAATTTCAGTGAGATGGTTCTGCTTATTCCAGTCTTTGTTTTATAATTTGGTTTAGTTCAAATCTCTGAAAAATTCATTAAAAATTGTTTTGAACTAAATTTCTAGGATATATAAACTCTTTTTATTGAGACCAATTAGCTCTTCAACCTCTTGCTTGTGTCCATGGTTACAGTTCATAGCAAAAAATTTTCATTATTTAATGTCCCTTCATAGTGAAAACTGGGTAAAAAAAAACATAGTTAATAATAAAATTCTGTTAAAGATGAACCCTCCCAAAATGAAACCTAGGTTCTACGATTTATGTCTACTCAAATTATTTAAGAATATAGCCTATGTTTGTTTTTTGTTGTTTTTTTTTTTTCCTTCTTTTCCATTTTTATGTTTGGTAAAATAATTAAACCAAACTATCAGCTTCATTGTCTCAGTGAATCCAGCCTGTCAAAGCATAAAGATAAAGCACGTTTTTGGGTTTTGAATGTCATCTGCACCAGTCCCCTAGAAAAGTATCGTAAGATAAAGGAAAGAGTACTGGGCTACGAGTCAGGAGTCCTGGATTACAGTGCTGCCTTTTTCAATTTTATGACCATGGAGAAATTACCTAATCTCCTACAGCTTCAATTTTCTTATCAAGAAATTGAGTGTTAAAGTATCTCTTACGTTCCTTCAAGCTTTAGGGTTCTGTGATTATACCATATATCAAACTTCTTAAATAAAGCTATAAATTCTTCATGGTCGTGTGTGTGTGTGTGTGTGTGTGCACTCGCACGCATGTATTTGGAATTCCCCTGGAAGAATAGAATAGTCCTTATTTCAAAAAGAATTCAGGAAATTATTTGAAGGGCAAGTGCTGTGAGCCAACACTGCAACTGTGATAATGGCCACTTGCAATCAATTTATGACAAGCTCATAAGAACTTGAAAATGCTGAGAGAACAGAGCTCCTGAAACTCAGTTCTTTAGAAGTCCATGATAAAGTTTGGGCACACATGGGATTTTTCAGTTCTAAATACACACACACACACACACACACACACACACACACACACACACACACTTCTACAGAAAGGAGGAAAACAAAAAATCCTAGGTTGAAATGTCTCTAATCATCACTATTAGTTAACAACACTCACTATCACATTACTTTTCTATTCTTGACATGGCATTTCTCATAATTTCTCAGTGCCATCGGAGCCATCAGTGTTTATCTTTAGGCTGATTCTGCATTCTACCTCTTCCCTCCCACCCCCAAACAAACTGAAGCAATGAAGCAATGCCTCAATAGACCCACAGATTCCACTGCCAGCTCAGCATGTAATTTAGCTGGGAGCAGAAATGAAGGAGTGGTTTTGACTGTTATACTAAAGTGAAAATACCCCTAATTTCTTGTTTTCATTTTCAACCTTTAGAAGTTGACTTATTCGTTGTAATGGTAAGAAATAAAGTTAACATCATTTAACTTAACATCTTTACTTCATCTTATTCCAAAAATTATTGAGGGCAAGTAGGCAAGCCATGTAAATTATTGACGTTTCTGCATATTTCTAGCTGGGGAAGAAGAGAGAACACTAATTTTTGATGATTTGGTAGCCATTCTTTGTAAATAATGTTTTAAGAAGTTTTCAAGGCTAGTCAACTTGTACCTTCTTTGGCTTTAGTTTTAGTTTTTAAAAAAATATCTCTGGGTTTTTTTCTCCATTCAGATAAAAACACTGTCTTTTGTTCTGTAGACTAGAAATATTATATTCTGTCGTAGCTTTTATAAGAATAGCTGTCTTTAATTAATAGTCACTCATATCTTTATTTTCTGAATACTGCTCTCTAATTAATTAGTCACTCATATCTTTGTTTTCTCATCAGAGTCAGACTTTATGGAAACATTCTAGGGGAGAAAGTATCTTAATCATCTGTCTGGGAAAGAAGTTTTTTTGGGGGGAAGGGGAAGAATTGCTTTTTTCCTCTCAAGACTTGGCAGCTAGAATTAGGTTGAGTCAATTTCCCAAATCCTTCGTTTCCTGAAGGTTGGATTAAAATTCAGCAAATCTCAAACCCCATAAATTGGATTAAAATCTCGACAAACTACGTTGTGCACTTTAGATTTTATAAAGCACTTTCAAATACCTCCCCTCAAGCTCCAAACAACCTACGATAAGGTAGGGTAGGCATTATTATTCACATTATGTGTAGATTAAGAAACTGAGACAAAGAAAGGGAAAGCATTCTTCTCTGAGGTCATATGATTACTTAGTGGCAAAGTCTAGGCTACAATAGGAATCAGCTTGGTCTTAGGCCTAAACTTGAGGAAAAAAGTAGACATGTAGATGACATATGGCAGATGTCGCTGGGACCCCATCATGCTGCCTCTGATTTTTCTTCTTGGTTACTCTTTGAAATCCTTAAGTATATAGTGTTATTAGCAAAAAGGTTATTCTCTCTTTCAAGTGCTTGGAAAGTAAGGAAGGAATGGGGGCAGAGGTGTTATTTGCATAATTCTCTTTACATCAAAATGAAATATACTGGCTCAGTGTTTTGAAAGAAACTTAAAATGTGAAACATGGTGATGAAATGAGCAAAATGTGGATTACAGTGACCACTGAAAGCCATGATCCAGGCTCCAGATGGACATCTGGTATATAGCTAAAGAAAAAGACTATGTGAGCAACAAAAGGGCCATATGTGAGTTAGCTGCCAAATTTTTTTTTATTATTATTACTTTCCTTTGAGCTTTTGAGGTGATGATGCTTAATATTCAAGAAAGATGAAAATAAAAAGGGAAAGGAAGCAAACACCCAGCCCATTGGTGATTGGTAGAGTAATTGTGGGCATGGCCCCAGGATGATAGCAGCTTCTATTTAATCAATGTTGACAAGGCTGGGGAGAGCTGGGCAGGTCCCAAGAGGTAATGTTTTACTCGGAAATCCACTCAACCTAATTTCAGTAATGTAGGGCTGTGGAGGGGCCTGGACTGGAGCCAGAAAACAGGGCCATTAGAGCTCAGCGTAGGCAATGGCAGCTGGGAACATCGCCATCCCTCCAGCAGCATTGCAACCAGGCTGCCTGGCTGAGCACACAAGCAGCCGCTGCTGCATATGCTTCTGGTATTTGCTCACCAACAGAATGCATCGACATGCTATTCTCACCCTTTCGAGGAAATGAATGGAATGCATAAAGGCAAGAACTGCTTCCAGACTCTATTTTAGCAAGAATCAGAGAGCAAGTCTGGCATATATCTTTCAAGGACCACTGTGAAATTGTCCACCTAATCCGCTGAGTCTTTTAAGGCTACCATTACATTGTTGCAAACACATGCAGAGATAACTCAGATCTTTATTGCTGTCTTAGTGTGGTTTTGATCTTTCTTAGGAATTGTGGTTGTGGATCAAGAATATGGAAACTACTATGGTTTTTTCATTTTTCAAAATTTCTGAGATTCATTCAAGTTAGTCAGCTTTGCAAATCCAAGAGAAGTTACCCAGGACAAATTATGCTCCTTAGGGCTGAGTGCTTCTTATCTAGCTATTCTTTCCTTTACCATTCTTTCTCCAATAAACAACACATTGTTACAGTAATTTGCTAGCATATAAATTCCAAGAACGTGGAGGTTTTTGCTTTGTGTTTTCATTGCTGTGTCACCACTGCTATATTTGCAGTTCATGGAGCAGTGTGTGAACATAGTAAGACTCAATATCTTTCACTGGATGAATAAATGAATGAACGAAAACATTTTCTTTCTTCCCTTCTGAAGGATCCTTGAACTACGATGCATCAATAATGTATGAATTTACTTTCTGTGATGTTAACTTTCTCTTTTTAAGTTAACACAGAAATGACAAAATTCATGGAGGCTGCCAGTGAACGTGGTGGTAATCTCTAAGCAGTCTTTGGGCTTGGAAGAGCAATGTTTTTGTCAAGGCTAAAATGCCATTGTTCTATCAGATTCTAACATTATCCGTCCAAATGACTGAATATAATTTTTGAGACTAAATCATGGCACAGCAAGAGTATTTAATCAACTTAATTAAATAATTTAATCAAGTTTTTGAGCCTCTAGCTTAAGCCTCTCATATAAATAAGGTTATTTACTCCCGAAAATAGGACCATGTTCCATTTGAAAAATTTATGTCTTGAAAAAACTTTTTTCCCCTAAAAGGAAAAAAAGCCTAAACTACTAAAACTAAATCTAAAACTAAAACACATCATCAGTTTTTGTTTATTGTTTTTGTTTTAGACATATTCTGTTTTATAATAGAACCGGATTTGGGGGATTGATTTTTCCCTGGTAAAGATGGATTTGGGGAGAAGCCATCACTAGGTATATAATAGTATATAATAGGAAATTATAGTAATAGTATAAAAATAGTAATAATAATAGTATAAAATAGTATAAAAATAGTATAAAATATATACTAGTATATAATAGTATAAAATAGTATAAAATAGTATAAAAATAGTATAAAAATAGTAATAATAGGAAATTCATTCAGTGGTCGCTATATACATACACATGTGCACGCACGCACGCACACACACACACACACACATAGCCCAAGTGTCTTTGGCTGCTATAATAAAATACCATAAACTAGGCAGCTTGTAAACAACAGACAAATTCTGCTAAGGGCCAGCTTTCTCTGTACCTTGCTGTGTCCTCATATGGTGGAAGAGACTAGCTAGTTCTCTGTTGTCTCTTTCATAAAGACACTAATCCCAATCATGAGTCCTCTACCCTCATGATTTAACTACCTCCCAAAGATTCCTACTCTTAGTGCCATCACCTTAGGGGGTTAGAATTTCAACATATGAAGTTTGAAGGAACACAAACATTTAGTCCATAATACTGTGACTCATTTTTGTTTTTCCTGTAATGTCTTTTTTTTTTTTTTTTTTTTTTTGAGACAGAGTCTCGCTCTGTCGCCCAGGCTGGAGTGCAGTGGCTGGATCTCAGCTCACTGCAAGCTCCGCCTCCTGGGTTTATGCCATTCTCCTGCCTCAGCCTCCCGAGTAGCTGGGACTACAGGCACCCGCCACCTCGCCCGGCTAGTTTTTTTTTTGTATTTTTTAGTAGAGACGGGGTTTCACCATGTTAGCCAGGATGGTCTCGATCTCCTGACCTCGTGATCTGCCCGTCTCAGCCTCCCAAAGTGCTGAGATTACAGGCTTATGCCACCGCGCCCAGCCCCTGTAATGTCTTAAACAAAATAACAGTACTAATATTAGGTTTTCATGTTTAATACAAGTAAAAGTACTATTTAGAGGCAAACTGAAAAAGAACAAGCATATTCTATGCTTCACCTTGCTGGATTTCAGCCCTCACACTAGCACTTCCAGGCTTTCATTTGCCAGCTCCAGGTCATTGCTTCTACTCACTTGTTCTATGTCACTTGGTGTTGAAAATCACACTGCAATCTTTCAGCCTCTGTAGCCTCTTCCTAAGTAATAACTGTCTCAGAGGGAGGTTGATCTGCTAGATGAGGAATGTGACTATTTACTCTAATTGGATCATGGTAATTGGAGTGACCAGCTGGCCTCAGTCATTCATTTGTCTTTGACATTCACCATGATGATCAAAGATTTTGCACAAAATACTAAAGATTACATAGTAACTCATCTCTAGCATTTACAAATCATGTAATTAGTGCTGGAAAGTGCCAAGACCAGATTTTTATATTACAGAAGACTAATCAGGATTCTTCCTTTCATTTTTAGCTGCTTTTAATGGGACAGTTTTTAAACATTGTGGGCTTCAGGCCTGCATAGCTGTGGACTGGACTCCCTGCTTTAGTTATCACTCTGAACTCACCCATTCTTTCTGGGCAAAGGTAAAACCAGGGAAAGCAACTAAAGGAAGAGCTGCTGCGATAACTGTGTCCTAGGTTGGAATTTACAGTGTGGCCTTAGGTAAACCCTTCAGTCTCCCTCTGTCTCAGTTTCTCCAGCTGTGAAATGGGGTGATTAAAGTAGATGTGAGAATCAAATGCAATGATGCAAGTATACTTCGCACTATTCTAAGCACATAGTAAGAGCTCCAAAATGTTAACTATAGCTAAATACTTTATACAAAGGACCAGGTAAGTCATAATTCATAATTCTTTCCAGGCAGTTTTTTTTTAAGCTGCTGAATAGAACAGGTAAGAAAATGTAGATGTAAACTAAACGGTCAACATGATTTATCACTGCAATGATTTATCTAGGGTTGACATCAGTGGGAGAATAAGCCAGCAATATCAAAATGTTCCCTCTGGTATTCAGGCTTAAATGGACCTATTTATACAAAAGTTGGATTCTGTTTATAATAAGTTCCGCTTTGTCAGAGGTTAAAACCTTTCCCAAACTCATATGCAGTCTCCTACCAAAGTAGAGCTAGCTAGAGCGGGCATATTGTCCATATCTGGCTATTGTTCCCTCATTTGGATGCAGAATTTTAAAAAAATGTTATCATGAGTTCTTAGTTTATCTCACTTTGGAAGTTGTAAAAGATTGTTTCTTTACATTGTTTCCTCCATCCATGTTTTATTTTCCTCCCCATAATTTCTTGGTGGTCTATAAAACTTTCACTGCATCCATTGACTTGATCCACTTTGTTTTCTGCCAACTAGTCATCCCTTCACTTAAAACAAAGCAAATATTTTGCTTAATATTCAATAATTTCAAGTAAAAAATTACTTTAATCTCAGACAAATATGGATAGATAGATAGATAGATAGATAGATAGATAGATAGATAGATAGTTTTATGTGTTCCAGCTAACATTTCCTTTTGTAGCCATCTAATCGAGCTTCATCAATTTTAATTTTATGGTTTTTATTTTATACTTTGGAGCCAACGATTTTTTAATCTCTGAAGTTTTATAGGTCACTAAATCCCTATGGACCCTAGCTGCTTAGTTTCTAGTGCTGAATTGGTAAAATGAGTTTGGCCACCTGATATAATCAGAAAACCTGAACAAATAGACCTGAGTTTTAGTTCTGGCTTGGTCATAAGCAAGTCATATGATTTAGGGAAAGTTCCTTTATGCACCTAGACTTCAGTGTCATCACCTGTAAAATGAGGCTGTCCAGTCATTCCTTCACTCAACAAATATTTACTGAGGGTCTTTCCTGAATTAGGTTCTATGCTGGACATGGGATTCAAGGTTGAGCTGAAGTAGGTACTGCTGTTACCCTTGAAGAGTTCATGGTTTGGTGACTGGATGATCTTAAAGGGTCCATTCATTTGTAACATTCTATTATTATACATTTTATTGTCTTTTTTTGTTTATTTGTTTTTTTGATAGAGTTACGCTCTTGTTCCCCAGGCTAGAGTGCAAAGGCGGGATCTCTGCTCACTGCAACCTCCGCCTCCCAAGTTCAAGCTATTCTCCTGCTTCAGCCTTCTTAGTAGCTGGGATTACAGGCATGTGCCACTATGCCCAACTACTTTTATATTTTTAGTAGAGACGGGGTTTCACCATTTTGGCCAGGCTGGCCTCGAACTCCTGACCTCAGGTGATCCACCCATCTCAGCCTCCCAAAGTGCTGGGATTACAGGTGTGAGCCACCACACCCAGCCCAAATTTTATTGTCTTTTAAAGGTATGTTATGAAAGGCTTTAAGGAGAGCAAGGATTTAGCTTTTTTTTTTTTTTTTTTTTTTTTTTTTCCTCAGTACCTAGAAGAATGGCTGGCACAGTGCAGGTGTCCATTAAGAACTTATTGAACAAATAAATTAATAAATACTTACGTTTAAAATACTTTGAAGGATTTGAAAAAATGAATATGTATTGAAGCTCTCAATAGGGAACAGACAGCAATAATTTCCTGTCATAATAAACAGATTTGTGCCAAATTTCATCTTTTGTCCTAGGACCAGGCAATGGATGACAAGAGAAAGTGGGAGAATTGGGAGGATTTAACTTGATTGTATTCCAACAAGGGAACAGAAAGTCTCAGAACCATCTGAATGTTCAGGTTTCTGTTTCTGCATTTTTTGAGTTTTGTTCCCTTTATTCAACAAACATGCATTTCTCACCTTTCCCGGTCTACTTCCCTTTTTCTCTCATTTCCTGATCTCTCTCTAAGCATAGAGAATAGCTCCCATGTCTTTATTTTGGTAGGAGAGATTTGAAGTCTTCTTTTGCTCGTAGAGCTACTATCTTTCTATATGTTTCTGGGTTGTATAAACCAATATTATGTTTATTTTGCAGTTTGAAAAGGGCACTAAAAACATTGCTTCTTGGAACTGATAAGTATGGTAAACTACCTTGGGCATACTTGTGATACCAAAGGTTTGAGCAGGGTTGGGGAAATAAGCAAAAGAATTCCTGATTGTTTTAGAAGAACTTCGCTGAAATAAATCTGGAATCTTTCTTCTGGTAGAAAATTAAATAACTCATTAGCACACCAAAATTTTTATAATTCCTGAGGAATACTGCTAATGCATAGAGTATTAGAATGATCAGAATTGAGTTAGTTTCATGCAAAACTTATATAGGTGCACTGTTGTTCAAGAGGTAATCATAGTCACTTTGGAAAGCCGTAGCCTTAAAAAAACCTTATGAGTAGTAGTAGGTAGCATCACTAGAATAACTATATTTTATGAATAGCTTATAGTGAGTTATGAACCCTATAAAATAAGTCAGACTTTAAAACCTTGGTCAAAAGTGAGTATTATAAGGTAAAGTTACCTATCGTAGCTGCTTACTTTATATACCAGACTAGTCTAGTTAGATTTTAAAAGTCTAACCTATTTTCAAAAAATAAGCATTTCTGCTACTGAAGAGCTTTAAAAGAATGTTTTTTGATAGATGTTTCAGAGAAGAAATTCCAGAAATGTGTTTAATAATGGTGGGTATAAACATTCAGCTTTATCTGAATGTAAATATGTAGCTGGCTGATTTAAAAGAGACATACATTTTGATGAGTTTTCTAATGGTCTCCTTAATGACCCCATTTATCTAATCTCAACATCTACATACAGCAAAACTATTTTATTTAATATTCCTAGTTTAATCTCCTCAAAGCATAGCTGTATTATATTCCTTGCTCAAGGGCTTTCAAACGGTCTATTGTCTTCTAATTAAACACAAATTTGTTAGCCTAACAAAATTCCACGGACTTCAGTTTAGCTTTCCAAGAATAATTAGCACCTAGTAGCTGTTAAGAGGAGGACAAGCAATAACAATAGCTTCATTTTAAGACATAGGCATCGCCAATATAAGGGATTGAGGTGGAAAAAAAAAAAAAAAAAACAGTTAATATAATAGGCCTGGGACTGCTGTCCTTAGAAAAGCTTGTTTGTAAAGTTGACCATTGGCTGGCATCTGGGAACTTGGATTTTGAGAAGATTCTCATCATTCCTTAACTGATAAGAGTGGTTCCAGGTGCCTAAAACCATAGTACAAACAATGTGGTTTATGCCGAACATCTATTTTACTTCTGGGAGTCTGAATTTTGTACCTGCTAGGTGGAGGGTGCCTACATGACCAATTACCAATGCAAACTCAGTTAAACTTCCCTAATAGATTACATCTTCCATGTGTTATGGTGATTTATTGCTTAAAGAATTAAGCACATCCTGGATGACTCCATGGGAAGAAGACTCTTAGAAACTTGTTTGGTTTCCTCCAAACTTTGCCCGTGAGCAACTTTTTGCTTTGCTTATTTTGCTTTGTGTTCTTTCACTGCAATAAATTTTAGTTATGAAGCAGACTGCATGCTGAGTCCCATGAGTCCTCCTAGCAAATCACTGAACCTAGGGGTGGTCTTGGGGGACCCTGACACAGGGAGTTGATTGTTTGGCAACACAAGTTGTTTCAAAGCAAATGAATTCTTTTTCTACAAGCTAGCATATTAGTAAACTATCAGGTAGTGTTAAACTTGTTGACTGAGTTCTGTCGGGAAACCAAGGGAATATTTTTCTTCAAAAATACTTGATATCCTCGTTGTTGAGCAAAGCAGTACTTTCCCTATGGATAAGTGTATTCAGTTGGAATGTGCTTGGCTGCAAGAAACTGAAAACTATTATATTACAATGCTTTAAAGAGGCTAGTGACTTGTCTCTGAGGGAAGGTATCTAGGAGTAGTACAGTCACTCAGTGATGAGTTTTTCTTTTTGCTCCACCATCCTTAGTGTGTAGTTTTTGTCTTCATGGTCACAAGGCAGCTGCTACAGTGCCATGTATTGTTTGAGGTCCAAGTGATCAGGAATAGGAGAATGTGAAGGGCAAAACCCAACTCTGCCCTCTCTAGGGACTTCTACTTCTAGAATTGACCAGCGCTGTCCCGCAGGAGCTGAAAATTCAACTACTTCACTTTCCAATACTGGAAATGAGTGGTAAGAAATTTGGAATGGATGCTCGATGGTCCACATAAATTATCTGTCACAATTCTTCTGACACTAATAGAACAGCAATACAAGATTGTCATTGATTCCCTATGTGAAGATCCTGTATGTGGATACCTCGATTGTAAGGCTGAGAGATTAAAGACCACAGTACCTTCTGTTAAGTGGGCTCCTTGTCACTCCCATACCTTTGCTCCTGAGTTCTTCCATAGGTGCCACTGAGCAGCTTCCTTGAGGTAAACTCTTCTGAACTTGGAACTTATATTAACTGGGATATTAATAATCTTTTAATCTTAATGCTGTTATGAAATGACATAAAAAGAAGAAATGCATTGCACCATTGTATGAACAGATAAGACAAAATACTAACTCTCTCCTTTTCCCCCCACCCTATCTTGTTTTCTTTCTCAGAAGCTGTAGACGAAACCAAACCTAAGGAAAGTGCCCGGCAGGATGAGGGTAAAGAAGAGGAACCCGAGGCTGACCAAGAACATGCCTGAACTCTAAGAAATGGCTTTCCACATCCCCACCCTCCCCTCTCCTGAGCCTGTCTCTCCCTACCCTCTTCTCAGCTCCACTCTGAAGTCCCCTCCTGTCCTGCTCACGTCTGTGAGTCTGTCCTTTCCCACCCACTAGCCCTCTTTCTCTCTGTGTGGCAAACATTTAAAAAAAAAAAAAAAAAAAAAAAAAAAAAAGCAGGAAAGATCCCAAGTCAAACAGTGTGGCTTAAACATTTTTTGTTTCTTGGTGTTGTTATGGCGAGTTTTTGGTAATGATGATTCAATCATTTTGGGAAATTCTTGCACTGTATCCAAGTTATTTGATCTGGTGCGTGTGGCCCTGTGGGAGTCCACTTTCCTCTCTCTCTCTCTCTCTCTCTGTTCCAAGTGTGTGTGCAATGTTCCGTTCATCTGAGGAGTCCAAAATATCGAGTGAATTCAAAACCATTTTTGTTTTCCTCCTTTTCAATGTGATGGAATGAACAAAAAGGAAAAAATTCAAAAAACCCAGTTTGTTTTAAAAATAAATAAATAAAGCAAATGTGCCAATTAGCGTAAACTTGCGGCTCTAAGGCTCCTTTTTCAACCTGAATATTAATAAATCATGAGAGTAATCAAGGTCCAACGGCTCTGTGTTTCTGTTCTACCTTCTCATTAGTTGGTTGGACATGCTAGGGTCTTACATTTCATCTTTTTCCTCTCCTCTCAGTTTGAGACCAACAACCCTGATAAAGAAAACACAGATGAAGCCTAAGGCTGTTGTCAGGACCAATAGCTCCAGCCCTCGAGGGAGACATCTGTTGCAGGCCTGTCTCCTTGGCTTATGTGTGGCTATCTTTTAACTGTGCCTCTTCACAGCTTCCCTTTATGCCTCTCTTTGTGTCCAAATTTCCCCACTTTACAAAGATACTAGTGATACAAAATTGGACCCACCCTAATGACCTCACTTTAACTTAACTACCTCTGTCAAGGCCTCATTTTTAAATGAGGTCACATTCTGAGGTACTGGGGCTTAAGGCTTCAACATATAACTTTGGGCGACAGGGCACAATTCAGCCCACAAGAGACACTAATATATGACCAGCCTATCCAACATGGTGAAACCCCATCTCTACAAAAAAATACAAAAACTTAGCCTGGCATGGTGGCGGGTGCCTGTAATCCCAGCCACTCGGCAGACTGAGGCTGACATTGCACCATTGCACCCCAGACTGGGCTACAGAGTGAGACTCCATCTGAAAAAAAAAAAAAAAAAAAGGACACTGAGACTCACTCTTACTAAAATAACCTCAGAGCATTTTCATTATTTAAGAGAACTTTAGTTTATCCAATGAAAAGTTATTCTAGGTTTTACTAAGATAAATATTACAAAGAGGAACTGGGCAAGGTGGCACATGCCTGTAGTCCCAGCTACTTGGGAGGCTGAGGTGGGAAGATAACTTGAGCTCAGGAGTTAAAGTCCAGCCTAGGCAACCTAAAGTGACCCTGTCTATAAAAAATACGTTCATTATAGAAATGTCTACAACTTTTGGAAACCCCCAGGCTTTTGTTTTAATTAATTTATTTTAACCCAAGTATTGAGCCAGTCCATTGCATCTTTATCAGCTTATAAATTTATGTTGAATTTACAATTCCTACACAGGGCAGCTATGAGATTCTTGATTAGTTATAATCATTGTTGATATCACTGCTGATGTTGATAGTATATAAAGAAAAGGTATACATTTTGCACATCCATTTCAAATTTCTTTCCAGTTTCAGTTTTTAAAATGCCTTCTATTAGAAGGTAAGTAGTTCTTATAGGAAACAAAGCACTATCTGAAGTATCTATGCTCTGTATTCCTACATTTTCTAAATCAATTCTGGTGCAGATTCTGAACATGTCATGTTCTGCTCTGGCCCTGAGTCTCCTCTCATAGACGTGCATGGCCAGGGGGTTCCCTTTAGCTTTCTACCCTTATCTGCAGATAGAACCTCCTAGCTAGGAAGAGAAAACTAAGTCAAAGAGAAAGTCCTCATACTAATGAAGATCAATGAAATAAGTCATCCTCGGAGTTTCAACCTGTACCTTGGTAACTATGCTCAGCTTTGTGTAGAGCTCGTGCTTAATTAATCAAAGAAAGATGAAAAATGAAAAATGAGTCCTCACTGAATCAACAGGGTCTTTCCTTGGTCACTGACACTAAGTTGAATTTTCATTTGGAGAAACAACTCTAAAGAAAAAAGAAAGTATCAATAACATATATTAAAATAGTTTAAGAGTTTGATTTCATTCTGAGTTGGTCTGAATTTCATGGAAGACTTGGAAGCAAGAATGTCTGGGGCTCAGTCATGATCTGCTTAGAGTCTCATCAGATGTGGAATAAGTTATTGAAAAGATCATTCATAGATTGAAGTTATATCACATAGCATATCTGTCTACATACTGCTTTAAAAATTCTATTTTACCTCAAAGGTTTTTGTTTTGTGTTTGTGTTTTGGTAAGAAATGCTATAATCCCCTTCTCAAATCTACACCTGAAAGCAACATTCCTATGGCTTGGAAAAATTCAGCTTCTTCAAAACACAATTCTAAACTTCTTCTGCTGAATCCACATTTATACTGAAAACAGTAGTGTATGATCTTTTAGGCATATATTAATATATACTGTTTAGTGGTCTTATTACTTGTGTTAGGGTTGGGAATTTTTTTTTAACTTATTAGTATCTAAATTTATTTCATTTATAAACTTTTGGTTCCTTAATAGAATTGTAAAGGTGGAGGAATACGCATTAGAGAGGCTCGTAATAGAGCCTCTAAGACACGATAGAGAGGCTCCCAAAAGACATACCAAGAATCATTGCAGCCCTAACACTAAACGCAAAACAACGTGACTCACACTTACAGACAACACACAAAGTCATGGAGCAATTGGGATGCATAGGCCATTCAAGACACAGAAACATATGGGTTCTAAATTCTGTTCAGAAAGCAACCTAAGTTGTTGATTCTGAAACACCTAAATCTGGATTACTTTGAAAAATAAAAAATAGGTTGAGGACAAGTAAAAATGACCTCAACACTGACAGGTGATTTTTTTCAAATAGTAATAAGGTCATACAGTGTGCTCCAGACCCAACATCTCATTGATAGCAAAACCATCACGTTGTCTGTATGAAATAAGGTCTTTTGACTGAGCTGTATTATTTGTGTCTAAAATGTTCAGTTATGATGTAATACAATTTAAGTCTCTTTGAAGATAAAAGGATTTCTAAAATAGAACTCTTTGTCTCCATCACCCAATCCACATTTGGCTGATTTTCCTGTCTTTTACACTATCATCTACCCAGTGGCTTAGGTCAGAAATCTAGAAAGAAACTTGATTCCTCTTTTTCTTTTCACATAACATTTAATTCATGAGAGCAAATCTGCTGCTGTGGATTTCAAAAGAGAATAAAGATAAAATTTGTGCCTCTTGCTCCGACCAATCCTGCACTTTTCTTGGTCAGTTTGTGGTGATCTAAGGGTTCTTTTACAATGATTCCACCCCATACTCAGTTCAAAAGAAAAATCACAGAAGAATTAGAATACTCTGTCAGTAACCTGGGTTAGAGGCACTTGGCGTTCTCGAAAATGCATTATTCCCAATGTCAGACAGCCCCTAGAAGCCAGTTAGTTCTGCAGTGGCATGGAAGCCCAGACAATAGGAAAACCAGATTAATGAATAAGTTCCATACAGCATTATTAAGATCACCACAAGTTCCATTAATTTCTTTTTTTTACCTTCCCAACATTGACTGTTGTCATGGAAACACAGCTTCTGTTAAGCTGGTTATAAAAATAACTCAATGATTGGTGATCCTCCTAGATAAATGTCAGCTAATGAGCATTAGAAACATGAGCGTCTTTAATTTTAGATAGAACTCTTGCCTAATTTTTCTTCCTGAGGGGTCAAAGCCTATGTCTGCCTGTCATGTAGGCAAGGCCTGCATCCATGTCTACCACCATTTTCAGCCACAAATTTACCCTGCTATAACCTCATTTTTTTCCCTTTCTTCATGGATAAAAATTCCATCATCAGGAATGAGTACAAGATTGAGCTATGAGAATGATGAGTTATTAAATCCTCTTGGAGAACATTATCAAGGTGGCAGAGACATTTTGAATGTACATTTTCCAGCAGATTGGTTACCTGATTTGTTTTCTTACAGGTATGTGTCATGGTTGGTGATTACAGCATGTTTAGTGTTACAGATGTACCTTACTAAGTGCATTTTCAATGAAGTGAGATGCCTCTCCATAGAAGTGAAAAATTTCAGTTAATCTCATATTATATAAGATCTGGCTATGGAAGTACATAAATTGTAATGAAATTTTAAGTTAATTTTTTTGTTTAATTATCCAAGCAATATTGTTTTATTATAGAAAGGTAGAAAATACAAATAAGGAAAAAGATAAAAATAATCCAAGGTTTACTATGCAGAATTAAGCCATATTTATATTTAAAGATTCAGCCTTAGATAATATGTCTACCTGCCTAACTGCCTCCTCTCTTTCCATATATCATCCACTTATCTATTTAAGACAAACATGGACTCATGTTATACCAGTAGTTTTATAAATATCTTTAGACATTTAACTGCAAATTTTTAATAATGTGTTTATAATATAATTTCATTAGCCAGATCCGTAAAAATGGAAAAATTAGGTCAAAGGACATGAGTACTTTAAACGCTTTTTATATAGATTACCATATTAGAGACAGAGGACTTTAAATCCTGTGGTTTCCGTTGTGACTTTCCAGTGTCATGCCAAGCCTCAGAAGCCTGAGACAAAAGGAAAAATGTGCAACTTTATACAAATGCTCTTTAACTTATGATTGGTTTATTGGTTTATGTCCCAATAAACCCATTGTAAAATTGAAAAATCGTAAATCAACCTATTGTAAGTTGAAGACCTTTTGCATACACTTATCAAAGTATTGTCCCATAGTTTGAACAAAGTGAGAAAGTTAAAAACAGATCTACAAACAAAAACATGATTATATATAAAACCCTGTGTTGCCCAAACTGTTGATGTGCTGTTGTCAACCCTCATAAACATGCTTCCTGTTTGACTGGTGGACTGTATTGCTTTGCCAGACCAGTAAACTGAGGGCTGAGTGGAAGGGACTTATTCTATTGCACAATAATATCATCATAAAGCAAACAGTCTGTCCCTATTTAAAATTTTGGTATTTTGTTTTTCCATAGGTATTAATTTTGAATTTTGGAATATTATATTCAAATCCTTTTTTTGTTTTTTTTGTTCTGGTGAGACATTCTCACTCTGTCACCCAGGCTGGAGTGAAGTGGTGCGATCTCGCTTCACTGCAACCTCCATCTCATGGGTTCAAGCAATTCTCCTGCCTCAGCCTCCTGAGTAGCTGAGATTACAGGTGCTCGCCACCATACCCAGCTAATTTTTGTTATTTTTGGTAGAGATGGGGTTTCACCAGTTGGTCAGGCTGGTCTCGAATTCCTGACCTCAAGTGCTGCCTGCCTCAGCCTCCCAAAGTGCTAGGATTACAGGTGTAAGCCATCGTGCCCGGCCCCAATACTATCTTGATTACTAATTTTTTGATGTAACCTTACATTTTGCACTTAAGGCAAGTAACCTTAACTTGCCTCACCCCAATCCTGGCCCTGCTGCTCCCAAAGGGAATAGTAGAATCATTGGTTCCCAAACATTTTCTGAGGCCCATTAGGCAGTTGTGATTATGTGAGGTCTTAGTGACACCCACGGACTGTAATGTTTGAGAATAGATGGGGCATGCGGACCTGGGAATTAAATATCTAATATTCCTAGAAAGTTAACAAGATAACTAAGAAATTTCCCTGCTTTTTAGAGAAGCCATTGCTATGAACTGACTGTTAGTGTCCTCTTAAAATTTGTATATTGAAGCCTAATTTCCAATGTGATGGTACGTAGAGGTGGAGCATTTGGCAGTAATTACACCATGAGGGTAGACCACCCCCCAACCCCGATGGAATTAGTGCCCTTATTAAATGAGGAAGGGGCATGAGATTTCTCTCTCTTTCTTCCATGTGGAGATACAGGCAAGATGCGGCCTCTGCAACCTGAAAGAGGGCCCTTACCAGAACTTGACCATGCTAGCACCCTGATCTTAGACTTCCAGCCTCCAGAATTGTGAAAAATAAATTTCTATTGTTTATATGCCACCTGATCTGAGGCACTTTTGTTATTGCAGCCCAAACTGACTTAGAAAGTATAGATTACAAAACAGCTAGATACAGACAACAAGGAGTGGTTAGAAACTGGTTTGGGCTATGGAGAAATGAGAATTCATGATCTATCTAAACCCTCTGAAAATACATTAAAAACTAAACAAGAATAAAACTGGGTCTATCAAACCAAAGCACCAATTTATAATGCCAACCACTCTTCACGGTTGCACTTGGGAAGAGTACAGTTATGAAACTAGATGTGATCATTTGAAAAATTGTGTTCTTACTATGAAGCCATAAAAAAGAATGAGATCATATCTTCAGAGGGACATGAATGGAGCTGGAGGCCATTATTCTTAGCAAACTAACACAGGAACAGAAAAACAAATACCACAAGTTTTCACTTATAAGTGGGAGCTAAATGTGAGAACACACGGACACATAGAGGGGAACACACACTGGGGCCTTTCGGAGGGTACAGGGTGGGTGGAGAAAGAGGATCCGGAAAAAATAACTAATGGATGTTAGGCTTAATACCTGGGTGATGAAATAATCTGTACAACAAATCTCCATGACACCAGTTTACCTATGTAACAAACCTGCATTTGTATACCTGAACTTAAAGTAAAAGTTTAAAAGAAAAAGAAAAATTGTACTCCTGAAGAAGTTGATCAAGTAGAACCTTTTATAAATTGGAGTGTTGTGGGAAACAAGTACTAATTAATTAACTCGCCATGGGTGCAAATTTATATTTAAGCGATAGATAAGAATATGGCTATTTCATTTTACATTTAGAAGTAAAAAGAATATAACTCTCTCTTGGAATTAGAAAAGAAGCATAGGAGGGAAAACATGCTTTAAAAATTTTTTTCTGCCACATTGGAAAAATAGAACAAGCATAGAAATGAAAGGAAGAACAATGGCATCTGTTTTTCTTTTTCTATCTTCCCCTATGCTTTCTCCTTTCTTCCTAGAGTAAGTAAAATGAGCACAGGATCTCCAGCCTAGGGACACTGGAGTGTTCACTAAGTAAGGGGAAATGGAGAGACAGCATGAGGGAGGCAGCACCCCTGTTCCAGCTTTAGCAGTCTCAAGATTCAGTGAAGGTTGTAACCATTACCTCCACCTGAAGGGCAACAGCAGGCTTTGCCTTAGCATCAGAGGCCACCAATAGGATTCGACAGTGCTGCCTTTGCCTACTTTTTGACCTCCTGCCTCTGAACCACACTGCCAGCCTAGACTTGTGAATCCTGCCTTCTTCTCCTTGATTTAACCCACCCTGTCTGCTTAGATGACTCCTGCCGGACTGTAAATTCCTTAGGCATAGCATGGGATATTTTGTCCTATTTGGTTCTGTACTCTGTAAATTCCTTAGGCATGGCATGGGATATTTTGTCCTATTTGGTTCTGTACTCTGTAAATTCCTTAGGCATGGCATGGGATATTTTGTCCTATTTGGTTCTGTACTCTGTAAATTCCTTAGGCATGGCATGGGATATTTTGTCCTATTTGGTTCTGTACTCTGTAAATTCCTTAGGCATGGCATGGGATATTTTGTCCTATTTGGTTCTGTACTCTGTAAATTCCTTAGGCATGGCATGGGATATTTTGTCCTATTTGGTTCTGTACTCTGTAAATTCCTTAGGCATGGCATGGGATATTTTGTCCTATTTGGTTCTGTACTCCAGAAGCATCTGAAAATAGCAGGCCAAACTCAATAAATGGATGAATGAATAAATGACTTCTAATTCTTGTCTATCAGTCTCTATCCTCTTTTTCCCTTCCTGTGGCTTCACAAACTTTTCATAGGGGTACCAAGATACAACTCAGGCCCCTTGTCCAAGAGGGAGAAGTATTTCCCGAGAACTCAGCGCTTTCACATATCATACCTGATGATGAACTTGGGGCAACAAACTACCACATGAATCTAAGTTGTATTCATTCACTAAACGACCAGCCGAGAGATTCAGCCACAATGACCTCATTGTTATCCTTGTCTATTCCACTCCTGACTTTGTATTTTTGGCTTTCCATTACTTCATCCCTGCCTTTGCCTTTCTGCTTTTTTTTTTTTTTCCTGGTTGGAATGCTCTTCCACAGATATTCACATGGCACTTTCCAGGTCATTTCTCAAATACTACCTTTCCATTGAAGCCTTCAAAGACCACCCCATTAGTATTTTCTACTACCCTTCCTATAAAAATATTTCAAATAGATATACACCTTAATTCTATTTAAAATACTATATCCTTTACTCAATTATTTTATTTACCCATCTTCCATTACTAGAATATAAGCTTTACAAAAGTAAGAACTTTCCCTGTTATGTTTATATCTCTAGCTCTTAAGACACTTCCTGACATCCAGTAGGATCTCAATAAATGGGAAATGAACAATTTTTAATTTAAGTATTTTACTTGCTCCTTAAAACTCATTCTTTCTAACTGTAGATTCATCCATGGAGTACTGTCTTGTTACATTCCTTAGCAGGAGGCATCTGTGTTCGGGCCAACTCAGCATCTTTTCACATTCCTCTGATGATAAGTTACCTCTTCCTATTCTATTTAGCTTCAGTGGAGCCGACTCTGATTCTTCTCCTCACCCTCAACATAGAAGAGATACAAGAACCAGGTCTGGCCAATCAGACCATCACATCTCCTGGTGCAATGATTGATTTAAGCACAGACACATGACTTGAGACATGCTCTCCCTTGGAGCTTTCTGCCAAAGCTAGCAAAACAAACAAACAAACATAACAAAACCCCCCTTTCATTTTGGTAGGATTTCTAAACAAGGGAATGTGAGTCTTCCATAGAGAATGGCTGTTTGCTCACCACATGGAGAGAGCCTTTCCAAGAAAAGAAAAAAGACACTCCTGGTAACATTTGTCCTCTAGATGTAACAATGCCTGAAGTAAGTACTATTCTTGGACTCTTAGTAATGTGTGTTGATACCCTTTTTGGCTTAAGCTTGCTTAAGTTGTATTTCTGTCATTTACAACTTAAAAGATTCATGATATATTAGCCTTTCCATGTTTGCCCCAGTCCCAGTAAACCTCTATGCATAAGTGACTCTCCAGGGAAGCTCCCACCCAGCTGGTCCTGACTTCTTGGCTCCTGGACATTTTCACAATATTTGTAGGATAAGAATAATATTTGTTGTCTAATGCAATGAGCATAGCATATCATCATTTCTCCCCCATTAGGTTGATAATATATTTTCTTTTTTTGCTATTATTTATATTTTCTTTTATTTTAAGTTCTGGAATACATGTGCAGGATGTGCAGTTTTGTTACATAGATAAACGTGTGCCATGGTAAGTGTGTTGCTGCACCTATCAGCCCATCACCTAGGTATTAAGCCCAGCATGCTTTAGCTATTTTTCCTGATTCTCTCTCTCCCCTTGCTCCCCCGACCCCTGCAAAAGGCCATAGTGTGTGTTGTTCTCCTCCCTGTGTCCATGTGTTCTCATTGTTTGGCTTCCACTTATAAGTGACAACATGTGGTGTTTGGTTTTCTATTCCTTTGTTAGTTTACTGAGGATAATGGCTTCCAGCTCCATCTATGTCCCTGAAAAGGACATGATCTTGTTCCTTTTTTATGGCTGCATAGTATTCCATGGTGTATTTGTACCACATTTTCTTTATCCAGTCTATCATTGATGGACATTTGAGTTGATTCCATGTCTTTGCTATTGTGAATAGTGCTGCAATGAACATACATGTGCATGTATTTTTATAATAGAATAATTTATATTCCTTTGGTTATATACCCAGTAGTGGGATCGCTGGGTCAAATGGTATTTCTGGGTCTAGGTCTCTGAGGAATTACCGCACTGTCTTCTACAATGGTTGAACTAATTTACATTCCCACCAACAGTATAAAAGTGTTCCTATTTCTCCACAGCCTTACTAGCATCTGTTGTTTCTGGACTTTTTAATAATTGTCATTTTGACTAGTGTGAGACAGTATTTCATCATGGTTTTGATGGGCATTTCTCTAATGGTCAATGATGTTGAGCTTTTCTTCATATGTTTGTTAGCTCCGTAAATGTCTTCTTTTGAGAAGTATCTGTTCATGTCCTTTGCCTGTTCATGTACTTTTAAATGATATTGTTTGTTTGTTTGTTTCTTGTAAATTTTTTTTAAGTTCCTTATAGATTCTGGATATTAGACCTTTATCAGATGGAGAGATTGCAAAAATTTTCTCCCATTCTGGAGGTTGTCTGTTAGATCCCATTTGTCAATTTTTGCTTGACAAAAGCAACAAGCAATTGCTTTTGAAGTTTTCATCATGAAATCTTTGCCAGTGTCTATGTTCTGAATGATATTGCCTAGATTTTCTTCTAGGCTTTTATAGTTCTGGGTTTTATATTTAAGTCTTTAATCCATCATGAGTTAATTTTTGTATAAGGTGTAAAGAAGGGGTCCAGTTTCAATTTTCTGCAATGGCTAGTCATTTCTTTCAGTACCGTTTATTAAATAGGGAATTCTTTCCCCATGGCTTGATTTTGACAGGTTTGTTGAAAATCAGATGGTTATAGACGTGTGGTCTTATTTCTGAGTTCTTTATTTTGTTCCATGGGTCTATGTGTTTGTTTTTCTACCAGTACCATGCTGTTTTGGTTTCTGTAGGCTCATAATATAGATTGAAGTCAGGTAGCGTGATGCCTCTAGCGTTTCTTCCTTTTGCTTAGGATTGTCTTGGTGGTTCAGGCTCTTTTTCGGTTCCATATGAATTTTAAAGTAGTTTTTTTTTTTCTAATTCTGTGAAGAATGTCAATGGTAATTTAATGGGAATAGCATTGAATCTATAAATTACTTTGGGCAGTATGGCCTTTATCACAATATTGATTCTTTCTTTCCATGAGCATAGAATGTTTTTCCATTTGTTTGGGTCCTCTCTGATTTCCTTGGGCAGTGGTTTGTATTTCTTGAAGAGGTCCTTCATTTCCCTTGTCAGCTATATTCCTAGTTACTTTATTCTCTTTGGAACAATTGTAAATGGGAGTTCATTCATGATTTAGTTCTCTGCTTGTCTATTGTTGGTATATAGGAATATTTACGATTTTTGCACACTGATATTTTATTTCAAGACTTTGCTGAAGTTGCTCATCAGCTTAAGAAGCTTTTTGGCTGAGAGGATGGAGTTTTGTAGATATAGGATCATGTCATCTGCAAATAGAGACAGTTTGATTTCCTTTCTTCTTATATGAATACTATTTATTTCTTTCTCTTGCCTGATTGCTCTTGCCAGAACTTCCAATATTATGCTGAATTGGAGTGGTAAGAGAGGGCATCTTTGTTTTATGCCAGTTTTCAAGGGGAATGCTTCCAGGTTTTGCTCATTCGGTGTGATATTGGATGTGGGTTTGTTATAAATAGTTCTTATTAGTTTGAGGTATGTTCCATCAATACCTAGTTTATTGAGAGTTTTTAACATGAAGGTATTTTTAATTCTATTGAAGTCAATAGACTTTTTTGCATCTAATGAGATAATCACGTTTTTTTTCCCCCTTTTTAAAAAATCATACTTTAAGTTCTAGGGTACATGCACACAACGTACAGGTTGTTACACAGGTATACATGTGCCATGTTGGTTTGCTGCACCCATTAACTCGTCATTTACATTAGGTATTTCTCCTAATACTATCCCTCCCCCTGCCCCCCACCCCATGACAGGCCCCAGGTTGTGATGTTCCCCACCCTGTGTCCAGGTGTTCTCATGGTTCAATTCCAACCTATGAGTGAGAACATGTGGTGTTTGGTTTTCTGTCCTTTTGATAGTTTGCTGAGAATGAGGGTTTCCAGCTGCATCCATGTCCCTGCAAAGGAGATGAACTCATCCTTTTTATGACTGCATAGTATTCCATGGTGTATATGTGCCACATTTTCTTAATCCAGTCTATCATTGATGGACATTTGGGTTAGTTCCAAGTCTGCTATTGTGAATAGTGCCGCAATAAACATACGTGTGCATGTGTCTTTGTAGTAGAATGGTTTACAATCTTTTGGGTATATACCCAGTAATGGGATTGCTGGGTCAAATGGTATTTCTAGTTCTAGATCCTTGAGGAATCACCCACTGTCTTCCACAATGGTTGAACTAGTTTCATCAACAGTGCAAAGGCATTCCTCTTTCTCCACATCCTCTCCAGCATCTGTTATTTCCTGACTTTTTAATGATCACCATTCTAACTGGTGTGAGATGGTATCTCAATTTGGCTTTGATTTGCATTTCTCTGATGACCAGTGTGATGAGCATTTTTTCAAGTGTCTGTTGGCTGCATAAATGTCTTATTTTGAGGAGTGTCTGTTCATATACTTTGCCCACATTTTGATAGAGTTGTTTTTTTCTTGTAAATTTGTTTAAGTTCTTCATAGATTCTGGATATTAGCCCTTTGTCAGATGGGTGGATTGCAAAAATTTTCTCCCATTCTGGAGGTTGTCTGTTCACTCTGATGGTCATTTCTTTTGTTGTGCAGAAACTCTTTAGTTTAATTATATTCAATTTGTCTATTTTGGCTTTTGTTGTCATTTGCTTTTGGTGTTTTAGTCATGAAGTCCTTGCCCATGCCTATGTCCTGAATGGTATTGCCTAGGTTTTCTATAGGGTTTTTTTTGTGGTTTTATGTTCAACATTTAAGTCTTTAATCCATCTTGAATTAATTTTTGTATAAGGTGTAAGGAAGGGATCCAGTTTCAGCTTTCTACATATGGCTAGCCAGTTTTCCCAGCACCATTTATTAAACAGGGAATCCTTTCCCTATTGCTTGTTTTTGTCAGGTTTGTCAAAGATCAGATGGGTGTAGGTGTGTGGTCTTATTTCTGAGGCCTCTGTTCTGTTCCATTGGTCTATATCTCTGTTTTGGTACCAGTACCATGCTGTTTTGGTTACTGTAGCCTTGTAGTATAGTTTGAAGTCAGGCAGTGTGATGCCTCCAGCTTTGTTCTTTTGGCTTAGGATTGTCTTGGCAATGCTAAGACATATGAACTTTAAAGCAGTTTTTCCCAATTCTGTGAAGAAAGTCATTGGTAGCTTGATGGAGATGGCATTGAATCTATAAATTACCTTGGGCAATATAGCCATTTTTACGATGTTGATTCTTGCTCACCATGAGCATGGAATGTTCTTCCATTTGTTTGTGTCCTCTTTTATTTCATTGAGCAGTGGTTTGTAGTTCTCATTGAAGAGGTCCTTCACATCCCTTGTAGTTGGATTCCTAGGTATTTTATTCTCTTTGTAGCAATTGTGACTAGGAGTTCACTCAGGATTTGGCTCTCTGTTTGCCTGTTATTGGTGTATAGGAATGTTTGTGATTTTTGCACTTTGATTTTGTATCTTGAGACTTTTCTGAAGTTGCGTATCAGCTTAAGGAAATTTTGGGCTGAGATGATGGATTTTCTAAATATACCATCACATCATCTACAGACAGGGACAGTTTGACTTCCTCTTTTCCTAATTGAATACCCTTTATTTCTTTCTCTTGCCTGATTGCCCTGGCCAGAACTTCCAACACTATGTTGAGACAGGGCATCCCTCTCTTGTGCCAGTTTTCAAAGGGAATGCTTCCAGTTTTTGCCCCATTCAGAATATTGGCTATGGGTTTGTCATATATAGCTCTTATTATTTTGAGATACATTCCATCAATACCTAGTTTATTGAGAGTTTTTAGCATGAAGGACTGTTGAATTTTGTTGAAGGCCTTTTCTGCATCTATTGAGATAATCATGTGGCTTTTGTCATTGGTTCTGTTTATGTGATGGATTACGTTTATTGATTTGCATGTGTTGAATCAGCCTTGTAACCCAGTAATAAAGCCAACTTGATTGTGGTGGATAAGCTTTTTGATGTGCTCAAATTTGGTTTGCCAGTATTTTATTGAGAATTGGATTTGGTTTGCCAGTATTTTATTGAGAATTTTTGCATTGATGTTCATCAGGGATATTGGTCTAAAATTCTCTTTTTTTGCTATGTCTCTGCTAGGCTTTGGTATCAGGATGATGCTGGCCTCATAAAATGAGTTAGGGAGGATTCCCTCTTTTTCTATTGATTGGAATAGTTTCAGAAGGAATGGTACCAGCTCCTCTTTGTACCTCTGGCAGATTCGGCTGTGAATCTGTCTGGTCTTGGCCTTTTTTTGGTTGGTAGACTATTAATTATTGCCTCAATTTCAGAACGTGTTATTGGTTTATTCAGACATTCAACTTCTTCCTGGTTTAGTCTCGGGAGGGTGTATGTGTCCAGGAATTTATCCATTTCTTATAGATTTTCTAGTTTATTTGCATAGAGGTGTTTATAGTATTCTCTGATGGTAGTTTGTATTTCTGTGGGATTGGTGGTGATATCCCCTTTATCATTTTTTATTGCTTCTATTTGATTCTTCTCTCTTGGCTTCTTTATTAGACTTGCTAGAGGTCTACCAATTTTGTTGAACTTTCCAAAAAAATAGCTCCTGGATTCATTGATTTTTTGAAGGGTTTTTTTGTGTCTCTATCTCCTTCAGTTCTACTCTGATCTTGGTTATTTCTTGCCTTCTGCTAGCTTTTGAATTTGTTTGCTCTTGTTTCTCTAGTTCTTTTAATTGTGACATTAGGGTGTTGATTTTAGATCTTTCTTGTTTTCTCTTGTGGGCATTTAGTGCCATAAATTTCCCTCTATACACTGCTTTAAATGTGTCCAGACATTCTGGTACGATGTGTCTTTGTTCTCACTGGTTTCAAAGAACATCTTTATTTCTGCCTTCATTTCGTTGTGTACCCAGTAGTCATTCAGGAGCAGGTTATTCAGTTTCCGTGTAGTTGAGCGGTTTTGAGTGAGTTTCTTAATCCTTAGTTCTAGTTTGATTGCACTATGGTCTGAGAGACTGTTGTGATTTCTTTTGTTTTACATTTGCTGAGGAGTGCTTTACTTCCAAACATGTGGTCAATTTTGGAATAAGTGTGATATGGTGCTGAGAAGAATGTATATTCCGTTGATTTGGGTTGTAGAGTTCTGTAGATGTCTATTAGGTATGCTTGGCATAGAACTGAGTTCAAGTCCTGCATATTCTTATTAACCTTCTATCTTGTTGATCTGTTTAATATTGACAGTGGGGTGTTAAAGTCACCCATTATGATTGTGTGGGAGTCTAAGTCTCTTTGTAGGTCTCTAAGAACTTGCTTTATGAATCTGGGTGCCCCTGTATTGGGTGCATATATATTTAGGATAGTTAGCTCTTCTTGTTGAATTGATCCCTTTAGCATTATGTAATGGCCTTCTTTGTCTCTTTTGATCTTTGTTGGTTTAAATTCTGTTTTATCAGATATTAAGATTGCAACCCCTGCTTTTTTTTTCTTTCTTTCTTTCTATTTTCTTGGTAGATCTTCCTCCATCCCTTTATTTTGAGCCTATGTGTGTCTCTGCATGTGAAATGGGTCCCCTGAATACAGCACACTGATGGGTCTTGACTCTTTATCCAATTTGCCAGTCTGTGTCTTTTAATTGGGGCATTTAGCCCATTTACATTTAAGGTTAATATTGTTATGTGTGAATTTGATCTTGTCATTATTATGTTAGCTGGTTACTTTTTCCTTTAGTTGATGCAATTTCTTCCTAGCATCAATGGTCTTTACAATTTGTCATGTTTTTGCAGTGGCTGGTACTGGTTGTTCCTTTCCATGTTTAGTGCTTCCTTCGGGAGCTCTTGTAAGGCAGGCATGGTGGTGACAAAATGTCTCAGCATTTGCTTGTCTGTAAAGGATTTTATTTCTTCTTCACTTATGAAGCTTAGTTTGGCTGGATATGAAATTCTGGGTTGAAAATTCTTTTCTTTAAAAATGTTGAATATTGGCCCCCACTCTCTTCTGGCTTGCAGAGTTTCTGGCAAGAGATCCACTGTTAGTCTGATGGGCTTCCATTTGTGGGCAACCTGACCTTTCTTTCTGGCTGCCCTTAACATTTTTTCCTTCATTTCAACCTTGGCAAATCTGACAATTATGTGTCTTGGGGTTTTTCTTCTCGAGGAATATCTTTATGGTATTCTCTGTATTCACTGAATTTGAATGTTGACCTGCCTTGCTAGGTTGGGGAAGTTCTCCTGGATAATATCCTGAAGAGTGTTTGCCAACTTGGTTCCATTCTCCAAGTACTTTCAAGTACACCAATCAAACATAGCTTTTGTCTTTTCACATAGTCCCATATTTCTTGGAGGGTTTGTTCATTTCGTTTCACTCTTTTTTTTTTTTTTTGAGATGGAGTCTCGCTCTGTCACCCAGGCTGGAGTGCAGTGTCACTATCTCGGCTCACTGGAAGCTCAACCTCCCTGGTTCATGCTATTCTCCTGCCTCAGCCTCCTGAGTAGCTGGGACTACAGGCGCCTGTCACCATACTCAGATAATTTTTTGTATATTTAGTGGAGACAGGGTTTCACCGTATTAGCCAGGATGGTCTTGATCTCCTGACCTCGTGATCCACCAGCCTTGGCCTCCCAAAGTGCTGGGATTACAGGCATGAGCCACCCTGCCTGGCTTCTTTTTACTCTTTTTCTCTAAACTTCTCTTCTCACTTTATTTCATTGATTTGATCTTCAATCAATGATACCCTTTCTTCCACTTGATCGAATTGGCTATTGAAGCTTGTGCATGCGTCACATACTCTTGTGCCATGGTTTTCAGCTCCATCCAATCATTTAAGGTCTTCTCTACACTGTTTATTCTAGTTAGCCATTCCTCTAATCTTTTTTCAAGGTTTTTTACCTTCTGTGTGATGGATTCGAACATCCTCCTTTAGCTCAGAGAAGTTCGTTATTACTGACCTTCTGAAGCCCACTTTTGTCAGCTTGTCAAAGTTATTCTCCATCCAGCTTTGTTCCATTGCTGGTGAGGAGCTATGATCCTTTGGAGGAAAAGAAGTGCTTTGGTTTTTAGAATTTTGAGCTTTTCTGTTCTGGTTTCTCCCATCTTTGTGGTTTTATCTGCTTTTGGTCTTTGATGTTGGTGACCTACAGATGGGGTTTTGATGTGGATGTCTTTTTTGTTGATGTTGATGCTATTCTTTTCTGTTTGTCAGTTTTCCTTCTAACCGTCAGGTCCCTCAGCTGCAGATCTGTTGGAGTTTGTTGGGGGTCCACTCCAGACACTGCCTGGGTATCACCAGCAGAGGCTGCAGAACAGCAAATATTGCAGAACAGCAAATATCGCTGCCTGATCCTTCCTCTGGAAACTTCATCCCAGAGGAGCACCCTCCTGTATGAGGTGTCAGTCAGCCCTTACTAGGAGGTGTCTCCCAGTTAGGCTACACAGGGGTCAGGGACCCACTTGAGGAGGCAGTCTGTCCATTGTCTGAGCTTGAACACTATGTTAGGAGAACCACTGCTCTCTTCAGAGCTGTCAGACATGGACACTTAAGTCTGCAGAAGTTTCTGCTACATTTTGTTCAGCTATACCCTGCCCCCAGAGGTGGAGTCTACAGAGGCAGCAGGTCTGGCTGAGCTGCGGTGGGTTCCACCCAGTTCGAGCTTCCCTGGCTGCTTTGTTTACCTACTCAAGCCTCAGCAATGGTGGATGTCCCTCCCCTTGCCAGGCTGCTGCCTCACAGGTGGATCTCAGACTGCTGTGCTAGCAGTGAGCAAGGCTCCGTGGGCATGGGACCTGCTGAGCCAGGAGTGTGATATAATCTCCTGGTGTGCCGTTTGCTAAAACTATTGGAAAAGTGCAGTATTGGGGTGGGAGTGTCCCATTTTTCCAGGTACCATCTGTCACAGCTTCCCTTGGCTAGGAAAGGGAAATTCCCTGACCCCTTGCACTTCCCGGGTGAGGCAATGCCTCACCCTGCTTTGGCTCACCTCCATGGGGTGCACCCACTGTCCAACCAATCCCAATGAGATGAACCAGGTACCTCAGTTGGAAATGCAGAAATCACCCATCTTCTGCATTGATCATGCTGGGAGCTGCAGACTGGAGCTGTTCCTGTTAGGCCATCTTGGAACAGACCAATCACATGGCTTTTGTCTTCGATTCTGTTCATGTGATGTATTATGTTTATTGGTTTGCATATGTTGAACCAGCCTTGCATCTCAGGGGTGAAGCCAACTTGGCTGTGGTAGATAAGCTTTTTGATGTGCTGCTGGATTCAGTTTGTCAGTATTTTATTGAGGATTATTGCATTGATGTTCATCAGGGTTATTAGCCTGAAGTTTTTTTGTTGTTATATCTCTGCAAGGTTTTGGTATCATGATGATGTTGACCTCATAAAATAAGAGAGGATTCTCTTGTTTCCAAATGTTTGGAATAGTTTTGGAAGAAATGGTACCAGCTCCTCTTTGTAGTTCTGGTAGAATTCAGCTGTAAATCTGTCTGGTCCTGGGTTTGTTTGTTTTTTTTTTTGGTCGGTAGACTATTACTGTGTCAATTTCAGAACTTTTTATTGGTCTATTAAGGAATTCAACTTCTTCCTGGTTCGGTCTTGGAGGGTGTATGTGTCCAGGAATTTATCCATTTCTTCTGGATTTTCTAGTTTATTTGCCTAGAGGTGTTTATAGTAATATCTGATGGTAGTTTGTATTTCTGTCAGGTCGGTGGTGATATTCCCTTTATCATTTTTTGTTGTGTTTATTTGATTCTTCTCTCTTTTCTTATTAATCTAGCTAGTAGTCTATCCATATTATTAAATTTTTGAAAAAACTGCTACTAGATTCATTGATTTTTTGAAGAGTCTTTTTTATCTCTATCTCCTTCAGTTCTGCTCTCATCTTGAATATTTTTTGTCTTCTGCTAGCTTTGGGGTTTGTTTGCTCTTGGTTCTCTAGTTCTTTTAGTTGTGATGTTAGGATGCAGATTGGAGATCTTTTTAGCTTTTTGATGTGGGCATTTAGTGCAATAAATTTTCCTCTTAACACTGCTTTATCTGCATCTCAGAGATTCTGGTACATTGTTTCTTTGCTCTCATTGGTTTTGAAGAACTTCTTGATTTCTGCCTTAATTTCATGATTTACCCAGAGATCTGTTGGAGTTTGCTGGAGGTCCACTCTAGACCCTTTTTGCCTGGGTATCACCAGCGGGTATCATTCAGGAGAAGGTTGTTTAAATTCCATGTAGTTGTGTGGTTTTGAGTAAGTTTATTAATCTTCTTCTAATTTGATTGCTCCATGGTCTGAGAGACTGTTTGTTATTATTTCAGTTCTTTTGCATTTGCTGAAGAATGTCTTACTTCCAATTACATGATCAATTTTAGAGTAAGTGCCATGTGGCACTGAGAAAAAGGTATATTCTATTGTTTTTGGGTGGAGAGTTCTGTAGATATCTGTCAAGTCCACTTGACTAAGCTGAGTTCAATCCTGAATATCTTTGTTAATTTTCTGTCTTGATGATTTGTCTACTATTGACAGTGGAGTGTTAAATCCTTCATCATTATTGTGTGGGAGTCTAAATCTCTTTGAAGGTCTCTAAGAGTTTGTTTTATGAATCTGGGTGCTCTTATATTGGGTGCATATATATTTAGGATAGTTAGCTCTTCTTGTTGAATTGAAGTCTTTACCATTATATAATGTCCTTCTTTGTCTTTTTTGATCTTTCTTGGTTTAAAATCTGTTTTGTAAGAAACTAGGATTGCAACCCCTGTTTTTTTTCTGCTTTCCATTTGCGTAGTAGATTTTCCTCCATCCCTTTATTTTGAGCCTATGTGTGTCTTTGCATGTGAGATGGGTATCTTGAACACAGCACACCAATGAGTCATGACTCTTTATCCAACTTGCCATTGTGTGTCTTTTAACTGGGGCATCTAGCCCATTTACATTTAAGTTTAATATTGTTACATGTGAATTTGATCCTGTCATCATGATGCTAGCTGGTTATTTTATAGTCTTGTTTATGTAGTTACTTCATAGTGATGTTGGTCTGTGCACTTCAGTTTGTTTTTATAGTGGCTGGTAATGCTTTTTCCTTTCTACATTTAGTGCTTCCTTCAGGAGCTCTTGCAAGGCAGGCCTGGTGGTGTGAAAGTCCCTCAACATTTGCTTGCTTGAAGAGGACTTTATTTCTCCTTCACTTATGAAGCATAGTTTGGCTGGGTATGAAATCCTGGGTTGGAAATTATTTTCTTTAAGAATGTTGAATACTGGCCCCTAATCTCTTCTGGCCTGTAGGGCTTCTATTGCAAGGTCTGCTGTTAGTCTGATGGACTTCCATTTGTAGATGACTTGGCCTTTCTCTCTGGCTGCCCTTATCATTTTTGTTTTCATTTGACCTTGGAGAATCTGATGATTATGTGTCTTGGGGTTGATCTTCTCTTGGAGTATCTTACTGGGGTTCTCTGAGTTTCCTGAATTTGAAGGTTGACCTGCCTTGCTAGGTTGGGAAAGTTCTCCTAGATGATATCCTGCAGTATGTTTTCCAACTTGGTTCCATTTTTCCTGTCTCTTTCAGGTACCTTAATCAGTTACAGGTTCAGTCTTTTTACATAATCCCATAGTTCTTGGAGGTTTTGTTCATTCCTTTTCATTCTTTTTTCTCTAATCTTGCCTGCTTGTCTTATTTTTGCAAGATAGTCTCCAAGCTCTGATATTCTTTCCTCTGCTTGGTCTATTCGGCTATTGATACTTGTGATTGCATTGTGAAGTTCTCATGTTGTGTTTTTCAGTTCTATCAGGTCATTTATATTCCTCTAATATTTTACCATGGTTCTTAACTTCTTTGCACTGGGATAGAACATACTCTGTTAGCTCATCAAAGTTCATTATTACCCACATTTTGAAGCCTACTTCTGCCAGTTCATCCATCTCAGCCTCAGCCCAATTCTGGATCCTTGCTGGAGACGTGTTGTCATCCTCTGGAAGAGAAGAGGAACTCTGGATTTTGAGTTTTCAGTGTGTTTTTTCATTGATTCTTCACACCTTCACAAGTTTATCTACCTTTGATCTTTGAGGTTGCTGACCTTTGGATGGAGTTTTCATGGGTACTTTTTTGTTGCTGGTGTTGTTTTTGTTGCTTTCTGTTTGTTTGTTTTTCTTTTAACAGTCTGGCCCTTCGTCTGTAGGGCTGCTGTGATTTGCTGGGGGGACCACTCTAGATCCTGTTTGCCTGAGTCCCTCCCACACCTGGAGGTGTCACCAGTGGAGGCTGCAGAGCAGCAAAGATGGCTGCCTGCTCCTTCCCCTGGGAGCTCCATCCCAGAGAGGCACCAGTTCGATGCCAGCAGGAATGTTGCTGTATAAGGTGTCTGGCAACCCCTGTTGGGGGATCTCACCCAGTCAGGAGGCACAAGATCAGGGACGTGCTTAATGAAGCTCTCTGGCTGCCCCTTGGTGGAGGGGGAGCTCTGCACTTAGGAGAATCCCACTTGTCTAGACTTCCTGGATTCCTCAGAGCCAGCAAGGGAAAAGACTAAGTCCACTGATCCATGAAGACTCCAGTTGTCTCTCCCCACAAGGCCTCCATCCCAGGGAGATTAGAGTTCTGTCCCTAAACCCCTGGCTGTAGTTGATGAAATTCCCAGGCCTTGTCTGATGAGGAGGGATGGGTCCTGGTACAGCTTAAAGAGGCAGTCTGACGAATCTGCCACAACAGCTGTGCTGTGCCGTGGGAAATTCCTCCTGGGGCCAAACCGCCCAGTCTCCCCAGCACTGGCAGGGGAAAATGGCCAACTGGAGCTACAGTGATGGCTGCTGTCCCTCCCATCGGGAGCTCAGTCATCTTAGGCAGCAGGCAACCACAGTGATGACAGCCACCCATCCCCCCAGGAACTGGGTAGTCTTAGGCAGTCTCTAGCCAAGCAGCTACCAAGAATCTGCACTGCTCTGTGCTTAGGACCCAAAGCCCTAGTGGCATGAGCTCACAAGGGGATCTCCTGATGCACAGGTTGCACAAATCCATGGAAAAAAACGTGGTTTCCTGGGTGAGGCAGCACAATTACTCAACACCTCCCTTGGTTGGGGGTGGGAGGTCCCCTTGCCCCATTCGGCTCCTGCATGGGCCGTCACTCTACCCTGCTTTTCCCTGCTCTCCTTGGGTTGTGCCAATCTCCCAGTCAGTCCCAGTGAGAGAACCTAGATACCTTAGTTGCTGATGCAGGATTCACTCACCGTTTTCATTCTTCTCAGTGGGAGCCTCCAACTGCAGCTGATTGTCGTCCAGTATTTTTTCAAGATTGAATCCACAAACTAAAAATGCTGAAGGACAGCAGCATTATGTCTACAGAAGAGGGAACATGTAGTAATATACAACTAAAGTTGGAAGAGAGGTTAGGTGTTACCAATGACAATTCTCCCCTCTCCAGACTTTCAGCACATTTTATGCTTAGAAGAACAGGATAGTCTATGCAATCTAATTTTGAATCCATAGGTGTCTCTTTAAAAACTCTAAGTTTATTTTACATCAGAAGAGCATATGGTGTAAAAGTAATTATACATTTTAATGAACATGAATTCTTTCCTATTAGCAAACTATGTTGAACAAATATTTTTAAATATTTACTCTGGATATATTTATGTTATGCCACAATAGAGTGGGTGTTTAATGAAATGAAAATTAGTATGGTTTTGTTGCTTGGAGTAGAAAACACTATGTATCTATGTACATATATACACATATATGAGTATATGCATGCAGGTACATATATAAAAATGTATATATACATAGTATATACATGTATAATTTGATGAGATACAGAAAAATGAGATGAGAAATACAAACTTGAAAACAAAATAAAGCCATCGAAGCTTCAAGCTTCACGTCAACATTTATAACACAGAATTAAGTCTCACTTGCACTTATGTTGAATCTTTTTCAAAGGAATTAGGATACAGGAAGAGCTCATTTTACTAGAGAATTTTTAAAAATAGGGATCATTAACCAGCATCAATGATTGCCCTGGAAAGGGGTTTTATTATGTTTCTGAAGAGGCAAAGTCATGTTGTTGTTGTCCCCACCTACTTTTGCTCCTTTTCTCCAGATAACCCTTGTGAGCACTAAATTGGAGCTATCACATCATGCTGCGTGTTACTAAGTTCAAGTCTTCATCTGCTGCTTTAAAGCTATGATCTGGGTAACTTGGATGGACTCACTTCTCCAATTTATACATGCTCAATATCTGTTTCCTTTTCTTTCTTTCTTCTTCTTCTTCTTTTTTTTTTTTTTTTTTCTGAGACAGGGTTCTGCTCTGCCACCCAGGCTGGAGTACAGTGGCATGATCATGGCTCACTGAAGTCTCAAATTCCTCGGCTCAAGTGATCATTTTGGCTCAGTCTTCTGAGTAGCTGGGGCTACAATCATACACTACCACACCCAGCTAATTTTTTCAATTCTCAGTAGAGATGAGGTCTCTCTATGTTGCTCAGGCAGGCCTCAAACTCCTGAGCTCAAGCCATTGTCCTGTCTTGGCCTCCTAAAATGCTGAGATTACAAGCATGAGCCACTACATCTGGCCTCAATTTTTGTTTTATAGGTACTCCACAGGAGCCTAGAAACTACTACTAGTTCAAGACATCATCAATTGAATCCACAAAAACCTATTAAACATTTGTACTACCTTAGATACAAGAGATAAAAGAAGATAAGATAAAGAAGTCATGGCCCTCAGGCAGGCAGACTTTGGAGGCTCTGGAAAAGGGAAAGACTGGGCAAATTGAATGCCTAATAGGGCTTGCTTTCAGTGTGGTCTACAAGGACACTTTAAAAAAGATTGTCTGAATAGAAATAAGCTGTCCCCTTGTCCATGCCCCTTATGTCAAAGGAATCACTGGAATCACCATTCCCTTATGTCAAAGGAATCCCACTGCCCCAGGGGATGAAGGTCCTTGGAGTCAGAAGCCACTAACCAGATGATCCAGCAGGAGGACTGAGGGTGCCCAGGGCAAGCACCAGCTCATGCCATCATCCTCACAGAGCCTCTGGTATGCTTGACCATTGAGGGCCAGGAGGTTAACTGTCTCCTGGACACTGGCGCAGCCTTCTCTGTCTTACTCTCCTGTGCCGGACAACTGTT
This sequence comes from Macaca fascicularis, assembly GCF_037993035.2. Classification (NCBI taxonomy): domain Eukaryota; kingdom Metazoa; phylum Chordata; class Mammalia; order Primates; family Cercopithecidae; genus Macaca; species Macaca fascicularis. The sequence continues at coordinate 167,433,365 of NC_088376.1, read as the reverse complement.
TTCTAGATCTGTCACTATCTGAGGGATCCTAGGACAGACAGTCACTAGATACTTCTCCCAGCCTCTAAGTTGTGACTGAGGAACTTTACCCTTTTCACATGCCTTTCTAAGTATGCCAGAAAGTACCACTCCTTTGTTAGAGGGAGACTCCTAGCAAAAGCAGGGGCTATTATATACCTGAACATAGGAGAAGGAACACATGTTTGTTGTCCCCTACTTGAGGAAGGAATTAATCCTGAAGTCTGGGCAACAGAAGGACAATATGGACAAGAGAAGAATGCCTGTCCCGTTCAAGTTAAACTAAAGGATTTTGCCTTCTTTCCCTACCAAAGGCAGTACCCCCTTAGACCTGAGGCCCAACAAGAACTCCAAAAGAGTGTTAAGGACCTAAAAGCCCAAGGACTAGTAAAACCATGCAATAGCCCCTGCAATACTCCAATTTTAGGAGTACAGAAACCCAACGGACAGTGGAGGTTAGTGCAAGATCTCAGGATTATCAATGAGGCCATTGTCCCTCTATACCTAGCTGCACCTAAACCCTTATAACTCTGCTTTCCCAGATACCAGAGGAAGCAGAATGGTTTACAGTCCTGGACCTTAAGGATGCCTTTTTCTGCATCCCTGTACATCCTGACTGTCAATTCTTGTTTGCCTTTGAAGATCCTGTGAACTCAATGTCTCAACTCACTGGGACTGTTTTACCCCAAGGGTTCAGGCCATCTATTTGGCCTGGCATTAGTCCAAGATTGAGCCAGTTCTCATACTTGGACACTCTTGTCCTTTGGTATGTGGATGATTTACTATTAGCCTCCTGTTCAGAAACCTTGTGCCATCAAGCCACCCAAGTGCTCTTAAACTTCCTTGCTACCAGTGGCTACAAGGTTTCCAAACCAAAGGCTCAGCTCTGTTCACAGCAGTTTAAATAGTTAGGGCTAAAATTACCCAAAGGAACCAAGGCCCTCAAGGAGGAACGTTTCCAGCTTATATTGGCTTATCCTCATCCCAAAACCCTGGATACTGCCAAAGGAACCCAAAAATGCAGGAGACAATGCTAGCTATTCCTGTGAACATCTAGAGGATCTGCGCCTGCTCTTCACATGGCAACCATAAGGAAAGTAACTAGAGTCGTAGATCCCCATGGCCCTCTCTTGTCATATTTGTCTCCTTACTGTTTTCTTACCCCCTTTCACTGTCACTGCACCTCCTCCATGCTGCTGTACTACCAGTAGTTCCCCTTACCAAGAGCTTCTACGGAGAATATGGCTTCCCAGAAATATTGATGCCCCATCGTACAGGAGTTTTTCTAAAGGAAACCCCACTTTCACCCTCCATACCCATACTCTCCTGGTAAGCCTATTTAATACCACCTTCACTGGGCTCCATGAAGCCTCAGTCCTAAACCCTACTAACTGTTGGATGTGCCTCCCTCTGCACTCAGGCCATACATTTCAATCCCTGTATCTTTAATCTCCTTGTTAAGTTTGTCTCTTCCAGAATTGAAGCTGTAAGACTATAAATCGTTCTTCAAATGGAGCCCCAGATGCAGTCCATGACTAAGATCTACTGTGGACCCCTGGACTGGTCTGCTAGCCCATGCTCCAATGTTGATGACATCAAACACACCCCTCCTGAGGAAATCTCTACTGCATGACCCCTACTATGCCCCAATACAGCAGGAGGCAGTTAGAGCAGTCATCAGCCAACCTCCCCAATAGCAATTGGGTTTTCCTGTTGAGAGGGGGAACTGACAGACAGGACTAGCTGGATTTCCTAGACCAACTAAGAATTCCTAAGCCTAGCTGGGGAAGGTGACCACACCCACCTTTAAACACGGTGCTTGTAACTCAGCTCACACCTGACCAATCAGGTTGTAAAGAGAACTCACCAAAATACCAATTAAGCTAAAAGCAGGAGGTAAAGAAATAGTCAAGTCATCTATTGCCTGAGAGCACAGGGGGAGGGACAATGATCGGGACATATAAACCCAGGCATTCAAGCTGGTGCTGGCAACCTCCTTTGGGTACTCTCCTATTGTGTGGGGGCTCTGTTTTCACTTTATTAAATCTTGCAACTGCAAAAAAAAAAAAAAAAAAAAAGAATGAAAACATATGTTAACACAAGAAACTGTACATAGCAATTTAATTTGTGATAGACTCAAACTGGAAACAGTGAGAAAGTTCAAAAAGTAAGTGGATGAATAAATTAGAGTGTACCCCAAAAACAGAAGGTATTCTGCAATAGAAAGGTATAAACTAATGGTACATTAAACAACATGAATGAATCTCCAAAACATAATGCTCGTGAGAAGCCAGACATAAAAGAGTATATGACGTATTATCTCACTTATATGAAAATCTGGAAAAGACAATGCAAATGTACAGTGATAAAGTCTCAGTGGTTGCCCGAGAGTCGGGGTACAAATGAAGATTGACCGGAGAGAAGCAAAGAAAGTAACTTTTGGAGTTAATGGAAATATTCTCTATCTTGACTATAATGAGAGTTACATCTGTGTATATATTTGTCAAAAGTTATTGAACAGTAAATTTAAAATATGTGCATTTACCTTCTTACACCGTATTGTAAGATACACACATATAAAATCTGATATATCTATATATTCTAGATACATATATATCTATATATTATGTTACATATATAGATATAGATATAATCTGATATCCCAGAACTAAGTTCTGTATCCCAGAACTTAAAGTATTAAAAAAAAATTCTTTTAAAAAATATAAGAAAAAGAGCATTATCGCATTAGGTATATATATTTTTTGAAGATGAATCCCATTTTAGAATTATATTATTATATCAGTTTAGGAATTCAGGAAATGAATAATGTATAAACATACACATTATATTAATGTATTATATATTGTTATAAATATGTATATTTATAATATAAATGTATAACATAGATAGGCAAGGGCCTGCTTTCCCACTTTCGATTCCTCATTGTCCTGTCACTCAGGAAGACCCTGATTCTCAGTTCCTCTAAACATCTTTCTTAGCTATATTGGAGAGCACCTGTTTGTTCTCATTTTCTATGTGGATTCAGAGCCAGCACTGTTCCCATCACTGAAGGCCTCCAAAAATCTGTCATTGGAGACTGTTTTAAATATTGCCAACCTAGTTTAAAGGTCACCTTCCAGGTTCTTTGCAACTACCTACCATACATGCAATTGCTTAGAAAACGGATAAATCCAATGCTACCTGCAAAATAGCACCACTCTCCATGTCTTTAGCAAATGCCCGATAAATATTCCTTAACATGGGTCAGCTCTTAATTGAGAACATTCCAAAGTAATGCAAAATAATAGCAAGTGGAATTGTTCATTATTGATGAAATTTCCAGATTCTTTCTAACTGTTTGGTCTTTATTTCATACTTCATTACCAGCAAATGAATAGATACATTTTTCACTAATGGATAAAATGTATAATGTTGACCACTGGAGAAAATAAAAGAACATGTTCTGATAGGAATGATCAAGTTGAATTGTTAAGAGAGTGAACAGAGCATAAATCCAGAGTTTCCAAAATACGTATCAATATTTTATATTTATTCTTTTTTAAATCTCTTTTTATAAGTTAAATTGGCTCATTTAGCAAAGAGAAATGGAAATTTTTTAAAACTTCTATTTCTGTAAGGAGCTAAAAGAAGGAAGCATCTGCAGGGAAGTGCTAAAGCAACATTATTATAAATAGGGTTACCTTTACAATTATTCCAGCTTCAGGCTTACACCTTTAGAAACAATTCATCACATTGCATCCTTTCTTCTTCCTTTGCCAGAACCAGCCAGAGATAAGCTTCCAGTTGCTAAAGCTGTGTGAGAAAAATAGAATTTCTCTATCCCTTCGATATGACTTCAGCTCTGCTGATGTTGAAAAAACCATAAGCAGATAGAAGGTCCATGATTACACCAGGCAACATTGCTCTCCTCCAGACAACCACCCTCTGGGATCTGGTCATGTGGTAGAGTTCTGAGAAACAATGCAGAGAAGAATTCGTCCAAATTTGGTAATAGATTCACAATGGTATGTAAAGGTGAAAGAGAAGGGTATTGAGGGTTGCTGTGAGGTTATGAGTTTGAGATTTTAGAAGGATGTTGGTGACAAGGAAGCCAGATGGAAATATGTGATTGCAGGGATATTTGACATTAGATAAACAACTTGGTTATTTGCCTCTTTAAGCTCCATTTATTACTACTTAGACTGAACTGATTTCTGCATGGCAAATATTGACTCAGCTTTCAGAAGCCCCAGCTAAAATGTCACCTCCATGGAGAAGCTTTTCAGATACTCCCCAGGCATTTAGTTGCATCTCCAGGGTATTGGGAAAGTACACAATACATAAACTGTTCATATTGCTATCTCAATATTTCCCATGCTGTAATTTGCTGCTTATATATTTTCTCTATTTGACCAAGGGATCAGTATGACATGATGAAAAGAGCACGGCTCATGAAGTAAGTAGACAGACCTGGTTCCATTTCCAGCTCTGTCACCATAACATTGTGACCTTAGAAATGACTAGGGTACATATGACATAAGGAGAACAGTAGCAATTATGGAGGATAGTGGTAGAGACCAAATCAGAAAGATACCCCAGAGTTTGACACTTAGTGGCACTCAATTCATGCTCTTCTCTGTTTCTACAACTTGTTAAGACCATGTGCTCCTTGAAGGCAGGGATTGGTTTCTTGGGATCCCTGGTTCCTGGTACTACGCAGGTACTCAATAAATGTTTCTTGCATTAATGAATTGGTCCACTATCTGTGTCCCTTATTTTATGAAGTCGCCCCTTACTATACTTATTGTGTGGTCTTTGTCTATCTCCTTCACTTTGCTGAGGGCTGTCCAAAGGCAGTAGACCATTCACATACAGGCTTCAGAACATTCTTCCTTTTCACCAAATTTTTATGGCTTTCTACCTTCTGGGTACACAGTGAGATTTTACTTCTTGTTCTTGTGACTGTATGAGGTTATGGGACTGGTTTTAGTCATTGAAATGTAAGTAGCAGTGACTTCCTGGCAAGAGCAAATATGTGAACATGTGAGACCCTCAAATTCTCTTTCTGTCATTGCACCTGGCAATACTCAAAATTGTGGTTGGCCAATAGCTTGTGTACTTGAGTGACTGCAATGAGCAGAGTTCCCATTCTCTACCCACAATCTGAAAGGGAAAAGTTAAATAATCAAGAATAAACCCTAGTCAATGTAAGTCATTGATATTTGGGGATGTTCTTGATCACAGCCTACTCTCACCTGTTCTAATTGATACAGGGGACAATGAGCAGAGTATCTAGCATTATATTCAATAAAGGGTAATTATCAGAGGCCTGTTCCACAAGCCATTCTACAGAATTTTACTACCTCAGTGTTTTTAGAAGTAGTCTATCATTGACATTACACAATCCCATGTGGCAGCTAGAAGAGAGATATTATCCCCATTTTACAGATGGGGCAACTAAAATCAGCAATTACTCTCCATGAGGATTTCGGCAAGTCATACAAACACTTTCAGAGTTAGGAATAGATCCCGCTGTTTTTGCCTTCCAGTAGGCTACCATTTTACAAAACCACATAGGAATCTTTGGAAATATAAAATTCACATTAATAAAACCCCTACTCTTGGGAAACCTGCATTCTATTTAGGATTGAAAAGATTGGAAATGGTTGAGAAACAGCAATGCAAGGTTTGGTTTTGCTTAGGTTCTAAATTATAGGTGTAAATGAATAAGCTATAGGATATCAAAAAGAGGTGAGATTATCTGAAGTAGGAGATGAGATTTGAGAGCAAATCTATAGCATTCTATTCGAAAGAATTTGCTCTGATAAAAGTTGAAATTGTGTATTGTACCAAACAATCGGTTAATTCTTACCCATATTGTAGGGCTCAGTTCAGATGTTACCACCTCTGAGAGGTCTTTTCTGACTCCCTCATGTACTTTAGGGCACCTCCTACATGTGCCTTGCTCTGGCATGTAACTGCTATGCTAGCTCTCCACTGTATCATAATCACGCATTTAGTTTTTCTACCTTCTCTATTAGACACCAAGACACTAAGGGCTGGGAGCACGACGGCTTTGCATAGCCAGCATCTAGCATTGTGGATGACAGTTTAGTGGGCATGCAATAATAATTGTGAGTAGAAATTGCAGTTTTTTTAATGACTCAAAAAATTCTGTAATCTGGAGAACATAGATTAACTGATACCAAAATATCTTGGTCAGTGCCTCTGTTATCTCTGCCCTCAAGAAATTTATACAGAGAACCTTAGAGGAGAATATTTCTCACGTTTCCTACTCCACCAAGGTTGGAGTTCAAAACAGATATCCAATTGCACTCTGAGGTGATAATGAAAACCACAGATGGTCTGAAACTCAGAAGCAACTTTTATATTTTGTGGAGGTAGCTAAAAAAAAGGGAAAGAAAAGAGACCAGAAAGCAGCCCAGACCAGAAAGCAGAAGGTACCGTCTGTTACACATCAACTGACTTAACTGGTCCTGACAGTGCATGGGCCATTAACAAAAGCTTTCTAGCCTGTCGCATGCATGTACAGGCTTAAAAGCCCTGTTCCCCCAGGGCCATTAGAAACAGGACTTGGTCTGCTACAACATATGTGTCTGCTAGGCAGAATGGCTGATTACCACTGGAAATGCCAGGGCTGCCTACTGACCTGACCGATGCGGCAGGTGCCTTGCACAGCTGTGGTTTGTAAAGAAGTTGGGAGAAGAAGACAGTTTTTATGAAAGTAGAAAAAATGTGGATGAGGAATACATAATAATAAGAAGAAACATTTAATAAGTGATTAGCCCATGCTCTGAGATTTACGTGCTTTGCCATATGTCATTCTCATCTAAAGTTAGCACTCTATTACAGTCTCTCTCTCCCTCACTGTCTTCATCTTGACGCCATGATAAAATAACCTACAGTTCTACGGTAATGCAGACGATCAGTGTGAGACACCAGATCCCAGCCACGACTCTTGGACTAGAAAATTTCTATCTTTAGACACTGTACAGTGTAGCCTCTGTGCCTTTTTGTAGTGATAGGCAAGAGGAGTTGGAGATCTAAAAAAAAATTGGCTGAGAGAGAAGGCTACAAAATAAATTTGAAACTTCATCACGGTGAGAAGCATTTTATTTTATATCTGCCTGTTTTTCTCTGAAATTGCCTCAATACCTCTGAGCATTTCATTATTCAGCCTCTTTCTCCATTTACAGAATAGTGTACAAGGTTTAATGGAGTCCCCTGGCTTTTCCTTTTGAAATATTCATGGGCCTTTAGCAGTTTCTTTCATGCTCACCTTCTCCTCCATTAGGAAAGAAACCTTGGAGGAGCTAAAGAAGAAGAACCTGGTGCAGGAGATAGGGGTGTGTGTGTGTGTGTGTGTGTGTGTGTGTGTGTGTGTGTGTATGTGTGGTGGCTGCCTACTCCCAGCTCTAGCAGGGAAAAGAAAGTGCTCATCTCCCAAGGAGCATGTCTTCTTTCCCTAGAGCTGATATGTGTACTTTCCCCAGATCAAAGGGAGTGAAGAAATGGCACATTCTGGGAAAAGGGATTTGACTATGTCATTTTTCAACCTGTGTCTTCTCTCTTCATTATATATGAATCTACTCAGGTCCAAAGGAATCATGAGAAGTTGTCTTCATGGGGAGGTTTGGTGAAAAGTCAGCAAATAAGAAAACAGCATTATTTGACCTCACACTTCTCAAAATAGCACCTTCTCATAGCTTTTTGGGGGCCTTGCCCTGCCTTCAGACCACTCACCCAGCTCCTTTCCCTCCTGTCATCCAGCTCTTCCCTGTCAATCAGGGCCTCTCAGTGATTTTAATCCTGGTTTACTAAAATGAAAACAGAAAGCTATCCTTTACTGAGTGCTTACTGTGAGTACTACACTGAGTACTACGTGCCAGGTATCATAACAATCTTATCAAATAAATATAATAATCTTTGAGGGATAAGGAAACCAAGGTTCAGAGAAATCAACTTCTATTGGAAGAGCTATGATTGGAACCCCACTCTGATTCCAACACCCAAGATCTTGACTTTTCTGCCTTTCTTGCTATGGGAAGTTTGACAGTGCTAGCCTTTAATATCATTAAAAAATTAATAATCAAAATTGTTTTTCAAGCCAAATGGGGCTACTCTAATTTTAAATTTCAGGGAATTCTTTGATAACCACAATTAAAGAAGTTAAAAATAAGAGTGTAAACTAAACAAAAACCATAATAATTATTCCTTGTAATCATATATATATGATTTATACATATTATAAATCAGACTACAAATCATGTTAAATGGAAGAATTCCTAAGAGAAAGAACTGTAAAACTGCACTGATGTGTACAAAGGAAAAGCAAGACAAAACTTAAAGATGCAATAAAAGCAGGCCCGGAACAGTGGCTCACGCCTGTAATCCCAGCACTTTGGGAGCCCAAGGTGGGATGATCATTTGAAGTCAGGAGTTTGAGACTAGCCTGGCCAACATGGTGAAGCCCTGTCTCTACTAAAAATACAAAAGTTAGCCAGGTGTGGTGGTGCACACTTGTAATCCCAGCTACTTGAGAGGCTGAGGCAGGAGAATCGCTTGAACTCAGGAGACAGAGGTTACAGTGAGCCAAGATCATGCCACTGCACTCCAGCCTGAGTGACAGAGCAAGACTTTGTCTCAAAAAAAAAAAGAAAAAAAGCATAATAAGCAAGCAAGATAGGAAAAGAGTACCTAAAAAAATCTGAGATTAGTCCTCAATACTATTTCTTTAGGCTTTAAAATATATTCTCTCTTCTCCTAGAAATTCTTTATAATCTATAAATTATGTTACTATTTAATATCATCTGTAGTCAGATTATATGATATTAACATAGCATTTCTATTCACTGAATATATATTTCGAGCAATGATAAGTAATGTTTATTAAGTACTTGTGTTCTAGGCACTGATCTAATTATTTTAGATATATTGTTTCATTAAATTCTCAGAGTGATGTGAAGTAGATATAGTCTCTGAACTTGGCCACAAGATGACAAAGACACATACAGCTCTCTCTAAGGATGTCACAGTCTTCTAGGAAATAAAGCCTGAGATCAGACCATCACCTATCTCCTGCAACCCAAGTCCCCCAAATATCCCATGTTATGTTGACATTCCAGTGAAGAAAGGCCCCAAAAGCCCAGAAAAAAATGCGTTTGTTCCCCATTAAAGAGCTCATGTTGAATTGCTACCGAATTATTTGGGTAAAAAATGTCCAATGAGTGTAAAAGATTACACTAAATGTAAAGATTACACTAAATGAGTGTAAAGATTACATTAAAGTATTTTGCACCATTCCCTATAAGCAACCTCCTAAGGGAGAAAGGTAAAAATCGAAGTTAGGTCTAACTCTGTTTTTATCTGCAAAACCATTTGCCTCACTTGCCCTGATACGCTGAAAAGGCAGTTCTGTCTGGACATATAAAAATAGAGCTTTTCTCCCTTGGTTCTGTAGGGAGGGGGTAAGGCCCCTGTTCTAACTACTGAGATAAGAGAACCAGAGATGAGAAACAGCACAGCAGATTAAATGGGCTGGTGCAGCGTCAGAATCATAGTTCCTGTACCTCATTGCTATGTATTTCTTTTATTTATAAAAGTTAACTTTTCTTGCAGAGACTTTAAAACACAAAATGATATTACAAAACCAACCTGGCTGGGTCAGAGGTTTGGTAGTTTTCCTTGTAACCTTAATTAACTAGATCACCAGGCAATTTCTCCCCAAAGATCAAATAAAGGTTATCTTCCAGTTTCCCATCTCTAAGGCCTAAGATGGGGCCAAACATAATCATTGGACATCAGCTGCCTATGTCCCACTGTGTCAGACCCAGTGCAATCTATCTGGATGAGGATCATGTTAAATGGAAGAATTTTGTGAGATCTAAATGAACTGAATTTGAACACTACCTCTTCTTTCATAAAATATCTTCATCTCACATAATCAGTGCATTTACACTCATCATAGACCCTCACTACCAAACGGGTAATGACCTCATCTTCTGCTGCTCATTTAAGTTAAAATATTTATCTGCAAAGTGTAGCCAACGCCCGTCCTCACACATCTCTAGCAACTGTTTTACCACCCTCTGAGATTCCTGAAGTCCTTTGTTTCTGGTAAAATGTAGCTAATACTACATACGTCATCAGATTATTGTGACAATTACATGAAATGATTTCTGTAGGAATGTTTAAAAAAAATAGATGTCCAAATCTGGTAGGTTTATTGTGAAAATGGCTGCAGTTTTTGACCTCTTCCTATGTCCAAATTTTTTGTAGTGTGACTTTGGGGCACCTCTCCTTAAGAGATGAAGTCCATTTCCCAATCTAGCAATCTAGACTAGTCTTATTTATTTATTTTTTATTATAAGTTTTAAAACTTTTAGGTTCAAGAGTACATGTGCAGGCTTGCTATGTAGGTAAAATTGTGTGCTAGGGGTTTGGTGTACAAATTATTTTGTCACCCAGGTAATAAGCATAGTGCCCAACAAGTAGTTTTTCAGTCCTCACCATCCTCTTCCCCTCCACTCTCTAGTAGGCCCTGGTGTGTGTTGTTTCCTTCTTTGTGTCCTGGGTGGGTCTTTTATTTGCATTGGACAACAGGATGTGGCAGAAGAGAAGATGTGCCTCTCTATTGCTTTGATGCATTTTCCATGAATAAACCTGGACTAGTTTGTCAGAGGGATGTAAGAGAAACATGAAAAAGAACCAAAATTGTCCTAAACCAGGCAACAGACAGACAACAGCTAGTCAGCACCCAACACGTGAGCGAATCCAGCCAACTTCAGCAAAGACAATACCCACCTGATTACAGATGCATGAGTTAAGTCAGTCAAGGACAGAAGAACCACCCATAGACTTCCAAGCAATAATAAATGCTGTTCAAAGCTATTAAATTTGGGGATGGTTTGTTATGAATCAAGGAATTATGCATACATTGAGCCTTATTTTGATCCTCTGGATCAGAAGGCCCAGAAGTGGAACCCAGGTTTCTGCACCTTTATAATATCACAACCCAAATCTGGGATGTTTGTTTAATATGCATGTTTCTAGGATTTATCGCAGGCCTAAATCACCAACTAGAGGTGCAGGCACCTGGCATTTGCATGGTTAACATGCTCCGCAGGTGATTCTTAGTGAGAAATAAGAACCAATGCTCTAAGTCTTCCCTTCTCATACTTTAAAGTTCATACCCTCTTTTGAGTGAACTCATCTCTATCTAGTTAGAGTCATAGAACTTAGAACCTAAAACTAAAATGTGTAATCCCTTTTTTTTGAATTAGGAAGGAAAATCTTTATAGCTAAAACTATGCAATAGTTTACAAACACATTTGCACATAAAAATCCATGAATCAAATTTTGGCAAGATTTATTGGTGAGATCCTAAGGCCTGGTTCAAAAGCTTGGCTATATACTGGAATCACTGAGGGAGCTTTAAAAAATACTGAGCTTGGCCGGGTGCAGCCTCCCAGTACTTTGGGAGGCTGAGGTGGGCAGATCACAAGGTCAGGAGTTCAAGACCAGACTGACCAACATGGTGAAATCCCATTTCTACTAAAAATACAAAAATTAGCTGGGTATGGTAGCATGTGCCTGTAATCCCAGCTACTCAGGAGGCTGAGGCAGGAGAATCGATTGAACCTGGGCGGCAGAGATTGCAGTGAGCCTAGATCACACCACTGCACTCCAGCCTGGGTGACAGAGCGCGACCCTGTCTCAAAAAAATAAAAATAACAATAAAAATAAAATGCTGAGTTTGAGTCCAAGCCTCAGAATCTCTAATTTAATTGGTGTGTGGTGTGGCCTGGACTCTGGGATTGTTTAAGGCTCCCCAGACGATTCTGATGTGCAGCCAAGTTTGAGAACCACAACTCTACATTTTTCTGTGCCACACTATTTCCAGTTGAGAAAAAAAAAATTAAAAAAATAAAATAAACAGGTGTGTGTGGAATGGTCATTAAGATTCCCTGTGATGGCCTAAATTACCTGCCCTTCAGGAAGCCTTGTAGCTCATTTGACACCATTTTTTAGCAAACTTTTTTATCCTGATTTAGATTTTAAATTGAGGGAATAATGGGACAAAGAAATCTGGCCAAATCTTTCTTAAATTGAAAACACATTAAATTCTCTCACAAGGTTGGGTGAGTTGGCATTTGGATATTTTAGATATATTTTTTAGAAATGTGCCCTTATTCTGAGAATATTTTTCCTAGTACAGGTGCGTAACATTAAACTTACTGTCAATAACTGTAGCGTGAGCACACACTTGATGATAAATCTTAATATGATTTTAAATAAAGAACAATCTTGCCATGGCCTTAGGTAGTTTTAATCTGGGTTGACCATGGTCCAACTTTATAAAGTATCTACCATCATGAGCAGATACGTGGACTACAGTGTCAACACTATTATTAATAACATGTGTTGATGTGATACACAGGCCTTACCACTGTTTCTGTTTATTAGTTGAAATCAAATTTAGAGAATTTCCCAATATAATCAAGGATAGGAGTACAAAGAGCATTGCACAGAGTTGATGTTTAAATGTGTTGCTGATCCCTTAGCTGTTAACCAGGTATTTTAAAAGTTGTTATTTTAATCACTCAATCAAAGCACAGTCTTAAACAACTCGTCTTCTACTGGACTGCTTCTTTCCTGCTGAGTCCTGATTGTGAAATAGAAATTGAAAAATATCAATGCTTGTGAATGCCTTACCTCAGATGATTACAATGATATCACTACCACCAAGTACAAAACAATTATTAAGCACTTATTATGTTCCAGCAACGCTGCAAAGGTATATAAGTATTAGCTAATTTAATTTTCACAATTGCCTTGTAAGGTAGGAGCCATTATTGTTATCTGCGTTTTATACATGAAGAGACTAAAGCACAGAAAAGTTAATTTCCATAAGGTCCCTCAACAAATAAGAAAATCAATGCTGTGGAATCAGGATTAGATCTTTGGCTAATGGACCCCAGGAATCTTGCCATTAACCATTGTACCATATTGCTATATTCAGCATGCAATAGTATACTGTAAAGGCATTTACATAGAGTTGGGTGGAAACTTGGAGATTTTTTCAGACTCTCTGATTGATTTTATGGATGAGAACGCTAAATTCCAGAAAGACGGACTGATTTGTTTCAGGTCACTGTGAATGTATCTGGAACATCATGGATTCTGAGGATTCATGATTCCTCAGAAAACACTCTTACAGTCCCACATTTTAGAAATAATTTCTTAAATCTTGAATTACTACCCATAAAACTTCAGTTCTGAGAATGTTGTCATGTTTCGACACACATGCAAAGTGATTAGCTCAATGCCGGATATATAGAGGATACTCAAATAACATTGCTCCCTCTCTTTGGCACTTTTGCTAAGATACTTTCTCTCTTTATTAATTATTTTGAAAAACAAAAAATATACTTCATTTTTACCCAGTGTGCCCACTTAAAACTCCCTCTTCTTGACTTCTCCTTATTACTTTCTACCTCTGAAAAGATCATTTTCAGCTTTCTTCAAGACTTCTTAATCAGTTCTTTAATTCTGATGTTTCTAGACTGTGTTCTCAATCCTCACTTCTTCCCAGATTATACATTCTCCCTGGGGAATCCCCTCCTCCTCAATTGCTTTATCTACTTCTTATGCCAGTAAGTTCAAAAGCCTTATCTTTTTTTTTTTTTTTTGAGTCAGGGTCTCGCTCTCTCCTCCAGGCTGGAGTACAGTGGCATGGTCACGGCTCACTGCAGTCTTGACCTCCTGAGCTCAATTGATCCTGCCATCTCAGCCTCTTGAGTAGCTGGGAGTACAGGCGCATGCTGCCACTCCTGACTAATTTTTGTATTTTTTGTAGAGACTGGGTTTTGCCACGTTACCCAGGCTGGTCTCAGACTCCTGGGCTCACTCCTGGGCTCAAATAATCCACCTGCCTTGGCCTCCAAAAGTGTTGGGATTATAGGCATGAGCCACTGTGCCTGGTCCCAAAAGCTGTATCTCAAGGTTAGACTCTATCCTGAGCTACAGCCTTATGGTTCAAACTGCCCACTAATACCTGAATGTTGTCCTTTGGTTTAAGGACAATATAATTCAATGTAGAACATTTGAGCGGGTGGGGGTGGTAGGAGATAATTGTTTTTATTTTTTTTGAATGGAGTTTCGCTCTGCTGCCCAGGCTGGAGTGCAGTGGCATGATCTTGGCCCACTGCAACCTCTACCTCCTGGATTCAAGCGATTCTCCTGCCTCAGCCTCCTGAATAGCTGGGACTACAGGCACAGGCTACCATGCCCGGCTAATTTTTGTATTTTTAGTAGAGACGGGGTTTCACTATGTTTGTTGGTCAGGCTGGTCTTGAACTCCTGACCTCGTGATCTGCCCACCTTGGCCTCCCAAAGTGCTGGGATTACAGGCATGAGCCACCACGCTCAGCCAGTAGGAGATAATTATTTGGGACAACTAAAACTTCAACTAGTTGTCTGAAATGAATCGCTTCCTTTCCCCACATTTATCAGCAAAACAGACCAATTCAAATCTATGGAGAGAGATTCAGTGGTCTAGTCTACTCTGCTTGCAGGTAGAGTCCAGAACTCATCATTTCAAACATACATTTTAAAGCCCCTACTTTAGGATATAAGAGTCTGTTCTTCTTTCATTTCTTTCTAAGCACAACTATGTATTTATATTTATGTGTACGTGTGTGTGTACGTGTGTGTGCGTGCAGTTACATATACATTCACATACTTACACAGACACATGTTTCCCCCTCCACTTTTCTCATAACAAGGTTGGAAGGTAGTGTGGTGGAGTGGGAGCGGAGGCCACGACATTCACATATTTATTCGAATCATGAAAATACTCACCTGACTGCCTACACACTCTCCAAGAGGGAAATGGTTATCAAAGCATTCACAGCTTGTGCATTGCTGCCATGAAATCTTCCTAATGTTCCCAGAATCATTCCACTTATCAGGTATTCATATGCCTTCTATGTTTCCCACAGATTGTTCTACAGGGGCATGTCGTTGAGTGAGGTGGCATGTTTCTGTCCACCCTGCCTTTTAGAGACTCAGAGTCATTCGGAAGTGAAAAGCAGGTGGAAGGATGCACTTTCCTGATGAAGACCAGAGGAAATTCCCAAGGCTGCAGAGTGTCTTAGCTCATGAGGAGGAAATGCCCACCCCAGGTGGTGCTTCTCAGCAAATAGATTTAGTTTTATATTTTATGAGGGTATTACTTCTAGGTCAGGTTTTCTTTTTCATTCTGTGTAGGTGCATGTTGTTAAATTGCATTTCCTATAGGCACAAAATATATTACCTCTGTTTTACCACCCTCTAGATATGGAAAACCATGTAAAGGACTAAGACAACTTTTATTGTGGACACATTGAATGCAAACATGCTCTTAGACTCCTAACAAGAAGAGAGGGAACAACAGGTTTAACTCCAAGTTGTCAGTTTATAACTGAAAAGCTGTCCTGCAGGGAAGGAGACACCCAAATCCAGCTCTGACCTTCCAACCTTTCTTAGGTTTTGTTCTTGCAGAACAGAATTGGAGAGTGATTTACATGGTAGTAAGACAAAAGAAGTATAATCAGCTCAGCTATGACTCAGCTCATCTTGACTCCTTCACACAGGGCACAACACAGTCAGATTCTTCAAAGTTAGAAGGACCAGAAAAGGAAAATCTGAAAAGGAAAGCCTTTGAAAAGAAATTTGGCAAAAGGCCTGATCTACAAAGCTGATTTTCCCTGGTATAAAATGTCCCCATAGCACAAAGCTTTTTATTCTGTATGAAGTGGGCTATCGCGAGAGTGACAGATGACTCACCCACCCTGACAAATTAGAGCTCATGACTTGATGTATTCACATTTAGCAGAAGAGATAAAAAGATGGGAAAGGTAAGGCCCTGTTAATTCACTGTAGGGATTTAGGGGAAGGATAGACGGGGCCCAAGATCTTGGTGAATCCTTTTTCTAATAGTAGTCACTTGTACTCTCATTGAGCACTGAGACCAAGGAGCAGACAGATCAGAAAAGTGATTTCTCATCCCACTCTATTCAGCATTAATGGCACAAAATCCCATTAGTGCACTCTAGGGGTTCATTTCAAAACAGACAATGGCCTCTGAATCAGCCTGCCATGCATAATCATCCGGCAATAGGGAAATTACACAATCAAAAATTTATCAAAGGACCATGAAAGGCAGCTATGTGAGGTCATGCCCATTCCTTGTTTTGCAGGGAGGAGGGGACATCACTTTAAGACCAGCAAGATCGATTTTTGTTTCATAACCATAGCTGGATTCACATAATCAGCCAGAAAAGATAAAACTCTTTTAAAGGAGAAAGTGAAAGGAAAGAGTCTTGTTATTATAATTATTTTATAAATAGGTGAAAATAATTTTATCTCCCTTAGGCATTTTTATGTTCTATATCAACCTTTTTAAAGAAAACTCTCCCACATTCTCTTTTATTATGATTCAAATTCAAGTCCCAGAGCGTTGTCCAATGTCCTATCTTTAGCCTCTACTCTCTCCTCATCTTGGGACCTGCTTTCCCAATAGTTTGTCAGACTTTATCACATGGATTTTCTTCAAATCCTTGTCTGGCATTAAAATATCATCATTCTTATCCTTTCAGACACATTTATTGGTACATTTATATAGTTCTTTTTTGGTTTTAACATACATTCACATACATTATCTTGATTCCTACAACCAGGGTGTAGCCAAATTTATCAGTGGGATGACTCCCAAATCCTTCTCTCTGTTTTCTATTCTTACTGCAATCACCCAGTTTAAAATTTTATTATGCGGAACTATGGTTATTGTAGTTTTTATCCTGATCTTTGTGTCTTCAGTCATTCCCTTCTTCAAATTCTCCTGCTGCTAAAGCAATCTTGTAATAGCAATGCTTTGTTTAACTCTCTTTTGCCTAAAAGGTTTGAATTATTGGCTTAAATGAATTGATTAAATTATTTACTATTTAAAAATTAAAGCCCTTCAGCCTAGCATTTAAGGTCCCCAATAAAAAGGCCTAAATCACCTTTTATAAATCTTCATTTTGTCCATCATTTCCCAGCTACCTGTATACTTCCTTCTGTAAGATCTTCAGAGTCCACTATGCCACATCTCCCTGAGTAGCTCTGTGGCCCCATCTTTCTGAACATAGCTGATTGGCAGGGATAGACACCTGACCCAGCTGGATTAATCAGATTATCTGCCCAAGGAATTTGGATTTAAGACTCAGCAACTCAGCCCAATCAATTACCTAATGTTACTGGCCCTGGAAGACATTATAGATACATCATTTTGCAGCAGCTATTTGTATGCTGAGACCTGGAAGAAAGGAGTACTCTGCAGAGAGAGGCAGGAAAATGGGGCCAAAATCCAGAAAAAGGTAAAAATTAGATGTTTTAAGAGAGAGACAAGAGATGGAAAGTAGATGGCTTTATTCTTGAAGGCATGACTACTTTCGGTTCTGTACAAAAATGAAGCTTAGCTGCTGTCCCTGCCCTTTGTTTCCATGGGTTCCAGTTCTTAGAATAAATTCCCATTAACTTATGGTAGTTTGAGTGAATTTCTATTTCTTGCAACCAAACAGCCCCTGGCTAATAAATATTCCTTAGGGACAGCTAGATAGCCTTTTGCCAGGTCTGAAGTACATCTTGCCATTTCTCACACCATCTGTCAGAAAAGCCCTCTACTTTCATCTGCTCATATTCTTTAGCATTCACTTCAAATGCCACATTTTTATCTATACTTCCATAATCACCCATCTCTCATGGATAAAGCAACTTCCAGCAATTCTGCAATCAGAAAGCAACAGGAGAATTTCAGGAATTAGCTTCTGATCTCTTGGATTTTTAGACAAATGAGAAGAACAACAGCAGCATTCTGTTTTATTTTAAAAGAAAGAAAAAATCCACTCTTGTTTACACTTAGGAACAAATCAACTCAACGAATTAAGAGGGGGCATTGAACTAAACCTCTGGTCTCCATCCCTATTTTGGCCAGGACCTTGCGTCTACAACTTCCTCTTTACCAAATCCTGATTTTCAAGTTATTTCAATGATGTAATCCCATGAGTCCATTTTAGTGGCGCTAAAGGTCTGGAGGGGAGCACACTTTCCCAGACACAACTTCCCTGGGTACTCCCTCTCTTCCTGTGTCAAGCATCCCAAATTGGCCACTTTTGACTGCCGACTCCCACCGAATTTGCTGCACACCATCACCTCAAGGTCACTTTCATTATCATTATTGTTCAGCGTTCTCCTGCTCATTGGATATGTAGTACTTTGGGTATTTTCCCCAGATGATTCAGCTTGCATCGATTCAAGCTAAAACTCATTTCCCTCCTATTTTCACAGATCCTCCTAATCAATTTCATGCTGCAGAACAATTTCACCTTCCCTCCTGTTGGGCATGTTAGAAAAGCCAGCTGAATCATGTGCTCTAAGTATTTAGCTCTGGCTTTGCCCTGACAGCTTTGCAGTTATGTCCTGGACCAGTTTTGAAGCTGGTTGTTGTAGTAATTTCTCCTTCATCAGGGCCTCATGAGAATATCTCATTTGACGGCAAATATTATTCTGATTCCAAGACTCACTAATTTGGAAATTTCTTTTAAAAAGTCACTTATACATTTGTTCATTCAAGTTTTCTTTTTAATCTTTCTTTTCCAGATGAAATTTTAATTCTGTAAAATATCATACTAACGATTTCTGGTTGATTTCACCACTTGGTCTGCTGAAAGGATGTTCTCAGACCTCATACACCCTGACCCTTTGACAGTCTAGAATTGAAGTATTATTTCTAAATTCTTCTCCATGACTTCCTGGACTTGTAAACCTATCTTTCTAGCCCTGGTAGATCCTCCTGTTTTTCAAAGCTCCCTTTTCTGCTTCCTTTTGATCATCCTGTTCCTAAACATCCCATGCTCTCTTATGATCAAACTCTTTCGAAAAATAGTCATGTAATAAATACATTAGTGGTATCTAATCAGACTATTTTCTCTAGACTTCTGGAAGCCAGATTTCTACTCTATGACCTTGCTACCTTGGCCACAGCTAGATAACAAATTCAAGTTCAAACAGTCATCCTTTTTTTAGGGTGGGGGAGGATTTGAACAGAGATACAAGGAGTAGCAGCTGGGTGTGGATTATAATAGTGGTAAAACTTTCTTAAGGAAGGTCTTCAAACTCCCATGTCTGAGGTCTAAGTTTCCATAATATCAGTCTCTACAAGGGCCTAATTACTAACCTTTCTTATAGTCCATGGGATACTCAAGTATCTGTTTTTAAATTGGTGAACCTTGAGTAAAGTGAATTTCCTTCTTTAATCTAGGTTGGCCTCACCCCATCAGCTGGAAACCTGAGTAGTACAAAAAGACTGGCCTCCATGAGCCAGAAGGAACCCCCCCGCAGACTCCTTTCTAGACTTCATCAGCACCATTGGCTCTCCTAAGTCTCCAGCCTGCTGGCCCACAGTACAGATTTTGGACTTGCCAGCCTCGATAATTATTACATTAGCCAGTTAATCATAAAAAATTTTTAAAACATATATCTCTCCTGTTGATTATGTTTTTCCTTTTTTTTTTTTTTTGAACTCTGACTAATACAGGTGGAGTTGGGGGAAAGAGGTTGAATGGGTGGGGAGTGTGAAGAGTTTTATGTTTTATGTTGATTAGTGCTCGAGAGGTAAGAGGTGAACTAAGAGAGATGAAGGGCTGATGTGATTAATCTCAGGGATCTCAGGGCTCTATGTTTTGTGGAGTAGGCTCAGAGGGCCTTCAAGGGTCATGAGATTGATCCCAGTTCACAATTCTTCTCTTAGCCTTGGATGCAGAGATGGAAGGTTTAAAAAGGTGTGATCTTTTTCTACTGCTCAGATTCACACTTGAACTTTTGGTGGTAAAGAGGTGATCTTTCTCTGAGTGTATATGCCAAATCACGAACCCTGTTGATTAAATAAAGGCATTTTGGTAAAGTTGGGCGCACTGTCAAGAGCATGAGTTTCTTCTCCCTATCTAATAGAGAGTGAAGAGCCAGGAAGGCAGGACCTCAGACCCAGTGCACAGCCAGTATTCTAAGTGCTGTGAGGAGAATAAGGTAGGAAAAATTCTGCCCTCATGCAGCTTACATTTTCATGGAGGAAGACAATAAATAAAGCATTAAACAAAAATTAAGAAATTAAGAAATTTCAGATAGTACTAAAAACTATCAAGTAAATAAAATAGGTTGATTTGCTAGTCAAAAAGTAGTCAAGGAAGGACTTTTTGAATATAACATTTGATCTAGACCCTTGGGAGATTCAAACATACACCTTTTTTTTGGCAGAGAAGTATAATGTTAAGTAGGAGGAAAGGTAATAAAGCTGATAATTAGATATTTCTTGTAAGAAAATCATCTAGAGAAGCTAAATGTTTCAGGAGTTTCAGCTGCTTCTTTTCTCAGGAAGTAAATGAGGAGTGGGTTCATGGAGGAATTGTGTCCTCTAACCTCCGTAGACTGACTTAGCTAAATCAGGAAAAGTCCCTGTTGACTTCCAGCAGAGAGACGGGGTAGCCAAGTGCATCAGAAAGAGAAGAAAGAATACAGGGAACAGCATGGTGAGAGGCCACTGTTTGGATTGGAGTAGGAGGGAGCAATGTTAGAGGCAGCTGTGAGTTTGGAACTTTGGGGAAAGGAAAAATGACTAAATAGAATATTTGAGAAAAGTTTTTATATTGGATGGCAAAGACTAGGATAAGCTCGGTTTGTTCCTGGGTTAGTTTTGGTCTATTCCTATTGGTCCAACAAGATTTTTAAGAAAAATTTCTCATTTTCAAAAACACCGCACTTTGGACAGTAGATTATATGTTTACATTACTGTATAAAACCCCTCAGCTGCCCTCTATGAAAACACATAACAAAAATTTAGATCATTTTTGAGAGTTTGTAGAGTTAAATTTATAGTCCTTTTGAATGTCACTGTAAGTAAGGCAGGACTATTTGGGGCTCTGACTCATGTGGATTATAAAAGCACTTACTGTGACATTTAAAATTGGAATTTGTCCGTCTTTATTTCATTTTTATAGAAATAGTTTATGATCATCCTGCAATGAAGTAAAGGTGAAGCAGACCTAGGAAATAAATAAACACATTTTTATATGAAATTCATGTTGGATATATAGGGAAATGTGGAGCACGTACTGAAGAAAAGAGTATAGAGTCAGGGAGGGAACAAATACAACCTCTGGTTTACCTCTTTATTTCAAATGTACTTATTTAACAGCTATTAGATTGGTGCAAAAATAATTGGTTTTTGCCATTAGAAGGGGGAAAATTTATTGTATAAAAAACTATACTAAAATGCATTTATTTGTTTCCTAGACCTGCTTCACCTTTACTTCATTGCAGGATGATCATAAACTATTTCCATAAAAATCAAATAAAACGGATAGTATGCAATTACTTTTGCACCAGCCTAATACTGTATGCATAGCACTGTGCTAATCTATATGTGTTGTGTGTACATAAGTGTGTGTGATATTCGGGTGGTGTGCGTATGGTATGTTGTGTGTATGTGTTTATATTAAAAGTGAGAGTTCTATGGGAAGTGGGGTCTAGAAAGATGAATAAAATATGTAGGTAGTTTACCAGAAGGAAAGAAAGTAGAAACATAGCTAACATGTATTTAACGCCTACTATGAGTCACTGAGCTTTATGAGGCACTTCACACATATCACTTAATCTCACAAAGCCATAAATATTATATTAATATTCATTTTATATAAGCAAATTGGCTTTGCAAGGTTAAGTAACTTGAAGTCAAGTTTCAAGCACAAATCTGAAGTCAGGTAAACATGTCTCCAATACCTGAGAAGTCTGCAATAGAAAGTCAACTATGTGTTAAATGATCTGATAAAGACAAAAAGTATTATGGGAGCATGGAGGAAGGCAGGAAAGACAAAGAAGATAAATAAAAATAGTCAATAAATATTGAGCTTATTAAGTGCCAAGTATTGTCTTAAGGTACTAATATATTTTCATTCATTTAATCCTCATAACCATTCAATGCGGTAAACCCTATTATTAACCCTGTTTTAAGCATAAGAAAACTGAGACACAGGCGTATAACTTGCCCAAGGTCATACAACTAGCAAGTGGTGAACCAGGATTTAGCTCTAGGCTGACTAGTTCCAGGGGATACGCTTTACAAAAAAAAAACAAAGCGAATCCCATATTCCCTTTACTTGGCTTACCTAATGTTAGCATATTGTATAACTAAGGTACACTTATCAAAACCAGGAAATGAACATTGATACAAAATTAGTAATGAAGGAACATGTTTTATTAGAATGTCACCAGTTTTTACCCTAATGCCTTTTTTTTTCTGGTCCAGGATAAAATCCAGGATCCCATATCGCATTTAGTTTTTGTGTTTCCTTAGTTTCCTTCAATCTATCACAGATTCTTATTCTTTCCTTTTTTTTTTTTCATGAACTTGACACTTTTGAAGAATATTGGTCAGTTACTTCGTAAAATATCTCTCAATTTTGGCGTGTCTGGTGTTTCCCTCATAATCAGATGGAGGTTGTGAGTTTTTTGGTGTGAATACCACAGAAGTGACGGTGTGTCTGCTGTAGACTGAATGTATTCCCCAGAATTCATATGTTGAACCCTAATCCCCAATGTGATGGTATTTACAGGTAGGATCTTTGGGAAGTGATTAAGTCATGATCATGGAGCCCTTGTGAATGGAATTTGCAGTCTTATAAAGAGACCTCAATGAGCTACCTGGCCCTGTCTGCTTTGTGAGGACACAGTGAGAAGCCAGCCATCTAGGTACCAGGAAGTGGGCCCGCAATAGAGACTGAGTCTGTTAGGACTTTGATGTGGGATTTTCCAGCCTCCAGAACTGTGAGAAATAAATTTCTGTTGTTTAAGATATCCAGTCTATGCTATTTTCTTATAGCAGTCTAAACAGACTATGACTGTCCTTTTCAGGGTATTTTCAGTTGGTTAAGTGGTAGTGCCTGCTAGATAGCTCTACTATAAAATTATTATTTTTTTGTAATTGATAAGTGTATTGGGAGAATATGCTTTGAGACTGTGCAAATATCCTATTTCTCCTCAATAACGGATATGCTCTTAATCATCATTCTATACTTTCCCCACGTAGAATAATTTTTTGTTAGGAATCAGGGACATGATCATAGAAAAGAAAGAATGTGATCTGTCAATCAATTGAAGGAAAAATATTTTAAAAGTATTAATTCTTCTATGAATTTAGAGTGCCTGCAGAAATATCAGCTCGATCTTTCCCCCAGACATTGGAAAGAAAAATAAAAGGGCCCTGAGATCAGCAGTTAACAGGGTTTCCTAAACTCACTCAGTTCTATTAGCAAATGGAGCTTTGTAGACAGACCGTATTGATAGAAATAATTTTCTGTTGCCTTCTTTTTATTGCTGAATGCCACTATGCTTTATGAGAGTCCCAGACTGATGCTAAAAGTTCAGATCAATGTGAGACAAACTATGATAGACTGTCACTAGGTTTTTTGTTTAATTTTTTCCTTGGGTTTTTTCTGTAATGACTCTCTCTCTCTCCCTCTCGCTCTCTCTCTCTGTGTGTGTGTGTGTATTGGGTGGTGTCTTTGATAGCTCCCTGATGTAGAAACAAACAAGAATTTTCCGAAGCAATTCTCCGAATTGTTACCTTAGATAGCTTGTCTTATATTAAAAACCAATTCATGTTTGTATGAGTCTGACTCTTCTGATTTTTTTAAGTCGATTATCATAAACAATGTCATGGGTTTTTGCTTTCTGTGTTATCAGTATTGGAGATATTTTATTTTGCATCTTCACTACTCCAGAAAGCATTTAAGATGAGTTCAATGATATATGTCATACAATAGGTAACATAAATTAGAAGCAAATTTTTAAAAAGTTAAATAGTGGGTCAGGACATAAATTAGAATTAGAAATGAACTTAATATAAAAATAGATTCCTATTCTACACTGTCTAGCATTCATTTATATAAATTCTGAAACTATTTCTATGTCAAAATATGAGTTTTTCTCAGCAAGAAATAGGTTTCCTTTTTTTTTTTTTTTTTTTTTTTTTTTTTTGAGACGGAGTCTCGCTCTGTCGCCCAGGCTGGAGTGCAGTGGCCGGATCTCAGCTCACTGCAAGCTCTGCCCCCGGGTTCAAGCTATTCTCCTGGTTCAGCCTCCCGAGTAGCTGGGACTACAGGTGCCCGCCACCATGCCCGGCTAATTTTTTGTATTTTTAGTAGAGACGGGGTTTCACCGTGTTAGCCAGAATGGTCTCGATCTCCTGACCTCGTGATCCACCCGCCTCAGCCTCCCAAGGTGCTGGGATTACAGGCGTGAGCCACTGCGCCTGGCTGAAATAGATTTGTTTCTTAGACTAGAAAGATATTTCTCCTGAGAGGTTTTTTGTTTTTGTTTTTTTCTTCCTTTCTTTTTCTCAAGACAGAGTCTTGCTCTGTCACTCAGGCTGGAGTACAGTGGTGCTATCTCAGCTCACTGCAAACTCCACCTCCCAGGGTCAAGCAATTCTCCTGCCTCAGCCTCCTGAGGAGCTGGGATTACAGGCACAGGCCACCACGCTGGGCTAATTTTTGTATTTTTAGTAAAGACGGGGTTTCCACCATGTTGGCCTGGCTGGTCTCAAACTCCAGACCTCAGGTGATCCGCCCGCCTCAGCCTCCTGAGAGTTTTTATAAGGATACCACAATATCATGAGCATATTCCTCAACAACATTCATATATTTGAGGCAATGCATTTCATTGCTTCTTAAAGAGTCCCTCAAAACAGGGCTGTTGGTATTACCCTAGATACAATTTAGAAGAAGCTATTCTATGGAAATTGGAAAGAGATTGACAACATAAAATACATCCAGTTTGCAGCTTTCTGTTGGCTTGACTTAATCCAGAGGTAGATTTGTACAGTATCTAAAGAGATGGATGCACTGCAAACTCAGGCTTCATCTGCTCTCTCAGCTGAGCTTTTGATAGATATTGGGTAGCAACAACACTTTAGTCAGGGACATTTTTGGTGGGAGAGAACAGAGACTCATATAAGTTGATGCAAGAAAAAGATGTAGGAATACAGACAGGACTGACACAATGCAAACACAATAAATAAAGAATAGTTGGGTCCCATGGGAAGTGTCTCTGGGAACTGCAAAGAAACAAGGCAGTTTCTTTATCTGTCTCTCTTTCTCTGGGCTTATCTAGTCATTTCTACCCTCATCTTTATGTCTGTTCTTTTCTTCTTTCTAGAGAGGTGTTACCACCATGGCCCAAAGCAGCCACTTCAGCCCTCAGAATTAACAACTCCAGTACTTACAGACACTAAACATCATTCATCATGTCCAACCCCAAATTCCCAGGAAGAGAAGCTGGCCCAGCTTTTCTTTATGATCTGCTATAGGCAGTGGTCCAGTAGTGGAGAGATGGCCTTGAATCTTTTGTCCAAAGAGTATGGCTGGAGGTGTGTGAATACTTGGTTCAGATCTCAGGTGTGACCCTTCATCATAAGGGCCGTAAGTAGGGGTAGTTTCCAAATGTGACCAGACCATCTCTGCAAACGTGACATGTTACCAAGGTAGCCACACTTCTTAAGAAAACACAGCCCATTGCTCTGTCACGCAGCACAATGTCTGAACAAGGTGAGGTGGACCTAATTAATGCAGAATGATCTCTTGGAGGGAAGAAGAGAGAGACTTATCTGCTGGCTCCTTTCCCTTTTCTATATCTCCTTTCTCAGAATTAGCCCCATAGTGTTACTTACACCCCACTTTAATTCCTGTTACCCAGGTGCTTGGTGGAGCTGCTAAAAGCTAAATTCTATACTGTGAAGCACCTTCATTTAAACCCTAAAACAATAGTAATTGCCATGGTCCTAACTGATAGAAATTCGTATCACAACTCAGTCCCTAGCCCATTTTTCCAATCTGGATCCCATATTCATTGTCTAGTTAAGTAAAGAGAAAGTGCCTAATGTCCAAAGTGAGTTTATGTGAAGTCTTTTCTCCTCTTATCTTTTTGCTGTACTTTCTCCGTGTAAAGTACAGCATGGAATGGGTGATGGGGTGGGTGTGGCGGGAAAGTCATGGATCCACTGTTCCATTCTCATCCCGTTTCCTTGGTCATATCAAAACACAAGACTGTTTACTTGTGTAATTACTCGTTTTTTAACATTTTGCATGATTTTTTCCACCTCATAAAAATATTTACAAACAACTAGATCTATCAGTAATCTCTAGAGTATTGCAAGATGATCCAATAGAGTATAAAAAGAAAATATTCAAATTTCTCTTCATGTATTTTTATGTCATTCTTTAAAAAGGTTTATTATTTGTGTATGTTTTAAATGATATATAATTTATTAGTACAGAAATGCAGCGACATACTTTATAAATAAATACACATGAGGACATATGCCCAAATTATTTTTTTTCCAGATTGGATGCGTGATCAAAAGTTTGGAGGCCACTAGTATTGAGATGTCAATGAATGAGCATTACTGATTTTATATCTATAGAAAAAATAACAATTCCCATTGAGGGTTTGTGGCCAATTCTGACTTTAACTTCTTTGATAGAGCCTGGTCCCATAGCACATTACATTATTCAGCATGTTATGCTTTCAAACCACTTACCTTTTATTTAAATATTTATTTAGTATTTAGGATTTCATACTAGCAGACGGATTGAATTACGGTAATTTATTTATGCGTTTAATTTTGAATCAGAAAGTATGAAACAAGTTCACTATCACCACAGGGTGATCAAAGGCTGGTGCTTTTGAGTATCAGCATATATGGGTT
The DNA here is from genome assembly GCF_037993035.2 of Macaca fascicularis. NCBI lineage: Eukaryota > Metazoa > Chordata > Mammalia > Primates > Cercopithecidae > Macaca > Macaca fascicularis. The sequence goes on along the minus strand of NC_088376.1, from coordinate 167,406,487 downwards.
TAAAGAGTTCCCTGGAATTCTTGTTAAAACAGTGATGTCTTAAACAGAGAACCAGAAATGCAGGCGTCTATATCTTGTTATCACTCCATTAGATATATGTAGTACCTCATGACCGGAAATGTGTCATACAGGCTCTCTACATGTAGAACAATTCTTTACTTATGTCGATAATCAATGATTATTGATGTGGGTGAGACTGGAGATCAAAGGGGACTCCAGGATGACTCTGAATTGTTAGTAAGGGAGTGGAGAGGACAGACGCTGGCAGGGCATGGGAAGAAGGGAAGAACGCTGGTTATCTATGTAGGCACTTTGCATTTTTTTCTTACAAAGATTCTGTAAAGTTAGTGCTATGGTCCCCTTTAGACAAGTCCCTGCATCTCTCAAAGCCTCAGATTTCGTATCTATAGAAGGTCACATTGCAGGTCAGGCGCGGTGGCTCACACCAGCACTTTGGGAGGTTGAGATGGGTGGATCACGAGGTCAGGAGTTCAAGATCAGTCTGGTCAACATAGTGAAACCCCACCTCTACTAAAAATACAAAAATTAGCCAGGCATGGTGGTGAGTGCCTGTAGTCCCAGCTACTGGGGAGATTGAGGCAGGAGAATCGCTTGAACCTGGGAGGCAAAGGTTGCAGTGAGCTGAGATGGCACCACTGCACCCCAGCCTGGGCAACAGAGAGAGACTCCACCTCATTTAAAAAAAAAAAAAAAAGTCACATTGTAAGTAAGTGGCAGAGTTGGTTTTTGAATGCATGACTCTCATTCAAAGCCCATGCACTTTCCACTATGGCATCGTTCCTCTCTAATAATGTAGCCCACATGGTGGATAAGTAGATATAATGACAAACTGGCTCTGAAAGTGTATAAATTATCCCTGACTTGAGTGAGCTTCTGATTTTTCAGTTGAGATGGATCTGACTAAACTCTGTAAAATATGTATTCAGACATTTAGCACATATTTGGGGGGCATTTACTATGTGCTAGACACGGTGATGTGCTTTTGGTACACTGTAGTGAACAAGAAAAAGTTCTTACTCTCAGTCTGGTTGAGAAGACAGCCATACATAAGTAAATAATTCCCTAAGTAAGATTTTCTCATAATCCTAAGTGGAATGAAAGAAGTAAAACAGGATGATGTAATAAAGATGCTGGCATGCTGTGTATCGTGGATGGTCAGGGAAGGGCTGAGAAGTTTTATTTGAACTTGGCCTTTAATGATGAGAAGGGGCCAGCCTTGCAAAGAACCACTGAACAACAAGCACAAAGACTCGAAGGAAGAAGCGAACTGGCATGTTTTAGAAAGAACAGCAGTGGGGACCGGGCGTGTAATCCCAGCACTTTGGGAGGCCGAGGCGGGCAGATCGCGAGGTCAAGAGATTGAGACCATCCTGGCCAACATGATGAAACCCCGTCTCTACTAGGTTGCAGTGAGCCAAGCGGAGATGGTGCCACTGCACTCCAGCCTGGCAACAGAGTAAGACTTCATCCCAAACAAACAAACAAACAAACAAACAAAAACTGAAACAAAACAAAAAAACAAGAACAGCAGTGGGAATGGAGCACAGCAGAAACAAAAGTGAAGGGAGAGAAAAGTCATAAACAAGGCCTTGAGGACTTGGCAGATTTATTTAATCGGGAAGTATATTTGTTTACATTTCAAGGTGTGATAAGAACCAGGACCATGGAGACATCTCCAGGTCGCAAGGCTGGACATGGGGGGACAGCTGCCCCTCTTTTTCCTACATAAATGCCCAGATTCATGTGATCAGGCCCCTTGTCTGCAGTAAAGTGCTTCACACGTATCACGACATGCAGTTTTCACTATATTGCCCTGGGGGTAAGAACTGGGGCAAAGGATAGCTAGTGTGTCCTGTGTGTAAGTAAATAATAATACGGTCTGCTCTAGAACCCATAGGTTGGCATCCAGGATAATACTATCAAATACGGATATTATGTGCTTAATACATAGTATGATTCCTCTTTTTATACTAGCATGCTGGCTGCTGTTCAGATAATGGATTAGAAGGAGAAAAATGAAAGCGGCAAATCAGTTGAAAAGCTGAAACAGTAGATCAGGTTTGTGTTATGGTGGTGGCAGTAGAAGTGAAAATATTCAAGATCTATTTTGGTGATAGAGTTGACTAAGTTAGCAGAGGGAATGAGAGAAAGAGAAATCAAGGTTGATGCCCAAATTTTTGGCTTGAGAAACTGGGTGGATGCAAGGTTGGTTTCAGAGAGGGAGAAGCCTGAAAGAGGGGCAGGTGGTGAGGGGCAGAATTAAAAGTGCAGTTTTCAATGTGGTGATAAACATCACCCAGCATCACTGTTGGTGGCTGGCCTTTTCTGTGTTTGCCATTTATGCCAGAGAGATAATAGGTAGTTTTTCTTCATGTTCATTTTTTTCTCTTTATGATCTGAAGCTACAGTTCTATATCATAGGGAGCTACTGAGTTCCCCTTGTCTTAAATCCTATTAAAATACCTGGCCTAAGTGACTCCATCCAAGTTAATCTGTGATATCCTCTGGAGTCCATCCCCTCAAATCACCTTGAGTACTTTCCTTCTTGCTGTTTATTCTCCACTGAATTCCCATGCTCCCAGATTAAGAAAGGAATCTGATAAATAACTTAAAAAGATATCGTTTGGGCCCATATATTTATGATTTATTTTTGAATATTCAAAATACCCTGCTTTAGCCCAAGTATCACAGTGATTTTTATGCTGCTATCTTAAAGATTCCTTTATTATGACTTTGCGTGTGTCTGTTTTGCTAAGCCAGAACCACGTTTCCAAGAACTCCTTTTGTTTCCGGGTCAGGGCTGGCCACAAGGAAAAAATGAACAAGATCTGGAAGGCAGAAAAGCAGCACCAGCTATCTTTATGATTTGAAGGTAGGTGTGAAGCCAGCTGTGGCTGCCAGCTCACCTAAGTTGTCACTGATCTGCTGGTTCACCCTGTTGGCATGGGCTCCTTCAAGTCCTGCTAGATTCCCCTGCTTCCACTTCTCTGAATCCCTGGCTAGGTATGTGTATGTTTCTTTGGTAAAAAGCGTCAGTTTATCCTGCAAGTCATTTACATGGAGACCACGAGAAGCAAGTATGAGTTTCATTTTTTCCTTGCTCTATCCATTTCATATGCATCTTTCCTTCTTGATCGTCAGCCCTGCAGACTTCATGCTCAAGAACAGATGCAGAGGCCTTAGACTACTTAACACATTCTCATAATTGCATAGAATCTAAACCCTGTAATAAATCCCTGGTTTTATATCACTCACAATGGTTCTACTTCCCTAATAGAACTGTAAACGATACATATGCAGTGTAGTATCGCATAGCTAAAGTTTCCATACAGTGTAAAAGAATATTAGTTTATTTTTCCACTATGATTTTGATTTATATTTTTATCACATCATATCTCTTTTATCTCTATAGCAGGCTTGAAACTTGCTATAGATGGAAATACTTATAAAAGAGTATTTCTGTCATTCTTTAGTATTTCTCAGACTATTACTGTGTCTGATTACTAAGGAACAAAAATGTTTATTTTTATAGTTAAGGACATATACATTAATTTTTTTGTACATTTTATTTGCTTTCAACATCAAACTGTTTATGCATGCATGTATGGCAGAAATTGTTGTGCTTTGTATGAATGTTTTTATACTCCTTAAAAAATAATGGATGCAATATCTGTGGTAGCCTGACACTTTAAACAATGTTCCATTGCTCATTTTATTCAACAAATTTCCATTCAGCAGTTCTTACTGGTATCTACAATATATGTCCAGATCAATGAATTTCTATGAGAGATTCAAAAGAAATATAAGACAAAATTCCTTCTCTCGTGAAACTTATAATCTAATATTTACTTTTATAAATAAAGGAGAGATTGAGAGACAGAGTGAGACAGAGAGAGAGAGAGTGTGTGTGTGTGTGTGTGGTGTGTGTGTGCGTGTGTTAGGGGAGAGAGGGTTGACTTGTAACCCTCCCCCAGGAGTGCAGCTTCAAGTAATAACAGTCCGTATTAGGGCAAGGTGGATACTGTGGCAAACTGGAGAGCCACTTGCCCCTTCTAATGGCAGTAACAGCTCCTCAACTCCCACCAATGGGGTTACCATTTAGGTCGAATCTCTAGATGTTCTCTTGTTCAAAGGATGCTGTAAACTGGGACAGTTACATGAAAATTCCCATTTAAAAAATATGCACGGAGTGGGCCCAGCCCGGTGGCTCACACCTGTAATCCCAGCACTTTGGGAAGCTGAGGCAGGCGGATCACCTGAGGGCAGGAGTTTGAGACCAACCTGGTCAACATGGTGAAAACTTGGTCTCTATTAAAAATACAAAAATTTTCTACAGAACTCTCCACCCCAAATCAACAGAATATACATTATTCTCAGCACCACATCACACTTATTCCAAAATTGACCACATATTTGGAAGTAAAGCACTCCTCAGCAAATGTACAAGAACAGAAATTATAACAAACAGTCTCTCAGACCACAGTGCAATCAAACTAGAACTCAGGACTAAGAAACTCAATCAAAACCGCTCAACTACATGGAAACTGAATAACCTGCTCCTGAATGACTACTGGGTACACAACGAAATGAAGGCAGAAATAAAGATGTTCTTTGAAACCAATGAGAACAAAGATACAACATACCAGAATCTCTGGGACACATTTAAAGCAGTGTGTAGAGGGAAATTTATAGCACTAAATGTCCACAAGAGAAAGCAGGAAAGATCTAAAATTGACACTCTAACATCACAATTAAAAGAACTAGAGAAGCAAGAGCAAACACATTCAAAAGCTAGCAGAAGGCAAGAAATAACTAAGATCAGAGCAGAACTGAAAGAGATAGAGACACAAAAAACTCTCCAAAAAATCAATGAATCCAGGAGTTGGTTTTTTGAAAAGATCAACAAAATTGACAGACCGCTAGCAAGACTAATAAAGAAGAAAAGAGAGAAGAATCAAATAGACGCAATAAAAAATGATAATGGGGATATCACCACCGACCCCACAGAAATACAAACTACCATCAGAGAATACTATAAACACCTCTACGCAAATAAACTAGAAAATCTAGAAGAAATGGATAATTTCCTGGACGCTTACACTCTCCCAAGACTAAACCAGGAAGAAGCTGAATCCCTGAATAGACCAATAGCAGGCTCTGAAATTGAGGCAATAATTAGTAGCCTACTAACCAAAAAAAGTCCAGGACCAGATGGATTCACAGCTGAAGTCTACCAGAGGTACAAGGAGGAGCTGGTACCATTCCTTCTGAAACTATTCCAATCAATAGAAAAAGAGGGAATCCTCCCTAACTCATTTTATGAGGCCAACATCATCCTGATAGCAAAGCCTGGCAGAGACAGAACAAAAAAAGAGAATTTTAGACTAATATCCCTGATGAACATCAATGCAAAAATTCTCAATAAAATACTGGCAAACCGGATCCAGCAGCACATCAAAAAGCTTATCCATCATGATCAAGTGGGCTTCATCCCTGGGATGCAAGGCTGGTTCAACATACGCAAATCAATAAACATAATCCAGCATATAAACAGAACCAAAGACAAAAACCACATGATTATCTCAATAGATGCAGAAAAGGCCTTTGACAAAATTCAACAGCCCTTCATGCTGAAAACTCTCAATAAATTCGGTATTGATGGAACGTATCTCAAAATCGTAAGAGCTATTTATGAGAAACCCACAGCCAATATCATACTGAATGGGCAAAAACTGGAAAAATTCCCTTTAAAACTGGCACAAGACAGGGATGCCCTCTCTCACCACTCCTATTCAACAGTGTTGGAGGTTCTGGCTAGGGCAATCAGGCAAGAGAAAGAAATCAAGGGTATTCAGTTAGGAAAAGAAGAAGTCAAATTGTCCCTGTTTGCAGATGACATGATTGTATCTTTAGAAAACCCCGTTGTCTCAGCCCAAAATCTCCTTAAGCTGATAAGCAACTTCAGCAAAGTCTCAGGATACAAAATTAATTGCAAAAATCACAAGCATTCTTATACACCAGTAACAGACAGAGAGCCAAATCATGAATGAACTTCCATTCACAATTGCTTCAAAGAGAATAAAATACCTAGGAATCCAACTTACAAGGGATGTAAAGGACCTCTTCAAAGAGAACTACAAACCACTGCTCAGTGAAATAAAAGAGGACACAAGCAAATGGAAGAACATACCATGCTCATGGATAGGAAGAATCAATATCGTGAAAATGGCCATACACTCCAAGGTAATTTATAGATTCAATGCCATCCCCATCAAGCTACCAATGAATTTCTTCGCAGAATTGGAAAAAACTGCTTTAAAGTTCATATGGAACCAAAAAAGAGCCGGCATCTCCAAGACAATCCTACGTCAAAAGAACAAAGCTGGAGGCATCACGCTACCTGACTTCAAACTATACTACAAGGCTACAGTAACCAAAACAGCATGGTACTGGTACCAAAACAGATATATAGACCAATGGAAGAGAACAGAGTCCTCAGAAATAATACCACACATCTACAGCCATCTGATCTTTGATAAACCTGAGAAAAACAAGAAATGGGGAAAGGATTCCCTATTTAAGAAATGGTGCTGGGAAAATTGGCTAGCCATAAGTAGAAAGCTGAAACTGGATCCTTTCCTGACTCCTCATACAAAAATTAATTCAAGATGGATTAGAGACTTAAATGTTAGACCTAATACCATAAAAACCCTAGAAGAACACCTAGGTAATACCATTCAGGACATAGGCATGGGCAAGGACTTCATGTCTAAAACACCAAAAGCAACGGCAACAAAAGCCAAAATTGACAAATGGGATCTAATTAAATAAAGAGCTTCTGCACAGCAAAAGAAACTACCATCAGAGTGAACAGGCAACCTACAGAATGGGAGAAAATTTTTGCAATCTACTCATCAGACAAAGGGCTAATATCCAGAACCTACAAAGAACTCAAACAAATTTACAAGAAAAAAACAAACAACCCCATCAAAAAGTGGGCAAAGGATATGAATAGACATTTCTCAAAAGAGGACATTCATACAGCCAACAGACACATGAAAAAATGCTCATCATCACTGGCCATCAGAGAAATGCAAATCAAAACCACAATGAGATACCATCTCATACCAGTTAGAATGGCAATCATTAAAAAGTCAGGAAACAACAGGTGCTGGAGAGGATGTGGAGAAATAGGAACACTTTTACACTGTTGGTGGGATTGTAAACTAGTTCAACCATTATGGAAAACAGTATGGCGATTCCTCAAGGATCTAGAAGTGTAAGTACCATATGACCCAGCCATCCCATTACTGGGTATATACCCAAAGGATTATAAATCATGCTGCTATAAAGACACATGCACACATATGTTTATTGCGGCACTATTCACAATAGCAAAGACTTGGAATCAACCCAAATGTCCATCAGTGACAGACTGGATTAAGAAAATGTGGCACATATACACCATGGAATACTATGCAGCCACAATAAAGGATGAGTTTGTGTCCTTTGTAGGGACATGGATGCAGCTGGAAACCATCATTCTCAGCAAACTATCACAAGAACAGAAAACCAAACACCGCATGTTCTCACTCATAGGTGGGAACTGAACAATGAAATCACTTGGACTCGGGAAGGGGAACATCGCACACCGGGGCCTATCACGGGGAGGGGGGAGGGGGGAGGGATTGCATTGGGAGTTATACCTGATGTAAATGACGGGTTGATGGGTGCTGACGAGTTGATGGGTGCAGCACACCAACATGGCACAAGTATACAAATGTAACAAACCTGCACGTTATGCACATGTACCCTAGAACTTAAAGTATAATTAAAAAATAATAATAAATAAATTAAATTAAATTAAATTAATAAATTTGCCGGGCGTGGTGGTGCATGCCTGTAGTAGCAGCTACTGAGGAGGCTGAGGCGGGAGAATCGCTTGAACCTGGGAAGCAGAGGTTGCAGTGAGCCTATATTACGCCAATTCACTCCAGCCTGGGCAACAAGAGCGAAACTCCGTCTCAAAAGAAAAAAAAAAAATACATGGAGGGAAAACAGCCTGGAGCCTGAATTCTGTCCAACAGCAGTTATAACCCTAGTTTTTCCAACATAAATATAAAGGCATCTTGCTCGTCTGGAAATAGGGAGAACCAGACCTATCTTCTTGAAAAAGAAAAATATACTTCTGCATCCTCTCAACTTATAACGAAGGAAATAAGATAGTTAATCAGCATCACTTGGGCATATTGCTATTATTTACTATCACTTTATTAAAATTAATAATTAATAAATTTACTGTAAAAACAGAGCCTGCCTGGCGCGTAGCACTCGATAAACGCTTTTTATTATTCTGCTTGTTGACGATGTTACCCCTCTTTTGGAGTACAAGGGGGCGGAATCGCAACGAGACCCCAGGACCCCGCGTGTGCGCGAGTCGGGGGAGCTGACCTGTGACAAACGTGCAGAGCTCTAGTCCCCAGCCACGCGGAGGCTGCGGGTTCACAGAAGCGCTGCCGCCCCCTGCCGCCGCGTTCACCCTGCAGTCACTGCTGGAAGCCGCACCCCCGGGAAGGGCTGCAAACCCACCCTGCCCCCAACACACCCGCGTTCCCTCTCTGCAGGCCGGTTCCATCCCCGCCCCCAGGTGGCCAAGCAAAGCCGCCTTCTAGCTTCCTCCCGACCCGGCGGCGCCTGCAGCTGCCTGGGGAGGGAGCCTCGCGGCTGCGCGAGCGGGTGGGCCGGTTGGCGGGTGGTCCGGGAGGCGCGCGGGCCGCAGGGCAGGAGGAAGCCGCCGGTAGGCGGGCGGGGAGAAGCTCCGCTGCGGGGCCCGAGCGGGCGCGCCCAGCCCTGCCTCTCTCCCTTCTCGAATCACAGACGGCCTGACTCACTCCTTTGTTTCTGGAAAGGATCTATCTGTACTAGCCTGAGGCGGAATTCACCCCGCCCGCACTCATCAGAAATCGTTTGCTTATTCTCTGCGCCCCTCCGTGCTCGCCTGGGACGCGGGCGGAATCCTGACGCAGGCTGTCAGCCGCAGTGACGGGTGACACCGGGTGAGCAGACCTGCGCGCCGCCTTCCCTGCGCGGACCGGCAGCAGGGCGTTCGGCGCGCACCGCTGCCCCCTCGTGGCAGGAGCAAGCATCGCAGCAGCGCCGACCCCACCGCCCACCTGCAGCACGGGGAGCGTCTCTTCTGGGTGTTTTTCAAAGGGAGCATTTTTACAGCTCCATTCAACTACTGGGATTAGGAGATGTGACTCCCAGGTTGATTACTAATGAATAAGAAGGGGTGTGGTCTGTGCGTGTATGTTCGTGTGTGCGTGTATGCGTGTGAGACAGAGAGAGGGAAGGGAGAACAACTGTAAGAGCATGTTTGTGGTGACAGGATAATGGAGAGGGGAGGAAGGAAGGGGTAAGATGAAAGAGATTAAAAAGCAAGAGAGGCAAAGTGACAGTGACGAGGGAAGAGAGTGACAGGGAAGGATGCAGAAAGAATGCAGGGAGCAACAGTTTGATGGGAAATGGGAGGGGACTTTTGCATGACAGAGAGGGGAGGATTTGACATCCTTGAGAGGTAAAGTTTCATTTTGGTGAAGTGAACCTTGTGAACATTCCAATATACCTCTCTCCTGTTTTACATCCCATTTTGTTTGGCAGCTGCTAGAAATGAGTTTCCATTTTTCTGTCTTGTTTTAATATTCTCATGTCTCCCACATCACTAAGATCATTAGAGGCAGAAACAATTACGCCATACATCCCCTGCATCTGACAGAACCCTCTGTGCGCGCTGGTTTATTAACTCCAGCCTTGCCCCTCTGCCATTAGCTACATCTGCTTTTGTTATTCTGATCCACGTTTCACCAGCATGCACACACACACTCTCTCCCTCTCTCCACTGACCTCTGTGGGCTCGCTTGTCCTTTGGGAAATAGACCAGTAGCTGCTCAGAATCCAAATGTATGTGACAAACACTCTTGAAAAGGCTTCTGCCACCTACTCATCAACCAACAAGCAAAACAAAGCCCCAACAGCAACAAATAGCCACAAAAAAAGGTTCTTCTGGATCGCATCTGTAACTCTTGACCTAATCCTTTCATTTTCCCTAGAAGAACAAAAGAGAGAGAGAGAGATTTTGCAGGGTCTGTGTTAGGCTATAGCTTGTTATGGTGGCAAAAAGGTTAAAAGGGATTTTCTATACCCCATTCTTAGTTACTATTTTGCCAACATTACCCCACACACAAGTGTGTATGTGGGGGTCACATTTAGAAAGTCTGGACAGGATGATAAAAATTGTTTTGGCAGAAGATAAATCATTGCATATGGGCGTGGGCAGTAATGCCCAAACTCATTTACCGTAACAAATGGTTTCATGAAAATATTTTGGTCAGTACAGCTTATTTTGGCATACTGAGAGGTGGTTGCCTATCTGTGGGATTGCACAGACAGGATGGACATCTTGTGGGTCAGCATTGCTTAATTCATTCAGAGGGAGCTCTCAGGAGAGTGGCCATCCTCGGTGTTTGACCTTCATACTGAGGCATGCCCAGGGATTATTGAGGAAAGAAATTCAATTTGGAGATAAACCATTCTTTTGTAATTTTAGTAAATGGATTATGATGCACATAAGCAACAGGAAGAGGAAAATGCATTGGGACTTCCAAATACAAAACCTTTCTCTGACATGGTTATATCAGAGGGGAAGAGTTATAATATTTTTGCCTCAATCAGTTGTTGTGAAGTTCAAAAGAGATAATGTAGGTGGACATGCTTTGCAAACTCAGAGGATGCTCCCTGGAGTAAAGGCAAAACAATGCCATGGAGAAAAAGGATGTTTGCCACAAGTGTTTCCAAACCAATTAACTATGTTATCTTCAAATCATTAAATAATTTTTTAATTATCCTCTTAACATGCGAACATTTACGTTTCACTTCCCTAGTTTCCTTTGTATTCCTCCATTATATGTCTTTCTGCTTGAATCTGTTTAGTGCATTTGTTTAGGATCCTTCATCAGGGTTTCAGCCAAGGAACCCCTACTCTTAGTTGGGGTTCATTGACGCTGTGACCAAGTTGAGTCTACAGTAGCAGTCAATGAGTGCTGCTCAGTTCCCTGCTCACCTGCTCAGATCCATGCTTGGCTGCTGTGCCCTACAGGGAGCTCATCACAAAGCACTTATATGTGTCTGTGAATCTAGGTCTTTATGGGATGGGGATGGGAATTGCATTTTCTACTGATAGTAGAAATGCAGTGATTATATATATATAATATATATATATATATCACACACATATATGTATACTGCATATATATACACACATATATCCATATATGTATATAAAATCTCACAGTACATATATTCTCCTACCCTGACACACACCTACCAATGTTTCTTACCCCTACACACAAAATTTATCACTTTATAAGACTCAGTGGTTTGCGTTCATATTTGGAGTGAGAGTAGAATATATGTCTCTATAGTAACTATCACCGTAGGGTTGAAAAGTGAGAACATTTAACAAAATCTCACATAGAGCTTGCTCTTTGAATTAGTTTGCTAGGACTACCATAACAAAATACCACAGTGCAGCTGCCTTAAACAACAGAAATGTATTTCCCACAGTCCTGTCTGGAGGCTGGAAGTCTAAGATTAAGATGTCAACAGGTTCATTTTCTCCTGAGGCCTCTCTCCCTGGCTTGCAGATGGCCACCTGTTCATGGTGTCCTCACATGGCCTTTCCCTCATGCATGCATATTGCTATGTCTCTTCTTTTCATAAGGACACCAAACAGCATGGATTAGGAACCAGTCTTAATTGATTCATTTAACCTTAATTCCCTCTTTAAAAGGCCCTATCTCCAAATAAGAGTCATAGATTTTGTAAGGTACTAAGGGTTAGGGTTTTGACATACAAATCTGGTGGGACATAATTTACTCCATAAGATTCTCCAAACATATTCACATGGGCTACTGAGAGTAGTCTTCCAGGTTCCACAGGGATAGAGAAGTCTGTATCAGAAACAGCACTCATATTAGACGCAGAAATCCCAGAGATTGGGTGCTGGAGTCCTATTATTCAGCTGACTGTGTGATCTCAAGTCAGATAGTTAATTTTCTGAGGCTCAATTCACCTTGCCTGTGAAACATGAGCTAACTGTTAGTGTTTTGCCATTATTATTAATTATGATTACATGTAATTATTAGTATTCGGTTGCCTAAGATAGCTGTATGAAGAAGTTCTGTGAAATGATATGTACTGCTTCATTGCACAGCATTTTTATAGTTAATTCTCTGGCAACTTTTCTTAGTGTTTGGGAGACAATGTAGTGTTTAAGAGCAATGTCTGTAAAGGCAACAGATCTGAGTTTGAATTTCAGTCCATTTACTTCTTGTCTTAGTCAATTTTGTTAATGAACAGACATTTTTTGGCTTATTGTTGTGAAGGCTGGGAAGTCCAAGACTGAGGGACTGCACCTGGCAAAGGCCTTCTTGCTGCATCATCCTCCTTTCATAACCAACCCACTCCCACAAAAACTGCACTAATCCATTCACCCTTATGACCTCATCACTACTCATTAGGCCCCACCTCCCAACACTGTTACTTGGGGGATTAAGTTTCCAACACATGCCTTTAGGGGAACAGATTCAAACCATAGCACTTCCTTGGGTAATTATTTAATTTTAAAAGATCCAGTTTTCTTTTGTGTAAAATAGGACCAATAATATAAACAACAGACAGAACTAATATGAAGATTAAGGAAAATAATACAATAAAATGTGAGGGCTTGGGCCCAGCATGGTGGCTCATACCTGTAATCTTAGCACTTTGGGAGGCCAAGGCGGGTGGATCACCTGAGGTCGGGAGTTCAAAACCAGCCTGACCAACGTAGTGAAACCCTGTCTCTACTAAAAATACAAAATTAGTCGGGCATGGTGGCGCATGCCTGTAGTCCCCGCACTTTGGGAGTCCAAGGTGAGTGGATCACCTGAAGTCGGAAGTTCGAAACCAGCCTGACCAACATGGCAAAACCCCGTCTGTACTAAAAATACAAAATTAGCCGGGTGTGGTGGCGCATGCCTGTAATCCCAGCTGCTCGGAGACTGAGGCAGGAGAATCACTTGAATCAGGGAGGCGGAAGTTGCGGTAAGCCGAGATCACGCCATTGTACTCTTGCCTGGGTGACAGAGCAAAACTCCATTTAAAAAAAAAAATGTGAGGGCTTGAAAATAGTTTATCATTATCATTAATTTATTTCTATAAACTCTTTCCCTTTCCTCTTTCCTCTTAGCACAACTGAACTTCCACATGGAGTTCAGTTCTATTCCTGATTTGAGTTTTGTAAATAATCTTTGTGGTATTCTTTTGTGCCAATGACAGCAGTTTATCCTTCAGTTGATCTTTTTGCCTCTTCTTCGTTTCCCCCAGCCAGCTTTCAATGGATGGAGCTTTGGCCTTCTGTGACGATAGGACAAGCATTCATATACTTACTTCCCTTGGCGGATCTCTCATCTCCTTTCCATTAAAGTAATCCCTTGGTATACCACATACTTGAGTCTTAGTCATTTCTTTCAAGATGCGATGGCGACTTGTTGGCATAATTTCATCTCACTTATACATTTTCACACACATTCTTCTCAACCTGAAGTTTGAGTAAGCTGGGTAGAGATGAGGACAAAAACAGTATTCGCCTTCAATCACCACGGCGTCCCAGCACCTAGCTCGGTGCCAGCCAAATAATAAGAACCCACAAATATTTGGGTAATGAATGAGTAAATGGGCTGTGTGTTGACAAGAGAGTAGCTGAAACACTAAACCCATTGGTGTTTTAGTGGCAGTTACTAAGTGGGGAGAATTCCAGAGGGAATATTGATGGAGGACAGTGTGAAGCTTAAAAACCAAGGAAACACTGACATGGAGGCGGGTGTGTGTGTGTGTGTGTGTGTGTGTGTGTGTGTGTGTGTGTGTATGTTTGCATATGTGTGTGTGAGAGAGAGAGAGATGTTGAGAGAGTAGCAGGAAGTGCAGTTCAGAATCAAATAGCTTAAAGGAAAAGGAGGGATTGGGACATCATCCATGTTAAAGGGTTCTGAGAAGCTGCCTTTTGATTCACAGAGGGTGTTCAGAGCCCCATGTTTTAGTGACCCCAGTTCCACCTAGACCCAGCTCTAGGCATAATGTGTTTGGCAAAATGACACGACAATGAAAGGGTCATTAAAATACTTTATTTGTATCATGAAAAGATTGACTTACAAGTCTTCATTAAATATTTGCCTTCCTAGCCAGACATAAGCTCCATAAAGACAGGATCTGGCCCGCAGGGAGCAAGTGGACTGGCATGGTACCTGGCCCCTAGCAGTTCCTTCATGAAGATTTCAGAATGACCAAATGAGTGAACGCACAGCACAGGCATCTGTGTATTTGCCGCTCTCCAGGGTCTTTTCCACTATTCACACAGAAAAACGTGTTAACTATTGTGAAGCAGCCTTGTTATCTGTAGCTGCCACACACTTCTCAATGACCTTCCTTTTTCAAGTTGAGTTTTGCACCATGTCAACAAGTAGCAGCTTTCTATCATCAAATTGTTTGTCCATCATTACTTTCTTTTCTTGTCCTCACTACAACACACATGCCCATCTCAAATTAGTTCCATTGTTACTTAGGTAATAATATTTTAGGGTGTCTTTACTTCAGAAAGAATGATGTATTTAGCAAATGTTATAGATATAGGAGGTTTTAAGTGGGACTAAATGCAGCAATTAATGCTAATGAGTCTGCTGTTAGCATGTAATATTCTTGGTGTTATAATCATGCATCACCGAATGTGAAGCCTCAGTTTGTGCAACAGATGCCGATCTTAATGGCTATATTCTCTTCCCATGGATAAGCTAGCTTTAGTTAAATGTACCATTAAGAATAACCATTTAAAATGTTAATGAAAACAGTGATTATAACCACCAAGATTTTTTTTCTTTTTTTAACTTCTGGCTCTCTCACTTTTTATTTTCAAAAGGACTTTGGGAAGGTGAGAAACTTATTGCCTATGTATGTTATTTTAAATAGGGAAAGCCGATACAGTTTCTGTTCACAGCAGCCCTGAGGCTGCATGCCTATGTTATTAACACCAAATGTACTTGGAGACTAACTCTCCTTTGTTCTCATTTGTCATTTCTTCTAAATATTCATTTAGGATGTAAGATAGAATTGGGTAAGTAGGATCCTTGGCAGTCCAACTAGTTGGTAAACAAATATTTTGTCTTCCTGAAAGTATCATCATACTATCACAAATTAAGACTGAAAAGGGAAAAAACACCAGGATGTTGATATTTAAGAATAAATACTTTTCAGAACAACAATAAAAAGGCTGGATTAGGCTTTATCGCTGGAAAATGGAGTTTGTGAAACAAAGAAGTAATAGATGCATAGCAAGAGCTCTGTCTCTTTCCACATTGTGTCACTGGTTATAACTTGAGACAGATTCTGCAAGCCTTAGAACATGGATATGCAGTGAGAGTGAGGTTTAGGTAGAGAAGCCTTTGTGTGTTGGGAGTGCCATATGTATTGAATGCATATGACCCCTGTCTCCCTTTGACTCACTTCTTGGCTGGGCCACATGACTCATTAGGCCTGGTAGGTTCAGGGCAGTGTAGCAGGTGGGGAAGGGCTAAGTGAAGAGGGGCTGACTAGACCTGGGGAGCGTGTTTATAATGAGCTTTTTCAAATGTACAACTCAACTCCCTTGCACCTAGGAAGTGTCTTCATTCAGAAGGAGTTCTCAGTTCTTTCCCTGGGGAGCTGTCTTGATTCTGGGAGTTTTATTTGTTTTGTTTTCCTTTGAGAATTGGCCCAAATATTAATATATCTGGGTAAATCAATGCTACTTCAAGGCTCTGTAATCTCATGATTGTTAATGTAGAGCCTCGGGGTTTATATATTAAGAATAATAAGTGCAGGTTGAGTTAACTGTCTAAGAGCCAGAAAATAGAGAGGAATGTTTAGAGTCCAAGGGTTAATACGATAAAGATTTCTGAATGAGGTCTGTGGTTGCAGCAGTTGAGGTAGTGCTGTATCACTTATTTTTCAGTGACAATTGCCTGGAAGCTTCTGATGACGCTTACTTAGGGCTGCCCAGGGTTGGAACTGCACTATTTCTCTTAACCTGACCAGCATCCTCTCCCACTTCCTGAGTTTCTGATCAAGGTCCATCTCTGATGTTTGTTCCGACTAGTAGACACATCTTTTTTTGGGCAGGCAGAACCTGAGACAGAGGTTTCTTTGTTTGTTTGTTTGTTTTTGCAATAGGGGGTCTTTGCTGTAAGATTAATTTCTAATTTGATCTAGGAAACCAGGCAGGGGCAGGGTGAGCAGGTAAAATGATAAGGATAGTAAGTAAAGATAACAAGGCTGAGTCAAATTGTTTTACTTCCTGTGATGGTTAATACTGAGTGTCAACTTGATTGGATTGAAAGATACAAAGTGTTGATCCTGGGTGTGTCTGTGAGGGTGTTGCCAAAGGAGATTACCATTTGAGTCAGTGGACTGGGGAAGGCAGACCCACCCTTTATCTGGGTGGGCACAATCTAATCAGCTGCCAGTGCAGCTGAATATAAGCAGGCAGAAAAATGTGAAAAGAGAGACTAGTCTAGCCTCCCAGGCTACATCTTTCTCCCGTGCTGGATGCTTCCTGACCTTGAACATCAGACTCCAAGTTCTTCAGGTTTGGAACTTGGACTGGCTTTCCTTGCTCTTCAGCCTGCAGATGGCCTATTGTGGGACCTTGTGATCGTGTGAGTTAATAATAAACTTCCTTGTTTTAAAAGCACATGGCAAATCAGTAGCACCTTACATTCTGTGGTAGCACCTGAGAATGGTTGGGTTTTAAAAGGTGAGTTAGAAGATGTCCCTCAATGAATGTTCTCGGACACAGTCCCCAGTGCTCACCATAGATCCTCAACAGTTTGAAATCCATTGACCAGGACATAGCTTTGACTGATAAAAGGATATCCCAATTGGCCAGTAGCCAGTCTGGAGAACAGTAGAGAATAATTTAGAAAGGAAAGTGAAGAGAAATTCATTTCCTCTTCATACCAACAAACAGTAAGACTTCAGTCTTGGGCTTACAGGCAACCATATTCTCCACGTTTGTGTAATAATTTTCTTTTTAGCAGGTGAGGGAGAGATACACTTTTTGTTTCATAGATTTGGATTCAGGTATCCTCTACAGCTATGGTGAGGTTACAGTGATTGATGATAGAAAAGAATTTCAGGTATAGTGGGTTGGTGTAGTTGGTTGAATTGGATACAACTTAATTCTATATTGACAAATATTTGAAAACTCCTTTAGAATCATAGACCCACTTTCTTTTGAGCTCTTACATGCTCATTTAGGCATACTTTAAAATAGATGGATGTAAAGGTACTATAAAATGGAAGCAGAGCAGAAAGAATTTCTTCTGAGGCACTAATGATAGCAAAGCCTCAAGGTTGTGTTGACTTTGTAACCCTGAAGCTTCTATGGCTTAAGAGAAATAAAATCTCAGGCCATCTTGGAAAACTTAGAGACTCCAAGTAATTTTTTTATAGATTGGTAATATAAGGTATTGTAGCAGGACGAGCTGCAGACAAGAACCCCTCAAACACTGAATTGTAGAAGGAAAGGGCTTTATTCAGCTGGCAGCATCGGCAGACTCATGTCTCCAAAAACCAAGCTCCCCGAGTGAGCAATTCCTGTTTCTTTTAAGGACTTAAAACTCTAAGGGGGTCTGTGTGAGAGGGTTGTGATCAATTGAGCAAGCAGGCTGTACGTGACTGGAGGCTGCATGCACCTGCACCGGTAATTAGAACGGAACAGAACAGGACAGGGATTTTCACAGTGCTTTTCTATACAACGTGTTTAATCTATAGATTGCATAACCGATTAGGCCAAGGGTGGATCTTTAACTACTAGGCCCAGGGTATGGCGCCGGGCTGTCTGCCTGTCTGCCTTTCATTTCTGCCTTTTAGTTTTTGCTTCTTTTTTTCTTTGGAGGCAGAAATTGGGCATAAGACAATATGAGGGGTGGTCTCCTCCCTTAGTATATGATAAAGAATGGCTGACTTTTGTCCTCAGGTCTTGGGAGATAAGCTGTAATTCCCAAGGATTTTCCAAGAAAAAGTTCTTTTTTTCATTATTCATGTTGAGCTCCTTGGATCACACCTAATAGCATGTGCCAATAAGATGACTCAGGGTGGGCCGGCCATGGTGGCTCATGCCTGTAATCCCAGCACTTTGGGAGGCCGAGGCAGGTGGATCACGAGGTCAGGAGATGGAGACCATCTTGGCCAACATGGTAAAACCCCCTTCTCTACTAAAATACAAAAAATTAGCCAGGAGTGGTGGCATGTGCCTGTAATCCCAGCTACTCAGGAGGCTGAGGCAGGGGAATTGCTTGAACCTGGGAGGCAGAGGTTGCAGTGAGCTGAGATCACGCCACTGCATTCCAGCCTGGCGACGGAGCAAGACTCTATCTAAATAAAATAAAATAAAATAAATAAAATGACTCAGGGTGGGCCCCTAGATAGTTTATACTAACTCGATGACTCAGGACAGTGGCTGCACATATTAGAAAGACCACCCGTGTAACTCAGTACTGAGGCATTGAATCACATGATATCAGCCTGACCTCTGGGCAGGGGAGGAGACTTGGACATTCAATCAATCATGCCTAGGTAATGAAATCTAGAATCAAAAACAAAAAGTCTAGATGCCTGGTTGGTGATACTGTTTGTTGTCACTTATTAGTGTGCTAGAAGGTTATTACTTCTTCAGTCCACAGGAAGAGGACAATAGAAACTCCCCCATACTTGGGACTCTCTTAGACCTTACCCTATATGCCTCTCCCTTTGACTGGTTCTGATTTGTATTCTTTGCTATAGTAAGATTGAAATCCTAAGTATAATTCCCTTAGTTCTGTGAGTCATTCTAGCAAATTATTGAATTTAAAGGGTAGTAAGAACCCTGGATTTGAAATGATAGAAATGAGAGTGGTTTAAGAACCCCAACCTTGCAGCTGAGGTTTGAAGTGAGAATAGTCTTTGAAGTGAGGCTGTGTCTTTAACTTTGAGTTTGAAAAACTCATTGCAGAAGAACATTTTTAGAGTTTTTTGTTTTTTTGTTTTTGTTTTTTCTTTAATAAAATTCAAAATGTGGAGAGATTGGGCCCTTCATCTGTTTCTTTTGGCCAGAGGGGTCTAGGAATTTTGTTTCTGTTTGAGATCCTTTTCCCATTATTGAAACCCATCATGAGTGCTCATTCTTCCATTCTATCCCCCAGCCACCCCAACTTGGGATTAATTCTCATAGAGGTGTTTCAAATCCACTTTGACTCCTAAGAGTAGAACTTCAGATGCTCCCAGTGACTTCTGATGTATGATTAGCCAACCTCACCTCTTTGGATGATAGATTGCTTATTTCTCATTTTTTTGTGTGTGTGTCCTGTGTAATGCAATAGGGATTCTATAGAGATTCAGGAAACATTTCGTGAAGATAATAGCTCTCAGCAGTAAAGAAAACAACCTGCATTTTTGTAAGTAGAAATAATAGGTGGCTGTAGAAGGTACCTTAGTTCCTTCTACTGCTATAGGTAGCATCTCATTAAAACTAACCCTTAAAAATAACCACTACTATGGAGACTTTAAAGAAAAAGCATATTTTCTAACGTTTTTGGTATCATAACCCAAGGTCGCAGTCAAGTCTAACAAACGTAAGTGTCTTAATACTTTATTTATAACATTTCAGTGGTAATTTATACTTATTTCTTTTGGTCCCTTAAGGGGTGGGGGGGTGGAACACGTTCACAGAACCTCTTTGCTTAGGTGAAGAAAATTCTTGTAAATTCCACATTCGTTTCTGTGACAGAAGACTCATTGTTAGAACGCCTTCAAGTGATTTTTCAGTATTTTTTCTGCCCTTCCCTTACATGATACTCATTATCATAGGCTTCATTTTCTATTTTATTCATGAAAACCTCCAAGAAATAGTGCAGTCAACCACATGATCACTGACTCAGGTCAATGAAGACACATCTCCTTTTCACGTTTATTTCGTTTTAAGATCACAGAAGAGCAGAGCATTCATACGTGTAAAGTAACAGAAGAGAGAAACAGAATTTAAATACATTTAAAAAGAAAAGAAAAAAAGCATTTTTTAATTTTAATTTTTTTTTTTTTTAAACACACACACTGCGCTTTTTATTTCCTTCACAGAGCTAGTACCCAGGGAAAAAAATCCACCCAATAAACAAAAATGAAAATCCTTGAATAAGAAAAAAACCCAAACAAAAAATGGCCATGTGTTTGTTCTGATCTTCAAGGGAAGATCAGTTCATGTCTACAGGGCTGAAAAAAGGAATATATTTATATATATATTTATATGTATATAACACTGTTAATAAGGAGAATTCTAACCAAGAGCAGGATTTATACACCCTTCAGTAGAGCAGTGAGAAGGAAGGTGGGGAGCGTTGGGAGATGGGGGAGGGAGTTGGAAGTGTTCTCCTTTGCTTCTCTCCCCCTGAATTTCTTCCCTTTGACCTCCCCACTCCAAGTAAATACTTAGGGAGCAGAACTTGGCCACAGTTCACCAGGATGAACAATTTCCATTCTCTGGTGAAGAGCAAATACCTAGGGAAGTGGGTTCAAAAGAGGCTCCTGGTAGCTTGGGATTGCTGCAGCGTGCCATGAAGCTAGGACTTCCATGGGTTTTCTTCACTTGCAGGAAGCATATTTGTACTGTGCCTGGCCTTACACAGGGAGGGCTTGTGCAGAGAAGAATGTGGCTGTAGAAGTAGATCCAGGAGCACTGCCCAAAAAGAGGTACTTCTGAAATGACCATGAAAACAGGGAGTTTTCCCATGGACAGGTCATTCTCCCACTTAGAGAGAGCTTCATAAGTACTGTAAGCACGTCATATATCCTTACCTACACAAAGTGATGTGATGCTGGGAAGTGATGAACGAACCCTACTCTTTAGTGCCTGGAAACTCCAATGCCTTCTGTTCTTTCAGACAATAAAATCAAAGGACAACTTTGGATAGATGCTAACCTGAGCCTCTAGGACAGCTTGGGACAAGAGGATCTGTGCTCAAATGCATCCAGAACATGGCACAAGAAAATCATTCCTTATTAATTGCTTGAGAAATCATCCTTTCTGCTTACCCTCTTCTCAGAGAACCTAACTTTCACATTTGGTTTTGGCCTTCACAACAATTCATACTGTCTTCAACTCTGTAACCTCCTAAATTGTGTTTATTTTTGTTTTATTTTCAGCTTGTCTTCTTTAAATAGAATTGACTTGTACTTTTTGAAAACAGTACTTGTTTTCTCTCCATCTATTTGCTTTATTTCATAGCCTATAATTCAAGCTTTGGGAAACTTATTCCATGAGAAATTCCTTCCAAAACAAAATGTATTGTCTTGCCCATTTCTCACAGATCAGCCTTTGAACCTGCCTGGGACCACATGCTTACCGCCATCAGCACAAGCAAAGAGTTTCCAAGGACACACATTTACTGTAATGAGGTACTTGGCCCAGGATGAGAGAAAACTAATGTTTCCTTTCTTATGCACAACGTCCTCATTTGTTACATGCATAATACCCAGTCTGGCTATTTTCCTTCCTATGAAAGATTATTAGAATATGGTTCCACATTTAGGTTTTACAATATTATAAACAAGGAAACAACCCCAGCTATGTCAGTGTCCTTAGTGTAATTTGAATGTGTCCCTTCTCTACACTGCTATGAAGTTTTGATCAGAAGAAATTTACAGACCCAGTCCAGAGTCCCTGTATTCTAGCAGTTTTGGGTTTAGAAATGAAGACAGTAGAATGATAGTTCTGAGAAGTGATGAGAATACAGAGACCAAACGAGAGATAACAAACAGCTGCTGTTTACAAACAGTGCTGGGCACAGCACTAAGTGAATATTAAATTCTTATTCAGAATAAAGGTTAGAGTTGAAAGAGATTTTAGAGAGGTCTACCAAATCCCTCACTTTCAGGATGAGAAGACCAAGACTCAGGAAGGTTAAATGACTTGCCAATGTCTCACAGCTTTATTTGTGGCCGAACTTGGGGTTCGAACCCAATTCTCCTGACTCCCAATTCAATACACCTTCTACCCGCCTTTAAGTTGTCATTTATCTTAGATGATGAGGAAGCAGGACCAAGAAGACACTTGGGAGTTGATACAACAGACACATGAGCCCTTAAAACTCCTTCCTCTCTGTTTTTTTTTTTTTTTTTTTTTTTTTCTTTCTCTTAGGTAGATTAGTGCATTTAAAGCCTGAAGTTAATTTGACCTAAAATTTTTCTAAGTCTTTGCAGAAAGTTCACTTGTTTCCTGAAATCATCTCCTTGATGATTTTTTATGTAACAGTTGTTCATATTGTAGGAATGATATATATGTCATCCTGTTACACGCATCAGGCACTTCAAAAAGACTCCAAGAGAACATGCCTGAGAGAGATAACTCCCAATTAAAAATGATTCAGTCCCTCATTTGCAATATTCAGGATAAATATGTGGAAACATTAGGCTACCAGATAAAGTAAAGGTAGTTATTTCCTAGGGTGACTCAGCAAGATATTTCTCGAGGATATCACATTTTTTATATCGCACAATTTCTTAGAATCCAGATGGCAAGCTGTCTCACTGCTTTTGTTGAATGGAAAATAAAAACTGAGTAATATTTTGCTCATCAAGGTTTAGGTCACTTCCTTGGAGCTATTTGAGTAAGACATCTTAGATGGTGAGAAAGGATTAAAAAAGAAGATATCTGGGAGTGGATACAGTAGGCACATAGCCCTTAAAACCCTTCCCTCTCTTTTTCCCTTTATTTCCTTTGCTTTGGGGTCGGGTGAGACAACTACAGCAACAGTTGGGACAATCTCCACTTAGATCCTGAAAGACCAGAGAGGTGAAGAGCAGGATATAAACCTTCAACTGTTCCTGTGGGTCTGCTTCCTTTTCTAAGGCAACCTCGTATTTGGAGCTTTAGTCATAATTCTTCCCATTCTGAACTGTGAAACATTTCGGTTTTTATTTATTTTTATTTGATTTTTTTTTTCCTTAAGAATCATAGGATTAGCAGTAGTTGGGCACTGCATGAAAAATGAAGTTTACATAGTTTATATTATGTACATAAACTAGTGATTTACATTGATTTACACATGATTGGTGCCTAATTTATTAATCAGCACGCAGTATGTAAATGTGCTGAAAAGAAATCAAGGTTTAAAATAAGTTTTCCATAATATTCATAAACATTTTCGCTGGTGTAAATGTTAAACCTAAACCCAACGTTAACACCAGCTTCCTTGCCAAGAGAAAAGTGATGTACATTGCTGGGTGAAAACAAATTCTTTCCTAAATTTTGGTTGGCGACATTTGAACAGCATAGCTACATGCAAATGAGAATAGTTTACTTCTTTTCTGCTAGTATGCACATAAATGTAAACTCCATTTTGCATTTAGTGAGATGTTTACAGATATTATGCCAACCATGATGGAAAATTTACATCACTGAGGCAAATGCAGTCTTTGGAGAAGAAATATTCTAAACATTTAAGCAAGGGAGGAGGCTTCCTAAACTGCACTTTTGTTTCTTAATTCAAGGTCTTATCTCACCATTTTTGTGGTATGTTTCATATTTGTCTTCAAAATATTAATAGTTTATGTAGGTCAGATATAGCATTGTACTTTCATTTCTCTTAAAAAATGATACTGGTAACCAAGACTAAATGCAGGCTAAAAGTTTATGAGGATGAAAAGAAAAATGAGGACATGGTTAATCCCGTTATACATGTTTGACAAGCAAATTTCTTTTTGGCAAATAATTACAAAATGGAAAAAGTGGGGTTCTATGTCTTTCCACATGAGCATAGATTTTTTTTTTCCAAACAACCAAATTCAGTACTTTTCTTCCTTTTAAGTTCAAAACATTATTCTTAATTTGTCTTATAATACACACATTATTGTAAATATAGCATCTATAAAGATAAGATAAAAAAAATACACACACATATATATTATTGTTTTCCACAAATAATTCGAGCCCTGCAAAGAACAAAATGAAAAATTCAGGGAGACTAGCCAATAGAAACAGTGAAACCACAACCAACTCAGGGATGGAATCTGTGACTCTGGAGGATTCAAGAAGCTCACAACTTGGTAAAGTAATAACTCAAATAATTTCATGCTGAGGAGTTTAGCTTTTGTGTGCAAAGGAGGTAAGTCCATTTTTGAAGGAGAAACAGATTTTTGTTTGGTCCTCCAAGAACGTGAAAATCACGAGTACTTTTACAAGGTCTCTATGAATAGTCCCAGTAGTCTGACTACGTAGTAAAAAAATGCCCATGGCAAGCGAGAAGTCTGTCTGACTTGGAAGAGAAGGCAAAGGTCAATGGGGCAGTCCTTCCTGACAGAAAACACATACGGTTTTCTATAAGCCTTAGTTCTTTTAAGACAGGGGAATTTTATGTCTCAAAACAAGCAAGACTTTTTATCCAACAAGGCAAAACCTTTGCTCAACAATTGCACAGAGCATGATTACAATTCTGCTGTTGTAAAACCCTGGATAGTTCTCATTCTTCAGGAAGCGCCCTGGGTCAAAGTCATTTCTGTTCTTGTCAACTGAAAGTTGGGTCTAAGGGTTTTTTTTTTTTTTTTTTTTTTTTTTTTTTTTTTTTTTTTGAGAAGGAGTCTGGCTCTGTCGCCCGGGCTGGAGTGCAGTGGCCAGATCTCAGCTCACTGCAAGCTCTGCCTTCCGGGTTTACGCCATTCTCCTGCCTCAGCCTCCCGAGTAGCTGGGAACACAGACGCCCGCCACCTCGCCCGGCTAGTTTTTTGTATTTTTTAGTAGAGACGGGGTTTCACCGTGTTAGCCAGGATGGTCTCGATCTCCTGACCTCGTGATTCGCCCGTCTCGGCCTCCCAAAGTGCTGGGATTACAGGCTTGAGCCACCGCGCCCGGCTAAGGATTTTGTTTTACGAATGGTGGAGTTTTACTTTGTATAGAAAGGATATTAAATATATTAGCCACTCAGATTGATGAATTTCACTCCTCTCAGTATATTATTTCCAACCAGTTGGTGCTTTTCAGTGCAGGGTTTCAAGCTTTGATTACCAAGGGACAAGATTCTTGAAGGAATTTATTCCAATATGATTAACTAAATTCCAAGAAGTCTTACGTTGAGACTCAGTGATTTCTTGGTGTCAGTCTTCTGGCCCTACCTTTTCCTGACCTTTTTCTAAACTATATTTTCCTCCATTGTTCACATTGCTTAGGGAACACTTTCAATCCTATGAGATTTCTGGGGACAATGTTTTCTCTGAAACAGGAGCCAGAAGCAAATTTTTAAAATTCCCAGATCCTGCTAGAGATATAGGCAAACACCACATTTAAATATTTGTTTAGTTATGTTTAATATATGGTTCATTATATTAAAACCGAGGGAACAAATGGTGCTGACATGGCAGAGACATTTATTTCAATGGAGAAGTTCCTCTCATGAAACCAAGACCTTGTTCTCACGATAAAGTGGAGACAATAAGAAAGCCAGGTATATAATTAAGGCCTGTGACATGCCATGGGGATCTGTTCCTGAAGCTAATACTAACATCCAACTTAACTCTTCTACTTTTCTCTTCCTGTGTATCTTTAAATTAGCATGCACTTTTCTAAAGCCACACACTTAAGCGTGTGACTGCCTCTTCAATTTATGGGGAATGCTTATTATTAAAGATGATACCCTTTATTCTTGAACTAAGAAGACCAAACTGTTAAGAGAAATACCTGATTGTCAATAAATTGATGCTGCATAGGAATATGGCTCACCTTCCCTATATTTTACTAGCTACCTTCTTGGTTGAGAATTTGTTTTCTCCCCTATGTCAGAATCTGCTATAAACACTCTTAACTATCCCCAAGCTGAATTTTTCCTTGTTTCAAGTCTAAACTGCCAAATCATGAAAGAAGGCTGTGATAAGCTTCTAAAACAAACAATACAATCCCTTAGAAGAAATTAACAATGCTACTTAGATCTTTCTCCCTCCTTCCTTCCTTTTTCCTCTCTCCCTCCCTCCCTCCCTCCGTCCCTCCCTCCCTCTCTTCCTTCCTTCCTTCCTTCCTTCCTTCCTTCCTTCCTTCCTTCCTTCCTTCCTTCCTTCCTTTCCAGTTACAAAGTTTCACATTTTATATCATGTAACAGCTATTTACAAGGTTCCAACTTAACGACAAACCATATTTGGCTCTACAAGATTATATTCAAATATAATCTCAAAATAATCCTCTGTCCTCTCATGAACTGAACCACTTTCAATGCCTACTATTGTGTAAGTGAGAGCAAGGGTTGCTTTTCTGACAAAGATATCTACATGCAGAGAGCCGGCTCTCTCTGCAAGACATTTCCTAAGAAATCCTTCTGGTGATGTGGTAACACCAAGCTTTGTGGTACTCATAAAATTTCTGTCTAAATTTATTACAAGTTGCCCAGCAATTTTGGTTAAGGACCTAGATCACATTTCAGTGTTAATGTCAAGATGACTCTTACAGATGTAAATTTAAATAGAGCAGGGAAGGTGAATATCATGCAATTTTTAGCACCCTGGCATAGGATAACAGTGGACCACCATGAACAGTGATGCTGCAAACACCATCAGTGAAACAGAACAGGGATTATGCAGGCAACCAAATAAAATGTTAACCTAGAACACTGGGAAAAACATCTGCAGAGGAGCACAAGGAATGGACTGCTTTTCATTATGGCCAATGCTCTGTATTAGAGCTCTGACAGTATCTCCAGAATACGGTAGGAGCCTGGGCATCTGTTGACTTTTTCTGCCTTGCTCACTTTCACTGTATTTTATCTGAAATAGGAAACAATCTCTGCTCAGGGGAATTCATGGGACAAATGTTATTTGAAGATTAGGGAGGAGGTAAAACAGGGCTGCTTAGGATCTCCAAGTGGTTCATCATTCTTCCACTGGGAGTTGACACTTGGAGACCTTCCTGTTTCTGGGGATTTACTCAACACATGCTGCTCATTTTCGCAGCAGAGCAGGGCCCACCCTGTTAAAAGCCAGGAAATATATGAATCCCTCAGACTCATGAAACGAGAGTAAAATCTGAAATTTTCTCTCCTAGGGCACCTCATCCATGTCATAATTCCTTATATTGTTTGCTTACCCCATCGATAGTAGGCACTTTCATTTACAGTGATATTCTGAGTGACTCCCCACTCGGTTCTGATGATGGGACTAGGAGGAATATGGGGTCCTGCCCTTGGAAGGGGCACAGCTTGGTTTGAATACACACTGATGCCATGTGACAGCCATGGATGAGAGGAGGACTCTGCTCCTTGCCTCTTTCCCCGCCATCTCCCCCAGCAACTTGTTACAGCCGCATCTCACAATTACAATGCAGGACAGTATCTACAGCACAATGAGTCTATGTACACATGGACCATTCCCTTGGCATGCTTTAGAGAGAGACACACACACACGCTCACACACGTACACCCACATGAGAGCGAAAGACTTGAGCACACACGCACAGTGGAGAAAATTAAAATGACACTTCCTAGCATTTGCGGCATGACTAGTGCTCTGGGGAGGGAGTGGGGGTGAGGAGAGGTGAGGGAGGAAAGGTGGGTAAAAAGGGAGTATCTAGGGTGGGTGTGGGGGAGATAGAACACACTGGAGGGAGAGGGGATATCTCTAAAGTTGGAGAGATAGTGGAGGAAGGAAAGCCAGAGAAAGGCTCAACATAAGATTCCATTGATAGTCTGAAGTGGCTACAAGTCAGCTCAAATGAAAAACAGAATTAAAAGGTTATGGAAATATAAACACCAAAGGCAAGACCTTATTTTTTTCCCCACAGATGAAAAAAGATGAAGGAAGGAAGGATAAAGTGTGTGTTGGGGGCTTAATATCCATCTGGTTCTTCTCTTATTTTTACAGCATCCGGATGTCCTTAGTGTAGTGTAGTCTTTACACAGCATACATTTGCTTAGTAGATATAAACATATCCTGGTAGAACCTTCTCCATCCTGAATGATACATAAATTTTTAATGATGGACTGTGAAATTATTTTAAATGTTGCATTTTCTTCTTCATTTTCTTATTTCCCCCTTCATGTATAAACACACAAAGTTGTGAAATAAACGGTCTCCCCCCATCTCTCTCTCTCTCTCTCTCTGTCTCTCTCTCTCTCTCTGTATTCTGTGTGACGCATTTTTGTGTGTTTTTTAAATTATTTTTAAATTTTTATTCTATTAACATTTGCTGAGAAGGCAGAGCAGAGATGCTGCCAGCAGCCACAGTGGTACGGCCAGACTGATGGATCCATTTATTCCTCTCACCGACCCAGGTCCTGCAGAGCAAAAAAGGAGAGAGAGAGAAAGAGAATGAGTTACATGGGCCCACTGTATGTTATAGCTGACTGCTGACGGAATCAGAGGTAAGACCTAGCCGGGTACTAGCGTCTCAAAGTTACTGATTTACGTGCAGCCCAAGAAAGGCTCAAAACCTTCCTAAATCCTTCTCCTCCTCAGGCTACAAGTATCCTAAGGGGCATCATTGGCTGAAACATTTCTAAATACAAAATGCTCTTGCCAGATAAGTCCTTAAACTGGCTATCACTAATGTGTCTCATGATGCAGCAGGCTCCGGTTCACCTAGCCTCCTCCTGTTGGCCCTGCCCTCAGTAGTCCTCTGGTGCCAGCACTCGTTAAGGTTCTAAGCATTGGTGAGGGTCCTTCAGCAGTCAGACACGGGTCTTCCAGCCAATTCATCACAGCATCTCCACCAATAAAGCACAGAACCAAACCATGACTACCTCTGTCCCCGGGGAGAAGCAGTAATTACTTATTTGCTAATGGGGAGGAGAACTGTTTTAAAGTAATGCTTATGGCTAGATGGTACCTTAGCAAGGGATAAAATACGTCAATACATTTTAAAATCTTAAGAGGCAGCAAAGGATCAACTCCTCCAAACTCTTCATTTGTCACTTTAAAAATCAAAAACAAAAACAAAGACGATAACAACAACAACAAAAATAAACAAACACACCTAGAGAGGTTGAGAGGCAAGTCCCAACCATGAGCAGAACTGAGATTTGAACTCACCCAGATTAACCTGGAATGGCAATCCGTGTTTCCTGCTGCCATCTTAGTCTTCCCAATGTGGACACAATTTGGGGGATGTGGGTGTGGGTCTGAGAGGGGAAATAGGATGGATAGGCAGCTGGAGAAGGGGCTTGTGTGTTCATAAAAGAGAGGATTGGGGAGGAGGCAATCAGTGGTCTGGCAGAAGAGCTTATCGTCTGTGCTTTGCTTGTTCCACTTTTCTCCTTTTGTATAGTTCTGCTCATATTCCATTAAAGCAAAAAAAAATAGTATTTTTCACTACAGGGACTTTTGGATTTAAGACTACATACTTAAACAATGATGTTCAAAAGAGAAACTTGTGTGACTGTAATTGTCAGTCACTTTGAAATTTTGAGGGTGCATATGCAGATGGATTATGTGTGAGTGAGTGTGTGTGTGTGTGAAACTATGATGGCTTGCAGGTATGATGGAAGCATCCTCTGGTATGTGAATTTTTCCAAAACTGTTTACAAACATACCCAATCGGAGATAGGATAACAGGGAAAAATGCTGAATTCCATGGTCTCCTAATCTATGCTTTATGTAAATAATAAAAGTAACAACAACAATAAAAACAAAACCACAAACACTTATACAGCACTTACAACACGATTTTGTCACAGCTGCCCTATAAATATAAGCACACAACCATGCTATAAGGTGGATACTATGATGAAACCTGTTTTACAGTGAAATGATCGAGGCACAGGGAGGTTGGATCCACTGTACAAGTTTACACAACTTGCAAGCAGAGGAACTGGGGTTTTTACCCAGGTTTCTAGCTCCAGAGTCTTTGCCTGTCACTACTACACAGTAAAGGGGTACCTGTAAGTCTTCGGTCAACATTCAGCAAATTAAACTTGGGTTTGATTAAAATGGCCAGCACAAACAAAAACAAGGAGACAACTATTATCGTTGCAAAGAAGATTTTTGATAGGAGGGTTTTGACTGGAATACCTTCTTGAGAATATTAAAAACATCACCTAATATAAAAATATGAACATATACAAACTTTGATCAGCACACACTATAAAATGAGCTTTATTACGTGTAAATCTATGGAAACACAGAATAGAGATTCGATGAATTAATTATCTAATTTTCTGAATTGTTATAGGATCATATTAACAAAAGACACCTTAGCTACCTTCAGGTTCATGCATTTATTTCATGAGGAATTAAGTTCAATGAGATGCTGTATCTTGCATGAAGGCACCCGATTAGTAATTGTTGACCAGGAGCTTAATTCAAGTGTCTTAAGTCAGCTCAAGGCCTTTCCTAATCTACTTCTATGTCTCCTGCTCCCACCCTTTTTGGACTTTTGGGACCTTCAAGCTTTCTTAGTGGCAACTTCCCCCAGGGCTTTTGGGCTGGTAGGAATGTTACTTTCCTAACCTTTTAGTCTCTCTATGTACACTAGATGGCAAGAGCTCCTTGGCAGGTTTGGTTGTATTTGTGTTATTGATGAGGTTTTCAAAACAGAGAAAAACTACACAAAAATTAAAGCCATAGAGGGTTAGGCAAAAAATACTTGTGTTTGCACCAGAGATAGTGTAAAACAAGAGGTTTTCAGAAAGAGTCCAATTCTGCTGATTGCCTTAATCTCATTTTTGGTGCAAGGGCAGGTTAGATTATCTTGTTGACATCCTGGAGCTGAGTGATATCTTGGCAAGGTTAAGACTAATCTTATCATTTTATTTGATGGTGGTAAGTATTCGAGAAAGCCAAAATTCCATTATTGAAAACTATATTACAGAATAAATGAACCTAGATAAACACATTCACATATAACATTCTTGATAATACATGTATACATACACATACATACAAAGTATATATGTTATATACTTATATATACACATGATATGCACACATATTATTGATCTTTTACAAATAATTCAGAATTAACTGCTATTTTCACATGCTATTCTATGTTATAATGGGGAATCCCAGTATAACTATGTTAATAATCTTTAATTTTATCTTTTATAATATTATTATATACAGTCATGTGCTACATTATATTTCAGTCAAAGATGAATCATGTATACAAAGGTGGTCCTATAAAGTTATAGCACTGCATTTTTACTATACCTTTGCTCTGTCTAGATAAGTTTATATACACAAATACCATTGCCCATAGTATTCGGTATAGTAACATGCTTACAGGTTTTTAGCCTGGGAGTAGGCTATACCATATACACTAGGTGTGTAGTAAGCTATACCATCAAGGTTTGTGTAAGTATATGCTATGATGCTCACAAGAATGAATTCACATAATACTGCATTTCTCAGAATGTATCCCAGTCATTAAGTGATGTACAAGTATATTTGAAACTTACTTTGTGCATCAGTTAAAGATATCTTCATCTCTATCAATTATTATTTATTAAGTGCTCTCATATAGCTATTTAGTCTACTTATATGACTTACTCCTTTCATAATTGGGTTTGAGAGTAAATAAATAGGCTTAAAAATACAAGGGTAAATGGGTGGTAGTTGGGAAATCATCACAAGTGTGTATGCAATTATAGATATATGTGACTGCATAGGAGACTACTTCAGTTAATGGCTATTTCAGGGAAGAATAATCAGCAAAATCATTAATTATGTTTTACTTCAGAGTTATGAAATTTCTGCTTATTTGTGGAAATGCAAATGATAAATCTTATTTCCCACACCAGATGGCCAAGCTCAGCAAGTGCTTTCATATACTGACAGATAAAATGAAAGCAAGAGTCTGCAAACATAAATTAGCCTTAAGAATAGATGGGCAAATAGAACCACAATTCAAAAATTTGCGACGTGTTTTTCATATAACAGACAAAAATCATATTTTAGTCTCTAACCACACTGTATATGCGTGTTATATATGTGCACACCCACTAATATATGTGGTATCTGGTAAACATTTAGTAAATTGCATTATTACTAATCCAAATGCAGAAGTTTGGATTACAGAAAGAGATGAAATACCAACCTGAATCAAAGGCATTGATTTGTGAATTGGGTCAAGGTTTTAAATGTTGACTCTAAGGAGCAAAATTCAGCTGCAGCAGGACTGCAAATCGTAAGTCAACATGGCAGGTCAAGGTTCTCAACCCCAAGGTGGATTAAGTGAGATTCTGTGTCCAGGTGAATGCTGGATTGCACTTTCCCATAACAATGAAAGGGAATTTGTGATTAAGGGCAACATTGATAAAACATTCTGAAATTGAGGGATATGAGAATTTTTCGGCAAGTCTCTAGACTATAAATTTCATTCAGGATCTGGAGCCAATTGATTTGTCTTTCAGTAAAATCTCAAGGAAAGGACCAGATGATTTTTCAACACCTATTTAAGAAAGCGTATGCTTAGAGACACTTTGTAATTCAAATCTGGTCAACAGTTTTCTGTTGCTCCTCCTGAGAGCCCATTTCTTGGATTTAGGACTAAATTCATTCAAAGGGGTTGTTAATTATGCTCTCAGTGATCCTTAGGTATTCCTTTCAGCCACTAAGAAATCATAGATAAATCATAATTTTATTCCAGTTCGTAGTTCAGCCATACGAGAAAAAAAAGCTAGAGGAGTTAAAGTTTGAATTCTCTCAGAATTATTAAGGGCTGATTGAGTGACTGAAAATAGAACAAAATTCTAAACAATTTGTAAAACACTTGTTTAACAAAGGAGAACACGAATCTACAAAGTCTCCTAAGAATCTGCCTCCCGTAACATCTAGCGCAGCCGACTAAGGCATGCTCGCATCCTGGGAAGACATATTTAAAAGGAAGCCTGATAAAATTGACTTTGGCGCCACCTACTGTCCATTTTCTGCCAGTACAGCTTCCTCTGGGTGAAAGGATTAAAGCTCAGACTGCAGCAAATTAGAGGAGAGGAAATACGGTAGTCCTCCCTTAACAGTGGCTTTGTTTTCTGCCGTTTCACTTACCTGAGGTACATACAGTATAATAAGATATTCAGAGAGACAGAGAAAGAGAGAGATAACGTTCACATAACTTTTATTACAGTATATTGTTAGAATTGTTTTATTATTATTGTAGTTAATCCCTTACTGGGCCTAATTTATAAATTAAACTTCATCATAGATATGTATATGAAAACACATAGTGTGTATAGGTAGGGTTCTGTACTATCTGCAGTTTCAGATATCCACTGGGGTCCTGAGGCCATATCCCCTGCGGATAAGGGGGAACTACTATGTCGATGTTTTCTTTGAGTAATGGGTCTTAAAATCAATACAATGTGAGCTCTTCCTACATTTTCTTTAGCTCTTTATGCATTTTCTCTACTCTCTATAAAGTGAGATTTTGGTAAAACTCTCACAGTAAAGTCAGAATCATCACATCTTTTTCATCAACACAGCAGCAGGAATTTTGGCATACAATTTTTTAAAATTGTAGTCTAATACGTAGAACTTCTGGTGACACTGGCAGTTTATCTTGTCTTTGAAATTAAAAAAAAAAAGCTATGCCCTATTTCTTCAACCACATATCAAATCCATAATGCATCACATATAATACTAGCCACTTAAGATTAAAACATAATTGGTAATGATGGCATTGGGAAGTAAAGAAGGGCTGAAAGGGACAATATTTTATGCCTTCTTGAAGGCCTCAAATGATCCTGTTTCCGAGTATATATTCATGGCCGCCTCTTCCCTGTTCCCTTAGGGAGGACCTTGTAGCACTGACCATAAACACGGTGCTGGCCCTTTCTTGGGAGTAAGCAACAAAGTGTCCATAATCTCTGTGGCTCTTGATCATAGGTGGACATAAGTTCCACAAGAATAGGTTTCCACAATTGAGAGTGATCTTGGTTGTCTCACCCCTCTGACACTCACAGAGGAAGACGCCTTCATATGAGACAATTATAATCATGTAGGTGACCTTCAGGAAGTGAAGAGGGTGGGGTCTGGCCACATAAGTGCCTCTGTGGCTCTGGTCTGGAGATACACACTGTTAGGGACTATGATTTATTGGACTTGTAAAGACAGCACCTCAGAATTAGTAACTACTTGCATTTTAGGGTCTGTTTTATGAAGTCAACAAGTGAATGTAAATTAGGCTTTGCATCTCTTCTGAGAGCCCTGTCACTGGGCAATGAGCATTTCCAAAATTGCAGCTCTGTCAGAATGAACCATGAATACTTAAGAAAGGGAAAGTAGGAACAGGGAGTAGGGCAAAGCATAACTTACTCTGTTCCAGGGACTTAAAAATAAATTACTGTCAAGAGCAATGTAAAGGTCATGGGTTTGATCACGAACTATTTGTAAATGAAAAAGTTCACAATTTGGAAAAAATAATGCCAGTTGTGTTAAGGAAATCGTTATCACAAATTATTCCACTGAAACTCAAGTATATAAGACAACAATATATTGCTGTGAAACCTTAATTTTGACATATGGAAGGTAACCAAAAATAAGAACCATACCTTTTTGCTTGAAGTGCACGGTGGTACCAATTTCTAAAATAAGAAACATTAAGCAAAACAAAAACAAATAAAAAATCTTTATCAATTAAGAAGAAACACAAAGGTAGTCTGATACTCTCCACTGAAAGGAGAATAAGAGAAAAGGAGGAAAGAACATTTTAATAGGAAAGAATATTGGTAGAGACAGAAAGAAAGGCAAATGGAAAGAGATTGTTTTATTGGAACAGATATTGTGCAGTTGGAGGTGGCAAAAATGATTTGCAGCTTCAAATACCTGATGCTACATTGTATGCATGTAGACAGGTTCAAGAACTCTGAGTATGGAATGTAAAGGTACTCTTGACTGCAATTCAGTGGAACAATAGAATGTGTCTGATCCATAACCTCATCCTACCATTTCGTTGTGGTTTATTCCACTCAAGCCAATTGGCCGTCCTGCTCTTCTTCCAACAGATCAAGTCTATTCCAACTTAAAACCTTCACACTCGCTTTTCATTTGCTTGGAATATTCTTCCCCTAGATCTTTGTATTGATCACTTAGTCACTTCCTTCAGATTTCTGCTGAAATGACATCAACTTGAAAAGGACTCCTCTCACCATCTTGTTAAAAATAGCATTTTCTGTTATTTTCTCTATTCCTTTACCCTGCTTTACTAATCTACATAGCACTTACCTCTAACCTGACATCATGTTATGTGTATACTTTTTGCCTGTTTATAGTTTATCTTCTCCATTAGAATATATGCTCCACGAGGGCAGCAGCTGTGTATGCCTTCTCAAATACTGTATCCCTAGTGCTTAGATTAGAGCTTGGCAGGTAGTGGATATTCAATAAATATTTGTTTAATTTATAAATAAGTCTCAGGGTCGGAAGAGCTCAGGTAGGTTAAATATTTGGTTTCTCTTTTAAGTATCTTTATCAAGTGAACCACAATGCTCTTAGGTCTTTAGAAGCAAGCATGTAAAATTTCTATAGGATACCACTTTGAAGCTCAGGAACAACTTAGTGGGTGCTCAGATAGAAGAGCCCAAACTGCTGGTGGAATACAGAACCTGTCTTTTGTCCTTGAAGACCATCACTTCCAGTTATTTCTATTTAACAAATGCAACATGCTGCAAGTCCATACAGAAAGATGGAGTAAGAATTCTCCTCTCCTAGCAGAAGCCAGCACTCACCCTGGAAGTGAAGCCAGGTTCTATTAATACATGAAACAATAGTCTCCAGCTGTTGTCTCTAGTCGTTCTGTATATGTCTCATCATCTAACCACTGCTGTTTTAAGTTGTATATTAAACACACTGCCACTTGCTTCCTTTCATAATACCAGCTTTGACATCTTTTCTTTTGGATCTACATATTGCATTAAAAAATATTGAAAGGCAGTGTGGAGAATGTGTTCATGAAAACATGAGGAAACTGAGGCCCAAAGAGGTCATTTGCAAAGTGAGAGGCAAAGCTGAGACTGAAATTTAGGGCTCCCACTTCTCTAGACAGAACCTAGCCCATTATTCCACAATACCCCTTCAGCAGTTTTTGTGAAAGCAATGCCTGTATGACTCAAGAGGTATCACTGGGACATTTAAATGATTCAATACTGGTTGGAAAGGCACGACTTTTGTGCAAAGTGCAACTTTCCTTCTTTCTTGCATTAAGCCTCATAGCTTATTATGATAAGAATTTTTAAGAACCCCTTAAGGCTACAGAGCGATGCTCTTTCCTAAAAGAGGCCTCAATCCTCAATGAGGCCATCCTCAGTTAAAGAACACTAAGTTTCTGGTACACAGGCTTCATGGGAATGATTTCAAGCAATTGTTCAGAAATCCAGACAGGTAGGAAGCCCAGTGATTCAGCTGAAAGCTTTCTCTTACCCTCTGTTTGTGTCAGTTTCATCATCTCTAAAATGAGTTTTACATGCGCCTTATAAATTTGTGCTCTGAATTACATCAATTAATCAACATACTATACTTACAATGGTGCCAGACACACAATAAATGCTCAATAAATGAAAGTTGTCAATTTTGTGGTAAAATCCTTTCTACACAATTTTAGTGGATTTTACACAATATTAGTGCAATTTTAGTGGAGAGAGAAAAATATATCTTAACAAGTAAGTAATGGCATTACAAGTCCAAATAATTTATATATATACATAATTGCAACAACATGATGAACAAACACTGGGATATTGTAGCACAAAAAAGGTGATCGGAGGCCGGGTGCGGCTCACGCCTGTAATCCCTGCACTTTGGGAGGCTGAGGAAGGTGGATCACCTGAGGTCGGGAGTTTGAGGCCAGCCTGGCCAGCATAGTGAAACCCCGTCTCTACTAAATTAGCCTGGCGTGGTGACACGCACCTGTAATCCCAGCTACTTGGGAAACTGAGGCAGGGGAATCACTTGAACCGGGGAGTCGGAGATTGCAGTGAGCCGAGATCAGGCCCTTGCACTCCAGTCTGGGCAACAGAGCGAGACTCCATCTCAAAAAAAAAAATAAAATAAAAGTAGCCGGCTCAGTGGCTCATGCCTGTAATCCCAGCACTTTTGGAGGCCAAGGTGGGCAGATCACGAGGTCAGGAGTTCGACCAACACGGTGAAACCCCGTCTCTACTAAAAATACAAAAAATTAGCTGGGTGTGGTGGTGCATGTCTGTAATCCCAGCTACTCGGGAGGCTGAAGCAGGAGAATCACTTGAACCTGGGTGGGGGTGGAGGTTGCAGCGAGATGGCACCATTGCACTCCAGCCTGGCGACAGAGTCAGACTCTGTCAAAAAAAAAAAAGTGACAGGAAAGCAGATTGATTAGAGTACATTTTGATCAGGAAAAGTCTAGCAATGTGCCTGCATTAACCTATCACTGGCCTAGGTGTGGGTAAGAATCCACATGTTCTAATGGATTCTAATGGATCTCTTAGGAAACAGATTCTCCCCTATGAATCAACTAGAGACAGTTGATTGCAAGAAGCATATAAAAAACATTCCCAAATATTCTCTGTGAAGCTAATATCAGAAAAATTCAGATATGAAATATACATTTGCTTGAAATATCTTTAAAAAGCAAAATAAGTTGCCAGTTAAATGTTAAGTACTCCTCCCTATGCCTGTAATAAATCAACTTCTTTGTGGAATCCTAAAGATCTTAACACTTGGAATTCCATTTTTCTTTAGGAAAAGGGAACGGAATGCTTATTTTGGACTATTATTTCCTAACCACCACCTTCTGTAGGAGCAGAACAGTCTGAGCACATTTTTGAAAATGTGGGTATGTGTTGCCATCTTGTGGTAATACTAAGACATGCTCCTATGTGCTGTCCAAATAAATCACCTTTGTCCACGAGGTGGCAATAATGAGAGAAATAAACACTTTTTTTTCCCAGTGTCAGGCCAGGCATGAAATATTACTCTTCAAGAGGGGACTTTTCTGTCGTTATAGATAGAATTCTTTTTGCATTTAACACCTAAACATTATTGTTGCTTTTCTAGTGAAAATGCAATCTCATGTTTGTGAATCAAACTGCATTGCCAGGGATATAATTTTTACAGAGATTTCCAGGGCACTGTGCTTAGAACGTAACCTGGAACCTATGATTTTTATGCCTTTCAGGAAAACTTCTAACTACATATTAATCTTGCTTCAGCAAATACACTTAACAAGTGTTAAGTGTGGCAGTGAAGGTACAAGGCATAATAGAGAAAGGTAAATCGACTGAAGCAATGCAAAACACAACACTGGGGGATTCTAGTATAGAGAATGTACTAGGCTTTCTCTTAAGAGCCTTACCATCATATGCTTAGATCTTAGCTCCTGATGAGGTAGTAGAAGAAGGCAGTGGGGAAATAATTTAGTATTAGGAAAGGCGAGTGC
Organism: Macaca fascicularis; assembly: GCF_037993035.2. Lineage (NCBI taxonomy): Eukaryota > Metazoa > Chordata > Mammalia > Primates > Cercopithecidae > Macaca > Macaca fascicularis. The sequence goes on along the minus strand of NC_088376.1, from coordinate 167,367,993 downwards.
CTTGAGACATTTATTTAAGCTAATCTGTCCTTGATTTTTGACTTTCGGATTCATTACACCCAGCCACATTAGCCTGCACCATTAAAAACATTGATTCAAGCTCTCTTATTGGCATAGACAATATATCTGCCTTGTTCCCTACTGTATCCTCAGCTTGGTATTTCTCTAGCACAGAAGAAGGATCCAGTAGATATGCTGAACAAATACCTGAATGCATAAAGAAATAAGTGAATGAGAGACTGAATGAATCAATTAATACCTCAAGTGTTACCCTAGTTAAGATTCTAGAGAGGGGAGATTCTATTTTCTTTTTAGAACCGCAGTGTCCGAACCCACGGTGAGATTATTGTTGGGAATTCACAGTTATTTGAAGAGCCACATGGGGACAAGAGGTCCTTGTATTATTTCCCAAATCCTGTCAGGTAGAACATTTTTTGGAGGGCTGAGTTTTATTTTCAAATACCTTCATGACTAATAAAAATGTAAACCTTAACAAATAAAACTCCAAGTTTCTTTTGAAGATATATTCTTCCTCTTACCCTTTACTATAATCTCTTACTCTTATCTCTCACTATGTGACATGATTTTTTTTCTCTTTCTCTGTCTCTCTTTCTCCCCTTCCCTCCATCCACATCCCTGAAAAAATTCAAGTGACTGTTGCAAAGATGAAAGATGCTCCATTGGAAACTACAGTTTATAGTTCGGGAACTCCCTCATTATCTTAGGAAATCTTCATATCTTTATGTGTGGAAAATTTTGGCATTTTGCTTTCTTTGAGTTCTATCTGGGAGATGAAGTGAGGGTACAACACATTTATAAGGAAAAGAATTGACATTTAGTACTTTGAATCTTGACTTTGGACAACTTTTCTCCAATCCTCTACTCATAAGAGTTCATTCACATTCGCATGTAGGTAACGTAGAGTTTGGGGAGTTTATATTGTTTGCACAGTTGTTCTAATTCTAGGGTATTTACTTGAACACAAATGTCTTATTTTTCAACCTGCTGCAGCCATTTGTAAAAGCAAACATTATCTCTATGTTTGTGACGTAAGTCTTTCTATAAGGCCAACCCTCTGATGTGCTGCAGGTTTTGAAAATGACATAAGAATAATTAATGGCACTTTAAAAATTCTGGGCCAGAGTTAGTAAGAGTGTGTATTTGCAGAAGTGGGACAGGAAAAGGTCCAAATTCAATAGGGATTTTATTCTCCAGTTCCTGGAAATTGCAGAAAGGGGTAGGGTTAAAATTATTAAGAAATGTAATAAAAGAAACAGAGGAGGAGGTCGCACCTGCTGCTGCTTCTTCACTGACGCCAAGGACCTGAGGCATCACATTTGTAAGATTCTGCCATGGAAATTTATGGATTTTGCCCTCTGACCTTTGTTTATTTATTTATTTATTGGCCACCATTTTGAAAAATAAAACCTTTATAATTATAGTGGCTTAAAGGGGGGCAATTTTTATTAATTCAATTTTCAAGTCACACTTTGAAAGCTATCAATGTCTTTCTCACAGATTTCTTCACTCAGAGGCTTTAGGGACTAGCAGCTTGTACTTACAAATATTATTTTTTTCTTTTGCCATAGAAAAGTATTTGTCTTGTGATTCCTATTTGAATTATTAGAACTTTTGATTTTCTCCCATGTGTGATATTCATGTTGTATAAACCTCAACGCCTAATATTTCTAGAATAATGTTTTCTGAGATCAGAGTATTCATTCTGGGTCTAGTGAAGTGGGAAAAGAGTCAAAATAGAGAAATGGATCTGAATCCCAACCTTAAGATTCTTCCTATTTTCTTTTCTTTCTTTTTTTTTTTTTTTTTTTTTTTTTTTGAGACAGAGTTTCGCTCTTTTTGCCCAGGCTGGAGTGCAATGGCACAATCTCTGCTCACCGCAAACTCCATCTCCTAGGTTCAAGCGACTCTCCTGCCTCAGCCTCCCGAGTAGTAACAGGCATACACCACCACGCCTAGCTAATTTTGTATTTTCAGTAGAGACAGAGTTTCTCCATGTTGGTCAGGCTGGTCTCAAACTCCCGACCTCAGGTGATCTGCCTGCCTTGGCTTCCCAAAGAGCTGGGATTACAGGTGTGAGCCAACATCCCCGGCCTTCCTATTTTCTTAGTTAATAGGTGGACCATTGTCCTCATGACTAAGAGAAAATATCAAACCAGCTGAGAAAACTAAGCAAGCTTAGCATGTCATCAATATTCGAGAAAGGAAGTTGGCCTCCCTTAGCCAGATTTGGGCCAGCAAGGAATGCTACACTTTACTTTGAAATAGCGCTAAAGGCTTTTCTTCTTTATAGTTGTCTGTGACTGGAAATGGACTTCAGTTTAATGCTCTGTCAGAGTAAATAATGACATAGGCATGAGTAGACAGTACCAGAATACTGCAGCCCTAGACAAATGGTGTTAATTCTTCACTGAATGAATGAATGAAACCAAACTAAAATGATGCTGGTATAATTTCTTGTTGAAAAATGTGAATAAAATATTTGGGCCTCACTTCTTATATCAAATATTCTATAGTGAATAGAATGTGAAAAAAAGATTAAATTGTCATTGCATTAAAAAGAACACATCTATTAAATGGACAATATTAATATGACAACTTGGAGAGAGAACAGATGAGCCCCCACATCTGAAAGGAGGACCCTTACTGCGGATCCTGGAGGTGCATGAAGGAAATCCCTTGTGAGTCAAGATTTGACTTAGACCTGAAAGCACTTTGGGTGTGCACATCACTGTGGAGAGCACCCTGGCCCAGGTAGGAGGGTGGCTCCTGGGCCTGCCTCTGCTATAACCTTGAACAAGTAACAGAAACATGCCCAGCTTCTGAGAGCATGGAAAATAGAAGACTTTTTAGGTTTTAAACTTCAACATTCTGTAGTACACTGGCAGCTCAAACATTCAGACAAAACATTTGTTTATATTGCATTAATGGTGTTATCTCTAAGGATAGGGATAACATATGAGCTTTATTTTCTTCATTATAGTTTCATATTTTTCAAATTCTTCCATAATGAGAATGCATAACATTTATCATCAGAATAGAAAACTATTTATAAAAACAAATCAATGCATTCTTTTTTTAAAAAACCTTTAAATGCGGAGAAAAGGAATTAATCACTTTCTGAGTATTTGGCATTGGCATTGGGTGAACCCAATGTGAGATTATTGTTGGGAATTCACAATATGACAAGGAGAATAAAATTTTTTCTCCATTTTTCAGTTGGGAGATACCATATAGTAAAGCAAAACAGAAGCTAAGATGGGTGAGTCCTAATTTCCAAAGCAACATGGTCTTAACAGTATGAAATGGCAATGCAATAAAAAAAAGTTATCATCCAGGTTGATGAGGTCCTACGGACCAGAGGCTTGATATACTGGGTAATTGTCCTATGAAGTAAGTATAGGTATATGATTTGACTTTAACCATTATGGGCATTGCTCAGTGGTGATACGGATTGTTACAGAAAGAGCAGTCTCACTAAACACTCTCAACATAAAGAAAATACTTTCTTAAGTCTCTTGCACTAAGTCAGCTTTCTTACATTTTGAAAGTTTCTTATTTAGCCTGAGAGGTTTAGTGTTTAATAATCAATGAATTAAATGTTCCAGAATGCCAAAGAGGCTAAGTTTAATAAAGGGGTTTCTCTGGGCTATGCCACCTGAAAATATGTATAAGATTAGAAATCCCAGAAGTAAATTTATTTGGATCAGCTGTCAGTAAGGTACTCAGGACTACACATGCAGCTTCTGTCATAAAGAAGAAACAGGTTTCTCTGCTCTTGTGCCTAAAACGCACCTTGGCACTTGTCTATGGGTGCAACCTGGCCCTTTGACCTTTGTAATTAAGAGACAAGCCAACTCATTTAATAAAGAACTATATTCCAGGCCAGTTGCTGCAGCTCACACCTGTAATCCCAGCACTTTGGGAGGCCAAGGCGTGCGGATCACGAGGTCAGGAGTTTGAGACCAGCCTGGCCAACATGGTGAAAATCCGTCTGTACTAAAGATACAAAAAATTAGCTGGGCGTGGTGGCGGGCGCCTGTAATCCCAGCTACTCGGGAGGCTGAGGCAGGAGAGTCGCTTGAACCCAGGAGGCAGAGGTTGCAGTGAGCAGAGATTGCACCATTGAGTCATTGCACTCCAGTCTGGGTGACAGGGCGAGACACTGTCTCAAAAAAAAAAAAAAAAAAAAGAACTAGCTTCCGGACCTAAATCTACTCAGTTGTTTATTCTACTTAGTTGTTGAAACATAAAATAGATTATATATGTCTTCTTTGTGTTTAAAAACATAAACTTTATGTATACTCTAAAGCCTTTTGTACTTTCATGTATCTGATTTGGTAAGAAAGAGTAAAACTACAGGTTCGGATAGGTCTCCAGAGATTTACACTCTTTCTGGTCTTACTCCTCACTTTCTATTTTCCAGCCACAAATTGTGAATTTCTGATTTATTTTAGAATGCATTTTACATTCAAAATCCTAAGGCATGCAAGACCATCTTTAATCAATGTAATATGCATTTTGATTTTGTATGTGTTAAAATCAAAACCATTCAAATACCATGAAACGAGGTAACTGGCCTGCAGAATTTGAATGCAAAGATAACAAGTGAGTTTGTGAGATTTCCCAGGGTTTTTAAAGCTCCTGGAAATAAGGAGATAAGGGATTAAAAAATGTTGGTATGCTCTGAGTCACCCTTGGACCTACCTCTATTGCACTAACCACCGCAGTGCAGAACTTGGTAAATGTAGTTCTGCTTTGGACTACTTCCAGCAACATTATTCCTTGCAGTTCCAGAATGCTTCAATAACAAGTTTGGTTATCTGTAACTCCTGCTATGTCAGTGACTCCAAATATAACATTATAACCAGGTTCTTGTGCAACTCTCTGAAAATACTGATGACTCCTTACAACCTATTTCTACAACTAAAAATAAAAACCTACCATCAAACCTCCTTACTGAAAGGCTGCAAGTTTTCTCTAGACATTCTGCTAGATAACAGGCTGTCAGTATCCTCCAGAAAGCTTAACCTAAATACTGCTACCTGCCACACAGTACATAATATCAATGTGTGTCTATACAATTAAGCCCACAAGTGCTCTTCCTGGTCCTGAGTGCAATACAGGTGAAAATGCCCAATCTCTAATCTTTATTTGTATTTTTCTAGAAATTATCTTTTTTTAAAAAAACTTGATATATTCATATAAGGTATAAAGATCAAATCAGGGTAATTGGGATATCCATCACCTTAAATATTTACATTTTCTTTTTTCTAGAAATATTTGAAGTATTCTAGCTATTCTGAAATGTACATACATTGTTGTTTATTATAGCAATTCCTCACCTTTAACTCCACTAGGTTTATCATGTTTATTTCTTTTTGTAAACAGGCCAGACGCAAGAGAGAATAAACTATTAGGTAAAAACTATTATTTTTCTAGATTTAAAAAATGTATTAGGCTTTATAGTGGATCCCTGTGAGTTACGTTCTTTCTGGATTCTGGACCTTTGCAGGTACTGGGTTGTCCTTCTCTTCCCCCGCTTCTCCTCTTTCTGTCTTTTAAACTTCACTTTGACCCGGAAGTCTTCCCTGACCAGCCCAGACTAGCTAATGTGCCTTGGTTTGTTCTCCCCAAACACCTCATAGTTATCTTTACATCGACTTAAAGTTTACTGTGGTTGCTTAGTTCATTAAGTGCTTCTTCTCCATTTGATCTGTAAATCCTCTTAGTGCAGAAGCTGTACCTGCTTCATTCTCCTTTGTCATCCCCAAAACCCAGCTCAGAGCAAATACTAAGATATTTCTTTGAGTAAATGAATGGTGTCATCAAGATATTAAGCATGTTATGTTAACTTGATCTGTGCCAAAAAATGAGTTTTAACTGCCTATCAAGAATGAAACCTCTTTCTTGTGCTCCTAATGATTAGAAATCATCATGAAAAGAAAACGTGACCTCTAAAAGAAATTCTACAAAGCAAAGGCAAGAGCAAGTGGAGAGTACCTCTAAATACAGAACAAAAAATCCTACTATTTATGAGTTAGAATGGGAAGACCGGTGTCTCCAATGAATGGGATAATTCCGTCTTTTTGTTGTTGTTTTCTTTTAGCACTGCTGCACTTAACAGCTGTCAGCGATCAACTTACCTGTGTTCTGGAACTCAAGGGAGAAAAAGAAAACACATTTCCCAAGTTACTCTAGCTTGCAATTCAACGGAGAAGTGCAAGTTACTGCTTGGTTTCATTTTGTTTGGTTTGTTTTGTTTCTAGCTATTTCTGCTCTCCAAACATCCCCAGCTTCCAACTCATACAAAACCCACACGTATAGTTGAAAAACCATTGTAGAATGGCCAAGCAAGTTTCCAACATAAAACATGGCTGGGAATGCTTGCTGCTGTGTGAGCTACAGAGCATGGGATGGTAAACAGAATGGACACTCAGCCAAGGTATGGCTACCTTCTACTGCTTTTTTTTTTTTCCTACAGGATGCTACTATTGCCCCCAAATGTCTTTTTAGGCTTTTTAGGCAGTTAAAAAAAGTCATGCTGAGATTCCGAGGTTTAGAAGGTGGGTGCTTAAGTCAGAATCTTTATTGCGAGTATGGGGCAGATAAAAAGTAGAATGAACTATTAGCTGCCATTGACAGTAAAGATACTATGTTAGTGGTAATGTCTGGGTGCTAATCATACATATGTGTTACAGACATGTGGGAAGCATTTTCTTTTACAATCAGCTCAGTGATAAGCGAAACTGTAGAGTAAACTATGGCAGTGCTTGGCTCCCCAGGGTCCAATTAGGAAGCATGATAAATGACTTGTAAGGTCTCTCCCCCACTGATCTGTGGTGGATATAAGCTGACATTCTCTGTGGAGTCCTAGTGAGTAGTCTGCCTACTCCCACCATACATCTCAGTACGTAGGAAAACCTGAAATTGGAATTCCAAACTCATTATGCCATGCTGTGTTCTTACTTGGCAGGTGTGTTTCTTCACAGCAGTATACAAGGGGAGGTGTAAGGTGGGATGTCTTACACTGATTTTTTTTTCCCCATAAAGGTGCTTGTTTAGTTTTATAGCTACAAGTAACTTGTGTTGATGAAAGAATATCATGAGGCTGGAATGACTGTATAAGGGAAATTGTTACTAAGCTTAATTTGTATCTTGCCTCTTCAGAAGTTGATGCTTTCTCCAGATAGATGGGATAATGGCTTAGTGGTGCTTGCATGGCTAGTAATCAGTGTTTAGAAGTGAATGTCAATACTATCAAAACATTTTCTTTGGTTTTGTTTGAAAGACGTCAAAGAGAACATGCATAGGTAATGCCTGGTAAATACGGTGGAAAATGTAGAGAAAGGAGCCAAGGAACAGATTAAAATTAAGGTTATACTTTTTGGGTTATGATAAGACATTTTTCAGGGGCTGGGACTATCTTGATGATTTAATTCTTTTTTTTTTTTTTTTTTTTTTTGAGACAGAGTCTCGCTCTGTCGCCCGGGCTGGAGTGCAGTGGCCGGATCTCAGCTCACTGCAAGCTCCGCCTCCCGGGTTTCTGCCATTCTCCTGCCTCAGCCTCCCGAGTAGCTGGGACTACAGGCACCCGCCACCTCGCCCGGCTAGTTTTTTGTATTTTTTAGTAGAGATGGGGTTTCACCGTGTTTGCCAGGATGGTCTCGATCTCCTGACCTCGTGATCCGCCCGTCTCGGCCTCCCAAAGTGCTGGGATTACAGGCTTGAGCCACCGCGCCCGGCCGATGATTTAATTCTTAGAGGAGTTTTTTTGCTGTTTTTTTTTTTGTTTGTTTCCTCTATGTACTATCACTTTTTAAAAAAGACTCTCGCTCCATAGAGTCTCTGTACCCAGAACTCAGTTCCCAAAGGAAGGACTTCCTTCCTGTCTACACACAGCAATGTTTCTCACAGTTGACTGCTATGCTCATGTTAACTGGCACGTGAGGCAGACTCAAGAGCAAGCAGTGCCGCCATGCACTCTGAAGACCAGAGGAGCCTATGTCAGTTTTCTGTCCATCAAAATCCTGGTCTTCTCACCCTTTGGGGCAGCATGCCAACTTTTTCTGCTGCAAATCTCTTTGAGCTCCTCTTAGGCAGCTTTATTCCTTTTAATTAAAAAGACAAGACTGCCAATTACTTAAACCTAATCCCCAAATGTAACTGTTACTTTGAAATATTTTTTTTCTATAAAGCTCATAGAAGAGCAATATTTCTGTCAAATTAAAATTTAGTGGAAGCTTGGATTTTTTTTTTTTTTTTTTAAATACTCATTTTCAAATCCCTGCTGGCTCTAGACATCTAAATAGCACAGCAAGGCATTAAGGACAGGGAGATCACCAGGAAAGGCTGACTGGTACAGGCAGATCCAGAGTCGAAAAGCAGGAAAAGGTATTAGGAAGGAGTTCTAGGACTAAACATTCTCCTATCTTTAAATTGACTCTGTAGGATTTTTAGTCATTTAGCTTGAAGCTAAATGTAAATTTTGAGAGAAATAACACTTCCAAGCTCTTGTTGAACATTTAAATAATGGTGTGAATAAATTTTGGATTTATTCTTGATAGAAACTTTTAGCAGGGGAGAGAACAACAGTTTAGGAAACAGAGTAGAAGGAAGAGTAAAGAGGTGGGGGAGATAAGACATAGAAATGGGGAGTAAACCTCACCTATTACACGGTGTCAAAATCATTGGATTGATGAGTAAACTATTGATTCCACATGAAATATTGGTACAATTATCCCACTTGAGTCTCTAACCACTAAAGCAAATCAGAAGGAAATCAGACTATTGTTCCCATAAAGGAGCCAGGGAATGAGGTATGAAGGTCAACTCAATAATTTTCATGTGTATTAATCAGAGCCAATCATTTTGTTGTAAATTGGTGCTGACATGGCTGCCTAAATTGTATTTGTAGAAACAAAATCCTTGTTTCTGCCAGCCAGTGGGAAGGAGAGAAGTATCTAAAAAGGGAAATCCTTCCTAGGGCATACTTTATACCCTTGACCAGCAAAAACGGCAGGTCCTTTAGGCTGATGGTTTGGCAGTCATGTGGTAATATGTATAAAGGGCATCCACTGTGCCGGGCGCGGTGGCTCAAGCCTGTAATCCCAGCACTTTGGGAGGCCGAGACAGGCGGATCACGAGGTCAGGAGATCGAGACCATCCTGGGTAACACGGTGAAACCCCGTCTCTACTAAAAAATACAAAAAACTAGCCGGGCAAGGTGGCGGGCGCCTGTAGTCCCAGCTACTCGGGAGGCTGAGGCCGGAGAATGGCGTGAACCCGGGAGGCGGAGCTTGCAGTGAGCTGAGATCCGGCCACTGCACTCCAGCCTGGGCGACAGAGCGAGACTCCGTCTCAAAAAAAAAAAAAAAAAAAAAAGGCATCCACTGAAAGTGTGTGTCTATGTGTGTGCCACACAACAAGGGACTGTGCAATTTTGCAGCTCTTCTTAAATGTAATATTATGATATTGGTAAGAAAACAGTGAAAAATATTTTTTATTTGGCCTTAGGATGCTTCTACATTAAAACTTTAGCAGTGTGGGGATTTCAGAAATCCTTAGAATCCATAACACATCAAAATATAATAAGAGCACATTGAACTTATATCTAGCTTATGTCCATGCAATATGATATGACTATACCTGCCAATATCAGTGCTTTTAAAAATTATAAGAGACATGTGTATCCGAATATGATTATTTTAAACTCAATATGCCTTCTTTCTAGGAACTTGAAGCTCTCTTTTGTATATTATTTAAAATACCACTTTGAGCTTGTAGGCATGAAAAGTATAATTTCTTTCCCATTTCACAGTTGGAAACACTGAATTACAGGAACAATGCTAGTAATTATCCATGATTAATAGAGGTGTATATGTAAATCAACCTGAATAAGTGTGTGAAATTAGATGTGCCGATGCCAGATAGCTCTGCTCATGTTTTTAAAAGATGAATGCTTTCATATAAATCTGTGTAAGTTGGGCAGAAGTGTGTGCTCACTGTGCTAAGCATATTTGAAAATAGATTTTGTAAAACTGTGTAGACAAAGTAACTGAGTGTTATAAGCATTGTAATACATAAAACAAATTACATGAACATTTAAAATTCATTGAAAAGATGCATAAATAATGAACATGAAAGTATACATAAGGGTGATTATTAATATACTATAGATTTGTTTATGTGCCTGGGTGCAATAAGGGGTAGGTTGAAATTTAGGTGTCCTTTGATCATTAAAAAGTGTAGGAGAAAGTTGCACGTCTCTTTCTCAGGGTTTTGGGAGTTAATATAGGCAAAAGCCCTTAAAACTCTAATGGTACATTAGAAGGCCATTATGTATGTTAACTATTGTTATTATTATTATTACTACCATTATTAAACAAAGAAAAATACTGTTGTATTAAGGAGCTGAAAAGAAGCTTTTTCTTTTTAATATTAAGGATGGTATTCTACAGAAAATAAATGAAACTGGAAATTATTCAGTGATCTTCACAGCATGGGATATGTTCAAAATTTTTCTCCCATTTTACCTTTCATCATTTTGGAATTTGATTTCAAGAACCTATTACTGGGAATGCCAGGTGAGGGCGGGTGTACCCACTCCTCTGACTGTAGCTAGGATATAGCTGTTCTGATGCCAGGCCTGCCTGTAGGAACATCAGTCTCCCTTAGGGAGAAGACATGCCAGGCCAACTTCAGATTTCTGCAAGCCTCGCTTGTTTGTGATTTGGATTTTAATTTCTTTTGAAACTTTAATTTTTGGAGGGGGGGTTTGTTTTGTTTTCTGAAAAAGCTTTGGACAGCTGTATTAATCATGCAAACCCAGCCATGTGCAATGCATTTTATCAATGGAAAAACAGGGATGGAATGGCAAGCAGCTGTGAACAAACCCGGTGCCATGCCTGAACCTGGAAGATAATCTCAACATTTCCCAAGCCCACTTGCCACACGGGGTTAGTGAATGGAAAGGCTGTTCACTTGGGAGAAATAATCAGATGGGAGGCAAACAAGTGAGACACATTCCAGAATTTGTTTTGTTTTGTTTCAAAGTGGCAGTGATCAGAAAGGGATAGGCTGATTGAGTCCAGAGAGCCCCACGCTCAAGGGAATTTTTCGCTTGAGAGTTACATAAACAAAAAGGTTGTTTGCCCTTGTCCTTGCCCCTTGTTTCACTTCTTTTTAATTTTCTGAGGCGGTTTCAACACTTCATTCTGAACCTATGGTCCTCAATGTGAGATTGTCTCTGGGTGCACTTCCATTATGAAGAAGAGCTAGGCACAAGTAAACTGATGGGGAGAAATATTATCATTGCTCAGTACCCAGAAACCTCAGGAAACAATGTCACCCTCACAAAGTGAGAAAAGTTCCCCCAGACATTGAGAGCTGACTCTTTCCTCATTTTGCAGTTCAGTGGATTTTCTGCAGCAATATAGTCGGAGGTATTTATGCAAATTTATGCAATTCAGGACTCATTTCAGAATAAAGCTAAATTAAAATTAATGGAAGAAAACACCTATCAGAAACAGATCAAGGATAAAACACTATTTTATTTACATGTTTTAAACGAAGGAGCAGGGAAGCAACTGGTTTTATATTTTGTTTTGTTTTTGGCAGATGGGGGAAGGACATTCGGAAATTTCTGATTGGCCACAGCCAATGTAAATTACCCGCTGGTGGAATTCCAGTATTATTATTATCACTGCAGAAAATCAAGCAATATGATGAAGGAAACCCAAGGGAAATGCATTTGATTTATTGAGCCTTGTTTTTGTTTAATCACAGCTTGAAGGGGTTTAGGACTGCATTCCTGCTGCGACTCTGCTGTGCATCCCCAGTCAGCTTGATGAGCCACGTAGAGTGGGGATAGGAGGGAAGATCCTCCAATGAGAGATATTAACAATAAAGCAGCTGAAATGAAACATATATCTTTGTGAGGTTGGAAATTAGGAAAGAAAGTTCTCCTTTTTATAATGGGAAGGCAGAAAAAAATCTTTGTAACTTTTGAAACACCCACTTTCAAAACACCTTAAGGAAATTAATTGTCTTAAAAATTTTAGGCTATTTTACATCAACCAATTTCTAAGAGACAATTGATATTTTAGGAATGAAATTTAAGAGTTCACAAAGATGGTGACAATATATGATATTCAATTAAATGAAGATACCTTGCATTATAGCTATGACCACAGTGAGGCATGATTCTCATAGATATTTGGGTACTTAATTGGCACCATAAAAAGGCTTAAGCATCCTATTGTTAGTATTTCTTTCAATGGGAAGCTGCATTTCACTTGGGTTAACCTCGATTGGAAAGACGAGAAGAACAGTGATTCAATCCCTAGGAAGTTAAAGTCCTTGTAAAGAACAGAAAACTTAAGAGGGGACTATCTTTGTATAGCAAACTCTCACACCAGCCATCCCAGGTCTTAATGAACAGCTTTTCAATTTCCACTAGCAGAGGACCAAAGTATTAGTATAAGATAAACTATATTCTCTAAAAACTATTGGATCTAAGAAAGCTAACTACAGTCTACCTACAATGTAAAATCAAACTAGGGTCATTCTCCAATCAACAGTTCAGTTTGTGGGAAACATGAAGTTCAACAAAATCCCTCGTGCTCCATCCCTAGTCCAGACTGTTTTTCAGTATCTGACAGCTGCCCTTTGTGAACGGTGTCTGGCTTCACTTTGTTTAAAGTTACATATATCATAATGCGTGATCAGATAAATATTTGAGTTGGTGGCTGCAGAACTGCTCTCACAAAGGATAACTAGAGTCACAGTGATACTATACAAAGCTCATCTCAGATGGGGCATGACTTCTTTGAAAATGCTATCCAATGGTACAAATGCATATGTGTGTGTTTTTCATATCAGGACATTTGCAAGATGGCAACATGATAAAGTGGTGTCAATCTCTGCAGCAACACTAGAACATAAATGTGTTAAAATAATTGTGGCATGTCAGGAATTCAAAATGGGATATTTTCCATTAACAGTAAGTATCATGTCGAGTCTAAAAAACAGGCACATTTTAACAGTCTTATTTTTAGTGGCTGGGATTAGAAACAGATTTCATTGTTTTAGGGAAGTTTTTTTGTTTTTTTGTTTTTTTTTTTTAATTCAACAGTTCTAAGCTTTCACACTAAAAATAGTTTGTCCTCTTTTAAAAATTTGATAATAACCCTTATTAAGCTGTCTTGTTGATCCTTGAAACCTTGCAATCCTTAGCTCAAAAGTAATTAAAATACATTTGCATATGTGAATGCATATACATGCAAAACATTGCATTATTGACACTGAATATCTACACACAAGTTTGCAAGAATTTATAGTTTGGACAAATGTTAATGAAACATGATTCATCTTCAAACTTATAAAACAGCAGCCTTCTACCTTTAATTCTGAGCACATTGCCTTTATAGTGTGTATGATAATCTTGCTTAATTGGATTTATTTTTTCCACGCTAGGCCCCGCATGGCCTAGTTTCTGTTTTTTCTCAGGTCTTTGAGTGCTATTTGCAAATCACTTTTCTGGAATTTAATTTCAATGGTAGGTTGGTTTCATTTCAGATTTTTTATATTGTTTTAATTTTATTTGCCAATTTCCCTTTAAATAGCCTTAAGCTAGAAAGTTGTGCCTGCACCTTGCATCTAAATATGATGCAGGAGGCAAAATTTAATTTAAGTGCATAGAAAGTTTATGAAAAGGAATTCAGAATGATTATCTTGTTTTTTCATTTGTGTTTTCTAAGACAGGTATATTTAAAAGGACAGGAAAAAACCCATGAATTGGCCATGATTTTAAGAAAAGATAACATCTTTGTTATAATCCGGTTGAGTTGGTTAACCTTTAGCAGCATATACATTAATTTTTATAAGTAATACCAATGACTTCAGATTTGGATTGTATAGACTTTCAACCATGAGGGTGGTTAGTCAGAGAATTGGTATTTTTGTGGCTAGAGAATTTAACTGGCTGTGTCCCAAATAGGTGAGTTCCTGTTTACTTGTAATAAATATTGACTGTAGGAAAAAATTGCTTGCTAAGTTTAGCATTGCCTTCACAGCTACTGACCCGTTTGAAGATGAGTCAGAGTTTGAAGATGAGTTGGGTAATAGTCTTGTTCCATGCCTATTCAACTGGTGTTGGAAGCAACTAATTGGCTTTTCTAAAAAGGTTTAAGGGAAAAAAATGATTTACACTGTATGTGAATTTTATGAATGTGTTTTCCCCCCTTTGTGTGTTTTGCATGTTAAAGACGATGGAGAATGACCCAGGAAGAGAGCTACAGTGATAAAAATCATACTGACCTTGAATGGGGTGGGGGATTGTGGGTAAAACACGTTCTAAAGGGGAAAAAATAGTAATCATCATGGAGATTTTAAATATTATATATATATATTTTTTCTCATGCTTAGTTATTCAAACAATTATACAACAGACGAATTTCCATGCTTACAGGATCATATCTCTCATAAAACATTTCTCTGTACTTCCTATTAACATTAAACTATCGAAGAAATTTATTAACAAAATTAAAAATGCAGAGCATTTAAAAATTTTAGCTAGTGTAGGAGGACAACATCAGATTGTGGCAACCCTACATACAGAATCCTACTGGAAAAAACCCACCATCAAGATTTTAGATCTTTTAGAGAGTTGAAGTTGAGGGTGGGTTTATAATCGTGATCAAATTCAGGTGATACATCTTGGTCTTGGTTCTCGTCTCTTTAGCTCATGACATGAACGTGTGTCAGCTACAGATTTCTTTCCTCTCTCTAAGCCCTATAGTTCACATCAGTTTTAGCCAAGCATTTGAAGAACTTACTGTGGGCAATGTTAGCTCAACATTTCCCTCAGGTTTTTACTTCCACATTACTGATACCAGTATAGGAGTAATGTCAAGGTAATACATTTCTTAGCATGATATAATTTTATTTTTAGTCTATTCCTTAATTCCCCCTCTTTTTATAATACAATCTTACTTGAAATTTGATCAACCAATCAAATTTGCTTGGTGATACATCCTGTTGAGTATAATAAGAAGTACTTTTCTTTTGAACACTGAGGTCTTAGCTTAAAAGTATCTGATAGTCCCATACATAAGCTACTGACCATAAATAGAATGTACTGACAGAGTTCAGAATTTAGGGTGGCCTTCATTTATCTCATGAAAGACCTAAGCTTAAATCCTTTTCTGAGGCTCTTTCAGAAATATAGAATGGAATATTAGGGATAGGATGTATTGTTTGCTAACTCCAAAATTATGTGATAGTGTAACATAATTATCACACACTTTTCTGTGTTTCTCCTAGCAGCTTGATTAAATAAAGACTAATGGAAAATGAAAATCAACAAAAATCAAAACCACAATGAGAAAAGCATATGTGCATATTCAAATCTGATAGCCTATCATCTTGTGCCATATGCTTAAAAATAGTAGATTTTACCTGGACTTTGGGCACTGGATACATCTGGACACTGAGAAAACTCAGTCTCCTTGCAGAGTCAGCTTTTCTCTAACTTGGCTGAAGTTGTCACTTAAATATGAAAGTTTCCTAAGTCCACTAAGATGAAGCAGGTCAACAGCAACAACTAACAATTGTATGTTAGTTACACAAGTGTCAAGTAGAAAAATGGTTTAAGCCTCCACTGGTTATTTGGTATTAAGTTTCCAGCTTTGCAAATAAATAGCTAAACTGCTTTTAGCATTTATGTAGCAGTTGGAGACCACTGTCCCATATTATACTCTTTCTACTGAATTTTATTTTTATTATTACTATTATTATTAAGACTGTTTAAATGACTCCATTTAATATTTTCTCATCATGCCATTCACAGCTGGGTAAATGCACTCTGCCCTTATTTCCACATGACCATTTATATTGCTAAACCATCTCACCCACCCTCCTTTCAGTGCCTTTCAACTGCTTCTCAGCTTATTATCACCGTCTTAGCTCCACCTTGTTATCATCGTCTTAGGCTTATCACGCCCCATTAGTTATTCTCATTCTCTTAATTCCATCCTATTCACGTATCTTTCCTTAGATGCTTCTCTTTCCCAATTTTCATTCTTATTCTTTGCGCATTTTTCTGCTGCTGTTTTATACTTCATGCTAGGGTTTGCAGGATCCTGTAAGAGTGTAATGTGAAGTAAATACCACTTTATAAGGAAAAAGAAATTTTCCAACTTTTGATTTTCAAAACTAAGGGTGGGCAGAACCCTTGGTGCTATGCACTTCTCCTTTGGCTGCTGCTACTTGAGGAGGATAACATGCTTAGCAGCTGATTGGGAGATAGTGGGAATAGAACTATAAGGTTGGCCCTAGTACTATATGATATGGCTCTTAGCAAGGTCTCTTAACTCTGAGCTTTGGTTTCTTACCTGCTAAGTGGGTGGGCGAGGGGAGGAGAAATGTATCCACAGAGAACTCATTTAAGGAGTTTGCATCTAGTGTTTCAAACTACATGTCGGTAAATAGCAGCTCAAGCTGTTTTATTGTGTGGCATCTTAAAGTAGCTGGTTAAAATGCTTTGCCAAATCTTCACTCTGTTAACCAGGTTAGAGTGCAGTGGCCTGATCTTGGCTCACTGCCTTCTGCCTCCCAGGCTCAAGCAATCCCCCCACTTCAGCCTCCTGAGTAGGTGGGACCACGGGTGCACGCCACCATACCTGGATAATTTTTTGTATTTTTGGTAGAGATGGGGTTTTGCCATGTTGCCCAGGCTGGTCTCGAACTCCTGAACTCAAGAAATCCACCCCCCTCAGCCTCAGCTGGGATTACGGGCTCGAGCCACTGTGCTTGGCCTAGGCTTTGCCAAGTCTTGACTGGTATCATCAAATGCTGTATGTTTAAACAGCAAGTCTTTCCGATAACAAAATACTTTTTAAAGAAAACGGGGAGGCCCTCATTATAAAGACACCCTCTAGGGCTGGATTACTCTGGTAGTACTTGAAATGTAGTCAACTACGGCTTTACAACTTAATGATATTTTAAAGTTTAAAAAGAAAATTAAAAACACCTCCTACACATGGATGCAGCAAAGCCCAGTGTAGATTTTTTTTTTTTTTTTTGTATTTTTATTCTTTTGTACTCAAAAGCCTCAAAAGACCTTTATAATCCATGCATTTCTCTAAGGCACAAGGTAATCAATCAGTGGGATTGTTCTTTAATGTGTGGGAAAATTCTCCTCCTTATTCTCCTCCTAGACCAAACGCTGACTACTAGGCTGGAATATTCACTGAGAACGTCAACATGCCAAAGAGAAGCCAATCATCGAACTTACCTGGGGTAGCAGGCTACTGGGGGTTAATGAAAACGGAAGTGGGAGGCAACACAAGCAGTGCCCTTGGGTGGGAAGGGATGGAGCAGTATAAAGAAAGTGGAAAGATCTCGTTGAGTGAAAAAAGGAGAAAAACAAATAGATTCTGCTCACCTCCTAACTTACAAGATATATCTCCTAGTATTTATGCCCACATACACCAATGCAGATAATGTGTTGATTTAGGGCCTGGACTCTCGAAATAGACTACCTGAATTTAAATCTCAAGCTCAGCCTTACTTAGTTGCACTGGTCACTTAACTTTTCTATGTAATGGAGAAACACAAGTACATAGTAGGGTTGTTGTGATGCATGCCTGTAGTCCTAGCTGCTCAGGAGGCTGAAGTGGGAAGATTGCTTTAGCTCAGGAGTTCTGGGCTGTAGTGTGCTATGCTGATTGGGTGTCTGCACTAAATTTCACAAGGTGGCCTCCCAGAAGTCGGGGACCAACAGGTTGCTTAAGGAGGGTCGAACTGGCCCAAGTCAGAAATGCAGCAGATCAAAACTCCTATGCTCATCAGCAGTGGAATCGTGCCTATGAATAGCCACTGCACTCCAGCCTGGGCAACATAGCAAGACCCGTTTCTGACAAAAAAATATAATTTTAAAAATCAGATCATGCATGTGAAACATTTAGCACAGTGCATACTGCAGAGTACATTGCACTCACTTAATAAGAAGTGACAACATTTAAATTATCACCCATCACCCTTTCTTCCTTCATGTCGGTTATTTTAATTCTAACTCAACAAGAGCATGAAACAAGATACACCTATCACCTTTGTGGGTGAATTTTAGTTATCAGTGTGGAAACACAGTCTGTTGAGTTACTTATGCAGATGATGGAACTTGTCTTGGCATCACTTGAAGTCCAAGTTTTCATCCATGTCATGCATATCCCCCTGTCTGACAAAGACTAGGGAGCCGAATCCTTGTCCATACATTGTGCCATTGGATTAATGTATTCAAAACGTTCGATAAGGTAATGCTTAGCCCAAGGATGAAGAAAAAGATATACAGGGCACTACTTGGTTATACCGACTGAGGTAGTGTGGATCTTTGACAGACACAGTGCTAGAATGTGTGGAGAACTAGATGAATGAGAAAGGAATGCTTCCACCAGCTTGGGGAAAAATTACTATGAATGCAATGTATTCTTACACTCTCATTCCATGACTTTGACCCCTCTGGAGATCAGTATTTGAATAGAGAGTGGGGAAGTATATGTATGCATGTGACCACAAGTTGACACTGTGTGAAAAGTCAGCTCATCACTGTTGTGGATACGGCTGAAAATGCGCTGACACACCAATGGAGATGAATAATCGCTAACTCTTCAGGGGCTCTGGCTCTGGGTCTCTACCTGCTGCTGCCGCTGGCTGGCAGAGGCTCACCAGCTGCCTGTTATTCTCTGGACTGGCTTGGTCAGCAGAGCACCCCGCTGCCCACACAGTGCTTCCATCAGGGTTGTGGCCACAGACACCTGCCCCCGAGCGTTTCTCCCCTCCTGACTCTGTTCTGTGGAAAATTACCTCTGCTGACACTCGCACAGTGTCTTCCTTTCCCCATTAATCCCATTTATTTGAACGTAAGTAGCAGACAATTGACCCACACATGTACTCTTATTTTTTTCCCTTCCCTCCGTCCCTCCCTCCCTCCCTTCCTTCCTTCCTTCCATCTTTCCTTTCTTTTTTCTCCCTCCCTCTCTTTTTCTTTCTTTTCTTTTAGAACTCTGTGAAATATAAGGTTCTAACTATGCAGGTTGTAACAATGGACCTTCCAAAACTAACTGGTGGTGGGTGGGTGGGTGGGTGGAGGGACTGCCAGTCCTGCTACAAAAGAAGGAGAGCTTCTCCCCCAAAATGTTTGTTCTTAGGCCTTGGATCTAAGAAATAGTGCAATAGATTTGACAATATTCTGCAATTCGAATAGTTCCTTTTTACCTCAAAGCCTAATGATCTTTCATATTCTATTTTTTTTTTTTTTTTTTTTGAGACGGAGTCTCGCGCTGTCACCCAGGCTGGAGTGCAGTGGCCGGATCTCAGCTCACTGCAAGCTCCGCCTCCCGGGTTCACGCCATTCTCCTGCCTCCGCCTCCCGAGTAGCTGGGACTACAGGCGTCCGCCACCTCGGCCGGCTAGTTTTTTGTATTTTTTAGTAGAGACGGGGTTTCACCATGTTAACCAGGATGGTCTCGATCTCCTGACCTCGTGATCCGCCCGTCTCGGCCTCCCAAAGTGCTGGGATTACAGGCTTGAGCCACCGCGCCCGGCCCATATTCTATTTTTCAGTAAGGATTATACCTCCTAACTTTCCCGTAAAAGTGGGACATCCATTCTAAACCAAATGCTGATGCATGTGGTGCCTCTGCATGCTGCCAAAGACACAACTATGGTAGTGCCTATGAGGGACCACCAGGAAGTACTACATCATTAATCACTGCACCACAAAATCCTCAAATGTATAATGGAGGGTGACTTCTACTAAATCATAAAGGGCAGTGTGATAGGATACACTTGTCTGATTATTCCCTGATTTTCAGCTTACAAACAGAAACTCTGTAAGATTTTTGACATTTCTCAATTTTACTGGGTTAAGGGCATTGGTATTGTAGGGCTTGATGTTACCTTTCATGAACTCTAGCAGGATCTCATTGCCTTTGACCTAGTCTATGCTCACTTTCCCTCCTCCCTCAAGTATTCCATCCTTCCAGCCTCTTTCCCTTTCCTCTCTCTCAGGCTATGGGCGGTATTTTATTTATTATTTGAAATATATCATTAGCATAGTTCTTAGTCTAGGTTAAATAGAAAGAAAATATACTTTAATGCAAATGTATAATTGCTCGCTTTCTGTAACTCATCCAGTTGTTCTACCTTCTTTTCACTAATCTCTAAACAACCTTCTTTTTAAGTTTTTAAGTGTATGTTGTTCTACCTAGCCAGGTCAACTTAGATTTGGTAAATCTTAAATTCCCAGTTGAGGCTGTTTTCCCCCGGCTACCATTTATGGAATCCTTAATGTTAGGAATGAATCAGGTAAGTACAGTTCTTAAGAAGTATATTCTCAAATGTCTTAGGGATATTGATGTCTCTAGTTGCGGCAAAGAATACTGATGTTTGCTCTTTGGAGACAAGTAAACATGTTGTGAATTTTAAACTTCGTGTGGAGGCAGCATTTGTATAACTGTATCTCATCAAACTGTCACAGACTGAAGTCAATGAGGGCTATGAATGAGAAACTAAAGGCCAAAGTTAGAGTCATTTGTGGTTGTTGCTTTTATAAATGGAGTTTAATCTTAAACGGTGTTAAAATGGCTTTAACACTACATTTCAAGAGAACTCTCACTTAAGTTGATTTTTTCCTAAAAATATTTTTTTTTCTCGAAGGCTCATCTAAATGGAATATAGCAAGATAGAAAGATTTCTTCTGGTCATAATATTTCCAGTTTTTCCAATAGAATCTGTGCAGGAAAAAAAAACAACTTAGTGGTTTGTTATTCCAAAATAATAACAGTACCTTTTTTGGACTTTTCCCTTTAGTCCAAATGAACTTTCTGATTCATCATGAGCTAACTTTTTGATTTGTTTTGCTTATTCTGATAAATGTGTCTCTATTCCAAACGTTATCATTTTCTTGAGACTCCATTTAGCCTCCTCCTGTTTCTCAGAGGGTGTCTTCTTCTGTGCTCATAGTCACCTGCCCAGCAAAGCTGGGAGTGGGAGACTTGACTCTAACTTGCTGCTAAAGCGCAGGACTCCAAGGTGGGGTCTCCTATTAACATCAGTGACTTTAGAATGACTGCGCCCTCCTTGGTCTACTTTCAGGATCTTCTCTGGTCTTCAGAAATGTTCCTGTTTCCTACCATTCCATCTCTGTTCCAAAAATATATCAGAAAAGTAATGTCTCTTACTGTCATACAGAAAACTTTCTGCAACCATTTTTCCTCCTTTAGATTTTACGTTTGAATCATTTATTCCACCCTTCCTCTTGTGTTGTTAAAAATGTACTTTCTTTTTCCAGCCTCTCCCTTCTCTCAGCACCTTATCTATTCTCACTGAATATTTCTTCCTCAATCACTCTTATCACTGCCTTCAGAACACACACACACACACACACACACACACACACACACACACTGTTATCCATTTCCAGGCTTTTACATCACTTCTGCTTCTTAAAGGACCACTGCCAAAGAGACTTGTGTTCTCTGAATATTATTTCAGCTTAACCAGGAAAAAACAAAACAAAACAAAAAAACAAAAACTAAGGAAAACAAACAACAAGGCCGTTATCAGAAGTAACAAAGACTATAGAGAGAAGTTGCTCCATTTGTAAATCTCTCCTATGCACAGGGACTGAGAACCTTGCATTTTTGTTTCAGTGCATAGATCCTTATTTGTGTTTAAGGGAACCTTTAATAGATAAGGGAATGGTTTTCACGTTTTTCATGTGAAAAGTCAATTTAATTCCACCAAGTTGGGCCCTGCTTTGGCATACTTACTGAAAAGGACTAGGCTGGCATTGGTGACCCCCAGCTTGTTGGCAGCCACGCAGGTGTAGTTGCCATAGTGCTCCTCAGTGACATTGGTCACCGTCAGGGAAGACTGGCCCTCCGTGCTCTTAATCTCAAGACCATTGGCACTATTTATCCTAAGAGTTCAAAAACAGAAGAATAGAAAGGAACACTGGTGAAGGTTTTAGCTTAGGAATTTTTCCCCATCCTGACACTGCAGGAAAAGGAGAGAAAGGAAGTAGCTAGGATTTGTGGTTCCATGCCCAATTCCTATTTTAATTGTGCAATGCCATATTATCAGAATCTATGTCCATCAACAGAGAAAACTAGGGAATGGGTTTGAGTTTCTGTTATAGGCAAGAAAGACATGTAGGTGAAAGCTACCCGTTGAACTGTTTTTATATTTTACCTGACTGCTTTTGGGCTTCAGCTTAAGAGCTACAGGCCCCAAAGAATTTGGTAAGAGATATTAAAAAGGAAGAGTGTGAGAATATAGTTCTACACAATTACAACTGGCTTGGCTTTGGCTTTGTTGTGGGGCTTCCGGTGTCCCCAGGCCCATGCAGTGGAGTCACGGGGGATGGTAGGTTTGGCACATACCTAGTGTCATCCCGGTACCACTCAAAGTCAGGTGCAGGCACTGCCGAGGCCTCACATTTGAGTGAAGCTTGTCGTCCTGTGGTGGCTTCATTGCTCTTGGATTCTGTGATAGTGGGAGGATCTGTAGGAAGGACAGGCACACAAGTTTATATGAGGGTCGGGGTGCTTATAATTTCTATTCAGGAAGGAATGAAGAAGGAAAATCTGATTAGAGAGAGGCAGGAAGGGAGCCATCTTAAAGCTCCATTTGTATGAATTATATGATCAGCTGAATGGGGTTGATCACCAAAAAACTAAATAAAAATAAGAGATAATTAATGAAAACATAGACTTGGTTTACTTAAATGAGACACTTAGCAGGGTTTTATGGAAATGGAATCTAGAATTTCTTTATCCCTCCTCCAATAGGTCATGGTATACAATTATAGATTATAAATATTTGTATAGCTTCTTTTTATAAATGAAGCAATGATACCAAAGAACTTAGGAATCTCAACATATAGTTTGACCATTTTTTCTTTTTCTTCTTGTCATTATAGTTTAAGATGGCCTTGAGGAGTCTGATGAAAATAATAGCCAGCTAAAGCCTTTCCAACGCAAGTTTGGTCTGATACTGTTGCAGGATTCACAAACAAACAAACAAACAAAACTAATATTAGGTGATTACCTTCTTTTCTTTAATGTGTTCCCTTATCATCACAACCCAGGTAAATTTAGCTTTTATGTGTGGGGGTATGGTTTAAAGCCTATCCTGGTACATAGAAGACTTACTGCTATATCAGCCTTCTATTCTCTCTGGCAGTTGGGCCCTTGATTTTTATGCCCAGGAATGGGCCTACAAAACTATCACAGGCTTTAAATCAGCTGGGAAACACATTTGACACTCTAATTTTCCATGACTCATTCAAACAGACCTACATGGATGGAAAGAGTGTTTGCATGTCCACTTGACTGTGTTAGGATTGTAGACTCAGCCTCCTGCACCGGATGATGCTGTGTTTGTGCAGGTTATGGACCTTCAAGGAGAGGCCTTTCCTATCCAAAGGTTGTTTGCTAGAAAATGGCAACTTGGCTATGTACACATGGGGAAAACAGACCCAGACACTCTGTTTAGACTCTGTAGAGGAAAAAGCTCATTTAGGAAAATTAGTAAAGTGAACGTTAGTGGGTAAACTCATTTAAACCCTGCCCTTTGGCACCTGGTCTATCTTCCTTATTTCTGATTTTTTTTAATGCTAAAAAACTATTGCCTAAGTTTTCTACCTATAGAAGACTGTAATTCTCTGAGTTTAAAAGAGTGTACGAGAAAGCATCTGATTTGTCTTCAATTTCCTTCTTGATTTTACTTTTCCATAAGCTTAGACATTTTTAAATCACTGTCAGAGTTAGAGCTCATTTGAATAAACACTTGTATGTAAACAGGCATGCTAAATGGGGTTTTGTTGTTTTACTGCTGCTGGTATTGTTTTGCTTTAGACTTACTGCCTTATTTCCGTATACGCACTAAATGGGAAGATGCTGTCGTAAAACGAAACCTGGATTGGAAACTAGGAGTCCTGGGATTTAGTTTGAGTTTGGCTGTTTGGACTTCCCATCATACATTTTCTTTCTGGGCCTTGGTTTTATTACCTATAAAATGAGGGGATCCTATTTTAATGATTTATAGCATCTTTTCCAACTGTAAACTATCCCAATTCTACTTAAAACTGCTCATTCTTTACAAATGGGTGGTTGGCATCATTATGATCCAAGAGTATTTTCAAACCCTTAACTAATTTAACTCTTAAATTGCTAACTTTCCCAATTACTCATTTATCTATTCCATGGTTTAAGAACCAGAATTAGCAGTCGAGAAGAGGAAATCTGAGGTCTGATTTTGACTCTACTCTTAAACAGATCTGTGGTCTGGGAAAACATCTGTACCAGTTTGAGCCTTTTTCTTTTTTATCTTTTTAAAAAAGAAGCTAGCTTCTAAAATTGGTTATATAGATCATTAGAGCACATCAGTTCAAAGGATAATGCAATAGTAGTAGTGGTGCTGTGGGGAGATATTAATAAAGGACACAGAATAGAGGTTCTGGGCTTGGATTTAAAGTCTGGTAGACATGAGCTCAAATCCAGGCTCTGTTCCTCCTTGTCCTTCCTCATTTGAGAGTTTAATACTTTGCCCATAGTCATATTGCTTCCGTTTCCTCACTTATAAAATGTTAGGGCTGGGCATGATGGCTTATGCCTATAATCCTAGCACTCTGGGAGTCCCAACCAGGTGGATCACTTGAGGTCAGGAGTTTGAGACCAGCCTGGCCAACATAGCAAAACCCCATCTCTACCAAAATACAAACAACTAGCTGGGTATGGTGGTGTGTACCTGTAGTCCTAGCTACTCGGGAACCTACAGCACAAGAATTGCCTGAGCCCGGGAGATGGAGGTTGCAGTGAGCAGAGATTGAGCCACTGCACTCCAGCCTGGGCAACACAGCAAGACTCTGTCTCAAAAACTAAAAAAAATGTGGAACCCAAGGCAGGGAAGTACATTTGAAGGCTGAGAGATAGTAGGCCTCAGAACTGATGAGACTAGAAATGGATTTCATAAGGGTGAGGAAAAGAAGCAGTGTTGAAAAGGCAACACTGTGATTTCTGGCTTGGGCATCTGGGTAACGCCATCCACTGAGATAAGATTCATAAGTAAAGAAATAGACGACCAGCAGTAGAATACTCAATATACATTACTTTCCAGTCCTCATTTCTTTTCACTGTATTGTGTCCTTAAGCTGCCAATGACTCCATCATCTGTAGCACAGTGGCCCATTGACATTGACTTAAGATAATTTTGCTTATGAATTTTGTTTGTTCAATTTCCCAATTTGTAAGATAAAATTTAACCACTGTTTGTGAGTCTCTAGAGCCACATGGTTATAACTGCAAACTGGTGACTATTTACCCTTCATCCCCTATCACTTCAGGACCCAGGGGAAATAAATGATTTTTCTGATTGAAAAATTTAGGAAGAAGAAACTGGGCCTGTTTGACTCATCTATTTCCTTTCTTCCTTTTGGGACCAAGCTTCTGGCTGGTAGCAGAGGTTCTCCTCTGTTTCTCTATGACAGAAGTCTTACTTGGGCTCTCTCCTTTCTGCTTTCATGTGGGCAGGCCCATCCCATCCCAGGGCTGCCATGATTAGGGAGGTAAGTCGACCACACTAACCTATTATCTCTAGCCACCTTGATCTCTAAAAATGGGAACATTTAGGTCTCCTGACCACTCTTTTCCTTACTTGTCAATTTGTTTGGAATCTGAATTACTAAGCAGTAAGCTATTTATTAGCCCTTCAGAGACCCCAGCATGGGGAAGCTGGCAGTCAACTAGGATTGAGCACTTACAAGTGCATTAATCTAGTCAGTTACAAAGGCCAGCTACTTGCTTCTCTCTTTGAAAACTTGGGAATTTTCTTGTATCACGGTAAATATATGAATACTGATAAATATACAAAGAGCTCATTGTTTCTAATATTTTTCAAATGACACCATGGTGCAAGTTTATTTTTTCATGGCTTATTGAAATGAACATTTCAAAATTCATTTGTAATGAATTCTGAATAGGTGAGGCTAAGAAAGACTATTACAAATCATACTGCAGCATGCCTTGTGTAGTTAAAATAATAGATGTCCTTATTCAAAATATGGTTATAATAAAAATGTGGCTTCATAAAAATGCTGCACAGAGAGGTCCATTGTTATTCTTTATATGACTTTGGAATAGCTTACAATTGTCAAAGGACTCTTCCAGTTTACATTAATTCAAAATTCCATGTTCTGAAAATATTAATAGGGCCTTTCTTCTTCTGACATCACCAATAACAAGACTCTTTCAATCAGAATGAATAGGGAAACAAAACAGAGGACTAGGAAATAAAATATCATTCATTTAATCTTACTAATATTGGGAATATTCATATAAAAGAATATTCTGAATAGAAAATTTAATGTATAGTCATTTACTGCATGTCAGCACTCTACTAGGTTTTAGATATCCTCTTTATCCAAACAATTAGCCCTAGGAGGTAAATATGATTAACCCCATTTTATGAAAGAGAAGACAAGCTAACAGAGGGTTATTAAGTTGTCCAAATTCACATGGTCAGTATTTGATGGACCATGGATTTAACCCCAGGTCTGTCATGCTCTGAAACTCATGTTCTGAACCTCTCTG
The DNA here is from genome assembly GCF_037993035.2 of Macaca fascicularis. Classification (NCBI taxonomy): domain Eukaryota; kingdom Metazoa; phylum Chordata; class Mammalia; order Primates; family Cercopithecidae; genus Macaca; species Macaca fascicularis. Next base: position 167,341,321 of record NC_088376.1, on the reverse strand, counting down.
CTCTGGTACATCTATTTGAATGAATTCTTTTGAAGAACAATGAATTTCTAACAGGAAAAAATACCATCTGGGGAGGGAGCAGGCCGGTAGATGGAAAGATAAATGATGCATATTTCTATTATTTATAGGGTACCAACAATGGCACAACATGCGGTGACACAGTGGATATAAACCTGTATTAGGAGTCAGGAAATGCAGATGCAATCTCTGCTAGTGCCACTTAGGTTGTTACCATGGGACACAATGCTCCCTTGCAGCCCCTCACCTAGGAATACAGACAATGATGCCTGTCTGTCTATCTCACGGGTTTGATGTAAATATCAGATGAAGTCATTAATATGAGAGCACTTTAAACACCTAGTGATTACATGTATTATTTTATAGTATTATTCACTTGGTATCATGGATAAAGAAAGAACTTTGGAGTTAGACCTGGGTTTGAGTTCCAAGTCCACCACTCACAAAAGCTGTTTGATTTTGTGTCAGAGCATGCTTACGCTCACTGAGCTTTGTTTTCGTCCTCTCTACATGGGGATGATATAGATCATCTCCCATGGGTAGTGTGCAGCGGTGTAAAAAGCAACAGAGGCAGAGGGTGTAGGCAATAAAAAACACATTATCTGAGAGAATTTAGAAATGATAATAAGACTGATTTAGAGTTGCTTTTTTTTTTTTAAGTCGCCATGTGCCAGTAATATTAAACAATGACAGTGATAAAGTAAATACTTCTCACTGGGGCAGACCAGGCCCAATACACCCTCCCATTTGGTTGGTGATATGGTTTGGCTGTGTTCCTATCCAAAATCTCATCTCAAATTGTAATTCCCCATAATCCCCATGTGTCAAGGAAAAGACCAGGTGGAGGTAATTGAATCGAGAGGGCAGTTCCCCCATGCTGTTCTCATGATAGTGAATGAGTTCTCATGAGATCTGATGGTTTTATAAAGGTTTGGTGGTTTCTCCTGCACTCATTCCCTTTCCTGCCGCCTTGTGAAGAATGTGCCTTGTTTCCCCTTTGTTTTCTACCAGGATTGTAAGTTTCCTGAGGCTTCCTCAGCCATGTGGAACTGTGAGTCAATTAAACCTCTTTCCTTTCTAAATTACCCAGTCTCGGGCAGTTCTTTATAGCAGTGTGAGAATGGATTAATATAGTTGGCCACTGTTGGTATGATGATTACAGTGAATTGATATGAAATCTCTAGGAGAGTCTGGGTACTCTGAAGGTACTTAGAATATTATGGTTCCTGTCCATATTGCAAAATTATAATGAAACATTGTAGTACTCTGGGTTGTCACTGAATATTTCCTCTGAAGACCTCATAATCGATTCATAAGTATTAGGATATGTCTTTACCATTACCTACCCAAAGGCAAGAATAAACTAAAGATGAGCATGGAGACTGAATAGGTGTAACTATGAAAAGCTAGAGAAGCTGGCCAGTCTGGTTCCATGTTAAACAGTTATTTTTCTGGCCAAGGCAGGCAGATCTCTTAAAATCAAGAGTTTGAGATCAGCGTGGTCAACACGGTGAATCCCCATCTCTACTAAAAATACAAAAATTAGTCAGGTGTGGTGGCACGTGCCTGTAATCCCAGCTACTTGGGAGGCTGAGGCACAATAATTGCTTGAACCCGGGAGGCAGAGGTTGCACTTAGCTGAGATAGGGCCACTGCACTCCAGCCTGGGCAACAGGGTGAGACCTTGCCTCAAAAACAAACAAACAAACAAAAAAGTTATTTTCCTAATGTTTTCTCATTAGGTGATTTTTGAATCAAATCACTGAAGATACCAGTTAAAATATATATACATTATCTGGAGGTCTCTCCAGCCCAATTGTGTATTTTGTGACAACCTTTGCTTCCACTAAATAAATGGCTCTCCAATGTAAGGCAAGCCCACATTAAGAAATGTCAGCTCCCCAAGGGCCCCAGCATGGGTGTTGATTGGGTTGATTAGCTCTGGACACCAGGGTGGAGGCAGAAATGAATTCAGAGAGAGAGAGACAAATAAAGGGAAAAGGAGTTGTGAGGATGACAATGTGAACCTATTTGGAGAGAGACCTGTGGGAAAGTGGAAGGTGGGAACATCAGCTGGTCAATGGGGCGGAGACAGGCTTGAGAGCTGGGAGCAACTTTTGAGAAAAAATTCTCCAGGAATAGGAAAGGAGTCCAGTATTGCAAGAGTCTAGATAAAATTAACAGTTTGTATTTGTTAAACATTTACTAGGTGCTAGATACTATTCTAGATGTACTGGGCACTAGGATGAGACAAACTCAAAAATAGTTACATTTAATGCACTGTGAGAACTGAAATTGAGGAACTGCACCTAGAACCTGCAATGAAAGAACAGACTGTCCCTAGGACTGGTATCTGAAAGAAATTAACAGTTACTTTGTTGGGTAAGATACAGAAACCCGGAAGTCCTGTCTGTTGTCTAATTTATACTAAGCCTATTCAGTTGAAGAGATTTTGAGCCAACATTTTAGCTTTCTGTAAATTCCAGGACCTCCTACCACTTAGAAAATAGATTTTGCATATAAAAGTGGCTATGTGTAATGCTGTATGCCTACTGCAGAGAAGTGCCATCCAAAAGAAGTAAAAAGGAGAGACCACAGAATCCAGCTTGTGAGCTCAACAGGAGAGACTGTTAGTCTCTCTTCTTTACTGCTCTAGTCTCTCAGTGCCCTGCAACAAACATCTGTTAACAACTGAGTAAATGAGTCAATGAAGTGCTGGTGGGAGAAAGTTAACAGCCCTGAGATTTTTTCTTTCTTGTAGTGGTAGTACTCAGGGTCTGTTCACTACAATAATCTATTTGGCCAGTAGTTATCTTAACCATCCTGATCCCCTGACCTAATTCCAAAGCCTGTGTTTTGAAAAGGAAACAGAATCAGTTTAAATAATAAATTTCATGGCCAGCAGGATTAGATGAAGTGATAGAGGTGATCCTGGGCATTTCTCTGTATGCAAGAGTGTTGCTAGGCAGACTTGGTTCCATAATTCAATCTGAGAGACTTCATCTACTTAACACAACTATATTTAAGTTGGATGAATTGTTTGAACAGGACAAGTGCTGTGATGACTAGTTTTGATATAATAAAAACACAGCTCATGAGGTTTTGGTAAAAGGTGATTCCAAAGGAAATTGATAAAATATTTTTCCAGATTTGTGACCATATTATTTGCAAAATTTGGAGAAATGTTAAGAGGGCAGAGTTTATCTGTGAGTTTTTCACCTACTTATTCAATACACATTTACTGAGCAATTTTGATAAAGTCAGGCACATGTTAGGTCCTGCTTGTTAGGACATACTGGATGTGTGAGTAAACTCATTATAGTTTTCCATATAATTTGTTATGAGGTATCTTTTTAGAATCTCAGGGTTCTGTCCATATTCTGTGGTTCACTCATCATTAGCAAAAGCTCACATTTTCATAAAAGTCTTTTCTTGAAAATTGTAAGTATTTTCTTCTGCTTTAAATTACACTTTGGGGACAGTCAAGAAGAAGCAATGTCAGACTAATTGCACCAATAATAATAGGACCCAGGCGGCTAGCTTTGATCTTGGGAACCATCTGCAATCCAGACCACTTTGATGTTTCACACAATGGAAGCATAAATATTTTCTATGTACACTATGATTGGACTTTCACAAATCTAATTAAGTTGAAGGTCAATTAAGAGAAAATGAAATCTTAACTCCAAAAGTCAGGGAAGAGATGGAAGATGATGGCATGGTTGTGTGTACATAAAAGAAGCTAACCTAATTATAAACTTATACAAACAGCCAGAGAAGTTTCCTTTCATGTGACATAAAGGTCCTAAAGCATTTTATAACACTGCAATCATTAATGTGTCTTTGAAACACACCCAGCACTAGAAAAGAATAGTAATAACTGGCATTTCAAAACTCTATTACTAAAAAATTTGAAAACAGCTAGGGATAGAAGCACTTCAGAACTCATGAAATGCAGCCCCTTGCTTCTTGGAAATGAGTGCCATAAACTATAGCAGAGTCATTTGTATCTATTGGATTCCTCTAGGTTTGGTGTGAAAGAGATTTTGCTGCTTGTTTCAGAAGTCTGCAAGGCTGGAGCAAGGCCACAGGTAATGGTGCATCCCAGCACAGGCTGCGTAAACTTTAGCAAGTTTCCTCAGCTCTCCAAGCCTCAGTTTCCAAATTTCTAAAGTAAGACTAATGATGCTTATCTCATAGGTTTAAAATGGCTGTGGGGATTAAACAATAAATGTAAATCAATCAATCAATCTCTCTCTCTCTCTCTCTCTCTCTTTATTTTGAGACAGAGTTTCACTCTTGTTGCCCATGCTGGAGTGCAGTGGCAGTCTCGGCTCACTGAAACCTCCACCTCCTGGGTTCAAGTGATTCTTCTGCCTCAGCCTCCTGAGTAGCTGGGATTGTAGACATCTGCCACCACACCTGGCTAATTTTTGTATTTTTAGTAGAGACAGGGTTTCATCATGTTGGCCAGGCTGGTCTCAAACTCCTGACCTCAGGTTCCACCTGCCTCGGCCTCCCCAAGTGCTGGGATTACAGGGGTGAGCCACTGTGCCCGACCAATATAAATCTCTTAACTCAATACTGCACATAGTAGGTATGTGGAACTGAAAATTCCTTATCTTCCTCGTGAGAGTGTGGGCTTTAGAATCAAATGGACCTGAGTCTGAATCCCTTTTCTTACATTTACTTTCTGTGTCATTTTGAAGGGGCAGTTTTACCTCCTTGGGCTGCAGTTTTTCAAACTCTAAAATGGTCTCAATTATATCTACCTTGCTGGGGTTGTTGGGTAGAAAAGAGAGAATTTATACAAAAAACCTAGTACATAGGAAGACATGAGATGACAGAAAGTACTCATCACAGCCTAAAGGATACTTTCAAATATGGGTTAAGATATTTGTACATGTATGTCTGTGTGCCTATGTGTGTGTATGTAGGATGTGTGTGCGTTCAATGCATAGAAGGGAAGAACTGTCAACGCTTCCCTTTGTCCCTGCCACTAGCCACAGTTGTGTGATGTGGGAACTTGAATTTGAGTGATGTAGAGTCAGTGCTAACTGAACAGGGTAAACGAATTCTCTTTATTCCTTTGCTGGGTGACACACATCATATAGATCCTCCCTCCGCCCACCCTCTTTTGAACTACATCTAAGAATCCTTTCATCCGAGAAGTTCAAAGTATGCCCACTTACCTATGCATCTTAGTGAAATCTTCCTTTCTAATGCCCATACTTTGGGACAAATAGGTAACGGAAATTAACTTATCAGACATTTGTGTTAGCCATCAGGGACACATGGTATCTGACCACAGTGGCTCTAATTTGTTTCCAAGGCCAATTATTTAAATAGCGGAGGATAAAATATAATCTTGAGGCATTCCCTCCTGACAAACAATGCGTTAAGATGGAAATTCCAGTTAAACCAGATACAAATTGCTGTTTTTTCTTAAGTAGTATGACCTTGATTTCCATGAAGACCAGCATAGTGACCGCCAGCAATGTTAGTGCTGTCTGATCATGTTTTCTTAATCCTGTAGTGTGAGTAAAAAAGGGTATTGTTAAATGTGTTATGGATTACATTTAGAGTTGATTTCTCAAATTCAAAGGCCAAGTCCTGCCCTTGGATGTGTTCAATGTATAAATGTGCATTCCTGGCCAGAGGAGCATCTGCTTGAAGTACAATGCTCTTTTGCTAATGGAATCTAATTTAGAGCTCACTGGAGGTAGAGGTGCACCCTGGGCACCTAGTACCTGCTGGCTCCTGCTGTACTCACAGTTCACAGTGACCTTGACTTGTTTGACATCCGCTGAGGAGACCTCGTTGGCAGCTTTGCACTCATATTTGCCTGACTGCTCCCTGGTGATGCCGAGGATCTCCAGGTATTCTTCTTCTCCTTCAAATTCCCTTCCTGAAAAACAGAGGTTTTCATGATTCTTTTTTAAAGTCTGAAATAGGCAGCAGATCCTCTCATTATTCTTTTTAAAAGCAATAAATCCATATTTCTTTTCAATGATTTGACAATGTACTTTGTCTGACATCAGATTCCACAGAAGCAGACCTCAAGACAAAAAGTCTTGTGAAAGTGATTGAGTAGAAAATGCTCTCAGGAAAAACCAGAAAGAAAATGGGAAAATGGGACTTGGAAGAGAAAGAAGTCAAGCAAGGGTGCAATGTCAAGCTAAGTCCCACAGAGAGCAACTGTGGCTCAGTCTTTCAGGGAGGCCTGGGGACAGCTCATGTCATACTTCAAAATGATTCTGATCATGAGGCTGGGAGCTGGGGTGTTTATAGGTGCAGGCACTCACCAGTCACTGGTTAAGGGTTTGGAACAAAGTGGGAGCTGGCAGGAGGTACATGCAAATCATAAAGTGCTGTGAGGGGCTATGGCACCAACATCATCTGTCACACCACGCTGCAAAGCACTCTTTTTTTGTTGTGCAAGGCACTCTTTACAACCAACATTGTTATTAGACAAAGTGGCTTCCTTTTGAGAAGCCACCACTCTTCTCTAGATTCTGTTAAATTCTGTTCATAAGGATTGTATGCTAGACTGTCTTGACAGTTGTGTCCTATATCAAACTACATCATCATAGAGGCTTTTAGGCCATGGGCCAGATCCATGAGAATGTGCTGCTGATGGTGTGTTTGTGATGGACTGTGTCATCTGGGGTTTGGGGTAGGGAGTTAAATATCACTGGCTTAAAAGTTTGGATTAGGAATAGGGAGGTCCTGTTTGGAAAAATCTACATAATTGAGTGTGTGCATTTTAGTAAAGTAATCTCAACTAAGGAAACCTTGTTTAAATTCCCCTATGTGGAGTGTAATTGATTAAACTATTTTCTTCCTGAAGAGATGGAGAGAGAAATAAGGAAGAAGTGGAGGGGGAGAAAAATGAAAAGAAGAAAGAGAAGGTGATGAGGAAATGAGATTGGGCAGCAGGAAGAGCTTAGCCAGAGCTTGGCCAGAAAGGCCCAAGGACTTCAACTCTAGCTAAATTGAACCCCCTTGCCCCCAAATTTCAAAACTCCACTGTTACATGAGTTAGGATAGAGCAGCTGGGAAGGGTGTTAAAGAACACAGTCCTGCAACCATGATGCTCCTGGTCATTCCACACTAAATGGAACCAGTCATTAGCTCTGCTCAAATGCCACAAGCTGTTTTCCTTTTCTGGGAAGTCCCCGATGACCAAATCAACATAACAGACAGTTAGCAAGGAGACAAATTTACTCTAAATATGTCAGTTAAACCTGTTAACTAGGCTCCCAACAGAACATGGGGCTTCTCTGCTAACATTCTATAACACAACTCTCTGGATATTCCAAGCTTCAAGTCTTCTCTCAATTGTCAATATCACTAGTTTTGAGGAAACTATACAATCTTGATTAAAAAAACAGGCAAGAGTAATATACCATTATTTGGTTCTGAAGTTCTGCACATTATCTAGCATATGCTTCTACTGAGAATTTTTTTTTATAAGAGGTTATTTTTTTCCTGTCTACGTTTTTCTCTTCTTCCTTGCTAAAATTTAAAGCAAGTACTTAGATCTGATTTTACATGTTACAGAAGTAGAATGTAGTAGGGAAGAAAAAGTAATCTCAGAAAGGTAACTGGCCACTTTTCTGGATTAATTGGGCAGGATTTGGGATTGAAGAGGTAAAAAAGATCTTTCCTGCATATTGTTTCTATGGACTAAGTGTCATGCCAACTATTTGATGCTAAGACTCTTCTAGCTGAACATAAATACCCTGAAGGCTAATGGCAACTTTGACAATTAGTTTTTTATTTAGCAGGCAGAAATAGGTGTAAGCTCATTGAAAACCTAGAATGCAGAGGTGGAATAGAAAGTAAGACAGCATTATTTATTTTGAGCATAATGGTAAATTGTAATGAGAAAATAGTTAATAATAATTTTAGAATGTTTCAGTATTTCTTCCCATCCTGCATATTCCCCACCCATAATCTTAACCTTGGTTGGGGACAGAGCTGTCAGTAGAAGGAGAGAACAAGGATAATCTTAGAGATGCTTGGCAACACTGAATTCTTTCCAATTCCCATGAAATACCTAGAAATGGTGGATTATGGGTCCCTACTTTGCTTTTTGAATTTCTAAAACAGAAACAAAAACAAAACAGTTGCAGGAGAGAGAAAGATTATTTTTAGCTGCACCAACTAAAGCCCTACCGATTCTGGAAGATGGCACCTATGAGAGTAAGTACTAAGATGAATGAGAGAAAATAAAACAATATTTATTGTGTTTGGGGCCTGGCATTCTTACGTTACCAATATAAATATTAATAATCTCGTTTTTTCCTGATAAGCAGATAACAAAACATGTCCTTATCAGATAAACTTTCAATCTCATGTCTCTAGAATTTCCCCTAAACTACCTGAGGATAAAAGGAGAGTTTTCCCTTAAGAGACCCACATGGGAGGCAGAGACACTATTTTTGCTTCTCCTGTGATAGCTCTCCTCCTCTCCAATGGCAGCCTCTGTCTCTAGCACACGATGTGCATAGCTGTCTCAATAAAGTGGGAGCAGGCTCAAGGTGCAAACCAACTACAGGCAGAGGAAACTGCACTGTATTCCATCATCCAACCAATCTCATCCAACAATTCTCTTGCTCCTTTCTTTCTTTTTCCCTGATGTGTCCGTTCTCATGAGAGCAAATTTTCTCCAGTTCTTTCAGTTCTGACTGGCTGCTCTCAACCCAAGAGTCCTGCCAGTATTTCCTTTCATTCTCTCAACCTTAAGAAGACTCTCAGGCCAGAAACTGAATTTAAAACATTGAGAGACATCCCTGGGCCCTCCCTCTTGTCATGCTTCCTTTCCCTATCCCCTGGATCCTCCAGTTGAAACTCTTGCATTCCCTGGCCCTTCCTGATTAGTCTGTTCTAGTCACACCCAGGAGATTTTCCCATAATGCATTATCTCTATTGCTTCACTTGAGAATTTCTTACCAATTCACAGAAATTTAACAGGAAACGGGAGCTTTTCTGTTGCTGGAAAGCCAAAGCTCCAGATTGTAAGCGCCGCAGGGACCATGCCTTACTCATAATATCCTCATGAACTAGCACAGGGTTTGACTCAGATTAGTCACTCAATAAATGTTTGTTGAGTTAGCTCGCTACAGACTCAATGCTTGTGTTTCTCCAAAATTCATATGTTGAAACTTAATCCTCAAAGTGATGATGGTATTTGGAAGTATACCTCTTTGGAGGTGATTGGGTCAGGAAGATGGAGGCTTCATGAATGAGATTAGTGCACTTATAAAAGAAGCTGCAGGCTGGGTATGGTGACTTATGCCTGTAACCCTAGCACTTTGGGAGGCCGAGGCGGGTGGGTCACTTGAGGTCAAGAGTTCAAAACGAGCCTGGCCAACATGGTGAAACCTCGTTTCTACTAAAAATACAAAAAAAATTAGCGGGGCGTGGTGGCATATGCCTGTGATCCCAGCTATTTGGGAGGCTGAGGCAGGAGAATTGCTTCAACCCAGGAGGCGGAGGTTGCAGTGAGCTGAGATTGAGCCACTGCACTCCAGCCTGGGCGACAGAGCAAGACTCCATCTCAAAAAAAAAAAAAAAGGAAAAAAAAAGAAAATAGAAAAGAAAACAGAAACTCCAGAGTTCCTTCGCCTCTTCTGCCATGTAAGGACACAGAGAAAAGACAGCTGTCTCTGAATCAGGAATTGGGCCCTCATCACACAGCAAATTTGCTGGCACCTTGATCTTGGACTTCCCAAGCTCTGAAACTGCGAGAAATACATTTCAGTTGTTTATAAGCTACCCAGTCTATGGTATTTTTGTTATAGTAACCTGAATGGACTGAGCTAAATCCGAACTGAGTTAAGAAACTCAAAGAGATTCTAGAGTTATTGTCAGCACTTCCTGTAGTTTAAGAGATAGAGCTAAGTATTGAAAAGTGGCTAAGTATTTCTGTCAGAGAAGTTGGCATAAAACTCCACTGCCTTTTAATGATCCTAATAGAGTTCTCTTTTACTGGGGAAGAAAGGGTGTGCTGGGTACTCTGTTGCTGAATGACTGCACGGGGGCATATCTGGCCATGTCCCAAGGAATTATCTGCCATGGCGAGTTATCGTTTTGGAAACCAACAGAACTCCCTGTGGACACAGGCACGATACAATCTCAGCAAGTGCCATTTCTTGTTTTAAGGCATGGAATATACCACCTGAATCTTGAGTCACAAAATTCTAAAATGCACTCAGATTCTCCTGTTCCTTTCTTTCCCTTTGTCCCCATGTGCCTGTCCCCAAGAGGGTAACTTTTCTCCATTTCTTTCAGTTCGCCCTGACTGGCTACTCTCAACCCCAGGGTCCTGCCAATATTGTCTTTTATTCTCTCAACCTTAAAAAGACCCTCAGGCCAGAAACAGACACAAAACCTACTGTTTAAGTTCTCTGGTAGACGGGTTCTATGGCCACAATTTGGGTCGTTCTCTTGTTCCTATTATTTTTTGTCCTTACAGAAATGTTTACTTGAAATGCAAATTTCAGTATTTTGGTATTTTAAACATCTCAACCAATTTCCACAAGCCTGCTCACATCGCTGAGTGTTATATTTATTCTGGGATCTAATGTTTAGTTTAAATCTCCCTTTGCTTAATGTGTTTTTGTGTCTCCTGGCAATATTCAGCTACCAGGCTAAATAACTTCTCATCCTCCTCAGTGTATGCACCTTTTAAACTCTTGCACATAATTAGCATATCCCTTCTTAGTCACTGTTTACTGAAGTTGTACATATTAGTTCTTTTAATATTTCTTCATAAGTCAGAAAGAAGGGCCTAGAGCTAATGGCAAGAGAAAAGTGTTCTCTCCTATGTTCCCAAATGTGGAGGCAAATCAGCCAGGAATAACACCAATTAAAGTATGCCAGGTGCTGCCTTCTGAGTACAGTGCCTTCAGAGTCCCATACTTTAGTGAACCCTGAAGTTCCTATGCAAAATGTTGACTTATTTAGATTTATAAGGTCAACCAAGCATTTGTAACAAGGAGCCATTTGAAATTAAATGTATTTCCATGGTGCTGCTTTCTCTCATTCCCTTTCTTTCTCTCCTCCCTCTCCCTCCTTCTATCCTCCCATATCTCTCTCTGTCTCTCTCTCTCTGTCTCTCTGTCTCTCTCTCTCACACACACACCCATGCGCACACACGCACACACCCACACACACACCCACAAATAACTAGTTATTTACATATAAGATTTTACTGTTAACTTTTCGGGAGCAGCACACACATTTCCTCATCCTCAAATATTTGCTTCCTAAACAGAGCAGTACTAGTTTCAAAAGCTTCCCAGGACATGACAACCAGCCCCATATTTGTAATGAAAAACATTTTTTAAAGACTATTACTCTAATAATCATTATAGTACCTATCTTTCCTTACATTTGAGATACAAAAAAATACAATTTAGGAAACTTGCTAAATTCGAGCATTTCGTGACTTTAAAAATTTAGAATTCCAAGGAAAGTATGTTAGGAAATGAATGGATCATTTTTTCACTGTTCTGAGAAGACTTTTGTAAGTACAGCTTCTCAGTAGATCAGTGTTTCACAGATGGGAAGATGTGCTTGAAATGAGGTGGCTATTCCTTTTACTCATCTACGTTTGAATATTTACATGTAAGTGGCTATAAACACATTAGCTATAAACACAACCATACATACAGTTTAATGAAAAGCAAAGCACTGGAATTTATCTTGCAAGATGTATATGTGTGCATATTTGTGTTTGTGTGGGTCTGTGATTGGAAACGTGAATGAAGTAGGCAAGCAAGAAAAGCAAGCTATGAACTTCTACCTGTGAAAATTAGAGGACAAAAGATCACGAATCAATGATGCCATTTGAAGTTTCCTGTGAGAACTTCAAATGCTGTACCATGTTTCTGTTCTTACAGTATGTTTCATGTTTTCCTTTTGTTTTCCCCTAAGGACATGCTCACCTATTCCTGTTTTTGTTTTCTTCCCTGCTTTCCTGCACATCACGTTCTACACAAAAATGATAAGGAAAGGAAGACAGAAAGACACACAAGAAATCTAGAAAAGATGCCTGCAGTAGGGTTCTGTTTGTATTTCCAGCCATGTTTCTCTCCAGATTCTTTGAAGTTTTTGCTTCTCCGCTTCACATTCCACCTTAGAGATCCCTTAGTGTTTGACAATGTTGCTGTCCAAAGGCTGAAACCACTTCTCATCCTCACTTTTCACCACTAAAAGGGAGGGGTGAAGAGTGCTAAATGATCCCTGATTGAAAGAAGGCAGGGAAGGGGTAGATGCAGTCGTCAAAAGCAACAACCACAGGAAGATGAGACACAGGGAAGAACAAGGTATTGAAGGGGATGAAGAAAAAACAAAACAAAACAAAACGGAGCGATGTGATATAATGAGAATGATTTTAGGGAAGAGTTGGAGGAATGGAAATGAAAGCAGAGAGTTCTCTGAAGAAAGAGGCATATGACTATTAAGACATTTGAGCTGCATGCAAGGGAAGGGGTGGGTTACTCTGCTATAGAAATGTTCCCTATTTGAATAACAAGACACAACAGGGGGTGGATTATGCAAATTGGCCCCATGCCTTATGCAACCCCCAAGGATGTAGTTAGTACACAGAAACCAGTGACAAGAACAATGCCAGGGAAGATTCACAACTGGCTTTGGCTCTATGAATGAGCATGGGCCAAACGAAAAAGAACACCCTGGGATTATTTTTCCTGGCATCCAGAGAGATCCAATTCATTATGATTTGCATTTTTGCTTTCACATATAAAAAATAAGCCAGCTGAAATAGTTTGAGCTCAGCTTCCAACCTGAGGCTGCCATGCATGCATCCTTTTTTCAGTCCTGGGCCATGACATTCTTTTATTGTATTTATACTAAGCCATTACCCCCTACTTGGTGTCAGTTTTTAGAAACTGCCCTGCCCTTCTAAATGTGATGCTTGAAGTCAGAATCCCCTATATTTAGTTCTCTGAAGGGAACTGTACTGAGAATAGCTATGGTTACATTGTAAGACTTTACCACTGTAAAAACCACATTTGGTTTTGATCATCACTGTATCCTTTCCCTAGCGTGTAGCACAATGTCAGAACCTATTAAAAGTTTAAGAAATATTGTAGAGTGACTGTTGAATGAGCTACTGCTTAATAAACACTTGTTAGGCACTGTGCTGAGTGACTCAGATATATTATCTTATTTAATTCACAATAGTTTTAAGATTGCTTGCATATGTGTAACACATAGGAACACAGGTTTAGATTGGACAAGAAACTTGCCCAAGCTTATAATCTAGTAAGGAAGACATGAGCTTTGACCCAGGTCTGTGGACTTTTGGGATTCATGTTCCTAACTAAGCATGCCTACTTTTATCATTAGAATGCTGAAAGATGCTATAGTTGGCTGAATTCTTAGCTCTCAGAATCTGCTTTATTTCTTTCTTTCGAGTATAGAATGGGAGATTGAGAATAAGACATGTGAGAAATTTCCAAAGCAATGCAGCTCAATTATTGATAAAGAAGGTAAAAAGACAGGCTTCATTTTTTATGAGGTTTGCCCACTTCACTTGACTTCCTTATTGAAAAGATCAAATGAACCAATAAATGAGGGGAAAATAGTTGGTCTTTAAAAATTTAGCCTCTTAACCATTTATTTTTAGGACTCCCTCCATTAGCAATAAAAACCTATTGGTACAGCAACCAGCAAAGGAGCCACATGGACAGTGTAGAGTAGACTTAGTAGTAGAGAAGATTTCCTGGGAGAAATAAGTTTTCAGGAACTTAAGAAATGCAAGTGGAGAAAAAATTAGAGCTGGCAAATTGTAAAAGGGTGTGGAAATCTGATAAACCTGACTAAACTGAAGTCTCTGAGCAGGAAAAATGAGCACGGTGATGTATGAAGACATGCACTGGGATGTGAGGGGTGGTATGAGGACTCTGGGTTTGCTATGTTAGGTACTGCTAAATCCTCTTTAAGCCTTCCAGCACCCACAGGGTACTGAGTACAATGGCATTATTCTGTAATTTGTTTTCTTCCTTTTTTCCTCCCTCCTCCCCTCCTCCTATCCCTCCCTCTTTCCTCCCCTCCTTCCCTCCCTCCCTCCCTCCCTCCTTCCCTCCTTTCCTTCCTTCCTCCCTCCCTCGCTCCCTCCCTCCCTCCCTCCTTCTCTCCCTCCCTCCCTCCACACCATATAGGAAACATGATGTGTAAGCATAAAATCCTATGAAAATTCTATTTGTTTGAAGTCCTTTATACACCAACACTATTTACTCTCAGTGCCTGTTTCTTAACATTGAGTACTAACATGTATTTTGATGAACCTTCCTGTGAATTACTGTGAAAGTGGAGATGGGCTCTTCAAGGATTTCAAAAGAATTGTGATCAACCTTGTTTAACTGAAGTGGCTGCCTGGGGAATGATGTTGAGAAGGATTCTGAGGTGGTGTCTGGGCTCAGTGGGAGAGAGTGGCACTGTCCCCTTGGAGGGCAGGGGAAGGAATGTGGTCCCTGTACACAGACCCTCACCTGCCCTGAATTTCCTGCAGTCCACTTGGTTTTCTCAGGTATAAAGAAATGTATTCTAAATGCAGTATGTAGGTTGGAAGCTAATGACTTCCTAAGTGCGAATGCAGGTGGAATCACTTGGCGAATTAGGAGGGGGTACTTATTTTGGAGTGAAGATAATGAGTTTCATTCTTGATATGGTTGGTATTAGGTTTTCCTGGGGCATACTGTGGAGTACATTCTATAGGTACTTGGAAATATGGGGTTGGTAAGAGATTTGAGCTAACTGTGGATTTAAATTTGTAATCTACACATGGGTTGTAATTCAAATCACTGGAGCAGGGGCTGCAGAGCCTTTGTAGGATGTAGCTCATAAAGCCAGCACCCACTCTCCTACTTCATTTTTATGACCTTAGGGGTGTGGGGAAGAAGAGGCAAAACTGAAAACAAAGGATTAAAAAAGCCCCAAATACTTAAAGAGTCCTTTGGGAATAAAATGGAAGTAAAGATTCCTGCAGATGTTAACTGTTTTTTAGGCTTTTTCCTAAAACGTGGGGGCAGGGGGTTGGTTGGCGGGGGTTGGTTGGCAGAGCCAAAGATTAGAATTGCTGGACAGAGTCAGCAACAAGCAAGATCACTCACCATTGTCATCAGAACTGTGGGGGTATTACCAGAACTGTTATTAGCAACTCTGCCATGGCTCAGGATTAAATATCAAGAGAGATGGGAGCAGCAGTTGCTGTTTTTAAGAGTCACATAAATCAATTGGCATTTAGTAAGTGAATGTGTTAAACTCAGCAGGGTGATTGCACTATGGAAGGATTGCTAGGCAGAGTTTTGAAGCTGCCACAGAAGCCTTTGAAATGTAATTAAAAGAAAGCAGACAATAACACCATCTAGCCCTTCACCCTTTCTTAACAGACCCTCATGTTGCAATGACCTCATATGGGTTCACACTAAAATCCCAGATCTACTTCTTCAGCTAGGCCCAGTGCTGAATGAGCTATTTGATCCAATTTGGAGAACTGTTCTTACTTAAAGTCAATACATAAGTAATGAAGAGAAAAGAAGGGTAAGGAGCGGGAGTGGGGCAGAAGAGGAAAAGGTTTAGGTATGAACTAAAGTGATGTTCTTGGAATGTTTCCATTTAACACAAGGTAGGCATCTCAAAGGTCAAAACAAATTATTAGTAAAGGGTCCAGCCATTGGCTTCTTCATTTTGACCAAAAGGTACAAGCTAAAAATTACATCAACATTCATTTTGGGTTGCAGGCCTCTGCTTACCATCACCCCTCAATCTGGGCTCAGGATTTTTAGCCTTTCTGTAAAGGAGATGGGTCACAGTGGGAGTGGGGGTCCCAGCTGCAGTATCAGGAGTGCAGGTAGAGGTGGAGTGGGAGAGAAAAGAAGAGAGAACTTGCCTGTTCTTGAAAGCAGTCCCTCTCCCAGGCTGGGCCCATGCGCTCCTAGAAGGCTATGAGGCCACTGGGCCAAAGCTTAATAGGAAAACAGCAGCGATTTGTCTCCACTGCTATTTATGTTTCAAGTGCTCGACAGGCTGTCAGTGCAAGTGAGGGTCGCTAAATTTACTGCCTTTCAGATCACTGCTACAGTCCCGGACTTGACAAGTCACTTCATTTAAAAAGCGCAGTATGGGCCGGGCGCGGTGGCTCAAGCCTGTAATCCCAGCACTTTGGGAGGCCGAGGCGGGCGGATCACAAGGTCAGGAGATCGAGACCACAGTGAAACCCCGTCTCTACTAAAAATACAAAAAATTAGCCGGGCGCGGTGGCGGGCGCCTGTAATCCCAGCTACTCAGGAGGCCGAGGCAGGAGAATGGCAGGAACCCGGGAGGCGGAGCTTGCAGTGAGCCGAGATCGCGCCACTGCACTCCAGCCTGGGCAACAGCGTGAGACTCCGTCTCAAAAAAAAAAAAAAAAAAAGCGCAGTATGAGGGTGTTTCCTCCACTCCTTTTTAAATAAAAAACAAAGGGAGAAGAAAAGTCCACCTCAGAAGTTTAAATGGTTGAAATAAAGAAAGTCCACAAGACTGTCTTATCCTGAGGGGTGGACATCAGAGGGACAGTGCTACTTTCACACACTCACCTCTAATTAAAATGGCAAGTGAGGGAGAGGGATGACCCCAGGGTTCTTGGTTTGACTGATCTGTGTACTGGATGATATTTTTATGGGTGGTTGGGAGTGATTGGGGGGGTAATAGTATGAGTTTTTGTATCTATTGAATTGGAATGCTTAAAGGACACTCAAATGGAGATTCCTTCTAAACAATGGGATACAAATAAAGGATAAAAATACTTATTCATATACAACACATTTGCATATATATATGTGTATGTGTGTATATATATTATATATATACATATATATAATATATATAATGTTTACATAATGTTAACAATCTTGCTTCTGGGTTGTGGGACCAGGAGGCCCAGAAGTGTGTGGTCAGGGAATTTCTCTTCATTTGATGCCTTCCTATCCTGCTTGAATTTTTGACATAGATTATATATATATCACTTTCATAATGCAATATTTTGAAAGGAAACTGAATTTAATAATATCAGTGTTGGGGAAATACATACCTATTCTTCTGACTGTAACCTAAGGGCGGGTTTCTCAGAATGAAAAAGAAAATCTGTACGATTTTTCTATTTCTGGCATAAGGGAAAAAGAATGATTAGGAAACTTAGACACCAATTCCGAATGACAGGAGGAATAGTAAGCAAGTTGACATTATATAAAATCAGAACAATTTTCTAATTAGATGGACAAAAATTTTCAGCGACTATCCATGGGCATCGTGTGTTGCAACCTACCTCCTTACTGTTCAACTGTGTCTATTAAAGAATTGTAACCACAGATCCAGTCCACTTGGCCCCCAAAGCAGTGAGACTTGGGCCTGGCCAATTGTTAGAAGCACTTTGCTCATGATGGACAGGTGTCTGGACTTAAGAGTGCTGACTCTGAAGGTGGCAGGTAGCTGTATGTGCACTCAAATGAATTTTCCTTACTATTCTCCACGCCATGGTACCAGTTTGTCTGATTGCTCTTTGATCCTTGTTACTGGCAGTCAGATTGCACTCCAGTTCCCAGCTTGCACTAAAGTTGAACTAAATTAAGAATTTGACCCATCATTTAGTTGTCACCATCACTTTTCCTACAGGGCTGAACCCTTCTTGCTGTATTTTATAGTTGACTAATAGCCTACTTGCATTGGTGCAGAATCATTCCCAAGAAATATCCGTGCTTTGGTATTACCCCTTTGGATCTGAGTATTCTGAGAACAAGCCCAACCTGAGTTTCCCTAATTATATGAACTATAAATCTTACAGGAAAGGGGAAAAGTTCTGAGGTGGAGGTAGAAAGAACTCATCCTTTGTTTTAACTCAAGTCTTTTAAACTCCCTCAGCCCAGGAAACAGCTTATTTTCCTTTCTCACTGGGAACTTCTAAGTTCCCTAGCGTCCTAGTACCGCCCCCTAATCTTACCAGCCTAAAGAGTGTGAACCGCAAAATGATTTTCATGAAAGTGTACGATTCATAGAGTGCACATGGAGAATGTTCATGGATAGAGGGAGCTAACTAATACCTGCCATACAAAGTGTCAGGTTGTGCAGTCTTTTTCTATTATATATAGCACATAACTTAGGATCTCTATCAAGCACTTAAATGTACTCAATCATTTGTTTATATGAGAGAAAAACATTATTGTGCAATGTCTTAGCACTTTACTGAAGCTATTTCATTTTATTCTTGGGGGTTGACCAAAAGATTGACCCCCTCGCCTCCTGTACCTATCACATGAGACCTCATGCAACCACGCAGAATAACTGTCTAGAGATCACTTGCTAATGGATGTCAATGTACAACCTATCAAATGCTTGTTTAAGACACCTAATAATTGCAAGGCATATCTATTTGGTATGCTACTACCAGTTTATTCAAGTCTTTGGATTCTATCCAAGAATCACATATTTAGAAAGCAAACCATTTTGACCATAATTATTTCAGTACTTCCTAGAAATGGCTTTACTGAAGTGAGACCATGGACTTTTCTATAAAGACTATTTAAAAATTACCCCTTTGAACACATTTTCTATGCATTTCATAAATTTCAGTCAAACATATTGTCTAACATATTACTCAATATTCGTTATAAAAGGATCTTTTTAGTTTCCAGAAAATATGTCTCTGTAGATGCCTTTTTCAACTCTTGCTACTATTTTGAAATAAAAAATAAACTATGTGAATCTATTTATTTTCCCTTTTGCTTTCACTTTAAAAAATTATACAAATATAGCATCCAGGTGTGGTGATCAGCTTATCTCAGATTCTGATCAGCATCTGTATAGGTGTTTCTCAGTGATCCCTGGACCACCTATAAGATAATCACACTGAAAATGCTAATACATGCAGATCACTGGGCTCTTTCACAGACTTACTGAAACAGAATTTCTTGGGATGAGGCTCAGGAATCCATTAATTTACAAAATCTACCAGGTGATAATCAAGAACCCCTACATTTGGTAAGCATCCTTCTGATCTTACTAGTTTGGCATTCAGAAACATATACCTTTTCTTTTCTCAAGGGAATTAGGTTAACTCCAGACACAGAAATCAGCTTGACCTGGGATCAGGGATCAATCCAGTATTTAGGTCAGGAAATATTGAAGGAGACAAGTTAAATTACGAGGAGAATCAACATTCTGTCTTGAACTCAATTCCCATTTCTGAATTTACAATTCAGTCTCCATTTGTTGGGTAGCCCTTCATGTCATGTGGATTGTTTACATCTGCTAGTTTATCTATACAGGCTTCTTCTTTTCTCTCTGTGTGTCTCTTGTTAACCAATGAAGGAAGTGAAGTTTAGAAATGTTAAGGCACTTTCCCAACATTACACAGATAGTAAATGGCAGAGCTAAGATGCCTGTGTGACTCCAGTGTTTTAATCAATTATATCATATTTGTAAAGTCCTCTGTTCTTGTGATGGATCCTCATTTGCCTACCAGTTCTAGACACTAGATTCATGACAAAATCCAATGCTGACTGCCTTCTGGCCTGCCTGGAACTCCACAAAAGCCTGGATCTCAACTCCCAATTGTGGGTTACCCTTTTCTTTCCTCTGTCCTACAGTGCTCAGTGTTGCCTGGTCTAATCACTAGATTTCCTTACTGTAAAAATCACTGAGAATAGGTCATTTACACCCAAAGTTGAACAAGAAAACATACACTACCTTTCTTGGCTTCATTATGCATGGATTTTGTTACAAAAGCACCTTTGATGGGTGGATAAGCTGTTGGTGAACTTGGAGAATGACAGATGGAGGGCTATTGACCTTCTCAAGTGTTGGAAGATCATTAAGAGTAAGTTAATCTGTAAATAGGTGAGAGTTTCTTTGCATCATGCTGTGAAGAATTCTGAGCTCTCTTACCCCACATTCAAGTCTTGGTTTGCAAAGTTACATTCAAATAACATGTGGCCAACCTGAGGTGCAGTAAAGGGAAGGTGATGTAAAGTGAGCAGAATTGACAGGTTGCCAAGCAGGATAAATTGCCTCAAAGATATCAAACTTTAAAGCTTAATTATTTTCCCATTAAGGCTCCTTTTGCAATGCAAATATTAATGCAAGTGGTTATACCTTTTATCAGCTAACGTCTTAATTCTCAATTAACACCTAAGGGATTTCGCAGCCTGCAGGTAATCAGGATTGGTACTTGTGGGAATAGGTTCTGTGGAATTGGAAAAAGACTAGAATGAAAGAAGAGGATGCTGCTAGGGGAAGAGGGGGGTTACAAATTCAGATGTCACATTTTGCACAATGCTGGCTTCATGTATCTAACAGTTTGGGGTAGCTAGGAATTGAGTAGCAAACACTGAGACAGAAAATCATTCTCACTAATATGTAAATCTTGGTGGTCTTTTAAAATTGTGAATCCAAATACTGATAAGAACATTAATGCTCAGTTTTTCAGAAGATAATTGGGTAAGTTATAAGCAGGAGGCCTTGGAATATTTTCAATAAATTCCTAGGCTTTCAAATCTCCTCAGCCTTCCCAACCTTGTATACTAATCTGAAATACTGTCGGTTTCTGGAAGGGTAAACCTTATTGTATGAGTAGCTCAACATATCATATACTGATGCAATTTTAATTTTCTAGTTGGAAAAACTTCACAATTTCAAGATGAAAAAAGTTCAGCCCCACAAATCCTCCCCTTTTGACAGATGGCTTTACCTGAAGGCAAACCTAGCAGTGGCTCTCAGGGGACATTATCTGACCAGCTGTGCCGAGGGGCAGAGGAGACACAGGGAAAGACGTGTAAGCAGAGAAACATGAGGGAGACGTCCTGAGCAAACAAGAAAGTAATAGGGTGGGACACAGGAAGATCACAGAAGAAATCAAGCCAGCCAAATCATGGGGAAGAAGAAGAGCAGGAAGAAAATCCATGAATCTCAGCCTAAAGTAATCTCACAGATGCCTTCAGAAAAGAAATCAGCTTTGTTGGTGGTCAGGGCAAACAGAGAGGTTTGTTTTGGTTGGTTGAGTCTAAAGTCGATTTGCTATGAGACTTCGTTTTGATATGACATATAACAATCATTCTAAGAAGTGCTCTCCTGGCACTCTACATATCTGAGGGTAAGTAAATAGATGAGCGTGTGACTGCAAAGGCAGCTGAATGAGGAAAACTTACAATTCACAAAACTGTAGTTTTCATTCCTGATAATACAGTGGTAAGCTTTTGTCCTCTTTAAAGGACTGGAGGTCTAAAATATGTTTGTTTATCTGTTTTCAACCTATATCCCTAGTCCTAATATAGTTACAGGTGGTCTAAGTGCTTTAGATTTAGGCTTGGGAAGGTTATCAAGGCACCTTCTGCACATCAGGGGTAATGGAAAATTTAGTTCCTACATACAACTCATAGCTAGTGTCCTGTCTACGTGGAGAACTGTTGAATGCTATAACAGAAAGAGCTGTGGGCCATTGGCATGAGAAATGGCGTGCTGGCTACATATTAAACTTCACATGCTGTGATGGGACTAGTTAGCCATTGGCTAGAGCATGGCAAGGCTGGATCCACACTAATCAGAAGATACAGTTCCAAAAATGTCATGTGCCTGATCTCCAACTTCCTCAACCCAGGAACCAGCCATTGAGAAATCTATCCCTCTTTCCATCAAGCCGTCAAAACAGGAATATTATAAAGCAACTTAAGGATGAAAAGTATTTGGAAGAAAATAGAGGTATCGGTGTATATGTGGGATAGGTGTAACATATTTATAGCCAGTTAGAGAATGGTACCTGACTAAACTTGGATTTGCAGGAACATGGAATTGTCCCCTAAACTAGCATAAATATATTTCTCACTAAAGAGTTGAAGATACGAAACTTAATTAACTCATTTTAAATACATATATTTAAAATGAGGTTGAAGGAAAGTTCTCACATAATTTAATCAAAACCATATGGATTTAATATTCTTTTTCTAGAAAAGATACTAACTTTTCCAAAATACAATCCAGGACAGATTCTCAAAATTGCTCAAGTGGTAGGTCCAAATACAAAAAGAAAATATTTGATTGTGCTTTTTTACATTAGATTGTTAGAATTTAATTGAGAAAAATGGTGCAGACAGTAAAAAAAACTAATAATATTTTATGGTAAAAACTTCAATACACAAAATGATACTCAGTAATATTTGTCTTTTATAAATCAGGAAAAAAGTACCCACATTTTATTTTAGTGACAAAGCTGTTAAGCTCAGTTTCTAGAATATGAGTGTTTTGTAGCATATAGTTTGAAAACCATTTAACTCATTTTCAGAAACAGAAATCAGTGCAACTATGTTCAGTGGTTACACTAAAATCAAATAACTTAGAAGTATAGTAAAGAGCACGACTGTTGCATAGACCAACTGACAATTGTTCAAACTTTGAGAGCCATAAACAAAAAGCTAGATTTGGTCAGGAGATCATTTGACATCTCTTGAATCCTTCATAACCTCTATCTTGGGGACAGAGAAAGAGAGAGAGAGAGAGACAGAGAGAGGGAGAGAGAGAGAGAGAGAGACTGCCTACAAGTACAAAAAGAATGACTCTCCCTTTGAAATCCCTCCTGGATAAGTGCCAGCTCTCTGGAGTAAAATAACCTAATAGAAAATTTAATTTGACAACTGTTGTATGTCCAGCACTATGCTGGGGAGATGAAACAAGGCATCGTAAGACAATACTAAAAAGTAAAGAAGATGCCACTATTTGGGAAGCTATCATTATATTGATAACAATTAATTAGTAATAAATTAAATTTGCTCTTACCATTAATATTCATTACTTGTAGATGTTCTAGTACTTTACTTTTGAATATGATGAACAGTGCCCAGACACAGTAGGTATTCACTAAATATTAATTCTTTTTAAATCGCTCGTTCTCTTTCTGCTACAATAATTGTCAAGAGTTTTTACCTCTTAGACTTTGAGAAACACTTCCTGTGTCTGGTGAATCACTTGTAAGATGTTAGATTGTAGATTAAATGCAACCTCTTTTCTGAACAGAAATCCTGTAGTGCTAGGCACAGACATTTATAAGGATATGTATATCCTTATATATATGTGTATGTATAAAATTATTTCCTGAGATTGTTGTTTATTTTTTCCCAAATTTGTCTTAAGTTGGAACCAGAAGAGTTATAGAGCAGGACTTGGCAAGCTATGTCCCAAGAGCCAAATTTGATCTTCTGCGTGATTTTGTACAGCTCATAACTAAGAATGAATTTTACATTTTGAAAGTTAAAAAAATTAAAATAACAATATTTTTTGACACATAAAAATTATATAAAATTTAACTTTTGGTATTTATAAATAAAGTTGTACTTGGACACAGCCATGCCCATGCATTTATTTATTGTCTATGGCTGCTTTCTGTTACAATGACAGAATTTAATTGCAACAGAGATCCTATGGCTCACAAAGTTTAAAATATTGACCACCTTGTTTTTCATGGAAAAGTTTGTTGAACCATGGTGTAGAGAAACAAACTCTAACATGCAAGTCTGAAGAAGTGTATTTTTCATTGGGCTGTTGTACTTCCCATTTTTTAAGTTGGGGAGTATAGTAGATGAGAACAAAAGTATATTTCAGAAGTAACATTCTGTGACCTAGGCTCCAATAAATTATTTTCAAGTAATTATGATACCAGTACCTGTCAGTACATTTACATTTTTAGCTCTTCCTAAATATTTTTCTAAAGTTGTGGCTCCCAAAGTAAGAAAAATCACCTAGGGAACTCCTCGAAAAGGAAGATTCTTAGGCTCATCTCCAAAAGTTCTAATCTACTAAGTCTAGGGCAAGCCCCAGGAATCTGCATTTTAACACTCTGGTGGTGATTTTGATGTACACACTCACTGCAAAAGCTTCACAAATGTGGCCCAACTCACTGGTTCCTTTGCTCTGGCCTCAACAAACTAGCCATGCTATAAAGAAAGCTTTAAACACTCCGGCTACTGGTATGAACTATACTATTTCAGCGTGTATCCTGAGACTTTCTAGGGAAGAGATTGCTGCATTTGCTGTGGAGTTGATCCCAGGAGAAATGCAGTAAAAGTTAGAACCAGACTAACGGCCTTATACTTGTTTCTTTCTAAAAAACCTAAAAGGGCCCCAGGTGTTTCTTCTGCTTGCTGGAGAGATGGTGATCATAGACCTGTAAGGTGCACAGTGTTTACACTCCCCGCAGCAGAGAAAACTCATTATATGAAGTCACAGGCAAACTCCCAACAAGAAGATGGGAAAGAAATACATAGGCATCAGCCACGGAGCTTTCAAATTACGGAACTAGAAATTATATTTGCAATAGTTGAAAAGATTTTCCTCTGAGAATAGTATTATTCCAAATTCACAGTAAACCTCTTTCTCATTTTATGCTGCCTGGGAGTTCTTAAAATTGATAGACCATAGAGAAAATGGCATTGCATTCTCATAGGGATTGGCAGCCTAGAATGGTCATACGGTTTAAACCCCGAAACACAGAGATACTCATTTTTCTCCCTTCGTTTAAATTGTCCTCTCTGCCCAGGGTCAAGACTCAAGACTAAGTTTATTCAGCAGAGACAGAAAAAAAAAAATGGCTACGGGGAATCAGAAGACAATCATCCTTAGACAGGTGTATTCCTGGGAAATCAACCTTACCATGGAAGGTTTCAAAGGCCCTTGGAGGCCTCAGGAAAGGCACAGTCAAAGGAAAAAAAATATTAGCAGTGCAGTGCTGAAATGAAGGATACAAAGATACGATACCCCTCTTTAAATTGTTTCAGTGTACAAAGAACAAAGCTATCTAAAGAAAACCAACTTGTATCTCGTGTGTGTGAGTGTATGTGTGTGTGGGAGAAAGAAAGAGAGAGACAGAGAGAGAGGGAGACAGAGAGATAGATGGCTTCAACTTCCTACTCCTTGACATGTTTTTTCTAACCTGAGGGTTCCCTATTGCTAGACTTTCCTCGGTTACTTTTGAAGCTTTGTAAGACTCTAGGAAGAATTAAACCTCTGTGCGAATGAGCAAAGCAGGAATACCATCTGAGTTATATAAGCTAGAAAAAGTATGGCACACACCATCAATCCTTTTGCCTCGGGATATAAACTGATCACCAACTGGACTCAGAAATATTCCTACAGTCTGTAGCAGAGAGTCTTGTGGGAAAGAAGAAAGAGTTGCAAACAGCTTAGAACAAGTGTACAACTCAGCTGGTATAGTTAAGAGGGTGCTGATTCTCAGAGAGTTAAAATGTTCATGTCTACTTGTCATTTACATCTCAGCACTTCCCTTTTTATCTCCTTTTTCTCTCTTCTTAGATTTCGGTTGATTTACAGGCCCAATTATTTTTGATGCTCTGAAAATAAGTGAATTAGTATTAAATATAAATACAAAGATAAAAGGACCCACAAGAATGGGTGAAGAAGTGATAAAATGCATAATTCTTGGGTGGGCGTGTGTGTGTATGCTAATGGGAAAGGTGATGAATCAAGAGCATTTCTACTGTTAAATATATTTTCTTGCCTCCATTCTCCTAAATCAAAGATATCTAGATCACTGATCCTTTAGTTGTTATAACTACTTAGACAGTCCTCCGGGTAGATTCGGCTGCCCCATGTGCCACCCTGCGGCTTCACCTGCACCTTACTATAGAGCTCAAAGAGTTAGCAAAGGCAAGAAGAAAGGCAGAAGGCGATCAAGGAATGAAAACTACAGAAGAGAGTGCAGGAGAAAATAGCAGGTAGAAGTCTAGAAAAGAGGAGGGGTATGAAGGTCGACAGCAGGAGGCCGATAGGAGGTGGGAAAGAGAAAAGAATTGAGCCTCCTGAGAATGGAAGAATGGAAAGAAGTTTTTAAATGGTATGCAGAATAAAAATACAGAAATGAAGAGGAAGGAACATACGTATTTATTCAGTGAAAACTATGTGCTAAGAATTCTCACGTGAATTATATTATTTAACCATTTTGAAAACTCTGAAGTACAAATATTTTAAACCCTGAACAGATGAGGTAGCTGAGGCTCATAGCTGTTACGTAGCTGATCTAAGATTACACAGGTAGTGGGGAAGGAGAAGAGAACTAATACTCATTCACCAAATACATATTTACTGAGAATTTATTATGAACTAGGCATGTGCTAAGCAACATGACACATACTAATACTAGTTTAATTAAGTATAACATGATTATATAAATGAAACATATGTATGATACATACATACACATGCGTACATATATGTAAACATTCCCATTCATTAATGTGATTGAGACAGAGAACCGAATTAGTTTTTCACAACTATAAAGCTACAAAGTAGTGGAATCAAGATTTAAATTCAGGCTGGGCGCAGTGGCTCATGCCTGTAATCCCAGCACTTTGGGAGGCCGAAGCAGGAGGATCACCTGAGGTCTGGAGTTCAAGACCAGCCTGGCCAACATGACGAAACCCTGTCTCTACCCAAAATACAAAAATTGGCTGGGCATGGTAGCATGTACCTGTAATCCCAGATACTCAGGAGGCTAACTTGGGAGGCTAAGGCAGGGGAATCATTTGAACCTGGGAGGTTGAAGTTGCAGTGAACTAAGATCACGCCACTGCACTCCAGTCTGGATGACAGAGTAAGGTTCTGGGGAAAAAAAAGTCTATGCTTTTTTAGACTAAGGCAGAAATTCTGTTTCAGAAAAAGGACTAGGCTAAAAGGAGATCTATGGCATAAGACAGAGCAAGTCTAGAAAATAAGGGGAAAAAAAGGGAGGAAAATATTCTAAAATATGAGCTATTTAGTAATTATTTTTTCTGGTCATTCTATTTTATTTTACTGTTTCATTTTGTTTTACAAAATAATTAATCCTATATAGTATAATAGAGCATTAGAACTCAATTTGGGGAACCTGAGTTCATAGCTTGCCACTAACTTTGAGCAAGTTATAGAAAATCTCTGAAATTTAGTTTTCTGTAAAATAGAGGTTATAATACCAGTTTTGATGACCTATAAGATTGCTAAGAAGTTCAAAAGAGATAATAAATGCAAATTACCAAGTATTAGATCTGTAAGTAAATGCACACAGTTATATTTAATAGCTGTCTTGTCCTAGCCTGCTGGAGAGCCTCTAGCTTGCTTCCCATTTGTTCCCTCTAAAGGTCACCCCAGGATTTGCCCTTCCACTTAGGAATCAGTCTATGATGGTGCATTTCTGAAGGCACTGACCACTACCCATTCGCAGGATGCCAGAGCCTCCACGTAATAAGAAATATATTACACTCTGACCTTCTGTCCTTTTCTACGTTTATCTTTCTCGCTTGGAGGATTTTCATAGTTTTTAATTGTATATTTACATCTAAGGAAGCCTTGAATATTGCCTCTGAATGTTGCCTCTGAATATTGCAAAATATCAGTTTTGTTTGATGTAACAGAGTTGGAGCTTTTAGATTTCAGCACATAGATTGATCAATGTAAACAGCACATGCTGTCTCTCTTCCTCCAAAAAGGCATTCCTTTCTCTTTCTGGGTTCCCTCTACTCAGTCTTTGGGAACCAGCTCCAATACCCTCTCCCTTAGGAAGTCTGTCTCAGCACCCTTCCTCTTCCTGCTTCTTCTTCCTAAGCCCTGCTTGGAACTATCCCTATTCTCAACCCCTATGTTTTTGTTTTGTCTCTCTCTTCTCTCAAAGAATTTTGTTCATGCAGTGATTGTAGCCCAAATCAGGCTGTACTATCATCATTTGTATACATTTTGTCTCCCTAGCTATACCATAAGATTTGTAAAGTCTGTGCTCCAGGCCCATTTATCTATATATTTCCCCATTGCTTCATTGACTTGTACATTCATTTATACATACAATTAAATATATCGTTGAGTGCCTCTTACAGGCCAGATCCTGCACTAGATGCTGAGTGAAGATATAGGGGTGAATAAATCAGCCTGTCTTCAATTTCATGAAGCTACTATCTTAATGTATGTATGTATGATTATTTGATTGAGCCTAAGTTATAACTCTGTTCAGTGTGAAGCAGGCAAGATATCTCGAATGAAAGAGTGGATCAAAGAGAGGTTTCACGTGGTTACGGAGGTTAAGAAAGATCACCCAGGAAAAAGCCACTGAAGTGGAGATCCAAAGGAGAAGTATTTTGTTATCAAATGAGTTTTCAGCACATAGTAGGTACCTAAAAAAAAAAAGAATGAAAGGTTTCCTCAAATTAAACAGACACATTTAATAAAAATAGCTGTTATTTACCTAAGGCTTTCTACACACATCAATATTATCTCAGGTAATTCTCAACCACATGAGAGAACACTGTTTCTTTTATTTCTTTTTATAACAAATTCAAAAGATAGATTAGGAATTGGACAGTGAGTAAAAGATAACACAAACTGTCTACTACTTTCAGTCCCGATCACAAATTATTCTAGAGATCCTTACCCAAATATTTTTCTCGGAAGAGATGTTATCTTTTTCCTTTCCATCAGAAGACGCGAGGCCAGTAACCTTAACCTAACATTTGAATGTATTTGTCCCAATTGTATTCTTTAACTTCACTTCCTGAATAAGATTTTCCTCCTGCTCTCACTCATTGCTGTACTGAAATATTTAATTGAGTGAAATATTAAAGTAGGGGTTTGATAAGTGGCCGCTGCATTTTATTTTAACGAATGTGATGGGTTATCAAAATTGCTGCACTGTAGCCGTCTCTCTATAAATAGAAACCTATTACTAAAGAGTACAGAATAATTACAATATTATCCCAAATATCACTATGTGCTAGGCCTGTCACATAGTAGATACTCAATAAATGATGACTCCTTAATGATGAATCTCAAATAATTTTTCTTTGACAAGCTATTGCTATTGTGACTGAATATTCATGTGAGGGGTCACATTCAGGGTGAAAGACTGTGGTCAAAGGACAAGGCAAAGCTCACTAGATTAGGGAAATTGTCCTCATTGTTCTTTCCTCATTAGCATTATTTCCAGGGTTCTTGAGCCCAGTACCAAAAATAGGCCTTATGATTATGTTAAAAAAAAAATCATAGTTTCCATCTACATGAACACCAGCGTGGAAGAGTGGAAATAGATATATATTTTGAAATTACTTTTAAAAATGTGATCGTGAATGAGCTCTATACAACAGTATTTTTCTACTGAAATTTATAAACAATATCATAATGCCTTAAGTACCATTAACAGCAGGCTTCTGGTGTATTTTTACAAAGGCAAAATTGTCCCCTAACTTCCACAAACAGGTAATTGATTTTTTTCTTTTATTTTAATTCTTAGAGCCTGAGAAATTTCTTTCTGTTCCCAACTATAATGAGAACTCTGTTCAGGAGATTTGTCTCTGTAGCTAATTTTTTATGCTAATCAGTCATAGGGTTGTCTTCATTTTTTTTTTTTTTTTTTTTGAGACGGAGTCTCGCTCTGTCCCCCAGGTTGGAGTGCAGTGGGGTGATCTCGGCTCACTCCAAGCTCCGCCTCCCGGGTTCATGCCATTCTCCTGCCTCAGCCTCCTGAGTAGCTGGGACTACAGGCGCCCGCCACGGCGCCCGGCTAATTTTTTGTATTTTTAGTAGAGACGGGGTTTCATTGTGGTCTCGATCTCCTGACCTTGTGATCCGCCCGCCTCGGCCTCCCAAAGTGCTGGGATTACAGGCGTGAGCCACCGCGCCCAGCCGGGTTGTCTTCATTTTAACATCCTTACTGATTTAGATCTTTTGCACGAATTATCTGCATTAGTCCTGTAGAGGATTTCAAACTTACCCAGTAATGCCTGAAGTTCCTCATTCACTTTTGCTAAAAGAAACTGTTCTGATTTTAAAAAAAGGAAAAAGAAAGCTTTTTTTTTTAAAGGCTACAAATGATATTCTTAGTTTGCACAGGGATCATTAACTTTACCTTGACAGAGGTTTAATTTCCATCAGATATTTTACACACTCTGACCAGTAATGCATTCAGACTCACCAACCAGTCCTGCTAAGAAATGAGTGTGTACTTGTAGTGTTTAACTGTAAAACGGGACCAAAAGCCAGGCACTGTCTGCCACTGAGTAGTACGAGGTTACTATTGATTTCTATCTTACCCTTTTGCTCCACTGATTTGATTTCTGTTAAAATTCTGCCACAGGTTCATTCTCTGGATCAACTTTGCCATCATAAGCATGTGCAGTGACTTCACCCAGGTTTCTGTCATCACGATTTCACTCAAGATCTCCTCATCCAGCACTTTCTAGTTATTCCAGAATTCTTGTTACAACCACCCCTCAGCAGGTTTTCCTGCCCCTCTTTCATTCTATTTTTTTCTTCCTATATTCTTCTTTTCTCCATTGTGATCATAAATGCGTGAGGAAAAAATATGTTGGGACTCGAAAATGCCATCTAAGTCCCTGAGTTATGATTCTGAGAAGACATGGATAGTTCTTCATCATCAGGAGAGCAATTTTAATGAATTCTTTCTTCTTATAGTTTTTCTTCTTAAGAACTGTCCACATACTCTCCCCTCCCTAACTCGCCCCTTCTATTTTGGAAGCTTTCCAGCAATAAAGCAGAAGGAGGCAGTCTGAGAAAGGTTAGGCAAACACAACAATATTACCGGAATAAGTAACATATTGCTCATTAAACATTTAAAATCAACAGTTGCTTGCTCGATCTGCCAATATTTTGAGAAATGCCAGTTTTACTGCTAGGTGCCACTTGGCTTGAGCTGCTTAATTCATGATTTGTGAACTGACATCCGGGATAACAAAACCTTATTCCAGTTAGAATTTTGCCATCAAGAGAAAAGCTGAAATATCACAACACAAAGCTCCCTGTTTTTTTTTTTCTCCTTCCTGCCTCCTTCCTCCCTCCCACCCTCATGCCTCTGCCTTCATTCCAGAAACAAATGGATGTGTTAAAACAGTGAAATGTGTTTGTGGAAGATAAATAGTTTATCTTAAATATACTGTTGTAGTGTCAAACCGAGTCTCAAATACATGTACATATTTTATTCACAGACATAACATTTCAAAATGAGTAGTTTTTTTCTTTTTCAAACATTTACACATGAGCGCAATGCCTACAAAAAATAAAAACAGAATGACAATGTAGCTCAGATCTTATCAGCATTATGTGCTGATCTCATCAAGATCACGGGCTGAGAGTGTAGTATTTTGTTTCAAAAAAGGCATCCCTTCCCTACTAGCAGCAGAGGAAAGTTTCTGGACTTTTAACACATCTCTCTCCTTTCTCCCAAATATTTTGAAGCTTTGTTTTGTTTTCACTTTGCTGCCACAAATGTGATATCCTGGCCAAAGCTTCCAATCATGTGGGCTTTCTGTGCCCTTCAGCAAGGGAATAATTTGGTCTGTTGGAGCATCAGAAACTATGTATCTGGTGCCATGATATTTTGGGGAGGGGGGCTGCAAAATTTTTTTTAAATGTGGTTCCCATCCTTAGGTAGATCACAGGCTACTGAAGAGATAACTAAGCAAGCAAATGATGACAGTAGCAATAAGTGCAGTAACCGAGCTGTTTTGACCTTCTACTATAGTAAGGATTTTAAACTTCACGGGAAAGAAGGTGTGCCATCAGGCCAATGAGCTCCATCGCCCTGGGCCATACCCGGAGACATGATTGTTCTGCAGTATATGTAAAGTGTGGGAGTACCAACGCTGATTGCTAAGATGAGGATTCTCGACATCCACAGTCATAAATGTAGATAATCAGAACTCAGAAGGGGGAATATCACAGAAAAGTGAGACTTGATGAATGTCCTCCAAGAACAGTAATGTCTTAGCATGAGGCCATCTAGAAAGATGGAGACCAAGGGGAAGGTGATGGAGGGCACTTTGTACCAAGCCTACTACCACTGGTTATGGGATACATTACATTTAAGAAACACAATGATGTATTGTTGTTCTGGTTATAAAGAGTGACAAACAAGGAAGAGGCAAGAAAACGTATCTGCCTCAGACATTATTAACCAGTAAAAGATTTACTTGATACTTTGAGAACATGCTATTCTTCTTTTTTTTTTTTCTGAGACAGACTGTTGCTCTGTTGCCTAGGTTGGAGTGCAGTGGTACGATCTCAGCTCACTGCAACCTCCGCTTCCTGGGTTCAAGCGATTCTCCTGTCTCAGCCTCCAGAGTCGCTGGAACTACAGGCACGCACCACCATGCCAGGCTAATTTTTGTATTTTTAGTAGAGATGGGATTTCACCATGTTGGTCAGGTTGCTCTAGAACTCCTGGCCTCAAGAGATCCACCTGCCTCAGCCTCCCAAAGTGCTGGGATTACAGGCGTGAGTCACCACATTCGGTTCAGAACATGCTATTCTAATATCATTGTAATAACAATAACAACAACGATGGTGGCCCATGTCACCAATACCAGGAGTTAGAATTACTTGCGAATGCCATGTGTGTGGCATCTATAAAGGATATGATGGATCTGATTCGTTTTGGTGAATTATGGGGTCAACTTGAGGAGTGGAGACTGATGCTTCTGAAGCCTTGGTATTTGCACTGTCTGTAAGTTGAATACATTACTCCAAAGCTGCAGGACACATGTCTCAAAATGTTTATTAAAGTTACATGACAGCAAATTTATAACAGGCCCTACATAATCACTCTCACGCCTTTGGGGCTGCAAGTTCAGTCAAGTTTATATCATTATTACCATTCCTTGGGCTTACAGAGGACAAATTTTATGATCCAAGAAGTACAAGTCCAGCCAAGCAGGTAAATGGGTTCAGATTTATTGTGAAGATATACTTATCTACCCTTTTCAGTTACCCATGACACAGATCTACAAATGTGTACATTTGACAAAATTAATGGAAATTGTCAATTTCAAATTACCCAAGCCATTGGAGACTTGGAATATCATAAATACACAAATAAAACCCAAAGATAAAGTTTAAACTTTATACTAGTAAAGAATTTCAAATTCTACCCCAGTCACTGAAACATTTATTAGTTATATCAGGTGGAAAAGGTGACTAATATGGGTTTTATAAGTTTATATAGATGCTGTATGCATTGGTTTATACTGTAAATAATAAATAAAAAGCTGACATTAGAAGGTAGAAAGAGATGTAGTCATTCACTCATCCATTAAGAAAACATATCATTAGTGCCTATAACATGCTCCACTAAGCATGGGTTGTACCAATGGAGGGCAGGGTTCTTGCCCTTCAGGGGCTCACAGTTGAGTGACAATTTTAAGACTAGTAGTTACCTCTGAACAATTTAAAATTGGCTACTTGGCTAAGCCAATGTGTAGATGAGAAATAATGGCATCTTATTAAGAAAGAGGCTAACTTTTCACAAAGGAGGCCTGGGTAAAACTCAGAGCCGTGGGATATAAGCACTGGGTACTACAAATATAGCCCTTCTTTTCAGGTTCTTTATCAAAAAATTTGATGGTAATCCCTATGTCACAGATCAAAACCCTTAATGTGAGTCTAAAATGTTAACATAAAACATAAGCTTGGTGTTTCTGAATCTAAATTCATTCAACGTAGCATAGCATCGAAAAAATTCTAATTAGGTGTAAGAGTTAAGAATCAGCAAAGAGGCCGGGCGCGGTGGCTCAAGCCTGTAATCCCAGCACTTTGGGAGGCCGAGGCGGGTGGATCACGAGGTCAAGAGATCGAGACCATCCTGGCTAACACGGTGAAACCCCGTCTCTACTAAAAATACAAAAAGAAATTAGCCGGGCGTGGTGGCGGGCGCCTGTAGTCCCAGCTACTCCGGAGGCTGAGGCAGGAGAATGGCGTGAACCCGGGAGGCGGAGCTTGCAGTGAGCTGAGATCGCGCCACTGCACTCCAGTCTGGGCGACAGAGCTAGACTCCGTCTCAAAAAAAAAAAAAAAAAAAAAAAAGAATCAGCAAAGAAACACGAAAATAAAAATATAAAGCTCTTACAGATTTGAATACACTGAATTCAACAGATATTCCAAGGAGAAACTAATGCCTAAGCCAACACATACTGGGATAGCAGAGTGGAAATCAGTGACTTCTCTGGTGACCATTTGTGTGTCACTATTCTCTGGACAGACTGATCCAAGGGGGAGAAACGACTTAGGCTAGACTAATAAAACTCTGTCCTGGAAATGTGAAACTTGAATGCAGTATATCAAATAATGAGTTTCATTAATGGCATCATGTTGTAGAGAAACTCCCCAAACAACTCCTTTTTAAGAGTTGCCTTATTTTGCCTTATAAAGAATATATTGCTCCATTTTTCCTTTAAATCTATAATTTACTTCAAATTCTTAATAAATTTTGTTTTGCCTTTTGTCAGGTGAGTTAGTTTCTGTTGCTTACAATCAAAGGACATCAACAAATATAAATATTTGACAACCAAATTTTCCTCTTGAGATGCTCTTGAAAACAACTTCAATATCCCAGAGTCTCTATTTTAATAAAGGACTACACTGAAAATTCTGTTTGTTTACCAAAACTTCTAAATCACTGGGAAAACATAAGGTCAGGATTATGAGTAAAATTAATGTAATCACTGAGGAAATAGATAATATTTTTAATAAGTTTGAAAATCAGATTAAAAGATCATGGTTACTTTGAGGCCTAAACATTTAAAATCTGCTCTATTAAAATAATGTACATAGGCTGGGT
Organism: Macaca fascicularis; assembly: GCF_037993035.2. Lineage (NCBI taxonomy): Eukaryota > Metazoa > Chordata > Mammalia > Primates > Cercopithecidae > Macaca > Macaca fascicularis. Next base: position 167,306,646 of record NC_088376.1, on the reverse strand, counting down.
GTGGTGGCTCAACCAGTAATCTCAGCACTTTGGGAGACCGAGGCGGGAAGATCAGTTGAGGTCAGGAGTTCAAGATCAGCCCGGCCAACCAACATGGTGAAACCCTGTCTCTACTAAAAATACAGAAAAATAAGCCAGATGTGGTGGTGGGCGCCTGTAATCCTAGCTACTCGGGAGGCTGAGGCATGAGAATCCATTGAACCCAAGAGGCAGAGGTTACAGTGAACCGACTGCACCACTGTACTCCCAGCCTGGGTGACAGAACAAAACTCCATCTCAAAAATAAATAAATAAATAAATAAAATAATGTACATAATGCCATTATGTGCCATTTCCAGTAAGATTCTGTCATCCTTACACCCAAGTTATTAATATCATACTTCAACAAGTAGTATTTTTACAGTTTGTCACTTGCATTCATAAATGCTGCTGCTGCTAAGGGTGGCATTTGACTGTGTTCACAAAAAGTATTATGCACATAACCATTCTCTTTGCCAGTCTGGGCATTCTTGAAAACTTCCTGAGCATCAGTAAATCAAATTGTCACTCCTGTGCCTTCTAACATTTGAGGCCTAGCTTGGACCCATTTAGAAAAAGCAATCCATATTGGATGTTACTTGTCTACTCTGTATTTCCAATTCTTTTGTGAGTATTATAGAGTCATTCTGCACTGTTGTCAGCCTTGCTTCGGTGTGCTAGGTTAGTATTTCTTCCACCAACTTTGTTAATAATCTCATCCATACAGTTGCTTATAAATAGTGTTGCCTTCCCTGTCAATAAGAGCTATATTAAGAGCAAGCATCCTTTTACTGCTTTTTGACTTGTTATGTTCTTGGACTTGGTAGTTGTTTATATTCACTTGCTACTTAAATGTGGGTTCTAAAATGACACTGATTAAGCCAGATGGGATATGTGCAGTATGTTGAATAAGATTCATCGCCACGAAGACAAATTGGAAAATATCACCCTTCCCATAAAATGAGAATTTGTTTTAGAGTCAGATTGGGTCATATCCATCCCTTCACTCATCTAATAAATATTTATTGATTATTGCAGTAGATGCCTTAAATACCCAGTCCAGATTCCCTTTCCTGAATGTGCACCTGTCTCTCAGCTGTTCTTAGAACTGTGATTAGTAACATGCACCTGGGGCCCTCTCTGGAGAATTGTTGGTGGGTGATAGCCAATATGTCCAGAAATTCCTGGCTGATTACAATTTCCCTGCTCCCAAGTGATTAATGATAGACTGATTCAAGGTTTAAAAAGTGAAGCCCCTTCTCTCAAGGTGAGGCAACTCTGCAGTGCTATTTACAGTATAGAGCATCACCATGTATCAGGACAAGGTGAGAGTTTTCCTAAGGCAATATTCTTTTTTGAGTCTTTCCCCTTTCCTATCCCACTTCTCTCCTGCTTATAGGTTTTTCTGAGGAACACTCCTCAGTAACTCAAATACACCTAACACACTGTCTCAGGCTCTGTAACTAAGAAATCTGACCTAAAGCAACTACCCACCTTGTACCAGGTACTAGACTAGGGCTAAATATTTTAATAAAATTTTTGCTCAAGGATTTTTTAAGACTTTTGTAAATAAGACAATCTTTTCAATAAGATTGTCCCTTCCTTCAAGGGCTTGAGATTTCCTTCTGAATTTTCCCAGATACATTCTGATTCAATAATTGCTGAATAATAAATGGTTTTCTTGACTCACAATTTCCAATTTCTCTGAATCCACACATTTTTGATAGTTTAGAAGAGCCATTTTCCTAAAAATTTGCATAATAGAATTCCCATAGACTCATAATTGAAATGGTATAAGAGAGTATACTATTTAAGTACTATTGTTAATTTTTCCATAAACCGAATTATTAATCACTAAACTCATCTGTTTTGAAATATGAATTTTCATATGTCACACTGACATAAAGAAGGGACTACTTTACTGGATAATGCTTTGATACCAAAGGAATTTTCTGGCATCTTCTCTCCTTCGTCTCTCTCCCTCACCCCATTCTTATTTTTGGACTCCTATCCCTGTTTTTATGGTTGTAACAAGCTGGCTCCAATTCCTCCATCCGGTTGAGTTTACCTCATGCTGATAAAAAACAAAACAAAACCCTAGCAGTTTCCCCCGACTTGTATCCTTATGCTCAGGTTATGTGATAGATAACTATCTGGAAGATAGTTAACTATAGTTACTATAGATACTATAGATTCTGTAGTTACTATCTTCCATATAGATAACTATATGGAAGAATTTGTGCAGCGAGAATGAAGCAGGTAGATTGAAGGAGAAAGAGAACTAGAGGTTAATTCCTGTTTCACTAAATTCCAAAGCATTATTTATATTTTTCTCAGTTCTTAAAACTTAATTTCATCAATTGCTACTGGTAACAAGGAGGCAACTGGGTAGGGCTGGGGAACACACTGATTAAACAGAGGATTTTGTACATTGCCATCTATCAGAACGCATTTGGGTTATAGAACAGGGAAGTGACTAAAAGGGATAGGAAGTGTAACACAATCTGTTAGAAACCGAGGTGGGAAGATCAGTTGAGGTCTCTAACACAATCTGTTAGAGAACAGGGAAGTGACTAAAAGGGATAGGAAGTGTAAAGGTAAGGAGGTGAGAAGATAAATAGAAAGGTAAATAGAAGAAAAAGTGATTGGGAACGGTGAGGATCAATAATAAGGAATGCAGAGGAGCCTTCTCACTGCACAATGTAGATGCCTTAGTGCCAACCTGCACTTGGCTAGTGACGGTCCTCAGGGAGGTTGAAACTGTAGTCCTAATGTGATATATTTTGAGGAAACCAGGGATGGAAAACACTCAATAATCAGACTGAATGCACTGGAAGGGATGGGCATATAATTGAGACTACAGTGTATATAATGTAGGCAGTGTATGTAGATGATAGACGCATGGAAATCAGCTTCAAGTTGTAACTGATTGGGTCCTCAAGCAACCACTGAATCCACCTCTGTAGGAATCCCAGATCTAAATCTAGTGAGGAGGAGTAATCCTGACTGTTCTCTTTTTATGCCTTATTGTAGCTGTATTTATACACAAATGATAGGTATTATAACATAGGAAAGAATGGAACCTTAAAAAAGAAGAATGAATCAGGATTCGGCACAGATGGCTAAAGGTAAAAAGAAGTATTTTTATCTTAAGAGGGGACACAGTGAAAGACAAAATAAGAGAGTGAATGGAATAGAAAAAATGAGAGACATTAATGGTAAGTCAAACTGAGAAACCCAACTAATTTCTTAAATCTTGCTTTAATAAGGAAACAATTACTGTGTATGATTAGGATATAATTAAGATTCTGCAAAAAAAGCTTCTAAAAGCAGAGAATGTAGTAATTGGAAAATTGGAACATTAACAAATCAATGATTCTGGGAATATGATGCCCACAATTGACTTGATAGTAGGGTGTCACAGTGATTGAATTTGATTTTTGCAAAGGTATGAAGAAAAGAGAGAATTCTATGTATATATAAAAGATGTAGTAATAACGGGTGAATGGAACTAATCTTCATAATACGTACAGAGAATGATTTTGGAGGCTGAATTAAGCAGTTTTTGAAAGGAACAGATGTTCTTAGAGAACAATCTTAAACATCAAGATGACAGGTAAGCAATATTATCTCAAGAAGAACAAATAGTGGACATCATTTCTGATAGCTTTATGGAGGACAGAATTCTAAGGAAGTAATAAAAGTCAACGGAGGGCAACTCATAGTTGAATTTCAATAAATGTAAAACAGGCATTAAATATTATAATTCAATTCAAATTCAATCTGAAATTAATGCTATTGGATTGGCAATTAGTAAAGGTTGATCATGGCTTATTAGAGATGTGGTTCTGGTGATCTCTCTAGTGACTCTATTATAAGGTTCATCACTGTATAGAAGATGACTATAGAGGGTTGCGGATGGTACTGGATATAAGATATGGCAAATATCGGGGAACAGAAAACAATGCAAGGAATGCTAACACATTTACAAATATGAGGAGAAATCATCTAAAATCAGATTGAGCTTTGAAAAATACACGCTTTAGTAGAGGATAAAACAATCTAACAAACATACATATTTGCTAAGAAGATGGACCTGGAAATCAATAACAAAAAAAGAAAACATGAATGAATATAAGAAACACAAGTATATTCTGCGTACAGCAAATGTAAATAAAAGAGCTATTCCTTTAGATGTGGAGTGTAAGGAAGCACTCTTCAATGGTCAGGCAAATTGATTTTGAAAAGAAATGTCATTTAATAGGTAGTATGTACAAAATACTAAAAAAGGCTCTCACAGAAGAAAGTATATTAAATATATAAAATTGAACTTGGTATCTTTATAATCCAAGTAAAAACATTTAGGGAACTTACAAAAGCGAAGAGGAAGGGAAAAACACAAATGAGAAAGAGAACTGCAGGAATGATGCAAACTCATTCAACAAGTACTTAAATTTAACACCTGCAATGTGCAGTGCCATGTGGCTGGTGTTCCGGGTGGGAAAAAGCAGAATTTGCATTTGTCTGTTCCTGTCCTTCAGTGTTTCATTCTTCTTTGGGAGAGAGATTTATACACAACAGAACCTATTTTGTGTTCAAGAATTTTAAGAGTTGTAAGTGTGGAAACTGCAAAAAGGACAGTTGGAGTAACAGAGATCCAGGGTTCATAATGATTATGAGATTGTTTACGTGCCCAGGAGAGATAATCTCAGTTCCCTTCTATATTACAATTTCATGGTTATTAGTTCTGAAGAAAAATCAGAAGACTAGTGGGGAAGCTAGGTTATATTGAACAACAAAATATGAGGACAGACTGAAAGAGGTAAGTGTAATATCAGCCAAAGTCTTGGGCAGCTAGTCAGAATCCAGATTGGATTCATGCTGTACCAGCAGAGGTCAGTTTGAAAGGTAAACAACTTGTGTGTGTGTGTGTGTGTGTGTGTGTGTGTGAGAGAGTGAGTGGCGGGGGTGGGGAGGAAACTATCTGCTGCATAAAGCAAGATAGATACTTCTTATCAATCAGAATACTGGAAACAACTTAGAAACAGCAAGGTTTAAGTTAGAGTCAATAATCATGCAGGCTGATGCTACCAGGATCTGAAACAGTACCACCGAGAGCTCTCTTGAGGCTGGAGAGCCTGAATAAAAAAACTATTGCCCTGTCATCTCCAAAACTACAAAATGAGTACTTGACCTCTTAAAGCACTGAATAAAAGACAACATTGGAATTTTCATCTGCAACAGAGGTTTGTCTATTCAGATATGACTTTTAATGGTTAATTGGTTTCTTTAATTATTTGGCAAAGACTTACTCTTTGAGAGCACAGATTCTCTATGTGGTTCAGAGAACCAGGAGCTCTAACGTCTGAGGGCAAGGGAACAGCTGTCTAAACTCAACCAAAGAGAAAGAACTTGCCCTGCCTCTGCCTTTCCATACTAATTCACATCAGTGAGGGGGCATCTTCCTTAGTGCTGTTGCAAATGCTAATGTCTTATAGAAATACCCTTGCAGACAGACTCAGAAAAAAAATATTTTAACAGCTGTCAGGGTACCCCTAAGCCCAGTCCAACTGACACATAAAATTAACCAGCCCACCAGGTATGTATGCTTATCCAAACATGTATTCTTAATTTCTATATTTATCTCATTGTGGACTGTTAATAGTTTACCAACTGGCCATGACCCAGTCCATGGGTCACACTTTAAGTGGCAATGATGTAAATGACAACACGGACTATTTAAAATCAGAACAACCAAAGGTGGTTACTTAGTTGAAAGAATCTACATCCAAGCAAATGAAGTTCCAAAATTCCAAAACTCAACTCTAAATTCTCCATGCTTTTCTTTCAGATTTGAAATACTGGTAAGTATTTTATTCCTAGATTTTCCCTAAACAAAAGTTATTGGTGCTTTCACTTCTGATATTTAGTGCCTCTAGCTAATCTAGTCCTTATCCTCTATTAAGTCTTTGTCAGGAACAAAGTGGGAAAATAGAGCCAGTTCAATAGGCTAAAGCTGCATTTCCACAAACCCACTTCACTTGTGGCCCAAGACGAAATGGAGCAGTTGTTTCTGAGGACGGGATATCATTTTAGGTTAACAATGTGTTATCTTTTTTTCTGTATTTTGGAAATTGGAAACCACCTTGAGATGCTAAGTCTACTTCTTTTTTTGTTCAAATGGTTGAGTGTTTCATTGTTGCTTATGTAAACAGAGTTCAGCAATAATGTTATCTTGGATAAATATGCCCAGCTTTAATTATTTTTTAAAAACTATTCTCCCATGATGGAGGCCTAATATGAAATGCCATGCCAGTATCAGCAACTATTAACATACAAGGCATTTTACACATTCTTGATATTAGAAAAACAGGTTTTCTTGGAACCCCCTTGACCTTAAAACATGGGACAAAGGAATAGCTTATCTAAACAGGAAAGCTTAAACAATTTTTAAGTTTTAGCAAATTCAGTTTTTTCAACTGACTCAATACTTTCTAATATTAAATAAATATTCTATGGTGAGACTGATTATGATTAGAGGGGTAACTATGTAAGAGCAACTTTTCTCTTTCCCATTAAATATATCATTTTATAATTTTATTATGTCTGTCTATTTATGCATATATAAGAACAGCTTGTAACTTTTGTCTTATAATATGAAATCAAAGTAAAGAAATATTTTATTTTAATAACTAGCAATAACAAAGTTCTGCATATTAAGACTACTACCTTGTTTTGATGAAATGAATGAAATACTTTAACAAGTGTCTGCCATTTAATAATTTATTTGACTCAAATGTTGCTCTTTTGGTTTTGCATTAAGCAGAACAACTATATTGAATGAATTCATGCAGGAAGATGCATATTTTAACTACATTTAACCCATTTCTCCGAATTGTAGTCAATTTGTTGGGGGACAGAAATAAGATGTGGTTTTAACGTTTTCTGAAATGTGTTTTTCAGAGCCACAGGCAGAAGCTGAGGCCAGCCTGTCATTTAATGAATTATCAGTTTAGCAGGCATTGGGTATCTATATATATCCACAATATTTTTAGTGACAAGGAGCAGTGGATAGAAAATAGGTAGAAATTTAGAGCAGGTGACCTTGGGGAGATTTGGTAAGTCACAGAATCTGCTTTACCTGGCTACAGTGAGAGCATAATCACACTTAAAGACCGCAGAATGAAGTATTCATTGATATTTCTGAAGTAATAAGTATTTTAATATATTTTTACCATTAAATCTAAAATTAACCTATTTGATAGGCAGTAAAGGCAGTCAGATCCCCATGTCTCAATGGCTAAATAGTGGACACATTTTAGCAAAGTACAGTGATATTCATCTTGTCACTGATTGAATTTATGTCAGGCATTGATGAGTAAGGCAAATAGTTGTCTTTTTATATTCTCACTCAAAATACATTTAGGTGCATGGGGATGTGTGTATAACTATTTACATATACAATTATTTTGATTTAGAAAGAAGCATAAAAGTCGTTTTCCATTTTCTTCTCATAAACCATGAAATACCACCACAAGACTAAAAGAAATAAATGCTTTTTAAGTGTCAATTAATTATTTTGTCATTAACATAACCGTAGAAAAACATCCATCTCTTAATATATTGCTGTTTATCTTTCTATAACCTCCCCAGGCCTTTTCTTTTGCTTCTAGTCCCATTTGTTCCCAAACCTAGATTTACTTGGAATATTGTTGTTAATTACCTCTTTAACACCTCTCCACTACTTTACACAGCATTTGACCTCACATCATACTCAGTCTTCTGGTATAAATCATCCTCCATGCTGTTCAGAGTTCCAAGTGTCTCCATTTTCAGTCTTAAATCAACACCTTCCAATTACATTTTAAAAAAGAAGTGAGGGATATACTCAAACTGATCTGAATCCACTCCAAAGTTTGGTCCACTGTTTTCTCTGAGAACCAGACTTCCAGACTTATTACTTGGTCTCTTGAAGCTCATAACCCTTCTCTTTGTTGTTTTAAAAAATTCTCCCAAGGAATACCTAAATTGAACAAAATTCTATTTTTTCTTCTTAATTCCTTCCCATCTACCATCCTGATCTCAGACTGTTTGGAAGTATAATAAGTGTAGAAAAGAGGAAAGTTAACTATGTGGCAAATTTGGTTGGTGAGATTATTTAGAATGGAATCCTAGTCTATTCTAAGTCTGTGGCTAGAAGAAGGAAATACTGAGGAATAAGAGACAGCCACCCCATACCAACCCTAAAGATATTAGTCTCCCTCAGGGATAGGCTCTTTCTTCTAGCACACAGAAAGAATAGACAGGAAGGGAAAGAAAGCCAGCAAAGTGGAACCATGCCTTGTTTATACCATCTGTTGAGATTCCTGTGAATGTTCTCCCTCTCTCTAAAGCACTCACCGCACATGTGTTCCAGTTGGGTAGGGAGTTGGGGTCCTTTTCACCCAGTACAGGACTGGAATGGAAAGGTGAGCCTGAAGGTGGGCAAGGTTCCTTGTGTTGAAAAATTGGATATGAATGAAGTTAGCTGTCATTCTACCAAATGCAAATACTACTCTTTTGAAATTAAGTATAAAACTTGAGGTTGAATATCTGTAATCTAAATGCACTTATGCTGGCTGTTGTGTTGGTGAATTTTCAGAGACCTATGAACTGATAAGAATGGGTGTGTTTGCCTGTGTGTGTGCAGCGGTTACTAAAGAATGAAACTTGGATTCTGATGCTCAAATTGGGGTTATATTTAGGTAAGGTCTAAGAACTTGAGAGGGAGTCATGCTGTAGAGTCTGGTGGTAGATCTAAGTCCAGGCAAAACTGATATTTCTAACATGAACACAGCACTGGATTAGATCTTAGAAGGACTGGTTTTCAGTCCTGCTTTGGCCCGCATTTAAGTATAACATAAATGGAGAAGGTGGCATTGGAGTATAAGTGGAATAGCCTTTGAGAGTAAGAACTAGCAGTGACCTTAGAGATTAATAGTCTGTAACTCTATATAGTAATCCTATAGGAAAAGTTTACCTCTTTACTCTACCTGAATTCTCTATAAACAATATGGCATTAGTAATTGTGTTTAGGCATTTCTACAAGGCTAAGACATAGTCCTAAAAATTGAGCACTGCAAAAAGAATCCTGTCTGTGCTTCCATCACTACTAACACAATGTGAAAAACATACAAATCATATTAAGAGCATCTTATATTGCATTTAAATATAGTAACAGTGGGAGAGATAATTTTAGTTACTCCCTCAGAACTAGCAAAACATACTCTTTTGCAGCTCTCCCATTTGTTATTGTTTGCAGACACAGTGCATACCTAACACTTGTTTTATGTAAACAAATAAAAAACTCAATAAACAGTATATCCCTTCATTCTCTATAGCAGTAAACTTCCATTTTAATGAGATTTGAGTTCAGTACAGCAATTGTGATTTCTTTTCAAGTGGGTTAAAATAAGATTTTACATGAATTCCTAAATCTCAAAAGCATCCACGGCTCTATATGCTGGCTCAATACAGACAATGTTAATGTGCTCTCTTTGGGACATTTTGCAAACAAGTTTCTGAACTTGTAGAGAGAATATCGGAGCATGGACCAGCTAAAATTACCAGTGACCTAACAGATAGTCATACAGTCATGTAACTATATGTCACATAATAGTCATGTAACTCTACATGATAATCCAACAAGCACAATTTTTTCCTTTACTATCTCTAAACTGTCTATTAATCAACATGGAACTAGTAGTTCAGGTTAAGCCTCTCTTAAAGACCACATTACTAGTTTGGAATGATGATATTCCTCACTTTTCCCGTTAAGAATAAGATGTTCTCACAGCCAGTTAAAGTTGAATCTGAATTATGGGAGATATTTGCCTTCTAAGTCCTCTCACTTCCTATCCATTCTTTCTTCTCTACATTTGCAAAACGCATATTCTCCTACTCTTTACTGCTTAAAGTCTTTGCCTGTTTCTGTTTCCCTTTTTCCCAGGAAACAAAACAAATGAAAATGAAACCTCAGTAAAAGATGTAGCCAGTAAGCCTTCATGTACTCATATGTAAATGACTGATGAGGCTTATGTTGCATCATCCCAGAGGTGCTTCTCTGTGAAAACAGTTTCATGCAGCCAAAGGGTAGCTATTGTGGTGAAAGCCTGAGCAGTCTCAGTCTGAATTCATTCCAGGTATACAGAGATATTGGGATCCACATCCCTTAAAGGATCTATCCAATTTGCCTTTCATCATGAGCATCCCATTTCAGTATCCTGTGATGATATTGACATTTTCCATGTGTGCCTTGACGGGAAAAAGTTTTTGGGAGGCTTAACTAGGAATAAGGTTGATAAGGAGTGTTTCCATTATGACACAAATTTTACTACACTTTTGCCCTCTGTAAACTTTGCTCACTCAATTGTAGCTTACTCCTAACAATACTTTCAGTTATATGTGGAGGGAAGGCGGGGAACCAGAGGCATACACTGGATACCTAATTGTTGTGACATGACATCAGGAACAGCCCCAGTCTTCCTCCATCCGTCTATACATATTCATTGCAATGGAAGTTTGTAGGCCCCTCCCACTTCTGACTGTAGGCCCAGCCTTGTGATTTGCTGTACCCATCAAGATGCTAGTAAATGTGATATAAACAGAAGCTTAAAATGGGCATGCACACTGGAGCTTGTTCTTCTCATGCTCCCTGCTACTGTCACGAGAAGAAACAAGCCTGGGCTGGCCTGATAAAAGATAAAGGACATGCGAAGAGCTGAGCCACATCGTCCCAGTCAAAGTCTTCCTGCATCATTTGACCTCGTAACATATGAGTGATCCCAAGTGAGATTAGCAGAGTCACCTGGCCCACCACCAGTGCTGACACATGAGCAACATGCTTATTGTTGAATGCCAATGAGTTTTTATAGTTGTTTGTTATATGGCAGGGTTCAAGCAACAGATAATGAATAGTCTAACAAAGCTGCAGCTTCAGGGCCGGTCTTTTGCCAAGGCCCTATTCCAAACCACTTAACTATTTGTTCAATTTGGTCAGATGTTTTGCAAATTTTGTAAAAATATGATATTTTAATCACAGGATTAGAGTTGTTGCCTCCCACTATCCCTCTTCTCTTCCATCACACTTCTCCTGGTAGTAGGTGGCATTTTAGTTGCTTCAGTTATCTTGGGAATCCTGCTAAAGGGAAGTTCAGTTGGTGCTGCATATAGTTAAGTTGAAAGTGATATGATTATGATGTTCACAGTTGGTTCTTTGAATAGGTAAGTTATTATTAGCACCCCACTGCTGGAATGTACTTACTTTTCACTGTACTATATCACTTAGCATTGCAGGAACAAAGGTTGTAATATGATATGAACATGTCTTAGATTACCCAGCACAAGAATTATAAGAATAGTAGAGGACAAAATGTATAAAGTCAGAAGCTGGTCAATGAAAAATTCTTCCAAGCATCAGACCCGTAAATTTTAAGCAAAATGGTTCAAACCCTTGGGAAAAGTATTTGGTAGAATCTACTAAAGCAGAATAGCTACATATTTTAGAATCCAGTGATCCCACTTCTAAAAACATAACCAACAGAAACAGGTTCATATGTTCATTAAATGACATGTACAAGACATTCTCAGCAGCACTATTTGTAATAGTCCCCAAATAGAAACCACCCAATGTTTATAAATAGTAGAATAGACTCTAAACATTGTGGTGTATTCACACATTGGAAAATCTTACAGAGTAAGATAAACTGTCCAAACTATGTGTATATCACAAACACAAAGTTGAGTGAGAGAAGCCAGACACAAAAAGAAGTATCATAGGTATGATTCCACTTATGTCAAGTACAAAAGCAGGCAAAGGGGTTACTCTTCTAGCAGGTAGGGACAGGAAGAAAGCATAAGGGGGGTTTCGGGAGTGCTAGTAGTGTTCTATTTGTTGATCTGGATATCAGTGTCATGATATACATTTGTTAATGTTCATTGAGCCATACAATTAAAACATGGACACTTTTCAGTACGTATATACTTCAATAAAATATTTGAAAAATTATAAACAGAGGATACAGCTATCATCAAAATGGAAAAAGTTTACCTTCAGGAATATACTTGATGAAGTAGTATATATGAGTATGCATATAATATACATCAATTATATTTATATATATTATTTTAATTTAAACTGTGTGAAATGGCGTTTATCAGAATCTCTTTTTAGGGCAGACATCTGTCACAGAACTACAAATATTGGGTATGGGAGTATGTGAAGCTGTATGTGAAGTCTCACTGTATCACTCAATCAGGGAATACTTAAATTTCTTATCAACTTTATACAAAACATAAAAATCTTCTCAGCAAACTAACACAGGAATGGAAAATCAAACACTGCATGTTCTCACTCATAAGTGGGAGTTGAACAATGAGAACACATGGACACAGGGAGGGGAATATCACACACTGGGGCCTGTCAGGGGATGGGGTGCTAGGGGAGGGAGAGCGTTAGGAGAAATACCTAATGTAGATGAGGGGTTGATGGGTGCAGCAAACCACCATGGCACATGTGTACCTGCTCAACAAACCTACACGTTCTGTACATGTATCCCAGAACTTAAAGTATAATAAAAAAAATAGGCCGGGCGCGGTGGCTCAAGCCTGTAATCCCAGCACTTTGGGAGGCCGAGACGGGTGGATCACGAGGTCAGGAGATCGAGACCATCCTGGCGAACACCGTGAAACCCCGTCTCTACTAAAAAATACAAGAAACTAGCCGGGCGAGGTGGCGGGCGCCTGTAGTCCCAGCTACTCGGGAGGCTGAGGCAGGAGAATGGCGGAAACCTGGGAGGCGGAGCTTGCAGTGAGCTGAGATCCGGCCACTGCACTCCAGCCCGGGCTACAGAGCGAGACTCCATCTCAAAAAAAAAAAAAAAAAAAAAAAAAAAAAAAAAAAAAAAAATCAACAAGAATAAATAACTTTTGGTTTGCTACTAGAATGAGAACACTGACAACAAACTGGTTAATGAATATTGTCGACTCAAATATTATTTAAGAGTGATCAGCACACAAGAAAACTTGAAATGCACTTAGTTCCTATAGCTCATATACAAAACAGTCTCAGTAGAGGTTCCTTTTTCCCCAAATTGATGACAGTCCTAAACATTTGCATAATATTGGCAGGAAGAATTGTGAAAATCAAAGGAACTTTTAAAACTATCAATATCAACATACAATTTTTGATCAATCATAGTAGAGAAAAATTGAGTTGTTTATTTGCTCTATAAAAATATTAGGAAAGTGTAGTCTTATGAAGAAGCAATCAAAATATGTTCAAACAAAAATTTAGGAATAAAAGTATTAGATGTATAGCAGGCAATTAATTCATAAAATGATGGTGATATTCTCTTGATTTTATGTTTAACTTCTATTTTTACTCTAAATAGAAATTGACTTTTACACCCAACTTGTGTTCTTCTTTTCTAGAGGACTTACAAATTACAGAACTTTCAGGTACCACAGAATCGAGATAGATGAGCATGCTGGAATCAACATGCATACTCCACAGCCATGTGACCCAATTGCAAGACTGTCTCCTGGCAGACAGATTGTCATCACTTCAAATCCCCTTTCAGCTTCTGACCCTTCCTATGTTGCAAGCCAAACCTCCTTTTCTCCTTTTTTATGTCTGCTTTTTCCCTTTTCACATTCTTACTCTTAATTTAGACAATCCTATTCTGCAGTATTATTTGAATTAGAGAAATATGCACAACTATTGCATCAACCACACTGCAAGAATTTAGACCATCTGTCTTCTAGCCTGGTTGGACAAAAGTCTATGATGCACCTATTTTCATCCAGGTTACCTTGCCCAGATCTCTGACTTGTCAAACAAGAGCTTTAACATTTTATTCACCACTAACAATTCCTTGCCTTTTGCCAGTGCCTATATTCTAATATTTCCTTCTATTTCCATTTTTGTCCCTATTTACATGCAACACCTGAAGGGCAAAGGGAAATAAAGTATGTGCTCACAATGCATGAACTGGCCCAAGACCCTCAGTACTCTCTGGATAAAGGAATACTCTTCTATTAAAATACTATGTGAATGAGATGAGAGAATGAACTCATTCTGAGCCCTCTACCTTTATGCTAGAATTTGGGGACGAAGAAAACATAATAAAGTAAGAAGAAAACGGCTTATTTGGCAGACCATCTTATTCAGAAATACCATTTTCTGAGTTAAGACCAGTAATTCAGCATTCAGATTTAATGCATTGTTCATGAAAAATGGAAACGATTGATAACATATTTTTTTCTATGAGATGTTCAGAAAAAAAATCTCAAGCCACTGAAAGAATAATTAATTTGCCTGTAATGAAACTGACACGCAGGAAAAATTTAAAATCAATCTTGTGCTTAAAAGCAGAACAATGCTGATGGTGCCTCCATATTTCCTCCCTCTTCCCACTGCTAGCTTGTTACCAGTGAACACATATTATGCATATTACCCACAAATCTCTCCTTTATTTAAATTTAAAAAAGAAACACCATGTTTTTAATCAATCTATTTGCACTTGGCTGTCAAGACTCACAAAGGCGCTTTGATTTCCTTTCATTATTCTCAAGAGAACCAAATGCGGATGAATAGAATAGAGAATAAAAAGGAAGAAAAATTAAGGGTTAATACACCTAGCTAAAGTCAGACAAACAGAAAAAAAAAAGAATGTGTTTATTCACGGCCTATGAAAAAATCCTTGGTGTGCTTCCTTCCCATTGACAATTACCAGAACCATCAGGTATAAATGCAGGCTTTTGTCCCTTAACTATCAGATTGTTCTTCCATGGCTCTTTGTTCTATTTCACAAGTCACGGCTCTTCTTATCAGAGCAGTTCGATCCCTTCACTGTGAATTGTGAGGGTTTAGAGGCTGGATAGGAAAATCACCGAAGACTTTAGGGATTGATCATTTTGGTATTGTTGGTCAAAGCTCTTCTACTGACAGTCAAGAGACCAAACACTCATTAAAGGACCAAACAGATGGGGTCAGATGACTCCTAGCAAGTTTTGGGTATTGGGAGCAAGGGTCTCCACAGGGAAGGCAGAAACTCTGTTGATTTCAAAAACTGGCTGATTATTAGAACTTCCTGAGTGTGGTTTCCAGATTTAGTAAACAAAAATACACACAGCCCAGCTAAATTTGAATTTCAGGTAAAAACAAATAATTCTTCAGTATAAGACCCCTTTGCTGGAAGTGCATCAAGAGGGGGAATATTTCTTTGAACGGATCTATGGAATGGAAGGGGAGTAGTATGATGAGGAGGGATGTGCGTATTTAATACATAAGAAGAATATGTGACAAACTTGTGATTTCCTTTCATTGTATTTATTCCTGGCAGAATACAAAGCATATCTGTAAGACCATATTTATCCAGGGCTCCTTGGGAATGATTTGTTCCGGAGAGAAATATTTTGTTTGTTTTCATAAACGTTGAGGGGTTACTTCTTTAAGTAGTAAAACATTTTACATTCTAACTTCTAGGGATGAAAATCTTTCTTAAATGTGTCACGCATATATTCTTGCCATTTCAAAAAGAAAACACTGCTATGAATTATTTTTCCCTGAAGAGCCAAGGTTATTATTATGAACATATTGTTGTACAACATTGATACCATTAAAATTAACTGAAAGATTTGTTGGGCTATTTGCCCTTTCACTAAATGTTTGTATACTTGGGTGAGCTTTAAGTTTTTGCATCTGTGTTTTTTGCTTATGTTTTTATGTTGTCATTTATGTTTTCTCTCAAGTCAAGCTATTAACTGTTATTCTTTCTCCTTTCTAATTTTTGTAAAATTCTCTACCCCTCACTAAGATTTATAAATAAGACAGCAAGGAAATAAATTCAGTTCTTAGAATTGTTTGTAAATAAAAAACAAAAAAACAAAAAAACAATTTAAGGTCCAAACAGGGTTTCTGTGAAAAAAGTACACTAGTAGCTAAAAATAATGGTCTTTAGCTGTAAAATAGTTGGCCACATATGTATTCAACTGAAATTGATTGCTACTCAGTTCCAAGTTGGCCTAATTATAAGGTGGCTAACTCCCAGGTAGTTGAGTGAGGTGTAATATACTCCTTGTGGATATATACAGTGGTATCTGAGACAAAAATTATCCTCAGAGTAGAGAAAGATGAAATCAGTAGCTGCAAGCCAGGTGATTCTGGATCCAAGATACTGGGGCCATCCTGCACTGTCAAAAACAGTGTAGAATGAGATCTGTCTCTCGCTGGCTTTTATGAACTTGTACCATTCATTTAATCAAACCTGTGGCTTGGTTTTCTCATTTGCAAAATGACGTAGATAATCAATACCATTGGTTTAGGTATTCAGGAAGTGAGGACAATTTCTACTGTTCTCCTCATTTTTCTAAATTGGTCTCAGCTTTTACTGTTTTTCCATGTGGCCCACGCATCATTATCCTCAGTGGAAGGACTTTCAAATGTGAGGGAAGAGGGCCTCCGTTTCTTACGGTCATGATTTGTAAGTGCAGGATTTCTATGCCCTGAACATGGGTTTCTAAGTTCCAGTATGCTCTTGCATGGAGAACCTCTTGTCCTCCTTGGAAACACATTCTGAGCAAAGCCTGCCCTTTGGGGTTGGATCTATTCCCACTCCTTGCTTCTGTCAGTGATGGGTAAATACAGTCCTAGACATTTAGGTATGAAGGCTAGGGGATAGGGAAGGAATAAGAAGCCTTGCTTATGATTCCAAGATTAAGCTTCTCATTGGTGACTCTTACCAGAGAATCTCTGAAATGCATGGGGTTAGCTATGGTATGTGTGTGGCAGGGGGAGGGGGAGGTGTTGCTTAGATGCTCACCCAGCTGTTAATAAAACTGATCATTTGTCCCCTCATTTGGCCAGGGTTGTTGTTGTATATAATTTTTTCTATAGCAGACTTGGAAGGAGAAAAGCAGAGCAGCATGAAACTCACTAAATTCCATCAAGAAATCTTATTACTGTTGGAGGATTATGGTGATTAGGTGATTTTTTTTTTAAAAAAAGCTTGACATACAGTGGGCCCTCATTTAGTTATTTACCTCCCTCTTCTCTCCATGAAGAGAAGAGGAGAGGAACTGAATGGAGGGCTATGAAATGGTAAAAGTGGTAAATCATAGTGTTCTACCTAATAAAGAAGCTGGGGGGAATAACTAATGAATAATTGTAAAGCCTTTCAGAAAGATAAAAGTCTATAGAAATGCAAAATAATAATATCAGGGAAGTAGAGATGTCAGTTGAATATAAAGGAGACAGCTTTTTTTTCCATACAAATATCTTGGTCACCATCAGCAGCGGTGGAGAAGAAAACAGAAAGAAGGGTATGTGACAGTTTAATAGTGTTTTGTTAAAAATAGAACGTGTTTTAAGAGTGTCTGGACTTTCTTTAAAATAAAAAGATGAGCACTGACTCACTTCCTGTTAGAATAGATTCAGAAGTGCCTCTGGCAAAAATTCACTGGCTTTCCCACCTCCAATTTCCTATGTTAATTAAATTGGGAGGGCAAGTTTGGTATATGAGAGGAACAATGTCAGGAAGCCATGTTGGCAGGCAAAATACTGCTTCATGTGGAACAGATCGTGAGCTCTGGCCAGCTCAGCTTTCCACGCTGAATTCAAATCTCACTCCAGATCCAAAATGCTAGTCCATAATATCCCTCCTGAGGAAGTCCTAGGGGTTAGGATGAGCTCAAGAAAGACCATCTGCTTAAGGATTTATATTCAGAAACCTGGGACAATGGGGAACTCTTGGCTCATTCTCAGGGTGTTTAGGGTTTAGTGTTTCCCCAAATTTTGGATGATGGTAAATGCTATGCAAAGTAGTTTCTACATCAAGATAAATTTGGGAAACAATGTATTTAAAAAAAATTAACAGATTATTTTTTAACTGTAGGAGTTCCTAAAACCTTTCATATGTTAATGTGAGCTGAAAATTTCCAAAAGATAAAGACAGTGTGTTCTCCAAATTTATTTCACTACAGAACTGTTTTCTAGAGTGTTCATCAGGACGAGCCATAAGGTGCACTTTGGGAAATACTGTTCTGGGGTCACCTACAGATTTTTCTTTCTGTTTTGGGCAGCCTAAGGATTTTCTAGAAAGAGTTGAATCTCCAGAAGAGTCAAGAAAGTAGATTTGAGAATTCAGCTGAAATCTGAACGACCTACTGAGGTTGCTTTAATCCACTTTAGTAACAATATATGATTGTCTCATTGCATGAAGATGCATGTATACAGGCACCCAAAAGACATTCCTTTGGTCTTAACAAGATACAATTAGATTGAGACTCTCCTAGTACCCAGCCAATGGTGCAGCCTCCCTGGCTGTGCCTGAATCAAGCAGACTTCACTTAGCAGAAAGCTCAAAGATAGGGGATGGGCAGCATGGTGCTTCTTTGTTTGAAGGTTGTGAGGCATCTCCAGTGGTGACCACCCACTACATAGCCACAAGGGAAGTTAGACAAAAGGACGAAAGGGACTAGCGTGTGGTAAATTCCGTTTGGGTGCTATGAGCAAGCACACTTAAGTCTGGGTTGCAGTGGCCAAGGGGCTGTCACGCAATGGCCATTTGAAGCCATGCATCAATGTGTACAGCCATGGGTGTCTCAGATGGCAACACAGTATAAATATAGTCAAATCAGTTCAGTATCCAGAACTCAAAGGAGAGAATTGTGCTGAAATCGTGGAAAAGGATAAAGAAGCCTCATTTTAATATGTTAAACACACACACATAACTAAGGCAGCCAATCTGAAACAGAAGCAGATGTATTCAGGGTACAAAGAATAACATTTTTAGCTAGCTCGGCTTCCTTTCAAACAGTTTTTTTCAACAGTGAGAGCTTTCTGAGAAATGCATTTATATAGGTACAAAGCATGTGTCTCTGTGGCAGCAGGAGTCCTTATTTGCATCAGATTTTCTTTAACACCTGTTTGTTTCAGAGGGCACTGCCTTCCTAGGAAACACTCCAGAAAAGGAATTACATAAAGAAAGGATGCTTTAGTTTGGAAAGAAGAGGCAGTGCAGAGCATTCACAATTCCTATAAATCACCAAGTCTACTTTCCTTGGTGAATAAGAGAAAGGTACTTTAAAAAACTATTATTATGAGAGCTGTGATTACCCTTGTATACATAACTGCCTGATGCCTATTTTTAAACCATTTCCTTGGAACACAATGAGTATTCAATAAGGGATGTAGACTTAACTCTTCCAATAACTCAATCCTGCACATCCACTAAATCTTACGTGTCAAATTGCCATAAAATCTAGATGTGATGCTGTTTTATTCTGTTGATTAGAATGATTTTGTATCTAACTCTATACATAGTCCAAACATCAACTTTGCACAGTCAGCAACAATCTAGATTCTTAAATATCCTGAGAAAGGGACATGGCATCTGGCTCTGCTTTAAATTGTGCTTACTGCCAACAACAGAAGTCTCTAAAAATGGCATGGGAGTCTATATTTATTCACATCTAATTTATTTCAGAGGGACAGACCCAGTTTCCAAATTGAAAGATGGTCTTCCTGATGACCATTAGGAATGACCTGCTTTCTTAAGACGTGAAGGAAAAAAGAAGATGAATAGCTTCTATGTATTATAATCCTTCATGTCCTCACAGTGGTGCTGTAAGCATGATAAATAATTTTGGATGTAGAATTACACTTAACTATTTGCTCTTAGGATATTTGTTTCTTTACCTATCTTCCTACATTCAGTACATCAGAGAATTTCAGTGTGGGTTGTGACCTTAAAGATATTATTCTCTAGTTCCAAATGCTATAGATGAAGAAACTGGGGCAAGACAAAACTAAGAGCTTCACTCAAGTTTAAATTGCTATTTGAGCTGGGTGTGGTGGCTCACCTCTGTAATGCCAACAGTTTGGGAGCCCAATGTGGGTGGATCACTTGAGGTCAGGAGTTCAAGAGCAGCCTGGTCAACATGGTGAAACTCCGACTCTGCTAAAAATACAAAAATTAGCTGGGTATGGTGGCCCATGCCTGTAGTCCCTAGCTACTTGGGGGGTGAGGCAGGAGAATCTCTTGAACCCAGGAGGCAGAGGTTGCAGTGAGCCAAGATAGCACCACTACACTTCAGCCTGGGCAATACAGTGAGACTGTCTAAAAAAATGCTATTTGATACCAGAGCCAGCTTTTGCCACAAAGTCTGGCCATAAGGCTAAAAGATCAGGGATTTGAGAACTCTCAATATTTGCTAATGTTCTGCATCATGAAAGGATGGAAGGGTACATGAGCATGCACACAACCAAAAGGAAAGAAGTTGGCTGCTCCATTTATTTTGTTTCCTGTCTCTTGTCTTCAGCATCAAGGGAAATGTCGACAGTGAAAGAACAATGGTTAAATGGAGAAAAACCATTATTTGCTTTCAGGTACCACACTGGGCCTTTGGCATTCACAGTGGATTCTGCATCAGGATGAAAACAGCTGATTTTGGTTCATGGCTATAGATCCTGGAGTTAAAAATGTCTAAAGCAGCACAAACAAATTTCTCATTTATTTGGAAGTATTCTTTGCTGAGATTCTTACTTTCTTCCTTCTCAGTTTTGGCAAGACAAAAACAAATTTCATTTCCTCCACCAACACATTTCTCCCTGCCGTTCCTATATTCACCTTTGCTTAGTAGTGAGTAGCAGGCTCTGCTATACCAGCTGAGTAAGAGAAGCTAAAGCAGGAGGAGCATGCTTATGGATACATTCTCTGCTATTAGCTGCTCTGGACAGACCTTTGGATGCTCTGCCTCTAGAATCATTTGGGGTCTGAGAGTCTGTACTTAACCTGTCAGTTATGGCAGCCGAGAGCAACTTATATAATCACTGGCTTTTGACAATGTAGCAGTAAAATACTAGATAGGAAGGCATGTGAGGAGGTAATATGTATAATAACACATTTTTGTAGGTTTCAAAGTGCGTCTTTGGCTGCCTTCTCTTCTCATTCTACCTACTTTACTTGGGCTGCAATTACTCCCTTGATGTAGATGCTTCACAAAATAGTGTTCAAGTCTAGGTTACAGATACCTAGTTTCAACTGTCTCCTACACATATTAACCTGGATAACACACAAACATTTCAAAAGCAACATGACAAAACCCAACTTTTCATTCTATTCCCTCAAACCAGCTTATCTCCCACAAAACCAGTGTATCTCCCTGTATTTCCTATCTCAATGTATAGCATCTAAATCCACTCAGTAACCTAAGTCAGAATATTGTTAAACCATCCTGGATTTTTAATTGCCATAATATTTAACATCCAACTAATCACCAAATAAAATCTTCTAAATACCGCCCCCAATACATTCTCTTCCTTTCTCCCTTATCATGGCTTTAGTTCAACATCTTATCACATATAAATGATAAAATTTAATTCCTGGGCACATATAAAATATCACACTTTACAAGCAAAGAATACAAATTCTCTTGAACACATATGGGTTGTTTACAAAAATTGACCACATTCAGAAATAAAAAAAGCAAATACCAATAAACAGAATTGTTATCTACAGATAACTATTTCTTGGAAAAATGCAATTACCTTAGCAATCAATAATAAAATTGAACTAGATAAGAAAAAACCCTGTCCATTTAGAAACTAGATAACTCAATGGCAACAAAAGAAATCACAATAAAGCAAGATGAAAAATAATAAAAACATACAGATCAAATCTTACGCATTTTAGTTAAAGCAGATGTTAGTGGATAATCTATAACATTAAGTGTTGATATTATAAAGAAATACTTATTAAAAATGAGCTCACGCATTCTAGAAGCTACCAAAAGAATCGCTCATATAAATATATAGTATCATATATTACTGTTATTCTCTAATAAACTCATTGAAAGTAGGAAGGAAATGATAATAAAGATAAGAGCCCATAGTATTGGAAAAGACAACAATAGGAAACAATATAAAAATTAACAAAACTTTTAGTTTTGTTACTTACTCTTTAAGAAGGTTAAAAAATGCAAAACTATAAAAACCCTGGAAGACAACCTATGCAATACCATTCTAGACATAGGAACAGGGCAAAGATTTCATGACAAAGATGCCAAAAGCAATTGCAGCCAAAGCAAAAGTTGACAAATGGATCTAATAACTAAAGAGCTTCTGTACAGCAAAAGAAACTATCAAGAGAGTAAATAGGCAACCTACAGAATGGGAAAAAAATATTTGCAAACTATGCATCAGTCAAAAGGTTTAATATCCAGCATCTATAAGGAACTTTAAAAAATTTACAAGAAAAAAACAAACATCCCTATTGAAAAGTGGGCAAAGGACATGAAGAGACACTTTTCAAAAGAAGATATACATACAGCCAACAAGCATATGAAAAGGAGCTCAACATCATTGATCATCAGAGAAATGCAAATCAAAACCACAATGAGATACCATTTCACACCAATCAGAATGGCTATCATTAAAAAGTCAGAAAATAACTGATGCTGGTGAGGTTTCAGAGAAAAAGGAACATCTATAAACTGTTGGTAGGAGTGTAAATTAGTTTCAACTATTGTGTAAAGCAGTGTGGCAATTCCTCACAGAACTAAGAACTACCTTCAACCAGCAATCCCATTACTTGGTACATACCCATAGGATTATAAATTGTTCTATCATGAAGATACATGCACACATATATTCATTGCAGCACTATTGACAATACCAAAGACAGGGAATCAACCCAAATGCCTATCAATGGTTAGACTGGATAAAGAAAATATGGTACAAATACACCATGAAATACCATGCAGCCATAAAAAGGAACAAGATCATGTCCTTTGCAGGAACATGGATGGAGCTGGAAGCCATTATTCTTAGCAAACTAACATAGGAACATAAAACCAAATACCGCATGTTCTCACTTACACGTGGGAGCTAAATGATGAGAACACATGAACACGTAGAGGGGAGCAACAGACACTGGGGTCTCCCTGAGGGTAGAGGGTTAGGGTAGGGAGAGGATCAGGAAAAATCACCAATTGGTACTAGACTTTATACCTGAGTGATGAAGTAATCTGTACAACAAATCCCAGTGACATGAGTTTACCTATATAAAAAAACCGTACATGTACCCTTGAATTTAAAATAAAAGTTTTAAAAAAAGGTGTCAACAAAGTGGTTGGCTTGAGAGATGGAATTTGTTGGAAAAAGGCATAAGGAACCCTCATAGGATGATGGAGATGTTTTATATCTTCTTCTCAGAGATGTTCACTTGGATACATTAGCTTTTATTTCTGTATAAATTTTACCTTATTGAGATGCTATTTGGAAAGAGGATAAGGTAAGTTAGCCTCTGATAAAAATGTATCTCTAAAAGGAACAATTTTATAGGATCTGAATAGGTTTAACAGATTTTAATAGGTTAGACAATACAATATATTTTATGAAATAATATCCCACGGGATTACTATGCCTTAAGATACACTTTGGGAAACTCTTATTTAAATGGTACTTAATATTTAAGGAAGATATTATATTATAACTTGTTTTTAAAAAATAAATGCTTCCTTCCAAAATTCTTTTGAAAAACTGTCTTGGATTTGCATAGCTCACTGATGAGCGATTCCAGATAAATGACACATTACTGCAGAAAGTTGAAAATGTGGCTTGAATTTCACTGTCTGAAACATAAAACTCATTCTCAAAAGGAGATGTTAGTGAATGGAGCAAACCAAAAGATGTTATGAATCATCTGTCGAGGGTAGTTGAAAAAAGTGAAGCAACAAATAAATGTAGGAATAATTAAGTGGACCTGTCTATATAGATGTTAGTCAAAAATTGGATGTCGCTATACATTAAAAAATAAGGCGCTATTAAACATATTTTAGGAATTATTTATTGGAAAATTAAAAATACTTTTGTCAAATGGTTTTTAAAATGTAAATGAAAAATTTAAATTTCTAAAACAATATAACTTAGAAAAAGGGATCCACGAAGAAATAGGAAATATTTACAGTTTTATGGCAACTTACGAAATTGATCTAGTGGATACAAATCTTCCCACAAGAAAATGTCAGTCCCGGATAAAATTACAGAAGAGTTCTACTCAACACTGAAGGAAAAAATAATAAAAACAATCCAAATTTACCATACAACTCCTGCATTTATAAAAATAGCAACCAAACACTTTACAACTTATTTTGTTAGGCTGGTAAAACATTAAAATGTCTTCCTAACCTGTGTCCTTGTCCTCTCTCTCACCTCTCCCAGATCTACCCTTCACTCTCAGTGTGATCTTTCTAAAATGCAAATCCGATCACGCCAGTCCTTTAGGGACACTCAGGGGTTCTTCATTATCACTAGAACAAAACATCAACGTTCCTTCCTCTAGTAACCTGTCTCCTCACTGGTTTCATCTCTGCCTACCTTTACAACCTCATAATTTACCACTTCCTATAGTGCTATTGTTGCAGTTTTTAAAAGATGCCTCTGATTTTTACTCACATGTCCTCTGACTTCACACTCCTGCCTTTCAAAACTAGGCGTTGTTGGTCCCTCTTTTGGACTCGTAGAAAACTTTTGCCTGTCTTCACAATACCTATCCCACCTTATTGAACTCTGCTTATTATAATAGTTTGTTTTCCTCATGATGTTTCAAACTCCTTGAAGGAATTTGTGAGTCTTTAGGGTCCAGCACATGGCTGGCACATGGTGGGTTACATGCTCTACCTCAGGCATATCTTAGATAAAATGCTCTTTGGTACATACAGCCTGTCAGTCATCATCAAGTAGAATCCTATATCTATGGGAAGATACACTCCAGGTTACAATGAACAGCCAAAATTGCTCTTTTAGAGTATAACCTATTTCTAAGTCAGAGTCTGTCTCTATTAGTGATGAAAAGTTTCTCACAAGTTTGGTGTATGGAGAGACAATAAAAGCATCACCTCTCTCTCCTAGGTACTTTCAAAAGACAGGAAACTCACAGTTGCTCTAATATGAGATACCGATGATATTGGGAAACATTCTTTAGTGCACAGACACATGGCATCCTGAAAAAAAAAATCAATGTTTTACCTTCCTCCCTGCTGAGTTTCATTTCACAATAGAGAACTATCATTATAAGCCCCCAAAATGTACCTGTTCAGTTTTTCATCTGTGAACAACACTGATTTCAATTAAATTCCAAAATAGATACCCCAGAGTCCTCCCTAGAATTTTTAATATTTGGCCTTTAATATAAATTGATCCATTGCTATTGAGTCAGTAACACAAAACCAAAAAAAAAGGCTTTAAGAATTATTAAAGTCACAGGCAGTGCACAGGACATACTTGAGAACATGTGCTGTAGAAAACACAGCCTTACATGGAGAAGCCACTTACGAGGCCGATAAAAGATGCTAAGACGCTCATTCCCCTCCCCTTGCATTGGTACCTACTGTTCCCAGAGGAAGGGGCGGTCTCATCCTGGCAGCTGCTCAGGAGCATCTCTCATTCCAGGGTGTCAGGAACTCAAAATATGTAAGGACATTTTTGCGAGGGGTCTTGATGGTGTGAAATTACTGGGTATTCCTATTTTTGGAGAATGCTGAAGAAGTGGGATGAGGCTAGGGGACACTACAATGCCAAGGTCATGAGACTAGTACAAGACTGGAAACAGCAAACACGACTTTTGGCATTCAGTCTGATCCTCTGACCACTGGACCCTGAAAACAGGTGCTGGAACCTTATGGAAAGCAATTAGAGCTTCTATCCAGACTACAGGCTTTTGCCAATGTCAAAAAGGTGACAAGGTTACCAGCCCGAGGAATTTCACACTGTGGCTCTCTTCTTCAGTATTATGCCAGAAATGCGTTTAATGATGGAGTTCTGCCATTTATAATATGTGTCACTTTGGGAGCGCAGAAAAGAAACTTAACTAATGCTACTTTTATTTATGCCGTTTCATCTATCTGAGACCAGCATTTATTAAGCATGGTGCTGAGATGACATTTGATTTCCCCTCAGTTCTCTTTTATTGTTTTTGCATGTAAGTCCTGAAAAAATAATACTGCTTTGGACAGCAAATGACTTAAATGAATCAGATATTGTCTGGGTGTAGGTATTACTAAGAGACCAACTTAATTATTAGTTGTTATCATGGTTATTGCAACATCTAGTTTCCTGCAGACTAGACTTTGAAGAGAAGGCAGTTCACAGCTCTGGAATCCAAAGAAGGGAGGCAAAAAGGAAGAGCAGACAAAGCATTAACTTTGGAGGCCCATTTCTCTTTCCTACTG